>NW_027555625.1:48113779-49556279 GCF_003287225.1 Phascolarctos cinereus | reverse complement strand
TCATGATGCCAGCTAGTTATGTTCTGATTAAAATGTCTGATGTAGCCTTGGAACGTGTCTTCTTGGCATCAGGAAGCCCTCAAGTTGAATCCAGCCTCAGACTCTTACTAGATGGTGCTTTTAGGCAGGTCACTGGAGAGGGCTGGGCTCCGGGGCCCTGGGAGTTACCCTTGGCAGCCTGACCCCTCCAGCATAGGATTCTAGAACAGTGACCCTACCTGTCCCTCCTTAGAGATTGCCTTCTCCTTCTTTTGAGAAGACAGGTGAGAGCCCTGGTGGTTCTGTTGTGCACTTAGCTTTACCAGTTTGGTTTTTGATTTTTGTAGGTAGGAAAGCGTCTCTTGGAGAAGGAAGTACTTGAAAAGGCGGACATGATTGAACTGCTGGGCCCCCGGCCTTTTGGAGAGAAATCTACTTATGAAGAGTTTGTGGAGGGCACAGGGAGCTTGGAGGAGGACACTTCCCTTCCAGAGGGTCTGAAGGACTGGAACCGAGAACGGATAGAAGAAAGCACCGAAAAGCAAGTCCAGGAAAGTACTGTGTAAACCAGCTGAGGCCTCCGAGCATTTGTCTCTTGTGCTTTGGGGGATGTCCTCATTCTCCTCACTATACCTCTGGGGCTGTGGCCTCCAGCACCTCTACCTATTAGCAGGAAAGTCTTGGAAAGCAGCTGCCAGAATCGCTGGAAAGCAAATTAAAGCACATTGTAAATACCAGTGGGTGTTTGAGAGAAGAACTCTTTGGAACAAACCAGGATTCCTCATTCCTGAAACTTGCAGGAAGCCAATAAAGTGGTGTCCAGCCAGGGAGGTAGGCTGAAGAAAATAACCAGCATTTGAGTGGTGTGCAGGTCTTAGCTCAAATCCTTAAGTGAGAATGACAGGTCTGAATGGGTGAGGGTAGAGGCACCGGGTAGGCAGGGGGCTTTATTTTTAATAAGCCACAGCTCCCATTTGGAAGACGGGCCTTCTATCTCCTAAAGGAGCAGGAGACAGGAAAGGCTCCAAAATAGACCTAGTGAGCTAAGAGGGGGAAAAGGACATTTCTTCTCCCACTGTCATAAGTAGCCAAAATCAGTGGTTAAGTCACAAAACAGGTAAATATTTGGGAAAGAGGATTTTTTTATAAACCTTGGCAGTTAGCCCCCCTCATTTGTCCTTCATGAAGACTTTGAAATGTAAGCTAAAGTTTCAATATCCAAGAGGGAGAGGAAATTATTGACCAACCCCAAAGACCCCAAGTAGGAAAAAGTGTTCAAATTAAGAAGAGGACAATTTAAGCTGTTTGACAGAGGAAATGGTTAGATTCTGTAAAAGCCTCTTTTTTTTGCTAGAATAAAGCTAAATCCAGCCAGACCAGAGATTGTAGAGTGTGAGGAGAATGGTGTGTTGGGGGCAGCGGGTGATGGATTCAGCCATTTGATCTTGGATTGTCACCATGGTGCCCTGCCATGGCTGCCACTCTGAAGATTGAGGCACAGTTCATGTTTTTAAAGAATCACTTTGGCTTCCTTCAAGAAGTCAGGGCAGGTTTCAGTACTCCAAGCCTACACTCCAGGGTGCCATTTACTGGATTCCGGCACATTCCACGGCATTCTCACACTAAACTCTGGGTATTGTATCATACAAGCATCGAGGGCTTGCCTTCTGGGGCCTGGAGGCTCAACCAACCAGACCCTGCCCAGGACGCCTTTTCCCACAAGGCCCTGTGCTCTGCTGCTCACACTCACTGTGTCATGGAAGCCTAGAAGTGGAACCCAGTGGAACCTCCTCCTTGCAGGACTGTTTGACTTGCCAGCTTTCTTGTCCTCACCCCCTCTTACTCCTGCTACTGTCTTTGCTTCTTTTGAGAGAGGTTGGTGACATCAAGCGCTTCAGTTAATTAATTTTTTTCTTATTCTGAGTTGGTTCTTGATCTAGCTTTTTTCTTATATCTTGAACTGAAGGAGGCTCACGTTTTTTCTTCATTCCCTCTCTGTGAAAGGCAAAGTGTTTGGTTTGGAAAATCATTGCAGAGTGTAGATGTTCCAAGTATTTTGTCCTGCTCAGAATCTGTTAAACCATAGATGATGGCCAGGATTTGGGGGCTAGGAAAATCCCATTCTTTTGACTGAAGATTTGTCCCCTTAGCTTTCCTTTCCAAACCTGTTGCCATGGGATTAAAAGTTTAAAAAAAAAAAGCCTTTGAGGAATTATTCTAGCATATAGACCCTCCTGCCTAGACCTGTGCAAGGTTCTTATGCAAAATTGCAGCAATTTGAGATGATTTTGAGAGACCGATCTAATTTAACCCCTTGTTTTCTGATTGGTGAATGCCCAAGCCATCCAGAAGAAATAGTGATCTCTTTCTTCCTAAAGATCATTAGAGAAAGAGAGGCCATTGACTCATTCCTGTGTTTTATTCCCCTCAACAATGAAGAACTTCTGAATGAGTTTGTTTGGAGAAGCAGAAAAAACAAACCATAGCACCGTGTCCCCCAGGGCATCCTGGGACAGGGTCACTCTTGCCTGCATCCTCCTGGGCACCAGCTAACTAGCATGATTCATTTGTAGGGAGTGATACCTAGTAAGTGTAACTGCTCCAAGGGCATAAAATAGGAAGCCTCACAGGGTTCGTTGGGTATGCTGTATCAAATGAAATTGGGGAGGGGAGCAGCAGGAAGGGGTAGTCTACTTGTTTGCCAGTCTGACGCTGTTTTTGTTTTTAATAAGAACACTAGGTCCCCTTAAGACAAATCCAAGCCCACTTCTCAGAAGCAGCATTGCCCTAGGTCTCATTACCCATTGTCTGTTAGACAGTTTGGCCTTTCGGTGGGAGTGATTTTCAGATTGTGCTATTTAACAGCAATGCCGACTTGCAGCAGCTGGGGTAGAATATGCTTCCTCTAGAAAAGCAGTCTTGCCAACTTACACAGAGCACACTGGACAGAGAAAGCTGCATGCCACCTGTCATGACTTTAATTGATAGATAAGGAACTTGTTTGGAAACAGGACTGATGATCCTTATAGTTCATCTGCCCCATTTGAAGGGGGATATAGGCAAGTTCATGAACTAGCGAAGGCCATAAGGAATAGTGAGTTTTCTCAGAGCTGCTTAGATGAATACTTCCTGCATTCCTGCTGGACCTGCCATTGCAGCATTTCTCCACTTAGAAACTTGCTGTTTTAAAGCCAGGCAGTTCACCTCATGGGGTTTGACTACAGGAAAATGCCAGATTCTAAGAGAGGATTTTCTTTAGGTCCATGCCTAACATCATGCCTCTTAGGATCTCTCTCAGCATGATGTCTGATCGTGTCAATCAGCTGGCATTTACTAGGTGTTTACTCTGTTCCAGGCACTGTGGTAAGCTCTGGAGATATAAAGAAAATATGAGTTGGGTCCAAAAACAATGGCTGTGTGATTGGGCTGGGATTTTAATGTTGCAGTTTGGGGAGGCAGCTTAAGGCCAGTCTTACCATGAAGGCTAAAGAATTCTCATGTTCTTTCCACTTCGCTCCTTTGGAAAGCTTGAGTCTCATGTTGACGTTCATGATCCTGACCTTGACCCTGAACCCATGGCTTAAGTCTACGGCATAAAATCTTCCTCTGTGTCAGTTGCTCAGAGACTCCCAGTCCTGCGTTCTGTTGGCTTTCTCCAAATAAGGGAATATTAATCATTGATGCTTCTGGCCTTTTTCTCCCATTCATGTAGGGGGAACTCCCCTGTGGCTATGGACAAGAGTGACTTTGGCATTCCTTTCTAAGCTTCTCTTATTATTACACAGCTTGGCTAAGAGAACAGCAGAGTCATGCCGGATGAAATAAAATTTAATTTGTGTAATTCTTTTTTATACACCAGTGATAAGCTCCAGCAGCTAGGTAATGACTCTAAACCTTTTCTCCCTGGGGTAGCTCTAAGACTTGTGCAAGCTTGACTTCCTCTTTCCTGCCCATTGTGGTGGAAGCACACCACCTCATTCTCACTCCTGATTTTTTTGTTGTCTTGGACATGCCTCCTTCCACATTTAAACTATCAGCATATTCTCCATCCCTCATGGAGTCCCATTTCTTGGATTCACTTCTCTCATTCTTAATATAGACTATGGTTGTTCTTTCCAGTATTTGCCACATTGTATGACCTTGGGCAGAATCCCTCACCTCTGTTTCTTCATCATTAAAAGGCAGGGGAGTGGACTAGAAGGCCTTCCAGAACCCTCCCAGTTCTAGGTCCGTGCGCTCGTGAGCTCACTCCTGCATTGGCCTCTGCTTCCCGGCCTTCCCAGTCATCATAAATGTCAACCACCAAATGCCAAGGCCCCAGTTCTTCCCCATCATTTAAGGTCACCTTCCTTCTCAAGGTCCTCATGTGGGTCATCAGACTCAGATTACGCATGTTCAAGGTCACGGTCCTTTATTTGGGCCCAGTATGAAAAGATGACATACGTTTCCTGCTGCTTGTCTAGTCTGCCCAGCCTTAATTTATCTTACTTTCTTAATTTATCTTACCTTCACCTTTTTGTTTTATATCTTCCCCTGGCCAAAAACAACACCACCAAAAAAACCGAAACCATTCTTTGCATCTGGAACATTCTTTTTCTTAAACAATTAGCTGACTCTAAAATTCTTATATTTCCTTTTGGGGAATCCTTCATTTAATTTTGCATGTATTGTTAGAAGTGGAGGGAGGAAGGGAATGGGCTAGAATTACTTATTCTAATCTGTTCCCTCTGAAACAATACTTTATGTTGTATTATATAACACTTCAGTATTGGCAATGGCGTTTTAAATTGCATTCCAGCAAATAAAATGAGAAACCATGAAGCAAACTACAAACAAATTAATGAAAACACAATAAACATGGAATACTCAAATGGAAACGATGTGTCCGGTTTGTTTCTTCAGAGTTGTGAGCTGCTTCAGGGCAAAGGCTATGCCTGTAACCTGGAGCAAATGTGGGCATGCACTAGAATTTGATGGTGATCTCCACAAATACAGGGAAGGAGGTAATTTCTCCTCTCTAGTCTGGTCTGTGAGCTACTCATTTGGGTTAGACTGAAAACCAAGTTACCTTGTCTATAGTCAACCAGGAGACTAACATGATAGCAATCTTTTAACCCCGTCTTTCAGTCCTCAGGAAACTGAGTACTCTTGTACATGGGTGCACATAGTTAGGGATTTTAGACCAGAGGTTCATATCCTTTTTTTTTTTTGTCATGGACCCTTTCTCAGGGTGTTCTATGAAAAACAAGTCCACATACCCTTTCCTCCCACTTCGTAGGCAGATGAGCCAGAATCCTCCCTTCTGGCTATTTAGCAAGTAGCTGTAAGAACCAGAAGAGTTCTGTGTGGGCTGGTCTCTAGTACCAAAGCCAGGAGCCGTTAGCATGAGCTGGCTAACTCGGGCCCCACACTGAATTTTTACTTGAATTACATGAGGAGCCAAAGCATAAGTAGGTTTTTGGTCTATTAAACAGATCTTTGTCTCAGCTCTCTCCTTTCAGACCTGGCCTACATACACTGTTCTGGTCTTTGGTTAAAGTCAGCTGTTCTCAGGCCCTGAAACTTCTCTCGCTCACAGCCATCCAATAGAAAGAGTGTTCTCCAAGGGTGCTTCTCCCACCTCATCCATTTGTCTAAGACACTTAGTGGGATTGCACAGAAATAAAATTTTTAAAATCTTCTCTCCAAATCCCCATCACCAGCAGCATTCTGGGCTTGAAAATTGAGGCCAATCTTCCCTGGAACATGACCCAGATAAGCCTGTTTGAGCTTCAGTGGCATTTGGCAGTTTGGGAAACAATGTGAAAGCCTGTGGGTATCCTAAAGGCATCGTCTCCTCCAGGGAAGCAGCATCCACTCAGCCCCCACTGTGGCAGCTCGAGCTGACCTCAGCGCTGCTGTCTTCCCTCGGCTCTTGTGCTGTTGTACATGCAATCCTGCTCTAGATAACTCCTCTAATGTCCACTAAGGAAGTTAGAAACCAAGGAGACACCTTAAAATTAAGGGGATGAGGTTTTAATACCATTTTTTTTTCAAATGACACTATAGAAAGCTGCTACATGAACTACTGAACAGTACAGTACACGAGGGGGACAGGTCACAGATGAGTAGATGATGTGTCTGTCATGTGCTGCTCTAGCTGCCTTCATGTGATAAAGCTGAAAAGCAAAACAAGGTAAGAAATTTATTTTTATTGTGTTGGGCAAGTATATTGCTCAGTACCTTGACCCACTGACATGATTACTTGGCTACACCGATATCCCAGTGGTAGAACAGGTTGAGGAAGAAAACGCACAAAGGTCAACCCAGGAATTGGTCCTTTTTCTATAATTTGGGGAAGTAAATTTCTCCACTTTCTAATAGGGCTGCTTTTCTGGAAATTAATTACAAAGAATACAGCACGCCTGATGGCGTATTTGCTGGATGCAATGGGTAGTGTTCATCTTAACAGATTCCTGGTTTGTAAGTATCTGCAGAAGGGAAGAGCAAAACACACAAGCATTGAGTATTCCAGCCAGCTGAACGAAGCCAGAAGCCCCCAGTGGCATGTACATGTCAGTTTGAGTGAGAGGTGCCAGCACGTCTGCCAACTGGCCACTTGCCAGCACTACTGCGCACTTGGGAAGCGGCTTGGTTAACAGCCCCTGAAATCAGGGAATCGGTCCCTAAGCCTTCTCCGTCACTGGCATCTGCGAGATGCTTGATGGCAAGAACCATAGCTAGTTCTTCCTTGTTACTCCCACAGCACTTAGCATAGTGCCTTGCAAAATGTCAGGCATTCAGAGATTTGACTCCACTTTATTTGAGTCCTTCTCTGTTGGAAGAACTTTCTTTGTATCCATATCAGGAGCTTGAATGGAGAAAGGAAAATGGTCAAAGGTGCCCACAATCTGTGGTTCAAGTGAAAAAGTGAGTTTGGAACCATATTCAGAAACCATTCTTTGACATGGCATCAGTTGGTGCCAGTCTGGTGACCCTGGTTCCTTGCTGTTCAGTACAACGGAATTTAAACATTGTGGGCACCAACCGCCAGCAAGCAGCTGGGCTGGGCGCCTCTTTGAATAGAAGAGATGTCGGCTCTTCAGGACTTCTAGGTCTCCCTCACTTTCCTGCCCGCAAGAAGTTGTCGTCTGCGAAGTCCCTCCTTTGGGCAGAAGCCACAGCCAGAAAAAATGGTCCCTGCTTCCTTTCACCATCAAGTGACACCAAGCCAGACAGTACCATGTGGATGCACAGAGGGATGTAACAGGCAGCCACAGGCTCAAAGTTACTTTAGGGTATAATGTGTTTACATGAGATTAACTGGAGATGATGTGTAGGACAGGAAATCCATGTTATTGGAACATGAGAAGTAGCCCCTTAAGAAGGTTGTGGGGGCGGGAAAGGGGGAGTGTCTCATGAGCCTCTTTTCCTCCCCCCTCCTTAATTGTTTAAGGGAGGTGCCATGGTTCCTTAGGCAGTTTTGGCATTATTTGGTGTTCTCAGCAAGGTAGGGAATAGGCCAGAGTCCTCTCAGTCTTCAGGTGACCGAGGGAAAGCCCAGCCCAGAAGTCATAAAGGGTCTAGGTTACAAAGCTGATCTAGTGCTCAACTCTCTCACGCAAGGAAGGATTTTGGGGGGAAGGATGGGTTTGTAGGAGAGAACAGGAGATTAGCCACCAACTCCACCTTCCTTGGCTGAAAGTGTGGCAAGAATCAAATCAGTATGGATATCTTCAGAAGGGAGTCCTCGGCCCTTAGGCACCCTCCAGAATTTGAACACAAAAGCAATTTCCCTTTTCCTTCTAATGCAAATACTCCAGTTTCTGAATTTAGTGCCGCTTTTGTGAAAAAGGCCATCCGCTGTGACTAGAAATAAACAAGTAAATTGAAAGTTACCAGTTTGAACTGTCTTCTACTCTTCAGCCTTTTCCAGAACCATTTTAGAGCTGGACAGCACCAGTTCTGAAAAGGGGAACTTTCCAGAAGAGTTGATAAGCAGAGAGAAGCTGGGTCCCTTAAACCTGCACACAGATGTCGGAGAAGTGGCCGCCATTACCGTCATTCCCCCACTGGATCCCTGTAACATTGGGGACCGTCCCAGATTTTACTGTGGTTTTGCTAGGGTGCCAGGCAGTCCCCCTAGCAGATGCTAAGCTGCTGACCAGGTGAGGGGTGGAGTGATCTGATTTCTGAGCAGTAGCATTCCACAGAAAATACATGTTGGTCTTGATCCGATGCTCAGAGAAGATGTGAGTAAGGCCACTGGAAAGAGACTGTGCTTATACTAAAGGGTGGCAGGAGGAACCCAGTGGCTGGCCTTTGCTTTTGTCTCATAGCACTTAACTGTCTTATAAAGAATCTGTTGGTTTAGACTTTTGCTCCCTCTCCTTTGACCAGCGTTTCCAGAGTGTTGGGCTCAAGGCAAATTCAACCTACACCTTCTCCAGCTCTGAAGACCCAATAATGCACTGGTATATACCTCAAGACAGAGGGAGCTTAAAGTGCCAAAATTCCTGCCAAGTTCCTTCCAACCCCTTCTCCCTCTGGCTGCCAACCGTCACCGTAGGACACTGGCAGTCTGGAGGGATGGCTCAGCTCATACCAAGCTGACTCTAGCTCTTGGAAATGGGACTGAAGGAAGCAAAGCAGTCTGGGCAGAGATGAAGGAGGGGCTCCGTAATTAACTTTTCCCCCACAGGTCTTGCCAAAGTCTCTCAGGTCAAGGTTATTTTCAGCATCACGAATGGTCCAGAATTTGTGATTAGTGCAACTGTGGACATTCCCATCTTGGCCCCTTAATGCAGTTCCCAGGGCAGGTTAGAAAAGAGCCTAGTCTTCCTTCGGCCTCTCTATAGTGAGAAAAGTGTCCACGATCCCAGCCTGCAGCTCAGAGTCACTGAGGTGCTTTTTTTCTCTGTTTTGTTCAGCTTTGGTCCGAGTCCAGGAGGGGGAACGCAGATACCCAGCTCGAGGGAGCGGGTGTGTGTGCAAACCTGGGGTAGAGAGAAGACAGGACAAAGCAGAGGTGAGCGAGCTGCCCAGCTGGGAGAGTAGATGGTGCTCCCTGACAGGTCTGTTCAGACAGTCAGCTCAGGTGTTCAGGCGTGTGTGTGTGTGTGTGTGTGTGTGTGTGTGTGTGTGTGTGTGTGTGTACGTTTTTCCAACACAAACTCTAATGTAATCTATTTCTAACCTCAATTCCATGGGAACTGATTGATGCTGCTGGTCCAGGAAAAATCAGATGCCCTGGGCACTGACCTCATGACCCTTGATCACAGCCAGAGAATTGGTTTTTCTCATTAGGAATTCCCCCTGCCCCCTGTGCCTTGACCCCCCACCCCCACCCCAACGTGTACCTCACTTTCTTTCTGCCTGAGGGGGTGGGGAGGTGGAACCTAGCTATTGATGCCTCTGGGACTCATACATCAAACAAGGGATGGCGAGTATTCCTAGCCAATGGGCTGCTGTGAGGGTTGCGGCCCACTCCTTTGTCAGGGAATGGTTCCATGAGTTTCTCAGCACCAGACCTGGGAGAGGTTGGGAACTATGCTTGTCCCTATTATTTTTAATGCTACGATCTGGGTCTGGGACCTCCCTGCAGCACTCTCATTTGTTTGAAGCCCCTACGACACTAGGGAGAGCCGCTAATCATTCATTCTGGTCACACGGTCCCTTCTCATTGAAGCTCCGTGGGATGGATTTACATATTTATTCAATTGGATCCACCCAGTGAGTGCAGACTCTGCCAGGCTCTGTGTGTGTGTGTGTGTGTGTGTGTGTGTGTGTGTGTGTGTGTGTGTGTGCCACAAGCCAGATTAATCAAAGCCTGTGTCAAATCCAAAGGCTGATTTGCTACCTTGAAGGCCAGAGAAGCAGGATAAGGTAGAACTGTGTGGATTTCCAGGGCTAGCTCTCTCCTCCCCATTGCTAACTGCTTCTGACAGCCCAGCCAGCTGGCTAAAAGCTTTTTCCGCACCTTGAGAGAAGTGTGTGCATGTGTGCGTGTTCCTTGGTGTGCATCAAAGGAAAGATATGTGCAGTTTGTTTGGTAGGTGAATGGGGAAGTGGAAATGTTGCCCTCCCCTGAGCTACAGAGGAGCTATGTCAGCCTAACTCCCCCTGCTCTTTCTGCCACCCGCCCACCTTGGAGAAAAAGAACTCTCCCAGGCATACCCAAATTCCAGCCAAGATGAACATTCTGTGTGAGTGGGTCTTCTCCATGTCTACACTTCCAGCCCCAAGCCCACTGTGGATGTGGAGCTCAGACATTTCCCTAAAAGGCCACAAGAAATGCAGAATGGGGAGCAGATTGTCCCTTTTTGAGATCTTCCGTCATATGTTATCGATTCATGGCAGGGCTGGTGCCTTTAATGAGGCCTCTGGTGGGCCTGGGTAAGCAGGAGCCAGCTCTACCAGCCCCTTGGTTTCATTCTGGGCTTGGAGGAGGATGGGAAGAGAAAGAGTAGGAGGGAGGGAGGCCAGGACTGAAAGGCTGGCTCTAGAGGAAACTGGATTCTCTGGAGAGAAAAAAAAAAAGCTGCTCTTTTCCTTCTCCCTGTGGGATTCTCCACAGTCCCCACCCCCACAGCCCGACAGCCTCAGAGGCAGCTGGAGACTATGGCTGGCGCCACAGGGAAGTCCTTGCGTTGAGGGTCAGCTTGGAAAATATGTGAGGGGAGAGGTTGGTGCTGGTGCCCTAATGTGGCAGGTGAAAACTACAGCTAGAAGAGGAAAGAGCAAATATAAAAGTCAACACCCACGTGGGCACAAGGCCAAGACAGCCTGCCTGCCTCTCAGCTCCAAGAAGGCCATCCCAGGTTAGAGGACACTAACAAGCTAGCCTTGCACACAAGGGGAAGAATTTTACCTGCTGAAGAAGACCCAAAGTATCCCCAGGAGCTATGGAAACTGCAGAATGAATCGAATTAAATTTGTTTTTACTGCTCATGAAGCAAGCCCAGTTTATTTTCCTTGGCAAGTGCCTTTTAAGCAGGCTAGTAAAATTCAAAGTTTAATACTGAAATCTCGGGACCTTAAATTAGGCCATCTAGACCGATCACCTCATTTAACAGGTAAGGAAACTGAGGCCCATTGTCTTGCCCACGGTTCTATAGATAGTGCCAGGCTTTGAAATGAGATCCTCAGACTCCACACCCAGTGTCCCTTTCAATATATCATCTCTCTCTTTCATGTCAAAAAGCAAATTCCTAAGTAATTGTGAATCCATTGATTAGGAATGGCCCAAGGAGAAGCAGCTGCAAAAATAGGCCTTTTGGATTTCTGAAAGGTCAACGGGGCTTCCCCAACGGCCTTTAACCCAGGGCAGCCAAGCCATCGTGATAACCAAGTGATGATCCCAAGGAAGGGCGGTGAGGGGTTGGGCTAGCTAACGCTTCCCTCCCCAAAGCCAAGTGCCCTTCGCTCTTCCCCTGGTTTCCAGGATTATTGTGCTTCTGGGGGAAGCTGAGCCTCACTACCTCTTCCCCATTTCTTGAAACTCTACCCCTCTTACCTGCTGGAGAGTCGCTTGCAGCATTCTCATCATCCGAGTCTGCAAAGACTTCAGCCAACTCTTGGTCTGACATATCTGTCAGCTCCGTAAGGTCCAAGAGATCAAAATGGACCTCCAGTGAGGAGACACTGCTCAGAGGCTCTGGGAGAGAGAAAGAGAGAGGAAACAGAGGCGGCAAAGCTCGTCATTCCCCCAGCCTGAATCTGATGCCCGCCCTGGCCGAGGCTCTGTCTGTGCGAGCAGCACAAAGGAGCCCAAATTCAAGCTGATGTCCTTCCTCAACCAAGGACTGAGCAGGCTGAAAACTTGACAGGGAGCCCAGGATGGGATCACGGGGAAACCCCATGGCCTCATCCTCCTCCCTGATGAGCAAGATCATTACTTCAGAGAGCTGAGATTTTGTCAGCATCCCTCCTCCCACCACTGACACAGAACACGGCCCCTCCCCCATCCCTCTTATCATTTAGGGGAGTTGTTGGCACCAAAAAATTCATTATCCTGCAGCCAAGCTGGCGATAAGTTTCTCCAGATTTGGCTAGGTTGGTCTGGGCTCACAGATGGTGAGTCTGTCACTAGATCCGTCCTTGAAGCCTTTGTAACTTCGAAGGGAAGGGCCTTTGGGAGCCTACGTGTCCCAGTTATAGTTTGCAAAGAGGTCTCTCTCCACCACCGTGAGACAGCTGAAGAGGGTTTCAGGTGGAGGTGACTCTAGTGTTTTCTGGTAGCTCAGACCTTAGCTGAGGATGCCTGTCTGAGTCTTTACAGTAGAGGCTGAAGAAGGGCCCCAAAAGAATCCCTCGTCCTGAGTCAGTCCTCAAGAACCAAACTTAGGTCTATCAGCTCTTAAACCCAGTGCCAAATTTGCCACATCACCCACATCTTTTCAAGCACTCCACGTAACGTCATCAGCTTTGGAGTTATCCCAGGAGTCTACAGAGTGTTAGGCCTCAAGACTGAGTCCAGGCAGGCCTTATGAGAACTTGCCAGGTAAGCAAGGACCATCCATACTCACGCCTTCTCTCTGTGACCTGCAGGAGCCCAGGAGCAGGGATGGGAATCCCTCCCTCCTCCTCCTCTCCCAGGGAGGTGCTGGACTCTTCCCCTGTTCCATGGCCTGGCACTACCAAAGCTGTCGGCGATGACTGGATTTCTTTAGTCAGTTCTGAAATCAGAGGCACCCAAAGGCATTAGACGGCAAAGCACCAAACCAGCATTAAGCTCCCCAGACCCGAATCCTTATACAGCCAAAAAGACCCAAGGGTGGGAGTCTTGAGGACCTGGAACTAACGCCCAGTGTCCTTTCTGAATAGGGCTAGAGGTAACGACAATGACAGTGGTAATAATAATAATAGCAGCTAATATTTCTATAGCACTTTTAAGATTTGCAGAGCATTTTACGTATGTTATCTTATTTGATTCTCACAACAGCCCTGTGAGGGAGGTGTAGTTATTGTCCCCATTTTACAGAAGTAGATGGCAAGGCTGAGAGTGGGAAGCAGCTTGCCCAGCTAGGAAGCGTCTGAGTATCTCATGTCCTCCTGACTCCACCAATCCGGCACTGTACTCCCGGCACCACCTGAGCAGAGGGTCTAAGAGGCCCAGCAGATATAATCCAAGGTACATAATCCAAGCCTACTTCAGATGCTCTTTCTGGCGGTCACAAAGTCTTCAAAGAAATGCCTTTAATGGGATGGTTCCGCTTCTCCCTGCCTTTCTTCCCATTTCTCTTTTTCTCAGTATTCACGAAGTAAGCTGGTTGCCTCTTATCCGGCCTCCTCCCCTCATTTAAAAAATGGGGCAATCCCTGAGGAGCCAGGTAGGGCCCAGCTTATCATTACCATAAGATCTTAGACAAGCCCTAAACATACGAGCCAGAGGAAGGTGGGCTAGCCAGGAAAGGCTTTGGGTGAGCCAAGGAAGGAGCAAGGCTCCAACAGTGCTTTAAAGAGAAGCTGAGAATCCCTGAGGGGTAGGAGGCAGCTAGGGTGGTACAGTGGATAGTGCCAGACTTGGAATCAGGGGTATCTGAGTTCAGATCCCGCCTCAGTCACTTTACCTCTCTCGGCCTCAGTTTCCCCATGTGTAAAATGGAGATAACAGCATAGCATGCAACAGTACTTGCCAGGGCAGTTGTGAGGATCAAAAGTGGTAAAATCTCTAAATCGCTTTGCAAACCTGAAAGTGCCTACTTATAACCTACCTAAGTTGTAGGTAATTCTTCATATACTGTAGGACCAAGGACCTAGTGGCTATCTTAGCTTCTGGCTAATCAATCCATCCAGACTTAGACCCCTCCATGGGTTGCTTGGACATCTGCCCGCTAGCTTCCCAGGGTTTGGGAAGAGAGAAGCTGCCCCCTCCCCCGGTCCCCTGGAATCTGTATCCTCAGAGGCTTTTCCCAATGGTTTGGTGCCGTGCTCATTGACCTGGCCCGATGGTCTGGCGCTGCCCATGCTTGCCAGACACAGTCCTCACACGCCCCTGGAGGACCTGCCATACAAGATGGAAAGGGATGAATGCCCCAAGAGGACCACTGCTGCTGACTTCACCCTGAAGAAGGGCTCTCTGGGGATTGGTTTTGAGAATTCATGATGACACACACAAAGTAAGTCTCTGCCTCCAACACAGTGCCCCAGGCCTCCCCCCTTCCCCCCCCAACTATTTCTCTGCAGTCTGCTTTCAGTTGCCTTGGCAATGTCTGTCAATCTGAAGCTTCAGGGCAAACAACCCAGTTAGGTTTGGAAGGAAAATTAATGAGTAAGAGATGAGATGTGGGGGTGAACAAGTACCTAAGTGACCAGAGCCTCCTGCTTCAGGGAAAACCATGACAAGGCCTGTTCCAAGGTGACAAGAGGATACTGAAGGGAAGTGTGGCATAGTGGCTAGAGGGCTGCTCTTGGATTCAGGAAGGACCTGGGTTCGAATTCTGCTCAGACACTGTGTGATCCTGGGCAAGTCACTTGATCTCAATTTCCTCTCATAACTTGGGGGTTATGATCACACCTACCCAGGGTTGTTATGAGGATTGAATGAGATTAATGTATGTAAAGTGCTTTGCAATTCTTTTTTAAAATTATATGAATGTGAGGTTTATTAAATATTAACTATTAATACTTAAGGGACTGATTGCAAAGGTGAGGAAAGGGGTTGATTTGGATTATACTTTTGCCCTCTCTCCCTAGAATGAGAAGCCTCAATGTGTGGGGCATATTTCACAGTTCATGGTGGAAGGGGCAGGTGTCTGTACAGCATGGAGTTCGGTTCTCTTGTGATCAATCACAGAATCTCCGAATCGAGAAGGATCTCAAAGGTTATCTCATTCAACCTGTATCCAAACAGAAGTTTTCTCCCTGACACCTCTGCCCGACAATCTCCCATGCCTCCCAAGGCTGCTCGTCCCATTTATGGACAGCTCCAATCCTTGAGAGATTCCTAACATGAAGCCAAAATCTGGCCTACCTCGACCCTCTGGACACAAATAGAGTAAAGGTCATGACAGCCTATGGAAGCCTTCTAATGCTGGAAGTCAGCTGTCATCCCATCCCTATGCCCCTGCCCTCCCACTTAACATCCCTAGGTCCTTCAGCTAGGCTCCTCTCTGGGCTCCTTACCTGACACTAGACTTTCTCTACATGCCACAGAAGCCTCCTCATCTTGGAAGTTTCCTTTCTTCCTTCCTTCCTTCCATTCCCTTCCTTCTTCCCTTCTTTTCTTTCTTTCTTTCTTCCTTCCTTTCTTCCCCCCTCCTTCCTTTCTTTCCCTTTCTTCTCTCCCTCTTTCCTTCCTTCTTTCTTCCCTCCCTCCTTTCTTTCTTTCCTTCCTTCCTTTCTTTTCTTTTTCTTTCTTTACTTCCTTTTCTTTCTCTCTCTCTTTCTCTCCTCATTATAATGGGTGACTCTTTGGGACCAGAGAGGAGAAGGGATACAGGAGGAAATCTAGACAATGTAGAAACAAAAGGTATTAATAGAAATATATTTAATAAATAAAAAAGACACAAGCCAAGTGAAAACTCTCTCAAAGTAGGAGCCCGTCTTCCCCGAGTACCCTTGTGCTTATCCCTATGTGAACAAAGAAGGCATAGGTATAAGTGCATGCAGCCTGAAAAGGAGCTTTGCCTGGGAAGCCTGGACAGCAGGACCCTTCCCAAGATAGCTCAGAGAAATCCCAAGGAATCCAAGCTCCTATCCCCTGACCATGGAGTGAATGCTCAGCTGTCCTTGAGGATTTCAGCTCTCCTTCCCTCTCCATCCCACAGCTGCTGCAGCATCAAGTACCTCTTGACAGAGGTAAGCTGGCCACCCTCCCATCCCGGCAAAGTTGGGTTTCCGGTGTCATGGCAGCTGGGCCTCCTGGGGAGTCTGCCGCCAGCCACCAGGCCACTTTCCTCACCAGGAGGGCCTGGCCATGACGGAGGGGAGACTTGGGGGTCCTGTTTCAGGTCCAGGGACACAAAAGCCATTTGTGCTGTGGTGTTCCCTTGGGCAAGAAGGGTGATTTTCATTGTGTGAGCAGACATGGGAGCATGTGTGAGATACCATGCACACACGGGCAAGTACATGTGTGTAAAAGCTTGCACCCTGCGGGGGGAGGGGATGAAGAATATTTTTAGCAGCTCCAAGCTGGTAAATAATTAAATACTCTGGGTGTGAACAGAGACCCATTATAAGCAGCTGCCAAATACACCCGTTCTGAAGGAGACAAATGCACATCTGGTGTTTCCCAGACGAATTCCCCCACCATCCTGGAACACCCCCAGGGCTGGCTCCCTGCAGCCAGACCAGCTAGCTAGGGTTACACAGCTGTGTCCTGAAGTGTCTCTTTGGTTTTCCTTAGCATGATCCTTAAATGGTCATCAGGTCCTTTAAAACCATCCCCTTTGGTAGAGTGTGGGCTGTAGACCCCCAACAGGCCGCACATTTGCCCAATAAGGCACACATTTGGACTGTGACCTTTCCAATGCCAGGCCTAACTCCCAATGCCCCAGAGCTAAGCCATGCATAGCCAATGAAATCAATAGCAACTCCAATCATTGGCTGGGAAACCTCACCATAAGCAGCATGGAGGATGTGTCTGCCATGAGCATGGAGATAAGGACCCTGCTCTCTTGCCTCTTCTGAGTGAAGTGGATGTCTGAATCTCAGTACTGTTGAATTAGGGAAATGGAGGAGAGAGGTTGGATGTGGGAGAGGCATCTTCTCACAGTTGGTAGGCTATCTACCTCTCTCCAGGGTGAAGCCCTATGGCAAAAATCACCCATCTGGAGAAATCCAAAAGATGCAGGGAAAATGATGGAGGAGGGGTGGGGGGGCGGTACAAGTGGGTCAGGAAGAGGCAACAAAGCATGGTTAATCTTCATTAAGTCTAGGAAACCATGCCTTAGCAAGGTGGAAGTTGGGATGCAGGTTGGGGGGAGCAGACAGGAAAAGCAGTTTCTTCTTTGGCTCTCTCTAATCTCTTGGGTCTTTAGACTATGGGCTTCAGAAAGCTTGACAGTGTAGAGTTACCCCCAAACAGGCCGTATAGGCAGCCAGCCAGGCAGAGACGCCTTCCAGCGTGAAGAGCAGGGGGAGGCTGTTTAAGTTTCATTCTGGGGTAAGCCAGGACCAGAACACAGCTCCAGAGGGGTGCTTTGTCCCCCTTCATCTATTAGGGTGTTCTCCCCATAGGTTAAGGGGCTCGTCGATCTGGAGCTGGAGGAATCATCTAGTACAAATCCTTGATTTTACAGATGAGGAAACTGAGGCCCTGGGAGGAAATGTCAGAGATGGGATATCAACACAGATCCTTTGACTTTACAGTCAGTGTTATACCATTCGGCCTCCCTCAGCATCCTCATTACTGGGACTTGGGGTCTTCCTTTTCAATTCGTTTCTCCAGCACCTAGACATTGCCTGGGACGTGGTAAAGGCTTAATAAATGTTTATTGACTGATTGGTTGGCTGATCAAAAATCACTATTCAGTAGAACTGTAGGCACATTCAGAACAGGTGGGAGCCCTAAGGCATCAGAAAAAAAGGGTATCCCCCCCCCACCCCCTGAATCAATATAATGAAATTTGTAGTGGAACAGGGAGCTCTGAAGCCTGTGAGGCTGTTTCCTCTTCTGACTAAAACCTGTTGTTCAATTCACAACTTAATCAACAATTCACTCAATGGAAACAGCTCACTCCAAGATTACCAGTGAACTCTAGATTGCTCAATCTAATGGCTTTTTCTCAGGCTTCTTCCTTCTTGACTTCTCTTTACCACTGGACACGTCGATCAGGTTCTTGGGTTTTCTTGACATTGCTCTCTCCCTCTCCCTCTATCTCCTTCTTTTCTCCCCTCTCTTCTGTCTGTTCATCTCTCTGTCTGTCTGTCTGTCTCTCTCTCTCCCTCTGTCTCTCTCTCTCCTTTCTCCCTCTTCCTTCTCTCACCTCTTTTCCTCTTTTTCTCTCTCTGTCTCCTCCCTCTGTCTCCTCTCCTCTCTATCTCTCTGTCTCTCTTTGTTTCTCTGTCTGTCTGTCTGTCTGTCCCTGTCTCTCCCCCCTCCCCAACCAGGCCACTCCCTTTCAGTCTCCTTTGCTGGACATTCAGTCATGTCCCACCCCTAAACTGTGGGTATCCCTCAAGGTTCTTTGCTGACGCCTCTTCTTTTCTCTCTCTCTTGAACAACTCAACTCTCATGGATTCAATTATCATAATCCTGCCATTGACCCCCAGATCCATACTTTCAATCCCACATCACCAACTGCCTATTAAACATTTCAAACTGGAGATCCCATAGGCATCTCAAACTCAAGGTGTCCAAAACAGGACTTGACATTTCCCCCTCTCCCACCTCTCTTCCTCTCTTTCCTCTTTCAGTCAAGGGCACCACCATTCTTCCAGACACAAAGGGCCACAATCTCAGTGTCACCCTCAACACCTCACTCTCATTCATTTCATATAGCCAATCAGTTGTTAAGTCTTAGATTCTGCCTCTACCATATCTCTCTCATCTGTTCCCTTTTTTCCCACTCCTTGGACCACCACCTAGTTCAAGTCCTCATGAACTCTTACCTAACCTACTGCAATAGCCTAGTAAATGGTCACCCCACCTCCAGTCCCTCCCCTCTCCAATCTGTCCTTTCCAGTAGCTGCCAAACTGATATTTCTAATGCACAAGTCTGACTGAGTACATCCCCTCACTCAGAAAGCTTCAATGACTCTCTGTTTCCTCTAGAATAAAATACAGACTCTTGTTTGGCATTGAAAACTCTTCAAAATCTGGCTCTAGCCTAGGTTTCTGAACTCATTTCACATAACTTGCCTTCACACACTCTTTGTTCCAACCAAACTGATATACATGGTGTTTCTTCCTACACAGAAGCCCTATCTCCATGACTTTGCCCAGGCTGTCCCCTATGCCTGGAATACTCTCTTTCCTCATTCCACCTTTTGCCTTTCCCAATCCAGCATTCCTGGGCAGTTCTTCCCTCTCCTCCCAGTGGTGACCACCAATTGCTTTGTCTATATTTTGTACTGACTTCTATATGTACATGTCATCTTCCCCTTCCCTCCCTTTTCTCCCCCAGTAGAATATAAACTCTTTGAGGACAGGGGATGTTTTGTTTTTGTCTGTATTCCCATGCAAAAAAGCTGATGCAGAATGGGCACTTACCAAATGCTTACCAAATGAACTTATGGAAGGAAGCCCTTTCCATGTGATGAGCTCTATGACAGGCACGATGGGGGAAGGGAAGGCATAAACTGTGCTAAATAATCCCTGCCCTCAAGGAGTCAGAGAGAAAATACAGCAGAATATACTGTGCCTCCCCTCCACCAAAAAAAAAAACAAAAACAAAACACATAAATTAATTTTCCTGGAGCAAGTATCTAAGAGTCTAAAGCCCTTGTCCCTAACAATTTTTTCCTTGTGGAAGCTTCCTGAAGGTCAGGGTCAGCAAGCTAATATGAAGGTTCTTTCTTTCTCCCCTTTCCCCCTTGCCTATGACAGCTCTCACAGACTCCATGCCTCAAACCACAAACAGAGACAGTATATTTTTCAAAGCACAGCACTGCCCAAGGTTGGGGCAGGGGGCCAGAGGGCATGAAACTGGCCCTGCCTGAGCCTGGACTTGTTCAAGGCCCTGATTATGAGGGATCCCGGCCTATACAAGACTGTTCCTTTCTTAGAAAGTGTCAATGCAATGCACTAGACTCAGAGTCAGGTTTCCTGGGTTCAGATCCCAGCTCTGACTCCAGCTGGGTAATGGTAGGCAAGTCACTTAATTCAGTGAGTTTTCCTTTCTCCTCCTCTATAAAATCGAGAGAGAACATCCTTATGCTACCTGCCTCTCAGCAAGAAAGTGGTCATGGGACAGAGGAAAAAGCATCGACTCTAGAATAACTGAACTCAGCACCTGAGGAGGATCATGGGTGCTGGGTTCAAATATCACCAGGGATGCTCACCATCTGTGTGACGTTAAGCAAGTACCTTAATCTCCCTGGGACTCAGTATTCTAATCTGTAAAATGAGAGGGTCCGACAAGATGGCTTCTGAGCTCCCTCCCAGGTCTCGATCTATGATCCAAGACCCTAAAACACTACAGACATATTATAATATTATAATCTGCTACTATTCAGACACTGCACTTGCCATAACATAAGCAGCTAGTGTCCTGGGGATTCTTCAAATGCTCCGACATCATCAAATACTCATAAATGGGAGGGAGAGAGAGGAGAAGGGAGAGAGAGGAAGAGGGAGAGAGAAACACACAGAGAGAGAGAGAGAGAGAGAGAGAGAGAATTTACTCATTTAGGGTCTTCTAGAAGTCAAGCCAGGCGAGATTCCTTAGGGAACACTTGGTCAGGACCAGAGCAGCCTCTCGGGGGTAAGGGATGGGAGGAAGCTGGCAGGCGCATCCTGCCCACTGTGGAACTTCACAGAATATCTTCCCTATCAGTACAGGAGACATCTTCTCCATTTTAGACGAGGTTAGCATGACGTGAGAGGTCTCACCTTTCTGTGGTGAACGGAGAGAGAGGGCTTTCTATCTGGGCTACAGTAGAGTGGGAAGACGCTGAACAGGAAGCTGGTTCTTGCACCCCCCCCCCATGTCTGCAGCCCCGTTGGCTGCCTCTCTGGAGCTCTACACACCATCAGGAAGGCTGGAACCAAGGCTCCGACTGCCCAGCCCAACTCCTCATGAACACCCCACTCAGCCTCACCACCAGCACTTTGAGAGGGGCAGACACAAACCCTTTGAGAGAAGAGCTGGCTTCTCAGAGTTGGGTCTTGTTTTTGCCCACCCTCCCCAATTAATGGGATAGAAGGGAAGTTAACCATGCAGGGAGGGACATCTGGAGAAAGCGATTCGGAAGATACCGAGAAGACGGGGCTGGGAGGTGACCCCAGGCGATTAACACCAGGATGGGATAGCATAAGGGAGGAAGGAATTCAGGGTAATGGAACTAAAGCAGAAATGGTGCCTGAGCCACTGGGAAATCGGTCCTAATGTGATAATAAGCACCAACTTCCAGTGGGGGAGGGAGCTGGGAAATGGAAGTGTTGGGGAAGGAAGCCCCAGATTGACCAGGCTTCCTTCCCACTTCAAACTGGAGGCTCATTCCACGAGCCCCCTCTTCCCTGGCACAGGAATGTAGACTATACTAATACAATAAACTATAATTAGTGGTTACTGTGTGCTCAGCACTTCGCCAGGGACTGTGAGACATACAAAGTTCAGAAAAGACAAGGTCCCAGTCTTACAGTCTAATAGGGGCACTTTTCTCTCATAGGCTGAACCGAGAGAGTTGATTGGTTATCAGTAGTCCAGGGTCAACCACGATGAAAATTCCTCCTCCCTCTTGCCAGGACTGGGCTGGGAAACCCAGCTAGATAACCGGGGAAACAAAACTCTTCCTTTCTAACAAGTCTGAGGTTTCTTTGAATTGAATAGCTTTCCCTGAGGGTTCTCTGGCTCATTAATCTGAGCTCCCCCCCCCCCCAGCTCAAGGACCCAGGAGTTGGCTTTCTGGAGGACCAGACACACAAATGCTCTGTCTTACATGTGAAGCTTTTGGCAAAAGAAAGATCCTTCAATATCAAACAGGGTCTTGCATTAGCAGTAGGGTCATAGCGGCGATCATAGGTTTAGAGCTGCAAAGAATTCAGAGGTCATGTAACCCAAGCCCCTCATCTCACTGAAGAAGAAACTGAGGCCCAGAGAAGTAAAAGGATTTTCCCAGGGTCACAGAGGTATCAAGTGGCAGAATCAGGACTTGAAACCAGAGACTCCAAATTCAGATTCATCACTCTTTCCAGTGTTGGGGAGAGCCAAAAGAGTTTGGTCCAATGTCATAGCATCCCTGGAAAGGGCCCCGGTCCCCAAGCTGCCCAATCGCTATTGTCTTCATCCTTTGGCAGAACTAAAATCATAAGACCTCCTCCTGCCCTGCCTGCATGTTCTGTGCTGTCACCAAGAAAGCATTCCCAAGCAATTTTTTTCAGCCACAAAACCTTATTCCTGTAGTCCACGGCCTGCTGGCTGTAAAGAGGCAAGTGTATGAGCAAAGTATGAAAAGACTTTTTTGAGCCTTGGCCCAGGCAGGTCTAGCCCATAGCAAAATTTAGCTTTTTCCCTGGGAGCTGGAAGTGAAATTAACCAAGTTCAAGGACAGCACTGAATGAGCAGAGCTGTCAACCTGGTTGCTCAACCATTTTGCTGATTCTGGAGACATTTAAGCCAGAGGCCCATCTCCTATGTAGGAAGAAACAATCAGCTACCCTTCTTCTAAATCCAGCACAATCATCCACCCTCAGGTCTATGCAAATAGGATAAGGAAGAGTTGTATTCCATGGGCCAGAATGCCTCACTGGGCATACTCCAGCTTTGGGCTCTGCGTTGACAAAAATGCTTTCCATCCCCAACTGTCCCCAGCCTCTGGGGAGGAGGATGGGTAGCAGATGGATTTCACCAGAGGATTGATTTCTGATAGGACCGTATTAGTTACATTTGTGCCTGTGATGCTGACCTATTTTCTGTGTCCTTTGTGCTGGGGTGGAGGGGGCCAGGGGCCAGCTGGGTTGGCCATTTAGGAACATCACAGGTTTGCCAAGAGGGAGATGGTCATGAGAGTGAACCTCAGACTCGTTTCCTAGGAGGTGGTGAGGAAAGGACCATTAGAGGTGAAGATGGAAGAAGGACTTTCTGAGCTGCTAGGTGAACAGCATTAACAGACAGAAGGAGAGCCGAGGCAAGGGCTCTGACTCTCTCTCCTACATTCAGGCTAATGGGTACCCTCACTCACACCTTCAGCCTCTCAATTCTTGCTGCCCTTATGCTCAGCTTCTCATTTCATCTCTGCATTCATTTCTTCTTGTCTTTCCTGAGAACTCCCTGAGAGCAAAAACAGTATCCTACAGTACTAAGGTCAGTACCAAGTATGGGCACAGAACTGAAGCTCCATAACCTACTTCATAGGTCCATGGTATTTAGGCAACAGCCAATAAACATTGACTGAATTCTTCTTAGGAGTGAGGCACTTCAATAGAAGGGGCCTTAAAGATCATCTGGTCCTAGTGCAGATGAGGGAACTGGGGCCTAGAAAAGTGGGGTGACTTGCCCAGGATGGATTCCAACCCAAGCCTTCTGATTGCTGATCCTGTGACTTTCTATTTCACCATGATGCCTATTGGTTGATTGACTTTTCCTTAACTCCCTTACCTTTCCCTGTGCTCCACTTCAAGATGGCGCCCTTCCCACCTCTCCTCTTTTGCTGATGTTCTCATCTGAAATGTGCATCCTTGTCCTGTCCACCTTCCCAACTTTGACCCTTTCTTTAAGAAATTAATGACAGTTCTCTCCATGTGCAAAGCTCTCCTTGACTACTCCAAGATACCTTCTGAATTCTTAAAGCACCCATAACACAAAATCTAGAGCTTAGGTCTCTGCTGCTTCCATTTTCTAAGTTTTTTTTTTCTTATATCAACAAACATTTATAAAGCATCTACTACATGGAAGGTGCTGTGCTAGGCACTGGAAATACAAAGATGGGGGTGGGGGGGGATGACCCAGCCCTGCCTTCAGAGTCTAATGGAGAGATTATGACAAGTTCACAAATTAGTAGACACAGGGCAGAATGTGATAAGGGCAAAGGAGAGATCCAGACAAAATGCTAAAAAAAACTTGAGGAAGGAGAGATCACTTTCTTTCTCACCCAGCTAGACTTTGTTGAGGCAGAGGCCATGCCCTCTATCTCCTCGTAGCCCCTACAATGCCTAGAGAACAGTACGCACTTATCAAATCCTTTGTTGGTTTGAAGTATGGGGGGGTCAACTGTAATTAGACTATAGGGTGTCCAGCTGACTGCTGAAAAGTCCTTCTAACCATCACTTGGAAAGGTGCCAACAGTCTCAAACCCAGCCTTTGCCCTGGTAGTAATCTGGAGCCATGAGGGATTGGGGGGGTGATGAATAGCCTTTCAAGACTGGCCTCACTCTTTCTGTGACTGCTGCTCTCCAGTTTAAATGGCCTCTTCCAGGCAACATGATCCTGTGAAATGACAGCCCAGAGCAGTCATCTAGGGGGTGCAAGTGGTACAGAGGATAGGGCTGGACTTGAGAGAACTGCCTCAAACACTGTGTGACCTTGTCCAAGTCACCAACCTCGGCCTCAGTTTCCTCATCTGTATAAAAGGGGGATGATAATGGCACCTAATTCACAGGGTTGTTGTGAGGATCAAATGAGATAACATAAATGAAGTGCTTTATAAGCCTTAGAGTGCTATATAAATGCTAGCTATTGTTATGATGAAGTATGGACTGGAGGCACTGGAGAAAGACATAAGAGGAATTGGGAATTTTGACTCATGTCCACACTCCAGTAACCATCTCTCTCCCACTCCTCCCCCCTTCCGCTCTAGAGAAAGCTACTTTTCAGTGATATTCCAGGCACAGGCACACCCAGGGCCACAGAGAAGGTGAAAAGGATTTCTTACCATAGCCTCTCTCCATCACCTCCAGCTATCTGGGGGCTTTGTGGGGAGAGCCAACATCTTCCCAAAGATGGTGCTTTACCTTTTACCTGTGGAGCTATCCGGACCTGAATCCAAGCTTCTCAAAGTGAAAGACTGAACACTCCTCGAACCTGAGGCTAAGGGTTCCAGGACCTACCTAAATTAGAGGGCTCATTTGAAGCCACAGAAGCTTCCATCCTCCCACCTACCCACTTCAGAACGTGCCAGTAGACTGCCTAATATTACAAGAGCAGCCGAAGTTAGGTTGGGGATGGGGGAAGGGCACACGGATGCTGTTAAGCTACCGGGGTCTGAAATAGTTGATAAATACTAAGTTTGGGAGGGAAGATGGGCTAAGCTTTTGTGTGAGGAGCATTCTTCTGCGACGCCCTGACTTCTCTTCCCAGAAGGCCAGATGGGCTAGAGTGGTCTGGCTGATCTCCTTCGGCCTCACTGTAGGAGCTGCAGGGCTTTTCCCCTGGGACTTCAGGCCCCTGAGCCCCACCCTGTGCTCACGCAGCTCCCCTAGGAAAGCAGCGTTCACCCTTGAGACATGCTTGATCCTACAAGTCTCCCCACATGTTCCGAAGGCCCAAATGCATGCAGGCTCCTGGTACTGAAGGTCCAACCAGGGCCTTTCCTCTCAGCTTCTGAGAGTCTCTTGCCAGCCTGTCAATATGGTTTCTAAGCAGCTAATGTGCTCGAGCTGGCTTCATTTCCCTCACCCTCTCCTCTTCCCCAGGGCTTCTTGCTCTGCTCTGTCAAGTTGAAAATAAAACAGCAGAGCAGGGAAGGGAAGCTGTCAATTTTGGCAGCTTTGCCCAGCAGACCTTGAAGGTCCCTGACATGGAAGTGGTCCTTCTGGTAAGGGTCTCTTGTCCAGCCCAGCCAAACTCTCACCTGCCCAGCCTTCCCCATACTGAGCACCAGACAGCCATCAAAGATTTGGTTTAGCTTGTGGATTTCATAATGGACACCCCAGAGATGGGGAAAAGATCCCCAACTACACAAGCCACAGGCACTGGGTACCAGGTAGATCTGGGGTATCAAGATCACTGCTCTGCCCTGCATTTAGCCCTGAAATGCTGCCTAGATCTTGCCCCCTCACGGCAAGAGGTTGGGAGAGTCCCTGGAAGTTACAGAAGCAGCAGGATTGATCACAGGGCCTCAGATCCCCTAGTCCAAAGTGACTGTCTGGAAAGCATCATCACTGTCTCATGTCCTGAGGTCCAGCTGGGCAGCCATAGTTAGAGACGGGTTAATTTCACAACTCGGGGTATTTGAGGTATGGTTCAGTGATGGCAGGACAAGGAAGCCGGGGGCAGACATACTTAGAGGCAAATGGCATTGTCCTTGGAAACAAACAGGGTAGGGTGGCCAGCCTACTCGCCTCTGACCACTTTTCCCAGACACATCTCCCCCACCCACCAAGGGCTGGAAAACTCAAGCTACCTGGTATGGGAGACCCGGTTCTGACTCGTCTCAAGGATGGGTGGGTCACAAGCCTTTCCTCCCCTGCGTGGGAATGAATGAATGCAGAGGAAGGGCTCACTGGGGGGGTAAGAAACCCCTTCCTCTGACCATCGGGGAGGGAGGAGGAGCCGGCCACCTTGCTCCGGCCCCACCGAACTACCGGCTTCGGGATCCCTGCAGCACAGCTGCTGGTTCCGTACGAGTTGCCTCTCAAAGGCAGAACTTTTGGGAGCTGCGGGTGATACCTCTGGCAGGGAACCCCGAGCCACAGCCGTTTCCCTTCAGAGGATCAGGGCCGCTGCCCCGAGGTGCCCAAGCAGGCATCCGCGGCAAAGAGTGCAGGAGCCCGGCGCACTCACCTAGGACGCCGGCCCCGTCTTGAGCCTCCATTCGGCCGGCTGGTGTGGGTCTCGGTTCCGCCCCTCGGCTCTAACTCAGCGGCAGGAAGAGTACAGGGCGGCGGCGGCAGCGGCGGCGGCGGCGGCGGCTTCAGCCTCCTCCCTCGGGCGGCCGGCCCCAGCCTCCGCGTCCCTGCAGCAGGCAGCGACTGCGCCAGCGGCAGGAGCGCACATCGCCGTGCCAAAGGAGACGGTGCGCGGCCGGCCGATCACTCGCCGGCTCCTCCGCGGCAAAGTAAGCATCGCATTGCAAATGAGCTAGGCGGGGTGTGGGCAGAGGGAGCCAGAGCTCGCGAGCCAGAGCGAGGGAGAGAGATACTGCGGAGAGCAGAGGAGAGGGGAGGAGAGGAGAGGCGCCGGGAGGGAGAGAAAGTGAGAGAGGGACGGGGGTGTGCGCGCGTGGGTCTGGGCGCGCGCGCGCGCGCGCGCGTGTCTGGGTGCGTGCGGGAGAAAGCCACGCTGGCAGGCTGCCCGGGCGGAGGGCGGAGGGGACCGCAGCCGAGTGCCGGGGGCCCCACGCCTTGTTGCTAGGACTAGTGTAACCCGTTCCCCCGAGGGAGGCGAGAGAGAGCGCGCTCAGCCCCTGGAGACAGGTGGCGGCTGGATGTGGAGAGGCCCCGCAGCCCTGGCCCCCTCGACCTCCTCTCTGCAGGCGAGCCCTAAAGAGACCAAGCCGGCTATAGAGCTGATGTGTGCCCAAGCCGCACAGACAGGCTGGCTCTCTGCAGCGGGCCCCTCAGGCCCTACGACTGTGGGATGCTTCTCATCCATTCTGCAGCTCCCACCCACCTTTGTAGTTTTCCCAGGGCTACCTTCAGAGCTCCCACCTCCTAGCTGGGCTCATTCCCCTCTGGCTTCTTCTTACAGTCCTCATCTCCTCTCCTCCCTATCCCCTCTCACCCTAGTTTCTTTGTTTTTGCACATAGAGTGCAGTTCTGTGGCCAGCTCGGACGGTCCAGACTACTCTTGGCTGGCAGCGGATCGCGGAGGACAGGTAGAAGAGTATGGCTGCCCCGGTGATCTGTTTGGGCCCATGCCTCAGGCTGCCCTGGCAGAGGTTGCTGAGAGAAAAGGAGGATGAGGAGGCAGAGGGCAGGTGCCTGGCGGAATTGGAGCAGGAGATGGGAGCACAAAATCTGTTAGGAGTGCTGCCTCCCTCCCTGACGCCAGCCCGTACTTAGAGCCCAGAACTATGGGCTCTGCCACCTCTGGTGCCAGTCACTCAGTTGTAGCATGCTTCATAGCACCCACTGGAAAGACTGAGAGATTCTCTCACGCCTTGGATTAAAATGGGAGCAAGAAAGGATATTATGTACATTGATTATGTACAATGCAAAGTGGGATGGAATAAGAGAGACAGATACTAGAAATAGATGAATAGAGATGGATGGATGGATGGATGGATAGATAGATAGATATAGATAGATGGATGGATAGATACAGACAGAATCTATCAAGTATTTACCATGTGCCTCACATTGTGCTGGTGTAAGATTCAGTGTGGGAGAACTTGGTTTTAGTTTGATCACAACTATCCCTAGTCCAGTCACTCTGGTCAGAAGACCCTCTCTGAGCCTCAGTTTTCTCATCTGTAAATGGGATAATAATGCCTGCCCTACCTGGGAAGTTGCCAAGAGGCAAATGTAGGCTTGCATTCAGGAAAATTTTCCTAACACTTAAAGCTGCCCTAAAGTGGAATGGCTGGCTAGACAGGTGCTAGGTTTCCCCTCCTTGAAGGTCTTCAGGCAGAAGCTGGAGAACCACATTGGGCATGTTATTGTGGAAATTCCTTTTGTGTAAGGGTTAGGTCTGGATGTCCTCTGAGGTCATCAATTCCAGCTCTCCAGTTCTACAATACTGTGAATGTTCCAATGGATGCCCTTTCTCCCTCTCAGTACTTTTTTGAGAATGTCCTCTAGGGCAGAATTACTGAGATTTTCCTTTGAGTAAAGATCATGTCAGAGAGCAAGGTCCTTCAGGAAAACTATGGAGCTTGATGTGAAATGAGGGCAAGGAAGAAGGGGAGGGAAGAGCAAAGAAGTATATTCCAGATCTCCTGAAAGCCAGTGCTACTTCTGTTGTTGTTTTTTTGTTTTTACTTTTTAGGCATTTAGGGTCAAGTGACTTGCCCAGGGTCACACAGCTAGTACATGTAGCTGCCCCCACTGTGTCACCTAGCTGCCCCAAGCCAGCTCTAGTTCTGGAAACATCCTTCAGCACTTCAGAGGTGGAAACCAGGGTCTCATGGCAAATCCCTGCGGACTGGACCAGCTGCTGGCAAGCTGCTTTTCCTTCTTCGCACATACCTCTGCATGCCCCCTTATGTGAGGCCTCCTCCCCTTCCTTTTCGAGGTCATCCTTGACATATATTTCTTTCTTTTTTTTTTTTTTTTTTGGTGAGGCAGTCGGGGTTAAGTGACTTGCCCAGAGTCACACAGCTAGTGAGTATCATGTGTCTGAGGCCGGATTTGAACTCAGGTTGCCATTCATTTCAGTTTGATTTCACTGGGATGCAGGTGTTAGGGTACACCCAAGGTGCACCACACCCATACACCAGGAAGGTCATGACTCTTGCTGGCAACACTCCCGAAGAGAGCTACGCAACAGAGGATCGCTAGGACTGCGCGTTCCAGCTACCCAACTAGCCTGTGGATCTCAGGTTTTCCCAGGCCTTCTACAAAAGGCAGGAACTTTTGACCGGATCTCCCTGGAACCTTCCTATGGTTCTGAAATTGTTCCTCAGCAGGATGGATGTGGGCAGGAAGGGGCCTTACATTTTATAGGTACATACCCCTTGTTTACCTGGGTGCTGCAGCAGCAGCAAAGTTAAGGGAAATCCAGCATTCTGAAACTTCCCGAATTCTGTCTCCCATGCCTGGAATGTAATCCCTCTTTATCTTTACATTAGATTAGATTTTGTATCCTCCCTCCTTCAAGGTTCAGCTCTGTCCTATCTCCTCCACAAAGCCTTCCTTGACCACATTTGCTCTTTCCAAGTTGCTGGTGCCTTCTGCAGCCTCAAAGGTGGAAAACTGACCACTATAGGAAATTCCAGCTCCTGAAATGATTGAGGCAGCCTGAGAACAACTGCTAGGCTATCACAGTTGGGAAGGATGGAAGGGGTGGGTGGTAAATAAGACTTTCAGTCATCAGTTCCTCTGAGTCTAAACGAAGTCCAAAGTTGAGCTCTTATCTCTCTAAATAGATTTATTTGGTTGACTCAATAAAGCAAATATTTGTTGAGGGTGCGTTGTGTGCAAAGCCCTGGGCCAGGCTCCGAGGACACAAAAATGACATAAAACACAACAAACAGTCCACGGGTGGGAAGCCTTTGTCCTGGAGGCCACATGTGGCCTCCTTTATGGGATCCTTACGGGATTTGTTCTGTAAAACTTGGATTCAGTCAAAAAGCTGCACCCGAGGACCTAGAAGGCCACGTGTGGCCTCTAGGACAAAGATTCCCCACCCCATGTGTGCTGAAACACATGTTTGTGTGTATGCGTGCAATGATTTCAGTGTTCCAGGAACCGATCATTTCACCAACGTTGGTACTCCTTCCATCAGCTCAGACCACAGCCCCTCTCCAGTTTCATAGACAGGTATTCTAAAGTTGCGGTGCCCCCCAAATTCATCCTTCTATAGCTAGCCTGGCGACGAATGTTTAGATGGTTCGGTTCTTGGATAGCAGTTAGTGGATTACAGTATAGTAACCGAAGCTGCCCTCACCCACCCCAAGCTTCAAGGACCCTGGGGTCACTTCCACACTATGATAAGGTATCACAAGAGGCAGCTAGGGTAGAGCACTGGCCCTGAAGTCGGGAGGACCTGAGTTCAAATCTGACCTCAGACCAAACACTTGATGCTTACTTAGCCGTGTGACCCTGGGCAAGTCAGGTCACCCCAACTGCCTAAAAAACCAACCAAACAAAAATAATATACTCCTTTTGCGGGCAGCTAGGTGGTGCAGTGGATAGGGCACTGGTCCTGGATTCAGAAAGACCTGAGTTCAAATCCAGCCTCAGACACATAACACTTACTAGCTGTGTGACTCTGGGCAAATCACTTAACCCCATTGCCTAACCAAAAAAAGAAAAAAAAGCAAAAAACCAAAACACAAGAGGCATCTAGGTTAGTACTGTGGATAGAGTACTGGACTTTGACTCAGGAAGACATGAGTTCAAATCTGACCTTATACATTTACTAGCTCTGTCTCCCTGAGCAAGTCACGTAACCTTTAACTGCCTCAGTTTCCTCATCTGTAAAATGGGGATGATAATACCACCAAGGGTTATTGTGGGGATAAAATGAAATATTTGTAAAGCACTTTGTAAATCTTAAAGTGCTATATAAATACTACCTATTATTATTACAAAAGCACTCTAGTAAAATGTGCACGGCATTCTTTCTATATGATATGTTGTCATTAAGGACAGAGGTCATGGCATATTCATCTTTGTATCGATAGGTAAAAAAAGGGAGGGATGGAAGACATTCCAGGCACAGGAAACTCACTCTCCTATTTTGACACCAGCCTTGACTTTCCTTCATTGGGGTTCATCATCTAGTCTTTCCTGACCTGATCTATACCAGTATGGCTATCCTGCTTTTCCCATCCTCGGTGCCTTCCCAATTTTTTTACTACACATAAGTGGAGCCAAAGAAATGTGGTCATAAAATCCCAGAGTGGTAGAGGGACCAAGCAGCTTTCCTCTGTGTCAGAAGCTAAGCTAGCCAGAGGGCCTTAGCTAAGGAATTGATGAGGGTGGAGAGTCTGGGCTGAGGGATTAAGAGACAAGCTAACCTGGTTTGTGCACCTTTATTTCATTCATGACCTCTCTTAGTGAAATTTTTTTTAAAAAAATCTTTGCAGCCTATTCTTAGCACATAAGTAGGTATGTAATAATAAATGTGTCCTGATTTGAATCAAATTGAGGGCAGGAGATCTGATATTTATGTGGATAATATACTGGGTATTATTGGGTACTTACATGTGAGCATCCCCGTTCTATCTAAATAAAATTTCCTGATCTCTACAAGTGTGAAAAGAGTGTCTTCTTTAACGTTCTGAACCAAAATCCAATATGAAAAGCAGAGAGGTCCCTGTGGGATCCCTGTCTGGATCCAAGGGGAGTCTCAGAGCTAGGCTTGCCTAAGCTCCTTGATATATTAATCTCTATAATCCACATTGATAGGAACAAAATAAACCTCTCCAACTGTTCTGTGATAACATTAATTCAGAACTCTAGCTATCCTGCCGCTGAAGAGTCACTTACCATAGAATGAGCAGGGGGTGGGGGGGTTGTTTTTCATTGTCCTTATCATTTAAATAGGGACTCCAAGGCAGATTTTTTGAAACAAAAGGCCAATTCTTTGTACATCAGTTTCAAAGCACCTAACACGCTGTGGATGCTAAGTCAGTGTTAAATAATAGTAATAATTAGCTCCCTGAGATTTCCAGCTGCACCATTTCTCTTGCCGCCAGTCCTCCAGAGACAGAGGGAGCTACTCCCTTTACCATGCCAAGTAGACCCTGGCATCCAAGAAGTTGGCACAGTGATGGCCCCTTGTTTGGGCTTCTGACTGCATAAGACATGGTGACACCATCAGACATCACAAAGACCAAGTTGCCCCTTATAAATGAATCACTGCTACTTAAAAGGGGGCTCATCTGGGTGTAACTGCATGAATGAAGCCAGTTTGACGGGTGTAGCCTTTCCAACGAGCTCTTCCTCCTCCTCCTCTTCTTCCTCCTTCCCAAGGCTAAGCTTCTAGATCAACCAATGTTTGGAAGACCAGAAGACCGCCTCGTAGACCCATCACATTCACTTACCAAAGGCCCTGCTCTAATTTGGTAACCCTGCCCTAAATAAATGCATCTCTCTGAGCATACACAGGAGGGCTATCAGCCCCAGCTCTCTTGGTGGTGAAGAATCTAGTGCTTTGTCCAAGGCTCAGTAGCCTTGACTCAGGAGCAAGACCAACAGAATCAGAGGACCTGGGTCCAAGCCATGATTGAAGAGCACACCAAAGAAGATCACAAATGGTGTGTACACACACTGGCCTATTTTTCATGGGAGTCATTTGGTCTGTGTTGATATCCATGATGCTGGCACACTGTATTTCTCTGTGACATATACAATGTGTAGCTGCTCCTGGAGTCCTGAAGACCCAGGTTCAAATCCTGTCTCTGACACTTCCTAGCTATGTCACGTAGGCAAGTCACTTATTCTAAGTTACAGATGGGATTACTTGAGTGGAGGGAATTCCTACCGCTGGCAAAATCACAGATTTGGATAAATTGGAGATAATCATCAGAAGGAATTCACTCTAGTTTAAGGGGGGGGGTCGGGAAAGATTTCTTATAGAAGGAAGGATTTTAGGTAGGACTTGAAGGAAGTCAGAGAAGCCAGGAGATAGGAGGAGAAAGAGAATTCCATGCATGAGGGATAGTCAGTGAAAAAATGCATGTAGTTGGGAAATGGTGTTCCTCTTTAAGGAACACTAAGGAACACCAAGAAGGCCAGTGTCTCTGGATCACAGAGGATGCGTGGGGGATGAGTAAGGTATTAAGGTAGAAGAAGTCTGGAAAGGTGGCAGGAAACCAGGTTGTAAAGGGCTTTCAATGCCAACAGAGGTTTTTACATTTGATCCTGGAAGTTGATGGGGAGCCACTGGAGTTTACTGAAAATACTTCTGCCCTCAAGAAGCTTACAATCTAATGGGAGGGACAAGATGTAAACAATATGTAGAAACAAGCCATGGACAGGATAAATGGGAGCTAATGGTCAGAGGGAAGTCCCTAGCCTTAAGGGTATCCAGAAGGCCTTGCTTTGGAAGGTGGGATTTTAGCTGGGTCTTAGGGAAGCCAGGATAAAGATGAAGAGGAGGGAAAGCAATCTAGGTATGGGGGACAGTCTAAAAAAATGCTCAGAGTTGGGAATGGGGGGAGGCATGTCCCATCTGTCACCCAGGGTGCTATACGGATTTGATGTGAGCTTTGGAAATGGAGCTGTAGTGAGAGGTCAGAATTAAGATGTGTAAGCTGCAAAGTGTCACATGGTTGGTGCGTTGTAATGGAAGGAGAAGAAACCACCCCCTGAGAGAAGCTTATCCTGCCTTACCCAGAACAGTTTGGGGCTTATTAAGGGTCAACATGATACCGCTTTGCTGACGTCTCCAGATTGGTGGCATTTGCCTTCTGGGCCATCCCTGCTGGGCTATCCTTTTGACAGCTGGTAGAATGAGGGTACCTTTGGGCCTGATACCAGGGAAAGAGAATTTCTGATTTGAAATCTGGGCCAGACACCAGAAGCAAGGAAAGAGAGTTTCTGATTTCAGGTGTCAGGGAAGACTAATTAGAGGTGATGAGAATATGCTGGCCTTTTTTTTTTTAAAGATACACACAGGCCCCCCCCCCCCACTCAGATGTTACAGACGGTCTTCTGGCTCTTTCCATCGTCTCTCTGATTTAATGCTGTGACAGCGGCAGGCATGAATCTTCAAAGAATAAGCAGAGTTATATATCATCTCATTTTGCTCTGGAGAAAAAAAGCAGATCCTTGTCTCAGTGTTCAAGTTATATAACAGGCAGCTGGTTGCAGGTGAGAGCCAAGACTTTAGATCTAATTTGAGGAATCATCTCTGGCCTGTCACCATTTATAATGTAGCTGGGGCTAACCAACCTAGAGAATGGTGCAAACTAGTACACAAAATGCTAGGGTCCTCAAGGGCAATTACCCCTCTAGACAGACACAGACACACATGTGTAAAGGCAATTTTGGAGCAGAAAGATTATTATTAGATCTAGAGAATCAGAGGACCTGGATGTGAGTCTTGGCTTTGTCACTTTTTAGCCATGTGATGATGGACCAGTCACTTAAACTCTCTGGGTCTCAGTTTTCTCATCTGTAAAATGGGAGAGGCAACATGGGATAGGGGAAAGAGTACTGGATTTCCAGTTAGAAGGACTGGGTTTGAATCCCAGTTCTGCTACTAATTACTTACTTCTGTGTGACCTTGGGTGAGTCAATCAATTCACAAATAGTCAATTAAGTGCCTACTATATGCCAGGCCCTGACCTAGGACCTGGGCATGAAAGTATGAAGAATGTAACAATCCTTATTCCCAAGGAGCTTAAATTAAGATAATTTCTTGACCTAAGGTTTTTTAATCTAGAAAATGATGACGAAATGCAGTCCAAGGTCCTTCCCAGCTCTAAAAACATGATTTATAATCCTTCTAGCTTGACATATTGTTGAACTATGTGTCTTACATGGTTGTTTTGAGACTCAAAGGAGATCATGTATGGAGAGGACTTTGTAAACCAGAAAGTGCATTGGAGAGGACATAGAAAAAAGAGTTGCTATTCACACAGAGACATGCATTCATTTTATACATACACACGCCCTGGTGCATACATATGCATCAACTCATAAATCCTATACAGTCCCGGCAAGGCTTAGACTGGCTGCTTTGCAAGGGAAACAAAATAAAGACCCAGATCTCTTAAGCCTCTTGGACCCCTTACAAAGCAGTCAGTCTGAGCCCTTGCCAGGACTGGCAATACACACACACATGAATCATCATGATAATGGGAAGTGGTACCCAGTGGTACCTGGTTTAGAGCGAGAGTCCCTGAGTTTGAATCGGGGCTTAACCTGGGGGACCCGGAGCAAGTAACTTAGCATCTCTCCTCTGTAAGATGAGGAGTGTGGAAGTGACTAACCGGCCTTCCAGCTTAGGTCTAGGTTCCTATGTATAAAACAAGCCCATGTATGAAAATTGCTGTTATATAGAATTGCCAAGGTGTCCCCCCCGAATCTTAGCGCAATTTTAAGCTTTAATAGCTTAGAATTACACCGAGGGTTTGGGGACACCTGGAATTCTTATAGAGGCTAATTTGATACGGTCAATTCCGAGCTATCACAATACAGACTTAACATGTATATTTCTTTATGTGTGTGTCATGAGGACCCATGAAATACATCCACGTCAGTACGCGCACAGACTGGGGACAAAAAAAGTCCTAAGAGGCTTCGTTTATTTTTACTGCGGCATTCCCCTAAAATCCATCCTCGCCTCCCACTCCCATCACAAAGCAGCCCCGGCCTCCTCGGAGGGAGGCGCAGCGCTGCCTGTGCTCGCCACTCACACCTAAGCAGCCTCCCAGAGCCCCAGGGACCTGCAGTAGCCGCTCGCGAACCGCCAGGCCACGCCCAGTCCCAGGCCTCCGTTGCTAGGGACTCGATCCCAGCCGTTGCCAGGGTCGCCCCGCCCCCTGGGAATCGGAGGGGCTATAGGGAGAGCGGCGGGAGAGCCAGGCGAGATCTCGCGAGCTCAGGCGAGATCTCGTACAGAGACTCCCGGCGGCAGTTGCTAGGAGACGGAGTTCATTTCCCAGCCTCCGGGACCTGAGGGCCACGGCGGAGTTTGGGCGTGTGTGATCGCGGGGGGGGGCCGATTCGGAAGCAAGATGGTGAGGATGGGGGTTGGGGGGATCTGGGAGAAGAGGGAGAGCGGGGGGCCCTTCCTTCCCCGCCTAGAAGAGGGGTAGGCCCAGAGCCTGCTGGGAAGGAGCAGGCGGGACTCGAACCGGGGGCCTTCTCCCTCGCACGTGACCCACCGGGGCGCCCACACTCGCGCTGGTGCCTTTGCAGCGATGATTAAGGATGATGCTACTAGCCATCCTATAGATAGCATTACCCACAGATGATAGCATTTACAGATGACGAAACCGAGGCTAGCAGAAGGTAAGGGACTTGCCCAGGGTCACACAGCTGATGAGGCAGAATTCGAAGTCAGGTCTTCTGACTCCAAGTCCAGTGGCCTATTCTTTGTGCCACCAGCGGTCCATCATTTTATCCCTGTGTTACAGATGATTTTCTATATATACATACACGTGTATAAATATAAACATAGTTCTGTGCAAAGGTGTGTAGATGCATGCGTGGGAACACTGTGTGCGCATGTACACACATGTAATACACACATGCATATATGCACTGCGTGTACATGTACAATATAGATGATATACATGTGTGTTGGATATACAGCTACGTCCACGTTTATGCAGTGTGTACATATGTGTATCTATAGATGTGCCTACATCTCAATAGCTATACCAATCTATATGTCTAGATCTCTAGATAGAGGTATGATACAGATAGATCTCTGAGATATATCTAGATATAGAGGTGTATACAGCTTCAGATGTACACGCTTCGATAATATGACATCTAGGTAGACAGATATATCTAGATAAAGGAGAGAGATCTGTTTAGATTTAGACACGTATATATTTAGCTGTAGATACAGATAAAGGATGGAAATCTATTTAGATGTATATGTATATATTTAGCTGTAGATATACATATAAGCATAATGTATGACATCTAGATAGATATAGATATATCTACAGAGAGGGAAAGAGATATATCTATAGATATCTATCTAGTTATCTGGATGTAGAAGTATAGAAATATCAATATGTAATATGACTTCTAGATAGAAATAGAGAAATGTATCTCTAGCTGTGTATATACTTAGCTATAGATATACACATGTATGTAATGCAACATCTAAATAGATGTAGATATACCTAGATAGAAATAGAAATAGACATATCTTAATATATATATATATAGCTCAAGCTATACATATGTATATAATATGACATCTAGGTAGAGAAATAGAGACAGATATATCTCTAGATATATGTAGCTATATATATATACATGTATATAATGGCATCTAGATAGATATGGAGATATCTACATCTAGATATCCATATAACTATAAATAAACATGTATATAATATGACATCTAGATAGACGTAGATATATTTAGGATAGATAGCTGTAGATATGTACATATGTATATAATATGACATCTAGAAATAGATCGAGATAGCTTTAAAATTTGCAAAGCTCTTTACAAAAAAAGTTTTAAGTTTAAAACTCAGCTTAGTTTTAAGCTAAGACTTTTGGCACACTCTGTGTTATCTCATTTTATCCTCATAACAACCTCGGCAGGTAGGGGCTCTTGTTGTCCACGTTGTGCAGATGAGGAATTTGAGGCAGAGAGAGGTTAAGTGACTGGCCCAGGGTCACACAGCTAGGACGTGTCAGACCTCCCTGACTCCCAGGTTCTGTGCTCTCTACCAGCTAGCTGCCTGTTGCATTGTCCCCATCTTACACATGAGGAGCCGGAGGCTCCCAGCGGGGCAGTTACTGGCCACAGAGCTCGTCTACTAGGCAGAGCCAGGATTGGACCTTGGGTTTCCTGTCTCTCCCAGCACCATGTCCTCGGAGCTCTGTAAAGACTGTGATTCTCTGATCCCTTGACTCCAAAGCAGGAACCACCGCCTGCCAGCAGAGCTTCCCAAACAAAGGGCCTTTTGTGCCTCATTGCCTCCTTTGGGAAGAATGAAAGATCATGCAAATTCCTTCCCTTCTTGGGGCCTCAGTTTCCTTGTCTGTAAAGTAGGTAGGGAGTGGACTAGATGGTTTTAAAAGCCACCTCCTTCCCTGTTCTCATTTACAACGTCCCTTTCCAAAGGGCTCTGCCTGCCTGAGTCAGAACTGCACTCCCCTGTCATACCATTGTTTCTGTCACTGGCGCAGGGGACAATCAGGGCTGGCTTGGGTTCTGTGATACTGTGACTTCACCACTCTCAACACTGAGGGCAGACTACAGAAGGATCCCGCGAGTCACGAGCATCCGGAAGTGAGGGTTGGAGGATCACGTAGCCCTGAGCCTGTCACCACCTTTTTAAACAGAAGGGGTCCAGAGCTTGTCACTGGACTCAAAATCCAAAACCATCATTCCTTTCCTGGCCTTACTGCTTAACTAGCTGAATGACCTAAGGCAGATTAGGTAATATCCCAGGGATTCCATTTCCTCTGCTCTAAAATGAAGGGGTTGAATGAAGCGATGGCCAGTCTCTTCCAGCTTTAACATTCTGTGACTCTTTGGTATCCAAAATGGAATAGACACAGTGAGAAATTCGAAGGAGGGGACAAGAATCCAGGTGAGCGGAGGCTTTGTGGGGCTTAAGAGGCCAACTCCATGAGCACCGTTAGAGGAAGTGTATTTGAGCACAGTGAAGGCAAGTTAAAAAAAGGAATGAGGGATCCCACTCTTCTCTAATCAGTCATTGATGACCTGTCTAGCTTTCCTGGCTTTATGCTGTGGGTAGTAACTCACCATTTCTAGAGGAGCACGTTATTCCTTTCACATTCAACAATTTAAGTCAACAGACTTTTATTATGCCCTTACTGTGGACCTCTGAAGTTCATGGTACTCCTGGGGGGGCAGAGGGGACCCGAGCCACAAAGTTTAGATAAGGCATTCTTCTCTGCCCTTTCAGAGTCTAGCAGGGGCACAAGATACCATACATACATATGTAGATAATTATAGCATATGATAAAGTGCGTCAGAGTGCTGCAAAACAAAATGCTAAGTTCCAAACTTCTTCAGAGTGCTGTTCTTTGAATCTGTGTTAATATTATTTGTTCCCCCTTTCCTTTCCTTCAGAAGTAGAGTGACCATACATGGAGAGTACTGTGTCTGCTGTCAGATGTGTGTGTGTGTGTGTGTGTGTGTGTGATAAATCTTTGTTATGAGGGAAGGTTCACTGGGTAGGGGTATTCAGCAATGAATGTCATATTAAAACAAAGACATCAATAAAATTTGAAAAATAATTTCTCAAAGAGGAATGGAGAAATATGGGGCTTTTTATCTCCTTCAGTTTCTACCATTTTAATGTTGCTTTTTCCTTGACCTATTAAAATTCCTCTTGCAGTTTTCTTGCCTTGGTAACCAAGCTTTATATGCTCATTAACACTTCCCAGTACAGCTGGGTAGTGATTAATGGAAGTAGATTAATTGCCAGGTCCCCAAGCAAAACTTTGCAGTGATCCTTGATAGACATTTGCCATCCATCATGGCCAGGGCTGGAGCAGCCCTCCTTTCATTGGTTTTCAAGCTCTGCTGTTGTATTTGTAAGAATAAGATAGTTTTCTTCCTGTCTGAGAAGGAATCTGTCATCAACCTGAAGGCAGAGTTCTCAGCATTTGCTAATGGCTTCCTTAATAAAATCGTAATACCTTTCTACTTTGTGTGCTTCTAAATTTAACAGTGATATCTTAATTATCAAATCAGATGGATTTCTTCAAACTTTTTTTTTCAAAAAAATTCTTCATTTTTGTTATTCTGAACTTTACAAACACTGACAAATAAAAGCACTTGCATAAACATAGAATGACCATGAGACAGTTTGAAACTTAAAATGTAACAAAAAATTTAAATTAAAAAAAACTTGGAACAAATCAGCATAAACAAGCAAAACACCCCCCACACACACACACACAAATGGCCATGCCCAAAAATGTTCCATTCTGTACCATGAGTCCCTCATCTCTCTGCTGGGAGGTGGGTAGCATCTCTGGTCTGCTGGGGTTAGAGTTGGTAACACTGCATTGATCCACGTTCTTAAGTGTCTAAGAGTCGTTTGTCTTAACAGTGTTGCAGTTACTGTGTACGTTTTTATCCTAGCCCTGCTCACTTTGACTCAGCCGTACAGGACTGTGCAGGTTTCTCTGAAACTGTCCTTTTCATCATTTCTTATGGCACAGTAATAGATTCTCTTACATTCAAATGCTGCATGTTGTTTCTTTTCCCTGTTGGTGGATACACCTTCAGCTTCTGGATTTTTAATTTAACAAAACATAGTGTTTTAAATATGTTTGTGCAGTATCAGGCCTTTGTCTCTTTTCTTTGGTCTCTGGGTCAAAGGATATGCACTGTTTAGTTGATTTCCAGGGTCTAGTTTCACATCGTTTTCCCGAGTGGTTGGACCCAGCACAGCCAAGAACAGCACTTTAGTGTACCTGGCATCCCAGAGCCCATCTGGCAATTGTCATTTTCTTTGTGTAATCTTTGCCAATCCTCATTCTTCTTCCTTTCAAAAAATTATATATTTTTTCTATCCTCAAAAATCCACCTTCTCTCCCTCCTATCACAAGCTTCCCCTCTCCCCATGGAGAACAAAGGAAAAACAACACCCTTATTACAAATCTGTGTAGTCAGGCAAAATAAATTTCTGCATTATCCATGTACAAAAATATGTTTCAGTCTATAGTCTTGAGTCCATCGCTTTTCTGCCAGGAAGTGGGTAACATGTTTTATCATGAACCCTCTGGAATTGCAGCTGGTTATTGTGTTGATCAGAGTTGCTAAATCTTTCAAAGTTATTTGTCTACTGTGTTGTTGTCTTTGTATAAATTGTTCTTCTGGTTCCATTCACTTCCGTCTGCATCAGTTCATGCAGGTCTTCACAAGTTTCTCTGAAGCTCTCTACCTTTTTTTTACAGCACAATAGTATTCTGTGACATTTAGGTACCATGATCTGTTCGGCCATTCCCCAATTTATAGGCATCCCTTGAGATTTGCTTACTTTGCTGCCTCAAAAGATACACGCGCGCACACACGCGCGCGCACACACACACACACCCATAGGGTCTGTTTTGCTCAGGATGACTCCTTCCCGGAGTTTACCCTCCCTTTAAATCCTCTTTCTCTTATTTCCCTAGTAAGTGAAAGCAGTTTTTGTGCCCATCGCTGTGTGTGTATTCTTTCCTCTTTTGATCTATTCCGATGAGAATGAGGTTCAGGTGTCTGCCACTCTCCCCCACTGAAGTAAGGCTGGAAGAATAAGTCCCTGGCTTCTCTTTGGTCCATTCTGATTTTCAGGGTGTCTGTTTGGGTAAGGTTTTGTACCTGTTGTGCCAAGCTGTTAATTCAGTTTTCAGTTCCTTCTTCCATAGCTCTTATTTCTTTTCCATTTTTTTCCTCTAATACTCTCATTTGTAAAAACATTTTAAAACCTTTTTTTTTTACCTCCTTCGTTGTCCCTTCCAGGAATTCTAATTGAATTTGTTCCTGTGCTATTTTTCTTTGAGGCTTTCCTTGTAGATGTTTTGGAGTCATTCTCTTTTTCTGAGTTTATGTCCTGAATGATCTTGTCTCGTCATAGCATTTTATCATAGGATTCTTGTTTGTTTGTTTGTTTGCAGATTCCTCCAGCCTTACTTCCTGACTTCACACTTGATGTTAGGCCTGGTTCTGTGTGCTCATGTAGGGAAAGTGTGGGCTGGTCCTCCTGGGGTGTTTCTTGGGGTGTCGAATGTCAGGCTCTCGGGGACAGCTCTGGCTTGGGACCTGCCGGCTTTCAGTGTCCCCACAGTGGTCTAATCTGATTAGATTAATCTGATCTAGTCTGATTGCTGCCCCCTGGTCTCAGCTTTGCAAATTGCCAACAGTAGACTGCTGCTGGACTCAGCCATGGTCACCTGCTGCAGGGCCCTGCTGCTTCAGACTTCCCGGCCCCGCTTGGGTCTGGGATTGCCTCTGGTTCTTCCTCTGCAGGCTTCAGACTGGGCTCTTCTGCTCCTGGGCCCTGAGCCACAAGAACCTGCTTGCTGCAGAACCTGCTTCTCTCTCAGTATACTATTTAGGGCCTGAGAGCCCTAAGGATGGGGCAGGGAGGGAGGGCCAGGTCCTCTCTCAGTCCACCCTGGAGCTGAGACCGGGGAAGGGGGTGTGGGCAATAATGCTGCCAGTTCACACCTGGTACCCTCGTGGTGCCTGCTGCAGGAGGAGTCTGTGGGGGCCTCATACGGGGCTGGGACCGCTTCTCGCCCCTCTCTGCGCACTGGTGTGATCTGGTGGCGCGAGAAGGTTGTGCTGACCCAAGGTGGAAAAGATTATTCACTGTAACTTTTTCTTGGATTTCCCCACCCAGCTTCAGCCTAGTTCATTTTCTAAATTGGCTTTGGAGTTGTCGAGGGCGAGGGAAGGGTAGCGCTTCATCGCACTACTTTCTGCTCCTCCGCCACCTTGGCTCTGCCTCAGCCAAACCTCCTTTTTCCTGACTTCCTTACAGCATTTGATGCTATGGACCATTCTTTCCTCCTTAATATTCTCTCCTCTTTGGTTTTTTGTGACGCTGCTTTCTCTTGGTTTTCTTTCTACTTGTCTGACTTCTCCTTAATATCTTTATCCATGTCACAACCCTTAACCTTGGGTATATCCTAAGACCCTGTCCTAGTCCCTCTTCCCTTCTCCTCTCCTCCTCTCTCCTTTCCCCTCCTCTTCTCTCGTCTCATCTCCTTTCCTCTCCTCTTCTCTCATCTCGTCTCTTTTCCTTTCCCCCTCTCCCCTCTTTTCCTCTCTCCTCCTCTCCTTTCCCCTCCTCTTCTCTCTCCTCATCTCCTCTCCTTTCCTCTCCTCCCCTCCCTTACCCTCCCCTCTGCTTCCCTCTCCATACTTTTTGTGATCTTGTCAGCTCCTTTTACTTTAATTATAATTTTAATGTAGATGACTCCCCGATCCAGTCCTAGGCTTTCTCCTGAGCTATTTTTCAGATATGTTCCATAGCTATCTCAAGCTCAATACATCTAAAACAGAACTAATTTGTCTTTCCCCCAAACTCCCCCACTTCTGAACCTCCATGTTTCTGTTGAGGACACCACCATCCTCCTCATTATCATGGTTCACAACCCCAGAGTCACCGTCAACTTCATACTCCCACTCATTCCACACATCCAGATCTTATTAATGCTCCCTCCTCTGGTGTGTCTGTCCTCTTTTCTCTGCTCACACAGCCAGTACCCCAGAGTGTAGGCCCAGACTATCACAGCAGCCTCTAACTGGCCTCCCTGCCCCAGGGCTCTCACTACTCCAAATCCTGCTCCATGCAGGTGCCAGAATGATATTCCTGAAGCACAAACTTAACCGTGTTACTCCCCTGCTCCAAAAACTCCCGTGGTTCCTTATTCCCTTTAGGATAAAATGGAAGCCTGACATTTAAAGCCCTGCATGGCTCAGCCCCAGCCTTTCTTTCCAGCCTAATGATAATACTCCCCTGTATGCCCTCCCCCATCCAGCCAGAATGGCCTTCATCCTTCTCCTCCTTGTACAGACCACTGCCATCTCTCACCTCCGTGCCTCGCACGGATGACCCTCTCTCCTCCTGTCAGCCCCGAGCATCCTTAGTGACCCTCAATGCCAGGCTCGTGTGGCTTCCTACACAGAGCCTTCCTGCATCCACTGCTGCCAGGGCTCCTCCTTTTTTTTGTACCTACTTTCTCAGTCTCTTTTTTGTAGAGACAGGGATGTGTACATGCTGCCTCCCCCAACAGAATAGGCTCCTCCAAGAGCAGGCCCTGTTTGCTTATCCACAGTGCCTGGCACAGAGCAGGGGGTTAATAAATGCTTTACTGATAAGTGACCACATGCATGTGAATAAGTATCGGGTAAACAACGTTGGCAGAATATCGTGGCATGTAGCATTTGAAGTAGACCGTTCTTGGAGTGGACATTTCTGTGGGAAGAGCAGCGTCCTGAATTGTAAGTAAGTGAATACTGTCCAGCCCCTCTCTGGCATATCAGAAAGACTCTCCATATGCATGTGTGAGTCAGTAAAATCACCCAAAGACTGAATCCAGAACTTACCCCTTCAGCCGTGTGACCACCTTTGTTTATTTGTGATTTTCCTTCTATTTCAGGCACCCAAAAAGAAGGGAGGAGGAGGAAAGAAAGGAAAAGCCAAAGCTCCACCCATTGTCGATGGCATCCCACCAGAGGAAATGAACAAGGAGCAGGTAGGAGCGTGGCCGGGAGCATGCTTGCCCACCCCAGGCGAGAGCCCAGGTTTGAGCCTCTTAGAGGTATCGTCGGGAAGACAAAGCGCATTTGTTATTGCCAGCACCAAGCTCATTTAAAAATGTTTAAGCCCCGCACAGAACCTTCTCCTTCAGTGCAGCATGTTTATGCTGAGTGCTTTGGTTTCTTGCTCTTGTGCTCCAGAATACCCTGATTATATTTCATGCCATGATTCAGAAAATGTCTGCCGTTCTTCCTTGGCCCTTACCTCCCCACCTTGTCTGAGTCTACAGGTGGAGGAGCACATTATGCGGATTAGGGAGGAACTGGACCGGGAAAGGGAGGAACGTAACTACTTTCAGCTAGAGCGAGACAAGATCCACACCTTCTGGGACATCACGAGGAGGCAGCTGGAGGAGAAGAAGGCAGAGCTGCGGAACAAGGACCGAGAGATGGAGGAGGCCGAGGAGAGGCACCAAGTCGAGATTAAAGTGAGAGATGGCCCACTCATTTCTGTGTGCCAGGAGCACCTCCAGTGTTGCTGGGCGGATTCCCCACTCTGGGTGAGAAGGGTGGGCTAGGAGGCTGTGCCCTGGCACTGGAGAGGACCTGCCTGTGCCCGTGAGATCGCTGCCCCGTTGGAGTTTAAGCGGTCCTGGCTTATCCTTGTGGTGTATGGCCTGGGCATCCTCCAGAAGGGAGAGACAGGACATGGTCTTGGAGGGGGAACTTTGACCGCTGTTTCTTTCTCTCTCTGTGTAGGCAGTCGAGAGTGCACAGGCCCTGTGTTTTCTCTGTGTTTTCTCTTAGGTTTACAAACAAAAAGTGAAGCATTTGCTGTATGAGCACCAGAACAACCTGACGGAGATGAAAGCTGAAGGGACCGTGTCCTTGAAGCTGGCACAGAAGGAACACCGCACACAGGAGAATGAGATGCGTAAGAACGTGCGGTTCCTCAAGGTGGAGCTGAAGGAGCAGGAGCTGGCCAACGAGGTGGTGGTGAAGAGCCTGCGCCTGGTATGTGTGCCTGCCCAGGAGGCGATCCTGGCGAGGCCGTTCTCAGCCTCATAAAAAAATCAGTCTCAATAATGTGGCTGATGCCGGTGTAACGTGGGTGGGTGTCACTCTGACGGCCCCCAGTCCGCTCGCGGAGATGCAGGCCATCGCAGGGGCATTCCCTTGGAGCTGGACACACAGCTCCTTGGGAGGGCTCGTCAGAGTGACCACCCTGCTACACTAACATCAGGAAAGCTCACTCAGTAACGCTTTAGATCAAAGCATTGGCAATCCTGAAGAGGCAAAGGCAGGACTCTCATTCTGCCACAGATGCAGTCACATGGGCAAGTCACAGAGATTCTCCTCAGAATTAAGAAGAGCCTCCGAGCCTTTCTCTGAAACGCAGAGATAATAATGCTGGCCTTATTTACCTCACAGAATTGTCATGAGGAAAGCAATTTATAAACCTCAGAATGCAGAATCTGTGGAAGTCATTCATCGCAGCCAGATAGCTAGGAGGAGTAAAATAAGGTCACTTTACATAGTATGTGACTTTATCACCAGAGCTTAGGATTCTCCCTCTTAACAGCATCCTAGGGCGTGTTGATATAAAATGGATTTTGGAATCAGTCTTTAGCTTGTATAATTCAGAACACAGGCCTGGTGTGTCTAGAGTCCCAGGGGTGGAGAGCCTGTGGCCTCAAGGCCTTCTAGGTCCTCAGATGTGGCCTTTGACTGAGTGCAAGTTTTACAGAACAAATCCTTTTTTGAAGGGGATTTGTTCTGTGAAGTTTGGATTCAGTCAAAGGGCCACACTTGAGGACCTAGAGGGCCACATGTGGCCTCGAGGCCGCAGGTTACTATGGGATACACAAGAAACCAGGGGCAGAGAGTGTCTGCTTTCAGGAAAAACATATTTTGAGATAAAGACGTTTCTTCTTTTCCAGTTTGTGAGAGGCACAGGCCACGTTGAATATACTTCTGTGCGCATGGGGAGTCAGTGCAGTCTTGCTAATGTCTTCATAAATCCAGGTGTAACTTTCTCCCAGGCCAGTAAAGCTTTGGAATGTGATAGTTCTCACAATCATTCTATCCAATGTAATGCATGCTTCCATGACACTGAGGAGAAACTGATTCACCGAAGGGTTTTCTAGGCAGCAAAGGTACCTCGCTGACCTGAGTGTGGCTGCCCTGAATTGACCATCGATTTTTGCGATGCTCCTGTAACACTGTTGTTTTTCTTTAAAGATTTTTTTTTTATAGGCAATTTTATAGGCCCAGGGTCACACAGCTAGTAAGTGTCAACTGTTTGGTCTGAGGCTGGATTTGAACTCAGGTCCTCCTGACTTCAGGGCCGGTGCTCTATTACGCTGTTGTTTTTCTTGACAGAAACATGACGAGGAGATTACTCGGATGAGGAATGACTTTGAGAGACAAGTACGAGGTTTGTCGTATACTCTGGTAAATGTCTACCTCTTCTGTCCCAAAACAGCTTGACCAACCCAGCTTCCTTACCAGAAGGGTGTTTGTCCTGGGGGCTGCTGTAGTGAGGCCCTTGTCATTCAGAAAAAAAGGGGAAGGGGGCCATTCCCAAGGTGCTCTGCTTCCTCATCACTGGAGGGTGGGTTATTTGTAACTGTAAAAGAACGTGAGACACCACATGCCTTTGCATCCCTGTGCCATGGGACATCCGTCTGCATGTGGTCCTTCTCCAGGGCCGTTCAGACAGAGTCCTTCAAGTGCCCTTGTCCCTGCTTCCGGCCCTTTGCTCAGCTGTCTGTGAGGGCTCCGGTCAGTTCTCTGTGGGTGTCGCTCAGTAAAGCATCTCCGGTCAGGCTGTAGCGTGACAGTTCCACTGGGCGTCCTTCGGTACTGCTGATCCCCAAGGGAGCATCGGGCAGTGGGGCCAGTGTTCTGGAGTCCAGAAGGACCTCGTGGGTCCATTAGTACTTAGAGCCTCTCTGGGTCCTGGTCTGCCACTGCTAAACTGCTCTGTGCACTGTTTTCCTTCAGAGATCGAGTCCAAGTATGATAAGAAGATGAAAATGCTTCGAGATGAGCTAGATCTTCGGAGGAAGACAGAGATCCATGAGGTGGAGGAGAGGAAGAATGGCCAGATCAACACGCTGATGAAGAACCATGAGAAGGCCTTCAGCGACATCAAGAACTACTACAACGACATCACCCTTAACAATCTGGCGCTCATCAACTCTCTCAAGGTACCCCACCCCTGCCCCTGCTGCTCTCCCTGTCTCCAGTGAGCCTCCGTAAGACCGGGATCGTTCGCAAGAGAACTAAGTCTCATGGGGTGGGGCTGCATCTGCCTCGTGAAGTGTGGGCACTGTGGAAGGTGCCGGGACCGGGAGTCGCCAACCAGTTGCAGACAGGCAGGTCCTAATGCCTGCCGGCCGTGTGGTCCTGGCCGGGTTGTCTGGCCTCTGAGCCTCAGGCTCTCCGGCTGTGAACAGAAGCAATGCCTGCATTAGCTGCCGGGGACCCATGAGCTGATGTTACATCTGCACTGAGGACTCTGTTCCTGCAGGCCTGTGTGTTCCTCCCTCAGCACAGATCACCACTGGCCTACTGCTTAGGAGATAAGTCAGAGGCTGGATGTGAGCCCAGCTCTTCAGCACAACACCCACTAGGCCTGGCCATCTCTAAGCTGTTTTTATAATTATGCTTTCTTTCCCATGCCCATGTGTGTTGATTTCCCACTGAGACGCTGATTAAGCCTGTTTTTCCTCCCATAATCTGACCAGTTAGTTCCCCAAAAGGTGTGCAGGTGCTCATTGGAAAAGTTCCACCTGGAAACAGGTGTCTCTGCTTCCCCTGGCCTTGCTGGGTCTGCCTTACAAGCCCATTATTTTCTCTGCAGGAGCAGATGGAGGAAATGAAGAAGAAGGAAGACCATTTAGAAAAAGAGATGGCAGAAGTGATGGTTCAGAACAAGAGGCTGACGGATCCTCTGCAGAAGGCCCGGGAGGAGCTGCTGGAGCTCCAGAAGAAATTAGTCAACTATGAGAAGGATAAACATGCCCTGGCTGTGAGTCTCCTCCGGAGGGCTCTGAGGGAGTGCTCATCTAGGGGCGGTCCTGAGCCAGTGCTCTGTCTGAGGCCTGCCTGGGGGAGCCTGGGGCCTCTGAGGTTGTGAGCTCACCTGGTGCCCCATTTGTCACCCTCTCCTTCCCCTGGGAGTCCCTGTAGGGCCAGTGAGGAAGCCTGTGGGTTATCTCAGGGAAACAGATCCAGCCTGAGAGGGGAAAGCCCCTGCAGTCCTGCTCCTGCAAAGATGCCGAGCTTGGTCTGCATGGCCCCTGCTGTTCTGCTGGCAGATGCTGTGCCTCTCTGCTGCTTACTCTTAGCCTTGCCACCTCCTGGGAGTCCAAACTGCACCAGCAGTGATTAGGCCCAACCACCTTTTCTGCCTCTTTCCCTCTCGTGTTCTCTCCAGAGCACAAAAGCCCGTTTGAAAGTCACTGAGAAGGAATTAAAAGATCTTCAGTGGGAGCACGAGGTGTTGGAGCAGCGGTTCATCAAGGTGAGGAGAGGGATAGGGATGGCCGGGCGCCTCCTCGGGGGGCAGGGGACGACGGCAGGAGGGATGCTCGGCCCCCCTCGGGAGGGGCACAGCTGGCGCGTCCGTGGGGGCAGGTGGGCAGGAGACTTTTTTTTCTGTTTGGATTTCTCCCTCTCCTTCTAGCACGATCCATCAGTGGTTATCTTGTCATGAGTGACCCTCACAAAGGTCATTCCCTGTGACCATCAGAGAATGACGTTCCCACCTTCCTGAATGTCATTGTGAGGCATCAGATGGTACCCTGATCTGGATCCCTGTGCCTCCATCTCTTCATTTGTAGATCCTGTGTGTTGTTATTAAGAGATGATTTGTGATGTGCTTATGCAAGGAAGGCGTCTGAGGGCAGAGAAAGTCAGTCCCCAGTTAGTGAAAACTTGGACAACTTGTGCAATGAAACCACGAAACTGAAGCTTGATCCACCCCTTCAGGACATGGCAGGGTGTCCTGAGCAGGTGCTGCCCTTCAGCCACTATTTCCAGGTCCTGGTGAATCTTGTGCTTGACGGCCTCTGTGTCTGTCGGCAACCCTGCTTCCTCCTGCGCTCAAAAGTTGGTCCGCAAGTGTTTATATGTCCTTACTGTGTGTTAAGTGCTGTGGATACCAAAAAGAAGTGGCAAAACATGGTGCGTGCCCTCAAGAAACGCACACTCTAGTGGGGTGACAGTATACAGTGACTGTCCGTACAATATGAATTGAAGGTACTAGCAGAGGGAAGGCACTGCAGTGAAGCAGACCAGAAGGTGGGATTTGAGCTGAGTCGCGAAGGAGTCCGGGGAAGCCAAGAGGCAGGTGGAGGAGAGAGGAGGGTCCAGGTCTGGAGGAGGGAGATGGCCTCCTGGCCAGTGTGGCTGTAGTGTAGAGAAGGTAGAAAAAGACTGGGGAGGTAGGAAGGGGCCAGGTGGTGAAGGACTCTGAATGCCAAATAGAGCCTTTCGTGTTTCATCCTCGAGGTAACAGAGCTAGGGGATATTACTAAATGATGTGGTGAGCCTTGCATTCAGAAAAGCCCCTTGGCAGCTACGTGGAGGTCGGAGAGCGTGAAGTAGAGGGAGACTTGAGGCAGGGAAGCCTGCGGCAGTGTGAGTCACTGTGGGAGAGACACCGGGGAGGTCATAATGACAAGACCAGATGGCAGCTTGGAGCTACAGTGGGAGGCTGAGCGAGCAGCTGAGGACAACGCTGAGGTTGCAAAGTCAGGCCAGTAGTAGGAAGGTGAGGAAGATAGGGAGGGCTGGGGAAAGATAGATAACAAGCTTAAATTGGAGATGCCAATGGGTCATCCAGTTTGAGGTGGTGATACAGGCCAGAGAATTGTCTGTATCCAGATGGTGGCTGAACTCTTAGGCACTGATGAAATCTGTAGACAAACATGGCTTTATACTTTTATTCTTTTTTCTTTTTTGTGAGGCACTCAGGGTTAAGTGACTTGCCCAGAGTCACACAGCTAGTAAGTGTCATGTCTGAGATTGGATTTGAACTCAGGTCCTCCTGACTCCATTGCACCACCTAGCTGCCCCTACATAGCTTTATACTTGGTTAAGCAACAATATATGGCAGGTGAAGGCTGTCTTGGCCTGTACCTTTCTGAATTTCTTGAATTGTGGTTATGTTTCAAAATGGTGCTTGAATCACCGTCATGGACTACAGAAAGCGGATGCTTTCCTGTGATATAGTGAAATTTTTACTTCATAAATGTTCATGTTACACATGGGCAATTTGTACTTTGTGAGATATTCTAGGGGAATTAATTTCCTTTTAAACTAATTAAATTTGTGACATTTGAATATAACCAATTAGAGATTGATATAGAATCCCCAGGAAAGGTTCTTCCTTAACATTCATCACAATTACAGTGATTGATCGGTCAATAGATATAAATAGATATAGATAGTTATATCTTCTTCAAAGAGTGAATTAGACATGATGCCTTCATTAGGATGCTGATGGACTTAAGTGATGGGATGTCCCAGGATATTGTCAGGAGACATAGTGAGAAGACTTCCAGGCCCCCCGGCTGCTGGTGTCTTCTTTTCTGAGGTCGCCCCCTGTCCAGTTTATCTTGTACGTACCTGGTTATTTTCACGCCGTCTCCCCTGTGAGAACGTCAGCTCCTGGAGACCAGGGACCCGCCTTGCCTTCCTTTGGATTCCCAATGCTCAGCACACACGTTGTGGTTACCCAGTGAGCACTTTGTAAGTGCTTCTTTGTGGTCCTACCGACTTCAGCAGGAAGGGGACAGGAAGTGGCTGGGAGAGCGAGGCGCTGGCTCCTGGATCCTGGCGGTGTCATGAGGCCGGGAGCCGTCCTTCCCCGCTTAGCGCACAGGTGGGGACTGATGGAGAAGAAGGCGAGTCAGGAAGGAGAGACTTTACTGTTATTTGACTGACAAGTGTAACCTGATAGAGTTTTGTCATCTTTCCCAAAAGTTTTTTAGCATCAAATATCAGAGGAAAACAAAACTTTGTCCTGATAGCACTAAAGACGGGAATTTGGCAGCAAATTTCAGCGAAATTCTAACCAGCCAGCCGTTGCTGTTGTTATCATTGTTCAGTTGTGTCTGACTCTCCATGACCGCATTTGGGGTTTTCTTGGCAGAGATACTGGGGTGGTTTGCCATTTCCTTCTCCAGCTCATTCTACAGATAAAGAAACTGAGGCAAACAGGGTGAAGTGACTTGCCCAGGGTCACACAGCTAGTGTCTGAGGCCAGATTTGAACTCAGGAAGATGAACCTTCCTTAATCCAGGCCCAGTGCTCTGTGCTCTATGGTAGTCCTGATTTTAGTTGGGAAATTAAGGCATGGAACAGTCCAGCAGCTTGCCCAAGACCATATGGCTAAGCAGTGGTGAAGGAGGAAACCCAGGAGTCTTCCCTGCGATAGGGCTTAGCCCCCCATTCCACTCTGCCTCTTATCTTTGAGACTGTGGTTCCTCTCATTTTCACCAAGTCCACATCTTTTCACAGTGTCCATTTGAAAGAAAGGGCTTGGTACTGATTCTTTCTGTGTGCTAGAAGTTTCCCTGTGTACTCTACCTTAAGGGCAGTCACATGTCACTGGCCATCGTGTGTGTTGGGGAGAGGGCTTTGGGTGCAACTGTGAAACATTGGGATGAAATGTAAGACTTGTTTAGCACGATTACAGTTAGAAACTGCTATGGCCATCTCCCCCTGTCATCAGAGAGGTGACAGAAACGTATGTCATTTTCTCTGCATCGAATCATGAGTATTCTGTGGGTCTTGTTAATGAGCCATTTCCCTGAGAGATGACTTGGTTTCTCCCCATGTCCTTGTCTCCTGAGCCAGGTACAAATAGAGCGAGATGATCTGTATTCCAAGTTTGAGAAGGCCATCCAGGAAGTACAACAGAAAACTGGCTTCAAGAATCTGATCCTGGAGCGCAAACTGATGACCCTGTCGAATGTGATGGAGAGGAAGGATGTGCAGCTGAACGAGATCCTCTCTGCCTCCAACCTTGACCCCGAAGCCCTCTCGGTGGTCTCCCGGAAGCTGGAGGTATGGGCTCTGGTGAAACAGGACACGCCTGACTCACTGTGCTTTCCCGTAAGACTGGGGAATTTAGGTGACCTAACAGCGCTCCTGTTGTTGAGGGTTTGCTACACACTCAGTCCTGCTCTACATATTGTTTTCCTCATCATATCCATTGGAACTTCTTAGCCAGCTGTATCTCTGACAGTTAAGTGATGATAGGTTAGAGAGAGAGAGAGAGATCCTAAAAGTCTCTTTGGTGGTCTGCTTTCATCCTGGCTCCAGCGTGGACTCCCTGCATGTCCTTGAGTACGTAAATAATGCATGGAGAAGAGAGTTGTCAGCTGGCCCTCTGTCTGTTGAGATCCAGACTGTTGCCATTTTTGACGGGGGGGTGGGGTTGGCGGTGGGGATGGGATAAATGCTCTTTCTGGAGAAGGGGACCACCAGTTGTGCCATATTGGTGTGGTGGGGCAGTCACGTATCTAACCGCATAATGGGACAGCAAATGACATTTCTCATATGAGTCAGTTAGGAATCAGGATCCCAGTGCTTCTCTGTTTCAGTCCCGGGTTAAGGGGTGTGAAGAGTGTGCTCACTAGCTGAGTCAGAAGACCCTGGACTGCCTCCCAGCTCAACCACCTACTAGTGGCCCTGGGGCTCAGTTTCCCCCTATGTAAAAGGTGTGGAAGTTCAACAAGATGGTTTCTAAGGTTCCTTTGAACTCTAACTGTGCAATCCTAGGATTTCATAGAAAGAGCAGGTGGAACAGAGCAAGGGACTCCGTAGTGCGACCACAGGGGGTCGTAGACATCGGAATTCTAGGTTTGGGTGGGAGAGACTTTTATAGAAATTTAACAGGCAGTGTTTGGTCTCAAGCTTTTGGGTTGCTTATCACAGAGACGGATCCAGAACCAGAAAAATGGTGCTTTTCCCCGAAGGCCTTTCTCAGTTTGTATTGCCTCTCACGAATAGAGAGGAAGTCTTCAATCTTTATCTATGGAGGTGTTTTTCTGTCTTCATGACCATTGGAGCTTGCATTTCAGGGTCACTTGATGTAAGATTACCTTGAATATGTTTGCTTAACTTTAATGCTCCGTGGGTTCACCTTGGTGAAAGATGCCTTCAGTTTTCCTCCTGGTTTTGGTGTCTGCCATCTCCCTGTGCTCATGTACAGAGTTCTCGCCTCTGGCCTTACCCTTGAACTTTTGAAGCCTTCAAAAGGGATGAAGGCAGAGGACAGCTCAACATATTAATCGTTATGCTCTGGGACTTTTTTGCTGGCCTCTCTCTGCCTCTGCACAAGCTTTACCTAACTGGACCTAAGTCCACACAATTTTTGCATTGAGCTAGCTGCCATGGATAAATGCAAGAGAAGTGGAGAATTTTCCTCTCTGTTGAGGGCACGTTCTGACCCCCTCCCATGTTTAGAGAGCAGAATGGGGCTGCTTTTGATGGTTCTTGGAGGCCCCGTGTGCATCAAAGTTCTTTCCTTTGGAGCCAACACAACCCTAAATGGATTCCAATCTTTTCTGCTAATCCATCTATTGATAGAGACAGCTTACTGTAGAAAATGGCTTGTGTGGTATGGTGGGAATGTGATGGGGGACGGAAGGGGGCAGAGAACCTCTGATCAGGAAACCTGGAATCCTGAGTCTGAGAGGGAGGGGACACCTCAGGGGCCTGCCTGATTTGTCCTTTCAGGGACAATGGGGTTGTTTTATCCTCATTTGACAGAAGCACAGATTTGTCCAAACTCACCCACCATTGAATGGCAGAGTGGTGCCCGGAGCCTATGGTTCTCTTCTTCTCATTTCTGGCCTCTTTTCCCCGCCCACCCTGCTCTCTGAGCGAAGAGTCCTGGAGGGCTGATTAGCTAAAGGAAGCTGTCAGACAGAAACCACAGTAGACCAGCTCTAGGGCACATTCACGTTCCTGTCTCAGAGGGTGATACAAGCGGGAAGCAAGTTCCGATCTCACTAGGGGAAGAAAGACCCCTCCCCCCTTCACTCTCAGACCAGTGGGCTCAGTTGTAGCAGTTGTGGGCCAGTGGTCAGAGGCTTTCTGGGCATTGCCCTAGTCTGCTTGACTGTGTGCCCATACCCAAGGTTCTCTTCAGTGCATAAATCACAACGTGTTTTGGGCTTAGCACTTTCCACTCGAATCATGTGTCTTAGCCAACCTTTGATTTCCCTCTTCAGGATGTTCTGGAATCTAAAAACAGCCTCATCAAGGACCTGCAGTATGAGCTCGCCCGGGTTTGTAAGGTGAGATGGTGCTGGGCGAGGGGCTTTGGGGCAAGTAAGAGGGAAGGGAAGTGGGTGCTGACACTCTGAAGAGGCAGTGGGTCCTTTCATGCTGGCACCACCTCATTACCCAAACCTCCTTCCGAGTGTTGTCCAGAATCAGCACTAGGGCTGACCAGTAACGAGAGAGCCAGAGCGTGCTTGGGTGTTCGGTGTTCCCTGTCCGTACAGACATCCCACACCGCCCTTGCTTAGGTTCTCTGACTTGGATTTGGAGTCAGCAGCCTGCATTCTGATTCTAGCTCTGCCATTTAATACCTGGGTGATATCAGGCAAGTCATACCAGCCACAGGGACGCAGTCGCCTCTTCCACACTAGATGACCCCCTCAGGTCCTCTTCACCTCCATATCCCGTAACCCTCTTCCCTTTCATGGAGGTGTGTGACACATCTGCTAAAGCTCTGTGGTCTCCGCTTAGTTACGTGACAGTCACCTGCTCTCCCGGAGAAGGAGGACCAGTTTTACCAGAATCTCAGGTGTGGCCAGCAGTCTTCTAGAGGCCGTTTCGCCAAAAGAGATTTACCAGAAATGGACCCTTTGTTTCTTTTTTGGGTTGAATTGGGTGACCTTTACTGATTAATCTTTGTCTCTAAGCGGCCAGCAGCGTCATGCACAGAGATGTCAGTAAATGAATGGTTTGGGGTGATCGTTTGATACGTGATTCTGGGTCATCCCACAGGCACCTGCCTCTGGCTAATCCGCTTCCCCAGGAGATCCTCCATCTCATCCCCGTCACTGGTTTGGGGTCCTTTGGCATCTGCCTCAAGTTTCTGGGTTTTCTTTTCCTTCTATAAGTTTTCCATCTTCTTCTGTCTCACAGTCAGGATGTCTGCCCTCCAGTGTCTCCAGACGTATGGTCCTAGCTCAGCCACCTCTATGTGACCTTAGTCTTTGGTTTTTCTTTTGGAAATGTGCTGTTAACCCTTTAACCTTTTCTTCTCTTCCTGGCCACCTCAGGCCCTGATCTCTCTCAGGGCACAGCCAAATTTGGGGCCTTCTCCTCCCATATCACACTTTAGGAATTGTGGCCCTAGAGTGAAAATAATTGGATGCAGCTGCTCAAGCTGACATTTGGCCCACCGTTTTTCTGACTCTCGATATTCAGCAGTCAGTGACTTAAGGCCTGGGAGTGCCAGGCCCACGAGCTTGTCTCCTTGCCGGAGGACAGCAGAGGGATTTGTGGAGGAGTGACCTGCAGACATAACGTGGTTCAGGTTAAGTGTTTGCTTCTCTGCCCCGAATCTGTCTTACACCCACCAGGCCCATCGTGACCTTTCCCCGATACTTACTGTAAAAGGCCTTTGTGTGTGTTAAGATGTACACCAGAATCCAGTGGTGGCACGGAAAGTCTTTGCTGGCAGAGTCCCAGCTCAGGCAGGTCCCACAGAGCCAGAAAGTCTTCATTAAAGGCCCAGTGATGGACAGTGTGTCTGATGTTTGAGGAGCAACCTGGATAAATCAGAGAGGCCCGTGGCTATTTGGTGCCTTTTGTGGGGCTTGCAGTCTGCCTTGGTGATGGCAGTTACCCACATTGGTGTAGACTCAGACCCTGGAAGTGCATGAGTAAACAGATACGGTGCCCTGGGTCAGGGCACCAGACTGATGGGCTCATTCCCTAGCAGATCCCTGCCGCCCCCCCTTTGTTCTCCCAGCTCTGCTCTCACCTGGCTTCCATACCTCCGGCTCCTTCTCAGCCCCTCTCTCTTTCTGGCCTCCTCCTTGTTTATTCTCCCAAACCCTTTTTCTAGCTCCTGGCATTCCCCTGACGCTTTGGCCCCGGTGCGCTTTCTGCCTTGTCTGTCTCTTGTCCACCACAGGACTGCTCTTTGGTTCTTTTTCTTGGTGAAGAGAATTTTTAATATGAGGCATATCCATTATGGGAAGACCCCCCCCACATATATGTATGTGTGTGTATATATAATATATATATATGTATGTGTGCATATGTGTGTATGTATGTATATCTGATTATCAAACCGTGTCACTCTCAGTTACTCTCATTATCTTATGTTATAAACAATGTAATTTATTCACACCGCCCCCTACAGATAGCCAAACCAGGGAACTAAGAGATAAGTTAAGTACCAGCAGGTCTACCTTGGCTCCCAGAAGCTCCCACTACATTTGTGACCTTTAAGTACCATTCCTTATGGCCGCATTGTACATAAACCCAAAGGTCAGCCTGAGGGAATGTAGAAAGATCATGTCCCAGTGAAGGCCACGGTCAGTTCTCACTCATCAAGGGAGCAGGAGACTACTGCTCCTGGATTCTTCCTCCGTTTTGGCCATTTCCTCCTCCTCACATCCCAGTCACCCCTAAGACTTGGGGGGGAAAAAAGACAAAAATCTATGTGTGTTTTTTTGACTGTTTGGTAAAAAAAGTGCAACAGAGAGAAGATTGAAACACTTCACTCAGGGTTTGGGATTCCCTGCATTTTAGTTATCCAAACTTCCTGTCACATGAGCATTGACAAATGAATGTTAGCTATATTTCCTCTGAGAATAAGCCATCCCCAACTGAAACATGGCCAAAGGCTAGAAACAATTTTCAGAAGAAGCAATTCGAGTTGAACGAATACCCGGAATCACTAGCAGGAAGAGAAATGTAAATTGAAACAATTCAGAGGTTTCACCTCTTACCTAAAGGCAACAAAAGATGAAAATAGAAATGTTGGAGGGGCTGTGGGAAGATGGGAACAATAATCAGGGTCGGTGTTGCTGTGACTTTGTCCTGCCATTCTGGAAAATGACTCGGAACAATACTAAAAAAGTCTCTGAACCTGGCATACCTTTGACCCCCTGATAACCGCTGCCAGGCAAATGCCTGGGGAGAACGGGGGGGGGGTGTCAAAAGCCACATATATACAGAAGTATTTATAGCAGCACTTTTTAGAGTAGCAAAAAATGGAAGAAAGGGAGTAGCCGATGAATGAGTTGTGGTGATTGAATATAATGGAATATTAGTGCAGCACATGGAGTCTGTTTTGCTTGACTATCTTTGAAACAAGGGTTTTGCTTTTCTTTTTTTTCTTTAAATGGGGCTGGGGTGAGAGGATGAGAAAATATTTCCTTGTAAGTGAAAAATAAAGATTGATGCGGTAAGAAATGATGAACATGAAGAAATCAGAGAAACTTACAAAGACTCCTCTGAACTGAGGTAGAGTGAAGCTAGAACAGCTTGCATGGCCTCAGTAATGTGAAAGCAAACAAAACAAAACAAGCTAAAAAAGGGTTTTGCAAAGGAAAAAGAAAAGAAAACCATGAAAGACTTCGTAAGTGATCAGTGCAGTACATGATGGCAACTCCAGAGGACCATTATGAAATCTGTCTCCGGCCTGGGGGATAATGGAGGGGAGGTGATAGGAACTTCAGAAGGAGGCCTGCTTTTTCACCTGGGGCCACTCTGGATTTTTCCTGGCACATATTTGTTCCAAGGGAGGGTTCTTTTAGTTTGGGCTGGAGGGGCCGCCGGGAGCAGAGAATAATGTTTAAAAAAAGAGGAAAAGCCACAGTGAGGAAACAAAGTCCAAGTCAGCACAGGAATAAAAGAAGCACCGTGGTGGGCCCAGGGCTGCCCCTCTGACCTTCCTTTGCCTTTCTTTTCCTGCAGGCACACAACGACTTGCTGCGAACCTATGAGGCCAAGCTCGTTGCCTTCGGCATCCCTCTGGATAACATAGGGTTCAAGCCTCTGGAGACTGTGGTGATAGGACAGAGCCTGGGGCATGGCCCCGCCGGGCTGGTATCTATGCCAACGTAGCCTGGGGGGACCGCAGCCGCCCTGCCCTCCCCTCCCCAGCTACAGACATTCTTTAGCCCTGATGCTGCACGTGGCCAAGGGGCTGAGGCCTGGTGAAGCTTCAGAGATGGTTGCTCTGGATTGTGCCTCTTTTCATGGACTTAAGGTCGGTTATTTTTTAAAAACTTCAGCAGATGAAAAATTTTTAACTAGTCTATATCTCTTTGCCTTGCTCTGTCTCAAGGCTTCATTAAAGTGGGCCCAGGTATAGGAAAGAAACTATGCAGTGTTTTCTTGGTGAATGGTTCCCCCATCCAAGTATCTACAAGGGTCTGCCCCCCCTCAGATTCACCCCAAACCCTCCCTGCACACGCTTCTCCTGGGCCTGCTCTCCTGTCATCCCCATGTACCTTCTGGCTGTGGCCCTCCCCAAGATCTCCCAGGACTCCTAGGAGCCTCTGCCCCTGCCTCTGGGTGTTATACCGAGAAATGAGCGAGTTGACCACCCAAGCTAATTTTAAATTGTGGACTTTATTAGCGCACGGCTGCCAGGGATATTCACATCCAAATCAAGCAGCTCCCATCAGGGGTTGAGCTAGGGTTTATATAGGGAGTGTACAGGACAGGGAGGGGGATGGATCTTTGAAGTCTGGCTGGTCAAGGACACCCTTCTCCCTCTGTGTAGATATGATAATGCTCTGCAAACTTTCCTGAGCAGCCAGATAAGGGTCTTGCTAAGGAATTTGGAGTTTTCCAGAGATATGATCTGAGGGCTAGGACCTGAGCAGCCAGATAAGGATCTTGCTGAGGCCCATGCATGAATACTGCTAGGCACAGCGTCCTTGGGCTGGGGAGTGGTTGTCAGAGACAGTGTTTCTGAGACTACGGAAGCATTTTGGGGCAAAAGTATAAGCACAAGCACCCGAGCACCCCATCATTACAGGTCAGGGATCACACAAACCAGACCGGGTGTCCTGGCCTCTGGTATAAACATAATTATCTAAAGCCATTGTATTGCAAGTTTTCTTATCCATTTGCTTTGGAGGTATGGGCTGTGCTTAAGCCATGCAGGAGTACGTTTCACTATTGTTTAGATTTAGGAGGAAAGAGGTCTGGGGCAAGATGAAGCAGCAACTTCTGCTTTCCATTGCCTAAAGGGCCCTACTACCTAAATGGTAAAATAATGTTCTGCATTACATGGGCAGAGCCACCAAAGGGGAGCCTTTGGGTCTGCAGCCACCCACCTGCCCCTCTGTGGACCTCTGTCTTCAGGGGTGCTGTGGGCAGGCTGGCTTTCTCATGAAGCCTTGGTCAGAGAGGGCCCTCAAATCCCTGGGGAGGCAGTGAAGGAGGAAGCAGCCCCTGCCGAGAGATCAGCACAGAATTTATTGATCTCTTCAGCAGCTTGTTGGGGAGCTACCAGGTAGGGAGTGAGACTAAAGATGCTGGACAGAAAGTGGCCGGGGCTGGGGGCTGGCAGGCTGGCAGTGAGGCAGGGCGGTCCTGGCCAGCTCACTTGTCTCTCTGGTTCTTGGCCATCTAGCTTCCTCTGTAGGTGGTGTAGGAGAATGGACTCAGCAGCAGGGGCACGTGGAACTTGTGGGCCTCGTTTGTGATGGTGAAAACAACCTGAGAGAGAGAGAGAGAGCAGTGGGCGGGCGGGACACAGGTAGGTGAGGGAGCCCGGCGTGGGCAGGCATCCACCGGAAGGGGCTTCTCCAGAATGAGAGGGTGGGACCTTTAAGGCCCAACCCAACGCCAGAATTCTGACCTGCTTCCCAGGGAGCAGGATCCTCACTCAGGATGGATCTCAGGACATGCAGAGAGACTTTCCACATTGAGGGAGGAGTGCTTGGCTCTGATGAGCCCTGCTTAATCAAGAGCGGGCCACGAGCTAGCTGGAGGCAGGAGAGCAGGTGGGTTGGGCTCTCCCCTTCAAAGGGGAGCATGAGTAAGAAGAGGCTCAGCTTTCCTGTCCACAGAATTAACCCTGAGCAGACCAGGGGCGTGTAAATGAGGTGTGTCTGCAGTCTGGGGGTGTGATGGCACCCAGCCTAATTGTGTCTTGGCACTCTGTCCAGTGCCTTTGTTGGGAGTTCAAAGGTCTTTGGATGCTTGTTTCTCACATTTACTACTGGACAGACAGGCTTTAATATGCCCATTATGCAAATGTATTATTATTATTATTATTATTATTATTATTATTATTTTTTGCTTTCTCACTTGAAAAAAAATCTGCGAAGAGAAAATCAGGAAGGCTTCCTGCCCATTAGGTACACTTGGAAAAGTCACTCAGGGCAGGCAAGCCTGGAGCGTCACAGCCCTCCACTGATGACATCTCTAGACAGTTGTAGAAACTGCCCCGGCAGAGAGCTCCAGGGATTATTAGCCTCATACAGCTAGGCGGCACAGCAGGTAGCACACTAGACTCAAGAAGACCTGAGTTCAAATCTGGCCTCAGACAGTAGCTGCGTGATCCTGGGCAAGTCTCTGCCTCAGTTTCTTCATCTGTAAAATGGGTGTAATATTACCACCTAACTCCTGGAGTTGTGGAAATAAGATGAGATTAGATGTGCAACCCTCAAAGTGCTGTGTCAGTCCTAGCCATTCCAGTGTTTGCAGAGCTGAGCCCAGCATTCCCAAGCCTCACCGATCCCATGACTTCTCTGCCCCTTATCCTGACACCGTCCCCATCCCCTTCATCAGCTTTTACCTCCACATATGGATAGAAGCTGGTTTGTCCCATCTTTTTCCAATAACCTTCCGTGTCAAAGAACAGCTTGTAGGTGCCGGCCTTCATTTGTTCGGGAGTTAAGAGCCCTGGGCAGCGGCCATCAGTGTTGGTGTAACTAGAGAAGGGAAACACCACGAGGGGTCAGAAAGGGCAGGAGCTCCCGCCTGGCTCAGGCCACCTCCATGATCGAGCTCCCCCCAGCCGGGGCCAGGGCTGACTTCTGACGGGGGCGGCGGGGAGTGAGGCCGGAGGGGTTCTCCAGAGGCAGTGCAGGCTGGTCTCCAGGCCCAGGGGAGGCTGTCTGCAGCAGGCATTCTGCTGTGGGTGGCAGGGTGATTCTCCCCTGGCCCAGCTGCACAAGGTGATTTTCTGTGTCAGCCCAGCATTAGCAAAGCTGTGACTTGTCTGATCCCCTCCACCCCCGCCCCAAGTGGTAATGGACCCTTCAGCCCTTAGTTGTTGAAACCTCACCTAAATAGTTAATTTTATGAACTGGGAACCAAATCAAGCCATTCAGAAAAAATGGTGAATCATTTCAGGCCCAAACGGAACTACTGTCTTTTCCAAAACAGTTAAACTCGGTCTAGAACCAGAGGACCAACCCTTAGCTGAGTCCTTTCCCTAGAGAGGGTGGCCTGTCCCCCTGTAGCTGAGGACGCCTCCCTTGGTCCTGATAGTGCTGTCCAGGCCCGGCTGGAACTCCCACCTTCCCTCCCTCAGACAGCCTGGCTTCCCGGGCTTCTTCCGGCCCTAACACCCTGGTCATCATAAATGACCACTAGAGGGAGATAGACACCTTCACAGAGGACGCAAATAAAGGAACAGAGGAAGGGAGGGCCCTCAAGGCCCTTTCCCTAGGCTTTCATCACGTTCTCAAGCACAGAGCTCCCATGCCCAGGTAAGCCCTAATTAGATTCAGTCCAGCCCTGTGATCATGGGGCCTGAACAGAGAGGCCAGGGATGCGGCAGTAACGCCGCCTCCTGCCTCTGCGCCAGGAGTTCACCTCCCCTGAAAGGAGGGCTTGGCTCTCTGAGGTTCCTTGCCAGCTCTGTAGCCCAGGGCCCAGTTATCCTAAGCCAGTGCTGCTGCCCCTTGAGTAAAAAGCCAGGCTCTTTGGAAATGGACTCAAAAAGACCTCGGGTCTCAGGCCTGGAACAAGACTGACCACCCAGGGACGGCCCAGCCTGCTCATTGCCCGGTTGGGGAGAAAGGGAGAGGCCTGAGGAGCAGACTTAGGGCCTCTGCAGACCTGTGGTCTCTGCCTTACAACCTGTACACACAGGTGGACCCTAGACAGGACCCAGGAGGAGGAGGGGGAATCATCCTGGCTCCTGCCCTGGGCCGAGTCCCGTCTTCCTCTCCCTCCTGTCCATCCACCCTATACAGAGGTGCTCAGAGAGCAGGCCCTGCAGCGCCCTGGGGCAGAGGCCCAGCCTGCTCAGGCCCCCTTACCTTTTCCTCAGTTCAGTCCATCGCTGGTCACAGTCCTCAAGCCTGAAGAGGCGAAGGCAGAGGCCCCGGGCCGGCAGGCCCGAGGTAGTGTCCAGTACATGTGTGGTCAGTGGGCTGCTCACCACCTCCATGCCTCGGCTCTGCATGGCAATCAGGGAACATAAGGAGCAGCTGGGGAGGACTTCCCTCCCCTGCCCTCCAGCCCCAGCCCAGCCGCCTCTGTTGCCACATCTGGGGGGTGTATGCTGAGAGCAGCCTAACCCGACCCATGATTAGGCAACTCTTTAGAGGGCAAACAGTCGTCCCCAGGGTCAGAGAAACCTGATACTGTGATTCTTGGGGCTTAGGCCCAGAGTGTTCACTACACACTGGCTGAAAGGAGAGGGAGTCCTCCCCTTCACAGCCAGGAGAGGTCTAGTTTTGAAGCCCAGCTCTGACCGTGGCTGTCTTTGGGACCCTGGGCAAGTCACTTAACCTCTGAACCTCAGTATCCTTATCTGTAAAATGGGGGTGACAAAACAGTACCTGCTTCATAGGGCTATTGTGAGGAGCAAATGAGTTAAGGCACAGAAAGGGCCATGTCAATGACAATTATTGTCATTTCTCATGCAAGACAGGGCCAGTCCTCAAGGAAATCTCCTCCCGGATTAGAAATAGACACCACCTGCCTGGTAACCTGGCCTGGCCTGTTCTCCCTCTCGCGGTCCATTGTGCCTTCTCTGAGAATGGCAGCACTGGGCATGGGGCGGCAGTGTACTTCTCTCTGGCTAGGCTTTGTGCAGCTCCCAGGAGAAGCAGAGCCCGGGGCTGAAGTTTAGGTGACAGGTTTATGAAGAGCCACAGAAAGGGGCCCTCCCGGCCAAGGGCTAGGCCCGCCTAGATCAGCCCTGTGAACCCTCCTCCTGCTCCGGGCCCAGGCCAACCCCAGGCTATCTGGTGATCTGCTCAGCCTTGTCCTCCTCCGGCCCTCAGACATCCCTCTTACCTCGGTGGGGCAGAGATGTCTCTGGAGCAGGTGAAGCCGCACAGTGCTCATGGCACAGGTTACAACCTAAGGGAGGATCTCCAGGGTCCTAGCTGGCTCTGAGTCAGCAGGCCTGGGCTCAGAGAGTTCACCCTGGAGGTGGTGCCCTGAGCGGCCACTCTTAGGACAAGAGGGCAGAGACAGGGTCAGCTCAGAGGCCAGAGGTCAGCTCCCCTAAGCCTTGGCTCTCAGAGAGGTGGAGCCAAAGCCTGGTTTGTGCTGGGGCTCCCACAGACAGGAGATTCAAGCAGTTCCTCTCCTTTGTTACTCCCAGTGTGCCCCAGGAGAGAGAACTTTGGGGGGCTTCAGTTTCCTGCCATAAGCATGGCTCGTCACCCAGAGTCATTACCAACATGCCTGCTCCATCTAAGTCCCTCTTCCCTCTTCCCCCGGCCCAGCCCCCTGCCATCCTGGCAGCGGGAGCCCCTGTTCTACCCACCCTGCTGTGGACAAAGGCAGAGGAAAGCAGAAGCTTGCCCAGCAGAAAGAAAATCTTTAGGGAGAGGCCCCAGGATGATTAGGGACAGACTCCTCCCCAAACATACTGGATGTGAAGGCCAGTGGGAGGGATGTGTGCCAACCAGTTAGAGACACTGCCTGGGTCAGGCCAAGGCACGGTGGGAGGGGCTGGGGAGGAAATTAAATGAGGAGCCAGGGTGGAGGCATGGTCGGGCTGTCCTGGCTCCCGCTGCCCAGGCTTGCTTCCTTCTCCCCAGCACCAGCACTTCACCTTCCCCTGGGGCCATTTCATTCAGCTGATCACTCTGGTGGGCCCTCTTCAAGGCCCCTCCATGGCAGTCACCCAGGCCTCAGATGGACAGTTGGTCTCCTCTCTGCCGGTGAGAGGTTCTGAGGTGGAAGAAAACAAGTGACAAGCAATTAAAAACGTAGACCAGAGTAACGTCTGTGAGGAGGAAAGCTTTGGGGGAGAGAGAGAGGACAAGGAGGCTAAGAAAGGGAGCAAAGCATTATTGACTCTTCTTGGATTTTGTTCCTGTGAAGGAACCTTGGCCAATGGAATCTTCTCAGACTGATCAGGGAAGGGATAGTTGTGAAAAAAGGAAGGGGTTTCCCCAAAATGGCGTCAGATGCCAAGGGGATGTTCATTTAGAAACCATGGCTGTCTAGAGCGGCAGTTCTCATAAACACTGCCCATTTATCCCACCTGTTTCCTCTTCAGCAAAAACACCCCCAGAGGTGATGTTGTCTTTTGACCCACTCCAATTGATCTGAAATTATGTGTCAGATGGAGTATCCTGAAGACATTTCTGGGCCTCCCTTTTCCGTGCCTGTAGTAATGGCTTGCATCAGTTTAGAATCATGGGGAAGAGAGAGGGTGTTTCTGATAGCAGCACCAGTATAATACCTTTGTCCATTGCCCCTAAGTTGTATTTTTCAGTATGGAATGACTGTAGAATGACTGAGAATAGTTGGCCCTTTCCTCTCTCTGTCTGTCTCTGTCTCTCTGTCTGTCTCTCTTCTGGCTCTTGGCACCTCACATAGGTGCCATCCCATCCTCTTCCATCTTGGCCCAGCCTACAGACAGATATCTGAAGGCCCCCAGTCATCACAAGTGGATGGAGACCACACTCCAAAAACCACTGATAACTGATAAAAAGAAAAACTTGCTCTTTAAAACTATAATAATGGAGGAAAATTTAAGGGTCACCCACATCTCCATCCTTCCACCCTCCAATTAAGTGAGTACCCTTGGCTTAGACAACTACACCTTGAATTTGCCTAAGCTACAAATATTCACTGTGCTTAGAAGGAAGAGATATTGGAAGGTCAATGCGAGGTTTTGGATTTTCTGGCAGATGTCTCACTTTTGACTTTCTGGTTTGAGGTCATGATCATCCTATGTCCATGGCAAGAAGAGAGTCTGAAAAAAGACCAGGAAATCATTTGGTGTGGTGGCGGGGGAGGACAGAGACATTCTGCTCTTAGAATCATACTTAAGACTTTTCTTAATATTTAACCAGTGCATATGGAGCTGAATTTACCTGGAGTAGCCCTTCCCATGGAGAGAGAGAGAGACAGAACCTTATTACCTATGGTGATTAAAGGTGTCAGATTCTGGCCATATAAACCTGTGGTAGTGGTTTAATGATAATAATTCATATTTATATGGTACTTTCTTTACAAGTTGAGGTAGAACCAACCTCAGAGGTTTTCATGCAATTATGTAGGATTCCTTACCCTGTTTCCCTAATTTGGGCATGATCCTGGTTGATGGAGAGTTTACCAAATTCCTTTTCTATGCACAGGTCTTAGAATTTGGGGTAGAGTTTCCCCAAATGGGGAAACAGAATCTGAACAATTCAATAGAATAATAAAGGTTTTTCAGGAAATTACACATTATCAGTCATAAGCTAACTATAGTCTGACAACATTAAAACCCTCCATGGTTCTATGGTACCCAAGCTAGCCTGTCACCACTAATGTTGTAGGTTTTGTGTGTTTTTGTCTCTGTTCTCCATTCAGAATGTCCAGAGTAGAATATGACCACGTTTTCTGGATCAATGTCTAGCCAGTTGTTTGGTAAAATTCCATTCCCAGTAGAATGTAAGCTCCTTGGGGGCAAGATGTAATTTGTTTTTGTCTTTGTATCTCTCGTACCCAGAACAGTGCCTTGCATTTAAGTGTTTAATAAATTGAATTATTGAATTAAATTATTGAATTGCTTATTGAATTAAATTGATTTGAATTGTATCTTTCTGTCCCTAAAAAACCACAGTTAGCTTAGGATAGTAATAGTAAGTAGCAGCGCATGGTAAACGCATATTTATTTCTATTACATTCTGACATAAACTTTAGCCATACTAAACTCAGCTTTCCCCAAACTTCTCTGATGTTTTCCCATCCTTGTACCTTTGCTTATATGTTATCCTCTATCTGGAATGCCACCTCTCCAAATCCATCTGTCAAAATGATGCCCAGCTTAGATGCCACTGCCTCCATGAAATATACCTACATTCCTTCTGCTAGAAATGACCTTTCTTTCCTCTGAAATCCTAGTAATGCTATAGTCGACTTGTGCCCAACATATGTGCCTCGATTGGCCTTTGGGTGAGTCTTAAGTTTTTATTCTTTGGAGACTATGGCACTCCATGATTTATAACAAAAGCATATGCTTTTAGTGTTAGATATCCTATAGGCATCCCAGACACAATATGTCCAAAAGAGAACTCATTTTCTTCCCAAGCTCCACCAGACACACCATTCTTCCAGTCACCTAATTAACCTTGACCCCACATATCTAATCAGATGCCAAATCTTATCACTACTTTTTCCATAGCATCTCTTGTGGGTGGCCTCTTCTCTGTATTCACATGGTCTTCTACCCTAGTTCGGACCCTTAGTTCAGGCCTCTTTTTTGTCTCCCTGCCTCATCTCTCCAATCCATCCACCATACAGCTGCCATGTTTTTCCCAAAGTGCAGATCTGACCATGTCACTCTCGTATTCAACAAACCCCAGTAGCTCCTTGTTCCTCTACAACTAAATGTAAACTACTCTGACATGTAAAGCTGTTCACATCTTGTCCCGACCTGCCATTCCAGCCAACAGTCCAGCCAAACTGACCTCATTCACTCCTATCTCCACACCTTTGCCCAGGCAGTTCCCCTCACCTGGTATGCATTCCTGCTTCACTTCCGTCTCTTAGAATCCTGAGTTTCCTTTAAGGCTCACCTTCAACATAAGGCCTTTACTCATCTCCCCCTCAAAATTACCTTATACTTATTTTAGACGTATTTTGTTCTTAACTATGTATGTATTGTTTCCTCTGATAAAGTGTAGGCTTCTTGAAGGCAGGGGGAATTTCAATTTTTTCTTTGTTTCCCCTGTGCCTGGCACAGTGCCTGAACAGACACTTAATAAATTTTCCCTCTGGATGCCCATCAGTTGAGGAATAGCTGAACAAGTTGTTGTATATGATTGTAATGGAATACTCTTGTGCTAAAAGAAATGATGAACATGATGCTTTCAGAAAAACCTGGGCATATATGAACTGATGCAAAGTGAAATGAGCAGAACCAGGAGAACATTGTATACAATAACAACAATGTTGTTATGATGATCAACTGTGAATGACTTAGCTATTCTCAGCAATACAGTGATCCAAGACAATTCTGAAGGACTTACGATAAAAAAAAATGCTATCCATCTCCAAAGAAAGAACTGGTGAAGTCTGAATGCAGATTGAAGCATATTTTTTCTTCATTTTTCTTGGGGTTTTTTTTTGTCAGTGTTTTACAACATGACTAACATGGAAATATGTTTTGCATGACTGCACATGTATAACTTATATCAAATTGCCTTCTCAGTGAGGGTTGGGAGAGAGGAGGAAGGGAAGGAGAGAATTTAGAACTCAACAGTTTTTAAAAATTAATGTTAAAATTGTTTTTACATGTAATTGGGGAAAAAGAAGTTGTTAAGTTTTTAAAAAGTAAATTTTCCCTCCACAGCTTTTGTATTTTATAAAATAATACTGTTCACAAATGATCACAGTCCTTTATAAGAATTTACAAAAGGTTTTAATATTCTAAATCAGTCCTTGGCTGCCGTAATTTTAGCAAGAAAATCAAATATTTGCAGGTTGATTTGATTTGTAGATTCTTTTTCCCCTGTCAGACAATGCTTTGCATTGTTAGTTAAGCCTCTTTTCAGAATGGTGATAGTCCATATGGATATCTGTTCCTTTATACATTTCCCATTTTTCAACACCAATAACTTGTTTAAATAGGTCAGAATCAAGGCTATTTTAATTTCATGCTGTGTCTATCTCTTTTTTAAACTTCCAATTTGGTGCTTATTTTGATCTTTACTTGGATGGTCTCAACTGAACAGAGCTGCTTGAGAAATGATACATTGGTAATCAGACATTGCCCTCAAAATGTAGTAAATTTCATTTAAAAAAATTATGTTATGTAATGTGTGCCATGTCCAGCACCTTCTGGCCCTCTTCTTGGAAAATAGTATTCATGATAAAAAGGGTAAATAACAAATGTTGGAGGGACTGTGAGAAAATAGACACATTAATGCATTGTCAGTAGAGTTGTGAATTATTCCAGCCATTCTGGAAATGAATTTAGAAATATGTTCTCCAAGTCACTAAACTGTGTATAACCTTTGACCCAGTGATACTATTGACAGGTCTAATTACCCAGAGAGAACCAAAGGAAGAGAAAAAGGACCCATATGTACCCCAAAAAATATTTATAGTAGGGTTGTTTTGTTTTGTTTTTTTGTAGTGGCAAGGAACTAGAAACTAAAGGGGTGCCAACAATTAGGGGAGTGATTTGAACAAATTATGTGAATTAATGGAATATTGTTGTACTGTATGAAATGATAAAAAAAAGGATAGTTTCAGAGAGATCAAGGAAGATTTACATACAGGGTACAGTGAGTGTAAATGGAAGAACAATTTATGTAAGAACATTTTAAAGGTTTTTTTTTTCCAGTTGGGTCAGAGGAGGCAGGATGAAGAGAAAATATTTTTTATTAATTAAAAAAAGAAAACTATTAATCATATATAGATCTAGTTTCTATATAATCTGTAAGTCTATGAACCTTTTCATTTCTTGATCCTAAATCATGTTTCCTAATCTGTTGGGGATTTTTTTGTTGTTGTTTATTTTGGCTATCCTTTCCTATACTCATCTGTGCACTGAAGTCACCAAGTATTTAAATATATATTGTATATACATACAGTTGTCCCTTCCACATCGAGACTTTCCCCATCACAGTTTTGATATATTGCAGGTTGGCAAAAGAAATGGGAATTTTGGGGAGTTTTGTGGAAACCGCAGATGACACATGAAGGCCATCAGAGGATGCAGAAGAAGTTTAGAAACTCAGAAGTGCATAAAATATATATGTGTGCATATATAGTATTGTATAATATCAACATAGTTTATCTTTTAATACCATGACAATTCAGACTTCTTTGGCACAAAGGGAGGGCCAAAAAATTTAATGTGGATTTTACAGATCACGGGGCACCGCACCCCTCTAAACTCTGAGATGTGAAAGGGATAACTGTATTGATTTAATTTAGAGGTTCATATTCAGTCCTTCATAGAATTTCTCTTCTGTCGCATGTTATTGTATAACCTATAGTTTACTGGGGAGAGGGGTTGCTTTTTTCTTTTTTCTTATGCTCGTCATAAGCCTAGTATGACAAGATGACCCATGAAATTCTTGTTGCCTCTAGATACATGGTTAAAAACCATTCCCTTTACTTGCCTGTCCAAGAAAATCTTTTAGTCAGCAGCAGCCCCTGGTTTTCATTTCTAGTAAGAATATTTAGATACCAACCGATAAGGAAAAACCTCGCAGATTAAAGTGGGAACAATACTGTGTCCCTGTAGAGGCAGCTTGATGTAATGGAAACTCCACTGAACTTAAACTCAGAAGGCCTGGCCTCCAGGTGCTGCCATTTTATTTAGTATGTAGTATGTAGATATTTGTGTACATATCATGTATATATTTAGCATATACTCTAATTTATTTGATATTTAAGTCTTTAGTATTTCATTTATTATGTGTATATTTAGTATATCTATACAAGCTTATTTAATATTTAATTTATTATGTATATATTTAGTATAAATATATAAGCTTATTTAATATTTAGCTTATATGTATATATTTAGTATATCTTTACAAGCTTATTTAATATTTAATTTATTATATATATATTTGGTATACACACGTGTCAGTTTGTGTATATATTTGATATATATTTATGTATATTTTCATTTATATTTATGCATACATGTACCAGTTTAGTATTTAAGTATTTATTATTTAGTTTATTACGTATATATTATGTTTTAGTCTATGTATGTGTGTGTATAATATATAAAGTTTATTTAGCATCATCTCATTATCTGGTTAGAATTTTCAAGGTGCATTGCTTCTCACAACCATTAGGGGGAGGGATAAAGCCATCCTCTTCAAAGGCAGGAAAGAAAGCTACCCTGAGCCCTGGCCTCAGACCTCTCCTACCCATCCGCCAGTGGTCATGAGGAAGTTTAGAACTGAATGGTAAATTCCAGGATATTAGGTATTAGTTTTTGTCTTTCGTGCTCAGCCTTGACTCTGCAGTTACAGTTTGTCATCCACTTATCTGCAGCGGTTACCTAAACCCCTCCGGGCACAAGCCCTCATTCAACTAGGATGAAGTCAGTCCTAACAATTTACAACTCATTCCCACACATCTGGCTCTGGGTGAGAATACCTTTCCCAGCAGCCCCGAGTCCCACGAAGGCGATACTGCTACCTCCTTGTTCCACTTCCTTCCTCATTCTTTCTAGGGAGGTAGGGCCCCTCCGGGCTGCCAGTCTTCATGGTGCTCCAGTCTAATAAAGGATTCTTTTTTAGTTCTCTTTCCCCTCCCCCCCCATATACTTTCCACAAGCTTCCTCCTTTGGAAAAAGGCCATAGGACAGACTGGTTTGGCTCATTATTGACATCTGTCCCTTCTTGAGCATTTTCCTGGTCGTGAGTCTGGGGTTGGAGAAAAGCAGGTCCTGTGGTTATTCTTCTTCATGAGAATGGCCCCATCAGCTTTCCCTTTCCTGTCACACTGGAAGGGGTTTTTATGTAACAGGCTGCATTTATAGGTCCTGCTATTCTGGACAGGGAGATAACCTTCAAAAGAGTAGCCAGGATCATCGTTAAAAAGTAATGTGATTTCAGATACATGGGGAAAGCCTCCTCTGCCTCAAAAAATGTTTTCTGTCCTTCCCAGTGATGCCCAAAATTCTACTCTGGGAGTTTCTAGGATCATAGGTTTAGAGCTGGAAAGTAGAAGTAGGTCATCAAATCCAACCTTCTCATTTTTACAGAGAAGGAAACAGGCTCAGAGAGATGGGCTGACTTGCCTGTGGTCACTCAGCTCATCACTGCAACTCTTACCTTACTCCGAGGCAAGATTTGAAATCAGGGCCTCCTGACTCCTGGTCTAGTACTGTTATCCAGGCCGCCATGCTGCCTCTAGCTTGTGATGCGATGGAAAGTACTGGAAGTGGAATGAGACAAGCAGAGTTCAAATTCCAGCTCTGCCCCATGTCCCTTGTGTGCCCTGGGACGAGTTAGTCAGTCTCTCTGGGTCTCAGTTCCCTCGTGAGTAAAACGAAGACGTTGGGTCAGGTGATCTCCGAGCCTAAATCCAAGAGGCTGTCCAAAAAGGCAAGTCTCCTAAGGCTAGACTGTCATCCATCATGGCCTGCAAGAAGCCGTCTCTCTAACACCAGCATTCTCCTTGTAATGCTGTGTAGCTGGGGATCACACCATACTGCTCTTTTAGAAGAATGAATGCATCATTCTTCAGGGATTTTATTAAGCGCTTACTGTATGCAAGGAATTGTGGTGAGCTCTAGAGATACAAAAAGATAAAAGTGAAATGGTTCCTGAAGCTTCTGCTCTAATGAGGGAGACTATATCTATATATCTCTCTATATAGATATTATATATAGATATATATATATACACACACACACACACACATATATATATATATGTATACTACATTTTAAATGAATATAAGGTCATCATGGGAGAGGGAGCTCATTATGGGAGAAGAGGGCAGTGAGAATCAGGAAAAGCTTCCCATAGAATGTGGCACTTCTGCTGAGTCTTTAAGGAACTGAGAGGGGGAGAACTAGACAGTGGATAAAACACTAACCCAAGAGTCAGGAGGGACCTGAGTTCAAATGTGGCCTCAGACACTAGCTAGCTGTGTCACCCTGGGCAAGTCACTTAAGTCTGATTGCCTTAAAAAAAAAAAAAGGAACTGAGATTCCTAGAGATGGAGGTGAGAAGGGCATGCATTACAGGAATGGAGGATGGCCAATGCAAAAAAGGTACCAAGGTGGGAGATAGGGTGTCCTGGGTATAGTATAAGCAAGGATTGTGTTCCAAGAGGGGACCAAAGTGTAAGAAAACCAAAATGGTGAGAAGACATGAAATCAAGAAAAATCTTTAAATGCTAAAAGGGGGTTATATCTTATTCCTGAAGCAATAGGAGCCATTGGACTTTGTTGAACAAGGTGGTTACATGATCAGACCTATGCTTTGGAGGATGGAATGGAGGAAGAATGTGATGCAGGGAGACCAAATTGGCTATTCTAATAGTTTAATACCATCCAGGAGAATGGTTGGCAGTGTGAGTGGAGAATCAGGGATATGTAGAAGAGAAACAGAGAACCCGAGTAACCCCAACAGCAACAGGAAAATGCATGTCGGTTCTAAGCAGGCTGTGCCATATTGTCACATGGAGGGTCCTCAAAGAGGAGCATAACAGACACCATCAGGAACATGTGTGCTCACTAAAAATGGGCCATGATATAGGGAGAACAAAATATAACAGATGGACAGCCTGGATGATATACTGGAATCCATAATAAATGGAAAAAAAATGCCTTTGGGTAGATAAACTATGGGACATATATTTCAAAACGTGGACAAGAATTGTAGAGGTGTCATAGAAAGAATATTGAACCAGGGTCAGAAAAGATTTTGATTCATATCCTAGTTCAAATACTTATTGGTTGTGTGACTTTGGACAAATCACTTCAATCCTGTTAGGTATTTGTACCTACCAGGGTACTAACCCTACCTCCCAGAATTAAGTACTTTATAAACCTTAAAATACTATGAGTTATTGTTGGAGAATGGTGATGCACCTCCATCCTCATCATGGTATCAATAAGCCGCATTTCTGCCCTTTAGATGGCAGAGGTTAGTTGAAGGTAAAGCTTTAATTAGGTTAAGTTCTTGGCCCACTCCAAGAAGGCTGTTGCTTCCAGTCTAGAACAGCATATAGAAAGCACCTGGGCTCAGCAATTACAGCTTGTCCTAGAGGCTGGGCGAAATCTTCTATTCCTACTATTCCTCCTTCCCTCCTCACCCATTTCCCACTCTTAGGGTTTTATCATTCCCTTCCCAGATTTCAGAAGATGAGTCAAATGAGTCTGGCTTCTAGAAGGTGGAGAGACAAGTCTATAGCACCATTTATGGAGTGTTTACTACACAAGGAGGCATATGGGGATGGCTTTATTGTAGGATGACCATCTCCAACCTTCTTTCTGCAAGAAGCTGGGTCTGTGGATAGGCACCTTTGGGTGATGACCCTAGGAAGACAGTAGGAGGGGAAAGTCACTCCCCCCGAAACCTTAGAAGGTTCCCTTCTCCACAGAACACTGTAGTCTGCATTGTCCTCAACTCACTCCCTGTGCCTTAAGGCCCTGGGAGACGGAAAGAGGGAAGAAAGGAGGGGCTCTGAGTCATTCTGTTTGTTTCAGTAATAACTGATTCTTTTCTTCCCAGAGTTTGTTCGGTTGAAATCGTAAGTCTCCAGAGTTTGCCATCTTTATCAGCAGGCAAATGGAGGGAGTGTGATATGGTGGAAAGCTCCAATCTTTGCTACTAGCTTTGGAAAAGTTACTTACCCACTCTGGGCCTCAGTTTTGTCATCTGCAAAAGGAGGGAATTGGACCAGATGATCTCTGCAATACTTTCCAGCTCTCAGATTTTATGATTCTGAAGCCATATGGACAGCAAAACTTTGTTTTCCCTCTCATGTGGCAATGCCAAGGAAATACTTGGCACACCCCCATTCCCACTCCCATCTGCCTGTCCCAAATGGCATAGGAAGCAGCCTTGGTTAATTTGAAGAGCCATACCCAGTTGGAGACCAAGGCACTTTCAATAGTCAATAAACTTTTATTAAGTCCTACTACGTGCCAGGCGCTGTGCTTAATACTAGGGATAGGAAAGACAATCCCTGCTGTCAAGGAGTTTATCATGTAATGGGGGAAGACATGGGGACGTTGGGGGAGTGGCCATTGGATCATAACAGCTAGACAGGATCTTAAAGGCCATCTAGTCCAAGGCCTTCATTTTACAAGGAAGAAATTGAAGCTTGGAGAGACTGTGATTTGCCATATGTCACAAAGGCTGTGCCAGAGGCAAGACGCGAACCCAGTTCCTCTAACTCCAGAACCAGTACTTGCTGCCTTGTCATGATTAAAAGTACCCACTGTAGACCCATGCAAGGTATTGATGTGGACAAGAGGAGTACTGTCTGTATACTGGGAGAGAGAAGGTATAGGACTGTGGGACCACACAAACCTAACTTGGTATTGATGTTGGCTGTATAGAGGCTGAATGTTCCTGGCCACTAGAGATGGTTCCTTGAGGGTAGAGCATAGTCAATCAATAAACATTTATTAAGCACCTACTATGTGCCAAACACTATGCTAAAAGCTGGGGTATAAAAAAAGGCAAAAGACAGTCCTTGTCCTCAGGGAGCACACAATCTAATGGAGGTGAGCAGAAATAGAACGCCGAATGGGGACCCCTCATTTGACATTGCATCCACATCTGAAGGCAGTGAGGTTAAGTGTCTCCACCAAGATAAAGGAACTTTGGAAGACATCCCTTGGCCATGGGACTGACACCTGAGTGGGACACTTCTAACTGAGAGTGGCAGAAGAGGGCCAGTGACCTTCAGGCAGAAAAATGCTGAAGGACCAGTGGGGCTAGGAACCCTGATGAGGAGTGGCATCCCTTTGCCATCCGCTAGGAACTTGGGAGAACTGGAGGTAAACCAACAGGTGATGAATGCTGTCTGTGTAGCTGGCTGAGGGAGCTCCCAACAAAGAGTAATTATCTGCTCCTTCCTAGGAGACATATACTATGGGCAACAGCTGCTGAGTGGCTGTCCATGCTATGACTAGAAGAGACTGGAGCTTCTGGGAGACCATTGGCCATAAGTGAGTGGCATTGTTTTCCAGCTACTCTCTGTAAGCTCTATTTGTTTGCTTTGACTTGTAAATAAGACGATTCATTTTTGAGTCTTGTGAATCTTGCACCTCTAAGGGGTTGAGGGCAACACAGCTTGGCATCAGATAATAGAGTTCCAAGATTATCTAGCCGGAGGCAATATGCCAGAGAAGTGAGAAATTCCCCAGAAGTGAACTTGGAGGCTTCTTATCATGTGAGAAAATCATGTGAAAGAGCTACACTGGTGTCCTTTGGTGGAAAGCATGATCTTCAGCCACCCTGACCTCTGCAGGTCTTAGAGTAGCCACAGAATATGCTCTGGAGTCTGGAAAGCAATTCATTCATTCACTCTTTCACTTCTGTGCAAAACACCATAGGGACACAAAGATACTTATAAATGATCTCTGAATTTGCTTTCACCTTTCATTCTATGATTCCAAGATGGTGCAGACCTTTTTCCCAAAGATTCCACAGTCTAATGGGGGTCTAACATGCACCTAAATAAGTATGATGCAAGGGAGAAAGTGTGATAAATGCAAAGGAGAGAGCCGAATAAAGCTCTATGAGCATTTTGAGGCTGGAAAGATCAGTTTCACTTGGAAGTGTTAGGGAGGGCTTCATGGAAGAGGTGGCACCTGAGTTGGGCCTTGAAAAAAGGAAAGAGTGTCAACAGATGGAGAAGGGAGAGGGGTGGAGGAGTCTACTCCCATTGAGAACAGAGGTTGGAGAGTTATCCAGTTTGGTTGAATGAAAAGTACACAAAGGAATAAAGTATGAGATAAGGTTATTAAGATAAACTGGAGCCAAATTAAGATAAACTTTAATGCCAAGATCAGCTTATATTTTATTTGCAAAGGCAATCAGGAGCCACTGAAGGTTATTTACTAGAAAGGCAATATGGAAGACAGAGTAGCAGGAAGAATTAAAGTTAGCTCCCTTCTACTCGCTTGCTCCTAACTCCTCCAAACCGTTCCAGAAAATATTGCAGACAGAATCCTGATTCAAGCAAGTAAGAGTCACAGTGAGTTACTTTTCTAGTCAGGGTCGGCATTGGGAGACAAGAGAGGTCTATGGGCACTTGGGAACTGGCCACTGTAGGAGCATCCAGTGCTCAGGGATTGTGCCCAATGGTAAAATGAGGTCCTAAGCCCACAATGTGACACCACCCAGGGGCAGCTGGCACCTTGTTCTGTTCTGGGTCATAGATGCAGGGTGGACTAAAGAGGTAATTTGTGCCAAGGGGTGATATTCTGGGGAAAGAAGCAAAGAAATGGCAAGCCACTCCAGTATCTTTGCCAAGAAAACCCCAGATGGGGTCATGAGGAGTCAGACATGACTGAAACAACTGAACAACAAACTAGCAGTATCCACTGTTGCTCAGAACCAAACGTGGGTCAGAAATTTGCAGAGCTCAGACCAGGAGGGCAACAATCCACTTTGCCCTAAAGCAGATCACTTTGGTTTTTTCTTTTTTCTTTTTTTCAGGCAATAGAGGTTAAGTGACTTGCCAGGGTCACACAGCTAGGCAGTGTCAAGTGTTTGGTCTGAGGCCGGATTTGAACTCAGGTCCTCCTGACTTCAAGGCCGGTGCTCTATCCACTGGTTACCATATAAAAGGAACCTCCAAATTAAAACTTCCAGGAACTTTATAGCCAAAATCCAGAGCTTCCAGGTCAAAGGAAAAATATCACAAATTGCCAGAAACAATTCAAGTTTTGAAGAGCCACAGTCAGGACTACACAAGATTTAGCAGCCACTACTATGAAGAAACAAAGAACTTGAAATATGATCTTGCAGAAGACAAAGCATATGGGCTTATAGAGTAAGTCCAAGGATAACTTGTCCATCAAAACTGAGTTTCCCCTGCTTATAGAGGAAAAATGGATCTTAAATGAAATAGAGGACTTCTAAGCATCCCTGATGAAAACACCAGAGCTTCAGAGAAACTTTAAAGTATAAACACAAGAGTGAAGAGAAAAATTAAAATGTAAACACAAATGAATAATGATAAAGGATAACAAGAATAAACTACTTACATTCTAATATGATAAAGTGATACATATGTCCCCTCTGAATCCTATCATCATCTAGGGTCATAGAGGGAGTCTAATTAGATTCAATGACTGGGGAATGGTTCTATTATGTCTTGATGATTTTGAGAGGAGAATGTAAAGAGAAAGAAGAGGAATATGCTGGGGGAGGGAGGGAAAGGAAAGGAAGGTTAGGTAAAATTATCTCACATAATTAGGGTGCTCAGCTAGATATTTAAATAAACAAGGAAGAAGGGTAGGAAGGAGCAGCTGACACTTGAACTTCATTCTCATGTAAACTGATCAAAGGAAGAAAGAATAGACACGTACACACAGTTGAATTCAGAAATACATTTCAGTCAACAGGAAAGGGGAGAGAGGAGAAGGGAAAATCAGTCAATAAAAATTTTTTTAGCACTTGCTATGTGCCAGGCACTGTGATAAGCACTAGGAATGCAAAAAATTAGGAGGGTAGATTAGGGAGGGATTAGTCTTAAGCAAAATAACTTTAACTAAAGATGTACAAAATATTTATAGCTCTTTTTGAGGTGGGAAGAATGGGAAACTGGACAGGTACCTTTAAATTGGGGATAAGCTTAATGAGTTATGATATGTGCACATGATGGAATACTATTATGCTAAAAGAAATGATGAAGGGTATGGTTTAGAAAAACCTGGGAAGACTTGTATGAACTGATGCAGACTGAAGTGAACAGAACCAGGAGAGCAATTTATAGAAAGACAATAAGGCAAAGCAAACAATTTTGAAAAAATTAGCAATTCTGATCAGCATAGTGATCAGTCATAATTCCAGAAGACTAATATCTCCTGATAAAGAGGTGTATTCAGAATGCAGAATGCCACTTTTTTTTTTTTGGACAGTGCCAATGCAGAATTTTTTTTTGCTTGACTATACTTGTTTTTAACAGCATAACAAACAAAAGGGTTTTGTTTTTCGTCCTCAGCTGGGGGTGGAAAGTTATGCTTTGAGGGAGAGAAAGTGAATTCTTTTTGATTAAAAAAATTAAATATAATTAAAAAAAGAAATATGGTCAGAATAAATACCTTAGGAAAGTTAGAGAGATTGTGGAGGACAACAGATTGGAGAGGAAGGAAAGAGACTAGAGATAAGAAACTGAAAATAGGCTTGGGCATAAGGACCAGGGAAATCTGGAGTTTCTGAGGTGGTATCAGGATCTCTAATTGTGCTGGAAGGGCCATTAGGGTCATCATCACTCTCATCACCAGAGTTAAGTGGGCACTCAAATCAAGGAATATTTTATTCCCAGGTCTATGTAATCACTACGACAAATCATAGACCCCAAACCAGGGCAGGACAGTCAGTAGAAAGGAGCAAGGCCAGAAGTAGATAGCCTAGCAATGACAGCTTTAGGTGGGTGCTTAGCCTTTGAGGGATTGGCATAAAAACAAAGGTTTGTCCTGCTTTATACAACACTTATGCTCCTGAAGAGTTGTTTGTAAACCTGCTATATTTGAATGCATGGGAGGAGCATGCTATTGAAGGAAATCAGTCCTCTTATAAAGTAAATAACCAACCTCTAATTTTTATCCATTTCTTGGTTATTGGTTTTCCTTTCTCTGGTTGACTTAAAATAAGGCACAAGTGTTGTAGACTAACCTGCCTGTGCCGGGAAACCAGGGATAAACTCCATATCTCTTTTCTGTGCCAAGAATCTTCTTTCTGCCTTCAGGGCACTCTTTTTGGCCCCTACATCTGAAGAAGACTCCAGCTACTATCTCCTTAGGATGATCTTTCCTCATTTTAGAAATAAGGAAACCAAGGCAAGGAGAGATCATGCCACTGCCTTCTATTTCTAGTCTCAGTGACCCTGGATGGTGAAACCTGAGGGGCTCCAGCATCTACCAAAACCTGGAGTTCCCTGATGTTTCAGGAAAAGGAAAGGACATCCCTTGGGATATCTGCCAGACAAGCATTTTAACATTTCTTAGGATCGTTGGTTTAGAACTGAGAGACCTTAAAGTTCATCTAATTCACTCACCTCATTTTTACAGATCAGAAAACTGAGGCCCAGAAGGGAGAAGTGACTTTCCCAGTCACAAAATAGTAAGTGGCAGGGGCAGCTAGGTGGTACAGTGAATGGAGCATGGGCCCTGGAGTCAGGAGGAGCTGAGTTCAAATCCAGCCTCAGATACTTACTAGCTGCATGATCCTGGGCAAGTCACTTAACCCTAATTGCCTCTAAAAAACAAAAATAGTGACCCAGATGGAATCTGAACCCAGGTCCTATAACTAAATCTGGCAATCTTTCTGTTGTTCTTCACATCCTTCCAACCTGAGATCCCTTTTACCCCCTTCTTCCGTAGGAATTTTTTTTAAAAAGTTTCATGTTAAATGATAGTAAAGGTTACAGTCTTTGCTGTAGGGTGCTTCATTTTACAATCAACTATTCCTATTTGATTTGCACGTGTGATGTTTTTGGAAGGTTTCTTGTCCTTCATCTTCTCATGCTCACCATTTCTGAATTACCATATCTCCCTTTAGTAACCTTCAAGCAAGCCTTCACACCACCCCACTGCTAGGCATAGACTGGTGGAGGGGCTGCCTTTGGATCAAGGTGGACTGGGGCTGAGCCAGACCACCCAGTTCCTGGACAATTCCTAGCATCCTCCAGTTGGATGAAGTGATAGGGAGGCAAGAGACAAAATTCTTTTGGGGGATGAGAAAGTGGTGATGAATGTGAACACGCTTGGGACTCTCCCTCCCTATTCCCTTGTGTGTGTGTGTGTGTGTGTGTGTGTGTGTGTGTTTGTGTGAGTGAGTGTGTGTGTGTGGTGTGTGTGTGTGTGTGTGTGAGAGAGAGAGAGAGAGAGAGAGAGAGAGAGAGAGAGAGAGAGAAAACTAGTTTCTGGCTCTCTGATCTGAGGGAACAGTGAAGGAGTCAGGCCAGACATTTAGGATTTGGGAGGGGCTGAAAGAAACAGGTTGAGGCCTTGTTCCACTCTGCCATTAAAGGGCCTTTTCAACCACTGCCCCCAGGTATGGAATGGGTGGAGGGGGAAGAAGCCTCTTACCAGAAACAGGGAGATGGAACTTTAACATTTAATGTTTCTATGGTTTTGCTTTCCTATCTTTTCTGGGAACTGAGAATAGGGAGGAGTCCCTTACAACCCAGGAGAAAAGAGATTTTAGGATTTAGAGCTACAAGGGAACTTAGGGATTGCTTAGCCTTAGTCCAATGCCTTCATTTTACAGAGGAGAAAAATGTGGCCAAGAGTTTATTTTATGTTATTTTATTTTCAGTTTCAAATTCTTTCCTTCCCTCTATCCCTCCCCCACCCATTGAAAAGGCAGGAAATACAATACCCATTATCTATATGAAGTCATGAAAAACACATTCTGTGTTAGCCATGCTCCCCCCCTGACACACACACACAGAAAGAAAGGAAAATAAAAGAAGAAAAGAAGAATTTTAAAAGAGAAAAAAATATGCTTCAGTCTTCACTCTGAGTCTATCAGTTCTCCACCTGCAGGTAGATAGCATTTTTCATCATGAGTCCTTTGGAATTGTGGTAGATCATTGTATTGATCGGAGTTCCTCATTCTTTCAAAGTTTTTTGTCTTTACCATATAGTTGTCTTTGTTTAAATTGTTCTTCTGGTTCTGCTCACTTCACTTTGTATCAGTTCATACAAGTCTTCCCAAGTTTTTCTGAGACTATCCTTCTCATCATTTCTTATAGCACAACAGCATTCCATCACACACTGCACCTTGACTCCCACATAGTGATGTCATTTTGGTCCTCTTCAAGAAGGAAGGAAAACAACCATTCCATCACATTCAGGTATCATAACTTTCAGCCATTTCCCAATTGATGGGCATCCCTTCAGTTTCTAATTCTTTGCTATCACAAAAGAGATATCAATATTTTTGTCCTTTTCCTTTTTCTTTGATCTCTTTGGGGTATAGACCTAATAGTGGTACTGCTGGGTCCAGAGATTTTTAAGTGACTTGCCCAAAGTCACATAGATGGTAAGTAATAGAGTTAGATCTTCCTCTACTGTTTCCAATTCCCATTTATGAACTAACAAACTCTCTTCCCCTAGGTAAACTGAATCAAAGTCATTCACCCAGATCCAAAGATGGGGGAGGAGGGAAAATCTTTTGAAAAGAGAATCAAGGCTTGGGAAGACTTGTATGAACTGATGCATGTGAAGTAAGCAGAACCAAGAGAACAATGTACACAGTAACAGCAACATTGTAAAGATAATAAACTGTGAAGACTTAGTAACTTTGATCAACACAATTCCAAAGGACTCGTGATGAAACATTCTATCCACCTTCAGACAGAGAACTGAAGGAATTTTGAGTAAAGATTGAAGCATATTTTTTCTTTCTTCTTGGTTATCACTTTTTTTGGGGGGGAAAGGGGGAGTGGAGAACATGGATAATTGGAAATTTTGTTTTGCATAACTATACATATTTGAAATGGATTTTGTTTTTCTTGCCTTCTCAATGGGTAAAAGAGAGAGAATTTGGAACTGAAAATAAAATAAATTAAATTTTATTTTAAAAAAAAGAGAGAGAGAAAGACACAGAGAGAGAGAACTCAAGCTTCCTGACTCCCAGGGCCAAGCTCTCCTAGACCACAGGACCTCTCAAGCTAAGTATACCCTAGGACATGAATAATTCATGCTTAGCATTTCTACAGCTCTTCATATTTTCAAAGCACTTTTATCATCATTAATTAGTAAGAACTTGGCAAGAGCAGCTGCCCAATAAAAAAAAATTGTTTGGTTTTTTTTTAATCTCTCTGCCACCTTTACTTAGGATCTCAATGCACTTTACCAACCTAGGGGCTTTTTTCCCTTCTATACCACACTCATCTCCCTACCACTAACCCAACCGCTTCAGCTGGGACTGTGGGTTTACACTTAACTTTTAGAATTGAAGGCATTATCTGATAGCCTTTTCAGCTACTCAAATAACTCATTTCTCTCCAACAACCACCCAATCCTCTCCTTCCCCTCTGTATACTCTAAGGGAATTAGTTAGCTTATGGCCATACCCATTCTACCAAGCCTTTGCCATTCCCTGATTTAATCTGTAGGCTAGTCCAACCATGAGCACCTTTTGATATCCCTTCCAAGAAAATCCTTGGTGGTTGTTTGATGTTTACTTAGTGAACAGGACCCTACAGAATACCCAGGTGCAGCTGTGGTCCCTGCCCTCTGGGAGTAAAGACACCAGACTTGGGGAGACACCCCACAAGGCTCGTGCCAACACAGGTATCTACTGATCCTTTACAGTGGCTGTTTCATCTCTTGACTTCTTTCAGTTTTTTGTTTAGATGTTGTCGCTCTTGTTATTGTTATTATTATTATCCAGTTGGCTTGAAGTGCACTCCACAAGGTGGTACAATTGTTAGGCTGAGGTTTAGGTGAAATTCTGTCCTGTCTAGTCACCTCCCCTCCCACCTCCCACTCCAGCCATTATTCCTCCAAATAGCTGTAACTGAGTGTTTGTTCCATAGTTCATGGTTCACTCATACATTATTATACACAATCTGGAACAGTCTATTTTGTATCATGAGCCTCTGAGGTGGTGAAAGGGGAAGGGGGGAAAAGGCATGAGGAGAGGAAGGTGAGGGAAGGGAAGGGAACAAGCATTTATATAGTGCCTACCATGTGCCCGGCACTGTGCTAAGTGCTTTACAAATATTCTCTCATTTGAGCCTCACAACCCTGGGAGATAGATGCTGTTATTATCCCCATTTTACAGTTGAGGAAACTGAGGCAGGAAAAGGTTAAGTAACTTGCCCATGATCACACAGCTAATAAGTGTCTGAGGTTGAATTGGAACTCAGTTTTTCCTGATTCCAGGTCTAGTTCACTATTCACTGTGCCACCTAGCTGGTTAGAAGCTAAAAGAATAACAGAAAGCTTAATCGATGCAGGGAGTGTGTTTTAGGACATCTCTTTGGGAATGGAAGTTTAGCTTGAACTATCTGGTCTCTAGCCCCTTCTTACCACTCATGATCAAGCTATTGTATTATATATTCATTATATTATATATTCATTATATTATATTTCATTATATTATATTACATCATATATTATATTATATTACATTATATCATACTATATTATGTTATAATCTTAATTACATTATTTTTATTTGTGTATCTGCCTTTTTCCCCTGGTAGAAAGTAAGCTATTTGATGGCAGGGACAACATAATTTCTCAGCTTTGTAGCCCAATAATAATTATAATAGCATTTATATAGCGCTTTAAGGTTTGCAGAGTTTTTTACAAATATTATCTCATTTGATCCTCACAACAACCCTGGGAGATAGGTGCTATTATTATTCCCATTTTACAGGTAAAGAAATTGAGGCAAACAGAGGCTAAATGACTTGCCCAGGGTCACACAGCTAGGAAGTATCTGAGTAGGGATTTGAATTCAGGTTTTCCTGACTCCATGACCAGTACTCTAGCTGCCTCTATAGTACAGGCCCTTTGTTACTTACGGTAGGTGCTTAAATGTTTAATGAAATCCCTGGATACAGAATCAAACCACCTTAGGGTGTAAACAAAGACTATTGTATGAACTTTCACCCCAAATGAGATACCAACAACTGGGGTTCAAAGCAGACAGGCACACAAGGACCCCAGTTACTGGAATCCTTACATTGGTATTATTGTTATGCACGGCCTTTCATAAACCCTTTCCCATGTATCTGCCTAGCATGCCCAAAGAGCTTCCTCTGGACCTCTTCAAATATCAGTCAGTCAGTTGGTCAGTAAGCATTTATTAAGCACCTACTAAGTGACAGGCATTGTGCTGAGCTCTGGAGATACAAAAAAAGACAAAAAACAGCCCCTGCCCTCAAGGAGCTCACAGTGTAATAGGGGAGACAACATGCAAATGACCAGGTACAAACATGATACAGACAGGATAAACTGGAGACAATCAACAGAGGGAAGGCACCAGAATTAGGCGGGATTGGGAAAGGCTTCTTGTAGGAGGTGGAATTTTATCAGAGACTTGAAGGAAGCAGTGGGAGGGGGGACTGAGATGAAGAGGGAGAGCCTCCCTGGGCACAGGGGCGGCCCAGTAAAAATGCCCAGGGCTGGGGAATGGAGGGTCTTGGGAAGAACACCGAGGAGGCCGTGGATCACAGAGTATGGGGGGGGGATTGGAAGGGGTGTAAGAAGACTGGAAAGGGGGGTGGGAGAGGATGTATGGGGGAGCAGATCATGAAGAGCTTTGAATGCCAAATTTTATGTTTGATCCTGGAAGTGGCAGCTTGTGTATTGAGGGCCGGGGGCACAGGGACATGGTCAGATCTGTGATTCAGGAAGATGAACTTGACAGCTGAGTGGAAGGTGGACTGCAACGGGGAAAGGCTTGGGCAACAGGTGATTTCGTGGCTCACATGCTGTCTGCCCAGCCCAACCCCTCACTCTTTGTTCCATGATCAGCCCACCATCTTTTCTGATCATACACTTCCAGGATGGTATTTCTCTTACTACTTCTTGCATGTAAGTCATCGTTGGTAACAGGGCAGCTAGGTAGCACCACAGTGCATAGAGTGGTGGCCTGGAGTCGGGAAAATTTCTCTTCCTGAGTTCAAATTCAGCCTTAGACACTTGCTAGCTGTATGGCCCTGGGCAAGTCACTTAACTCTGCTTCAGTTTCCTCATCTGTAAAATGAGCTGGAGAAGGAAATGGCAAACCACTCCTGGATTTTTGCCAAGACAGCCCCAAATGAGGTCACGATGAGTCAGACATGACTGAAAAATGCCTGAACAACAACACTGTTGGTAATGTTACAGTCTATTTGCACCTCTCCATGCCCTTCTCCATTGTCTTCTGGGCCACCTTCATTTTGGTTCTTCAGGGATGGTGGTGTTGCAATTGGCATTCTTGGGAAAATATTGTGGTTAAAAAGACGAATTTTTCCATTTAACTGAAAATGAATGTTGTGAAGTTCGCCCCCAAAGAAGAGATAGAAGAGAGCGCTTCCCTTCCTTCTTTGCAGAGGTGGGGAACTATGGGTGCAGAATGTTATAGGCAATGTTGAATTGGGTTGATATGTTGGTTGGTTTTTAAACTGTTTTTGTTTTCCTTCTATGTTGTTGCTCAGTCGTTTTTCAGTTATGTCCATTCTTGGCAAAAGATACTGGCAGCAGTTTGCCATTTCCTTCTCCAGCTCATTTGACAGATGAAGAAGTGACTTGCCCAAGGTCACACAGCTAGTAAGTGTCTGAGGCCAGATTTGAACTCAAGAAGATGAGTCTTCCTAACTCTAGGCCTGGTACTCTGTGCAAATATGGCGCCACTTAGCTGCCCCTTCCCTTGAACTCTCTTTTGCTACAGAAGAAATGGTTCTCTGAGAGAGGGATGGGGGAAGGAAATGTTGAGAAGTATAGGTGATATAAAAACAAAATACAGCAATAATTTTTAATGAATTAAAAAAAGATGAATTTTTGTTTCAGAGTGAAACTTGGGGTTGTCAAAGGCAAATGAGCCTCCTCTTCCATGAATTTAATTTAATTCAAAGTCTAGCTCACTGTTCATCAGAAGTGCCTCTCCAAAAATTATGGAATTATCCTGGAGTCAGGAAGACTTGAGTTCAAATTTAGCCTCAGATATTTACTAGCTATGTGACCTTGGGCAAGTCACTTAACCTCTATTCTTCTCAGTTTTCTCAACTGTAAAATGGGGAGAATAATAGCATTTCCCTGCCAGGGTTGGTGTGAGGATCCAATGAGATAATATTTGTGAAGAGCTCAGCACAGAGAGAGAGTGAGAACACAGGGAAACTTGGTAGGAGGCCATTGTCATGATCTGGAGAGATGTGCTAACACCCAAAACTCGGCAGTGGAAATGGGGGTAAAAAGAATGGATAACAAAGTGATTTTGAAAGAAGAATCAAAAAGAAAGGAAGGAAGGAAGGAAGAAAGAAAGAAAGAAAGAAAGAAAGAAAGAAAGAAAGAAAGAGAAAGAAAGAAAGAAAGAAAGAAAGAAAGAAAGAAAAAAAGAAAGAAAGAAAATATCTGTCAGTAGTGATAGAATAATGAGGGAAAGACTGAGTTTGGGAGCATGGATAACTATTATGAATAGTTGATTTGTTCACATAAATAGAGAAGTTAGAAGGGTGGGCTGATTTGGTAGGAGAGACTGATTAGTCTCGAAAGTCTTTTTTTTTTTAATTTTTAAAAAATGTTTTTAATATTTATTTTTTTTAGTCCCAAAAGTGTCAAGCTTGATGAGAATCTTCCAGTACAATTTCAGACATCAACTATCCCAACCAAGGGAGATACACACCTCCAGCAACAAGATGGAGCCTGGGAATCGTGATGAGGGGGTGGGAGGAAGGCATCAATCCCCCCTGGTTCCAGGGGCTGGGTTACTCTGAGCCCTGGATATGTTTTCCGTATCAGCAGTTTGTACTTACTCCTGCTCTGGCCCACGTCCTGATTGATTGGGTAGGCTTAAAAGGCCGGGTTGAATTTGAGAGCTCAGTTCTGGAGCTTCCATAGGTCATCTGCAGAGACCAAAAGGCCTGGAATGCACATAAGGTTATAATTCACTTGACAAGACATTATAAACCACAACAGCGCAACCCCAGCAGACAGTAATGGTAGCTGAGCTCCACAGACAAGCTCTGTCCTGTTACTCCCATCCAGAGTGATTCATAATTAAAGCTTCCGGCAGCAGGCAGAAAACGATGGAATTTTCTGTGAAATATCATCAGTCGCTGTCAAATTCACAGGACTTTAACTATAAGTCCTTGGCAAATCCTGATCTGCTCACAGGGTTTAAACCAGTTTGTTTTCCCTCTTCCCTCCCCCGCCCCCATCATGGGACTGGAGAGAAGACCCCAAGTGTGATGTGTTACTGGGTCACAGGTGTGAAATATAGTTGGCAAAGCCAACCAGTTGGGATACTTAGACCATTCCTTAACACTCCCCCATGTTTCCAGTGAGGAGAGTGCCCCAGAGAATTCCTTGAACCTAGATCTCTCGACTTCAAATAGAGCAGGTGTTCTTAAACTGGAGTCTGTGGACTTGGTTTTTAAAATATTTGGGTAGATGCATGTAACTATAATTAGTTTCTTTTGTGTTTTATTTTATGCATTTAAAACATTACTCTGAGAAGAAATCCTAAATTTCACCAGACTGTTCGAGTGTTCATTACACAAAAACTATTAGGACCCCCTGAAATAGCAGGGGTTTTTGTTTGCTAGCTGGTGACTTGAAGCCTCATTTATACCCTGGCCTTGGGCTTTAACCTTTGATTAATTAAATGATGGACCAAAAGATCTTGACAGGCTAGAGCAATATGTTGTAAATGTAATTTATATACATTTATAATGAAATTGTAAATGTACAAATGAGATATCTGTAAATATAATTTATGTAATTTACAATGTAATTGTAAATCAAAAAATATTTATTAAATATTTACCATGCTAGGTGGTACAGTGGATAGAACACCAGGCCTGGAATCAAGAAGACTCATCTCCCCGAGTTCAAATCCAGCCCCAGACACTTACCAGCTATGTGACCCTGGGCAAGTCACTTAATGCTGTTTGCCTCAGTTTCCTTATCTCTAAATGAGCTGGAGAAGGAAATGGCAAACCACTCCAGTATCTTTCTAGCCAAGAAAACCCCAGATGAGGTCATGAAGAATCAGACAAGACTGAAACTAAAATGACAACACACGCCAAGCATTGTGCTGGGGGGTGGGGTTACGGAGAAAGGCAAAAGACATTCCCTGCTCTCCAGAAGCTCACAGTCGAACGGGTAGGGAGAGGACAACGTGAAATAACTAGATACAAACAATATGTAGATAGGATAAACTGGAGATAATCATAGAGGGAAGGAAGTATTTTTTATCAAAAGTGGATGAGGAAAGGCTTCCTGTAGGAGGTGGGATTTTAGCAGGGAATTGAAGGAAGCCAGGGAAGGCATGGAGGACAGTCAGAGAAAGCACCTGGAGTCAAGAGATGGAGGGTCTTGTGGGAAGAATAACAAGATGGCAGGAATCAATGGATCAGAAATTATATGGAGGGGAGTATGGTGTAAGAAGACTGGAAATGTAGGAAGGGGACTGGTTTTGAAGGACATCCCAAATGCCAAACAGAGCATTTTGTAGTGGGTCCTGGGGACAGCCAATGGAGTTCATTGAATAGATGACTTGGTCAGATCCGGGCTTTAGGACGAATAATTTGACAGCTCAGTGAAGGGTAGACTGGAATGGGCAGAATCTTAATGCAGCAAGGCCAATCAAAAGACTGTTAGAAAAGGCAGGGGGTGGCACAGTGGATAGGACCCTGGATCTGGAGTCAGAAAGACCTGAGTTCAAATCTGGCCTAGCTGTGTGACCCTGGGCAAGTCACTTAACTGCCATCAGCCTCAGTTTCCTCATCTGCAAACTGGAGATGATAAAAGCACCTATCACCCAGAGTTGTTGTGAGGACAGAATGAGATATTTGTAAAGTACTCGGAAAACCTTAACTATAAAACTGTTGGTCAATAAAATAGTCTAGGCATGAGGCGATGAGGGCCTGCACCAGGGTGGTGGCGGTGTCAGAAGGGAGAAGGGGATGTATACTTGAGATGTTAAGAAGGTAAAATCAACGGGACTTGGCATTAGCTTCAAGGGGGGTGGAGATTAAGAAAGAGTGATGAGTTGAGTATGACACCTGGGTTGCAGGCCTGGTGACTGGGAGGAACAGGGATTTCAGGAGAGGGAAGAATTTGGGGGTGGGGTAAGCTTAGGATGGTTAAGCTTAAAATGAAACATCCAAAAACACAAAACAAACAAAACAAAACAAAAACCCAAAACATCCAGCTTAAGATGTCGAATATTCATTTGGAGATGTGAGCCTAGAGATCAGCAGAGAGTAGCTCTGAGAAATACTAGCGTAAAGATGATAATTGAAAGCATGGGAGTTGATGAAATCACCAAGAGAAATAGTATAGAGGACAAAGAGAAGTGGGTCCAGAAGAGAGTCCTGGGGAACACCTGCCTTTAGTGGGTATGACCTAGATCAATGGTGGGGAACCTTCTGTCTTAAGGCCACATATGGCCACAAGTTCTCCTCTGACTCTGATACTCTGGGATCACTGGGGAGGGCTCATGACCATCCGTACCTAGAACTCAAATCTGGCATCCAGCCCAGTGCTACATCCCATACAACTGGCAAAAGGACTTTTTTTTCCTGAACTCTGATGGAATGCCCAGAATTTCTAGCTATGGTCCCTTACTTAGGGACTGAGTTGATAAAGAACTTTGTAACTGCCTCTATAACTCCAATCTGTCCCACTGGCAGTTGAGCTGTGATGGGTGTTACCAACATCACCACCTGGTCCCTGTCCTGGAGCCAGGCCCTCTGCTTGGGCTTGGCATCACGCCTTCAGGCAAACTGATGGAGCTGCCTCTTTTGATCCTCTACACACTTGAAGGGTATCAGATAATTAATCTAATCCAAATAAAGATATTCTGTCTTCTCACTGGCAGACCTGGAATGAGTTAACCCTAACAAACAAACTTCTAATTGTAGCCCCTGGGGAAGGAAGAAAGAGGGGGAAGAACCCCTTACTAGCAACAATTTCCTTCCCCCCCAGCCCATAATGCTGGATGGAGAAGGCAGAGCAAGCACTCCAAGGAAAAAGCACTCCTTAAAAAGAGGAGCCTTCAGAATAAGCATGACTGACTTTGCAAACATCCCACTGTCTTCTTGGGAAATGGTAAAAACCCTAGTTGCATAAGGAATGATTTAATGACACCAGATTGGGGACCAAGGAATGGGGTTCAATCTTGAGCTCTGAGCCCAGTAGAGAATACCTCAAGTGGAGGGGCTCAGACCTCGTTAGAGAGATGTTCATTGATCTGCCCAACCTACTGAGGCCTGCCAGGCCCCCTGTGAGATGGTGAGAATAGAAGCAGGGACAAAGGCATCTGGGGACATGCTGAAGAAATCACAGGTGAGGTGCATTAGGGCTAAGACTAGAACCCCAGCTCACTACCTGGGGCACATCAGTCTGTACCCCCTGTGATGAGCATTAGCAAGGCTGGAAGACTCGGTTTGGAGGCCTCCCATTATAACTACTCTTGAGCCCTTAGGAAATGTGCATAATTATTTGCATGTTACACCATCCCCAAGTATCTTCTTTCTTAAGGCATGCCTCATTCTGCCCTCTCTCCCCATCATGTTTTGTAGATGTTCAGTCATTTCGGTTGTGTCCGACCCTTTGTGACTCCGTTTGAGGTTTTCTTACCAAAGACACTGAAGTGCTTTGCCATTTCCTTCTCCAGCTGATTTGCCAAATGAGAAAACTGACGCAAACAGGGTTAAGTGACTTGTCCAGGATCATACAGCTAGTAGGTATCTGAGGCCTGATTTAAACTCAGGAAGATGAGTCTTTAGCCCTGACTTTAAGCCCAGTGCTGTATCCACTGTGCCACCTAGCTGCCCCATCATGTTAGATTTTATCTAACAATGGCATTCCTTTCTCCATTTTCTTTTTGGACTACTCTCAATCAATCAACATTTATTAAGTACCTACCATATGCTAGGAACCATGCGAGACTGGGGTCCATGGACACCATGGACAGATTTCTGGGAGTCTATGAATCTGGTTGGGGAAAACAATGACATCTTTATTTCACCTTAATTGCTTTCCTTTGTCATCCTCTCTATTTTATTTTGTGTATTTAAAAGCATTATTCTGAGAAGGGGTCCACAGACCTGACCAGACTGCCAAAGGGGTTCAGGACACAAAAAATGGTTAGGAACCCTTGCACTAGGTACAAAGACAAAAATGAACTGGTCCTTGCCTTCAGGAAGCTTACATTCTGGAGGGGGGCAGGGAACACCTACATAAATAAGCATACACAAAAGAGATATAAGGTAATTTTTTGGGGGAGGACACTAGCTCATAAGGGGATCAGGAAGATTTCATCGTATAGAAGGTATGGCTCCAGCAGAGGTGAGAAAGAAAGGAAGGATTCTCAGCGTTGGAGGTGAGATGGAAGTGCCTTCACATACCATGGGGTATAGCCAGCGCAAAGGTGTAGAAGATGGGAAATGGAGGATCATATGTGAGCTATGGTTCAAAATATAGAAAATAAGTATTTGGAGGGGGAAAGACTGGGAGGATCAGGAAAGGTAACTCAAGCTGTATAAAAGGAAATGAGAGATTCTAAGAGATGTCGATAAAGAGGCATGGGAGATAGCCAGTGCACACAAATGTGGCCTCCTATCCCTTTCATCCCATCAGTGTGCCACCCCGTACCACCCGTGCCCCGTCCTTGCAGATTGAACATTCTCCCCTTTTGGGCCCTGAACTCTGAACAGAAGCAGCTGATCGTCCCTTTGCTGGGATCTGTCATTAGTGGGGCTTGGCTTCCTATCACTGCCGGGAAATCAGAGTCTCCAAAGGCAAAATTTTGTTAGGGGAGGGGGAGGGGGATCTCTGAGGGTTTCCTGATTCCCCACCCAGGATGGCTGGGGGCGGAGAAGAGACAGACTGTGTAGACAGGAACAGTGGAAGGAATACTGGATCTGGAATCATGTTCAAAAAGCTACTTCTGATGCTTATCACCTTGCTCAAGTCACTTAATCCGTGTGCCTCAGTGACATCATTTGTAAAACGGGAGAGGCAAGAGTAGGACCAAAAGGTTTCTGACGGCCTTCCAGCTCTGGACTGTAGCCATCCTTTGTCCCAGTAATATTACTACGAAGCATATCTTTCAAGGAGGTCAAAGACAGAGTGAAAGGTCCCCTATCAGTAAAAATATTTACATTCCTTTGTGTTCTGCTTTCCCTCAGCTCTCCTCCTCTCCTCCTGGTTTATACATACTGAGTGCCTTCCTGCTCCCCTTTGCCCTCCTAGTTCCTTCTATCCAAATCTTCCCTCTTTCCTCTCTGGTTATCAGACCCCTAACTAGGGTCTGCAGTCTCGGCCAAGTCCCCTCAATCTGAACAAACATTTATTAAGCACATGAGAAAGTCCCTTCTCTTTCCTCAACTTCATCATAGAAGGAGGGAGATGGGCCAAATCACTTTGCTCTCTAACACATTCTATTGTAATCTTTTCTCCCTCTATCCGGGGGTGGGGAACCTGTAGCCTCGAGGCCATGTGTGGCCCTCTAAGTTCTCAAGTGAAGCACTTTGGAAGTTTGGATGCCATCAAAGGGCCCTACTTGAGGACCTAGAAGGCCACACGTGGCCTCAAGGCTGAAGGTTCCCCACCTCTGCTCTATACCATTTCATTTGCAATTTCATCAGCCCCAATAGATTCAATGACTCAGATGTATTTATCCAGCACTGATGTCTCATCTAATCTTCAGACTCACACCTCCAACTATCTATTGGATATCTGGAATTGGGTGTCTCACAGACATCTGAAATTCAACACGTCCAAAACTAAAGTTGGTTTCTTTCCCCCAAACCTTCTCTACTTCTAAACTTTCCTATTAGTGTTGAGGGTACTGCTGTCCTCTCTGTCACCCAGGTTCAAAAACTAGATATCATCCTCTTCCCCACTCCAGTCTACACTACTCTCAGCTGACAAATTGTTCTTCCTAAAATGCAGCTCTGACCATGTCACTCCTTATTCAATAAACTCCTGTGGCTCCCTGTTACCTCCAATATAAAATATAAAATCATCTGTTGGCTTTTAAAGCCCTTCATAAGCTGGCCCTCTCCTACCTTTTTAATCTTCTTAAACCTTATTCCCCTCCACATAAGCTGTGGTCCAGTGACACTGGCCTCTTCCCACAAGACACTCCATCTCCCAACTTTAAGCATTTCCTTTTTAAAAAAATCTATTTTATTTTATTTTCAGTTCCAAATTCAGTCCATCTCCTTTCCTCATCCCACTCATTGAGAAGGCAAGAAAACAAAACACATTACAAATATGTATAGTTGCAAAAAAAAAATTTCTGCATTAGCCATGAAGAAAGAAAGAGAAAGAAAGGAAGAAAAGAAGAGAGAAAGAAAGAAAGAAAGAAAGAAAGAGAGAGAGAGACAGAGAGAGAGAGACAGAGAGAGAGAGAGAGAGAGAGAGGGAGGGAGGGAGGGAGGGAGGGAGGAAGGGAGGAAGGAAGGAAGGAAGGAAGGAAGGAAGGAAGGAAGGAAGGAAGGAAGGAAGGAAGGAAGGAAGGAAGGAAGAAAAAAAAGGAAGGAAGGGAGGAAGGGAAGGAGGGAAGAAAATATACTTCAATCTGTACTCTGAGTCCATCAGTTCTCTTTCTGGAGGTGGATAGCATGCTTCATCATAAGTCCTTCAGAATTATGGTTGGTCATTGCATTGATTAGAGATATTAAGTCTTTGAAAGTTGATTATCTCTATAATGCTGTTATTGTATAAATTGTTCTTTTGGTTCTGCTTACTTCACTTTGCAAAAGTTCATCCAAGTCTTCCCAGGTTTTTCTGAAACAATCTCTTTCATCATTTCTTTTTTGTTTGTTTTGTTTTTAGGCAATTGGAGTTAAGTGACTTGCCCAGGGTTGCACAGCTTAGTAAGAGTGTCAAGTGTTTGGTCTGAGGCCGGATTTGAACTCAGGTACTCCTGACTTCAGGGCTGGTGCTCTATCCAGTGCACCACCTAGCTGCCCCTCTTTCATCATTCCTTAAACCACAATAGTATTCCATCATATTTATATACCATAACTTGTTCAGTCATTCATTTCCCAATTGACAGGCACTCCCTCAGTTTCCAATTCTTTGCTACCACAAAAAAAGCTGCAATCAATACTTTTGTAAATATGTGTCCTTTTCTTCTTTCTTTGATCTCTTTGGAGTTTAGACCTAGTAGCAGTATCACTGGGTCAAAGGGAATGCACAGTTTAGTAGTTTTTTAGGCATATATCCAAATTGCTTTCCTGAATGGCTGAATAGTTAGTTCACAGCTCTATCAACAATGCATTAGTGTGCCTGTTTTTCCACAGCCTCTCCAGCATTTGTCACTTCCCTTTTTTGTCATCTTAGCCAACCTCATGGGTATGAAGTGTACCTCAGAATTGATTTAATTTGTATTTCTCTAATTATTAATGATTTAGAGCACTTCTCCCCCCCCATTTGTCTATGAATAGCTTGAATTTCTGCTCCTGAAAACTCCCTATTCATATCCTTTAACCATTTATCAACTAGGAAATTATTCTTATAGTAAATTTCACTCAGTTCCCTGTAAATCTTAGAAATGAGACCTTTGATCCCAAAGAGATCATAAAAACAGGAAAAAGGATACACATGTACAAAAATATTTATAGCAGCTTTTTGTGGTGGCAAAGAATTGAAAATTGAGGGCATGTCCATCAATTGGGGAATGGCTGAATAAGTTGTGGTATATAAATGTAATGGAATAGTATTGTGCTATAAGAAATGATGAGCAGGCAGACTTCAGAAAAACCTGGAAAGACTTGTATGAACTGATGCTGAGTGAAGTGAGCAGAACCAGAGAATGTTGTACACAATGTGCGATGACTGACTGATACACTTGGCTTTTCTCAGCAATGCAAGAATCTAAGACAATTCCAAAAGACTCACGATGGAAAATGCTCTCCACATCCAGAGAAAGTACTGAATGTAGGAGTCTGAATGTAGATGGAAGCAGACTGTTTGCTCTCCTTTTCATTTGTTGTTTTGTTTTGTTGCTTCATTCTTATGGTTCCTCCTATTAGTTCTAATTGTTCTATACATCATGACTAATGGGAAAATATGCTTAATATGAACGCATAAGTAGAGCCTATCTCAGATCGCACACCGTCTTGGGGGGGGGTGAGGAAGAGAGAGAGGGAGAGAAAATTTAAAACTCAAAATCTTATGGAAGTGAATGTTGAAAACTAAAAATAAATAAATGATTTTTTAAAAAAGGAAGAAATGAGATCTTTGTCAGAGAAACTTACTGTAAAGATTTTTTCCACAGTTTCCCGCTTTTCTTCTAGTTTTAGCTGTATTTTTTATAAAGCCTTTCAAATTTTATATAATTTTAATTATATTTAATGTTATGTGTTATCCATTTTACCTCTTATGAACCTCTCTATTTCTTGTTTGATCTTGAACTTTTCTCCTGTCCATAGATCCGACAGGTAATTTCTTCTATGCTCCATTAATCTATGTTCAAATCATATACCCATTTGGAGTTTATCTTGGTATATGGCATGAGATGTTGCTCAATACCTAGTTTCCACCATACCACTTTCCAGTTTTCCCAGCAGTTTTTGTTGAATTGTGAGTACTTGCCTCAATTTCTCAGATCTTTGGGTTTTTCAAATACTAGAACATCATATTCATTTGTTTCTATATATTAGGTACCTAATCTATTCCACTGATCAACCTATTTCTTACCCAGTACAATTTTTTTTTTACAGTTACAGATTTTGGTATAGTTTAAGATCTGGTACTATTAGGCCTCCTTCCTCCCCCCACTTTTTTCTTTCATTGTTTTCTGTGATATTCTTGACTTTTGTTCTTCCGGATGAATATTGTTATAATTTTTTCTAGCTCTATAAAGTAATTCTTTGGCAGTTTGGTATAGCACTAAATAAGTAAATTAGTTTAGACAGTATTATCATTTTTATTATATTGGCTCAGCCTACACATGAGCAATTAATATTTATGCAATTATTTGGATCTGTATTTGTGTGAAGAATGTTTTGTAATTGTGTTCCTATAGTTCATGTTTGTCTCTTGGTGGGTAGACTCCCAAATATTTTATGTTATCCAGAGTTACTTTAAATAGAATTTCTTCCTTTTCCTGTTGGATTTTGTTGGAAATACACAAAAATGCTGATATGTGTGGTTTAATTTCATTTTCTGCAATTTTATTGAAGTTGTTCGTTGTCTTAATTAGTTTTTTAGTTGTTTCTCTAGCATTCTTTAAATAACCCATCATATCATCTACAAAAAGTGATAGTTTTATTTCTTCTTTGCTTATACTTATTCTTTCAATTTCCTTTTCTTATTTTGTTGCCATAGCTAGCATTTCCAATATAATATTGAAAATAATGGCGATAACAGACAACTTTGCTTCACCTCTGGTCTTACTGGAAAGGCTTCTAGCTTATCCCTATTACAGATAGTACTTGACCTCGGTTTTGGATAAATATTACTTGTCATTTATGAATCCTCTATTTATTCATGCACTTTCTAGTGTTTAAAAGTAATAGAAAAAATTAATGACTATTGCATTTTGTCAAAAGCCTTTTCTGATTATTGATTTTTATTATTATTATCTGATTCTTATTATTGAAATAATATGCTTTTGTGTTTTTGTTATTAATATGGTCAATTATGCTTATAATTTTCCTAAATATTGAACCAGTTCTGCATTCCTGGTATAAATTCAGTTTAGTCATGGTAGATGATCTTTGCAAAATATTGCTGTAATATCCTTGCTTATATTTTATTTAAAATCTTTGTATCAATATTCATTATGGAAATTGGTGTACAGTTTCTTTCCCTAGTTTGACTCTCTCTGGTTTAGATATCAAGATTATATTTGTGTCATAGAAGAAATTTGGTAGGACTCCTTCCTAACTTATTTTTTTTTCAAATATTTTATGTCTTGGAATTAATTGTTCTTTAAATTTTTGGTAGAATTTATTTGTAAATCCATCAAATCCTTGTTTCTTTTTTGTTGGGAATTCATTTATGACATTCAGTTTCTGTGTCTACGAGTTACTTAAGTATTCTGAGAAATTTATATTTTTGTGAATATTCATCCATTTCATTTAGATTGGCAGTTTTATTGGCACATAGTTGGGTGAAATAGCTCCTAATAATTGTCGTCTCCTCCTCCTCCTCCTCCTCCTTCTTTCTTCTCCTTCTTCTTCTTCTTCTTCTTCTTCTTCTTCTTCTTCTTCTTCTTCTTCTTCTTCTTCATCATCATCATACTAGTCCTTCTCGTAGACTAAGATTTCATTGAAAGCAGGATCCTCTTTTATGCTTGTTTCCCGAGCACTTGTCCAGATTATGATAAGCAGATGGATGGCCATCGATCTTGGAGAGACCCTGAAATTGGGTGAAGGCTTTAATGGGAAAAGGATGGTGGGCTGCATTGCCTGTGGAGAATAGTGCCATGCTTTTAATGACTCCAAGCCTCTCCCACACATACAAGCCCCTCCTTTTAACATTCCTATTCTTCCAGGGAGGTGCTAGGGCTGCTGGTCATAAAATAACATAGGCTTTAAGGAATTAAAGCTTCAGTTCACCCAAAGGATTGTGGAGGAACGAGTGAGTGGCAGATAAGAGCAAGTTCTAATGCATTATCAGAGAACTGCTCAAGAGAATCAGCAAAAGGGAGATCACCAGAGAAGTACATGCCAGGAAAGGATGTCAGTGAAAGGAACAAGGGATAATTAATGAGGGAGCCTGCATGAAACATTATTATCCTCCCAATGTCAAGAGAGCTAGAGAAAGGCTTACATAACACATTGAGGGGGCAGGGTATGGAGAATTTACATTAGAACATGACAAGAGTCTCAAAGGATAAGAAGGAATAAATGGGTCTACACCCCTGAAAGCAGAGCCAAAAGTAATCATTTGAGTGAAGTAGGGGAGGGGGCAGAACTGAAGTTTCTATTTTGATGAGGGACCAACTGCTGCTGAGGATGAAGTGGTTATGAAGAGAAAATGTTCCCTGCTGCCCCTCCCCCAACATATACCAATGTAGCACAGGTAATTTCAATTCAAAATTCAATAAACATTTATTAAGTATCTACTATAAGCCAAACGAGCAGCTAGGTGGCACAGTGGATAGAGTACCAAACCTGAAGTCAGGAAGACCTGAGTTCAGATCTGATCTCAAACACTAGCTGTGTGACCCTGGCCAAGTCACTTAATCCTGTTTGCCTCAGTTTCCTCATCTGTCAAGTGAGCTGGAGAAGGGAACAGCAAACAGCTCCAGTATCTCTGCCAAGACCAGCTGGACACTGAGAAACAGCAACACCATGTGGCAGGCAGTGTGCTAAGTAAGCACCAGGGTTACAAATAAGAAAAAGAAAGACAGACCCTGCTGACAATCTAATTGGTCAGGCAGGAGTGGAGCTGTGGATGGGGATAGGAAAACTCAGGAAGTCCTTTCTTTTCCTTTTTTAAAGTTATTACTAGAATCTAGTTATTAGTAGTCATTTCTGGAGCCCTCTAAATTCTCTACCCCATAGCAAAGCTACACTGAAGGTCCCACCCTAGTTATGGCCAAGGGAATCCCTACTCATGGCATCCCTAGCACCCAGCCTGACAACATACAGAGAAGCTGCACAACAAATGTTTGTTAAATTTTAATTTGTTAATTTCTCTGGGGCAATGATTTGAAGACACTCCTGATTCTGATTCTGATCTGAACACTTGCCCCCACCAATGGGCAGTGAGAGAGCTGATCATTAAATCGTTTGCTTAGAAAACATTCCATTGGGGAGTTCAGCCTAGCCTTGGGTACAAAGGATACTCCATTCACTAGGAAGGAAGCCGATAGAAACAAGAGGATTGGGAAAGATTTCATCTTTGTCCTACACTGTCCCAGTACTTTTTTCTAGAAAAGTTTACAGAGCAGAATGATTGGGAAATGTTGATGTTTCTCTGGCATGACCCGAAAACTTCTCCACAGATGTTAGTGTAGGCTCTCCTACTGTGTGGGACACCTGAAGCCCTACTCTGTGCCTTAGGAAATGGACTCCATGAGATGTAGTGTGTACAGTGGACTTGGGAGTCAGAACACCTGAATCCAATGCCTGCTATGTGACCTCAGGCTCTCGCTAAGACCTTGCCAACTCCCAATGGGACAGATTCCCTGGCCCTCCTTTCTAGGACTGGCTATACTTTCACTCATTCCCCTCAACTCATCATTGCCAATATTGCCACTTCTAGGTTCTCCCCCTACGGCCATCAATCAGCAACTTCTCCTCCTTTGAGGTTCACTCAATCTATCTCTATCACCAATCAGAATCCTGGTATCTGTTATCTACTAACCTCCAAGACATTCTTCCTCTTCCTCAACGAGTCTAGTGCCTTAGTCTTTTTACCTCCCTGATTCCTGCCCTCATACTAGACAACATCGACATACATATTGATACTCCATCAAATACCCTAAACTCACACTTCTTCAGCTTACTTACTTCCCATGACTTCCATTCCATTTTAGCCACATACAAAGATGGCCATACTATTGATCACTCACAAATACACCACTTCCATGTTCACAAACTCTGAAATTCCCTTAGCTGATCATAATCTCTTCTTAGTCCACCTGTCGCCTTGTCTTGCCCACCTCAAACCCTGTTCTTCCACCCCCCTGTGACCTCCACTTCCTTGTGACCCCTCAGTTCTTTCTCAGGCCATTGCCCCTGCACTAACTACACTCCCTTCCCTTTCCCATTCTGACCCCTTGATGAACCAGTTCAACAGGACATTGTCTTCTTCTCTTGAGCCCTTTGCTATCTCATATTATTGCCAATCTTGCTTGGATCATTCCCACCATTCACTGCCTTTGCTCCTAAACATGTGCCACTAAATGAAGCTGGGGAAAGTCACGAAATCCTGCTCAATGGGGCCACAACACATTTATATTCCATGACCCCAATTGGACCCTCCCTACTGGCAAGGCAATCCTTTTACACCTCTCTAACTCATTTCCTACTCACCATAGCAGGTCTTCCAAACCTTTTCATATCTCCGTGAACCTCCCATGGTTCTCCCACTGTCTGCCCTCTCAGCTGGGAACCTTGTCTCATGTTTCACTGAAAAAACAAGCCATTTGCTGATGATCCCTCTTGTCACCTTTTCCTCATCTCATATCACTCAGATACCTTCTGCCACTATCTTCTTCACCCCTGTCTCACATGAAGAGGCGGCCCTTCTCCTTGCCAAGGCAAACCCTTTTATACACACAAATGATCCCATTCCATCCTGTCATATGTCATTTCTGTGCCGATGATTCTGAGATCTAATTGGGGATTTCATCAGTTCCCATGGATTCATATGTCATTTCTGTGCTGATGATTCTCAGATCTAATTATCCAGCCCTAACCTCTCTCTTAACTGCCAGTCTCACATCACCAACTGCCTATTTGACATTTCAAACTAGATATCTCTTAAACTCAACATGTCTAAAATTGAACTCAGTATCTTTCCCCTCAAACCCTTCCCTTTTCTAAATTTCTCTGTTACTGTCAAGGGCAACACCATCCTCAAAAGAGCCTACAGAGGATAGAACCTAGGACCTAAGTGAGTCATTCTCAACTCCCCTCTCTCTCACCCATTTTGTTTTCAAGTCCTCTGGATTTTTCAGCAAAAAATCACACCTTCTACCAGAAGCTTTTCCTGACCTTCCCTTAATGCTCACACCTTTCCTCTATCAATTATCTATACTTCATCCTCTATATACCTTATTTGTACAGTTATTCTTTTACCTTTGTTTATATCCCCCAGTACTTAACCCAGTACCTGGCATATAATCGGTGCTTGGTAAATGTTTATCGACATACGTGTTGTGTGATTTCTGATGATGGTAGGCATGGAGGAAGGAGTGATGTGGCCAAAAAGGTGATTTTTCAATTTATTGGTGTGTTAAATGGACCTCCCATCTGACCACTGAAAAGGATGCTAAGTGTCTGGGAGGAAATGAGAGCTCTGAATCTCTCTCCAGCAAGGTATTTACTTAATGATGGCTATTTCACCAGGCCCAGTTTATGTTTAACTATCTGGCTAATGGTTTCAGCACCTCCCCTCCTCCCCCACCCCCAGAGGATGGAGGCAGGTCAGGAATAAGCAGAGAATACTGCAGGGTCCTACTCCTGGGGGAATAGACTACTTGAGAGGATGGGGCTACTTTGCATTTATTTAACATCTTTCTCCGGCTCATAAAGCTTGCCCCAGGTGGGAATGGGAAGCAGACAAGTTTTCTGCTCCCTTTACAGCTAGCATTCTGTGCTCAGACATCCTGCACAAACTTCATGCATTTAATGAGGCTGCCTGCAAGCATCCAATTTTACCCCCTCCCCAGAAGCAGGGAGTTGTGATGCTTTCTCCTATGGGCCCACTCAGAATCCTAGAATTGGAACTTCAGAATTGGAGGAGGCTCTGAAAGTCACCTAGTTCTACTGGTGGCCTTCTAGGGATCCCCTCCATAACCCTTCTCCCCCCAAGTTGTCATCCAACTTCCACTGAGTCAGCTAACAAGTATTTCTTTCTTTCTTGTTTTTTTTTTTTAGTGAAGCAATCAGGGTTAAGTGACTTGCCCAAGGTCACACAGCTAGTGAGTGTTATATGTCTGAGGCCAGATTTGAACTAAGGTCCTCCTGACTTCAGGGCCAGTGCTCTATCCACTGCGCCACCTAGCTGCCCCATATGTATTTTTATATTAGTAGTGCAGACACAAATTAGATGAAGGTGAGCTCGAAAAGGAAGGCATTAGCAGTTCTGGGGCCTCAGGAAAGGCCTCAGGCAGAAGATGAGATGTGATTTATAATCCATTAGATTACAAATTCCTTCATTAGACTGTAAACTCCTTGAGGGCAGCAGCTGTTTTCTTCCCTTTTTTGTATCTCCAACACCATCTTAGCATAATGCCTGACACATAGTAGGCATTTAATAAATGTTGATTGATTGATGAGTCCAGGGAAATCAGAGAAATCATCCTTCACTTTCTAGGCATTCATTCAACTCTCATTTATTAAGCACCTACTACATACTAGGCAAGCAGTTTAGGTGGCCCAAGGCTCATCTTCCTGACATCAAATCTGGCCTCAGAGACTTACTAGCTGTGTGACCCTGGGCAAGTCACTTAAGCCAGTTTGCCTCAGTTTCCTCATCTATAAAACGAGCTGGAAGAGGAAATGGCAAACCTCTCTAGTATCTTTGGCAGGAAAACCCCAAATAGGCTCAGAAACAATTGGACACAACTCAACAACAAAATATACCAGGCACTGGGGATATGAAAAAACTCAGAAACAACCCCTTCTCTCCAGGAGCTCACAGTCTAATGAAAGAGACAATTTTTGAGCAACCATGTACAAACAAGATCTCCCATATAAATTGGGGGTGATCTCAAAGTTAGACACTGAGACAAAGGAAAACTAAAGTTTTCTTGCAAAAGGAGGGACTCTAGCTGGGACTAGAAGGAAATGAGGGAAATAACAAACATTTCTATACGGCCTTAAGGTTTGCAAAGTCTTTATAGAGATAATCTCATTCAAAGTAAGTGCTTTTATGATCTCCATTTTACCAAGGAGGAAACTGAGACTGAGAAGTTAAGTGACTTGCCCAGGGTCACACAGCTAGTAGGAACTTGAGAGTATTAGGATTAGAATTCAGGTCTCCTTCACTCTCCAGTACAGCATTCTATCCACTACTCCACCTCCATGCTGGATTTGAGTTTAAATCTACAACTGATCCATGCAACACTGAGCCAGCCACAATTCCAGAGAGAGTACCAACAATAAAAAGTACTACCTTCCTCCTGATAAAGAAGAGGTAGACTTCAGGTGCAGAATGGATTGCAGAATGTAGCACTTTTGGACACGAACAATGCGAGAATTTGTTTTGCTTGCCTGTACATATTTGTTTTAAAGACTTTGTTTTTCTTTTAAATTGGAGGTGGGAGAGAGAGGGAGAGAACATACACGCTTATTCACTGAGAAGTAAAATGGAAAAATATAAGGTTAAATCCACAGATAATCCAAAAAAACTTTGTGTCAGCCAATAGTTTCAAACTTTTCCCTCAGTCAACTATATAAATGAATGGCTAGCTTTCCCCCTTCTCTCCCTGCTGAGGCTAACCTAGAAGCATAGATGTCAGTGTTAACAAGGATTGTAAAAGGTCTTCCAATTTTTAAGCCATCTTTATGGAGGCATGGGAGTAGGGAGGTGGAACAGAGGATAGAATACTGGAGTTGGAATCAGGAAGACATCTTCCAGAATTCAAATCCAGCCTCAGACACTTATTAAGCTATGGGACCCTAGGCAAATCACTTCACCCTATTTGCCTCAGTTTCTTCATCTGTAAAATGAGCTGGAGAAGGAAATGGCAAATCACTCCAGTATCTTTGCCCCTACTCCCCCCCCAAAAAAACCAAATCCAAAATGGCATATGGAAGAGTCCAACTGAAACAACTGATCAAAAATGAGGGTATAGATCCTGCCTTAGCTAGATTTTTTACCTCCGACTTTCCACATAGTAAATGCTTGTTGAATGAATCTAATGAAAACTCCTCATTTTAAAGATGTGGCAGGGAAACAGAATCGAAAAGCAACCTTCCCTTCCTTTCAAGTCCCTGCCCCCTTCTGTCATTTAGGGAAAGAGTTTCCTGGAGCTTGGAGAGTTTCCTACAGCTCAGACCACTGAATTCTTAGTTGTTAAAAGATTTTAGAGCTGACCCTCTCATTTTAAGAATGAGGAAACTGAAGTCCAGGAGAGTGATGTGACTGGTCTAAGGTCACCCAGGTAGCAAGTCACTAAGTAAAGGTCAAATACAAGCCTGATAATTTAAATCCCATAGAGGCAATTGATTTGTTTTATTAAAAAAAATTCTGAAATGTTATAAATAAATATAAATAAAATATATATATAAATACATAAATAAAATTAGCAGTTCTGTGTCCATAGTAAAGTGAAAAAGAGGATTGAGACTAGGAATCTCTATTACATGGTTTGCTTTTTTAAAAAAATTAATGTGAATATAAAATTAATAATACAAATAATCCACAATATAAATTCAACATGTAACTTTCAAACCTGTCCTGCTTGTCTGTGATTCTTTCTGGACTTCTGTTCTCTTCTGTGCATTTTTCAAAAAAAGTGCTTCAATGATCCTCTCTCTCTTTTCTTTTTTTTTCTTTTTTGTTTGGCAACCCTGATCCCTCCCCCTCTCCTTCTTTTCCCCTCCCCCACTGAAATAAAGAAAAACAAAACCCGAGCAAATAAATATGCAGAGTCCAGCAAAACAAATTCCCACACTGGCCATGTCTGAAAATGTATGTCTACTTCTATATCTCAAGTCTATCACCTCTCTGGCAGGAGGTAGGCAATATGCTTCATCATGCTTTAGAAATCCTGGCTGATCCTGATCCAAGTTCTTGGGTCTCCCGAAGTCGTCGTTATTGGATCGCTCTGATTCTGTTCTTTTCACTCATAGAAGTCTTCCCAGCTTTCTCTGAAACCGCGTCTTTCATCATTTCCTATAGTACTATCATATTCCTTACATTCATCTATCATAACTTGTTCAGCCATTCTCCAATCGAAAGAACACTGGGTTTGGAGCCAGGCCTAAATTCTAATCCCTTCTCTGCCTAGCGACCATGGGCAAATTACCTCTCCGTGAGCCTCAGTTTACATCAGTGTAGAATGAAGGGGTTGGGTTCGACGGCTTCTCCAGCGATCGTGAGACTGGCGCAGCGTTAATCCCACACTGGCCTCACTTCGGGAACCTGGGGAACCAAGCTGGTCCGTTCAGAGGTGGGAAGGGGTGGAGTGGGGGTGGAGCACACGCTGGTGACTCTTCAGAGCCCTGGATGGCTACGGGGCTGAGAGACCACGAAGAATTCACGCCGCCCAGCATGGGATGAATGGGTCTACTCCTTTGCCCAAGCCTAGCTCTCCTCCCTCCCCTCTCATCCTAGATGCCTCTCCAGGGTTTAGCGAGTTACCCCTTTCAGCAGGAGAGGCTGCGGGGAGCCCGGCGAAGGGCCGAGCATCCCGCCCCTGTCCCTGGGGACCCAGGTGGTGGCCCTGGGGACCCAGAAAGGACCACTGGGAGGGTCTTTGGGGCGGGCTGCTCTACAGCTTTCTAAGCCTCCTCTCCCCTCCGCCTAACTCCTGGCCCCCGCCCCCGGGCCAGCCCCCCGAGCTGGGGCCCCACCTGCGGGCCCCTCCAGCTGGGGGCGGGATCTCGAGGGGCCGGGCCAATCAGCACGCGCCTGGGCGCTTACCTGCTTCCCTCCTTCTGCTCGTAGCCCTCGCTGCAGCTGAAAGCTGGAACGCGGTCGTGTGGTGCGCATCCTGACTCCTCGGCGGGGAGCGGAGCCGAGTGGAGCCTGAGAACGGAGCCCTCGGGATAACTCCAGAGCGCCCGCCACACCTCCTCCCTCGCACCATGAGGCTTTTCAGCCAGGGCTGCTTCCTGCTCGTCCTCCTCCAGGTAAAGAAAGCTGCTGCCCCTTGGCCCGGCTGGGGAGGCTCTTCCCTCGTGGGCTGGAGGGCGCTACCCCCGGGGGGGCCCCATCGAGGCGCCCGGCTCCTTCGGAAACAGGCATAGGAGCGAGGCTGGGGGTGGGGGCTCCCCAGGAAGGTTGGGAACCTCTGGGGACTAGGGGCAACCCAAAAGGCGGAGGTGGGGGGAGTGTCGAGGGGACGAGAAGAAGGCCAGGGGCCGCTAGCTGGGGAGTACAGTTTGGGGAGTCTGGATTGGACTCTAATTTCTGCCCTTCCCCACAACAGTTTTGCGGGGTTCTTTACGCGGAGTCCGAGCCATGCCGGGAGGGCTTCGGGGAAACGGAGGTCACCTTCGCTGTTGGACAGGCGGTGCTGGAGCCAGGCCAGGAGCTGGGGCAAGGTAAGAACTGCCTCTCCCCTCCACCCCCACCCCCCACCTTGATCCATACCCAGAGTGGGACGTGGACCTTTACCAGACGCAGTCCGAGACTGGGGAAGGGGGGTAGGGTGTGAGTGGGACCTCCTTCACACCTGGCACAGGTGCCCCAGGGGTGGGGGTGTAGGGAAGAACATGTTGACTCTTCGCTCTTGCCCTGCACAAAGCTCTCGGGACTCCGCCCCTGGGAGGTGGCTGCTGTCAGCCCCTTCCTGCCCTCTCTGCTGCTCAGGGTTTGGGGGGGGGGCGGGGGATGGAGAATAAGAACCAGACACTGAGGAAAGTAAGTCTCCAAGCTCCAGTTCTCCCCGCCCCCCAGAGTGGGGAGTAAGAGCTGGCTCTAGAGGGGGGGCCCGGAGCCACCACTCCGGCTCTGACCGTTGCACCCCGGGGCCCCAATTAGGGGAACACCTCGGGGCAGCCAGTCTGCTTCCTTTGTAAAGTGCCCCTACCAGCTTCCAAGGTCTGTGCCCTCTCTCTTCCCGACCCCTGTAATCCCCCCCCCCAGCCCACCCCTGTCCCTGGGTAGCTCTTCCAGGCATTGGCTTTAGCCCAGGGTAGCCTGGCGTGGGCCTGAGCTGAACCTCCTTGGGCTTTGATCCTCTGTAGAGGAAACGGTTTATCTTTGCCTCGCCCTCGGGGTCTGGCTCGGGCAGCTCTGCCCAACATTCCTTTCGAAGCCTCCAGGGGCGGGCGCAGACCCAAAGTGCAGGTGTGGGGATGAGCACAGCCAGCCTCCCCTACTAGGCTCCTAATTGCCACAAATGGGGGCCGGGGCTTTGTGAAATGTACATTGTGTTTGAAACAGAGGAGGTCTGTTTCTGCTCTCTGCACCCCCTCCTTCCCCAGCAGCTGGAATGCACTTTTAACCCTACCCTTGCTGGAGTGACTTCTCACCCAAAGCCATCCCTGGAAACTTTTGCAACAGGACACCTCTCTCTGGGCCTGGGCAAGAGCAATTACTCACGAAGCAGACCCCTCCAGTGGCTATACTTTGGTTATGTTATGTAAATAGCAAAGGGTCTGGAAGGTTTCTGGGGGAGGGCTTGCCTGGTAAGAGTGGTTAATGTAAAGAACTGGAGATCAAAGAACACGTTTGATCTCCCAATAGTCACTGGGTCATCCATACCTAGTACAAAGCTGGAATTAAGGGATGGCAGAAAGCTTGTGGACCAGAGGGGAGGTCAGCCCTGGTGCTGAGAGCCATTGAGAGGTGTGAACTCCCCAATCACCAGGGAATAGAAATTGTTCTTGCTTCTGGTTTGGATTTATGGTGTTGGCTTCTTCTTTTGGAACTTGTGTTCATAGATTTAGAGCTGAAAAGGACCTTAGGGGCCATCTCTAGTCCAACTGGCTTATTTTACAGAAAAAGAAATTTCTAAGCTGATGACTTGACTGAGATCATAGGAGTAGTAGGTGACTCCGCTGGGATTTTAACCTAGCTCAACTGATTCCAAATCTAGAGAGCTATTATGCCATGTTGCCTTCAGTGTTCCTGTCTCTTCCTTCCTGCACCTTGTTCCAGAGAAGCAACTTGCATAGGATTTTCCTAGGTTCCAAAAAGCTGGGGAAGGAAACCCAACCTCAGAAACCATCTATTCATTTTAATAATAATTCACAATTCTGTAACACTTGAAGTTTTGCCAAGAGCTTCTCCCATAACAGTGCTGAGGTAGGTTGAGGTAGTGGTGGCAGGATGTGTTTGCATTTTACTGAAGAGGAAACCAAGGTCCAGACAAGAGAATCAAAGTCACCCAAGGTCACACAGTAGCAAAGCTGGTTTCAGATGCTCTGATGCCTCTGGCAGCTAAAATATGACTGGTTTTTGCGGCTGCTCTATGTAGGAGAGATTAGAATGAATATATCCTTTGTCTTCTAAAACATTCAACTGCAAGCCTTTTGAGTCTTTGCAAGCCTTTCCCTAAATAACTTAGCAGATTGTCAGAACAATTAACACCCTTGCTAGAAAAGTTCTCTAAACCCTCTGCTGTGGGGTCCGGAGGAAAGGCATTAAGAGGCCATGCCTCATAAACTTTGAATTCTTGAGTGCAGGCTTATTACTGGCGGGCTAACAAACTGTAACCACGCCAACCTGTAAAATGTTAACTTGGGCAACGTCCCAAATCAAATTCCGGCTCCCCATGGAAGCTTTATTGCTAACCAGTCTAAGGCTTTGCCAAATCCCTGTTCAGAGCTGCAGATTGGGTCCTCGGGTTGGTGTTTTTTGGTTTTTGGGGGTTTTTTTTGTTGGGTTTTTTTTGTCCATTGAAGTACCAGGGAGTGTGCTGGAGTCTCCTGGTAGAACCCCATGCTTTATCTACCTGCCTTATCTTCATTACGCACCAGCAGGAAGGATTTGGATAACTGTCTCTTCCTACAATTTGAAGTTTGAGACTGCTGGGAGGAGGAGGAGGAGGAGAAGGGTACATTTCACACTTGGCTTAAAGAGGGAGGGAGAGGTTTGTGCTGGAGAGAGCCTCCCAATCACATCAGGCATTTTATACCTTTTGAGGAAATACAGTTTTCTTAATTGTCTGGTTTGTGGTAGTGAAATGGGTACCAGCTGCCAGGAAAAACGGCTTTGCAATAAAACAGACTTGTCCAGCCAGTAAGCTGGATTCATTCCTCCTTACCTTAACTTCTCCTCGGCATCCATGCTGGGATTCTGATGGAAATCTGGGTGATCCTAGAAACAGCTTTGCCCCAACCTAGCTGTAACCTGAAAGCACATCACATGCTGGACTTTTTGTGAAGGAAAGTATCATTTTGAAGCAAGAAGTTGCTTATTTGGTTAATAGAACAGGATTCTAAGTTTTTTTCATCAGAGCACTTAGGAACAAAAACCAAGGATCTCTGCATCTGTTTCTTAGCAGATAAATCTTTGGGATTTGCTTGAAGCTAATGTTAAGTAACTTATTCGGTGTTTACAGCTAGGAACAGGTCTTACTGTGGTCAGGTGTGGTACTCTTATTCATTAGGCTGCACTGCCTCTCTACTAGGCACAAGATGGAGATCCTTTTTACTATTGAGCAATCTGTCCAAACTCTCCATTTCAGTAATAAGGGGAAACAAAGACTTGAGAGAAGTGACTTTCTCAAGGTCACATACGAAGAGCTCTGCTCCCCTCAATTCAATGCCCATGTTCTTTCAACTCCTATTATGTTGCCAACTAGTTAATTAACTAACTGTGCTTGGACTCACTGGTTAGGACAGCCTATTCCTAGTTCAAAGTGATTATGAAAGCACAGAGAAAGCCTGAGTTCTCAATTTGGCTCTGAAAAGCTCACCTGTTACCCTTCTACCTAGTGAGGTGGAATAAATTCTTTGGTTCCTGGTAGCCTGGAGGCTACACATGCCACCTTTGTTCCGCAAATTGAGCTAAAAGCCTTCTCTGGTATAATACCTTGGATTTGTATGGTGTTTCTTATTTTCCAAAGCCTTTTAACTGCTGTGATCCTGTTTTTTATCTCCCCAGCTTCCCTCCCCCAAACCTCCTCTTCCCCCCCCAAAAAAAACCAAAATAAAGTGGGAGCATAGAAATTAGAATTCCAAGAGCTTGGACTAGGTGATAGCCAAAGTTTTCTTCTTCCCAAATCATATGCCTCCCCTGTCTGGAGTACAGGGAACCATCTTCTCCCATTGGCCTGCTTATAGATCACTGAATTTTTTTAATTAAAAGATTCTTTTTTTCAGTTAAGCAGTAATTCTCAAACTTTGAAGTCCCTTTACACTCTTAAAAATTATTGATGACCCCCAAAGAGCTTTGGTTTATGTGAGTATGATCTCTATTTAGTTTATTGGAAAATAAAACAGATAGTTTTAAAAGATCTATTAATTCATTTAAAATAACAATAATAAAGCTATTAAATGTTAACATAAATAAAAATATTTTAAATAAAAATAACTTATTTTCCCAATCAAAACTTAATGAGAAGAGTGCTATCCTTTTTGATATTTTTCCAAATCTCTCTAATATCTGGCTTAATGGAAGGGATAGCTGGATTTGCATATTTGCTTCTGTATTAAATTTGGGTATTTGAAATGTAGTTTTGGTTGAAGTATATGAAGAAAATCCAGACTCATACTGATACGTTGTTGTGGTTGAAGTATATAAAGAAAATCTAGCCTCACAGATATATGGTTGGAAGGGAGGCGTATTTTGATAGGCAGATGAGGTCTTAGCATTATTATGAAACTAGTTTTGACCTTGGGATCCCTACAGGGGTCTTAGCAGCCAGCACTTTTGACAATAAAGCAGAAGTCAGAAGGTTAGCACCGGGATCCTAATCAGTCTTTGACAACTTAGTATGAATGAATTTGTCTTTTTCTGAAGGTAGACTCTGGGAGGGGGACAAAAGAATCCTGGGACTCAAGGTACTTGTGTTGAGAAGGAAGAAAGCAGGCTGGAAGTGTTGTTTTTTTTTTTTCCGGAGAGTCTTTTTTAAGAAGAAAATCTCTAGAAATAATGCTCTCCCTGAGTGTACAATTCTCACTGACCCAGATCAGGAATAGTTATAAATTTCCTAAACAGAAGAGGAGTTGGGAGTTCTAGGTTCCACTTAGACTAGGGTCTAAGTAAAACCACCTATTCCTAGGGTTTATAATGAACTGTCCCTTCTACACTACTGTTGAGTTACTGAGATTTGGTTGGTGAAGTTAAGAGCATGGACCTAGAGGCAGGTACTTGTTCCTCCATCTATAAGGGGACTCAGAGAGAGCGGAGGGCACTGAAGGCAGTGAATTCTGGTAGGCTGTGAAAGCAGACTTGGAGTGACCCGAGCTATGTATTATAAAGCCCATGAAACAAGCCAGAAGGAGGAAAGCTGATATGAATTGATTAATACTCTGATTGAGTAATATGTCTTTTGATAGACTCAAAATATTATCTCACCAAGACAGAGGGTAACTCCAAGGAAATTTTTCATAATGACAGTTAAAAAAAAAAGCCTTTTATCTATGATGCTGAATAGTGGCTCCTGCCCGGGCAGGTTGGCCCGCCAACATTGGGTTAGTGCATTATCATTGAACATAACTGTATTTGGCCAGAGGCCTCCAGTCCTAAGAACAGGAAGGGAGCTTCCAAGTGGTTCTTCCAAAGCCCCCTTGGAATATGAAGTCTGCCTTCCCATGTTGGATGGCTTTAAGATGCATTTGCTGCCCAGTCTGAATTTTTAACACAAGGGTAACTTTGAGCGCCATAAATCTGCCATGTAGGAGACCACACCTTAGAAGGCATTGTTCTATAGCTTTGCCATGGGAAAGTCATGCTGTTCAGCAGTACTGCTGTTGATTGCTCTAAACTCCTTCCTGTCTCATCATGAATCGGTGCCTCTGGGAACAGGTCCCAAACCTCTGGTCTCCCTTCCCGCCCCATTGCAGGGTTTCCTGTTTCTAAGCTACCGAATCCTGGGTGCCCTTCATTTCCCATTGGGAAAGAAAGGAAGGAGTTTCTCCGGAACTTCTGAAGCTGGGGGATGAGTCGGAGCCTACATAAAAGAGGCCCTGTGGCCCCATTGTGGTTGTATCTTTATCACTAAAAGGGTAGAATTTAGGACTCTCAAATCCCAATTCTACTTAGGAAGATTTACTATTCTATTTTTACCAATATTTTATTTTTTCCTAATTATATATAAAGACAATTTTTAACATTCTTTTTTGTTTTTAAATTTTGAGTTCCAAGATTTGGTATTCTTGATCAAGGTCAATGAGACTGAGCAATCTAGGAAGACCTGGCTATAAATCCCCTATTGGACTTAAAGATAGATAGATAGATAGATAGATAGATAGATAGATAGATAGATAGATAGATAGATAGATAGATAGATTTTGCAAGCCAATTGGAGTTAAGTGACTTGCCCAGGGTCACACAGCTAGTAAGTGTTATATGTCTGAGACTGGATTTGAACTTGGATCCTCCTGACTCCAAGGCCAGAGCTCTATCTACCTAGTGGACTTATTGCTAGCTATGTGACCTTGGGCAAGTTGCTTGCTCTGTCGGAACCTGAAACGGAGCTAATGATACCTCTCTACTACTTACGTCCTAGGGTAGTTTCAAGGTTCAAATAAGAGGCTGTAACTAAAGCATTTTGCAAACTTTAAAAACTTTAAATATTGGTTATTATCGTAAGAGGTATATAGGAAGATGGGGAGGCAGAGAGAGTGGTTTTTTTCTCTGACATTATTTCATTTCAGAGTATTTGGTACTGAGGACAAATGATCTCCATTCAGAGAGCTGTGGTCTGACTAGCAAAGGATGAATTTTTAATGGTTTTTTTCTATGCACCTTCTGGCCCAGGGCCATGTGCTAAGAAGTAGTTTCAGGGTTTCTGCCCCTAGTTTCGTCTGGCTGTGTAGATTTATTTTTTTCCCCAAGTGTACAAAACGTTCTGACTTTGCCTCTCTCTACCCCACCCCCATCTCCCCAAGGGTTCAGGTCCCTGTTTACTCTGAAGGTGCTGTCTTGCCTTTAGGACAACTTAACCATTACTTGCAACTTGTGATGGGACTTTAATAAGAACTCCCAGGACTTTCCCTAAAGAAGAAAAGTCATTCTTATTCTCAAGTGGTCTTGGATATTTCTTTCCAGGGGAAAAAAAAATTTCCGAAGTGAGATGTTATTTGGAGAAAAGGGCCGTTTTGCTAGTGTTTCTAGGTAGGTCTCTGTTCTCTCACTCAACCACAGTATTTAGGTGAAAAAACCTACCTACTTAAATGTTCAGTGTCTCTAGTTCCTTAGTGTCCAAATGGGGAGTCAGAGGTGAGGGGAGGCGGCTAGCATAGCTTTTCCTGGCCCTTCTGGGCCTCTTCCACTAGAGATGGTCCAGGCTCTGGTACAGAGCAAAGAACACTTTGCTAGATTCTAGAGACCGGGATTCTAGGCCAAAAGCTGTTGCTAACCAGCTAGGTGACCCGGGCAGACCGATTCATTTCCCTGGCCCTCAGTTTCCTTATTTGTGAAACAAAGGGTCAGACCACATCAGAGGTTTTTAACCTAGGATCTGTGAATTTTAAAAAACAAAAAATTTTGTAACTATTTCAATATAATTGGTTTCCTTTGTAATCCTATATATTTTATTTTGTGCACCTAAAAATGTGATCCTTCGAAGGGGCTTTAGCAGACTCCCAAAGAGTTCTGTGACATACAAAACCTTAAGAACCAGGGTTCCATCTCCCATTAGATGTTTTCTAGCATTAGAATTTAGATTTTAAATACAAGAATACTTTCTTTACTTGGGATTGTGTTCCTGGCCACTAGCAGCCAGAGCTTCGAAGTCGATAGCTTTGTGGTTTGGACAAGTGGAGAGATTAAACTGGTTCCCTGCAGTTATATGCTTTTCCCATACCATCTCTTGAGGTCTTTAATAGCACTAAACAGCCTTAATTGTCCCAGGCTGGCTTAGCTGTTGCTTTTTCTTTATACCCACCCACTGGCTTGTCCCTCACTTCAGGCTAGTGTTTTCCTTTTCCCTCCCCCATTAGTCACCTGGCACTACCCACCGCAGTAGAGATGCCAGTCAAGGGCTCTGGTACTAGTCCTACAACCTCAACTGTTTACAGCTCTGGAGGTTTCAAGGTGGAAAGAATCTGAGATACTACGGAGTTCAGCTTCCGTCATTTTACAAATGAAGCCAAGGCTATTGAGATGAGCTAACTTTGTATAGAAAAGGCTAGTCTTGGACGTGTCAAATATTGAGATATACTAGGGACTTTTGGAGAATAGATGAGGATTTGGGGGGAGAATGAAATCAGTCTGTTATCTCTCCAAAGCCAGGTCTGAGAAGGTGAGACTATTCTGAAAGGTTGGAAATGGTTAACTTTTGGCTTGAAATTCTAGCCCTCCTTGGCCCCCTGACTCCCATCACATCCCTTCCACTTAAAGCATGAAAGCCTGTGCATTCCAGTTTCTTGGACTTGGGGATGGGGGGCCTTATAGCCATTTTGTGCTTATCTTGGGAACCATCAGCCGCAGGGATCAGATTGCTGGGGAAAACAGGTCAATGGCTATTAACCTGGGGCTTACTGTAGTACCTGGGGAGGAAGGGGGTGGGGTAGGGTGAGAAGGGTAACTGGTCGGGAGTTGAGGCTGGATCCCACAGCTTGATAACTATTTAAACTTATATTTGTCATCCATGCCAATATCTGTCCCTCCAGAGTGGTATTGGAATGTAACCCCAACGCTCCCTCCCACCTTCCCCTCCCCTTGCCTCAAGGACACTGTGAGAGAGTTCTTGCTGACATTTGAGTGGAAGAGCAGAATTCTAGTGTGGGGGTGGGAGCATGGGTACGGAACCCAGAGCAAGTCCATCATCACTCTGCTATTAATTTCACTGATGGGATGCCTCAGACCTGGTCTAAAAGGGCTGCCACTGGGACACGAGGCCCTTGATGCTTTGGATTTGGAATCCAGCTAAGGATTTTTGGAGTTCTGTGGCAAACAGATGGAGAGCCAGACCCCTATGCTTAGAATAAGAGTTAGGTGCAATCATATGGAATCTGTCTCATGGTTACTTCTAAAAACTGGCTTTTGTGTTTTGGGGCATCTGTGTGTGGGGTCACCTTTAAGAGGTCTGTTTCTAGTTGTACCCTCCTGGAGAAATTAAGACCTGTCTCCTATGGAAAAAAAGTTTTAAACTAAGGAATGGTAAGCTTGGTTATTATCATGTGGCCAAGGGCATATTATATTATTATAATTTTATATATCTTGTTATATATTTATAATATAATTTTCATATATTATACAATTACATAAATAATAATGTAATTAATTTGTTCATTTGTACAATGGATCTATTGTAATATTGTAGATTTAGGGCTGGAAGAGACCTGAAAGGCCATTAAGTCCAAACTCCTCTTTTTATAGATGAGGAAACTGAGGCAGGAAGAGGTTAAGTGTCTTGCCCCCAAGGTCCCACTCCTACTAAGCATCCAGGGCAGGATTTGAACCCAAGTTTTCCTGACTTCAGATCCAAGGCACTATAATAATATTACTAACTAACATTTATATAGCATTCACTATGTGCCAGGCACTTTTGTCAACCTTAAAATTCTGTAGCCTGTTCACAAACACTTGTGCCAGGTCCCCTGCTAAGTGCTGAGCGTACCAAGACAGGCAACCCCCCCCAAAAAAAAAATTAAAAAAAGCTTGATCCCTTCCCTCGAGGAGCTTAGAGTGGAGGGGGCCGGGGAGACAGGTACAAACAACTATGAACAGAGCAGAAAGAGATAAATATGTAGATCTCTAGTGCGAACACAAGGTGATACAGAGGGAGAGCACTGAGGAGAGGGCTGGGAAGAGGACTCCCGAGAAACTGGGATTTGTTCAGTCTTGCAGGAAGCCAGTAGTTGTACTTGGAGAGAGAGTGCAGTGTAGAGGTGAGAATACTTGAAAAGGAAGAAAGGGAAGGGCTAGGCTTGTGAAGGGCATTGAATGCCAGAGGACTTGATCCTGGGGGTAACAGGGAACCTCTGAACTTCATGCTTTTTGTATTCCCAGTACTTAGCAGAGTGCCTGGCACATAGTAGGCACTTTAAGGGGATAAACATTGTAAATTGCCTTAGCAGAGTGCCAGGCACATAGTAGGCACTTTAAGGAGATAAGAATTGTAAATTGCCTTAGCAGAGTACCTGGAACATAGTAGGCACTTAAGGAGAGAAGAGTATAAACTGCTTAGCAGAGTGCCTGGCACATAGTAGGCACTTTAAGGGAATAAGAATTGTAAAGTGCTCAGCAGAGTTCCAGGCACATAGTAGGCACTTTAAGGAGAGAAGAGTACAAAGTGCTTAGCACAGTGCCCAGCACATAGTAGGCACTATATCAATGTTAACTGTTATAATTAGTAAATGTCTCTTGGATTGATTAACTATTGGGTGGGGATGACAGGGTCAGACCTGAGCTTTAGGAAAACTTAGAGAAATGTGAGCTCTTGTTATTGTTACTGATGTCAGAGACTCTGTCCTGAAGTGAACACTTTGGGAAAATTGTTTTTTACTTCTCCGGTGCCTCTCCCCAACTGTCCCAGAATCTGAAACCAAAAGTATCTGGTATCCTGCTCCCACTCCCACTCCCACTCCCACTGCACATCCAGGGTACCAATTCCCTTTGTAAGCCCAGAGGTTCGAAAAGACTTACAGGCTTATTGTAAGAGACTTGTATCAGAGCCCTAGAAAATGACCAGAATGGCCAGGGAGTAACCCCTCTTTCATCAACTTCCAGCAAGGGTCTCTGGAGCTAATGCTTCTGCAGCATATTTCCCCCGCAGGGGCTTTGAGGGTCCTTCTTTTGGTTGTGTCCCATCCTCATTACCCAGCCTACACTCTGTAGCTCCCAATGCTCACTTCAGCTTGCCCCTCCCAGGATGGGGAAAGCTCATTTTGTCTTTTCTGGATTGGACTTCCCATCGTCCCTGCCGCCATTCTCTGAAGGGGATACTTCAACCCTGGAGGTGGGTGACAAAGATTTCTGGAACTTCTTTGTGACAAAGACTTGGGAACTCCCTCAAGCCCTCTAGCCATGTCCAACCATTCTGTGATGTACCCACAAGTACCCTTTCCTGGCTATCCCTATGTACAAAAGTTCTTTGGGCCTCTCATTCCCCCCAGACATGCCATGCCCACTCAGCAAAAGAACCATACCTGTAGTCCAGTGGGAAAAAGAGCTGGTCAGGGCCCATGCCAATCTCTTGTTCTATTGGACTCTGAATCAGGAAGACCTGAGTGGAAATCCCACCTTAGGCATTTACTAGCAGAGTAACTTCACTCAATCTCAATTTCCTCATCTGTAAAATGGTAATCTTAATGGCACCTACCTTACTGGGTGATTAAGAAGATGAAACAATAACATATAAATCACTTTGCAAATCTTAAAGTGCTATATAAATGTTAGTAATTACTATTATTATCTTCTCATGTTTCTCTCAACCCCCAGATCCAGGGGCTGGTAGGAATATTTAGGCAATTGGGGTATCTTTCTGTGAAATCTGACATAGTAGGTGGGGGTGGAGCTAGAGGTCTGGAGAAGCCAAGCACTTCCTCTGCACAGTTCAAGGAAATTTTGTTGTCTCTGACTGTTATTGCATAGTGCTTTAGAAAGTGAGATAGATATATATAGATTATATATAGATATATATAGATATATAGATATATACACACATATGTACACACACACACACATATACATACACATATATATAGAGATATATACACATATATATGTATAGGTATAGATATATGCACAAATAAGGCTATCTTAGGTTTAAAATTCTATTATTCATAATTAGCAAGAAAGCTGTGGGTCTGGGAGGTGGGGGAAAGGAAGAGGCTTCATAGTTGTGAGGACTCAGCTGAGGTCTCAAAGTCCATGGTAGAATTCTTAAATCTTGGCCAGTGTTTCCAACATTACTTCTCTGTACTGGCCTTAAAGCAAGACTGGTCTCATCATGTTTCTGCAGGAGGGGGGCAAAAAACCCATCAATCTCTCTGGCCCATCCCACGCAGGGCAATTAAGAGAAACAGGCTTCCTACGCCCTTGCAACAGAGACAATGAGGAGGAGAGTGAGGGCTCCAGCCTTCTCTTGCACAAAGGGGTCATGGCTCTGGTTGGACCAATTTCAGATAGAAAGGCACAGTCCACGAGCTAGAATCTGACTTTGGATGACTTTCCTCTCCTTTCTACTTCTTCCCATCATCTTTTCTCTTCCTGTTCTCCCCAATATGCCTGCTTTCTCCTTTTTCTACTATACCTCTCCCTGGCCCCTTCTTTCTTCCCCAAAACACTGTCACAGTGATTAAGAAAAAGGACCAACTCGTAAAAGCCAGGCTTGACTTTTCCACTGCTTGCATTTCAAAGGCCAGCTATTCCCCCACATGAGCAATGAGGCTCTGCCCCATGGTAATGCACTGAACAAATGTAAGTGCAGAATTTCAGAGCTGGAGAGAATCTTAGACATCACCTCTTCATTTTTTTTCTTTTAAAATTTAATTGATGGCCTCTTGTTTTTCCATCACAGTTATTTCTGTATATACCCCTTCTCCACATTCCCCAAGCCCCTCCAGCAGCCTTCCCTTGTTTCAAAGAAAAAAAAAATTTGACAAAACTGATGGACAGAATATGCAACATTCCACACTTGTAGTCCCCCACCTTTTCAGCAAAAAGTGCCAACTCCCTTCATTTTACAGTCTAGGAGGTAGTGTGGTCTGTAGTAGGAGGTGTTGTATTTGATGTCAGGAGATGGGATTTGGATCCTGCCTCTTACTTAGCCCTGGGTGATTTGGGGCAAGTCAATTTGCTTCTCCAGGTCTCAGTTTCCTTGTCTGTAAAACAAATGGTCTGGTCTAGAAGATCTCTAAGCTTCTTTTTGAGCTCTGGATCCTACAAATTCAGAGAAGGGAAATCAGGTCGTGTAGCTGATGAGGCTAGAATTCAGATCCTTTGACCCCCCCCCCCATACCCAGTTCCCTGTTTGTCCCCATATGCCAGACTGCCTCTTGGTGTTTTAAACATTCAGGTGCCTAATGAATGGCTCTGGTTCCTCAATCTTCATAATCCCCAGAAAAGGCTGGAGCTGCAGGGTGTGGGTCTCACATTGGAGAAGAGGCAAGTGACAGACTTGATGCAGAGCTAGGAGACGGCAGCAGCAATCGCACAGAGCCCCTGTAAATCTCAGCGGGCTGGTGAACTACGTGGGTTAGTGTCTTCTGTTGCTATCTCGTCCCCATCAGGGAATAGGAGGGATGGCCCTGCTCTCTAGGGGTCAGGGAGAACAGCAGGAAGGAGCGTGCCCTAGGGATGCCACTCTGGAGAGAAGAGGATCTTCCCAGGGAACTACCCTTCTCTTTCTCCCATTTCTCCTGAGTGTTAATCCAGCTGGCTTTTCTAACAGTTAAGTTTAACGCAGAAGAAGCACTAAGATCCCCTCTCAGTTAAGCCCTGAGCCTCTTTCCATCCCCAGTACGCCTTGTGTTGGAGCAGATGTGTCTGCTTGCTTGATGAGCTCCTAATGGGAGTTATCTACACCACATGGCACAGTGGGTGTGGAACACTGGACTTGGGAGTTAAGAAGATCTAGGTTCAAATCCCGCCTCAGACACTTACTACCGGCGTGACTTTGGGGAGTTACACTTTCTCAGGACTCAGTTTCCCTATCTATGAAATTAAGATAATCATCTTTCATATCTCACAGGATTGTCACGAGGCTCAGAGAGGTGTTTGGAAAGGCTTGTGTAGATGGGAACTCTTCAATGAAAGAAAGTCTCCGGTTCCCCTTTGTGTTAACTACTCTTCCTTAAAAACTCAAGGCTTGTTGGGTTTGGCTCTATGGGTTGTAATAGAAAGATGTGGAAACTGAGGACCTGGATGATAACCATCTGAGTGACCTTTAGCAAGCTACTTACCCCCTTCAAGCCTCTGTTTACCTCTCGGTAAAATGAGAGGGCTCAGATTGTCTCTTAGTCCCCTCCTGCCAACCTGTTTGTCACAGGGAACATCTTTTCCTTTCCTCTCCCTCTTCCTCCTAGGTAGGTTGAATATGCCCATATTCCAGCTGAGAAGGTAGAGGCCTGGATACAGGAAATGCAGTGCTCAGGATCCCAGACTGGCCAATTGTCTGGCCCTCCCTGGAGGGAGCAGTAGGCATGTTTGCGTAATGCCAGGATAAAAAATAAATCACCCTAGAGCAGAGAGTTTGGGTGAGGTCTCACCCCATGGTTTTCAGTCCTGAAAAGCTCACAGGTGCTTGGCATTTCATTGGGGCCCTTTTCCTCCAGGGATTTGTGCCTTCTTGCCCAAGTTATGTTCATGGCTCCTGTTCAGGATGTAGGGCCAAATTTCCCTGGATGGGTGAAGGGAGCCCTGCATTATTTAGAGGGGAACTTTGAAAACCATCCAGGGACTTTCAAGTTCCTCTGACTTTTCCTTCTCATCTGGATACAGAGTGCTCTGATTGTCCTGTAAGCCAACCAAGAGTTTTAAGAAGTAGTTGAAACACTCAGGTCTTGGGTCACGAAGCCCCCTATCACCAACCCTCCTGCATTTGTACAGTGCGTCTAACTTTGCACCTATTGTCTTCAATTCTGTGTTTTCGTTTCGTGGGATCATAGGTTTTGGGCTGGAAGGGACCAATTGAGGTCCCCAACTCCAGCCCCATCATTTTACATATAAGGAAACTGAGGCTCAGAGAAGTTAAGTGATTTGTCTATGGTCACACAGCTAACAGTGGCTGAGGAAGGGTTTGAACTCAGGTCTTCCTGACTTCAGACTCGGAGCCTTGCCCACTGCTGTACTCATAACATGCCTATCAGATAGATAGGGCAGGTTCTTTCTTTTTTTCTTCCTTTTTCCTCTCTCCTTTTTTTTTTTTTGGAGGCAATCGAGGTTAAGTGACTTGCCCAGGGTCACACAGTTAATAGATTTCTGAGGCCATATGTGAACTCAGTCCTCTTGACTTCAGGTCCCGTGCTCTATCCATTGCACTACCTAGCCACCCCGGGCAGGTCCTTTAAGCCCCACTTGTGAATTGGAATACTGAGGCATCATCATATTTCATAATTCTAGAACTGGAAGGGAGGCAGTGGACTTGGCATCAGGAACGGCGGAGTTCAAGTCCTGCCTCAGTCACCTATTGACCCTGGGCGAGTCATTTAACTTCTCTTAATCCTAGTTTCCTCATCTGTGAAATGTGGACAATAATAGCACCCACCTCACAGGGTCATTGTGAGGATCAAATGAAATAATATATGTGAAGTGATTGCAAACCTTAAAAAACTTATATGAATGTTAGCTGTTATTGTTGCAAAAAACTGAGGCTGAGGAAGTAGAGGCTTCCCCTCTATCTGTTTTTGTCTCGTGTGTTCAGGTCAAGTGAAATATTTGTTACGGTGCAGCACCTGACACATACTAGGCACTACATACACACGTGTATATATGCACATACAGCTTCTCTCATTAGAATGTAAGCTTTTTGAGGGCAGGAACTGGTTTTTTTTTTCTCTGTATCCCAGGCTCAGGACAGTGCTTGGCACATAACTATATAAATGCTTCTTCCCTTCATGGATTTCTATATGTTGTCTCTCTCATTAGAACATAAGCTTTTTGAGGGCTTTATCTCCAGGGCTTAGCACATAGCCTGGCACGTGGGAGGTGGGTCCTAAGTACTTGTTGATTGATGAAGTGACTTGTCCAAGGTCACACTGGTACTGCCTGTCAGCAGCAGGATGTCTGGCCTGCTTTCCACATTTAAATGACTAGCCAGATCCCGAGCTCTCCTGCATTGGCGCCCTGTGGTCTAGCCCTGGTCCCATGCTCAGGGAGTGTTTATTCCTCAGTGGGAAGGCAGGAGGCAGAGCTCGGCCCCCATGACTTCGCTGAAGTCTGAGTGGGCTGACTGGACTTGCTTTTACCCAAGGCTGCTGGTGAAAATAGGAATCCAGCTTCTTCTGCGGCTACATCACTGACTAGTGGGAGAGGGGGGATGAGTGATGATAAAGGCGGAATTGAAATCAATTTCATGTTTAAAGGGATGATGCAATCAGATGACAGGAAATGGAACTGGCACAAAGGGTACTAAAACTGGCCCTGAGGCTTTGGGTTTACCATCAGGCTGCCTCGCCAGTGACTCAGTGGTCTGCCTTCAGGGAAACGGCTCCTGTTATTACAAGTGTCTGAGGAAGCATCCGGGGCAGGGCTGCTGCTGTAGCTGCCTCCCACCCCGCACCCTCAAAAGCCGATCCACCGCCCTGATGGTGCCACCCCATTCTAAAAGCTACCCCGAACCCTCCCTCGGTTTCAGCTTCTCCGTCAAGGTAGACCAGTATTCCCTACTTGTTGTCAAAGCAGAGGGACCAGTCATTTATGAAGCACCTGCTGCTTCTGCTAGACGCCCTTGAAGAAAAATCGTTTCAGCTCTTAGAGAGCTTCAGTGGATGGTAACTGGAAGTGAAAGAGCTGGGTCCTCACGCTTGTTGGGTTTAAAATGCTTGGCTTGGAAGAAGGAAGGGGAGATAACACCCGGCCCTCCCAGCATCACTTCTCTGTCACGATGCCTAACCATTTCTGCCCTGTGGATTGTTGTCTGGGACAGGAGCTGTCCAGTGAGATACAGCCTGACTGATGCTGTAGAGAAGGATGAGTCCTTTTACCTTACCTGAGCCAGGTCTGTGGCAATAGGTCCTAGCAACCCATATCTGTTGCGTCATTCAGAAGGAGGCTGGGTTGGGTTCTGCTCTTCTCTACTCCCTGGTCTCCTCCAGCTGTTAGGGCCTTCTATTCTAAGGTTACCAGCCATCTACTCTGTAGACATATTTAATTATTTACCTGTTGGTCTGACTCCCTAGAATATAAGCTTCTTGAGGACAGGGAATATTTTTGCCCTTTTTTGGGGGGGTATCCACAGTGCTTAGCATAGTGCCTGGTGCATACAGTAAGATCTTAGTCAATGCTTATTGATTTCTTAATTGATTTACACAGCAGCATGAAACTACAGGTGTCTAGGTCTACTGCCTATAAGGTATGGTTGATCCACTAACTTCCTGCTGGGAGACTTGATAAGGCCAGTATCCCAGCAGATCTGGAGCATCTTATAACCTCTCCAAATAGCCAGGGCCAAAGCATTGTTTAGAAAAGAGAGAGTTTTAAGAATGGAGAAGGTAACCTGGACTAAAGTATAAGTAAGGGATATCAGGGTACATTGGAAAAAAGTGAGAAGAGAAGAAAGAGACCTGAATTTTAGGTTCTATCACTAACTAGGTTGTAGAGATGTAACGAAGGTGGGGTGACTGAGGCTTTGCCCCAGGGCTCTCATATCTGAGGAGAACATCTCTCAAGCTGTTCCACTGAAGCCACCACCCTCAGGATCCTATTGTGCTGGTGGCTCTCCTAGGCATTCCCTTTGGTAGCCAGCCATGCCCCAGGGGCACAAACCATCCTCTGGGGAACAAGTCTTCTCCCATTTCATGTGTGCTCAGAACATGTTGTCCTCTGTGCTGGCCTACTATCCACCCTCCCTATCTGCATTTGCCTGGATTTCTTAGCTGCTCCTCAGCAAGTTAATTTGGACTAAACGACTTTAGGCAAATCATGTGTTCACTCTGTTAACAGTTTCCTCCTCTACTCAAAGATCTCTGATCTTTGCAGTAGAAATACTCCCTCCAGTGATCCTCATGAGTTACTTCAGCCAAGAAATTCATTATCCTGTGGCCAACCTGGTGGTAAGCCTTTCCCCAAACTTAGCTAGGTTGTCCCCTTGCCAATAGGCATTGCCAGGCCCCCTGTAGAAGCCTTCCTGGCGTGGCATAGAACTTGCCAAAACTTGTGTCCTCCTGGCATAGCCCTTGAGAAGCCCAAAGCATCTCCATGCCAGGATGAGGTAACTGAAGATTTTAATGGAAATCACCTTAAGTGAAACACTGTAAATAGGGGAGAACTGGAGCCTTTTGTATCTTTGGACTTTTTTTATGTTAAGGATCCTGCCTGAGTAGGAACAATCTGCATTTCTATGTCCTTGTAAGCCTTTTGGCCAGCAAGGATTTGTGAGGGCCAAGCACTGTGCTAAGTGCTTGGATACAGAGAAAGGCAAAAACAGAGCCCCTGCCTTCAAGAGGGTCACATTCTAATGGGAGAGACAACATTCAAACAACTATGAACGTAGAAGATATATGTTGCTGTTGCTTATCCTTTTTTCTTGAAGAGGACCATGACATCAGGAAGGTGATGCCAGGACTTCCAAGTGAACTAGATTTAAGTGAGGGAGGGCTACACATAAGGACATACAGTAGAAATGAAAGGTAATGACAGAGGCAAGGTATTAGCAGTGGGGGAGGATGAGGAAAGGCTTCCTGTATAACATGGGATTTTCGCTAAGACTGGAAGGAAGCCAGGAGGAAGAGCATTCTGGGTACTGGGGACAGCCAGTGAACATGTTTGGAGATGGGAGAGATGGAGTGTTTTGTGAAAAGAATTAGCAAGAAGTCACTGGATCAAAGAGTTTTTGGAGGTGAATAAGATGTAAGAAGACTGGGAAAGGTAGGAAGGCACTAGGGTATAGAGGGCTTTAAAAGCCAATCACATCCTTTTATATTTGGTCCTGTAGGTACTAGGGGGCCACAGGAGTTTGCCAAATAAAGGCATAGTGTGGTCAGATGTGTTCCTTAAGGAAGATCTGTTTGTTAGATGAGTGGAGATTGGATTAGAGTGGAGAAAGATTTAAGGCACATTAGGGTGGTGACAATGTCAGAAGAGAGAAGGGGGCAGGTGTGCAAGATGTAATGAAGGTAAAATTGACAGGACTTGGCAACAGATTGAATATGGCAGCCATCAGGAGAGGTGAAGCTTTCAAACCTGGGTGGCTGAGAGGATGTTGGGACCCTCGGACTCTAATAGGGAAATTTGGAAGTAGGGAGGGTTTTGGGGGAAAGATAATGAGTTTAGTTTCAGACATGTTGAATTTAAGATATTTATGAAGCATCCAGTTCCAGATATCCAACAGTATTTGGAGGTGTAAGTCTGGAGTTTTAAGTGAGAGATTAGTGCTGGATAAATAGATCTGAAAATTATTTGCATAGAGAGGATAATTGATGATAATTGAATCCATGGGAGCTGATTAGATCACCAAATAAAATAGCTAGGAGAAGAGAAGAGGGCCCAGGAGAGAGCCTTAAGGAACATCCATGTTTGACAGATGTGACCTGGATAAAGATCTCTCAAAGGAGACTGAGAAAGGGTGGTTTAATAGGTAGGAGGAAAACCAGGAGAGAGTGGAGTCCAGAAAACCCAGGGAGAAGAGACCTTCGAGGTACTTTCATTCCAGAAGAATGAGGATTGAGCAAAGGGACTTCAAGGGCATCTAGGTGGAGTGGTGGATAGAGCATCTAGCCTGGAGTCAAGAAGACCTGAGTTCAAATGCAGCCTCAAACACTTACCAGCCCATTGGAGTCACCACAAGTGTTTGGGGTATTTTCCATCCAGCCTTCTCTCCCCTCCTCCCCCCAACCCCAGACAGAGACATCCTCCTTGGTTCTGTCCCCTGGTTCTGTCTTTTCTTCCTCGAGGGGCTGATGGACTCAGTAAGCCAGGGCAGGCTTCCTCTGTGGTCTCCTGGCCACAGGTGGCACTTCCTAACTCCAGAAACCTGTGTCTTTGGTCACGAGGGAGAAGCAGGGTTAACCCCTCTGTCTGGATGGGAGCAAAGGGACGGAGGGCAAATGCCTCAGATCTGGAGTCAAATCTGGGCGCTGCTACTCACTTCTTTTCTGAGCCTCAGTTTCTTCCTCTGTAAAATGAGGAGAGGCTGGGCTGAATTGGATTCTAAGGTCCATCCTAATTCTAAATTTATGACATCTGGCCCTTTGTTGCTTTATTTATGTTTATTTATTTATGAAGTTCCATCTCACTCTAAATCCTGTGAATGTGATAAATTCCAGGATTGGTGTCAAGGATGAACACAAAAAAAGGACCCTCTGAGAACAGATCATTTCATCTACATAGCAGTGTTTATGCTGCTGCCCTTGCAATACCTGGCTTCCATTAATAGTAACAGCAGCAGCAGCAGCTGCGTTTATGTGGCCGCTTAAGGCTTGACAAGTACTTGATCTATCTTAACTTGTTTGATCCTCAAAACAACCCCATAAAGGAGGTGCTGTTATTAGCCCCATTTTATGGAGGAAAAACTGAGGCATAGAGGTTAAGTGACTTGTCCAGGTTTACACAGGAATAACTGAGTTTCAGTCCTGCCTCAGACTCAGTCTTTCCTGACTCCAAGTCAGGAGGATTCAGCTCAAAGGCCACTTCCTGCAGGAAGCGTTTCGTGATCTCTCCCAGAAGCCAGACAGAGTAGCCAATATAGCACCAGGCCTGATGTCAGGATGACCTGAGTTCGAAACCAGCCTCAGGTACTAAATATCTTTGTGACCCTGGGCAAGTCATTTAAATTCTGTTTCCTCATCAGTAAAATGAAGGTAATAGTAGCACCTGTCTCTCAGGTTGTTTTAAGGATCAAATGAGATACTAATTGTAAAGCACTTAGTACAGTGCCTGGCACATAGTAGGTGCTTTATAAGTATTAGCTATTTGAATTATTATGATTAGTGCCATTCCCTATATGGTTAGCTTCCAGTTATTCTGTACTTTTACAGTTATTATGAGGGGGCAGCCAGGTGGCACAGTGGATAGAGCACTGGCCCTGGATTCAGGAGGACCTGAGTTCAAATCCAGCCTCAAGACACTAGCTGTGTGACCCTGGGCAAGTCACTTAACCCCATTGCCTAGCCAAAAAAAAAACAAAACAAAAATGCAGTTATTATGTTCTAATTTGTATCCATTGTTTCCCTCATTAGATTTTAAGCATCTTGAGGGCAAGGACCATTTTTACATTTTCTTTGCCTGGAATCTTGATGTGACTTTTGCTCAGTTCTGGCTTTTGTGAGGTTCTTTGCAGTTGTCTAATCCAAATCTGTTTCAGAGTCTCTGGTCTTAATAACTATGCAGAAACTTAACCGGGTATGGTAAGTTATGTTTTGAACAAGAGTCACATTTAGAAGGCTTGCATCAAGAGTACATACACACACACACACACACACACACACACACACACACACACACACATCTTCCACCTTGATCCTTCCATGCACCAATCTGCTTCCCTCCCCACAAGAGGAGAGGGAAGAAGAGGGAGGGAGAAAGAGAGAGAGAGAGACAGAGAGAGAGACAGAGAGAGAGATGGGGCAATGGGTATGAACGAGAGAAATCCTTCTAAGTGTGACACCCTAACAAAGCACAGCTTGCCATACCCTAATTAAGTCTCTATGTAGTAGTTATGGGGTGAGTTGAGTAGCTCTTGGCTTATCAAATGTTTTCCCAGAAGTATCTCCAGCCCCAGGAACGTTCCTCTCCCTTTCTTTATTTTTCCCCATTTGTTCTTCAATTTTCTTTTTTGACTATGAGCCTAATCCATAAACAGGAGCATCAGGGTCCACAAAGAACTGAAGAGTATTATATATGAACTCTTGTCACGTTGGATTTGGTGGGTTGGGGAATGGGTTTATCCAGTTTAATATGGCAGTAGCCAAGCTGCAGTTTGTTTTCCTGTCTGGATTTTTGGGATTCCTTTGGAATCACCGCTTTTCCTGACATTCCTTTTCTCCTTCCTTTCTCAGTGACATTGATCGGGTGTCCTGGACAGGGGCTGGAGCTGCTCAGCACAGATGACCATTTCAGCATGAGGAGTGACGGGACACTCCTGGTGAAACAGCCGGTGTCCCTGCAGGACAGGAGGACTTTCTCCATCTATGCCAGAGACTCAAATGACCAGGAAGCCTCTGTCACCGTGACAGTAATGAGGAGGCAGGAGCCCTCTGATGAGGTAATAGGAGCACTCTCTTTAGATAGCAAGGACCTAGAGTTTGAGTTGTATGGTCGGGAGATATATGAGCTCTGATTGGCTCTTAGCAGGATGGGAAAGTGGAAAGAACAGCAAGGTGGAACACTGTCTAGAAGGCTGGACCTGGAGTCAGGAAGACCTGAGTTCAAATCTGGCTTCAGGCACTTATTAGCAGTGTGACCCTGGGCAAGTCACTTAACCTCTCTGTCTCAGTTTCCTTATCTGCAAAATGGGGATAATAATTTGCACCTACCTTCCCAGGGTTGTTGTGAGGATCAAATGAGATAATATTTGCACAGTGCTTAACACAGTGGCTGGCACATAGTAAACAGCATATAAATGTTAGCTATTATTATTATAGCACTTTGCAAACTTTAAAGAAATTATACAAATGCTAATAATGCTTATTATGGTTAACCTGGTGTCAGGAAAGAGCTTTTCGTTGTAGGTGAATAAGCAGGCAAGCATAACTATCAGTTCTTTCTCTGGTTTTTTTTTTCTCTTCCTGATCCCTGACCTTTGGTTTTAGTGTTGGCCAGAGAATTCCAGGTCAGAACTCACTGGGGAGTTGGCCTTCTGTGATCCCTTGGGCTTCATGTGTCCTGCTAAAAAACTGATTCTGCAGGGCCAGCTAGGTGGTACAGTGGATAGAGCACTGACCTTGGAGTCAGGAGAACCTGAGTTCAAATCTGATCTCAGACACATGACACTAGGTGTGTGACCCTAGGCAAGCCATTTAACCCCAATTGCCTCCCCCCCAAAAAAAAGACCAGATTCTGCAGCCAAGATGACTGGAGTTATTTGGCCCAGAGGCCTAGAATTCCCTACTATAAGCCAGATCTTGGCTTAGGACGTTGGCTTCAGTTTGGCATTTTGGGGTGACAGTCTCCCTGTTTCCTGGGTCCAGATGCCCTGCCCTCAAAGCACTCTTAACAGCTTTCAAGCTCATTCTCCCTCATACTGCTACTACCACTACCACTACTACTACCACTGCCAGTACTACCTAGCTTGTTAACTAGTAAACTAGCATTTATATAGCATCTGCTATATGCCAGGCACTGTGCTAAGAACTTTACAATTATTATCTCATTTGATCCTTTCAACTCTAGAAGGTAAGTGCTGTTATTATTCCCATTTTGTAGATGAAGAAACTGAGGTAAATAGGGGTTAAATGGCTAGAAAAGTTTATTATGTAAGTAACTATGGATTTTCTAGGTCCCTGTCAGTTTTGGGAGTGCCCTTAGCACAGAAAATGTTAGAGCTGGGCAAGGAAGAGGGGGAATCAGGGGAACGGAGATGGGGACCTTAGAACATAGAATGTCAGAGCAGGGAGGAGCTATAGAACATGGGATGTCAGGGCTGGAAGGGCCCCTAGAATATAAAATGTCAGCACTAGGAGGGATCTTAGAACACAGATACTCTGTTCGTAAAATGAGGATAAAATTTCTGGCCGCTCTTTACCTACTTCTTTGAGCTGTTGAGAATAAATGGAATAACTTATATCCTTGAGAAAAAGCCTCGAAGCTCTTGGAGAAAGGCCTGAGCTTCTCATTTTCTGGGGAGTATTAGTGGCGGGAGAATACTAGGGAAACTAACTTGCCCCGAGCCCTGTCTTTGTCCCAGATCCCATGTAGAAGCATCACCAACCTTACCCATTTATTTCCTTTCTCCTTCCTATTGTACTCTTCCCATCAGGGAAAGGAAAGGGGTGTGTGTGTGTGTGTGTGTGTGTGTGTGTGTACACATACACCCACTATTTTTATGTCTGTAGTAAAGAATCTTTGCCTCTTCTCTTAGGAAAGGCAGGCACTGAAGTCTTCCTTGTCCAAACGCAGTCTTCGAAGACGGAAGAGGGAATGGGTTGTACCTCCCATCTCTGTTTCTGAAAATGGGAAGGGTCCTTTTCCCCAGAAACTGAATCAGGTATGGATCCACCTTCTCTGCAAATGCTCCAGGTGGCTGGGACTCTGACCCCCTCCCTGCACCTCATCCTAATTCCCCCATCCTCTGTTAAGTCTCTATTTGGAAAGCATGGATATTATGAGGATTTGATATAGCAACATCTGCTAAAAAGCATCATTCTTAGGGCTCAGTGTTATGTGCAGGTGATTTGGAGCAGTTGTAATAAGGCTTACTGGTTGAGTTCTTCAGAGTGTTTTGAGGTCTATATTTGTAGTAGGTACAGGACTTTAATTATCAATCCATGAAAGATGGAGCGTTTCTGATGGATCATTTAAGCCACCACGTCACATTGTGCTGGGTATTTGTTTTACCTTCTGTAGTGACGTATTACAATGTTTCTTTGCATATCTAACTTTGGTTACTAAGTGAGGGCTTCGTGAGGGTAATCCTTCTGTAGTTTTTGGTGGCAATGACTGGGCCCTGAGTGGCCATTCTTAACCTGACTTCATCTCACTCATGGTTCCATTCATAGGTTCCTTCCAGAGGCATACCAGTTTGGGCTCAATGGACACATCTAATGATATATTCCTGTTTTCAACCTTAATAGTGGCTCAGAAAAGCTATCGCTATGCCAAAAAGTATTTCTATGGGGTGTTGACCTGTTCATCGTGTGTTCCAAGAAATTCTATCCATCTCTCATCTTTCTCCTTTTTGCTAAGGAGGTGTGTAGCTTTCTACAGCTGCCTGAGGCTGATGGGGCCTGCTCGCTCTTTTATTGATACTGTACATGTTATTGCCATTAATTATTATATCATAGTTATCAATCTTCTTTCACAAAGGGAGTTTTCTTATGAGGAGTTTCATATATCAATGAAGTGGAAGGTCCAGTGAATAATAATGATGACAATAATTAATGATGTTATTACTATTATTAAAACAGCCAAGGCTAGTGGATAGAATGCTACACTTAAACTCAAGAGGGACCTGCCTTTGACCTTTCTAGCCATATGCCCTTTACTTGTGTGTGCCTTAGCAAGTCTCTAGGATTTACCTTCTAAGAGGGCTTATGGGTAGATAGTGGAGTATTAGGGCCTAGAGGAGTCCAGCTCCCCCACAAACATTGCAGAAAAACTTTAAAACAGTTAAAATAGAAATAAGAGAATCAAGTGTAGGATCTTCCATTCACCCAGATCTGCATGGAATAATGGTTAGAGACCCTGCAAAAGCCAGAAGGAGTTTTATGTCAACTAGAAACGGACTTCAAGCAGAGCCCAGCAAGAGAATGGTCCTAGAGCCTAGCAGTGAGCACAAAGGCCTAGGAAGAGCTCGATTTGGGGAGAGCCCAATGGCAGATGCAAAGACCCCAGGCAGAGCCTGACTTGGGGAACATATCCCCAGCGCCCTCTGGCAAAAAGGAGGCCCAGGGAGAGGCCAGAATAGGGTGAGCCCTAGCAAGAGCTCAGTGAGAGAGCAGCCCCAGAGGCTTGTAGAGGTCAGTAGGGAGAGAAAGGCAGAGGGAGTGAAGAGGCAGAGCTAAGCCTCTCAACAGGAGAAACACTGCCTGTTTGGGAGTGGCCTGGGACTGCAGAAGAAGATAAAGGCCTCAATGGCTGGGCCACCTGGAGCCCTGAACTACAGCAGAATAAAGACCACGAGCGTTGTGCAGGCAGCTCCAACCTACTCTAGTATCAGGCACCCGGGGCCTAAACGTCAGCAGGAAGCAGGCCCAAACAATTCCTGCAGAAAGTAAAACCATGGGGCACCAGCCCTGAAGTCAGGAGGACCTGAGTTCAAATGTGACCTCAGAACAACACTTACTAGCTGTGTGACCCTGGGCAAGTCACTTAACCCCAATTGCTCCCAAAAATAAAGTAAAACCATAAAACTCGGCACCAAGCAGGGCCCACTCACGCTATTCAGGCCTACAGAAATGGAGCTTGGCCCATGCTCTGAGACTACTGAGGTGAGAAAACCGAAGGAAATGCCAAGCGCGATGAAGAAATGCCCTCTACTGAGAGAGACCAAAGGGAAAACCTTGCAGGAGCTGTCCTGCAGCAGGTACAAGTAGAGCTTCAGAGAAATAATGCCCGGCCACCAGATTACAAGAGTACCTGGAAGAAATGAAACGAGACACAAAACGGATTAGCAGGGAAAGAATGATACCCTGGATCAGATGGTGGGAAACCTCATTCACCTGAGTGCCCTGAAAATTAGAGTGAACCAGATGAAAAACAACTCACTGAGATGAGAAATTTAAAAAAAAATTAAAAGATGGGGGAGAGGGGATAGAAAAAAATGTAGGAAAGATAATATCAAAAGCAACTTGGAAAATGGATCAAGGAAAGATAATGTAAGAATTATCTGAAAATCATGACAAAAAAAAAAAAGCTTGGATGCCATATTTCAAGAAATCATAAATGAGGAGCAGCTGGATGGCATAGTGGATAGAGCACCAGCCCTGGATTCAGGAGGACATGAGCTCAAATCCAGCCTCAGACACATAACACTTACTAGCTGTCCCTGGGCAAGTCACTTAACCCCATTGCCTAGCCCCCCCCAAAAAAAATCATAAATGAAAACTTCCCTGCACTCTTAGAATGAGTGGGCAAAGTAAAACTAGAAAAAAATCAGCTAGTCACCTCCTAAAAGAAACTCTAAAATGAAAACTCAAAATGAATATCATAGCCAAAATCCATAGCTTCCTGGGCAAAGGAGAAATGCAACAAGAAGCCAAAAATAAAGCATTTAAGTACCAAGCCATGGTTAGGATCATACAAGATTTGGGAACTGCCACAATAAAGGGGAATAGAACTTGAAATATGATATTCCAAAAGGAGAATGATATAAAGTCTTATAATCAAGAATAAATGATATGGCAGACCTAAATATAATCCTATAGGGGAAAAGGGATCTTTAATGAAATCAAGGTTTCCAAATGGAAACACAGGAGCCCAGAAAGACGTAGAACAATATATACTTACATTCAGTTGTAAGGTACTATGTGGGGGCTGAATTGATTACATGCTAATAGGGGAATAAGAAACCTTTCTTCCTAAAACCCAGTATCTTTTGTTTTTTTTTAAATTTTATTAATTTATTTTGATTTATCAACAATCACTTCCATATGCTTTTGAGTTGAAAATTTTTCTCCCCCTTCCTCCCCCCCACCCTCCCCAAGACAATCTGATATAGGCTTTACATTTACATACCCATTAAACATATTTTCACATTAGTGAAGTTGTAAGTAAAAATTAAAACCAATAGGAGGAACCATCGGAAAGAGGAAACAAAACTCAACAGAAGGTAAAAATAAGTGATAGCGATTCGACTGCCATAGTTCTTTCTTTGGATGTGGACAGCATTTTCCATCCCGAGGCCTCTGGAGATGTCTTAGATCCTCGTAATGCTGAGAAGGGTTCAGTTTAACAATATTAGCCATTGCATAACGTGGCTGTTATTGTGTACAAAGTCCTCTTGGTTCTGCTCACTTCACTCAGCATCAGACTATATAAGTCTTCTTCTTCCCAGGTTTTTCTGAAGTCAGCCTGTTCATCATTTCTTATAGCATAATAGTATTCCATTACATTCATATACCACAACTTGCATCCTCTCAATTTCCAATTCTTTGCCACCACAAAAAGAGCTGCTATGAATATTTTTGTACATGTGGGTCCTTTTCCCATTTGTTTGATCTCTTTGGGATATAGCCCTAGAAGTGCTATTGCCGGATCAAAGGGTATGCACATTTTTGTAGCCCTTTAAGCATAGTTCCAAATTGTTCTCCAAAATGGTTAGATCATTTCACAACTCCACCAACAATGTATTAGTGTTCCAATTTTCCCACATCTTGTCCAACATTTATCATTTTCCTGTTTTGTCATGTTGGCCAATCTGATAGGTGTGATGTGGTACCTCAGAGTTGTTTTGATTTGCATTTCTCTAATCGATAACGATTTAGAGCATTTTTTCATATGACTATAGATGGCTTTAATTTCTTCATCTGAGAACTGTCTGTTCATATCCTTTGACCATCTATCAATTGGGGAATGGCTTGTGTTCTTATAAATTTGTCTTACTTCTCTATGTATTTTAGAAATGAGGCCTTTATCAGAGAGACTGGTTGTAAAAATTCTTTCCCAATTTTCTACCTTCCTTCTAATCTTAGTTGCATTGGCTTTGTTTGTGCAAAAACTTTTCAATTTAATGTAATCAAAATTATCCATTTTGCTTTTCATAATGTTCTCTATCTCCTGTTTGGTCATGAATTCTTCTGTTCTCCATAGATCTGATAGGTAAACTATTCCTTGTTCTCCCAGTTTACTTATGGTATCAGCCTTTATATCTAAGTCATGAACCCATTTTGACTTTATTTTGGTATATGGTGTGAGACCCAGTATCTTTTAAGAGCCATAAAGAAAGACAAGTATGACAGACAGAAGGCCTAGGGGGTCATTTTTCTTAAGTTGTCTCTAGATATCCTGTCTTTAAGCTCAACATTTTGTTGTATGGTGATCATGCTTTTTTAATGTTATTACTTTTTTCTTCTCTTCTTCTAGATTGTCCTTCACTTCTATATATTTGCATTTCCAATCACTTATTTTCTCTTTTGTTTCTTTGGTGAAGCTTACCACCATGAATTCAAGTTTTCCTATTCAGCTATTTCTGCTGTGCAGGCATAAATTCTGTTGTCACAATTCTTATTTATTTTTTAAACCTTCCAGGAGCATCCTGCTTATGGTTTCAAACTTTTATGGGAATCCACAGAGTCCTCTGCTTCATTGGGTATTGGTCTTGAAATATTTATTCATAAATGTCTGGACTCTTCCCTGATCTGGAAGCCATGTTTCCTTCTATTATTACTATCTTCCCTGTTGGTTTATCTGCTTATGCTCAAGCCTTCAATTGAATTTTCTTCCTCTTGAGATCTTTGGTAATTTCAGCCTTTTTCCCCTTGTTTTCCCCTATTGCTCACTTTTTAACTCCCTCTCATTTGAGGGCAGTTTCCCTGGGGGCTGGATCTCAGAGCTGTCTCACTCTCTTCCTATACTTGGCAATTCACAGGTCACTAGCATTGGTCTCTGCCTCAAGTACCTTCTGGAGGTACAGAATCGTCCCCAGCTAGATGTTGGGCTCTTTTCCTCAGGCTTAATGAGGTTCTGTCCCTTCCCCCTCGGTTTTCTTTGTTCCCCAGTTCTCCGGCTGAGTTCTGTTGTGGCACATTTCACTGATACATTGTTGTCACATCTTGAGCAAGCTTCTTCCCTTTGGATTTTTAAGACACTGAAGGGAAAGGAGATAGAGTTGAGTTCTGTTGCCTCTGCGTCAACTTGTACATCCCAGCATCTGGGCTGCTGAGTCAGGGATTATGATTATTGGCCTTCACTGTTGTTAAATTCATTGGGTTTTCACCTTATTTTGGTGCTGAGCATCCTAAATTGTGGAGATTTCTGGAATTCCTTTGTCTCTTGTGGAGAGTTCCTTCTTTGGAGAGGTTGTGAGGATTGGAAAAAATGTCTAGTCCTCTATCTTGTTGGACATGTGACTTGGAAGTGTCCTCTAGGGGTAGTTTTGTTTTATTTTGATGGTCTCAGAAGAAGATAGAAATGAGAGGGATTGTGGACTATACTGGGGAAGAAAGGAAGAGGAAGGAGAGAAAAATTACTATCACTTAACAGAGATACATAAGATGAAGGATATTTAAACATGGAGAAAAGGATGGAAAGAATGGGAATCTCAGGAACCTCACTTCCATCTAAACTTGGTAAAGGAAGATGGAACCCAATTACATTTATACTTACATACATACATGTGTATGTATGTAACAAACACGAAGAGACTTCAATATTGAAATACATTACACTCAAAAGAAAAATAGGTGTCAGGGCAAGAAAGGCAGATAGAGGGGATGGGCAGGAATGGCTAAGGGAATAGTCATAAGCAAAATAAACCCCAGTGTTGGAAATAGGAATGTGAAGGGATGTGTTAAGAGGAAATAAAGAAATAGTAAGGTCTTAGGATGAGGGTCAGGGCAAGGGGAAGAGAAGAGTTGCAAATAAAAAGGAAACATTTCCATTTCATTCATGGATCACAAGTGTCAGGCAAACTCCCTCTCTTTACCACCTTATTTGTAAAGAAGAGGGTGGGGAGCAAAAAGAGGAGAAAGTAGAAGAGGACAGGATGGAACAGACTGGGTGTACAACATACAGAAAATAATGAACTTAGTAGCCTGGAATTAGATTAGTGCAAAGACCCCAGCTGCTGGGGTAAAAACTCACTATCTCACAAAAACTGCTGTGAAAAAACTAGAAAACTATCTGGCAGAAGTTAGATACAGACCAACATCTCACACATCAAGATAAACACCACATGAAAACAAGATTTAGATGTAAAAAGGTACAACATAAGTAAATTAGAAGAGCAAGGAAGAAGTTACCTTTTAAATCTTTGGGTAGGGAAGAATTCATGACCCAACAAAGGACAGAAATGATCACAGAAGATAAAATGGACAATTTTGATTACATAAAATTAGAAAGATTCTACTAGTGCAGTTAATATTGGGAAGGAAACTGGTAACCAGGGAAAATCTTTGCAGCAGCTTTCTCTGATAAAAGTCTCATAGCCAAGGTATATAAGGAACTGATTCAAATTTAAAGAATAAGAGCTATTTCCCAATAGACAGATACATGGTCAAAAAATATGAACAGGCTATTTTCAAAAAAAGAGCTCCAACTTATTAACAACAAAATAAAAATGTTCCAAACTACGAATACTTAGAAAAATACAAATTAATTCAGCTCTAAGGTTCCATCTCACATCATCAGACTGGCAAAAATGACCAAAAAGGAAAACAACAAAATATTGGAGGGAATGTAAGAAAATGAGCACGCTTATGCCCTGCTGGTAGTGATGTAAATAAATTGATTCAGCTGTTCTGGAAAGCCCCCTCAAAGCAGAAAGCTATATTCAGTCTTCCAACAGTATGTTTCTGGCATATGAAACTCGACAACTTAAACTTCTATAGAACCATATTTACTCAGAACTATGACTAAAAGGATGGGGCATACGTACCCTTTGACTCAGCAACATCACTGTGAGACTAGTACTCTAAAGAATTCAAAGTGCACACAGCCGCTCCTTTAGTAGTAGCAAATAACTGGAAACTAAGGGGGTGCCCATGAATTGGGAAATAGCTGAACATGTTATGCCATCTGAATGTAATAGGATATTATTATTAAGAAATTCCAAAAGGGGTGACATCAGAGAATCCTGGTAAGACTCATATCCGCTGATACTGGGGGAAAGTAGAACCCAAGAAACAATTTATACAATGGCAACATTTTAAAGAAAAAACCCAAAGATTTTAGAACTCTGGTCAGTGTAGAGATAAATTATGGGTCCAAAGGTTGATGATGAAGCATGCTACCCAACAGAGACAGGTGTTGGGCTTCAGATGTGTTTTTGGATATGGTCAATGTGGGAATTTATTTTCCTGGACTATGCATGTTTGTTACGAAGGTTTTCTTTATTGTTCAAATGGAATGGAAGGCAGAGGAAGAGATGATAAATGCTAATAATAATAGTAGCTAACATTTATATGGTGTCTGCTATGTTCCAGGCACTGTGCTGAGTGCTTTACAAATATTATCTTATTTGATCCCCATGACAACCCTAGGATGTAAGCACTATTATTATCCCCATTTTACAGTTGAGGAAACTAAGACAAACAGAGGTTAAGTGACTTGCCCAAGGTTATATGGCTTGTAAGAGTCTGAAGCTGGATTTGAACTTGGGTCTTCCTGACTTCAGGCCCAAAGCTTTAGAAATTAAAATTAATTAGAGAAAAAATTAAAAATTTTTTTTAAAAAATTGACATCACTGAAAAAAAAAAAGAAAGATAATCTAGCATCCAGGCCCCCTAATTCCCAGCATACCATCATTAATTTTAATCGAATAACTCAGGAACCAACTGAAATTCATAATTTTTTTATTTCCCAAATTCATTCTTTACTGAAGTTTGTATTGGGCTAGGAGATTTGATTCAATTAAACAGGCTTCTTCCCCACTTCCATTTATTTATGTATTTTTACTTTTCAACATTCACTTTTATAAGATTTTGAATTCTAAATTTTCTCCCCTCTTCCTTCCCCAAGACAACTTGCAATCTGATGCAGGCTATATACAAACAGGCATTTTCTAAGCACTTACTACATGCCCGGGTACCAAAGATACAAAGATCATTTAAAAAAGTCCCAGACCCCGAAGGAGCTTACATGCTAAGCTGAGGGTGAGGTGGGGTGTATAGGTGGGAAATAGCCTATATGTAAGTTAAAGGGATTTTGGAGGGGAAAGGGAGGAGGAGCCCTGACTGAAAAACAAAACAAACCGTAAGGTGTGGTCTTCTTTAGTGGAAGGAATTCCCACACAGTGAATTTTCTTCCCTGACAGAAGTCACCCGACCTTGTAGTATTTGAATATTATTCCTGCTGCTCATATTTTATAAATGGGGAAACTCAAGTGTGTGTAGTTAAGTGACACAGTCAGCCAGTGGGAGAACTGGCTTTAGAACCCAAGATACTTTTATTCCTAATTCAGTGACCCCCAAACCATCATTTTTTAGGTGCATGATTTCTGGTGCTTGAGCTACAGCTCCTGGAGTCACTTCTGAGCTGTTTCTGCTTAGTTTCTATCCTGGCTTTAACACTTGCTAGGTATATGACTGCCATTAAGTTGCGATGGCTTTCTTAGCCTCAGTTTTCTCATTTTAAAATGGGCACAATAATACTCACTTGGTAAACCTCTCAGTGCCATGTCAATGGGAGTTGTGACTCTCCTGCCCTTCCCCCACTTCTCTTTTGCTTCCAGCTCAAATCCAACAAGGACAAAGCTACCAAGATCTTCTACAGCATCACAGGACCAGGGGCCGATAGCCCCCCTGAAGGGGTCTTCACCATTGAGAAGGAGACAGGATGGTTGCTGGTGAACCAGCCACTGGACCGGGAGAAAATCGCCAAGTATGAGGTAGGTTACCTGGTTGACCTAAAAAAAAAAAAGAAAAAGAAAATGTTCCACCTGGAGAAATGGAAATGAAAAGCATACTGAATGGGGGCTGCTTGGAATCTATGACCTGGACCTGAGAGCTGATTTCCAGCTAAACTTCCCTACCTGGCCTGCTGCCAGTACATGGTATTTCATCTCTTAACCTCATGTCTTTGCTTATGCTGTTCTCCATGCATGCAATACCTTAGTTCCTCATGTCTGCTTTCAGGTCTCAGTTCACATGCAGCTTCTACATGAGGCCTTCCCAATTGTTATCGATCTTCCTGGTCCCTACCAGTAATCACTTCGCATTTACTATTTACATTTATTTTTTGAATTTTTCATGTGTTGTATACCTCCCACCCCCTGAAAAATCATAAAATCCTTGAGAGCAAAGAGTACTTTCTTCTATCTGTAGGATAGAGCAAATGATCGATAAATACTTGTAATGAACTTACTACAATTTCAGTCTTAGGATTAGAACAGCAATTCTCCAATTTTTTAGTGTTAGAACCGAACCCCTTTTACACTCTTAAAAATTATGGAGAACTCCCCTCCCACAAAGAGCTTTTATTTTTGTGGGTTATATCTGTAAATGTTGACTATTTTAGAAATTAAAAGTCTTAGTAGTATTATGAAAATAGTTTTGACCTTACAGACCCCCCTCAAAGGGTCTCAGGAGCTCCTATTCCTGAACCACACTTTGAAGACCACTAGCTTCAAGAATGGGAAAGCACCGTTATTTTCCAGAAGAGGAAGTGACATTGTATCTTCTTTCCCCACAGCTGTATGGACATGCAGTGTCTGAGAATGGCGCCTCCGTGGAAGAGCCCATGAACATCTCTATTGTCGTGATTGACCAGAATGACAACAAGCCTCAGTTCACCCAGGAGGTCTTTAGGGGGAGCGTCACTGAAGGAGCCATGCCCGGTAAGGGAGAGAAGGGGAGAGAATCAGAAACATACCCTTGATCTAACAAGTTAGTGCCACTGATTGGAACTGTATTCCCTGCCTAGAGATAGGGAGCCAGGGGAGGTGGTAATCAGAAGCAAACACTTCTGAGGAGGGACAGGGTTGAAAGAGAGAATAGAATAAATGGGAGGGCTGGATAGGATTAAGGGAAATATAGGTTAGTTTTTCACAATATTATTACTATGGAAGTGTTTTGCATGACTACACATGTATAACCTGTATCAAGTTGCTTGCCTTCTCAGTGAGAGTAGGTGGGGAGGGAGGAAGGGAGAGAATTTGGAAACCAAAGTTTTAAAAACAAATGTTAAAAATTGTTTTCACTTGCAACTGGGAAATAAGATATATGGGCAATGGGGTGTAGAAATCTATCCTGCCTTACAGGAAAATAGAAAGGGAAGGAGATAAGAGAAGGGGGGGGTGTGATAGAAGGGAGGGCAGATTAAAGGAAGGGGTATTCAGAATGCATGCCATCTTGGGGTGGGGGAGGGGCGAGATGGGGAGAAAATTTGGAACTCAAAATCTTGTGGAAGTGAATGTGAAAATTGGAAAGTGGAAGAGAAAAATAAAAATTAATTAATGTTTAATATTAAAAAAGAAAAAAGAAAGAAATAGGGAGCTGGGAGTAGGTGAAAGGATCCAGGGGACAGAAATTTGTCCATAGTAGTCTATTCTCTCCTCCATCTTTGTTCCCACCCCCAGTTCAATAATTTATTAGCCTAGGAAATGAAGTCGCCCCGAGCAAAGGCGGCATCAGAGCCCGCTTCTCTTTCTCCCCCAGGTACCTCTGTGATGCAGGTATCAGCCACAGATGCAGACGATCCCATCACCCACAATGGAGCAGTCGCTTACTTCATCCTGGACCAGAATCCCAAGGAGCCTCATGACCACATGTTCACCATCCATCGAGAGACTGGGGCCATTAGTGTGATTGCCAGTGGCTTGGACAGAGAGGTCAGTCACCATGGTGGCTCTGGACCCTTAAGCTCATCAACCTTTCTCCTGAAGAAACTCGGCCCACCGACCTAGAAGTACATTGACTTTCCTGCTGGAGAATGAGGATGTTTATGCCATTACGTAGTGTTTCCCAAATTCTCTGGGCCCTCAGTTGGTAGGATATAAACTTTCTAGGGAAAATGGAGGTTACTTAACATAGCCCCCTGCTGGCCTAATTAGTGGGTTGCTAAATGAGCCCTCCAGAACTTTGGAAGAGGAAGCTGTGAAATGAATGGGTATGGTATTTTCTCCTTAGCCTTTCTAACCCCCACCCCCATATCACACCTCAATTCACAGATTTGTCCCAAATGATTGACTAGATGTGCAGTTATTCCTTCAACATCACGATGGGGTTTCAATATATCGCAGGTCAGCATAAGAAATTAAATGAGAGTTTTCTGGGAGTTTGACAGAAGCTGTAGACAACACAAAAGGTTTAGAAACTCAGAAATGCGTAAAATATATGTATAGTGTTGTATAATATCAACACTCCATGAAAGAAAAAGAAAAAAATTCGGACTTCTTTTTTGGCAAGAAGGGGGGGCCAAAAAAGTTTTGTGCAGATTTTCCATGTCACGGGTATACTGCACCCCTAAACCCCAGCAATGTGGAAGGGATAATGAATTACTCTTAAGAATACTATTGCCCTTCTGTCTCCCAAGACTGTAGTTTAGACTGGAAACCAATTGTCAATCTGTCTTCAGAGCGGGTCCAGAATGAACTGTTTCTATACCCAGGTCAGCCCTTGTTCAGAGGGGAAGAGAAGTCATGAGAACAACTCTCTTGGTAGGGTATGAAGGATATGACCACAAGGAACAGGATTTGGGAAAAGAGAGTGATGGGGAGGGGTAGTAAGTTTATATCCCTGTTCTGGGTTTGGCCCAGCCCAGGGGAGGACATAAGGAGAGAAATGAGAGGGTGAGCCCTTGGGGGTACTTGTATTTTTTCCTACAAAAAAAGCCAAATCCAAGTTCCCTAGAGGGATGGTGGGGTGATAACTAGACAAGCTCTGGTGGTACAGCGTAGGGCTGAGAAGGGACCCTAGCATGGTGGAAAGAGCACAGGATTTGGGATCAGGACCTGGGTTTGAATCCTGGATCTGCCTCTTAATACGCATGTGACCTCAGGCAAGTCAAGTCAATGAGTCTTTATTAAGTATCTACTATATACCAGGCACCATGCTAGGTGCCGGAGATACAAAGAAAGGCAAAAGACAATTCCTGCCCTCAAAGAGCTCCCCATCTAATGTGGGAGATGATGTGCAAACAACTTTGTACAAATGTGATAGATACAAAGTAAATTGGCAACATAATCAAGAGAGGGAAGGCACTAGTATTAAGGGTGTTGAGAAAGGCTTCTTGTAGATGGTGGGATTTTGGCTGAGCTTGAAGGAAGTCAGGGGAGCCAGGAGGGCAGAGATGGGGTGCGTGGGAGACAGTACCAAGTATGGGGCACAGCCAGAGAAAATGGTAATAGTAGTCAGGAGATGGAGCGTCTTATTTAAAGAACAGCAAAGAGGCGAATGTCACTGGATGGCAGAATACATGGGCAGCAATAAGAGGAAGGGCAAATCACTTCACCTCTGTGCGTCTCAGTTTCCAAATGTGTCAACTGGGGGGTTGGACTTGGTGTTCTGTCAGGCTCTTCCCCAGCTCTCAATCTAAGCCCTGTAAGAGTTTCCTCCACTACAGCTGGAATTGGGCTCTTTACTCTCCTCTTTTCTCCTTCGACAGAGGGTGGCCCAGTACACACTGACCATCCAGGCTGCGGACATGGAAGGAGAAGGCCTCGCTACTACAGCATCAGCCGTGGTGGAGATTTCGGATGCTAATGATAACGCGCCTGTGTTTGACCCCCAAAAGGTAACATCCTTCTTCCTTACCAGGAAGGGGAGGATTGAAATTTTCCAAACCAGCCCCGTTCTGGTGCACAGTTCTGGAATCATGATGTCAATATATTAGGCAATGCAGTCTAGTCTCTGGAAGGGAGCCCTTCATTGGGAGCCTTAGGGCCTGAGTTTGCACCCCTAAGTCTGCTATTTATGACCAGTGTGACATTGGACAGATCACTTCTCCTCTCTTAGAGCTTCATTTTCCTCATTTGTAAAAGGAAGGACTCAGACTTAATGACCACTAATATCAATCCTAGAAGTGACACCTATGACCTTCCTATGATTCATTCTGAGCCAAGGTCCTTGGAGCTCCTGACTCCTTCACTGGACTCCTCTTGGACCTCAAGGTGGCACATGGTCATGGATCGAGTGTATGGGCTTAGAGTCAGGAAGACCTCTGTTCAAAATCCTGCCTCAGACATTTCCTATTCGTGTGACCTTGGACAAGTCACCTAACCTCTGCCTCAGTGTTTTCTGTAAAATAAAGGGTTTGGTCTTAATGGCTTCTAAGTTTCCTCCCATTTCTATGCCTATGATCCTGATGCCAGGGGGATGTCATACCAGCCCTTCATTCTCAACTCCTACCCCCACCACCCTTTTGTCTTGTACTTTGGGCCTCAGCTGGGGTGGGTAGGAGAGGCCACAGCTGACCAGAGAGCAGGCCTTAAGCTCCCAAGAGTAGGCACAGAAGGCTGTTGGCATTCTGAACCAATGATCCTCCTACCATATGGGTATCTGTATCTCAGGAGGCTTTTGGCGTCCTAGACCAATGGCCCTTGTCCTATATGAATATCTATATCCCAGGAAGCTCTTGGTGTCCCAGACCAATGACCTTCCTACCATATGGGTATCTACATCCCGGGAGGCTCTTGGTGATCTGGACCAATGACCCTCCTACCATATGGGTATCTATATTCCAGGAGGTTCTTGGTGATCTGGACCAATGACCCTCCTACCATATGGGTATCTATATCCCAGGCAGCTCTTGGTGACCTGGACCAATAACCCTCCTACCATATGGGTATCTGTATCCCAGGAAGCTGTTGGTGATCTGAATCAGTGACTCTCCTACCATATGGGTATCTGTAGCTCAGGAAGCTCTTGGTGTCCTGGACCAGTGACCCTCTTACCATGTGAATATTTATATCCCAGAAGCTCTTGGTTGTCTGATTCAATGACCCTCCTACCACATGAGGTATCTTTATCCCCTCAGGAATTCAGGTCATTTGTAGCTCCTTCCTGATGTGGCAGAGGCACAAGGCTCAAGAGATTGGGATCAGGACAAGAGAAGTGGCTTCCTTGGGGAATGGGGAGTGGTGGGGGGTGGAAGCCACCCTTGGTTCCTCAAGGTAGGTGGTCAGTCTGGGTCTAAAGCTAATCCAAACTCCTTGCTCTTGGCAGTATATAGCTGAGGTGCCTGAGAACAAGGATGGGGTTGAAGTTCAAAGGTTGAATGTGACAGACCTGGATGCTCCCAATACACCAGCATGGAGAGCCATTTACCAGATCACCCAAGGAGACGAGGGGGGCCACTTCGCCATAACTACAGACCCAGAGAACAACCAAGGCATCTTAACAACCAAGAAGGTAAGCGTGCCTGGTGTGGAGCAGCCAAGGGTAGAAGTCCTTTTCCCCCCATAAGCCAGGAGAACCTGTCCTCACACCATTCACCAAGGAGTGTGGTTTTTAGATATTTTTCTGGTGCTTTACAAAAAAATCTCTGGATAACCCAGAGAAAGAACTGTGGAATTGAAATGCAGATGGAAGCAGACTATTTGCTCTCCTTTTCCTTTGTTGTTTTGTTTTATTGCTTCATTCTTGTGGTTCCTCCCATTAGTTTTAATTGTTCTTTACATCATGACTAATGTGAAAATATGCTTAATATGAATGCATAAATAGAGCCTATATCATGTTGCGTGCCATCTTGGGGGAGGCAGGGAAGGGAGAGGGAGGGGGAGAAAATTTAAAACTCAAAATCTTATGGAAGTGAATGTTGACAACTAAAAATAAATTAGCTATTTTTAAAAAATCTCTGGACTAGATATAAACACACTTCCCTTCTTTTCCCCTCCTCTTCAGAGGTGAGGGCTTGTGGGTACAGAATATTGCAAATAGTGTAAGATTTTTTCTGTACTGGTTGGTTCTGCTGAATTTTTTTTTCTCTTCCACTTTGTGTGTGTGTGTGTATACATACATACATACATATATGTTAAAAGATATATTAGGGGCAGCTAGGTGGCATGGTGGATAGAGATCCGGCCTTGGAGTCAGGAGGACCGAGTTCAAATCCAGCCTTACTAGCTGTGTGACCCTGAGCAAGTTAATTAACCCCAGTTGCCTCACCCCAAAAAAAAACAGGGGGAAAAGATATATTATAAGGAATGGCTCTCTGAGGGGAGGAGAAAGAATTACAAGGGAAATGTAGGAGAGGTAAAAACAAAAAACATCAATAAAAATCTATTCTAAAGAAAAATCTCTTGACTGATATATTAGAAAAGTGATATAAAAATAAAATAAAATAAAATGAAAACTCATAAATTCCTTCAAAGTAAGGTTCCTTTCATTTTTCTATTGTATGCCTGGTGCTAGGAATCTGTACCCAGCCCATAATGGGTACTTAATAAATGTATGTAGAATCAAAAACAGTAATTGTCTGGACTAGTAGTTCTCTGTCTAGTCTGTGAGTACCTTACGTGTGTTACCCCGAGGGAGAATCATGGGTCCTTTGGGGAGCAAAGGAAGAGAATCAGCAGGGGCCTCCAGGGTCCAGTGGTCCTAAATATGAAATTGCTCCCCCCCCCCCACAACCATAGAGCAATGGTTGTACTTGACCGTGACCTTGTTCCCCTTGACAAAGTCCTGGCAGAAGCAAGAAATAGCAGAGGTTACCTTCCTCAGGATGAGGACCTTTGGCTTCTCCCCTCAGGGCTTGGACTTCGAGACCAAGAACCAGTTCACTCTTCATGTCGTGGTGTCCAATGAGGCTCCTTTCGTGGTGAAGCTGCCCACGTCCACAGCCACAGTCACGGTGCACGTGGTGGATGTGAATGAAGCGCCCACCTTCCTCCCACCCTCTAAAGTCGTGGACATCTATGAGGGTGTGCGCGTGGGGGAAAAGATCTGCACCTACGCTGCCCAGGACCCTGACAGACAGCAAAATCAGAAGCTCAGGTACCCCAGAATTACCCGTGGCCCAGAGCCAGGTGCTGGCAGCTTCCACCCGGTCCGAGAAGTACCCTCCAGCCCCATTCCTCGTGTTCCCAGCTCCTGCTGAAGAAGGGGATGGAATGTTCTAAGCATCCCTGTTGGAAGCCCTTCACACCCTGGCCCCAACCTAACTTTCCTGCTTCTTTCCCATCACTCTCCCTTTTACACATTATGTTCTAGCCAGATTGGTTTACTTGCTGGTCCCTGTACACAAGGCACCTAATAATGCCTTTTCCTTCATTTATTCATTCATGACATTCTGTATGCCTTTGCACACACTGTCCCCACATCCAGAATTCTTTGTCATCTCTACCTCCTGGAATCCTTAGGTCCACGTAAGGCTCAAATCCTATTTGTCTGATTTCCCCCATCTCCGCTTTCTTTTTTTCCCCCTTTGTGATTTAATTGGTGCACAAAATCCTGCCAGTGCATTCAGATCACCAATTTATAATCTTGAGAGTGGCCTGAGGACACTCAGGAAGTTAAGTGATGGGCCCAGGATCACACAGCCAGTATGTGTCAGAGATAGGATTTGAGCCCTGGTCTTCCTGACCCTGAGGCTAAGTGTCTGCCCACTTGTGGAATTTTGTATTTACCTATTTTTGTACTTATTTGTCTTCTTCCTCCCCAGCCCTCACTGAGGGCTGGCACTGTTGAACATTTTTAGTTTTTTAACTCCAATTCACTGTTTGGCACATAGTAAATGCTTAATTAGAGCATAATGCCCATTAGATTTTAAGCTCCTTGAGGGCAGGGGCTATTTTTGCCTTTCTTTATAACACTAAAGCTTAACACAGTGCCTAGCCCTGGTGCTTAGTAAATGCTTGTTGACCTGACATACTAATGCTTGTTGAATGGAATAGAATTGAGCTGAATCAAATCCCTGAAGTAATTTTGCTTTTTTCTGTCCCCCACCACCACCCTTGGGGTTAGGTAGGGTAGAGCTGGGGCGGGGTATAACATTTGACAAGATTGAGGCTTTTGGTCTCTTTCCATTGGAGTTTCTAGGCCTGGCTAAGGTTCTTTCCCCGTTTTCACTCTCAAACAACCACGTAAGCTGAGCTGCCCTCCAGGAATATTCTCTGACCTACTGTTATGCTTTCATTTCCCAGCTATCAAATTATGAGTGACCCTGCAGAGTGGCTAATGATTCATCCAGAGAGTGGAGAGATCACCTCCAAGGGCCTCCTAGACAGGGAAAACGAGCAGTTTGTCACCAATAATACCTATATGGTCATAGTCCTGGCCACTGATAATGGTAAGAATTCCCAGCCATATAAATAGAATTCTCTCTCCCTCTCCTTATTTCTCTCAAATAGGCATGTGGTGAGAAAATGCTGAATCTCAATCAGTAAACAATTTTCAATGATCACTTCAATGTCTGTTCATAAATGACCGTAGTCAAAGATTATTGAGGGTTTCTAAGGTTGTATGGGGGTATGGAGGTGTGGCAGTTGGTTCTGCCGACATTAGCATGATCTTCTCCTTACTTATCATCCCAGCATCCTGGGTAGGGTTATCTCCTCACCTTATAAGTGCTGGAGTAATGATAGGAGGGTACTTGAGGAACTGAGAGATGCCAATGCAAGTTGGTGGGGAGGGATGGGGAGAGATGTTCCTCTAGCCTGGAGCTTCTTCGGGATGCCAGAGCCCAAACCCAGAAACTCAACCCGCTATTGAACCAAGTCGCAAGGTGAATTGGCTCCCAGGCATAGAATGTTAAAAGTCACTCATGTGTATGGGGGGGGGGGATTTTAACCAGGAAATCCTTCTGCCACCGGCACTGGCACCCTCTTGCTGACCCTCCTGGATGTGAATGACCACGGGCCCATCCCGGAGCCTCGCCAAATTACCATCTGCAACCAAAATACTGTGCCCCAGGTGCTCAACATCACGGACAAGGATCTGCCTCCCCATACCACCCCCTTCCGGGCCCAGCTCACTCATGATTCTGATATTTACTGGACTGCGGAAATGAATGAGAGAGGTACCTTAATGACCCTAAAAGGTGTTGGCACTGATGTTTTCAGGGAGGTCATATCCATCACTTGTACTGAGCTCACTCAGCCCCCAGAGCAGAGCATCATGATGCATTTTCCTCCCAGAAGAACCACTTTTCTACCTCTGAAACCTTGAGTTCGTCACTTGCCTTGAGTCTCTGCATCTTTAAAATGGGACTAATATTACTTGTGTTACCTTCACAGGGGTCTTATGAGTGGGAGATGAGGGAGTGCATGAAAGGTGCTTAGTGAATAGGAAATACTGCAGAAACGTTCCTTATCCCTATCCCTACCCCACATCTTAGAGTTACAAGGGATGTCATAGACCATCTGGTCCAACCTATACCTGCACACAAAAATCTCTGTAGCGTCCTTGACAAATGGCCCATCATCTTTTGCTAGAAAACGCCCAGGGCATTAGAAGCCCTCATCTCCCCAGGTTGCCCCATTCCTTTTTTTTTTTTTTTGGATAGCTCTCTTCTCATTGGGAAGGAGTTTTTCTGGCTGTCAAGACAAGACTGCCATTTTGCACCTTGAATGCACTCACTGTTCCCCACCCACCTTTCGTAGTCCTCCCCTCTGGGGCCCAAGCACAGCAGGTGTAATTTATCTTCTACAAAACAGCTCTTTACATACTTGAAGACAGGGATCCTGCCTTCCTAATGTCACCCTCCACCCTCCAGGCTAAACATTCCCAGTTCTTTGAACCTGTCCTCATGTAGCAGGATCTTGAGGCCCCTCACCGTCCTGGTTGTCCTTCCCCTGGATGCCTCCCAGCTTCTTGTCACCCACACTTTGTGCATTTGTGTGTAGATATCTGAGGCTGTGAGTTTTCTCGTCTTGTCCATCCAAGTGAGGAGGATGGCCATCAATCAGTGAGCACAATGTCCATCTACAGGAGATGCTGTGGCCTTGTCGCTGAAGAAATTCCTCAAGAGCGATGATTATGATCTCCATCTTACTCTGTCTGACAACCACGGCAAAGACCAGCTGACTGTGATCAAGGCAAAAGTGTGTGACTGTGAGGGCCATGTGACCATCTGTCCAGGGGCCTGGAAGGGCAGCTTCTTCCTGCCTATCATGGGAATTGGCTTAGCCTTGCTGAGTGAGTGCTCACTATGTGCAGTCTCTTTGGGGGGAGTGGCTGAAAGTCTAGGAAGATTCTACATCCAAATCATATTAGTTTTTGCATGAGTTTTATACTTTTTATTAAATCAATCAACAAACATTTATTAAGCATCCACTATGTTCCAGGCTCTATACTAAGTGATGATTAAATATTGAATTATGGGGCAGCTAGGTGGCACAGTGGATAGAGCACCGGTCCTGAAGTCAGGAGGACCTGGGTTCAAATGCGACCTCAGACCAATCACTTGACACTTACTAGCTGTGTGGCCCTGGACAAGTCACTTAACCCCAATTGCCTAAAAAAGGGGGAAAAAAGAAATATTAATTTATGAGAGGCAGCCTTCAGAGCCTGAGAGCCCTGAGTTCAAGTCTTACCTCGGATGTCTGTTGGCTATATGACCCTGGGCAAGTCACTTGGTCTTCTAGCTGCCTATGTATCTACTTATCTGTTTTCTCATCTGTAAAATGGAGATAATAATAACTTGTTGTGAGGGCCATATGAGACCAACTGGTAAAGTGATTAGCACAGTGCCTGGCACATAGTAAATGCTATGTAAATGTTAGTTGCTATTGTCATCATCATTTATGATTATTATGATTACTGTTATCCTCAATGGGATTTGGAGTCATGTGCTCTCTTCCTTCCAGTCCTGGTGTTTGCCCTCATGTTGTTGATGAGAAGGAAGAGTAATTTGAAGGAGCCCCTCCTACTTCCCGAAGACGACACCCGGGACAACGTGTTCTACTATGGAGAGGAGGGGGGCGGTGAAGAGGACCAGGTTGGGGATTCTGATGTCTGGGGAATTGGGATTGGGGGAGGGGTCCTCCCTGCCTCAGCCCCCGCTTCCTCCCCCCCTATGACTCACTGCTGCAGTGACCCTCATCATGGCTTTTGAACATCTCTGGGGGTCTTTTCTTGTCAGGGAGGGGCTCCTGAATTCATTGGCTACCCCACCATAGAGATCATCCCCATATAACCCCAAAGGTAGTTCCCTTTGATCTCCTTATGATCTCTGCCAACCCCGAAGGTCAATTTTCTGGCCTCTCCTTGCCCATCCCAAGGTCCCCTCTGTCATGTATATGATGGAGATATGACCAGGGTTTCAGAAGTCCCAGACCCACCAATTGAGCTTCACTATGTAACCCAAACAGGCAGGTGGCAGAGTTTGTAGGTCTGGGATTCAAGGGTGGATGCCCATATTCATACGCTCTCTCCCCAAAAGGACTATGATATTACTCAGCTACATAGAGGCCTGGATGCCCGACCAGAGGTGATACTCAGGAATGATGTGGTACCCACCTTCATCCCTCCCCCGCTGTACCGGCCACGCCCAGCCAACCCAGATGAGATTGGCAATTTCATCATTGAGGTGAGGAAGAGCCTTATTCTACTTCCCCTAGGTTGCCCATCAGACGAATGTGGGGCTCCAGTTTCTCTTCTTTTTTTTTTTTTAAAAGATTGGTTATCTTATCTTTTATTTTTATATCCCCTACATTTCCCCATATGTCTCTTTCCCATCCCCCTCAACCCCCAGTCCCCCTCCCAGACAGAATCATCCCTTACCACAAAGAATTTTGAAAGGGGAGGGGGCCACATGTCAGCCAAGACCACCACTGTGTGCAGCATTCTACCCCTACAAAGGGAGGAGTCCTCCCTCCCTTTCAAAGGGACTTGTCTGTATCTGAAGCTATGTGACCCTTGCAGGCAGACACAGTGTGAAGAACCCAGCATCCTCTGCTGCTTGGCCAGCGTGATGAGACTTGTTTTCTGCCATTTCGCCTCAGCTCTAGCATGGGTCACTTAATAAGGAAAAAAGCTTAGTGATGGATGTGCTCAAGAGGACACAGCCTTGGGCCAGAGCCCCACGTGCCTCTGTTCTGATCCTGTGTTTGCTGTTGACTCTCATCTTCCTGGCACGATGGAAAGGCCAAGAGCCTGCCATCTCTGGGATGTTGGGCCTCTCTGCATCTCGGTTTCTTCATCTACAAAATGAGGCATTTTGGGCTAGGTGACTCTCGAGGTCACTTTTACATCTGTAGGATCTTTGCCACTCCAGTTTTCCAATTTTTGCAAAGTAGAGGCTTTCATTTTTGTTACATGGGGCAAGTAGGGAGCCAGGATGTCAAGGTGAGAAAATGGCCGGTCATCTGACCTTCCAAAAGAAAGTGGTTCACAAACTGTATGCTACTAGGAGGCAGGAGACCCAGGGGGAATGTGGACAGCCCTTGTCTCCAAGGTGCGCCTAACACCGCCACCTGTCTCATGACCTCAGCTTGGTTCCTGCCAAGTAACATCCTTTAGTCCCAACTCAACTGTACGCATACCTATGGGAGGAAAGAAAACAACAAATGTCATTTGAGACAAGGCTTTAAGGAGGCTTGAAAGCTTCGTCAGTCATCCTCTGTCTAAAGGGTAGCTTTCATTTGAACTTGTCCATGAAGGTAAAAGGAGATGGAGCATTCAGCTCCTCCCCAACTAAAAGCATTAATGGGGCTCTCTATTCTGACTGACGTTAGGAAGTCACTTTTCTCTGGCTCTTATCTTCTTCATCTGAGAGTCTCTCTCTCTCTCTCTGTCTCTGTCTCTGTCTCTCTCTGTCTCTCTCTCTCTCTCTCTCTCTCTCTCTCTTCTCTTTCCTGTCCTCTCATCTTCTGTCTTTCCTCTCTCTTTCCTCTCTTGTCTTCTCTCTCTCTCCCTCTCTCTTTCCTTTCCCTCTCTTTCTCTTTCCTCTCACCTTCTCTCTTTCCTCCCTCTTTCTTTCTATCTTTCCTCTCCTCTTCTCTCTGTCTCACCCCCTCCCTCCCCTATGTCTGTCTCCCCCCCACATATGTAATATATTACATATTATAATATTATGCCATCATAATATAACATATTATATCATATATAGCATATTTGTATTTGGTTACAGTTTGACTTTCTAGGTATCATAGGCACAATCGGTCTAGGAAGAGATGGGGAAAAACATTCTCCAGGCAATGGGTCAACAGCTTCTTAGGTCCCTCCTGCTCTAAACCCTAGGATGTTCCCTGGGGGTTGGTTTTGGTGGGGACTGGTGGAAAGCAGAGGGTGCCCTTGCAGTGCCCACTGTTGAGGTCAGTGCATTGGGCCCAATAACTTCCCAGATGCTCTGTGTTCTGCAGAACCTAAAGGCGGCCAACAGCGATCCCACGGCCCCACCCTATGACTCCCTGCTGGTGTTTGACTATGAAGGAAGTGGTTCAGGACGCAGCCTCCCTGAGCTCCCTCACATCTTCCAACTCAGACCAGAACCAGGATTACGACTATCTGAATGAATGGGGCAGTCGATTTAAGAAGCTGGCCGACATGTATGGTGGAGGGGAGGAAGACTAGCAGGGGCTTTCTTGCTCTGGACAGAACTCATTTCTTGTTCTGTGGACCCCACTCCTAGGAGCAGGTACCTGTACCTCAGAGATAAAGTGACTCCTCTGCCCTGACTGAGAGCAGACCTCAATGTGTCATTAGGCCTGAGATCATCTTTCAAGCCTAATGAATTTATCAAGAAAGTGACTTTTTCATGAGAGCCTTCCTCACTTAAATATCTGGCTGAATCTGATGGAAATTCAGTTTTGACCCAGGACAGCCTAGATCGCAGATCTGCTTCAACACAAAGAAGGAGAAATGGTGGCTTGGGCTGGGATTCTTCTTTGGGTCTGTAGATAATTGACATTCTGCCTATTAGAAATACCTGCCCTTGGTTGCCTCCTGGCCATTTATCCACTAGAAGTTGTCCCTCTCCTTTGTGTGGAAACGCAGCCAAACAGTCACCAGAGAGAGACAGGCGTCTCTAGTTCTTTCAGTTTCTTTCTGAGTCTGGAGGAAGGGGGATAGAGCCCAGAAGATGATGAAATCATCCCTACCAGATAGCCGCAGGAGGCTTTGTTTGTTTGTTTTTTCTCCAAGACAATGACAACATTTTTTATATAGAATGCCTATAGGTTACTTTTTGTTTTTTTTTTATATATATATGTGCGTGTATGTGTGTGTGAAGTAGGTGAAGTATCATGCTAAATGCTGACCATCGTGTAAACATACCAAGACTTTTTATTAAAGAAACTTAACAAAAGTGATAGGCGGAAGTAGAATCTTCTAAGGGGAACTTCTCTTTCTCTCTCTCTCCACTAAGTAGAGAAGGCCAGTGAGAGTCTAAGCAAGTGACTTTTTTTTTCCCTTGAAGGTCTGAGAGGGTCCTCTAGCCTTTAAGTGTTTGCAGAGCTTTGTTTACAAATGTTTACAAAGCACTTACCTCACTATAACCTGGGAGGGAGGTAATACTGCTTATCCCCCTTCTGTTTGCTATTCAGTGACCCTTGTGGACCACACTATTCATAGGTTTTCTTGGCAAAGATACTGGAGTGATTTGCCATTTCCTTCTCCAATAGATTAAGGCAAACAGGGTAAATTACTTGGCCAGGGTCACACAGTTACTAAGTTGTGGGAGATTGAATTTGAACTCTGGTCTTTCTGACTCTAGGCCCAGGGCTCTATCCACTGAGCCATCTAGCTGCCTCTATCCCCCTTCTACAGATAAGGAAACTGAGGCTTAGTTAAGAGACATGTTAATAAGGATTAGCCAAGACTCAAACCCAGGTTCCTTAACCTCTGTCTGGGTTTCTGTTAACTCATTGGTAAAATCAGGAGAAGGGTTGTTCAAGATGATAAAATTTAATAACTACTATTACCATGGATTTTTACAATACATTATCATTTTATCTGATCCTTACAGCAAGGAGTGGACCAGTAGGAATTCAAGGGACCTGGGTTCAAATCTTGATTCTGATGTTTTTCAGTGCCTTAGTCACCCTGGGGAAGTCACTTAGCATCCCTTAGCCATAGTTTTATTACTTGCAAAATGAAGCCTGAGCCTGCTGGCTTCCGAGATCCCTCTAGCTCTAAATCTATGGCTCTATGAACACCACGTGCTGTGACATTAGACACCATTGATTTTTACCTTTTCTATAGTTGCTCGGTGATGTGCAAAGCTAGTGGGTGTCTGTGGCAGGATTTGAATCCTGGCCTATAAGTCTATGCTGCCCCATTCACTTCTTGGCCTCTGAACCTCAGAAATTCACTGACTTAGGGATTTTTGGTTTTGTTTTGGAGGGAGTGGATGGGTGTTAGTTTGCAGTGGGAGGGGGTGGGAACATCTTTGGGGGGATCATGTTCTGGCTCTTTCAGCCTGAGGGTCTAGGGCTGCCCCCTACCCCCCTAATATATTCTTCCTGTGTCTACTCCACCACCTGTCTGCCTCTTGGTACCAGGGTATTCCTGATAAGACTCCACTCCTGGAAATCTCCCCCCCCCCCCAGGGCCTCTGATAAGATTAGGAAAGGATTAGGTGTCTTTTCTGAGGAGTTCTGGGGCTGCCACACAACAACAAAAGTCCGGGCCCTTTTCACACCTGCATCCCCTTATCTTGGGCTCTTCCCTCCACTTTCCACAAACCCAAGCAAAGGAAGAAACTTTATCTTCCCTTGTACAAACTGACACTCAGTAACTTGAGTTCCAAGTCTGGTGGAGATAAGGAAAACCTCAGCTGTGGTTGAAGCTGGCCTTCCAGCCTTCTAGACACATTGGGTATTGGGGGTGAGAGCTGGGGCAGACACAAATCTGATTTTCTGTGCATTGTTCTGAGAAGGAACTATAATGAAATGTTGAAAAGCCAAGTCAGGAAGCATTTGGTAAGTGCCTACTATGTGCTAGGCATTAAGCTCAACTAACTAAATCTAGCTTTGTTCAGGATTGTGGTTTTCATAGTTTCGGTGGGACTTGACCTAGAGCTTTGGTGTCAGGAAGCACTCTGGAGTGGGGAAAGGGTACTGGGCTACGTGGGAGTCCAAACCTGGGTTATTGTCCCAGTTCTGCTCCTCTGTGAACTTTTTTAGGTAAGTTACCACCTCTGAGGCTCAGTCCTTCATTTGTGAAGTGAGGCTAAAAGAGGCCCTCAGATGACTCCTTCCTCCTCCCTTGGGATTTGGGTATGGTTTGATTCTGGAACTGTGTTTCAGGCCCAGCTCTGCCCTTTCCAAGCTGTGGCTGAGCCTCAGTTTCCTCATTTGTAAATTGAGGATAATAGCTTGTGTTACCTACCTCATAGGGTAGTTGTGAGATAAGTGCTTTGTCAAAGCCCTATAAACCTGTATAGGGCAGTTGGGTAGCACAGCGGTAGAGTGCTGGGTCTAGAGTCAGGAAGACCCGAGTTCAAATCTTGACCCGGACACTAACTAGCTGTGTGACTTTGGACAAGTCACTTAATCCTGTTTGCCTCAGTTTCCTCATCTGTAAAATGATCTGGAAAAGGAAGGGGCAAACCTCTTCAGTATCTTTGCCAAGAAAACCCCAAATAGGGTCACAGAGTTGGACACAATGTAAATAACTCAACAACAACAAATAAACATATAGGTAGCTAGATGTAGATATAGATATATATATATCGACACAACACACAAGGGGAAGGTGTATTAAGGGAAGGGGCAGTCGTAGTTCTGTGTTCCCCAAACTAACTCGATTCACAGAACCCTTTAAAGATTGTGTGTCCTGATAGATCCCATTGGTCCAGATTGAGAGTCTTCTCCCAGAGTTAAGGCAGAAGGGAGGGTAAGGGAAATTTTGGAGCACGTCGTGGTAAGGTAATTTTCATGCTGAAAAATGGCCACGTATTGTAGATGGAACCATGGAACACTTGCTATAACATGCAGAATTTCAGTCGAATGACTGATGAGGAATGGATAGGTTGAAGCCTCCTTTACAATCCCCCTCCACACTTGGGTCACTGAAATTGTGAGTTATTCCTCCATGGCGTTTCATGATTCCCAGCGACATAGGACATCAGCAGGTGAATGATTCTGTTCCAAAAAGTGGTCTTTGGGGGCAGCTAGGTGGCGCAGTGGATAGAGCACTGGCCCTGAAGTCAGGAGGACCTGAGTTCAAATCCAGCCTCAGACCAAACACTTGACACTAGCTGTGTGACCCTGGGCAAGTCACTTAACCCCAATTGCCTAAAAACAAAAACAAAAAAGTGCTCTTTGGCATTGGAAAAGCCCCAAACTACTTCCCAAGTGAGACCCAATTGTCAGTCACTACCCCTCTTCAATTTTGGGCCCCTTTCCTTCTTCATCTGTAATGCCCTTCCAAGACATATGGGCCAACTCAATGGGCTGCCTGTCTAACTTCATGTCCTAATCTGGCCAACAGGCATTTTAAAAAATCTACTTGTTTTCCTGTGTAGACGGTTATGTCAAATTGACCCATGAGATAGATAATGCAAAACAGGGTTTGAATGGTGTTTTATTTTGAGGAGGAATAGTTTGTTTTGATAGGACACTTCCACACAGACACACACAAGCTGCTGTACCAAAGTACCTCTGAAAACAGGCAAAACCTTTTGGACAGTGGTTTAGTATAACCATGTCATAGTGGCTGCTAGGTGGTGCAGTGGATAAGGTCAGAAAGACTCATCTTCCTGAATTCAAATCTGGCCTCACACACTTACTAGTTGTGTGACTCTGGGCAAGTCACTTAACCCTGTCTACCTCAGTTTCCTCATCTGTCAAATAAGCTAGAGAAGCTAGGAAATGGCAAATCACTCCAGTATTTCTTCTAAGAAAACCCCAAATAGGGTCACAAAGATTTGGACATGATTGAAAACGACTAAACAAGTGGCTAGCCTCAAAAACTTGGGATCAAGTCTCCCTCTGTCACATACTGCCTTTGTGACCTTGGGTAAATCATTTAACATCTTAGGACTATTCTTTATAAATTGCAGAGAAGGTGCTGAGCTGCACAGGTAGAAAAGTTTCATCGTTTGGGAGTGAGGTCCAGAATCTGTCTATCTATCCTTGTCCCACAAAACATGCTGGGAGAAACTACCACACAGCAATGAATCCCAGACGAAAAGTTGAATAGGAGTAGGTAATTATGGATGTTTATGTCTGAGCACCTTGGGCCCCTGAGCTACCTACTTTTAAAAAATCATTTAAACAATTTATGGGTATCTTTTTTTTTAAACACAATAATTTTCCAACAAATCCATCCCAACCCCCAACACAGAGCCTTCCCTAGCAACAGACAAAATCAGTTATGTAAAAACCATGTCTATTAGGGTAAAGCAACACCCCACACCCATAGTCCCCTACCTCTTTCCTGAAAGATGGGAAGTATTTTCCCTCCCCAGATGAACAACCCTATTTAACAGGGTGTTACAAAAATTGGCCTTAACTAAGACTTTTGGCACATTCTATTTGGGCCAGGGGGAAAGGGGTCTAGGAAACATATGGTTCAAATAGGATTTTCTCTCTCTGGATTGGTGCACCCCCTTACTAAGAACCCCTTCCTGTTCAATAAGGGACAGGCTTGCCGGCCTCCCCGTCCTAGACTCCACCCACCACAATGAGTAGGTATTATACTTCCTAACTGCCAGGAAGGGGCCCATTAGGGCAAGAGTCCCTGGGAAAACATTTTTTTCTTGCTGCTTTCTCAGCATCCACAAGGATTTACATCAGCAGTGGCCTAAAGTACCGTGTTTTTCTACCCTTGTGAACAGATTATGGTCCAATATCTAGAAATTCTAGAAAGTGGAAAATTTCCCGCCCCTTCTATTTTCTGGTTTCAGAAACTCCTTCCATTCAACACCTAAACCTAGAGGCTTAGCTAGCTCTTCCCCGGTTTAAAAACAAAAAAGGGGGGAGGGGAAGTGACGCCCTCCACTCCCACTTCCTAATGTGCTTTCTCATTCCTACTTGCTTCCCAAAGAGTTTTCAGGGTGAGGAATTTATGCAGTTTTCTCCATGCACATTTGGGCTCTAAACATTTCAGGACCCAAGGCCCTCTTCTCTTTCCCCCCAACTCTTAAGCACAGTGCTTGAGCCAGTAAATGCTTAATAAATTCCTTTGAAGAGAGCTGTAATGCCTTCCCTCAGTCTGACCAGTAGAGAGCAGAAGAGGGCAGCTCGCCTTAGCAGCACCTATGTAGGTGCTGAAGGAGAAAAAAATCCCAGCATGTGAAAGCTGGACATGATCTAGCAGAAGTCCTTCACCTGGGGTCCATGGGTAGGTTTCAGGGAGTCCATGTCAATTTCAATGTCACTGGAGGAAAAGTATATGTCTTTGTCTTTACCAATTTCCTACTGAAATTGAGTATTTTTTTTTCAATTTATGTTGTATCTTTAACATTGTCACCCTGAGAAGGGGTCCCAGAGGGGTCCAGGACACAAAAAAGGTTAGGACTCTTCCTTCTGCATCCTCATTTTACAAATAAAAACACTAAGGCCCAGAGGGAAGGAGTCACTTGCCTACTTCTCACCATCACATGGCTTCTTTTAGGAGAGGAAGAGAAAAGGGGAGGTGAGACTACAGAGGTAGATTTTAAAGCTCCCCTCCCCTTTCAGCACCAGCTAATGGGGTTCCCAACAGAGGTCCCAGCATCACTCTAGGGCCTTCTAGGCTTGAGGATTCTGCCACCTCTGCCCCCGTTCAGAAGTTGTGAAATCTGATCCCTTTCCCCTTGTTTATATTTGAAACTGGCTGATCCTGAAACCCTGAAGCCCAGCAACCTGGGCATGCAGAGACCTGCAGCTGCATCTCCTTCAGGAAAGGAGTGGGGTGGGATTCGCAGGCAGTGCAGGATTTGGGGTATTTGTGGAAGGAGTTCTTGGGCTCACTCCTCTCCCAGACAGCTGCTGGGTGGAGGAAGGGCCCCCAACTCTAGTGCTGGGTCTTTGGCACTGTTTTGGAGACAGCAGCCCATACCTCTCCTCACCTGTGGTAGGCATGCTTGCAGAGAGACAGTCAGGACACACTCAGCAACAACCATCTGGTGGCATAGGGGATAGAGGGTTGGACCAGGAGATATGAACTAGCTGTGTGACCCTGGGCAAGTCACTTAACCTCTGCCTCTGTTTTCTCATCTGTAAAATGGTTATTGTGAGTATCAAGTGAGATATTTGTAAAATATTTTTTAAATAATATTTTATTATTTATTCCCAATTACATGTTAAAAACAATTAACATTCGGGTTTTTTTTTAATTTTGAGTTCAAATTCTCTACCTCTGTCCCTTCCCCCTGCCCTGAGATGGTAAACAATTTGGTATAGGTTGTACATGTGTAATCATGCAAAACCTATTTCCATATTAGTCATGTTGTAAAAGAAAACAGACCAAGAAAAAAAAACACAAAAAAAGTGAAAAACAGTATGCTTTGATCTGCATTTAGACTCCATAGTTCTTTCTCTAGAGGTAGATAACATTTTTCATCATGAGTCCTTTGCTTTTTTTTTTTTGGTGAGGCAATCGGGGTTAAGTGACTTGCCCAGGGTCACACAGCTGGTAAGTGTCAAGTGGCTGAGGCCAGATTTGAACTCAGGTCCTCCTGTCTTCAAGGCCGGAGCTCTTTCCACTACATTACCTAGCTGCCCCATCATCATGAGTCCTTTGGAATTGTCTTGGATCACTGTATTGCTGAGAAGAGCTTGATCATTGTACAATGTTGCTGTTACTGTGTACAATGTTCTTCTGGTTCTGTTCACTTCATTTTGCATCAGTTCATGTAAATATCATGCAACATGTTGGTCTACATCTAGTTTCTGCCATACTGTTTTCCAATTTTCCCAGCAGTTTTTATCAAATAGCAAATTCTTGTCCCAAAGTATTTAGCATGGTATCTGACACATAGTATGGGCTATAGAAATCCTGGTAGTTATTATTAAATTTCCTTCTCCCCTGGGTACTAGACAAACCTTATGCAGTAGAAAGAGCACAGTGTATTTGTAGTCGGAGGACCTGGATGATTTCTGATTCTGTTAATTGGTGGCTACTTTCTGTTTCCTTAGTGATAAAATGAGGAAATAGAACTAGATAATCTCTGAAGTAGCTTCCCTCTCTAAATTCCCCCTTCCCCAGCCCTGCGCTCCAGCTCTTTACGTGCAGCCTTCCCTCATTACAACAGAAAAAAAAAATGAGGGCAGGAACTATCTCTTGTACTTGAATCAATCAATAAACACTCATTAATTGACATTTATTATTAAGTGTTCCAGGGACCCTATTAAGAGCTGAGGATACCGAAAGAGGCAGAAGACAGTCTCTGCCCTCAAACAAATATGGACAAAGGAAGTTATTTACAGGGTAAATAATAATAATAATTTACAGGGTAAATAAATAATAACATTTATATATCACCTACTATGTTCCAGGCACTATGCTAAGTGTTTCATAATTATCTCATTTGATCCTCATAACAACCCCCATTTTACAGATTGGGAAAACTGAGGCAAACAGCAGCTAAGTGACTATTTTATTTGCCCAGGGTTGCACAGCTAGTAAGTGTCTGAGGCCAGATTTGAGCTCAGTTCTTCTTGACTTCAGGCCCAGTGCTCTAACCACTGCACCACCTGGCAGAAAGAAGATATTAGAATTAAGAGAATAGTAAGTGCTTAATACACTATTTATTGATCTAATGCTGGAATAGACCTTGAAAGTCATTGCATCCAACTCCTTCATTTTACAGATGAGGAAACTGAAGCCCAGAGGTGTTCATTAAGCCTAAAGTACCACACGTTTTTAAGAGACAGAGGCAGGTTTTTAACCCAAGTCAGGAGAGACAGAATTCAAACCTCCCAAGGGTCCAGCCCCCTAGAGGCAATTCAGCAAGCAATTGCTCACGTACTGACCTGCAGCCCCACCCTCTCCACGTGATACTCTGATACTGGACCTAGAACACTCCCTCCCCACCGCCAGATACTCTACTGGGCAGAGTTGACTTGGACAGGGATTGGAGGGTCAATCACTTGCCAAACCCCGCTATAACTAGGCAAGTTCCTGGTCTCTGGGACAAATGACTTCTGCTTAGAACAGCATGCATTCAACAATCTTTCCAGCCTTATCTTTTGTTATTCCCTATCACCACAAGTATGCATTGTGGATAATTTAAGGACAATTGAAAAATTCATGAGAGAGGATGATGTGCACGAATGAATAAAAAGGCATTTATTTAGCATTTATCACATACCAGGTCCTGTGCTAGGCATTTGGGATGAAAATATGGAAATGAGACAGTTCCTGCCTTCAAAGGAGATGACCCCCATAGGAGAGTGGTGGCCAGGGAAGGGAGTTTTTGTCTGGGGAGTCACGGAATTGGTGGGTGGAGCCATAGGGAAATTGACAATCATGCCCTCCTTCCCTATTATCCCTTTCCTAGAGTTAGGACAAATTTCTTTCTTATAATTGTTTTCCGTTGTTTTTTATTCTTTTTATACTTTGGTTTTTATACTGCCTAAATTTTCGCTGTATCTATCCCCTCCTTCCCAGAGCTATCCCATACAACAAAGAATTTTTAAAAAGAAAAAACAGTCAACAAGACCCATCATGTTGAAAAAAATCTGAAAATATATGCGGTATTCTATACTTGTGGCTCCTTCACTTCTGCAAAGTAGTCTTCTCATATTTCTTTTGGGCTAATACTTGTTCCTTGTAACTTTGTAACATTCATTTTTATTGTTTTGTGGTGGATGTTCTTACCATTTACATCGATGTCATTTTGTATGCTGTTTTCTTGTCTCTGCTTACTTAGTTTTGCATCCGTTGTTGCTTTCCATGCTTCTCTGTATGCATCATGTTCTTTTCTTATAACACAATAATATTCCATTACATTAGTGTACCACAATTTCCCAAACGATGGACTTTGTTTCCACTTCTCAGACCCACAAAAAGTGCAGCTATAAATATTTTGATGTATGGGGAGGCCTTTTTATTTATTTCTTGGGGCATGTGCCTATTAGTGGAATTGCTGGGTCAGAGGAGATAGACTTTTTAGTCACTTGATTTGCACAATTCTGGTTTGCTTTCCTGAATCGTTATACTAATTCACAGGATGACATTAGTATGCCTTTCTTCCCACATCCCCTCCAACATTAACTATTCCCATATTTTTGTCATCTTGGCCAGTTTGTCATGCCATTTCAAGAAGCAATGGTAATACAATGACTATAATAATAATAATAATAACTGGCATTTATATAATTGCTTAAGGTTTGCAAAGGGCTTTACAAATACTATCTCATTTTATTCTTAGAACAACCTGGGTAGGTAGGTGCTATTATTATCCCCATTTTGCAGATAAGGAAAATGAGACAGAGTTTAAGTGGCTTGAGCCTGCATTTGGCTTTAGGTCTTCCTAACTCGTAAGACCAGTACTCTATACACTAGGGAGCTAGTTAAGGGAATAAGTAAGTGCGGCAGATATCCCAAGTTGTCCAGATTGCATAGATGTAACTGGACCAGCTAGCAGTTGGCTAAAAAAGTCTATTATGTGAGTTTGCATTCACTCACCCATCAGCTCAGCCTCAGAGCAGAGTTCCAAAACCAAGTGGGTTAACTAAGGCAGGGAGAAAGGGATGGGTGAGTGGCAGGCAGATAGCTAAATGTTTAAGTTGTCCACGGATAGAAGGATGTGGTTTACAAGATATTATCTTGGGATATGTATGATCAGATAAGGAGCCTGGCCAACCATGTCTCCAAGACTGTGGCACAACATTCATGAGCGACCTTGCACCCAAGGAACATTTTGGATTTGTTTTTTTGTTTTTTAATCTACAGGAAAATCTGCAGTACATTGGCCAGATCTTCCAGATCTCTTATGGACACATGTGGGCAAGATGTGTATAGACAGATATAGAAATGTAAGACCCAGCCTCTCACCTCAAGACACCACCTCCAACAATAGTTGAGAACTTTATTTTTTATTTCCTTATATAAAGCACTTTATTCTTACCTGAGCATCTTAGACCTCTCCCTCTGTAATCCGAAGCCCATTACCTTTGCAGTCCTGTTTTGTATTCTTTCCCTTCAGGTGCTCCACCATTTAGCAAAACTGGAATATTCACCATCTTTTCTCCTTTCCCTTCCACACCCAGATGTCTAGTACCTTGCCACCTTCGGTGCCTTTGATCAGGGTGCACTCTATCTGCAATGTTTTTTCCTTTCCCCACCTGGCCCATAGAATTCCTATTCCTCCCTCAAAGCCTGTTTGAAAAGCAGCTGGCATCCTGTTGTCTCCTTCTTCCCCTCCCCTCCCTCCCTCCTCCAAATTCTCTTTCTCCTCATTCCCCAACCCCCTAATTCATGGATTGGCTCCTATTTTTCAGATACATTTATACAACTATACTTAATATCAACTAATATAATTACTTGTACACAGAATACATCCTTTGACTAGACTGTAAGCTTCAGGGGGACAGGGACTATCTTATCTGAATTTTTTATCTCACAGAGGCACTCAATACATGTTATAAGTTGGTTCTAACCTGAGCATTTTCTAGATGAGGAAACTGAGGTAGTCAGGGAAGATTTAATGGAGGAGATAGGACCTAAGTAGGGATTTGAAGGATTGACAAGATGGCTAGGGGGAAAGGAGAGGAGAAATACATAAGAGATTGGAGATTCTTTTTTTATTTTTAGTCTGAACATAACAGATGACAAATAAAATGGTTGTATATATGTGTGTGTGCACATACATACACACATATACACACATACCTACATATATATACACACACACACACACACATACATACATATATACACACACAAAAGGGACGACTGTATATGAAAGTGAAAATCTCTATTATGTACAACTGGGTTTTCTTTTTAAGTACATTATTCAACATACGACGTTGTTCTATTTTCTTTTCATGGGAGGGAGGAGTGGTAGAGGAGGTATGTGATACCTACCTTTTCTCTTCTTCCCACCTTCTACAATGGAAAAAAAGAAAAAGAAATCTCTTGTTACAAGTAGCCACAGTCAACCAGCAATATTGTTACCAGGTCTATATCTCAAAGAGATCAGAGAGGAAAAGGACTCATATGCACAAAATTATTGTTAGCAGCTCTTTTCACGGTAGCAAAGAAATGAAAACTGAGGCGGTACTCATCAACTGGGGAATCACTAAACAAGTAATGATGTCTGAATGGGTTGGAATATTATTGTGCAATAAGAAATAATGGTGATAGTTTCAGAAAAACTGGGGAAGACGTGGATGAACTGATACAAAGTGCAGTGAGCAGAATCAGGAGAAAAACTTATACAGTAACTGCAATATTGTAAAGACAGTCAGCTTTGAAAGACAGGAACTTGGATCGATATGATGATGAACCGTGATGAACCATAATTCCAGAAGTCTCTTTCTCTCTCTCCACCTACATGTGACGTATATGTACATATGCGTATATGGCATGGCTAATGTAGGAATTTGTTTTGTTTAACTATACATATTTGTAATAGATTTTGTTTTTCTTGCTTTCTTGATGGGTGGGAAAGAAAGGAAAAAGAGAATTTGGATGTGTAAATTAAATAAAATTTAATTTAAAAAAATTTTTTTAAATATCACAGTCAAAATATATCCCCACATTGGCCCTGTCCAAAAAACCTATGTTTTATTCTGCTTCTCATGTCAGAGACTGTTAGCATCTGGTATCTGAAAGGTCATGTAGTCCAGCTTTCCTCAATTTACTGATGAGGAAACAGGTAGAGAGGTATTTACATAACTTGCTCTAGGTGGAGAGAAGTATGAGAAAAGGCTGGGAAGTTAAGATGACTCCAGATCATTGAATGCTGAGCAAAAGAGTTAGAATTTTATTCAATGGGTAATAGGGAACCAAGGGAGGTTTATTGTAGGAATAACATGCCTAGATATCTGTGTAAGGATAATAAGTTCTGCACAATTAGAAGGATAACTTGCAGAGCAGGGAAAGTGAAAGCTTCTACTCAATGGCAGTGGGAGGAGAAGGATAGGGAGGAGAGATGTAGTTGAGGTGGAATTGCCACACCTGGCAAAAGAGTGTGACTATTGTTATTATTATCATTATTATTTTTTTCCAAATCTCTTTAATTTTTATTTTTTTAAATTTTTTTTCCATATGCTTTTGAGTTGAAAATTTTTTCTCCCTTTTTCTCCCCCCCACCCTCCCCAAGATGGCACACAATCTGACATAGGCTTTACATTTACATACCCATTAAACACATTTTCACATTAGTGAAGTTGTAAGTTAACATTAAAACCAATAGGAGGAACCATCAAAAAGAGGAAACAAAACTCAACAGAAGGTAAAAATAAGTGAGAGCGATTCGACTGCCATAGTTCTTTCTTTGGATGTGGGCAGCATTTTCCATCCCGAGGCCTCTGGAGATGTCTTAGATCCTCGTAATGCTGAGAAGGGTTCAGTTTAACCTTCTTAGTCATTGCATAACGTGGCTGCTATTGTGTACAAAGTCCTCTTGGTTCTGCTCACTTCACTCAGCATCAGACTATATAAGTCTTCCCAGGTTTTTCTGAAGTCAGCCTGTTCATCATTTCTTATAGCACGATAGTATTCCATATTATCATTATTAAGAAGTCATTCCTGGACCTGATTCCAAGGCTGATTTGCACTGAAGCTTTGACCTGCTCCATTTCCATCCTGGGCTGTTTTGCCTCCCTTAGGCAGCCTGGTGGCCCTCTACCCACCCGGGCTCACCATATTGGTGCTAGATTTAGTGCAGAAGCCCTATCAGCTTTAGTTGCAGCTCAGAATTCCTCAGCTCAAGTGACCGACGAGCCTCAGCCTCCCTCCCTAGCAGGAGAGGTTACAGGCATGCACCCAACCTTCTTCCTTGTGAAGTCACAGCTCTTAATGGGGAGAACCCCAAAGAAACCTTCTGACCGAAGGAGAAAGGAGAGAGGATGAAGATATAGGATGTGGGTTCTCCTCCATGACTTGGGAGTAGCCACTTCCAAGCTGGAGGACCAGCTCCTCCTCTTCGTGAGTCTTCCTTCTTCTCCTGCTTCAGCTAGAGGCAAATGCAGGACTTGTATCCCTTCCTTTCTCTAATGAAGGAAGCTCCAGTTCCAGTGAATGTCTGGGAACAAGGCAACTGCTCCGCCCCTAGTGCCTGCCCCCATCCATCCTTTTCCTCTAGACTCTTCACAAAAGCACTTTGCTTTGTACAACTAATGCAATCCAGATGTTTTACTGGTGCTCTTAAAAAAAATTCTATCACTTCCAGTGACTCCCTCTCTCCTTCCTTCCCAGAATCTTCTTTGTAATAAAGGGAAGTATACTGGGAATCAAGATTGGGGAGTAGCAAGTTACAGCCCAACTTCCTGACCCACCTCACCCCCCATCTAGAAAATGCACCAGACTGAATCCTGATCAGGATATCCAGGAAAAAATCATCCTGGGTCATTTTTTCCAGCTCAGTTCAGCCCTGGGAGACAGGCAGAGAGGTGTGAGTGATGGAATCCTAGTAAAGCTGCCCCCAGCCCCAATATTCTAACTTTGCTGTGGGCCCCACTGAACAGCAGGCACATCCTGATCTAACCACACAATCTAACTTTAACCACCACCACGGGACCCCAGACTCAATGTAGCCACTGACCCTGGATCCAGTCCACATATTTGAACAGGTGTGTTCTTGCACTCAACCACAATCACACCATCCATTTAGCCCAAGACAGGACAACTATCCATCTTGACTGGACAGGACCACAATAGTTAGCCAATCAGAAAGCAGCATGAGCAGGATGTTTGCCCACCAAACCACAGAAGGGACCCCTCCCCTGTTACCTAATCCCTTAAGAAACCCCTCCTGCCTTTTTAATTTTCATAATTTACCCTATAAATATCCATCTTGCTTTTTCTGAAATTACTGGTTCCTCTTGGAACTTCTGAGGGGCGTCAATCCTCAATAAATGCCTGTACTTGGATCAGAGGTGGTTTGACTCTGAATTCTATGAGACGGTGCTGCCACAACACACCATGAAACTGCAATAGTTTTTGGCATTCCTGGGTGGACAGAGTGCCAGCTGCCATCCCATGGGACTAAATCATAGCACGAGGACACTGGGGGTGGGGTCTGGCCATAAGTGCACCACAGTCTTCTTCCAGAGCCCAGAGACTGAAAGGAAGGTCAAAGCTGAGCATGGGAACAGGGAGATATGCCAACAGGGGTCCAGCAATTGTGCAGGCTGCTGCAATGGGTGCCATCTGTCACTTCTCTAACCATTTTTTGGTCACAGATCCAGAACTGAGGAGGGGTGGTGGAGAGGAGCAGTTGTGAGTGAGGAATGCATTGAGCAAACAGCTGTGTGGTTCTGACCTTGGGAGCAGAGCAAGAATTCAGTTCTGTGAAGCCCATAGTGAAATATCCAGGGCAAGAATCCCAGACCAAAGTGAGGGGAGACATTCAGTAACTCTAGAGCTTCCCTGAAGTTTTCCAGTTGGTTGATTAGTTATTGTCCTCTGTTCTCAAAAAGGACCAAAATGACATCATATGTTAGGTCAAGGTACTGTGTGTCAGAGACCTATGGGAGCTTGGAAGGCTCTACCACAGGTCAGGCACAAATAGTCTATATGAACACTTAGAGTGGAGATGTCTCTAAATTTGTGCTTCTCATGTTTCTTTTGAGCTACAGTAATTCTGCTTTGCAGTCTTCTGGAACTCCAACCAGGGACAAGCTACTCTAGATTTGCCCAGACCCAAACCTACTTCAGGAACTTTCAGAGCTCAGACCTGGAGGACAATGGCCAGCCTCAATCCCAGATCACATCACTTTGGGAGCACTGAAAGCTTGTAGGTGTCCAGCCTCACCTGTCACAGAGATCCTGGAATAACATAACTCTATGTTCCAAGAAAGCAGCAGAAGGACCCATGAGGAGAAAAGATGAGCCCAGACATTTCCCCCTAGAAGTGCTCAGAACTGAACCCTAACATAAAGTCAGGAAACAAGGCAGAAGAAAGAGCAAACAAAACAAAAAAGTCCCACATAACAGGCTCATAACCCAGATGTCACTCTTTTTTTGTTTTTTTATTGAGGCAATTGGGGTTAAATGACTTGCCCAGAGTCACACAACTAGGAAGTATTATGTGTCTGAGGTCAGATTTGAACTCAGGTCCTCCTGACTTCAGGGCTGGTGCTCTATCCAATGCACACCTAGCTGTCCCCAGATGTCACTCTTGACTCCTTACTCTTTCTCATCCCTCATGTCTAATCAGAGTGGTCAAGTCCTCTCACCTAGCTAACTTCTCTTCTATACCTGTCTTCTTTCTTTTGATACTACCATCATCCGTGGCAAGCCTGTATCACCTCATCCCTGGACTATTGCCATAGCTGGCCTCAAGTCTCTCCCACTCCCATCCACCAATCAATCACTAAGCTGTCAAATTAACCTAAAGCATGCATCTGACCAGGTCATCCCATTATTCTACAAACTTCAGTGGCTTCCTATCACCTCCAGGATTTGAGATTTGATCTTCTTTTTGGCATTCAAAGCCCTTCACAACCTGGCCCCTTTCTACCTTTCCAGTTTTCTCATACCTTACCCCTACATAGTCTGTGATCTAGAGACACTGGCCTCCTCACGGTTGCTCCCAGGTATTCCTGGCTTCTTTCAAGTCCAATTTTCTACAAGAAACCTTTCCTAACCCCTCTTAATCCTAATGCCTTCCTTCTATTGTTCTTGTTCAGTCATTTCAGTTGTGTCCAACTCTTCTTTGTGAGCCCATTTGGGGTTTTCTTGGCAAAGATACTGGAGTGGTTTCCCATTTTCTTCTCCAGCTCATTTTACAGATGAGGAAACTGAAGCAAACAGGGTTAAATGACTTGTGTCTGAGGCTGGATTTGAACTCAGGAAGATGAGTCTTCCTGGCTTCAGGCCTGATGTTCCATCCACTGTGCCATCTTGTTGATCTCCCTGTACCGATTATCTCCAATTTATCCTGAATATACCTTGTTTGCATAGTTTTCATGTCTCTCCCACTAGATGATGAGGTCCTCGAAAGCAGAAACAGTCTTTGACCTTCTTTGTATCCCTGTGTATATTACTGTGCTGTAAGAAATGATGAACAGAAAGAATGCAGAGAAGCATAGGAGTAAGAAGTAGGAAAACAATATACATAATGATTACAATAATGTAAATGGAAAGAATTTTTTAAAAAACCCAAAACTTAATGCTGAATAATTATAATGACCCAGACTTCTTAGTGGAGAAGAAATAAGAAAATGTACCTCCTTTCCTTCATCTCAGAGGCACATAAATGTATATAATTTTGAATAAAGTTGATGTTGGTTTAGTTCTACTTTTCCCTCCTTTCTTTTAAACTCTGTGTTTCAGGGATAGCTTGCTGGATAGAGGATGGGGAGATATATATTACAAAATTAATTGATGTACAACCAAAAGCTGTCAATAAAGAAGAAAGAAATAAATACATGTACCTTTTTTTTAAAAAAGAAATACATGAAAAAAAAAGAAAAGAAATACATATACTAAGAGTAGAAGTGAGTTGTGGCTAACAATTTATCACCCTTCAGCTCATCTGGTAGTGAATGACTTTAAATGGAGCTGAGCTAATCCTCAAATGACAGGCACACGGTCCATTACTGGACCCAACTTAAAACCTTTCCAGCTAGGACCAGCCAAAGTCTATGGTCTTCTGCCACAGGTTTGGAGAAGCCAGCACCATCTTCATGCCATGATAAAGCCTCCTAATAGGGCCTTAGTGGTGGGACCTACAGCAAGGGAGAGATATTTGGATCCAACCAACAGGGTGATAAATCCCTTGGCCAAAGCTATTGCAGCCTTGGAAAAAAACCCATCTCTGCGGTGTGGCAATATCATTGAAACAGTCTGTAAGAGTTCATTAAGAGAATCTGAAGATCTGTGAACAGTGGCTCTTCAGCTGCCTTGGGAGGCTGTGGGTTCAGCAAATGGATGACCCACTTGTCAAAAATGTTCCGGGGATTCTTGGAGCTCAAGCGTCTTAGATTTACTTTGCCACTCTGAGACTGCTTTTCTCAAAGCTCTCTCTCTCTGCCTCTCTCTCTCACATCAAGAAAATCTTTGGGGAAGAGATCAAACAAATGGGAAAAGGACCCACATGTACAAAAATATTCACAGCAGCTCTTTTTGTGGTGGCAAAGAATTGGAAATTGAGAGGATGCCCATCAACTGGGGAATGGCCGAGCAAGTTGTGGTATATGAATGTAATGGAATAGTATTGTGGTATAAGAAACGATGAACAGGCTGACTTCAGAAAAACCTGGAAAGACTTATATGGTCTGATGCTGAGTGAAGTGAGCAGAACCAAGAGGACTTTGTACACAATAACAGCCATGTTATGCAATGACTAACATTGTTAAACTGAACTCTTCTCAGCATTACGAGGATCTAAGACATCTCCAGAGGCCTTGGGATGGAAAATGCTGTCCACATCTATGGAAGTTGAATAGCTATCACTTATTTTTACCTTCTGTTGAGTTTTGTTTCATCTTTCTGATGGTTCCTCCTATTGGTTTTAATTTTTACTTACAACTTCACTAATGCGAAAATATGTTTAATGGGTATGTAAACGTAAAGCCTATATCAGATTGTCTTGGGGAGGGTGGGGGGGAGGAAGGGGGAGAAAAATTTTCAACTCAAAAGCATATGAACGTGATTGTTGATAAATCAAAATAAATTAGTAAAATTTAAAAAAAAAGAAAATCTTTGGGGTCAGAGGAGGGCAGAAGGGAGGCAACACCCTATTTAATTCAAGCTGAGTATTTATGTTTTTGCAATCCCCACCATGCCCTGGGCATAGATCCTTCTTTTTCTATAAAGAGGATGCAGGGCCAGCTGGACAGGGAATGTCTCACACTTGAGCCTTCATATCTGCAGGAATGAATACCTGTTGAATTGAATTTGGACATGACCAAGAACTTTTCCCCCTTCTGGCCAGCCTTGAAGCCATCCTGAGATATCAGTGTTTCTATTGCCTTCTCAGCTTCATAGATTACTTTAAATATATTTGGTTTGATCCTCACAGTAACCCTGTGAAGTAAGTTCTATAGTCCATCAGCCAGCATTTATTAAGCATTGGCTTAAAAAAAAAACCCTAATATTTTATAATTAATAAAAGTGCGCTGGGCACTGGGCCAAGTATTGAGGATATAGCCTCAGCCTTCAGGTAGCTCACAGTCTAATAGTGAAGACAACATGAAAACAATTATGTACAGATAAAATATATACAAAGAAGATAGAAGCTAGTCTCACTGGAAAGGCCTTGTTGGTGGGGGTGGGAGACGACTGAGAAACACCTTTTGCAGAAACTGGGATCTGAGTAGAAAACTAGGGGAAGCCAAGAGAGGGGAGGTGAAGGGGGTGTCCCCTAGAGCTGGTGATAAAGGATGTCTCTTAAAAATAAGGAAGTGTTGGGTATATTGAGAATGAGGAGAACTTCCCACCAGCATTTTGAAATCACTTCTCTACTAGAAACCCATGATGGAAACTCTTTTCCATAGTGAAAAATTATGATAAATCACTTCTTTACTAGAAACCCATTGTAACACAAACATTTGCTATAGAGATTCAAATATATTCCAGGCAGGGCATGTTCCTAGAAGCAAACCATGTACAAACAATACCCCTCTTCCCCTCTCCACCATCAGAGAGAGAAGATAGTCTTTTCTTTCATTAAAAAGACTTTTTCCTCACACCTATTAGACTGGCCAACATGAAAAAACAGGAAAATGATAAATGTTGGAGAAGATGTGGGAAAATTGGAACACTAATGCATTGTTGGTGGAGTTGTGAAATGATCCAACCATTTTGGAGAGCCATTTGGAACTATACCCAAAGGGCTATAAAAATGTGCTGGGTTGGGACAGCTAGGTGGTACACTGGCCCTGGAGTCAGGAGGACCTGAGTTCAAATCTGGCCTCAGACACATAATATTTCCTAGCTGTGTGACTCTGGGCAGGTCACTTAACCCCAATTGCCTCACTAAAAAAAAAAATTTAAAATGTGCTGGGTCAAACTCAGTAATAGCACTTCTAGGGCTGTATCCCAAAGAGATCATACAAATGGGAAAATGACCCACATGTACAAAAATATGTATAGCAGCTCTTTTTGTGGTGGCGAAGAATTGGAAATAGAGAGGATGCCCATCAATTGGGGGATGGCTGAACAAGTTGTGGTATATGAATGGAATGGAATAGTATTGTGCTATAAGAAATGATAAACAGGCTGACTTCAGAAAAACCTGGAAAGATTTGCATGGACTGATGCTAAATGAAATGAGCAGAACCAGGAGAACGTTGTACACAATAACAGCCATGTTGTACAATGACTAATGTTGATAGACTTAGCCCTTCTCAGCAATGCAAGGATCTAAGATATCTCCAAAGGTCTCATGATGGAAAATGCTACCCACATCCAAAGAAAGGAACTATGGAGTTTGAATGCAGATTGAAGCATACTGTTTGCTGTTTTTTTCTTCTGTTTTGTTTTGTTTTCTCTTTCTTGTGGTTCCTCCTACTGGTTCTAATTCTTCCTTACAACATCACTAATGTGAAAATGTTTTGTTTTGTTTTGTTTTCTTTTGGCTAGGTAATGGGGTTAAGTGACTTGCCCAGGGTCACATAGCTAGTAAGTGTTATGTGTCAGAGGCCAGATTTGAACTCAGGTCCTCCTGAATCCAGGGCTGGTGCTCTATCCACTGCGCCATCTAGCTGCCCCTGAAAATATGTTTAATAGGAATGTATTTGTATAGCTTATATCAGATTGAGTGCTGTCTTGGAGAGGGAGGTGGGGAGAGAGGGAGAGAAAAATTTAAAACTCAAAAGCTTATGGAAGTGATTGTTGATAATTCAAAATAAATTAATAAAAAATGCATGCAAAAAAATACTTTTTCTTTTCCAACTTCCTTAAAGAACTTTGTTTTATCACTGTCTAAAGCCCTCATCATGTATGATTCTGTATTCATATTATCTGTGTTACCCCCCAGTTGTCCTGTACACATATCTTGCTGGTACATAGCCTTCTGCATGTTGTCTCCCTCACTAGACTGGAAGCTCTTTGAGGACAGGCACTGTCTTTTGCCTTTCTTCATTTTCTCATTGAATAGCACAGTGCCTGGCATGTACTCAGTGCTTCATAAATGCTGGGTGACTGACTGACTCTCCTCCATGCCTCTCATTTTACAGGAGTATACGGAGGCCCAATGGTGAAATGACCTGCCCCAAAGGAATGCAGATAGCATCCAGTGCAGGATTCAAACTCGGGTCATCTTGATTCTAAGTCCAGCACTATACCTCACTGCCACTCAAAGACTTTGACTTGTCTAAACTCTGCATTTCCTGGAGTGTGAGCATGGGGGCTCTGGACACAGTAGGGACTAAGTGAACACTGGATTTGAATATCATCTTCATCACCATAATGGTATCTCATTGCTGGATGGGACTTTAGTCCCTCCCCCTCATTTTATAGATGAGGGGTCTAAGGTAACAACCCAATTTGAGAAAACTACCTCACTTGAGGCCACAGCCCCAGGTCAGATGTGGGACTGCTTTTGGTTTCAAAGGGACAAGGAACGTCACAAATGGTATACGTTTAGCATTAGCAGAGGGGTTATTTTGGCCTCTTGGCTAATTAAAAAAAAAAAAGACAATCATGACTAAGTATTTTCAAATAAGAGGAACATCTACCTAGAGTGGGTGATACCACCTCTTCGAGGGTGCTGGAATGATCCAGGGGGGCAGTAGGGGCCTTGGGTGCAATTGGGAGTTGTTGAATAAAATAAAGGGGTGGTGGAAGCATAAGCAAAGAAGAAAATTTTGAAAAACCATTTGTACATGTTTCATCTGTTGTGTAATGGAGTTAAAGTCATAGGGATTACATTATTTTCCAAAGAAACACACAAAATGCAAGTTATAACTTATCAGTGGTCAAGTCTGCTGACAGGTCTTAACAAGCAAGTGTCGGCAGGTGGGCATGTTGTACGTTGTTGGGAAGTCCAGCACGCATGGGCAAGAATATGTGCATGTTAAGACTTGCTTACAATACGTGACTATATGGTTACATGATGCAATAGTGTGTCATCAAAATTTCAATGCAGGAAAAAACCCACAAATTTACAATAAATTAAAGATGCATCATTTTTAAAAAATATATTTTTGAAATTATGCACATTTAAAAAACCTGTAAGAAATTAGATTTCCAGGTGGGTACTGAGTGAATTTTTTTTTAAAGGGGGTGGTAGGCCAGATAAGATTGGGAACCTCTCCTATAGTAGAAAGAATACTGGCTGTGGATTCAGGGGACAAATCCTGCCTCTGACACTTATCACTTGTGTGACACTTAGCCAGGTCCTTTAACTTCTCTGGGCCTCAGTTTCCTTATCTGAAAAATGATGATGATGGGAGTATATTAGATGGCATCTGAGGTTTCTTCTAGTTCTAGATCTCTGAAAGGGCTGGTTATGCCAGGCATAAACTTCTGTATCCTTCCATTAAACTTTTGCTTTTTTTTTTCTATCTATTAAGAAACTCCTTGAGAGCAGGGACTATTTTTTGCCTTTATTTATATCCCCAGGCACTTAATAAATGCCTGTTCTCTTTCCTTTCCCACCCTAAAGCCTTATAAAGCCTTCATTCCCTCTCAACAAGACTTTTAATATTTAGAGATTGATCGAACTTTCTGCTCTCTGTACTCATCATGGACAAGAGACACTGGTAAGGTTGGATCTGTCCATTTCTTGTCTTACTTAACTATTAGCTTCTAGCATGTGGACAATGTCGTGATAAAAAGCTACTGTTTTATAGTTCTGCAGAGATTACATGAGCTATGTCAACACGTAGACAAGTGAATGAAATAAGGTTATATGGGAAGAGTTATTGTTATATAGCTAGATGAAATGATGAAAAGTACATGATCTGTATCAACATAGAGACATATGTGTATGAAATGAAGTCCTGTGGCAAAAGTTAGTTATGTAATTATAAAAACAAAAAACCTGTGGGCTATGTTAATACCCAGACACATGTATAAGTATAAAAAAGTAAGATTATGTGGGATAAATGTGTTTTCTCTGATTATAACCATCTAAAACATAGGTATGGATACAAAGATTCATTTATTCAACATACTTTTATTTTTAAAATTTTTTGTACTCTTATATCTTTTCTTTTCTTTTTTTTAATATCACCTTTATTTCCAAATACATTACAACTTGTCCCGTACCCGGTAAGCCATCCATTGTAACAAAAAAAAAAAAAAAAGAAATTCAGCAAAACAAACCAGCTCAATAATCTATGTGTGGTTCCATACTCATTCTCTCCCACCTCTGCAGAGAGAGTATTCTGTTTTGGGTGCTATATTTTAGGAAGAATAACATTTTTTTGTATCAGTATTTATGGTGATTTTAATTATTTTCTTATTGTTCAGTTTTGCACATTTTTTTAAACAATACATTGAACATATTTCTACATTAGTCATGTTGCAAAAGAAGAATCAGAACAAAAGGGAAAAAACCACAAGAACAAAAAAAAGAGAGAGAGAAAAATAGTATGCTTTGATCTGCATTCAGACTCCACAGTCTTTGGATGTGGATAGCATTTTTTAGGAAGAATATACTGTCAAGCTGGAGGGAATGCAGAAGACAACCAAGGATCAGTTGATGGAATTAGGAATGTTTAATTTGGAGAAGAAAAGATAGGGGGACATGATAGCTGTCTTCAAATATTTGAATGACTGTCATGTGGAAGAAGGATTATTTCTTTTGGGACTAGGATCTATGAAGTTATAGCCAAGCAAGGAAAAACTTCACTAATAGAGCTGTCCAAAGGGGAAATGGGCTGCCTCAGGGAGTAGAAGGCTTCTTCTCACCAGGGGTCTTCAAGCAAAGGTTGGGTAGCCAACCACTCAGCAGATCTGTGGTGAAGATTCTTATTCAGGTATCCACTGGTCTACACTGATGTCCCATCCAACTCTTAAGATTCTTTTTTTTTAAGGTAATTGGGGTTAAGTGACTTGCCCAGGGTCACACAGCTAGTAAGTGTCAAGTCTTTGGTCTGAGGCCAGATTTGAACTCAGGTCCTCCTGACTTCAGGGCTGATACTCTATCCACTGCACCACCTAGCTGACCCCTCTTAAGATTCTTTGAGGGGCCATAACAGGAAGGGGGAAGATTCAAAGATGACAAATCTGGAAGTTGGGGTGAATGAATGGTGGTGCCATGGTAGACATTGTAAATTCACAAAGTGTAGCAAGTACAGTCAGGTCTGCTATAAAGCTTGTTTTGAAAATGAGAATTTAGGGGGCTGCTAGGTGGCATAGAGGATGGAGTGCCGGCCCTGAAATCGGGAGTACCTGAGTTCAAATCCGGCCTCAGACCAAACACTTGATACTTACTAGCTGTGTGACCCTGGGCAAGTCACTTAACCCCAATTGCCTACAAATATTTTTTAAAAAATGAGAATTTGATCTAACAGAACTGATACATTAGGGGATGATTTGAATATAATGTGAATTTTGTGTTTGTTTATGCCTGATTTCATATCACTCATAGGCTGTGACTCTAGCCACATGCCTGTGGGAAGCCAGGTGCAGGTTGAGCAGCAACCCCAGGCCATGGACACCTGCACTATTTATGGGAGTACTTATGCATGTCTTAAGCATTTGTCATGTGTATAAAACTGTGCTACCATTTTTAGTAGATTCATGCCTTTTTCTAGTGTGTCACCTATGATGTTTTTGAGTGTCATGCCCATGATCCCCATAAACTCTGTGGTTCTCATTGCACCATTCTACAGAGCTTGGTGGCCTTTTTTTTTTTTCAGCCAAAGACAAGGTTTATTAGAACATCCATCATAATGTGCAGACTCTTAAGGAGTCTGAACATTTAGTAAGGCAGTGGCTAGATTACAAGAACCCCAGCGGTGGCTAGATTTTAGGAATCCGAGCAGTGGCTAGATTGTAAGAACCCCAGCGGTGGCTAGATTTTAGGAATCCGAGCAGTGGCTAGATTGTAAGAACCCCAGCGGTGGCTAGATTTTAGGAATCCGAGCAGTGGCTAGATTGTAAGAACCCCAGCGGTGGCTAGATTTTAGGAATCCGAGCAGTGGCTAGATTGTAAGAACCCCAGCGGTGGCTAGATTTCAGGAATCTGAGCAGTGCCTAGATTGTAAGAACCCCAGCAGTGGCTAGATTTTAGGAACCCCAGCCAGCTTAGTGATTTTTAGAAATGACCGCATAAGGGAAAGGCCAATGACCAAGCAGTTTGGAGCACACTGAGTTTGAAGTTACAGTGGAGAACTAGCTGCCCCAAAGACAAGTGGGAGGTATGGATCTGGACGCATCTCAGAAAGAGGTGAGGGACAGCTAGAGATTTGGGCGTGGTCTGCATGGGAGTGGTTGATGCTCCTAGTTCTCCTCAGTAATGACTTCATATATATTTTGGATTTGCCTGCGTATTTCTCCTCCAATGAATGTATTAATAATAATAATACCTAACATTTGTATTAAAAAGTATGCATCTTAAAGCACTTCACAAATATTTCCGCCATTTAATCCTCATACCAATTCTGTAAAATAGGTGATGTTATTATCCCCATTTGACAGATGAGGAAACTGAGGCTAAGAGAGGTATAGGGGCTTACCCAGGGTCACATGTTTTTTAAGTATCTGAGGTACAATTCAAATTCAGGTCTCTCTCACTCCAAGTCCAGTGCCCTACCTACTATGCCACCTAGCAGCCCTATACGTAGAGATCACTTACTTTTCTTTTTTATCCTTAGCACAGTACAGGTAGTTATGTGTGGTTTGTTCTTCATTCTCGAAGAGGACCATGACATCAGGGAGATGATGCCATGACGTGCAACTGAGTTTGATTTGAGCGGGGGAGAGCTGTGCAAAGTCACCAGCTTCACTTTCTCCTCCAGAGCCATCTGAGTCCAGTGGCCAGATATTCATCTGGATGACTGGAGATGGCAGGATGCAGTGGGAGACCTTGGTCCTTTTAAACTAAGTCTTTTAGTCATGTCATCTGTTCCAGTACACATAGCAGGCGCTTAATAAATGTATATTGAGTTGAATCAAAGTCACTGGAGTGAATGAGACTGCCAAAAGAAAGACTATATAGAGAGAAAAGGGCCAAGGATAGACTTTTGGGAAGGCTTTTCTGAAAGACCAGTGGAGAATGTGGATGGATGCCAGCAGCGAGAGGTTGGTACTCAGGACTTGTTCTGTTTAGTTTGTTTTTAAAACGGATCACCTTTAAAAAGGACCTATATTTACAAAAATATTTAGAGCAGCTCTTTTTGTGGTGGCAAAGAACTGGACGTTGAGGGGATGCCCATCAACTGGGGAATGGCTGAACAAGTTGTGGTATATGAATACAATGCGATACTATTGTGCAATAAAAACTGACAAGCAGAATGATTTCAGAAAATCTGTAAAAAATTACATGAACTGAGCAGAACCAGGAGAATACCATACACAGTAACAGCAACATTGTCAGATGATCAATTGTGAATGACTTGGGTCTTCTCAGCAATACAATGATCCAAGACAATTCCACAGGACTCATTATGGAAAATGCTATCCACCTCCAGAGAATGAACTATGGAGTCTGAATGCAGATTGAGGCTATTTTTCACTTTATTTATTTTTTTGGATCTGCTTCTTCTTTCACAACATAACTACTATGTAAATATGTTTTACATGATTGTGCACGTATAACTTATATTGAATTGGTTACCATCTTATGGAGGGGGGTGGTGAAGGGGGGGGAAGAATTTGGAACCCAAATTTTAAATAAACAAATGTGTAAAATTTTCTTTACATATAATTGGGAAAAAATAAATTTTATTCAAAATTTTAAAAACCACCTTTATTTTCAAATGTATCCTTTCTCTTGTCTCCCATTCAAGAGTTGTAAACTTGGAATCAGGAAGATCTGAGTTTTAATCCTGCTTCAAATACTTTACTAGTTATGTGATTGAGGGCAGTTTTAGTTTCTTCACCTACAAAATGGGGATAATAACAGTACCTACCTTATGTATATGTTATGAAAATCCTATGCAATGACATTTTGCAAATCTTAAGGAGCTAGCTATAAGCGCTATTATTACTAAAAGAAAAAGAAAGAAAAGCAAACTAACCAACACATTTACATTCAACAGTATTCCTTGTGCACACCTGTCACTCACTTCCTCTGCAAAGAACATTCTCCTATCAGTTCTTTGTGTCCAGATTTAGTCATTATCATTACACAGCATTCAGCTTAAGCCTTTTTTTTGTTGTTGTTGGTTGGTTTTTCCATTCCACATTCCCCCTATGGCCTTATGTCAGTGAGACCCTCCATTGATCCCAAGTGTGAGATTCTTTGCTGGGAAAGCAGGTGGGGGTGGAGAGTGTACCTGTTGTGTCCTTCCCCTGGGGTGTCAATTCTTGGAAGGTGGGAGGATGGTGTGAAAATTCCTTTCTGTCTGAACATCCAAAGCAGTGACCCAAGCTGTAGAACACTAGACGAAAATGGTTTCTGTTTTGGAGGGTGTTGAGTACAAGTCCCCATTAATATGTTTGTTTACCAGGCTCCTGTCACTTCTTCCCCTTGCTTGCCTAGTTGGGAGTATTTTCCATTTCAGGTGGCACCACTCTCCCAATAACCGCAGACCTAGCACTGAAAGTGGGTAGGGGAGGGTGGATCCATGCTATGGCAACTGCAGCACGGCTCTGGACTTTGACCATATGATTCTATGACCTACAACAACATCCCTGGGACTTTTATTTACTCCCATAGCTACACTAATTCCAGAACTATTTACACTAGCCACTACCAAGCCCAGCAAGGTCAAAACAACTTTCACGCTTAGCCCCAGATTTCCAGGCCCTGACTTTGTCCTTGGGTGGATTTTTTTTTAATTGCTTAACTGTTCTCTGCCTCTATCATTCTTCACACCTGCAATGGCTCCATTTCCTGCTTTGCTAAACTAGGGAGCCTCCCTTCATTCCAAGTCCCAAGGTGTAGGAAATGTTTCTGGACTAAAATGAGTCAGGTGTAGACTGCCCCGAAACAATCACTACGCCTGGCACCACACCTCCATGAAAATACACACCCAGGCTTCAGAAAGTAATAATATCACAAAGAGATATCTGTGCTGTCTTAGTGTCGCAAATATTAAGTACTTACTAATAGCAAAGTAGGGAGGCAGCATGGGGTGGAAGACTGGGTGGTGGCCTTGGAGTTTAAAAGAACTGCATTGAAAGCCCAACCCTGACAATGACTAGATATATGACCATGGACAACTCAAAGTAGGCTTAAAGTCAAGATACAAAGAGTGAGAGGGGAGAAGGGAGAGCATTCCAGGTATGGAAGAGAGCCAATGCTTGGCTTGCAATGGATTGTCTTGTGTGGGGAATAGCAAGAACGCCAGTTGGGCTGGATTGCAGACTACGTGAAGAGGGAAAAGGAGTTTGGAGCCAGGTTGTGAAGGGCCTAAAATGCCAAATAGAGGAGTTTGTATTTGATCCTAGGGGTAATAGAGAGCCACTGGCATTGATTGAGCAAAGGAGTGACACGGTCAAACCTGTGCTTTGGGAAAATCAGATGAGATTGGAGATTTTGTGAAGAGAGGCTGGAGGCAGGGAAACCAACTAGGAGGCCAATGGAATAATCCGGGTGAGGCATGATAAAAGTTAGAAGTAGGAGAGTGTTCATGAGAGTAGAGAGAAGGGGACAGATGTGATAGAAGCTTTAGTATACAGAAATTCAATCAATAAACATTTAGGTCCCTATGTGCAAAGATTGTTCAACTTTTTCATTCCCAAATCCAAAGACCTCTTCTTCTCTAGGTTAGGTTCAATTATTCAGGGAGCTTCCCCTCTGTCGTTTAAAAAAACATTAAGGATGTATTATGTGCCAGGCATGGTGCCAACTGGTGTGGCTACAGAAGACAAAATAATTCTGCTCTGATGGAACTTACACCCTTGGGGAGGTGGGAGGAGAGGAACAACACTCACACAAATAAGTCAATTCAAAATTTATAGAAAGTGCCACTTCCAAGTCACTTAAATCCTCTGGGTCTCAGTTTCCTTATCTGTAAAATGGAAGGAGCTGGACTGGAGCTCTAAGAGCCATTGTTCTAGTTCTAAATCTATCATCCTGAATACATGGTTGTTCTCAGGGACAAGAAGGAATCAATGAGTCTCCTGGAGGGACTGCAGCATTTGAGATGAGCCTCAAAGACAGCTGGAGATTCTAAGAGACAGAAATGAGGAAGAGCATTCCAGGCACTGGAAACAGCCCCATACAAAGGCCCGGAGAAGATAAGAGAGAGAATACTGTGTATGGGGAACAGCAGATAGGCTGGTGTGGCTGGCAGAGAGGGCTGGGGGGGGGGATCTGATGATGCCATATCCAGGTGTGTGTGGGTTAAAACGTCGCCTCAATAGCCGTGCCACGTGATCTCTGTTGTTCTGCAGCAGCTGGAACAGGGCAGGGAAAGGCATATCATACAGGAATATTGCTTCCTCTTAGCTTTTCCTGAATAGTACAAAGTCCCAAGAGGTTCCCAGTTATAGGTTGGGCCCTCAGTTCATATAGAAACTGGCTGCTAACACATCATCAGATAGAATTGTAGAAGTAAAAACCAGAAGGATGAAACTGCACATCGCTGCAGGACTTTTCTCCCAACAACCCTGTGAGGCAAACAGTACAGATATTATACCCATTTTAAAGAAGGGGTAATATAATAATATTTAATAACCTTCCTGAGGTTGCATGGTGAGAGTTACAGCTAGGAATATCATTTAAGCTTCAAGATTTAGAGCTGGAAGAAATCTTAGAAGTAATGAGCTCAATCTCTTCATTTCTCAGATAAGGAAATTAAGGCACAAAGGGGGCATGAAATTTGCTCCAGGTCTCATAGGTCCAAGCTTTCCATTTTACAGATGGCCAAACTGGGGCTCAGCATGCTTGTTCAAGGTCACAAAGCAGCTGATCCAGGATTCTGACCCAGTGTCTCTTACTCCAAATTCAGTCATCTTCCCAGGAAGGTGACTTCTTTGTAACCTTCACCCAGGAAGCCAACCAACTTTCATGCCAGATTACTAGACAGAATTTCCAAGGACTAGGAGGGCACTCCAGCTTCAGTTTTTCACAAGTCATTCACTGGGAAAATGTTCACCCACTTGCTGGCGTGGTCCCACCCACCGTCTCATACATGGTTTATTTCATCAAAAATTGAGTGATTTTTAGTCACTTAGTTCAGGGCCAAGTAGGGAAAGGTGTAGAGAGAGCTAGAGGGAGACAGAAGTCATTTTCCTCATGAGTCTCCATTCAAGAATTCAGGCTGATTTTGATTGCAGAATATAGAGGAGAAATCTGGTTTCTCAATGACACAAAGTGGGAACAGGTGTGCCCAGGCAGAATTTCTGGTCTGGGACCCGCTGACAAAGTCCTTTATCTTGACTAGTACTGACATCACCCTGCAAGTCTAGACAGATTTCAATGAGCAAGTCAGACAAGGGCTAAGGCTGAGGCTTTGGCACCCCCACTAATAAGGTAGGTACCTGCTGCTAAAGCACAGGGAGGTGAAAGTTCAGCTCTCTCCACCTACCTGACAGGTGTCTAGCAAGCTTCCTTATCTGGCATTTCATAGACACCCAGCACCAAGGTACTTGGGCAAAGAATAGGAACTCAGCCAGGGCCAGGGGGAATCTATTTCTTCTAGATTGCTACTAGGAGAGTAAAGGAAAGAAGTGGTAGATGGGGAGGAGAGGGCTGTTATCAGCTTCAGAAAGACATCTTACTATTTCCTGCCTCGTTAAGGAAAAACAGAACTATCTAATAAACAATGATCAGCCCTGGTGGGCAGGTAAATAAGAGAGATTGGTCATTGGTACTCTTTATGGGGCATAGATCCCCTCAAAAGAGGATCTATGCCATAATCCCACTCTTTAAAGGTTATTTTTCTTTTTTTTTTAAAAGAGCCTTATTGTTTTTTAAAGTATTCATGTCATCTTTCAATGACTCTCACTCACCCAAGAGAATGCTCCTTTGTTAAGGAAAAGAAACCAACATGTTGGCCATGTCCGACAATATATGCCTCACTTTGCACCACCTAGCTCAGACATTTTCTTTGGCTGTCCCCTATGCCTGAAGGAGGTTCTCCTTCTCCAAAGGCTCCATCTACTAACTTTCCTGGCTTCCTTTAAGTCTCAACTCAAATTCCTTCCTTCAGTGGAAGCTTTTCCCAATCTCTCTTGATTCTAATGCCTTCCTAATAATTTCCTATTTATCCTGTGTGCTTTGTATATATTCATTTGCATGTTTTCTCTCCCACAGAATTGTAAGCTCTCTGTGGGCAGGGACTATCTTTTGCTTTTTTTTTGTAGCTTAGCTCAGAGTCTGGCATGGAGGAGTTTAATAAATGTTGATTGTTTGATTTGATTGCCTCGGAGGTGGGAGGTTTGTTAAGGTGATTATTTTTCAAGAAGAGCTGGGGAAATGGTGGTGGGAGATGGGAACCAGAAAGTTAATCCCGGTGAAAAGTCCACCTTTCCATTTCATTTTCCTCCAACTGAGCAGGTCCAATTTCATCTAAGAGTTTTCATTCCCTGGTGGTTCCTCACCAGTACTGGGTGGAACCACTTCTCATTGCTTAAGCGTCATTATCACACCTGCTCAGCCTGATCAGTTGGGTCAGTAGGAGCAGCTATCTGGGTAATTAATTACCTAGTACTGGAAGGCCAGACATCCCAAGAGTGAAAGTCTTGGCCAGTATATCTGACCACAACACACATATTGTGACTTTTTAAGTCCCTGTGGTGACAATCACTCTTTAAGGCTGTGGCTTATCTAGTAAACAGTTGAGTTGGCCTCAAAAAACAAAAAAGTCAGAATCACAGAACCACCGCTTTATCTTAGAAATCCAGCTAGCTCAGAGGTATTGAACTGAGCACCAGTGAGTCACATATAGCCAGCAAAACTCTCAAGTACTAGTTGGAAACAGATTAAAATGGCGAATATTAAACAAAACAAAAATACAACATAGGCAATGTTAATTTGTGGTTTTCTAAGTTGACATGGACTGTTTCTTTTTGGGTTTGATACCACTGATAGAGCAACTCCCTCATTTTACAGATGAGAAATGAAGTCCTTTGTTGTAATTATTGAGTTGTCTCTAACTCTTCTTGACCCCATTTGGGGTTTTCTTGGCAGAGATACTGGAGTGGTTTGCCATTTCCTTCTCCAGTTCATTTTACAGATGAGAAAACTGAGACAAGCAGGGTGGAGTGACTTGCCCAGGGTTACATAGCTAGTAAGTGTCAGAGGCCAGATTTGAACTCATTAAGAGGAATCTGACTGACTCCAGGCTCATCGCTCTTTCCATTGCACTACCTAGCTGCCAATTCGAAGTCCAGAGAAGTTAAAAGACTGCTCTAAAATCGCATAGATCTTAAGTGTGGCAGAGCTGGGATTTGAACCCAGGTCCCTCTGCCTCCACATCCCCACATCCATCCTACTTTCTGCTGTACAGCTTTTGAAGGGACCTAACCCATCCCTGATTAAGTCTCCACAGAAGCTCACTGAGCCATTGTGTGGGACAGCGACCCCAACCCAAATTAAACTCAGAGACCTCATGGTGGAAAGTAAAGGTTACCTTTATTACAATCTCGCGAGATGGCTGTCTGCTCCTTAGATACACGCAAACTAGTTTCCACCCATCACTATCCCTTACCCTCTTACCTGGGGGTGGGCTTACATTCTAAGCTAGAAAGTTTCTTCCTATCCTCTTAACCGGGAAGTGAGGCTTACATTCTAGACCTGAAATTCAAAGACAAGGAAAGAGGCCGGAAGCTCAGGTTGGGGGTAGGGTTCTGTTAAGTGCTTAGAAACAGGGTTTAAGTGGGGGAGGATCTTGAAAGTAATAATCAAGAATTATTTGACCCTTTGAGGAGCCTTCACTTCTGAGAGTTCATTTCTCACACTACCTTCTGAACTCATTTACCTTAATTACACTGAGAAGTCTTCACTGGGACATCCCATTCACCATGAAGACCACCACTGAAAAGGAACCCACTACTTCCTGAGAGGGCCATCTCCAGTTGCCCTGACCTACGTCTTGCTGCTGGACCCAGATGGCTCCAGAGGAGAGAATGAGGTTGATGACTCTGCCCAGCCCTGCCTCCCTTAAATCCAATTCACTTGCATGTCATGACATCACCTTCCTGATGTCATGGTCCTTTTCCAGAACAAAGGACAAACACCAACAGTTACCTTCAGAATTATCCCATTCTGTGCTTGCACAGGTCTCATTGTAGTTTTTTCTTACATTAAATCCAAATTTCTACAACTTCTACCTATTGACTTTAGTTCTTCCCTCCAGGGCTGGAATGATGAATGTTCAACTTAACACCTCAAATACTTAAGGACCCCTCTGATGGTCCTCCCCTAAATTCTATCTTGTCCAAGCTAATTAGCCTTGGTTTCTTTAACCTTTCTGCGGATAGCATGATCCCAAGGTCCCACACTGTTCTGGCTGCTTTGCTTGGCATACACTCCAACTTGATGATTTCCTCCTGAATATGCAGCCCCCAGAACTGAACCCGGCACTTGGTGGCCTGACCCGGACAGAGAAGGGCAAAGTGGACATTTCTCTCTTTTAGGACAACCTTGTATTCATATAGCCCATGACTGCATTAGGCATTTGATGTCTAGTTTGCACTTTTCACTCCCCTAAAACTCCTGCATCGTTTTCCCATGAAATGTCAAGCTCTATCTCCACCATCTTTTATTTGCTGTATTTGTTTTGTTGGCTTTTTGAATCTAAGTGAAGGATTCTATGTTGATCTCTTTTCATTTCACCAGTCACCCAACTGGCAGGATTCAAGAGGCAAAGACTCCTGACCCTACATACTTCTCCCACTAACTCCAAGTTTCACTATCAGCAGTTCCTCAGACTCACAGAGCTAGAAGGAAGTCTACAGATTATCTAACTCAACCCCTTCACTTTAGACATGGGGGCTAACAGAAGGTCACACCGTTGGGTTAGGACTAGGACCGAAATCTACTAACCTCCAACTTTTCTACTCTAACATGAATCCATGCTTTGGAGTTAAATGCCTCCTGGGGCCTTTTTCATGTGACTGTCTCCAGACCTGATCTCTTTCTACCAGAGGGGGATGACGCCATTCCATCGTGTGTCAGTCTCCTGGGCTGGCTTCTTCCCACCAGCAGGGCACCCTTACTTTGTTCAGAGATATAGAAAAGCCACTCCTTCCTACTTTCTTCAGCTATTTCCTGGCTTGGCCTGCCCTGCCCAGCCTGCAGGGATAGGAGACAAACTCTATTCAGTTAGCTCCTCCCATTCTTCTCCAGGCTAAGACACCACCCTAAGATCAAACTCCCAATGATGTCAATAACCCTCCAGAACTCATTCAGCAAAGATGAATAACTCTATACTTTTCTCACCGTGCCTTTGACCCCTTATCTTATTGTCTATCTTTCCCTACCATTCTAATTAATAAACTTGCACCTGGCCATATGTACCCCATCCATCCTAGTGATCCTGAATCCTGGGCAGTCACAATAATACAAACCTCATTTTCCTTCCCTTGCTCCCATTCCACTCAATTCAATCTACCCCCACCCTCTCCAAACTGATGCTTCTAAAGCTGCCCACCCCTTCCATTGTACTCTCTGGAATACAGTTTGGTAGGTAACAAACTTACTTTCATCTTAAATCTTTTCCTTTCCCACTCTCCTCTTATTTTCTGGCACTCACTGAGACCTGGCTCTAGGAATGAGGTGGTAAATGTTTAACAACCAGCTCCCCCCCAAAAAAAAAGCTCCCATCACATACTTCTAAATATAATCTGAATTATTAAAAATTTATCCAACACTTTAAGTCTCTAGACAATCAACAAAATAATGAATCAAGCCCTGATTGGTAGCATTTGACAGTTTTTGAGTTATAAATGCCCACACTGAAAATTTAACAACTGAATTTTGCAAGCCGGTTTCAGCTGGTCTCAGCATACCCTTCCCTACCACCATCCTGACGACATAGCCTCTTTGGCCACCCTTTCCAGCACTAGTGGCAGCACTCTGGCTCATTGTCTGACTCACTGGTTGTGGGAGGGGTGTTGAAATTATCTGTGGTCCCCATTTCCACTTCCAGGGTCTCCCTCTATCTCCATCAATCTGGTTCACTCTATCCATGTCTACCGCCCAATACTTATATGTCCTTCTATGTGTACCCAATCTGTGGCAGAGCATTCCAAGCTCCTATTGGTCTGATCAGCCACAGTTGGACACACTGAACCTTGACCCCAACATAGGGATGTCATGTTGGTCCTCTTCAAGAATGAAGGACAACAGCCATAACCATCTACCATCCAATCAAAATTATGGTGGCCATTGTCTACCGACTTCCAAGAGACTCATTTCTTCCTATGAGTTTAGTGCCCAGCTCACGGTCTTTCCTCCCCAACTCCTGCCCTAATACTAGGTTACTTCAGCATGCATACTGATGCCCCCTCAAAGCTTACTTCCCTCTGATTTCCTCAACTTGCTCCTTTCTTACAACCTGCACCTCCAAACCACCTCAGCTACACATAGGGATGGGCATACTGTGGACTATGCCCTCACCCATGATTGCTCCATTTCTGTGTTTATGAACTCTGAAATTCCCTTATCTGATCACAATCTGTTGCCTTCCACTTCTCTCTCAGTCTTATAGCCTCAAACCCTGTTCTCTCTTCTCATGGTGAACTCCTATCTCTCAATCCCTGATTTCTTCCCCAGGCCCTCACCCTTACAGTTGTTACACTCTTTTCCCTTTCCCATCTGGACCTCTTGGTGAAACACTTCAACTGTTACTTTTTTCTTTTCTCCAGGCCTTTGACCCCCTTATCTTATTGCCTATGTTTCCCTGCCAAATCTCAGTCCAAGAATACTCCCACTATCCGCTGCCCACACTCCTACTTACATGCTGCCAAATGACATTAAAGAAAATCATGAAACCCTAGAGAATGGAGCCACTATAAATTTATGTTATATAATCTCAACTGGGCCCTCTCTGTAGCAAAGCAATCATTTTACACCTACCTAATGGACTCACTTTCCCACCCACCACTGCAGCTCTTTCTAAACCTTCTCATGCCTCCTCAAACCCCTCATAGTTCTCTCCTCCCATATCCTCTGAGGACCCTGACTCACATTTTACTGAAAAACTGAGGTCGTTCATCGAGGGCTTCCTCTTGTCCCCTCCTCAGCTCACATTTCATAAATACACCTCCTGCCACTATTTCTACCTTCACATAATGAGGTGGCTCTTCTGGCTGAGGCCAACCCCTCTACAGACACCCGGGATCTCCTTCCATCTAGTCTTCTCCAGCAGATTTCCCTCTTTATCATTCTCATCTCTCTCTTACCTTCTTTGTCATCTACTGTAGCCTACCAGCACGCCTACATCTCCCATCCTCAACAAACCCTCATTTGATTGGCTGTTAACAATTGTCCTTTCTTTCTTCCTTTTTGTGGCTAATCAGATGCCTGTCTCCAATAAGATCCTCCACTTCCTTTCCTCTTACTCTTTTATCATAAGTCCTTCAGAATTGTCTTGGATCATTGTATTGCTGAGGATAGCTAAGTTATTCATAGTAGACCATCATTCAATATTGCTCTTACGATGTACAGTGTTCTCTTGGTTCTGCTCATTTCACTTTGCATCAGTTCGTGTGTAAATCTTTCCAGGTTTTTCTGAGAGCATCCTGTTTGTCATTTCTTATGGCACAATGGTATTCTATCACAATCATATACAACAACTTGTTCAGCCATTCCCCAATTTTCAATTCTTTTCTACCACAAAAAGAGCTGCTATAAATATTTTTGTACTTATAGGTCCTTTTTCTCTCTCTTTTTTTTTTTATCTCTTTGGAATACAGGTCTAGTAGTGGTATTGCTTGGTCAAAGGCTAACAATAGAAATTGCCAAATCTAATGGCCTTTGTCCCAGTTTTCATCTTTCTTGACCTCTCTGCAGCTTTTGACATTGACATTCTCTTCCTCCTGTCCCTAAATTTTCTTAACTGCCCTCTCCCTTCTTTCCATACCTATCTGACCCCTCCTCAGTCTCCTTTGTTAGGTGACATCCTGGTCACACCCTGCTAACTGTGGGTGTGCCACAGGATTCAGTCAAGGGCTCTCAACACTTTATCCCTCTATAGAAGTTGGGTAGGTGATCTAATCAGTTCCCAGGGATTCAATTATCTCTATGCTGAGGTTCTCAAATCTATTTATCCAGCCCTAAACGTCTCCTAATCTCAAGACTTAAATCTCCAACTGTCCAAGGGACATCGGGAACTGATTGTCTTCCCTATTACTGTTGAGGAAACCACCATCCTCCCAGTCTCCCAGGCTTGCAACCTAGATGTGATCTTCAGCTGCTCACCCTCTATATCCACCCTGTTGCCAAGGCCTGTCAATTTTATCTTCATAACACCCCTCATTCTCCCCTCTGATGCTGCCACTCATAGCTGGACAATTGCAATAGCCCATTGGTAGGTCTGCCTGCCTCAAGTCTCTTCCCACTCCAATCCATTCCCAACACAGCTGTCAAAGTGATTTCAAAACATTGGTTTGACCATGTTACTCTCCAATTCAATAAACTCCAGTGGCTCTCTATCATTTCCAGGATTGAACACAAAATTTTCTGTTTGGTATTCAAAGCCTTTCATAACTCAGACGTTTCCTATTTTTCCAGTGTTCCTTCCTGCTACATACTGTTCCATTCAGTAACACCAGTTAGCCTCCCTTGCTATTCCATGCACTAGACACACCATCTCTTAGTTGCAGGCATTTTGTCCAGCTGTCTCCAATGCCTGGAATGCTCTCCCTTCTTGTCTCTGCCTCCTAGCTTCCTTCCAGTGCCAACTAAAATCTTATCTTCTACAGGAAGCCTTTCCCAATCTTTCTTAAAGCTAGTGCCTCCTCTGTTGACCATCTCCATATTAACCCATACTTACCTTGTTTGTCCATAGTCACTCCATGTTGTCTCTCTCATTAGACTGTGAGCTCCTTGAGGGCAGGGATTGATTGTTCTCTTGCCTTGGTTTATATCCCTGGAGCTCAACACAGTTCGGGGCTCATTGTTGTTCGGTTGTTTCAGTCATGTATGATTCTTCATGACCCTATTTGGGATTTTCTTGGCAGATACTGGAGTGGTTTGCCATTTACTTCTTCAGGTCATTTTATAGATGAAGAAACTGAGGCAAATAGGGTTGAGTGACTTGCCCAGGGTCACACAGATGCTAAGTGTCTGAGGCTGGATTTGAATTTATGAGTCTTCCTGATTCCAAGCCAAGTGATCTACCCACTTTGACCCTAGCTACCTTAGGGCACATAGTAGGTATTTAATTAACTAATTGACTGATAGATACTTCTGGGAGAAGAAACATATCTACTAACCTCTTAGGATGAAGACTTTATTGGAATATTGATTTTTGGACTTGACTGGAAAAGTAGTATAAACCCTACTTAATAGAAGTAATAGTAACCGCTAGCATTTATGATAGTTTTTAAAGTACTTTACAAATGTTATCTCATTTGATCCTTATGTTTGATCCAATCCTGGGAGGTGGTGCTGTTGTTATCCCCTTTTGGGTTGATTGTTATCCTTTATTCCCAGAGGACCAAATGACATCACTATGTTGAAGTCAAGGTAGTGTGTCTGACTGTGGCTGAGCAGACCACAGGTTGGGCACAAATACAATTATCTCTTCCACACTGCAGGGGTTCGGGTTGCAGCACCCCTTGATCTGAAAAATCCTCATAAAATTTTTTGCCACCCTCCCTTGTACCAGAGAAGAATTCTGAATTATCATATTAAAAGATAAAATAGATTGATATTATACTATACTATCTGCATGTTTTGTGCATTTCTGAGTTTCTAAACATCTTTGGCTTCCACAAAACTCCCCCCAAAATTCCCATTTAATTTCTTATGCCAACTTTTGATATATGGAAACCTAGATGGGGAAAGTTGCAGTGTAGAAGGGATAATCGTATTCCACATGAACATTTGGAATAGAGATGTCTATTCCCATTTTACAGATGATGAAACTAAGGCAAGCAGAAATTAACTGATTTGCCCAGAGTCATCTGGCTAGACCAGTATTCTATCCACTGTTATGTCTATTCCCCTCCCCCCCAAACTACTTTGCCTCTAATCTTCAGGTCATAGAAGGCTGTTGTGTTTTGCTATTAGGTGCTTAATGAGTGCTTGCTGAATGAATTCTCCTTACCCATTTCTTTCACAAACTGTAAAAATACAAATTGAAAGCCCAGAAAGGCTGGCTCTAGACTACTATAGCAAATTTATCTCACACTGAGCTTCTCTTCATTCTAGGATCCAGCCAAACTTGACCTTTGTCCAATGCTCAAACCCATCTCTTCCTACCTCTCTACCCTTGTATGGCCTGTCCCCTCTATCTACAATGTAATCTCTCCTCACCTTCCACTCCTTAGACCTCTAGCTTCTTTCAAGGGTCACTTTAAGTATCACTTCCTATGGGATGCTTTTCCTGTTCTCCCTAGCTGGTATTTCTCCCTCTCTCTTCAACTTGCCTTGTATTTACTTATTTGTTGGCATGGTGTGATCTTCTGTAAAATCTAAGATCCTCCAAAGCAAGAACCCTTGGTCATTTCTGTCTCTATCTTTGGTGCCTTGAACATAGTAAGCATTTAATAAATGCTTCTTGAACTGAATCAATGGTACCTTTGGGTCATCTCTTAGACTGGTGATGCAGTGGATGGAGCTCTGGAATTGGAGTCAGGAAGTTCTGAGTTCAAATTTGGTCTTGACTGTGTGATCCTGGGCAAGGCACACCTCCTCTCAGCCTCAGTTTCTTCCTCTATAAAAATGAGGCTAATAATAGCACTTGGCTCATAGAGTTGTGGGAATCAAATGGGATAATAAAGTGCTCTGCTGACTTTAAAGCACTATATAAATGCTAGCTATTATTTATTACTGTTGTTATTATTACTATTATTATTCTCTCTCCTAAGCTTACAGATTCCTTGACATGTAAAGAAGTTATGCTTGTCAGATGCTTTAAAGAAAACACTGAGTACAAGCTGCCAGAATTCATATCTAATTGTTTTTTAAAATCCTTTTTATTGAATTATCTGTGTACAGGAAAGAGTTGATGTAAGTCACAAAGGAATTAGAACTTCAAGGCTTTCTAGGTGGAGGAAAGGAAAGCATTGATAGCTTAGTGGGTAGACATCATATAAAGTACATATTTTTATATAACTGGAAAAAAATAAACCGACCAGCTTGTCTCTTGGGGGAAAAGTCTCTCTCATCATTTCCATTATCTTGTTTAATGCAGGAGTCTTGTTGAGAAAGGAAATATACTGTATCTATCCTGGTGGTAGCCAGTGCTAAAATGTATAAACCCAGATGGCCTCAGTACATGACGTGAAATCCATTAATAAGGAGGGAATGGGGTTCAGAGGAACGAGAATTGGTAAACAATTTTAACTCCGTTTGCAGCCGGTTTTCTCCTTGTAGGTTCTTAAATGAAAAAAGAGATTCACATAGCAAGGCTTTTATTTTCCCCCTACAGATTTCATGGAAACAACTTTGAATATAATTTTATTGCATTTTGGTCCATAAAAGATGTATTTAGTAGTTCTGCTTTTCTATATTTATTTGTGAGGTTTTTATGCCTTAATAACAGGATCAATTTTTTGTGAAGGTACCATGCAGAGCTGAGAAAAAAGTTTCTATTGTCATTTAACATTCTCCAGAGGTCTATCCCATATATGACTTTTCTAAAACTCTGTTCAGGTCTTTCACCTTCCTTTTTTGTTGTCAGAATTATATAGGTCTAAGAGAAGTAAATTGAGGTCTCCACTATTATACTCTTACTGTTTATTTCTCCCAATAATTCATTTAATTTTCCTTTAAGAATTTGGATACTGTGACATTTAAAGCATATATTTAATATAGCTATTAATTCATTGTCTATGCTACCTTCTAGCAAAACGTAGTTCCCTGTAAATCTTTTTAAATTACTTTCATTTTTGTTGTTACCTCAAAATCCTACATAAATGTAGGCTATTCCTATCTCTGGTTAATCTTATTTCCCCTTTTCCCATTTCGTGACTTGTTTCTTAGATAATGGGATTAGCCCTTCTTGGACAGTTCCATTCTCAGGATTCTCTGAGCCAGAAGTGACCATGGAGGTCATTTTATCCAGCTCCCTCATTTTGCAAATGAGGAAATGGAAGCCTTGGGAGGGAGGGAGTGACTTGCTACAGGTCCTGGGGCTAGTAAAAGCCAAGGCAAATCAGAAACCAAGTTCCCTTTCCACTGTGCCATGTTTCCAGGCACACACATGTTAAAAGGAAACATGGTCTGGCCACTGATCCATCATCCCTTGTAGCCTTTTTTACTGTTTAGTCCTGTCCGACTCTGTGACACCCCATTTGGGTTTTTTGGCAAAGATACTGGAATCGTTTGCCACTTCCTTCTCCAGCTCATTTTACAGATAAGGAAATTGAGGCAAACAGGGTGAAATGACTTGCCGAGGGGTCACCCAGGTAGTAAGTGTCTGAGGCCAGATTTGAACTCACGAAGAGGTCTTTCCTGACTTCAGGACAGGTACTCTATCCACAATGCTACCTATCGGCCCCTAGATCTAGGATAAATGCCTCCAGGATAAACAGAAACTTCTCTTTTTGCTTTTTAAAGCTCTTCCCTACCTCACTCCAATCTATCTTTTCAGACTCATTGTACATTTCTCCTCCGGCCATACTCTGTGATCCAATCAAACTGACTTTTTCTCTGTTTCTCATATACTTAGTACCTTCCCACCACCTACCTACCCCCATGCTTAGAACGCCCTTCCTCTTCATCTCCAACTCATAGAATCCCTTACTTCCCTCAAGATGAAGGTCAAGCATCATCTTCCAGTGAAGCTTTTCCTGATCCACTCCACCCACCCCATAGTGCCCTTCCTCCCAAACTCCCTGAACAGGATGTCCCAAAAGTCTCAGTTCAGTTTTAAAGCTTTAATAAAGCTTATGTGTATAGATATAGATATACATATATAATACATAATATAGACATATACTATAAAAATATAAAGAAAATAAATGCAAAATAGTTAAATACACAGTATTCCAAAAATATTAGTGCAGTTTTAAGTTTAAGCTTCAACTGTCCATATTTCACATATATTATACATTATATATATATATGTTTATACATACATCTATCTACCCATCCATGTATCTACCTACCTAGCTATCCATTCATCCACTTATCTACTTGTCATCTCCTATAAAACCTAAGCTTTTTTAGAGTAGGGGTTGATTCATCATCTTTCTATTTCTAGCTCCTAATGCAATACCTGGCACACAGTAGGTGTTTAATAAATGGCCATTAACTGATTAATGAGGATGTGGTATTCTGGGCATTATTGCAGGTGTTCGCCCCATATTAAACTTCCTCCATCTGCCCTAGTTTCCTCTTTCGGAGAGTTTCAGGCCTTCAATCCCACAAAGGACAAGCTGAAAATGCAAGCGTGCCATCAGGAGGCAACTGAAAAATAAAGCTGTGGTTGATAAAAGCATTGAAATGGGAGTATCTTTTGTGATTGCCCTGCCTGAAGTCTACACTGCACAGATCCCACCTGTAAAATCTGCCACATATGATAAATGCAGTTAACAAGAACAGTATTGCTTCACTGTTGGCAAAGATCTCGAATTTTGTTTAAAGTAAAAGTTCTTTCCTCTTGTTAAAAGAGGAGGTAAAATCTGAACAACTAAGAAGAAAATTGGCCTTGCTTCTGACATCTGCCCAAATGGAGTGTCCAGAACAAAACTGGGAGAGGAGGTTGGAACACCGGGAAGAGGGCTGGACTTGTCCCTTCCAGCTCTAAATTATGATATTATATTCACATTTAAGAGTAAAAATTACCTGATATTAAGCTCCTTCCAGATTAGAAGATGGCCTTAGGATTTATTACTGGAAGTGGGCTTAAAAATTGTCTAGATCAGGGATTTCCAACTTATGGATGCCAGCTAGCAAGGGTTTTTTCCAAGGATAAGGGAATCTATGTACCCCCCCCAAACTGTCCTTTTGTTTTTCATTTAACTCCAGTCTCTCCAGTTCTGCTCCTGACTGTCTGGACTTCTTTCTTGACCATGAACCAGCAGTCTTCTTAGCTTGGAAGTTGTATAGCCACCATACTCAAAAGCATCTTTTTCACTGTGGGAGGTGGCTGTACCTTGCTGCCTTCTCACCTTGGGAGATTCCTTCCTGTCTTCTTTTAATTTGTTAGTTCCTCCTCAAACCTTCATTTTAAGGAACAACTCAGGCCAGCCATAGTGCTCCTTCATTCCTCTGAGCTGCCTCTGACTCTCTTCACTTCTCTTTCCACAGTTCCTTCTCAGCAGTTACCTTCTCTCTCTTTCCTCCCTCCCACTGCTTTCTTTTAAGCTAGTCCTCCTTCCATTAGAAAGTAAGCTCCTGGAGGGCAGAGACTTTCTTTTTTGCTTCTATTTACATTCCCTTGTTATTGTAGTTCCAGGGCCCTAAACTCTCAACCTTTTCCCATTTGTATTTCCAGCTCTTATAGAAGAGCCTGGTACATAATAAATGCCTAATACTTGTTGGGTTGACTCCAAATGATGCACTTGACCAATATGTAATTTGCCTACCAAACATTGTGATTTGGATTTTTTTTATTTAAGTCCAACTAATAATATGAAGCCTTTTGGAATTATGTAGACACAGTTGCAAAGCTTTGGAATACATTTCTATTTTACTAATAACGTTAAAGTTGTTATGAACGTTTAGGTTTTTTGTCATTTTCTCGAGCAACTGACATTAATAGTACAATTACAATCACTGGTGCTTTGAAAATATTTTTGTACTTAAAAGGGTTCCTCATAGGCAGAAAGGCTGAAGACCATGGATCTAGTCCAGTTTCCCCCATTTTGCGGAGAAAGAAACTGAAGCCCACAGTGCTGACGTGACGTAGGTCCCACATCAGTGAGAACAAGAAGAGCAGAAAAACGGGGGGGGGGAAGGGCTGGGAATTTGATAAGTTCGGACACTTAAACCTCTTTTCAAGGACGCTGAAGAGAGGATTTTCCTGCCTCAGAAGGGGTTGGATTCTGAGGAACATTTTCACCTGTGGGAATCTACCATTCTATAAAAGATGATCAAAACAAAGTTCCCCAAAGGCTCAGGTGCCTATGAGTTTCTTACAATGTAAAAGGGGGAATCCCTGGCTCAGAGCTCTCTTCGTGCTGGAATTCCCCCCCCCCCCAGTTTCCAGCAGCTAATATGCGGCGGAGGGAGAAGATACAGAAGGTTGCATAGCAATGATATCTCGTACACGCAAGCCGTTCCCCTACCAATGCCACTCATTAGAATGAGACATACCGCTCGGGGGTGGTGTCCGGCTGTGGGCTGCGCGGGCAATCCACAGTGCAAGGAGCAGAGGACCTCAAGCACCGGTGAAAGATCGGAAGTTCAACTTCTGGCCTGGACGTGGGAAGTCACGGCTCCGAGGGCTAGAAAGGGGAGTGATTAAGTTGTCCGGGGTGGGTAGACAGTCCAGGTCCAGGCTTGGAACTCCAGGGCAGAGGAGGGAGACAGAGGTGCCTGGGCTGGGCTAGACCATCCCGACTGGCTCATTGGCTCCTCCCGGCGCAGGTGTGCGCGCGGACCAATCAGCAGCTCCGAGGGGCGGGTCCCTCGGGGCTCACCTGGCTGGCCGCTGGCCTGTAGCCGCAGTATTGGCCCCTGGGAGTGACTGAAAACCTTTGGTCCACCTGCGCCTCCGAGGAGCTGCGCCGCTCGGGCCCCAGCCGCATTACTACTTCCCCTGTTGCGGCCGCACTCCCGGCGCCACCACCATGGGCACTAGTCGGAATTTGTCGCTCAGCCTCACCTTTCTCCTGCTGCTGCTGCAGGTAAAGCCTCGGAGCGAGCGGGGGATGGGGCACTTTCCTGGTGGATAAGGAGAGGTGTGGGGAGACGCTGATCCTTTTCCTGGAGAGAACTTTGGTTAACCCCGGCCTCTCACCCAACCCCGTGCCCCTTACCCCCAGAGCAGCCGTCCTCACGCCCATCCCTTTCTTTGATTCCTCTCTTCATCTCCCCTGCTCCTTTCCTCCTCCTCACGGGTCATCGAACTAACTCCAGCACCCGGGACTTCTCTTAGAGAACTGAAGTTTGCTTTCGAGGGGCAAACGGGCTTTAATTTCACCCTTGAGTTGGCGCAGTGCCCCCGGAAGGGGCAAGTAGGGAACGCAAGGCTTAGGGGACCCTAGCGCCGGTCTGGCACCTCCCTCTGTCCTCTCCCTCCTTTTCTCTGGGGTCTGTGTGTGTGTGGGGGGGAGGGCTGGTACATGGTACCCAAAGTTTTAGGAGAGAAATCTGAACTAGCCCTGAGGGCCAAACTAAGTGGGGGTAGAGTGGTTCTGGGCAGGGGGTGGATGAGACTGAGAGCCAGTGGTTGGGGTGGGGAGAGGAGAAATCTCTTTTGTGTTTAGGGTTGATGGGGGTCTGTGACTGGTGGGGACATTTCTAAGGGTGGGAATCTTCTCCTACTAAGAGTGAGAGTTGGGGAGCCTGTGAATGTTTGGGAGGAGGGCAGATGGATAGAGGGAGGGTGACCCAGGGCTTCTGGATGGATGAGATCGGGTTTCGAGGGAGGGGAATCACGCCGCATTGATTTGGGAAGGATGACCCGTCTGGTCTGCACTGAGCTGCCTCTTCGCTTCTCTCCCTCTCTGCAAAATTCTCGGAGTCCCCTGGAAGCAGCTGGCTGTGCGGATTTCTGGTGGGAAGGGAGGCTAGGGCCCGGGATCGGGCCGTCTTCACCCCCACCCCCACAGGGCGAGGCTAGCAGGTTTCGGTGCGGGGGAGGAAGGCAATCCCCTCCAGCTCCCAGTCACCCCAAACCCCCTTTTCTTCCCCTCAGGCGTCGTTATGGCGTTGCGAGGACACTGGGCATTGCCATTCGGGTTTTGCCTCCGAAAGTTATACCTTCGAGGTGTCCCGGGCACACCTGGAGCGAGGCCGAATCTTGGGCCAAGGTAAGAGGCCTGTGGGGGAGGGGGACGGCTGCTGTTCCGGTGCCCAGCCCCCGGGGGTGGGTGGGGAATCGATTACCTAGGAAAGTGATCAGCCAGTGAAATGGGGGAGGGAGCAGGAAGAGGACTGGCCCTCCCCCCTCCTGTCCCGGCTGAAGTTTTGATGAAATTAACCTTTATGCTGGGTTTCCTGGGTTGAAATTAACCTGTGTGTAGGAATCCCTTTTCTCTTTGGAAATTATCCCCGCCCCAACAAATACTTATTGAACTTGCCAAAGTCTCTACATTTCTTTTTGTCCTATTAACTTGTACAAGACCTAAATCTAAGTCTTAAATTATTATTTAAGAGCCCACCCCTCCCCCATCTTTGCAAAGTATTGAGTTTTTCTTCTTAGGGATAAAAATGGAACTGATAATATTCCTGTAGGTATTGAGTTAAAAAAAAAACATCCCTGATAACTGATTCAGAGGAAAGGCATGTGAGTAACTTGGTCATTTCTTGGTCATTATCACAGTGCTATCAGAATTTATGTTTGAGTTTCTAGTCTTGCTGGCCAAGTGAGGAGGAAGTTTGGAATATTATTCACTGGCTAAATGATTGAAATACGCAACCTTCCAGTTTCAGTGTGAGAGCCGCTGTTTTCTCCATTGACTTTTTTTTAAAAATGGGGATCTGTGATTTTTGTCAGTGTTGAAACTTCTCCCACTCCTTTCTGAGCAATTTAACTGTAACTTAGTTTTAGATAGTTGCCTGAAGGCTGGTCCTTGGTCACAGGCGTGTATGTGCTTAGAGGGAGGAGGGCTTCTTGAGTCCTAATGTGAGAGTCCTAATGTCAGCCCTGTAGTACTGGATTTGAAGTCCAAGATTTGAGTTCATATCCTACCTTAGACGCATTCTTCTTGCTTTCAATCAGTTTGCAACCTAATTGGTGAGGCCAAATAAAAATTCCAGCTTTATCTCAAATTACTCCCCTCCATGGACTCTCCATTGCAACCATATTGGACTATTGTCTGTCTCTTAGATAATCTTCCTATAGATCCAGAATACCCTCCCTCAATCCCCTTACTTAGCCTTTTGGTTTTTCTGCCTGTCCTTTAAAGCCCATCTCAAAGGCCCCCTTCTTCAGGAGGTCTTCTCTGGTTACCCACCACAATTTCCCATTCCCTTTCCCCTCCTATTTCTCAAGGCTCTTTGCATGCCTTCTCCCTAACGCATTTATATACCACTATATTATAGGACTTGTGTGCAAAGGATAAGAATGTCTCATAGGGATACCTTTTTCTCTGGCAAAGAAATTAGGCCTAGCTCTTCCAGCAGAAAACTGTAGTGGGCAAAGAGAAAGAACAACTTAAGCTTTGAGACTGGAATTGTAAAAGTTGGCTAGTCGTTTCAAAAGTGTTGTCTTGTATTTCTTTTTAACTACCTAAAGAGAAAATTGCTGCTTGTCCTCTTTCCATTTTAAAATCCAAATTTATTCCTTGCTGATAACAACACTGTAAGGAGCAGACATTTCTTCCTTCCATTCCTCAAAGCATAACATGCTAAGTGCTTCATAAAATCTTGTTGCTTTATTGAAGAAAACCATGGTGGGGGGAGGGGAGAAAGAAATGGCTCCTGAAATTATGCTAATTAAGTTCAACAAGCATCTCTTAAGCACCATTCTGTGGGTCCCCGTGCTGGGGACACAAGGACAAACAATTCCTGCCCTCAAGGGTTTTCTGTTCTACTGTGTGCAGTTAAATAGAAACTATATTTTAAAAAGCAAATTTAGGCTTGAAGTAAGGAAAAACTTAGTGGGATTCCCTCTCTTTGGAGGCATTCAAACAAAAGGCTAGACAATCACTTCTTGGCTATGTTATTGTTTAGTAGTATTATGGGTTGGATTAGATGACCATTAGGGTGCTTTCCAATTCTGAAATTCTGTGGTTCTGTAATTTTGAGAGGGGGAGCTCTAACAACTGAGGAGTGAGTGGGGAGAGAGGATGACAAGACTTTGCATAGAAGAGAGTTACAGATCCCAAGAGATATGGAGTAGGAAGGAGTACACCAGGAGCATGGGAGAGGGAATGTTGTATTTGAAGGAGCATCACATCTTGATAGGAATGAAGAGTAATTAAATCTGGAGAGTACTGGAAAGGTAGATGAGCATCAAATGGTAGGGGGTCTTTAAATGCTAGGCTGTTTGGATTTTGTTTTAGATAAAGGCATTTTTGAACTGAGTAACGTGGTCGGATCTGGGTATTGGGAATGCTAGTTTGGCAGGCGGGTCAAAAGTGAATTGGAGGGGGTGCCAATGCTGATTGCAGCAGTCTAAGTGAGTCAGAAGGGCCCAAATCAGGGCAGAGGCTATGTGAGTAGAGTTGGGGGGATGGGGTGATGCAAGAGATTTTGTGGAGTTGGGATCCATAAGATTTGGCAGCTACTTTAGTAGTCTTTTCACGCTTTAGAATCCCCAGATGTGTGCCCCTTCGGGCTCCTTTTCTTTGCTATCTCTCTCCCCCTTAGTAGTTGATTATCAAACAAGCTAGGCCAGTTCCTTACCTGACTCTCCATGTGTGCTAAGCAAACATCCTTCTGCAAACACTACCACAGACCAGAATGCCTTTCATTGGAAAATTAAATTCAGTCTGGTTTTTCCCACCACTCTTGATTAATACAGCCTATTGGAGGTGGGGGTTTTTTTTAAGTTCACATTTTAGATTAGAAAAAGCAGTCTGATTTTATTGTGAAACCTAATGGGAAGGAGAGAGGGGAAAGAGGTAAGAGGGGACTACTTCCTTATCTTAATTTAATAAAAAATGTTTTTTAACTTTTAGGCGGTTAGGGTTAAGTGACTTGCCCAGGGTCACACAGCTAGTAAGCGTCAAGTGTCTGGTCTGAGGCCGGTTGTGAACCCAGGCTCTATCCACTGCTGTATCTACCTAGCTGCCCCTACTTCCTTATCTTTCTAGTTGGTCCGTGGCTCCCAATTTCTGGAGACATTTCACAGCAAAGATCTTATTAGCATCTCAATTAATCATAAGAATTAATAAACACCTACAATGTTCCGGGCACTGCTAAAGACTGGGGATATAAGGAAAAGCGAGAGGCATTCTCTGCCTTTAGGGAGCTCACAATCATGCAAACAACATGCAGACAACTATGTACAAACAAACTATATACAGGGTAAATTGAAAGTGATCAATGGAGGAAGGCCACTATAACCAAAAGGGATTGGGAAAGGAAGGATTCCCGTACGTGAGATTTGAGAGACTTGAAGGGCGTCAGGGAAGCCAGCAGGCTTCCAAACTGCAAGTGTGGGGCCACTCATGGCTCTTAATCCTTGGCTAACCAGCTTTGCCCCCATCTGTTTCCTACTTGGGCTAATTTGCTACTCTTTAGGAAGCTGGGTGTTCCACACTTCCACAAGGAAGAGAGGGAGAGGGCTGTTGATTTTGTGGGGACATCCAGTCAGTTAACCTTCAGAACTCCCAAGCTCGATCAGTCCACCAGCCTGTAGCAAGGATTGTGAGCATGTGCCACCCTGTGCCCACTTTTGATGCCTTCTAATTCATTTCTGAATATGCTTCTGGATATGCTTGGATGTTCAATTAAAAAGAGCCAGTTAAGTAAAACCAAGCACCAGAGTGACTGTATGCAACATTCCACACCCATAGTTCTCTCACCCCATTTCTACTGAAAGGAGGGAAGAGCTTCCCTTCTTCTCCAGGACCATGATCACTTGGCCTTTAGACTTAATTTTTCTCTGCTTTCATGTAGTTCTTGGCTCCCCGTTACTCTACTCTAATCAGTTCACACAAGTTTTCCATGTTTCTCTGGATTTTCCCCTTTATAGTTTGCTGCAGTGCAGTAATGTCCCATTTCACTTACAAGCCAGTATTTGCAGCCCGTGTTGATGGGTATTTGCTTAGTTTCCAGTGTTTTGATGCCACAAAGAACCCTGCTGTAAATACATGGAATCTTTCTGTCTTTGTCCTCCTTAGGTACTCTGGCTAAAAGATTAGGAACTGTTAGCTTTTTTCACATCATTCTAAATACCCCATACGCAAGCTTAAACTTCCTCTCCTGGACTAATTTTCATTGAGACATACGTTCAGTGAGATTTTACTCCAATTGAATTCCTCCAGTGTGTGTGTATGGGGGTTGGGGGAGGATCCTCTAAAATGTCGAGATAGGAACATATTGAAAGGTTTGCACTTTCTTTTGAAAAACTGGTAAACTTAGGGAGACGGGAGGTGAGGGAGGAAGAAAATTTGGAACTCAAAATTTTAAAAGATTGTATGTTAATTGTCTTTATATGTGATTGGGAAAAAATAGAATATTAAAAATAAAAGAAACAAGGAAAGTTGCGGGTGAACTAATTGGTCATTGTCTCAGGGCTTGGTGGGATAATTGGCTAATCGTAGCATATAATAATTAGAACCACTAGTAAAATGCTAAAATACTTTCCCAGTTTTGAATGCATTTAAGATTAGGGTAGTTTTTGGAGTAGGAACTTGAAGCTCTTCCCAATTCACTGATCCCATCTCCGGAAGATTGGCCTAGGTGTTGTCACTGAGACAGATCCCCATGGTGGGGTACATTGAAACTACTGTTTCATTTTATGGCATGTATAACAAGGCTGTTAGGGCCAAAAGGAACCTTAGACATCATTTCATCTAACCTCTTCCTCTTATGGATGAGGAAACTGAAGTCCTAGAAGGCAAGGGACTTGGTTAGAACTAGTGTTTCCCTGAGGAACTTGCCTTGCTAGAGGGAAATGATTGTAAAGTGAATTTTGTTAGGAAAGAATGACCTTGCTGTTATGAGCTGGAATTTAGAGCCTGCAGCCAGGGCAGTGGATTCTTGTCACCATGCCTGTGCTGACTGATGCTGCAGGACTTATCCAGGTAAAGTGGAGCTCCTTGGGAGACATCTCACTTAATCCCCACCGCCTCCCATTCCTAGCACTGAGCTGCTCATTTGCATCCCAGGTGTGAAGATCAGGTGAGGCATCTTGTGTTCCACATGTCTGAGTAAGGAAGCGCCAGATGAGAAGTTAAGATTTTGGAGGCTTGGGAACCAAGCAGATGGCACTGGTGGTCAGTCACCTTATGCTGCCCTACCAAAGTGCTCGATCGGGCTCTCTCCCTCTCTCTCCCTCGTCTCTTGCTTTCTCTTCTCTCTTTCTGTCTTCCTCTCTCTCTTCCCCCCCACCCAAGTAATATTTTCATCAAAATTCTCCTGAGAGTCTGTTTCTTAGGAGCTTTCAATTCTTGTCATTAGCAAAAGATCTTTATAGAAGTTAATTCAAAAGAAGCTTACTATTCCTATTTCTCCCAAATGTTTCTTTTCTTTGTTTTCTCCCTAATAATAATTTTCATTCGTTTTTTTTTGAACACCAGGATCATTTCCCACTCTAACACCCATTGCATTTTCCCTTGTAATAAAGAAACACTTGGGCAACGCCATCCTTTGAAAAGACGATGAAGTCTGAGGGTATAGGCATCATTTCCCACTTGGAATGCCTCACCTCTCATTTGTTTTCCTCAATTCTCTGAAACCAATATTGGTCATTGCAACTAAGCCAAATTTGGAAGCATTTTATGTCAGTGGCGTTCTTGGTTTTGTTAGTCATGCCATCACGTATGTTGTTTTTGGTTCCTCCTTTCTTTTTTTTTTTTTTGGCTAGGCAGTGGGGTTAAGTGACTTGCCCAGGGTCAAACAGCTAGTAAGTGTCAAATGTCTGAGGTTGGATTTGAACTCAGGTCCTCCTGACTCCCAAGGCCAGAGCTCTATCCACTGTGCCACCTAGCTGCCCCATGTTCCTCATTTTTTGTAGTCTGACAATTTCCTATTACTGTTGATCATTTTTCAGCAAAATGCCACCCAGAATTCCTTTAATTCTAATGAACCCAGAAGTATTTGCTTACTGTGTGCAAGGCACTTACCCCTGCTGGGAACTGCAGGACATAGGAATATGATACAAAAGTATGCTGGTTCCTGGGGCAGGCATGGGGTTGGAGTTGACCTGGTGGTGCTTATCCCCTAACTGGATCATAAGACATTTTGTACTTGAAAAGATGACTCGGGAGGACCACTGATAAGTAGACCTAGAGGGAGGTATTCTGGAGAGGCTTAGGGAGAAGGTTGAATTTGAACTGTACCTTGAAGAGCTTCACTGCCTTGATTCCCAAAGAAAATCCTTTTTAATTGGACATAGAATGGAAATAGGCTGCTAGGAGGTGTAGGGTTTAGAACGAACCTCTGTGGCCTGGATTCAGGAAGACTCATCTTTGTGACTTCAAATCTAGCCTTAGACACTTACTAGCTGTGTGACCCTGGGCAAGCCGTTTCACCCTGTTTGCCTCAGTTTCCTCATCTTTAAAATGAGCTGGAGAAGGAAATGGCAAACCACTCCAGTGTCTTTGCCAAGAAAATCCCAAATGGGGTCACAAAGAGTCTGACGTGACTGAAAAAAACAAAACTAAACTAAACAACCAACAGGGAATAGAGATGCTCTTGGAGGGAAAAAATCCATTTTGTAGCTCTTAAACATGCCTTTGCTGCATCATTTTCGATCTGGTACCAGTATAGATGAATTGGGGGACATGGGGCATTATAGTGGGAGGAGCACTGGGTTTGAATCCTTGTCTTTCTTCTTAGCTATGTGAACCCTAGCCAGCCTCGGTTTCCTCTTCTGTCAGCTGGGGGGTGATAATATTTGAACTTAACCACTTCACAAGGTTGTTATGAGAATAAAAGGCTCAGGGAAAGATTTAGGGTAACGGTGGCCCACAGCTGGAGGTGACCTTTTGGTGGCCCACACTGCTAGCAAACGAGCATTCCAGGTCAGAATGGCAACTAAATTCAGTGCTGGACTTGGAGTTGGGACAGCTTCACTCAGTTTCTGGTTCTTCTACTTAGTTCCAAGGTGACAATGAGCAAGTCATTTAAGGTCTCTGGGCCTCGGTTCCCTGGCCTGTAAAATGAGATTGGGATGATCCTGAGATCTCTAAGATTCCTTCCAGCTTGAATTCTGTGATCTTACAATCCACCTCCATCCCCTTGTGGATTCAGGTCTTACAAATATTGTCCCTTGTCAGGAAAAGGACTATGTTTTCCCTAGGCTTTCCTGCCTTGGTGAATTGCTGATTCCTCAAACCTAAGTAGGCCACTGGGTTCTGAGCTGGTTTGGAGATCATATGACTTCCCAGATGGGGTATTGGCACCCAGGCATCCTGTGAAGATCTCAGTGATGCCTCTTTGTGAACCTGTTTTGGGTTTTCTTGGCAAAGATACAGAGTGGTTTGCCATTTCCTTCTCCATTCAGCCCATTTGACAGATGAGGAAATGGGTGAGGTGACTTGCCCAGGGTCACATAGCTAGTGTTTGAGGCCAAATTTGAACTCATCTTTATGACTCCAGGCCTGGCACTCCATCTACTGTACCACCTAGCTGGCCCCTTCCAGCCTGGTTAGATCTCAATATTAGAATATCTCCAATTTATCTTGTATTTATTTAGTTTGCACATGCTTTGCATGTTGTCTCACCCATTAGATGTATATTTCTTGACATTGGGAACCATATTTTTGCCCTCTTTTTTTGTATGTCTAGTGCTTAGCATAGTGTCTGGAACTTACTTGACTGACAGGAAGAGATTTCCACCCCATCCCTTTTTTTTCTTAACCACTTCTGTATTTTTTTAATAGTCATCTCCCCTTTTGGTGCTGGATACGACTTTAGATCGCCCCTTCTCTTGACTCTTTCATAGAATAGGAGTGTTCTAGACTCCCTTCTCTCCTAGTTCAAGAGTTGGTGTTTTGGGGTATTCAGGGATCCATTCTCTTTAGACAGCCTCACAGATTAATTCTGTCATTCTGGAGGAAACTAGAAACACAACTCATTCTCTTGGTTCTAGAGGGAACAAGAAATAAAGTCATATGTTCTTTTTCTTTTTTTTTTAATATGTCTATGTGGGAAGGAGGGAAGGGAACTCTGATAAGGAAGTTAGATCATAGCCTCGTTTGTACCCTTGTGAATTTCCTGTTTAAAATGAAAGCCAATCGCTCTTAGTTTGAGGTAAGTCAGTGACTCAATTGTGGAATGTTCATAACTGGGCATTTAATATTGACAGGTGGTGAAGGGAAGGCAGTTGAATCACTGGCACCTGATGGGCTGTCTCTTTTTTTGTGTGCTTTTAGTAGGTGAGAGATTGAATCAGCTCTTGGTGACCTCATCTTTTCACACCAACAGGTGCCACAGCCCAACCTGATCCCACTCAGATCCGAGGGATTGGCTCCAGGCCTACTTTCTCCTTCCCCAGGAGGAAATAGGACCCTGTGGACAAAATGAAGGACAACTGTATTTGATAGCCCGTCTGTTACCATGGCTCCTTCCTTCACTGCTGTGGTTTCCCGGCTTGTGGAATAGGGCCCTAGGAAGGTCTGTGCTGTCCCCTCAGTTTCCTGAAGCTCAGTTCCACGTTAAAATACGTCTTCCCCTCCCCCTGGTTTTTCTGAAATTTTGCAGGTTAATGTGCTTTTTAAAAACTGCATAAAATTAATTTAATTAATTTTAAAAATTTATTAATTTTAAAAAATAATCTATTCTCTTCATTATTTTTTAAAATTTATTTTTAGTTTTCAACATTCACTTTTATAAGATTTTGAGTTCCAAATTTTTCCCCTCCTCCTTCCCCAAGATGGCGTGTAATCTGATGTAGACTATACATGTACAATCATATTAAACATATTTCCACATTAGTTACATTGTGAAAGAAGTATCAGAAAAAAAGGGAAAAATCACGAGAAAGAGATAGACAAAATAAAAAGAGCAAATAGTATGTTTCGATCTGCATTCAGACTCCATAGTTCTTTGGATGTGGATAGCATTTTCATCATGGGTCTTTTGGAGTTTTCTTAGATCATTGCATTGCTGAGAAGAGCTAAGTCTGTCAAAGTTGATCATCATGCAATGTTGCTGTTACTGTGTACAATGTTCTCCTGGTTCTGCTTGCTTCACTCAGCATCAGTCCATACAAGTCTTTCCAGTTTTTTCTGAAATCTGCCTGCTCATCATTTCTTATGGAACAATAGTATTCCATTATATTTATATACCACAACTTCTTCAGCCAGGGAATGATTCTTGAAGCATTGGAGACATCTGAAAGCTGGGGGTCACTTATACACACCAAACAAGAAATGATTGTCTAGACAATAAGGACTTTCCCATTGGTGAGTGGGAGGAAGGAAGAGATGAATGCGGACCAGAAAGAAGAGTTAAAGCTTCCTTGAAGAAGCAGCCCTCAAAGATGGACTGAGTTTGCTTAGGAAGGAGGGAAGGCATTCCTGGGAGGGAAAACTGCTTAGGCAGAGGTGGTAATGGGGATAGGGTGGAGGTCCTTGTCACCTCAAACTTGATAAATCTGGAAGACATATTTTAAGGGTTGCCTGGCCGAGTAGGTGGGGCTGTGTTGGTAGGAAGAGTGTTTGGGGAAGCTGAACTGTATTCTACAGGGTTTTGTAAGCCACGTGGCTGATGATGGAACTGCAGTTTTCGGAGGCTGAACCTGGAATGCATTTGACCATCAAACCAAGCATTCCGGAGAAGCCGGTTTGGGGTGCCCCCCCTCCCAGGGTGGAGTTTAGGGAAAAACCTGAAATACGAAGAGAAAGGTCTTGGGATCATTGGTGACCTAGGCTGCCAAGATTTCCTTTTGATCTCTTACTTAGAGCTATGGGGGAGGCCCCAAAGAGAATGTGCCAGGGGTGGGGAACCTGCAGCCTGGAGGCTACATGTGGCCCTCTAGGTCCTCAAGTGCAGCTCTTTGACAAATCTAAACTTGTGAAGTTTCAGTTTGTGAAGATTCCATCAAAGGGCCACACTTGAGGACCTAGAGGGCCACATGTGGCCTCGAGGCTGAGGTTCCCCACCCCTGTAAGGTTCATCTTGTTTACATTGGAAGAACATTTCTCCTAAGACAAGCAGCAGGCCTGGTGAATGCAGTGCAGTGCTGAGTTTGCTTGGTGTTAGTGGACCTAAAGCTTTTGGGGGCTGCAGTGTCCTCAACTACAAAGGGGTGTGGTTGTCATAGAAAGGTCCCTTTTAGCTGGAAATCTAGTATGGTCCGATTTGTGTGCTTTTCTCTCCCGTCCTTCCTATGGTCCTTGAGTAATTAAGTACCTAGAGGCCAAAAGGGGTGCAGCTAGGTGGTATAGTGGATACAGTGCTGAACCTGGAGTGAGAGGACTCATCTTCTTGAGTTCAAATCTGGCCTCTGACACTTAAAAGCCATGTGACCCTGGGCATGTCACTTAATCCTGTTTGCCTCAGTTTTCTCATCTGTGAAATGAGCTGGAGAAGGAAATGGTAAACCACTCCAATATCTTTGCCAAGAAAACCCCAAATGAACTTACGAAGGGTTGGACAGGACTGAAAAAGGACTGAACAACAACCTTGCCAGGTTGTTAAGAGAATCAAACAAGATAATTTTTGTGTGCTTAGCATAGTACCTGACACCCAAGAGGCACTATGTAAATGCTTATCCCTCCTCTTGGGAATAAAAATATAAGCCAAAGTCCTTACCCTCCTGGAGCTTACACATAAAGGTGGGGAGGGGAGTGGAGAGAAGGTAGGTATGCCCTAAGGAAGCATGGTAGAGAAAGAAGTCTATAGTCAGGATGAAGTCTATAGCCCAGAGAAGAATGGTTGCTGTTTGCTCTTCATTCTGGAAGAGGACCAAGACATCAGGGAGGTGATACCATGACATGGAAGTGACTTGGATTCATCGGAAGGAAGGCTGTGTCACCAGCCTCTTTCTTCTCTGGAGCCATCTGGGTCCAGTGGCCAGATATAGAATAGGAGTCCTGCAAGATGGCTAGCCTAAGCACTTTCCTTAAGATGGAGGTTCTGGGAGGAGCCCAACAATCCGAGGAAACTTTTTTAAAGGTAGAGTGGTAGAGAAAGTCCAGAGTCTATAGGGAGGCAGAGAGGAAATACATTTCATGAATGTGCAAAGGTGTAAAAGACCAGAGATGAACTGATATAGAAGGAACCAGGAAGTAGGCCAATAGATTTGGACTGTAGACTGTGTTTGGGAGTGGGGAAAGGATAATATCAAGTTAGATTGTCAAGAATTTTAAATATCAAACAAAGGAGAAGTTTCTATTTTTGACCTAGAGGCATCAGGAGCTTTTTGTTCTGGGGATCGTCTTGGTCTTTTTTGTTTTTGTTATACACACACTCCATCCCCACCCCCCAACTAGGGGATTTATCCGAAGCCTCCTGATCCTGCCCCTCTCATTACCATCCTGCCCCTCCCTCATTACAGGGCATTCTATAGTGCTCAGCCTCTAATCAATCAGTCAAACCAGCTAAGAATATTAGAGTTGAAAGAAACTCACATTTCATCTTGTCCAGTCTAATCCTCTTGGTTTAGGAATGTGGAAGGTGAGGCTTTTGGTGTGAGAGTCCATTGTTCAAGGCTCCTGGTTCCCACTTTCCCTACGCCTCAGGTAGTGGGGGAAAAGGAGGCCTGGTTAGTACGACAAAGATACGGTAGGAAAAACAGCTTGTCAATAGGCAGAGCTCACATCTTGAAATGTACCTGGATTGTAGGACTCGTGATCATTTATTGCCCTTGAAAATTTTAATTAGCTGATTAATGATTATTCACAGGTTTTAAACTGCTCTAAACTCTGATGTCTTGTTGTATATACAATTTCATTTTTGTATTGGGCTTAAGACTCCCCAAAGTCTTGTTTTTTTCTAGAAGGAATTCTGCCTTGTGTGAAGCTTTTCTTAGAGGAATAAAGTTTCACTGTGTGTCTATGGAAAGGAATATATGGATTTGGCATTAAAATTTAAATCATCTGGAGTTCAAAAGAGGTATAGAGCATTTTAGAGAGAAAGCCAGCCCTCATCTGGGATGTGGCATTTATTTAGTCATGAACCTGAAGCGATCTTAGCTTTATTGCCTCTAAGTATAATCCACAAACTGGTTCTCCATTTTCTTTTAATCAGTCAATGAGCATTTAGCAAGTAGTCAGCACTCTGTAGGTAGGTCCAATGACAGCCTCTTCTCTCAAGGACCTCGCCTTCAACCTGGGCCCATGTCAACACTTACCAACTAGAAGGAAAAGCATATATAACCAATCAACCTCTTGGAGTAGATGGAGCTTGAAGGAAGCTAGAGATTTTAAGAGGTGGAGCAATAATTCCACCTAGGCCTTATTTCAGCTCTTGGTCCTCTTGGCTTGGGGGAGGGGGGCAAAATTAGAATTTTAATGCGTTGTTTCCTTTGTAATTCTGTGGATTTGGTTTTATGCATTTAAAAACATAATTCTGAGAACAGGTCCATAAACTTCACTGGATTGCTTCCCAAGAGGCCTGTCACATAAAAGATGTGGGACTCTACTTTGACTCTTGTTCATTTTCTATAAGCCTTAATATAATCTCTTAACATAAAAAAACTTACCAGTTCCCTTAAAAATGTTGAGCACCAAATCTAGGTTTGACCGCTGTAACTGATAAGTATCTACTCATACCCCCACAGGTGGGTGAATAACTGAAGGTGGGGAGATCATTCTCCAACAGTAGTGAAATGACTCATCATCAACTAATGAGAGTATGGAGCATGGGAACTGTGAAGTGGCTAAAACTGAAACCCACTGCTGACTCATGCTTATGGCCATGAAAGTGTCTCTGTGGTACTAGCAAAGGAAAAACGGAGTGGAATGGGAAATGTACAGGGAGTGTCTCTGCGGTTTTGGAGATGAGGAGAACGCAACACTAGGTCCCGTGCCTGAGTTCGTTCCTTAAAGTAGCTAGGTAGAAGCCCTTCTCTGGAGTTTACATTTTTTTTCCCCTGATTTTTCTCATTTTGCATATACTCCTCCTAGGCATGTAGATGTCTTGCCTCAGTGACTTAGGAGATGTGGTCTTTTAAGAACCACCCTGATTCAAATTCATCCTGTGGCCAGTTTAGGGGGATAGGTTTGGGAAAACTTTGGTCGGCTCCTTGGTCTTGGCTAGCCCTGTAAGCAGGATTTCTGTTCACTAGGCGTATAGACTTCTGGGATCCAGGATTCCTTCCATGCCTCTGTGGAACTTTGGAGGAAAGAACTATAATAAAGGATTTTAAAGTAAACATCAAAAAAAACCCTTCCTGGATGCCAAAGGAAGGAAGGATAATTGATGCAAATTAGCTCATACCTCTCTAACACCCTGACTATGCTCTTATCAAGCTTTCTTTCACCACTATCCTGATATAATGATATATCGATACTTTAAGTCATATCTGGTTTCCTTTTTTGCCCAAATATTCGAGTGAATGGGCTTCCATGGTGTCAGTGCACTTCAGCCCACTGTGATCTGGCCTGATGGCCTTCATTGTCTATACCAGCAGATTTTTTTTTCAATATTTTAATAGCTGTTTTTTCCATCATAGTTGGTTTGCTTTGCAATCCTATGTATTTTATTTTCTGCATTTAAAAACATGAGTCTGAGAAAAGGGGTCCAGAGCCTTTGTAAAATTGTCAAAGGGGTTCGAGGGCCCCCCAAAAAAGAGTTCAAAACACCCAGGTCTTTATCGTGGGCTGTAGCAATGATTTATGACTTCTAATGTGAGTTCGTTTTTATTCTTGTTGAATAACTGTCCTCTCCTTGATTTTGAAAGCAGAAAAATCCAATAGTATTTTATACCTCTCTGACTACTTCAATGCCTCACATAACATGTTGTTGTTGAATTTGCTTCATTCATGTCCAATCTTCTCGTGACCCCGTTTGGGGTTTTCTTGGCCAAGATGCTGGAGTGGTTTGCCATTTCCTTCTTCAGCTCATTTGACAGATGGGGAAACTGAGGCAAGCAGGGTGAAGTGACTTGCCCAGGGTCACACAGTAAGTGTCAGAGGCTGGATTTGACTTCAGGTCCTCCTGACTCCAGGGCCAGTAAGTGCTCTATCCACTTTGGCACTCCATCTTCTGTGCCACCCTAGCTGCCCCTCATATAACATAGTAGTCACGAAATCCAAAGCTGGTTTGGATTTAATAAAAAGCATGATCTTGTAGCTTCACCTCTGAATTTAATAACAATAACAATAGCTAGCAGTTTAAAAATATATATGTATATATATATGTATATGTATGTACACACACATATATTTATCTTTAAAGATTTGCAGAATGCTTTACATATGTTATGTTTGAGCCTTAAAATAACCCTTTGAGGTAGGTGCTACTGCTATTATCCCCATTTTACAGATAAGGAAACTGAGGCTGAGAGTGATTAAATGACTTTACTTAGGGTCACACAGCTCGTAAGTGTCCAAGGCAGGATTCAAACTTTGGTCTTCTTAATTGTACGTACTCCCAATATTTTTTCCATTGGGCCACCAAAATGCATCATATTTAGGTTTGTCAATAGATGAGGCTTCTGACATTACCAGGGTGGGGTTCTATCTCTTCTGTCCAAGGCATAGTTCCCAAAGATGAGCCTGGATCATAGATTGAAGGTCATGGTCATAGGATTTAGTGCTGGAAGTTTCCATAGCTATGGAGTTTTGTTTTCTTTTTTATTATTTAATCCCGTTCCCCCATTTCACACATGAGGACAATGAAGCCCATGGTGGTGGGAAGTCGCAGAGATGTTTTGAACTCAAGTCCTCCAAAACCAGATCTAGTGCTCTTGCCACTACACCACCTGCCAATGAGTTGTGTCTAGCCATCTTCCTCTCCCCAACATCATCCATAGGAATTACTCGTTGGCAAGACCCCACAGAGGAGACCTTCCCAGTCTGTTCAAAACACAGCAACATCTTTGCCTTTTAATTAGCAGCCCCATCTCTCTGGTCTCTGTTCACCCGACTCACTCTCAGATCTATAGGAATCAGTTGTGGCATTTTTTATATTAATATGGGCATTTATAAGCACATGAGCTTTTTCTTTGTGAGAGGCTGTATATGGGGATGCATAGTCATGCACACCCAACCCAAGTGTGTAATTAAGACTCTTAATTGGTGGAGCCACGTCACATTTCTCTCCCCTTTAATAAAGCAGGGCTGGCGTGGAAATCTGACGCATGGCTGCCTTCTGCCTTCCAAAAGCACTGATTTGTGTTGTGGCCATCTAGATTTCATCCATGTGGGGTTTTTCCTGCTTAGGAAACTTTCTCCTTTACCAGGGCAGGTCAGAGATGGTTCTAGCTTATGGTGAGGGCCCAGGGAAACCTATGGAGCCTTTCTCAGAATCATGTTTCTAACTTCAGAATAAAACACAGAAAATTACAAAGGAAATCAATGGTTAGGGAAAGTAAGGATGTCATTTTTTTCTTCTTCACCTGAAATTCATGGGCCCCCTAAAATCTATAAGCGTAGATTGTATATATGGTGTACTGTGTACTAATATTTTCTAGAAGGTGTGTAAGGAAGGTAGGGTTTGGGGGTTTTTTTTAGCCTTAATTGATATTTTCACTTAAAAGAAAAATAATCCCTAAGTCACTGCTTATAACAAAAAATCAAAAGTAAGAAGGAAGGGGTGGGAGGTGGGGAAAGAACAGTATTCCACACTGATAGTTCCCCTATCTTTGCAAAGGAAGTATGGAACATTTTCTCATGTCTTCTTCTAGGTCAACCCTACTCATTATAATTATACAGCCAGGAAAGTGCTTTAAAAGAAAATAAATCACTGGCCAAGATTAAAAATCGGAGGACTAGCATGTAATGGAAAATCCTGGCTATTCAACATACCCACCTGTGGGACTTTGGACAACTGCCTTAAATTCAGTTTCCTCATCTGTAAAAGGAGGGAGGGGGTGTTGGGCTAGGTGGGCTCCAAGATTCTTTCCAGCACTAAACCCTATGTTAAGCATTTTTTAAAAAACACACACTCTTCTCTGTAAATTACTCCTGTGCATCCTTAACAATCAGAAAATAGTCCAATATTCTTCTGGACTAATGGCTCATCTTCCTTGAGCTTTGCAGAACATTCCCTGGTGACCCTCGATGGAACAGCCCGGTATGAAATGACCTTGCTATATGTACGGTTTTCCCATAAACCAGAAGGATTCTGGGAACTACAGCCACTCGACTCCAGAAGAAAATGAACACTTAGAGATAACTGATGTATTATATAATCAAAACTGTGGCTTCTCAAAGATCTTTGTCTAATGGCTTAAAAGGGTGTTTTTGAAAGAGTACCTGAAGCTCTGTAGGTCCTAACCTCCCTTGACTCTTGATAGATGGTAACCTCTGTCCCCTGCCCACTAAGCAGAATTCAGGCATTAAGCATGAGAAGAGAAAGTATTTAAATCTGGCATTGATAGCTAGCTGGTTGCTTCATCCCACAGCATGACTGCCTTTGCATTTAGTTAATGCATAATTCTCCTCTGAAATTGATTTTCTTGGCAGGAATCTTTGCATCTGGCCCTCTTAGCTACTTTATTCTAAGCATCCTGAGATGCTCTGGGTGTTAACACTTTAAAAAAAGGGTGGGGGAACTCTGGCTTAGACTAATTAAGGTTTCTGGTATCTCCCTGGTGGACCAGAAAACCTGTTTTGTCAGGATAAAACCTGGGAGCAAACACCCTAGCATTTCCAAGGTGTTTAGCTGATTTTATTTACATAAAGAGGGAGCTTCCTGTGCTATTTAAATTCCCCAAAGGCCTTATATAAATGGGCCTTGTCAAGTGTCAACATACCAACTGCACTGTCAGCAATTCAGTCCATCCAGCTGCCGCTGAAACATAATGAGATGAAGAGTGGTTATCTGTCTTAGCCAACAAACAAGCTCCCATCTGGAATATGACACCCACTTTGGCTTCTTTTGTGCTGAGAATGAAAAGGTAGAGAAAGGCAAGGTAGGAGAGGGAAGGGGATGTGCCTACGACAAAGAAGTGGCCACAGAGAGGATGAGAATGATGAACAGAATGAGTCCCCTGATCAGGGACATCGAATTTGGACACATGTATTGGTAAAGAAGCAAGTTGTGAAGGGATCTTTCTGCTCGATATTTTTAAAAGTATTTAATACATCAAAGATGGTACTTTCGAACCTGCCCTGTTTGTCTGTGTTTCTTTCTGAACTTGTTTTCTTTTGGGCATTTTAGAAAGTGCTTTAATGAGCCATTTATCTCCCCTCAGTATTCTTTGGTTTTGTTTTGTTTTTTGTTTTTAGGCAATTGGGGTTAAGTGACGTGCCCAGGGTCACACAGCTAGTGTCTAATGTTTGGTCTGAGGCCGGATTTGAACTCAGGTCCTCCTGACTTCAGGGCCAGTGCTCTATCCACCGTGCCACCTAGCTGCCCCTCCTCAGTATTCTTAATATGAAAATTTTACCTTTCTGTAGAGCTTTAAGGTCTACAAAAGTGCATAACCACTGGAGAGAGGTGTCCTTAGTGCTGGTATTGGCGCCATTTTATGCATGGGAAATGTAGGCGCCCAGTAGAAGTGACTTGACAAAAAACTTTGCACAGGTAGTGTTGGAAATGGGACATCAAACCCATTTGACTCCCAAGTCTAGCACTCTTCCCACAGTAAATATGGCATCTGCAGATACCTGTGGTCTTTTTCCTAGGCCCCACTGTGAAGTGGACCACTGCATCCTTCACTGGACTAGAAGCAGAGATAATAGCTAGTCTTTAAAGTTTGTAAAGCACTTTACATTGACATTATATCATTTGATCCTCACGATTGCCCTGTGACAAAGATGCTATTAATATTCCCATTTCACAGATGAGGAAGCTGAGGCAGACCGAGGTTAAGTGATTTGCTTAGGGTACCTTGCCTAGTAAAGGACTATGATAGGTTGTGAGCTCAGGTCTTCCTGACTCCAAGTCCATTTCTCTATCTATTGCTTCCCGAAGCCTGCTGTGGGGCTCAGAGAGACAGTAACTTGTTCTACATGTTATGAGGAAATAATAGTTTAACTGAAAATTCCAAGGTCTTAACTCACAATTCCCACTATGAAAGACCTTTAAGGGATCTCTGTGGTATTTGGTTTGTCTTAATCAGTTAAGAGTGAGAGTCTGTCTGTCTGTCTGTCTGTCTGTCTGTCTGTCTCTCTCTCTCTCTCTGCCTCTCTCTCCCCCCCTCCACCCTCTCTCTCTCCCTCTTCCCTTCACTCCTTTGTCTTTTTACCTTTCTCCTCTCTCTCCCCCCTCTGTCTCTATTTCTGTCTCTTCTCTCTCTTTTCATCTCTTCTCTCTTCTCTCTTCTCTTCTCTTCTCTTCTCTTCTCTTCTCTTCTCTTCTCTTCTCTTCTCTTCTCTTCTCTTCTCTTCTCTTCTCTTCTCTTCTCTTCTCTTCTCTTTTCTCTCTCTCTGGATTGGGTTGAACTTGGTTCTTTCCCTCCCCTCCCCCACTCCCCACTCTGATTTGTTATCATTTATTTTAGGAGGGAGAAGGGCGAGGGAATTGTGGCCTAGGGCCATTTTGGATATTCTTAGAAACAGATAAAAGAAAATACTGTTGACCTGCCCCCACCCCTGGAGGCACTGATGAGAAGGCTATGTGGCCTAGCCACTGCTTTAACAGTACTGTAATAGATAATTTTCACAACTGCTGTGAAGAGAAGGAAATCTCTTGAGGAGAATGTGTAGGTCCACAGGGACCCTGATTCTGGACACAGGTGTGCTTTCACTGTCGCTGCTGACTGAATTCTCATGACAGCTGTGAGATGGGAAGGACAGGCAGGCTTCAGTTATCCCATTTTCCAGATGAGGCTACCTAACACTTGGATAGACTTTTAAGTGACTTGCTTGCCTCGAATCTGGTGAGTGGTAAAGACCAGACGTAGAAGCTAGGTCTTTGGGTTTTATCCCCATTCCAAAAAGAGAGGTCATCAGCCAACCTTGCCTGACCGCTCTCAGGGTGCCAAAGTGCCGCAGTGAATATTTTTTTTCTTCCGGTTCTTGGTTCACCTAGCTGGCCATTGAGATTTCTGAAATTCCCGAAATTTTCCATTTCTGAAATTTTGTGATGCCGAGAGGCAGAATTACACTTCCCAAAAGAAGCTTTGAAAAAGCCCATCTTGTGAGTTTTGAATCAGGAAAAGGGGGGTTTTTCTTATTGGGCAAGTACTCCGTTCTTGGTGGGCAGTAGGACCTAAGAAGATTAATCCTAGATGCCAGCATGGAACAAGACATGTAGCCTACCTTCACCAATGAATAGGGCCAGCCTCGATCAATTTCAGGAAATCTACTCGAGGCAGAGCAAACAGTCCAGGCGCAAGGGACAGCTCAGAGCCATAGCATTTTCCAGAAGAGATAAAGGGGAGGGTTGTGACATCAGTGATGGATGCCCCAAAGCCTGGAGCAGAACTCTCTTGGACATAGGTAAAGAACATTCTTCCAAGGGACTCTTGGAGGTTAAGTGAAAAGACCAAGAAAAGCAGTAGGACTAGGAGAGAGGAAACCCAGATTCTAGCCTAGTTCTACTACCAACTAGCTGTGTGACCTTGGGCAAGTCTCTTAATCTCTCTGAGCCTCATATGTAAAATAAGGATGATGAACTAGATGATCACTAAAATCAATTCCAATTTACCAAAACCTTCACTTTGGTGAAGTAGGTCAGTAGGTGACTGTAACGTTCAAAGCCCCCCTTCTTCCTCTGTGTGGGTATCCTAGGTGGGCAGGTTACCACCACATATGCATTCCTGAGTGGGAGGGACCCAACCTCCTTTCTTTTGGGTTCTTGCCTAGACTCTGACGCCTGATAGAACCAAGTAGGGAGCTGTTTCCGTCAAAAAACCAAACATGACCCAGGCGTAAGTGCTAGAGGGCTGTCCCCTAAGCACTTAGGAGAACATTCTGGTGGCCATAGCCCTCTCTTCTAGTCTGGGATCTAGGGCGTGGCAGATTAGCCCTGGTCTCCTGAGTCAGACTGAGTCCATTCAGTTCTTTCTGATACCACACAGAGGACTTGGTGCCCAGCACTCAATTTGGATTCCCCAGGGTAATGCCTGCAATGAGTCCTGTGCTGAGTAATACCTGAGGCTGCCGGCCAGAACCCTGTCAGTTAGAGTCCCATAATCTGCTAAATCCCTGGAATCTCTGCTTTTCTTGTCCTCGTGCCTGGAGTAAAAAGGTGTTATTATTATTCATGCTTTTATTCATTCAGTAGTTTTATTAAGCTTTTGATTATGCGAATTGTTAACTTGTCAGCTCTATAAGGTTATTAAAAGAGGTATGGAATATTTTCAAAAGTCCATAGGACATGGAAGAGACTTTAGTAGCAGTCCAGCCTTCTCATTTTACAGATTAGGAAACTGAGGCTCAGAGAGGGGGGAGTTACTTGCCCTAGTTGTTCTAATTTTTATTAATGTCATGGTGGATTTTTTCCTTTTATTTTACATCACAATTTCCCTTCGTACTCTCCTTTGTAACAAAGAACAGAATTACTTTTTTTCTTAAGTAGCATAGCCAAGCTAGCAGCCTTGGTCTTTCCTCTCCACCGTGCTGTTGAGAAGGGAGTTGGATAATGTGGAAGATAGGAACGAGGCCTTTGTGACTATCCTGCATTCTCAAAAGCCTTGATCTTTTTATATTCCTTTTTCCCAAAGGAATAAAGTGTTAAAATCCCCTGCCCTTGAGGCCCACTAAAGCCAAGCCGTTTCTGTAGCTGCATTAGGAAGCAATTGCATTTCATATAAATGCCCCATTGTTCTGAGTAGTAAAAAGTGATGCTAACATGCATTTTAGAAACTCCTTTAAAAGTTGTTGGACAAGCGAGCACTTGTTCTAGAGTCATCTGCAAATTCATGTGACCTAAAAAAAACCCGAAGCATCATCTGTGGGAAACGCCCAGCTTCTTTCTGTAGCTTTCTTTTCCAGCTGTTCTGTTGAATTGTTGTGGAATTTTGCTCCAAATGTCAGAAGCAGGGGGACTGAACTTTCTCCCAGCAGGCCAAACTCAAGCGTTTCAAGTCTATTCTATATTTTGTTGAGGAAATGTTGATATTTTGCAAAAGAAAGAAAAAATCATTGAATAGTTCCAAGATTTCTGAGTTCAGCAAAAGCCTTCTAGTTTTTATGAAATTGGTGTCAGCAAAACTCTTTGTCACAAAAGTCTGTTAACTCTTGGGGAGCTTCCATTCTCGATTAATGCATTTTTGCATTGTGATGCATGAGCAAGACAGCGGGACCACCCGGTGGTCATCAGAAAAGGTGAACAAAACCTTTTACCTGGCTGCTCCTCTTAAAGAATTAGTATGTGATCTTGCCTTCCCTTTACCACTTATTTTTCTCCCTAAATTTTAATGAATATCTTGGTGTTTGTCCTGTTGGTTTTATTTTATTTTGGTTTTTTACATCATGAATTTCCCTCTTTTGTCAAGGAGAATTGGCCAGTGGATGCAACATCTGTTATGTGGAAAGATGTAGAGAATAGCAGCTCAGAGAAGAATAGACTGAGAGCTTGGAGGCCTTGTCTAAGAGGCAGCATGGGAAGAGTCCTTAGGTTTGGAATTGGGCAAGGCCTGTGTTTGAACCCTGCCTTTGGCACTTAGCAGCTGTGAAGTCATGGACAACGAGCACCTTCCTCATTCCAGCTCACATTTCTAAAACACATTAAGGTTTAGAAAGTACTTGCCTCATTGAATCCTCACCACCCTGTGAGGAAATGGACTGAGAAGGGTGAAGCTACCAAGCCACAGTTTTGCTCATCTGTAAAATGGGGTTGTTAGCAGGGATGGTGTGGGAATCGGGAGTCTTTTGTAAATTTAGCAGTCATCTTCAGTTGATTCAGTATCTTTTTTCTTTTAACTGATGAAGGAAAAGGAGCATTTTTTAACTGGTGGAAGTATCTTGTTTAAGGTCAATATCCGAATCGGTATAAGGACTAGAACCTGTGTCATCTGATGTACAGTCCATCTGATTTTCCTTCACTGCCCTAATCTACTCTTTGGGGAGGGGTAGGCCCTGACTAGAAGAGGACGGGAGAAGACGGGGAGCTTCTCACTCACGTGGTAATTCTGGGAGTTTTTGCTCAGAGTTTCTGCTCAATGTTATCATCACTGCTACCTCATTGCCTAAAGGTTTGGCATCTGAAGAGTTTACTCACTCTGCTGGAATGTGTGACACAGGAGTCACCCTGAACTACCTGGAAATCTAACATAAAGGCTCCTTTAAGGGTTAGCCAAGAAAAGGTAGGAGGAAAAGGGAAGACCGTAGATGAGAGAGAGAATTGGCCGGCTCTTAAGGCCATACAAGGTAGGGAATGGTGCTTCTAGACAACAGGGTCCGAGATCAAATCTTAGGCTTTAGAACAGGGAGGGACAGGAGAGATCCTTTTATTGATCAGCAAACAAAAGGCCAAGCAAGTGATTTGACGCTGTCAGCCAGGTCCACATTCCAGAGTCCAGTTCTTTCTGCTGCCTCTCACTGGTCCATCCATCAAATGAGTTCTACAAAGAACTCCATATACAGTTTGTACCAAGTAGAGCGAAAAGAATGGCCGAACCTGATCACAGGAAATCTGTCCCTATCTATGGCATGGTACAATGGAAAGAGACTGGGTTTGGGCCAGAGGACCTGAATTCCAATCCCTTGATTTGCTGTTGACTGACTGACTTACTGCACATCCATTTAAACTTTCTAGCTCCCAGTTTGTTGTTCTATATGATAAGAGGTTTAGACAATTTTCTCTTTGAGGGTCCCTCTAGCTCTAAATTTATGGATCTCTGCTTTCAGAGTGATGTGAAGTCAGTTTAGCTTATAGCTTTTGTGAATGATCTCTTTTTGGAGGTTGCTGTAATTAACATGGAAACATCAGTGAGTGGAAGAGAGTGTTAGGAATAAAATTTCTAAGGAAAAATCAAAGACTCAAGATAGATGAGGTGAACTCTATGTTCATGCATGAAGTGGGTATGTTGCTAGGCAAAACACACACTCTGCAGAAGAAGCCAGAGCAAGCTTATATTTCTGTCCCTCCCTCATTTCCTCATTGGCTCCGTACTTCGAGGTGTACAACTTCCCAGCATGCCCCCTTCATGTTTCCCCCCCTTGATGCATTCCCTCCTTCCCCATAAGCCATTAAGCATGCCTACTTCATTAGATACCTTTGGATTTGACACCTGCCAAATTCTGAGAACTGTTTTTAGGTGGCCTACCTACCCTGTGGTCAGAGACGTTTCTGAGCTACTGCTTTCATCTTGTGGAAATATAAATTCTATGTCTTACAGGAGGAAGAGCCTCAGAGTTCACATTTCCCATTTATTGTGCTGTTGCACGACAAAGTAATCACATAGTTTCCCCCCCTCCAGCAGTACAGGTGTGGGATCTGAGGATGACTCCTCAGTGTTGGTCCCACAGCAACTCTTTGGCTCGAGAGAGGGCAGGTGGGTCTCTGCTGTCAAGTGGTGCCAAACATTGAGTAGAATAAGTGACTTAATTGAGCTTTACTAAGGAGGAGAAGAGGAAAACTTGTTGTAGGAATCTCTAGAAGAAGGAAGGGCAATTAGGTGGTATGGTGGATAGAAACTGGGCATGGAATCAGGAAGACTCCACTTCTTGAGTTCAAATCTGGCCTTAGACACTTACTAGCTGTGTGATCCTGGGCATGTCACTTTCTCTATTTGCCTTAGTTTCCTTATCTGTAAAATGAACTGGAGAAGGAAATAGCAAACCACTCCAGTATCTTTTTTTTTTTTAGGCATTTGGGATTAAGTGACTTGCCCAGGGTCACACAGCTAGTAAGTGTCAAGTGTTTGGTCTGAGGCCAGATTTGAATTCAGATCCTCCTGACTTCAGGGCTGGTACTCTATCCACTGTGACACCTAGCTGCCCCCTCCAGTATTTTTTTTTCAAGAAAACCCCAAATGGGATCACAGAAAGTCAGACACGACTGAAAATGACTGAATAACAGCAAAAGAAGAAGGAACAAATTTATTTTTCTAAGTGGGCTTCCTTCTTGTACCTTGTACGAGGTTCCTTTAACAACTGTTTATTTAACAGTTAGGTAAATTGGTGGACCATCTGTCCTGGTGGTCATGGGATCATAAATTTCGAGCTGTTAGGGATCTTACAGATCAGCTGATTTCACAAGTAAAGGAAGTAGAAGTCCAGATAGGTCATGACTTGCCCAGATCTCACCACTAATAAATAGCCGAGCTGAGATCTGAACCCAAATCCAGTGGATTTCGCATGAAATCATACCATGCTGCTGCTGGTAGTAGTAATAATGACATCTCGTCTTTGTATAAAGATGTTTAAACTGCTTTCATATTTGATCGTGGAAATAAATGAAATTGTAGTACCCTTATTTTACAGATAAAGAGATAGAGACCTACCAGGTTGAGACTTGGGCAAGGGCTCGCAGCCCTTGGACTATTCTCATCCCAGCCTGTAACAGCTGCATTTCTGAGGAGTTTGATCAGTTTAGACAGGCCAGTGATTCATAAAACAACAAGCCCTTATTGATAGGGCTCCTCTTTATTTTTTCCTTTTGCATTATGACACTTTTAACTTCTCACCTTTGTGAAACTCCCCTGGGTTGGGAGCAGGGGGCAAGGGACAGTCAGAGCAATGATACAGCCAAGGAGTTTGGCAGAACCCCAGGCACAAAGGTCTTCAGGCCACAGCAGCAGGCCAAGATGCCAACCTCGGGGTTGGCACACTGGGCTTTGCCAAAACTCTTATCATCCTTCCTAGTACATGTGTGAGACACCTGGGTCCTCGGACATCTTCTGAGTAGACAATCAGGGAAGAGGGTTTCTCAATCAAGTATGTCTCATTGATTTCCTGTCTCCAGTGGTACTGGTGTGCAGGCAGTAGGAATTCCCTGATGAGGCCCTGGCTGTCCCAGAATAAGGAAAGGAGCAGAAGGGAGGGTGTATCACAAAATTCCAGTAGGTGGTCCAAGGTTTGGCCAGTTTTATGGCCCACTTTTGCATATTGCCAGATGATTTTCCAGAGAGCTTTATTAATTTGCGCCACCAATCAACATTTATTAAGCACCTGCTACGTGCCAGGCACCATGCTACGTACTGGGAATGTTAATTCTAAGAAGAGAGTCAGTTGCTAGGGAGTTCACATCCGAGTTTTTTGGAGTCACAGGAAGGGAGGTAGAGGCCTGGCCCTGTTATTCCCTCTTGAAAAACATGTCCATATGATGCACTGATTGTTTAAAACATAAACTCCCTAGCATGTGGCATTTAAGACTGGATCTCACTTTATTTTGCATTATTATCTTTCATGGATCCTATGTTCCAGTCAAACTGGACCTCATTGTAGATATTCCTGCCTCATTCAGTCCATGCTCTCTGGCCTGGCTTGCACTTTCTTATCTCTATCTTTCCAGGATTTCTTCTAGGCTCAGATGCCACCTCTTCCAAGAAGTCTGCCCAGATTCCTTCCTCTTGTCTCCCTGTGTTCCCTGCTTCTTTATACTCTTTTCTGGATCTCTTCTTTGCCCCAATCACTGCCTACTTTGTCACATACTTATGTGCAGAGCCAATAAAATATAAAGTCTTTGAGGGAAGGGCCTGTCATATTTTTTCTTGGTAGTGCTTTGCACTTGGTAGGTGCTTAATACAAAGCTAAGTCAATGAGTATTTATTAATTATACTATTAATACTGAATTAATTTATAATACTAGCTGACGTTGATAAGCAATAGGGCACTGGACTTAGAGTCTGGGTTCAAACCCTGCCTCAGATACTTATGATCCTGGAGAAGTCAACTGACCTTTCTGGGCCTCGGTTTTATCATCTGTTAAAATGAGAGGGTTGAACTTGATGGTCTCTCATGATCCCCTCCAATTCTACATCTAAAATCCAATAATTTGCATAATTCTTTGTTTATTTTATATACATATATGTGTGGGGTTTTTTTCCATTTAAAGCCCATGGCTTTTGGCCTAAATATTATTATCCCTACTTTGCAGATGAGAGGTGGAGGTTGGATGAAGCTGGAACCCTGCCCAATAAAATAAAACCAGCCAGGCATGTGCTCAGAAACCAGCATGAGTTAGAACACAGGCCTAAATGGTGAATGTTGCTGCCAAGGGTCAGTGATTTCATCTGTGCGGTTCTTGCTCTTGCTAAGCTGATGGTGACCACGCCGTGCCCTTACACGAAATTCTCCAGGCAGCCAAACTTAAGTTGGTCCAAGGACCAGGGAATCAACCTTTCCTGGTTCTGGGAGCTTTAGGGGGATCCAGGTTAGAGGCATGGGAGGAGGAGATCTTCCCACAAAAACTTGCACTTGACCTTTTTAAGATGAACTCTCAGATTGCCTTGGTAGAGGGAGGGAAATCATGCTCAAGGGATCATCCGAAAGTGTCAGCCAGATGGGCCTGGCCACATTCTCTAGTCTTTCATTTTACTCTTTTGCATAAGCATAGTGACATCCTAGTCCTGACCATCTGCCCCAACTAATAATAATAAAATAACACTTTACAAAGATATCCTCATTTTATCTTCACAACAACCCTGGAAAGTAAGTGCTGTTATTATTATTCCCATTTTATTGATGAGGACGCTTGAGGCAGATAGAGGCTACATGGCTTACCCCAGGGTCATCACCCAGCTTGTAAGTGTCTGAGGCTGCATTCGCACTCGGGTCTTCCTGATTCTAGGCGCTACCTGGATGCCTCAAGTCACAGCCCACGGTTTATCAATTTAGATGATTACCCCAAAATGAAGAATTGCTTTATTTTATTTGGAGAAGTGGTGTGATATAGTGGGGAAAGGAATCAATATGGAGACCGGATTTGAAAAACATCTCTGATACTATGTGTATAAGATACTTAAGTACATGTAACATGTTTGTGGTCTGACTGGTTAAGTTGGTAACTTCTCCGTGAAACTTAAATTTCCCTTTTCAAAATGGGGACATAATAGCACTGACCACCACGGTTATTGTGAGGCCCAAGTAAGGTGACCTAACATGTAAAACATCTTGCAAACCTTAGAGTATTATTTAAATGCTAGCTATTACTGTGTTTGGTTTTTGTCAAATGATCTGTGTTCACTGTGGGGTCTGTTTTGGGATTGGAGCTGATGTGGGTGGTGGCCATAAATGACTTGCTTCATACAAGACTGGTTTATAAAACTTGTTCAATTACGCAGAAAATCAGCTCCCCACTCCCAAGGTCACGTGGTCGTCTTCTGTCAAGGGACAGGTTCTGATGGGCTTCAGGTGGGCTGTTCCTGAGAGTTTCTAAAGGCAGTTTTGTATGTGCACAGGAAGAATTCCACTTGTGTAATGTGAGATTCTAAGTGGCTTATCTGGATGATTGACAACACCTTGATTCCTTTTGTGACCTAAAGTCCTTGGGACCCCAAAGCCAAATTCTTCCATTTGTGTGACTGTGGCTTTCCTCTCTAAACTAGGGTTTGGTAGTCCCTAATACATACTCCAGGAGGTTGCAGGGTGGGAAGGGGTGTCCTACAGTTTAAATTTTTAATTTAATTTACTTTAATTTCCCCATTACCCATCCTACACCCTACAAGAGAGCTCTCAAAATTGCTTTTCCAGTATACTACCTTGGAAAGCTTTTTTTGGGCGCTCCTCGGGTCCGTGAAATTGGGTCAGAATTATCAGGGGCCTTTTCAAGAACTGATATTTTCCAAGTATACCAATTTTTTCATAGCTGTATGCTGTAATACAGTCTCTGCTGAGCACTGATTCAGTAAATGTTTAGAAATCATGGGGCCACCCAGCAAGAGAGACAACTGGGTAATTAGTTATTAGTGCTTAGATCAGTTGATCCTGGCAGGAAATTTAACTGTATTTCTGTTCACAAAGGGCCAAAGTAGTTAGATGACCTACATTTGAATTATGGCTCTATTATAATCTTTGTGGCCTTGGGCAAGTCACTTGGTTTCTTTGGACCTCAGTTTCCTCCTCTGTAAAAAAGCAGGGCTTGAACCTCAAATTTGTAAAGTGATTAGCTTGATGCTTGGCACATAGAGTAAATGCTTACCAAAGGTTATTCCTTCCCTCCCTCTAAAGCCCAGTCCCTGATCAGTTTCCCCTTCCTGTTTATCTTAATATGAATGTTAGAGACAGATGCTTGTCACTTTGTACAATTTCAAGGTGACCCAGATAAGCTTCGAAAGCTGGTCTATGTCTGGTAATGCTCTGGTCTTGTCTTTGAGGTCATGCCTGTTCCTTTTGTGGTGAGACTATGAGTTTAAGTGTTAAAATGCCGGGAAATTCAACGGATTCTTTTTATGTTCGTTGTGGGAAAACTATCCTAAACCAGGCAAAACCAATAAATAATGCAGACCTTGTGTGTAGTGCTAAAGCCACTGCTTCTACCAGACCAGACCCTATCACTCTTCCTCTACCCCTCCTCCACCTGGTCATGGAAATAACCCAACTGGTTAGCAGGCTTTTACGAGGCTAGGCCCAGTTGTCCTTTCTCTTTCTACTCATCTGTCAAATGAGGCTGGTTTGAGAGGTTAGGTGCTTGTAAATGGACAGAGACTTGGTTGCCCACTCACTCACCTTCCATTTGTGTGGAGGAACTGATATTAAATTCAGAAAGTAGGATCTTAATTAAGAAAGAAAGATCTTAATTAACTTGGATGTTGCTATTTTAGATCAAGATGATTTCTGTGCCTCTGATGTGTTCTACTAAAATAACTGGAGGAACTTCAAGTAATTCCGTTTGTCTTCATTGGAGGAAATAAGGGATGGGGTAGACTTTGCCCCCAGCAAGTGAAGTGATTTGTACATCCCAAGTGTTCCTCCTCATCCTTTAGTAAAGGATGCCACTGTTTATAGAGCAAACAAGCCAAGAACCTCATACATTTGTATATGGCTGAATGGATAGTAGTAGCTAGCATTGACATAGTATTTAAAGGTTCACCAAGGACTTATACTCTGTTGATCTTCACAACAATCCTGGGAAGTGGGTGCTGTTTTTATTTACCCCACTGGGGGAAAAATCTGGGGCTGAAAGGATTACCTGCTAGTAAGTGTCCAAGTCAGGATCTGAACTCAGGTCTTCCTGATTCCAAGCACTCTATCCATTATGTCACACAGAGGCCTCATGGTGTAATGCTTCAATGTCTGCAAAATCTTTTACACACATGTATCATCTCATTTGTTTCTCTCAACCATCCTTTGAGGTACTATTATTATCCTTCTTCTCTAGGTAAGGAAACTGAGGCATGGGTGAAGTGACTTGTCAGACACGATTTAAACTCAGTTTTCCCTGATTTCACCATCCGCTTTGCCTCCATAGCTGCCATCATTTACAATGGGATTTCTCCACTGAAAATTGATAGGGGTAGATTGTGGACTCATCCCCATTTTACAGATGAAGGAACAGAAGCTTGGAGAGCCATGATCAGCCAGCCTTCAGCCCAGGCTTCCTAGCTTCTACATCACACCCTTCTCTCCAGTGAACTGCATTACTATTGGTAGTTTTGGAGAAGGCCTAACCACTTGCTGGCCTCCCTAGCCAGCGGCTTTTGAATTTATTGTCCTTCCCTGGGCAGGGTTAATCAAAGTTTCCCCACAGCTTTAGAGTCCCTCTCCTCTCTTCCCACCTGTTTCATGCTTATCTCCCCAGCCATCAGCAGAAAAGGTTCAGGTTTCAAGGAAAGGCAGTTCCCACACTGGATCTGGAAATTCCGGTTGAGGCTGCTCTTTCCTTGGGGCTGGGGGGGGGCAGGGTAAGCGATTCCCCATTCCATTTTTCTATGGGGTGGGGCCTTGACTAAGGCTGAGAAGGGGTTTAGAATTAGGTGCTTCCGTGACATTCTTTCCAAAGCCACTGCCTTTTCTGGGACTTTTGGGTCTTGAACCACCTACCAACCACAAGGGTTCCTTCTAACTTTCATTTCCCCCCACATCTGGTTGCGGCAGGAATCTGGCAGGTGGAGCTGGCTTGGTTGGTATGAGAAAGCAACCAGGTCCGGTCCATGTCCCTTTCTACTACCATGACTCTCACTTGTGAAAGCTGCTTCTGCCCACAGCCAGAGCTATTTCCTCAAATGCAGAACCCAGATTCAAACCAGATTCTTTTCACTGTAGTATTTCTCTTGGTACTATACAATCTCTGCCTTCGGAGGCTGATCCTAAAACAATGCTGAAGGTGGTTGGGAGGTAAGAGGGTTAGATCAGTCCTTGTGTCCAGACTGGAAATACCACGGCCTAGATAGCAGTATGTGATGAGGAAAATACTGAACTTGAACCCAAGTCTTCTGACTTTAAATCTTGGCTCTGACACTGGCAAAGTCCTAAACTTTTCAGAGCTTCCATTTCTTCATCTGTGAAATGAGTGAATTGGACAAAAGAGAGGCTTTGTTTTTGCTATGGCTGGAGAGAGAAACGTGGTTCTCTGGCATCCAAACTATTGCCTAGGGGGACACCATGTGGGGACAAAGAGGAACTGCAGCCAAAGCTTTTCATAGGGATTTTTTTTTTAAACAAATTCAGCACCTGGCCAGGTGGAAGAAAGGGAAATGGCCCTCAGAATTAGAACAGTTAAAGCAGTTTGATTTAGCAGATATTGCATTGCAGAGAAGTTACAAGAACCTAATGGCAATTTAGAGGGAAAAACAGATGCATGTTGACATCTCAGAATTTCAGTTACTTCAAAAACAAAACAACCCTTGAAGTTAAGAACCCTAAACAGGGCCTACTTTGGGGCTTCCATTTTGATAAGGTCCAGCTATGTGATTTCTTTGGTACCAGGAGCTCTAGGTGAAGAAAATATCCTGTGAGTCTGTGACTTTGGAAGGATCGCATAGCTACTGTGTCAGAGGCAGGTCTTCCAATTCTAGCTTTCCGTCCACCAAGTGACATTGCATGTTATTGTACACAACTTGACTCAAGTCAATGTCATTTAAAAATTTTTTTAAGAAGTTAATTAACATGTATTTGTTTTCCTATTTCTCTCATTACCAAATGAGATAATAGTTGTAAAGCACATAATTGGTACTTAATAATTATTCCTTCTTTCCCTCCCCCCATCAAAAGGAAAATATATATTTAAATTTTTTTTTTAATGTCTTCCTAAAGTCTCTGGAGCCCTCCCCTTTATCATCTCTTATCTCACAATAGTATCCCATTACATTCATGTACCATAAGTTGTTCAGTCACCCTACTGCTGATGGTCTCCCTTAATTTCTATTACAGTCACTTAGCCATGTTTGCCTCAGTTTCCTTATTGGTAATATGAGCTGGAGAAGGAAATGTCAAACCAGTCTAGTGTCTCTGCCAAGAAAATCTCAGATGGGGTCTCCAAGAGTCATGACTGAAACGGCTGAACAACAGAAGTTTGGGTTGTATCTCAAACATTCTGTTGGAAGACTGTCTGCAGCATGATATTTAAATGTATAAACTCTTTACCTATTTGTACCTCCTTTTTCCTGGTAATAAATGGTGTATTAAGGTTTGCTTCTTGATGGGTGGATGAATTGAGTGTTCTTTCCATTCAGAACTCCCTGGAAGGGTATGATACTATCTGTTATGATTCAACAACTCTTTATTAAAAGTTTACTTTGTGCTAGACACTCTTCTTCTAGACACTGAGGATACAAAGACCAAAAAAAAAAAAAGCAGGCCCTGCCCTCTAGAAGCTTCCACTCTATACTGATCTGACAAATTCTCATCAGACATGTATGCACTTTGCAGTTCACTTTGAAAGCTGTTCTGAAAGAAAGCTGAATGCCTATTTGTCTGAGGATTCAAGATTCAAAGTGACTGCTGCGGGTGTCGTCATTGTCAAGAGGTCTCTACAGCTCCATGATTTAGAAACAAGCTTTAATATCTATGCTTGGGATGCTTCAGGTAAAAAACTCTCAACCAGATTGACGGTGAAGGCATCATCAATACGACATAGACGGCACCACCGCCGCCACCACCACCACCAGCATGGAGAGGTACGTTGGAGCATTTGTCTGTTGATTTGGGGGTATTCGACTCCAGCTCTGATTTCTTATCTTTTGACTTCATTCTCTATACTGGACAAATAATTAGTCCTCTGTGTTTTCCTTAAACTTCATAGGATTTTAGAATTTAGAATTGGAAGGCAACTTAGAGATGTCTCACTCCTTCAAGAAACTTGTGTTCTACAGGTAGAGACAACCACATGCACTCATAGGAATTACATACAAAATTCTTGGAGAGAAAGGAGGCACTACCAGCTGAGGGGGGAGCAGGACAAAGACCTCATGATGAAGTGACTTTAGGAAGTATCAGGAAGGTGGCAGATGCAAGAGATGGAATATCCTATGAGCAATAGCAACTAGTCTAGTTGGTCCCCTGTGGGCTACATAGTGACTTAGATAACCATAAGTTAACTATGTTTTATTGTATTTTTTATTTCATTAAATATTTCTGAATTAGATTTTAAAAAATTATTTTATTTTTATTTTCAGTTTCAGATTCTTTCTCACCCTCTTTCCAACCCATTGAGCAAGCAATCTGATACCCATTACAGTCAGGCAAAACATCTCTGCATCAGCCATGTATAAGCTTAATCTGTTTTCTGAATCTATCCATTCTCTATCTGGAGGTGGACAGCATTTTATATCCTAAGTCCTTTTGAGATCCTTGTTGCAATTGCATTCCAACCTAATTTAATTGTAATTTAAGTTTTGTGTTGTGGCTATGAGCACAATATTTGACACTTCTGGGTTGGACCATAGATTTTATGAAGGAGAGTGATATATATTAGCAAAGCTGCAAAGATATGTTGGAGCCAGATTGCAAAGGACTTGATGTGACAAACTGAGGCATTTGTATGTGATTCTAGAGGGAAGTAATAGGCAGCTACAGAAGTTTATTGAGCACAAGAGTGGCACAGTCCTACCTGTGCTTTAGGAATGTGGTGCTTGTTATGTTAGAGTATAGATTGAATAGTGGAGAAAAGCCCCAAAGCCCATTTTAGATTACTAGAGGCAAGATTATTAGGCTATTGCAATAGCACCCTTAATGCTGATTTCCCCATTAGAATATAAGCTCCCTGAGATTTAAGGACTGTTCCTTATTTGTGTTGGTTCCTAGAACTTAGCATAGTGCCTAGCTCGTAGTAAGTGCTTACTAAGTACTTTTTCATTTATTAAATGAGCCTTCATTCAGGTTGTGTGTTGTGCTTGCGAGCATACACACATCCCCTGCTATACACTTGAAACAAATACATTAATCAGAATTCTGAAGGCTTTTAGCTGTTTTCCTTTACACTGTCGTATGCATTGCATAAACGTTTTTACCTGACTCTTATTTTACCGTGCTGTTGCCCATACAGTTCCTCCCAGGTTTCTTGGAATCCTTTTGTCATTTCTTCCAGTGTATTCCATTACCTTCATAGACTGGCTCAATTGGTTGGTACCCACATTCTGTGTAGTTCTTTTCTGCTATATTTTTGTTCATGTGGGTGGGTCCCTTTTTCTTTGATCTTGTTCCCTTCTCGTTAAGAATACAAAAATCTGATGGTGCAGAGATGATTTGTATCTCTATGAAATTGGTGTGAGAAAATAGAAATGTGAGTTAATTGTTATTGATCTTGGTCATTTCCTTCTAAAAAAAAAAGCAACACTGTTTGTCTTTCCTGTTCTTTGGAATTTTCCCTTTACCCTCCTGAGATGAAAATTGAGCCTTTGAGTATCTTTAAAATTGTGCTAACTTAACCACTTAGAACTTTTTGGGGTGAGAAACTACTTCAAAACATGCCTCTCCCTAGGGCAGCTAGGTGGTGCAGTAGATAGAGCACGGGCCCTGAAGTCAGAAGGACCTGAGTTCAAATCCAGCCTCAGACCAGACACTTGATACTTACTAGCTGTGTGACCCTGGGCAAATCACTTAACCCCATTTGCCTAAAAAAAAAAAAAAGAAAGAAAAGAAAAGAAAAGAAAAAAAACCATGCCTCTCCCATCTATTTTTTGAGCCCAAGTATAAGGTTTTATTTTTGTCTCTATTTCTAATTAGATTTAGCTACATGTTCTAACCTCTTGATCTTGAATTGCAACTTCTCTACCAGTGCCTTAGCTACCCCACCCAATTTTTTTCCATTTTCTCCCTTTTTTTTTTTAAATTTTTAATTTATGGGGGGCAGTTAGGTGGTGCAATGGATAGAGCACTGGCCCTGGATTCAGGAGGACCTGAATTCAAATCCGGCCTCAGACACATAACACTTACTAGCTGTATGACCTTGGGCAAGTCACTTAACCCCATTGCCTAGCCAAAAATAAATAAAAAATAAAAGAAAATAAAAGAAAAATTTTAATTTACGGACTAAAACAAGCAATTTTATAACATTGTATAATAATATATTAAAATATGCTTATATGATAAAAAAGATGATTGCACATGAAACTGCAAATCTATTATGTACAACTTGCTATTCCTTTTAAATATATGTAAAGTCTCCCTGGCTGGGGAGTCCTGTACCTCCCCCGTAACTGTGGGGAACTTCTTTTTATACCAAAGGAAGAGGCCATGGAACTCTAGATGGATTATAGGAAGTAGTTTAATCAGTCACTATAAATATTTTGGGTGGCAGCCAGACAGTTCTGTGGATCCCCACTAAAGGACCCCCGAAACCCCCATGATAATTATAGAAGACAAAGGCAGGAGGAGCTAGAGAGTACATCACTATTGATTGGTGGATATTTTTGGTTTTCTGTTTAGTAATGAACTTGGGAGTTAAGCCAATGTTATGCTATGCCCAAATATACGTTTGTGTATCAATCATATCCTGGTCACATGATAGTCTTGTTATGACTTTCATAGATCCAGAGTATCTTAAGTTTTAACTCAACTAAAATATAACTGTAAACAGGTCACCGTGTTCACAGAGTTTAAGTTTTTATGACTTTTCACTTATTACTGTATTTTAGGGTTTTTTCCCGATATGAACCCTGCAATATATAATAAAGTTATCTAGTAAATTCTCTTTTTCCTCCTCCCCCACCTCCCAATGGTTACCATTAGACACAAATAGGGGTGTGTGTATGTATGTATGTAAAATTATTTAATACATTCTCATTTATCAATTCTTTCTTTGGATGCAGATAACATCATTCTTCATATGTCCTAAATAGTTAATTTGGGTATTTATAATAGTCAAAATAACTTAATCACCCAAAGTCATTCTTTTTTTTTTTTTGAATTTTGAATTAATTTATTTTGAATTATCAACAATCATTTCCATAAGCTTTTGAGTTTTAAATTTTTCTCCCTACCTCCCTCCCCAAGATGGCATTCAATACATATACATTCCTATTAAACATTTTCACATTAGTGATGTTGTAGGTAAGAATTAGAATCAATAGGAGGAACCACCAGAAAGAGGAAACAAAACACAACAGAAGAAAAAAAATAGCAAATAGTATGCTTCAATCTGCATTCAAACTCCATAGTTCTTTCTTTGGATGTGGATAGCATTTTCTATCATGAGACCTTTGGAGATGTCTTAGATCCTTGTATTACTGAGAAGGGTTAAGTCTACCAATATTCGTCATCGCACAATGTGGCTGTTACTGTGTACAACGTTCTCCTGGTTCTGCTCATTTCACTAAGCATCAGTCCATACAAGTCTTTCCAGATTTTTCTGAAGTCCTCCTGCTCATCATTTCTTATAGCACAATAGTATTCCATTCCATTCATATACCACAACTTGTTCAGCCAATTGATGAGTATCCTCTCAATTTCCAATTCTTTGCCACCACAAAAAGAGCTGCTGTAAACATTTTTTTACATGTAGGTCCTTTTCCCGTTTGTATGATCTCTCTGGGATATAACCCTAGAAGTGCTATTGCTGGGTCAAAGGTCAAAGTCATTCTTAAAACAATATTGCTGTCACTGTATACGATGTTGTCTTGGTTCTGCGCATTTCACTCGTCATTATTTCATGCAAGTCTTTCCATGTCTTCCTAAGATCATCAAGCTCACCATTATCTCACCCAATTTTGTGTCCTTCATAAAGCAAGCATCCATTTAATGGCAGGGTAAAAATCTTATTTATTCATTTGAAGGCTTCTTTCTCAGTCATAATATTATGTTTGTCAGAGTAAGAGTCTCAAAATCACAGTAAGAAGCACATGTAAAATCCCATTAGATGAGTTCTAAGGTCTTTCTTACTAGGATGAACATCATTGAAGAAGCTTGTCCATGCTCAGAAAACTAGAGAACCTGGCATTCATTGTAAGTTTGAAATGTTAACTGTTTCCATCTTGATTGACAGCTCTTTGGAATATCTCTCCTTTTAGGAATCTCTCCGAGAAGAACAGAGAGAAGTGCTGATGTTTCCCAGCCCCGGCTCTGGTCTTAAAAGGCAGAAGAGAGACTGGGTTATCCCTCCCATTAGCTGCCCAGAGAATGAGAAGGGTCCATTCCCTAAAACCTTGGTTCAGGTATGGAAGGAAATACTTTTTTTTTGGCTGGGTGAGGGTGGGAAGGAGTTGTCTTGCTGGGAAGAAACAGCAAAGGAAATTGTTGATGAATGAGAAGAAATTTCAATTCCCATGGCTTACAAAATTGTTTCTGTTTTCTTTAGATCAAGTCCAACCGAGATAAAGAAACAACAGTTTTCTATAGCATCACAGGCCAAGGGGCAGATGAGCCTCCACAAGGGGTCTTTATTATTGAAAGAGAAACAGGGATCCTGAAAGTGACAGCCCCTTTGGACAGAGAAGACATTCCAACCTACACCGTGAGTGCCTCCAGGATCATTTCAAGAGAATCCTGGTCCAGGTTTTTCTAAATATTTTGGGTCAGCAATTTAGAATTCCCCTATAATTCAGTCAATCAGTTATTCAGTAAACATTTATTAAGTGCCTACTATGTGCCAGGCAATGTGCTGAGTGCTGGAGATACAAAAAGAGGCAAAAGGCAGTCCTTGCCTTCAAGGAGCTTACCATCTAATTGTGGTTTAGCAGCAAGATCACAGGAATTAGAACCAGGAAGACCTGTGTTCCAATCTTGCTTCAGATACTTACTAGCTATTAGACCCAGACAAGTCACTTAATCAATCTTTCTCTCTCTCTCTCTCTCTCTCTCTCTCTCTCTCTCTCTCTCTCTCTCTTTTCCTGCTTATCTCTCTCCTATGTTTCTCTACCTCCATCTTTCTCTTTCTCCCCCTCTTCCTCCACTCTGTTTCTCCTTCCCCTCTCTCTTCCTCTCCTTCCTTTCTCTCTGTCTTAATTTCCTCATCTGAAAAATTGGGATAACAGTACTTTACTTCACGAGGTTGAGAGGATGAAATAAGATAACCATATGTAAAGCACTTTGCAAACCTTAAAAAGTTTATGAAAAATTAAAAATATGGACAGATGAAATGATGTTATATACATACAAGTTGCTACAATCATTATTAGTTATTGCTATCCTATTCTAATAGCTGGTTTTTTTTTTAAGCAAGGAGGTATTGAGGAGTTAGATAGCTATGCCAGGGACTCACTAATTCAGTCTGTTAATAGCAGGCTAGGTCTTTGAGTACAGGCCTTATGTGGGTCTGTTATCCAGATCATCACCAGCTTAGCCAAAAGGCGCCAAATTTAGATACCTGAATTCAAATGGCTTGTCTGGTCTTGGGAAGAAATTATTGTTATTCCATTAGTAAGAAGAAACACTTAAAGTGCTCAAGATGTTTAAGGGGTCTAGGTTGCTTCTTGGACAGTAAGAAAGAAATAGGATGTGGCAGAGCCATTATGTAGGATGGGTGGGTGGGATCTTTCCCCCAGGTTCTAATATCTAGGAGAGTGGTATCCCTCCTTCCCGCAGCAGTCTAGAGACTGCTCCTTGAAACTATGTTTGTCCCTATGGGCAAGTTATTTGGTGGGGTGGGAGGAGTCAGGCCCTGGGAGAAGATAGTAAAGTCATGGGTTATTTGAGAGTTTAGAGGAAGAGATACGATTCTCCTCATGCCCAATCTCAGTTTGCTCAGGTGCCAGCTTTTCAGCTCTGGGAAGAGTTCATTACCATGCATTATATACATCGAATAATGCAGAGATTTGATCTAGAATACAAACCCACTCCTTAGTTTATGTGGTGTCTGATACCACATGGATCATGTCATGAAGATGGGCTATGAGGCAGCAGCATGATCTGAGCATAGTCAGGGATAGATGACGAATATCAATTTCCCTGTTTGTCTTCTGAACAGTTGAAACCAGCTCACAAAGAATCTGGGCAAAATATTAGTGTCCATGACCTGAAATAGATCACTTGTCCTTGCTAGGAGTAAGAATTTTCTTTTTACTCTCCTATGAGGAAAGTTTCTTTTGCCAGCCAGTATAGGTGAAAAGATGAATTTAAATGCCTGGTGTTAGCAAGGATTTGGTAGAAATTGGCTGACTAAGGAATAGATATCTTCCTGTCCTACCGTGAGAGATAACTTGGCCCTCAGAAGCTAGTTTGCAGTAGCAGTAGTTGAAATATTGCTTAAATAGCATTAGATATTTAAAATTAATTTCCTGATATGGAGGATTTTTTGGGGGGGAGGTCAGAGTGAGACAAGAGTAGATACCACTTTCTTGGAGACCCTCCATTTGTATTGTGCTTTCCCCCATCTCTTCATTCTCAGCCCCCATTTGATTCTCTTACTCAAAATTTACAGCTTTTCTCTCATGCTGTGTCTTCAAATGGCCAACCTGTGGAGGAGCCGATGGAGATAATGATTAGAGTAACGGATCAGAATGACAACCGTCCTCAGTTTATACAGGAGGTGTTCAAAGGGTCTGTGATGGAAGGAGCTCATCCAGGTATTTTTTTTTAATAAGACAAATTCTAAATGAATCAACAACAGTCTAAATGTAATAAAAGAAAAAACACATAAAGGAGATTGTTATATCCTTTACCCTTGGAGAGGGGATAAGTTATTCATCCATGATTTAAAGACTTGATATGTTTGATTATAGAAAGAGTTGATGTACAACAACAAAGAAGACATTTAAATCAAAAGGAAAGAAACAAAGTAGGGGAAAAAACTTTGCTTGAAATGTTTTTGACAAGCCTCATCTGAAATTCATAGGACACTTTATAAAAATAAGAACCATTCTTTAATAGCAAAGGAACACTTCCATAAATGGAATATATTAGGAAAAATAAATAAAAGTTACATTAAAAAATATTAAGAAGTCAACAGCCATGTGGGAAAAAATTCCCTCTAATTTCTAGTAACCAGAGAATGCAAATTAAAACAACCTGAGGGTCATCAAATTGACAATGATAAAATGATAGTTCAATGCCAGTATGACTAGTAAAGCAGGCATGCCGTGCCACTGTGTGATGAAGGGAATTAGTTTAGTGTCCCAATCACTGGGGAATGGACAAGTAAATTAGAATATGAACATTACAGGATGTTACTATACCCTAAGAGTCAAAGTTAGGAATAATTGAAGGAAATTATGGGCATACATGAAATGATGGTGTAAAGAAAGCAGAGCCAAAAGAACTGTGTAATTAGAAACAACAACAATAATTCCATGTTAAACACGGGGAAGGTCAAGATACCATGAAAATAAGGTAGGTGCTATTGACTTAAAATCTATATCTGTATCACATGGATTGAGTTTTGCTTTTTTTGTCCAGACCTGCGATAGGAGCTACATATAGAAACTCCCTCATCTTATGCCAATGTGTAACTTACAAATTAGTTGGGAGTGAGAGCTTAAGTGACTTTCCCATGGTCACAAAAATATCAAAAACACTCGAGCTCACATCTTTATATAGAACATCCCTTCCCCACTGGGGGATGCTAACTACTATATCATGTTGCCTTCCTTTGGGGTAGGATGACAATCAGTGAGTAAAACTTTGATGAATATGACTATTTAATCGATCAGTGCCTCCAAGTAACTAATAAGTCGCTGATCTACCCTGGAGAAGGAAGTTTCTACAATGGAGCTTCCTACACAGATGAAATTACTGAGTATAGTTTTTAAAAATAGTCCTTGCCCTCAAGAAGCTTAGGTTTATCTCCAAACAATTAATGGTTTAAAAAAAAAAGGCAAGCAAAGCTTCACACATGTTCCTGCTTCTCTTGAATCTTATTCATTCTGAGAGTTGAGGCCCAAACCTTCTATGAAAGGAAAGCTAATTCTTGTCCATTGCATCTCTTAAAATTCAGAAGTTAGTTAACAAAACATTCAGATAAAATTTAAAATGACCCTATAGGCCCTTAATCATTTTTTGCAATTAGTTTTTTAAATTTATTTCATACAAAAATTATACAATTCAAATTTATACAAATTTAATTTATACAAAAGTCTGTTACTCATTTCCTTTTGTAGGAATTAGAAAACAGGGCACCTAATCACATTCTCAAGCTCTTATTTTTCTGCCTCTACTTAAGAATATCATTGATGGGGGTGAATGTTGCCCAGGATGTCTTATTCTGTCCTGAATAGTACCTGTGCCTTAAACTCTTCTCTCCTTTCCAATTTCCAGGTACCTCAGTGATGCAGGTGTCAGCCACTGATAAGGATGATGATATAAATACCTACAATGCTTTGATCGCTTATTCTATTCTCAGCCAGGAGCCCAAAGCACCCCATGATAATATGTTCACCATCAACCGGGCAAATGGAATCATCAGCGTGGTCACACCTGGCCTAGACAGAGAGGTGTGGTGTGGTGTGTGTGTGTGTGTGTGTGTGTGTTGTCACAGCCAGCAATGTTCCTCAAAGCTATCTCTAAGCCTAAAGTGATAGGCAAATGACCCTCTCTCTCCTGAAGTTCTCAGGTGTGTGTGACTTAAGCTTGGAGAGGAGGAGGAGGGTTATTGGTTTTAGGGCAGACCATGATTTGGAAAAGAAGTTTCCTTGGCTTCCATGAGCACAGGGCTCATCACCATTCATCCGGGTGACTGGATACACGTGTCATAGATACTGTTTTTCTGGGCTGGGAACAACCTTAATCATTCTTTATCAGACTTCAGCAATCACAAAACCCATAGATGGCCTGTTTTCCTGCTCTTCTCCCTAGGTCTGCCTCCCCATTATTTATGATTTGTATGACTTATTAAAATCCAGTGAGATAAATCTGATTTTTCAGGGCATTATTAAGAATTTGATTGTTGAGGGCCAGATGTCAATGGACCCAGATCCCTGGGGCCAATTGGAATCCCTGTTGAGCCCTATTATGAGTTTCTTTATTGATGGTCTGAGTAAGTATCCAATAATTTGCTTATTAAGAAGAGTGATTTGGGGGCAACTAGGTGGCGAGGTGGATAGAGATCTGTCCCTGGAGTCAGGAGGACCTGAGTTCAAATCCGGCCTCAGACACATAACACTCACTAGTTGTATGACTCTGGGCAAGTCATTTAACTCTAATTGCCTCATCCCCCCCCAAAAAAAAATTTTAAAAGAGTGATTTGGCCCTTACTTTGCTGGTTTTGTGCGGGCTTCTCAGCTTAATAATTAGAAGGAAGGGGAACATGAATGTCTTCACTGACCATGAAAGGGTTTCAAAAAAATTTGGTATGCTGTGAGTAACGCTGTAAGTTCGTCCTGATTATTGTGTGTTTGTTTTGCAGAGCAACCCAGAGTATACACTGATTGTCCAAGCTGCTGACTTGGATGGGGAAGGTCTAAGCACCACAGCCACAGCAATGATCACGGTCACGGACACAAATGACAACGCTCCAATCTTCAACCCAACTACGGTAATCCTGGTGCTGCTGATGGCTGTAGTTTGTGATATTCCCAATAGCTTTGTATGTAAATGCCAACACAGCTCAGCAAGGTTACAGACTCACTGACTGAAACTGAAGAAGGGACTCGTGGGTGCATGTGTGTGTATGTGCGTATGTATGGGTGTGCATACGTATTTTCCAATATAGTCACGTTGAAGGTGGTTTGGATTTGTTCCATTTGGCCTCAAGAAACTGGGACAGATGGATGGAAGTTTACAGAGGCAATTTTGAGCTAGTATAAGGAAGAATTTGCTAATAATTAGAGCTGTCTCAAAATGGAAGCCATAGGTGAATGACCACTTGTTGGAGTCCCAGATTAGAACTGGAAATGACCTTAGATATAGTCTAGCGCTTTCGTTTGGCAGATAAAACAGCTGAGGGCTGGAGAGGTCCATTCAACTTGTCCAAGGTCCTGTGAGTAATAAAGCGATTGAGTAGGGCTTCGAACCTTGTTCAGTTATTCTACATTGTAAAGAGGATTCATGTTGCAGGTGGATTTTAGACTTGATAACGTCCTGGCTCCTGCAAACTTGACTCTGTGGCTATATGGGAGTGTCAGAAGTAGCCTCAAAGTTTGTGGAAGCATTAACATTTATGGATGGTTTATTTCTTGTATAGAAATCTGGATCCATTTAGGCAGCTTTCGTATTATCTCTGTGAAGATTGCACTCAGATTTGATAGCACCATGAGACCTTCAAGCTCTCGTGGTATTCAGCCTCAGTAGGTCATCATTGACCTGGTTCTCTCCTTTGCTTTGCAGTATGTAGGCGAAGTGTTGGAGAACGAAGTGGATGCAGTCATTACAAAGTTAAAAGTGACTGATGCAGACGTTCCTAATACTTCAGCATGGACAGCGGTCTATTCTGTCCTAAATGATGAACAGGGTCTCTTCGCTGTTATCACTAACCCAGAAACCAATGAAGGGATTTTGAAAACAGCCAAGGTTTGTGTGTGGTATGGGGAGATGGGCAGACACCATAGAAAGTGGCCATGAGTTGTCCTGTAACCTGGGCAGCAGATTTGGTGAGAGTGGGTTTGGGTCAAGGTCATCGTTGTCATTGTTGTTATTTTTATTTTTTTTTCCAACAAAAAGGTGATCTTACCATTTCTCCACCCACTCCTTTCTTTTTCAGGGTTTGGATTTTGAGACCAAGCAGCAATACATCCTTCATGTGACAGTAGTGAACGAGGTTCCATTTGTTGTCAGCCTCCCTACGTCTACAGCCACAGTCACTGTGGATGTCTTGGATGTGAATGAAGCCGGTCTTTATGCCACCAGTTATGAGAGTGGAGATACCAGAGGATTTCGGGTTGGGTGAAAGAATTACATCCTACACCGCTCAGGATCCCGACAAGTTTCTGTCACAGAAGATAACGTAAGAGTGAAAGATGATACACACATATGCACACCTGTGTCTATGTTTGTGAGAGCCAAATTATTTTGCCTGTAAATAGATTCAATTTTTATAAAATGGAAGAGCACTAGAATTAAAACATTTTAAAAAACTAGCTACTAGTTAGTCCTGACTCAATCATTAGCTGTGAGCAAATTAGTTAACCTCTGAGCCTCAATTTTTCCATCTGCAAAATGGAAATGATATTTACTTACACTAGAAATTCTTAACTTTCTTTGTTGTTGTTGTTATGGACTCCTTTGGCATTCTGGTGTAAAACCTGTGAATCTCATCTCAGAATAATGTTGTTAAATGTCTGAAATAAAATATGTAAGATTACAATGGAAACAAATTATATTGGAATAAGTAATTTTTTTTTCCATCCAAGTTCATGGACCCCCAGAAATCTATCCAAGGTGGTCCATTTATCTCAGGTTAAGAATCCTTGATCTAGGTTCTTACAAGGATATAATGAAATAATGTATATAAAGGTCTTAGTAGTGCAGAAAGCACTACGTGGCGGGGGGGCAGGAATGCTGTTGTTTTTTAGTTGTATCCAACTCTTCATGACCCCATTTGGGGTTTTCTTGGCAAAGATACTGGAGTGGTTTTCCATTTCCTTCTCCATGTCATTTAATAGATAAAGAAACTGAGGCAAACAGGGTTAAATTACATGCCCAGGGTCATGCAGCTAGTAAGTGTCTGAGGCCAAACACTTCTCATTAAGAGGAGTCTTCCTGATTGCCCCACCTAGCTGTCCTACTCTATGATTAAGAGAAAAGCTCTATTAGCCCAGAAGTGTCCCATCAAGGCTGCCCATTAGACTAGGTAACAGGCTGAGGGCTTTACCTTATCTAAGTCATCTTGACATTTACTGCCCATCTGGGCTCCGAAGCTAGAAAACCATTTGGAGAGATATAACTTTTAAGTCAGATGTGGCACAAGTAATCTGAGAGACACCAATTTTGAGTTGGTTGGATAAAAGTTGAGTGCAAAATTCACTAAAATGGTTAAAAAGTTTTCATTTTTTTAATGTGAATTTTTTTAAAGGCCACCCATTGTTTGACCTGAGTAAATAACATTGGGATGTAGTTTTTGTTGTATGTTATTAGATGGTGTTTCTTTTGCAGCAGTTCAGATAGGTTGAAGTCAGTATATTTTTGCCCGGGTTACCCACCTTCTCTCTCCCACCTCCTTCTGCCCCCAATGAGAAAGAAAAATAAAAACTCTGATAAAAACATGTATAGTCACACAAAATAAATTCCTGCATTGGCTACATGCCACTCCCTAACCCCCACCCCAGCCCCCCAAAAATGGCAGCTCTAGAGTCCATTGCCTCCATCAGGAGAGGGGGTAGCATGCTTCATAGTGGGGACTCCATCTTATAGAAACTAGTTCTGGCATGAGATCTATAGGCCCTGAAGGTTTTTGTTCTCTGTCTCCATAGATGGAGATTACCTTCTGTTCTCCATTACTTAGACTTACAAGGCCAACTTGATAGAAATCGGCCCTTCTTTGGTATGGTGACGTTCTCTGTCCATTTGCCCACTGTAGGAATATGGACATGAAAAAGTCAGGCAGTATGATGTAGTAAATGGAGAGCTTGCCTTGAATGAAATTATAGGTTGAGTTTTTGTTTTTTTAAGAGTAAATAAGCCTAGACACTGTCTTATTTTTGAACTATTTTGGTTTCTTTGCTATCTTATAAGTATCAACAAGAGTTCACTGGAGATGTATTTGAATGGACTCATGTAAAGACGGGCTCAATGATGTATACATTCCTTACCATCCTTCCAGGTATCGGATTTGGAGGGATCCAGCCAACTGGCTGGACGTCAATCCCGAGTCGGGGGTCATTTCTACTCGAGACAATCTGGACAGAGAAAACTTTGAGCACGTGAAGAACAGTACCTACACAGCCCTCATTGTGGCCGTGGATGATGGTAGGGATGTTACACTTGCATTGTTTTCTGCTCTTCTCTTACCTTCTAGTTCTTCTGCCTCCAAAGGCATCAACCAGGTAGCCTTGGGTTTGGGGTTTTGTTTGTGTTTTGAAAGGAGGAGATGGTTCAGACTTCAATGGGAACATAGTATGTTGTATAGTTTGTTTCCAATTTTTTTTTTACCGTTTTGAAAATTATCATCATATCTAGGTGAATATTTCAACATAAAAGGCATTTAAAAAGAGGATATTTGTATATATGTATATGAACGAGATGAAGAACTTCTGTGTAGTTTGGGTGTTCTGTTTTTAAGTATATATTGAATTTAACGTGATAATAACAAAAGTTACTTTTACTTTCTTTTATGTATTTTAATATTCTTATCTATATCACTACCCATTGATTTCCCTTTCCCCCCTTTGCCCCTTGTAAATATGGTCAAGCATGCAAATGGCCATATCTGAAAATATATGCCTTTACTCTGTACCTCTAGTCCATTATCTCTCTGCCAAGAGGCAAGAGGCATATTTCATTGTCAGTCTTCTGAGATCATGATTTAGTGGCTACATTGCTCAAAGTTCTGAGGTCCTTCTAGATTGTTCTCCTCTACCTCCTTGGGGTGGTCATGTAGATTGCTGTCTTGGTTCTGTTCATTTAATTCTGTATAGCTTCATACTGATCTTCACAGATATCCTGAATTGGTCATACTTAGGTTTTTTTTTTTAAATAATGTGATTATATTCCATTACAATAACATGTTTTCCATACATGTCATCTGACATGCAGTCACTTAGCATTCTTGACAAAATTCCTTCACATATAGTGTGAGACTGATTCTAAAATCTTATCTCAGACCATGGAAATATTGCTTCCTTAATTAAAGGAGCTGAATAAAATCAATATTGAGGGCATGGTTACCATTTAATTTTTTAGAGTGGGGGAATGGTGATTACAGGTGAGCATGGTTTATTGTGGGAGGGTGGGTATGTTAGGAAGATAGGTACTGGGGTCTTAGGAGATTAGAGGGTGTTGAGAGCCAGATAAGAAAAAAGAAAGTAAGAAGGATCTGTCATAGGTTATTGAATGAGGGAGTGCCATTTCTGCTCTTAACTTCTTCCAGCTAAGATCTCTTTCTTGCTCCTTTCCGTAGGTTCTCCTGCAGCCACCGGCACGGGAACCCTTCAGCTGTTTCTCTTGGACATAAATGATAATGGCCCAGTACCCGAACCTCGAAACTTTGACATTTGCCAGAGGAATCCAGAGCCTCAGATTATAAATATTGTCGATCCAGACCTTCCGCCAAACACTTCCCCCTTCATGGCAGAATTAACACACGGAGCTAGTGTTAACTGGACGATTGAGTATAATGATAATGGTAGGTATCCGTGTCCGAGGCTCTTTGCAAGCTGAGGATTGGAAGGACATGGCTTCTTCAATTTTCTGTCTACAGTAGTCAGTAATAGTCAATTAACATTTATTAAGTGCCTCTTATGTGCCAGATACTGTGTGCAGCACTGGGGGTACAGATACAAAAAAGGAAAGATAGTTCCTGTCCTCAGGCTGCTTACAGTCTAATGGAGGAAGATCACAAACAGGGAAGTTGAAGTGCTGGACCATGGTGGAGATTTCAGAGAAGTCACATCAGCAACTTTGCTTGATTTCCATTTGGACTTAACTTTTTTTTTTCTTTTTTTAAGTGACTTGCCCAGGGTCACACAGCTAGTAAGTGTCAAGTGTCTGAGGTGGGATTTGAACTCACGTCTTCCTCATTTAAAGGCCGGAGCTCTATCTGTTGCGCTACCTAGCTGCCCCTTGGTTTCCATTTGGGAATATCATGCCTCATCCTGGATAAGAGGATCACCTGAAATCTCATCACTATGCAGATTGACTTAAGTTTTTGTGGTTAATTCTCCATTTTCCGTCAGCACCTTATGTCCTCTGATACCCCAGTCCCACTTTTCACCTTCCTTTTGTGTGTTATGTTCCCCCATTAGATTGTAAGCTCCTTGAAAGCAGAGATTCTTTTTCTTATTTGTGTCCCAGCACTTAGCACAGTGCCTGGCATATAGAGCACAGTAGGTGTTTAACAAACATTTATTGAATTGAAAATAATATAGCCAGGGAGGAAATGAGGAGCCCTCTCCTGGGGAGTTCATGCATGCTCCACCCTCCCATCAGAGAGATAGAAGGTAATGATGAGAGTCCCAAGGTTGATGAGATTTTCCCCACAAGGAGATATGGTGGGAAAGGCAGTCAGAAATCCCCAAGTAGTGTGGCCAGGTGAGAAATGAGATGTTCAGAGCTGAGCATCCTCCTTAAATGGAGGTTTTGGAATTCATGGCTCCACCCCTCTATCATTGTGCCCAGTGGAGTGCTGGGGTAACCATGCTAGATGAAATTAATTCTGATTCTCATAGGTGTTCCCTCTCCCCTTTAATCTAATCTAAATTGACCATATATGTATGTATGTTTTATTGATACCTTTTGTTTATAAGTGCCCCCATATGTTTACATACTTGCCTTCCCTTGTAAAACCAACATAGGAGCCACATTTTTCAACATGTGCACTATTCTGCCCCCATGATATTTTCCCTCTTCTCCCTATATCCCCCCATTCTCCATGGAAAAGAGGGAAGCATGTTTCCTCATCTTTCCTTTGGGACCAAATAGGTTATTATAATTAATGTTGGACTTTGTTTTAGTGGGTTTGTTAAATCATTTACATTATAATCAGGTTTAAATTAAAATGTCAGGTTCCTGGTTTTGCTTACTGCACTCTGTATTTGTTCATACAAGTCTTTCCTCATTCATTCATTTGTTCATACATTCATTTATTTATTTATTTAGTGGGGCGATAGGGTGAAGTGACTTGCCCAGGGTCACACAGCTAAGTGTCAAGTGTCTGAGGCCACATTTGAACTCAGGTCTTCCTGAATCCAGGGCCAGTGCTCTATCCACTGCACTACCCAGCTGCTCTTTCATTAGATTTACATGTTATAGTTTATTCGGCTGCTTCCCAATTAATGGCTATCTCCTATTTTTCTTGCTTGTCCACTACAAACGGGCAGAAGTGTTGCTTTGAATATTTTGGTTTACATGGGACCTCTCTGTCATTTAAAATCTCTGTGTCTAGAGGGTCTGACTGGTTTTATGACTTGTCTCACCTGCAAATTGATTTCTAGAAGGGTTGGATCATTTTATGGAGTCAAACTGGAAAGCATTCCACAGCATTCCAGGTCCAACACTGTTCCATAACAAGCCAAAACCAGGTTTTCATGGTCATAGAATCATAGAGCTGAAAGGGACATTGAAGGTCTTGTGGGCCAGTCTTAATCTGAAGCAGGAGCCTTCTACTCGTTAAGAAATTCCTCTTTGAGCCCCTGGGACTGCCTTTCAGTGGCTTTCACTTCATCCATTAGCCCAGTTTATACTCCCCAGAGCAAATTAGTGTCTACTACTACACCTATGTCATTTGAATTTGACGTTGAGAGTGGATTCTTTCAGCCATGCTCTGCTACCCCTCCCCAACAGTGTAATATAATGCAGGATTGGTCTCTGTCTTTGGAGCTCAAAGGAGCAGAGATGGGAGAAAGTGTTCTTCATGATCCCAATTATGTCACCACCCCAATGTTGGTCACATAGCACAAGTAGGTAGCTTGTTTATGAATAGGAAGAACTCTGCTAAAACTAGAAATTGGACTCTGGTGGCAAGCAGTTACTTTTCTTTGTCGATTTGTTCAACTGTAAAATGAAGAGGTTGGATTATTTATCTAAGTTCTAGGGTCCCTCCCATTTCTAAAACTTTATGGATCTACAATTACTTCTCTTGGTATTCTGTTGTATTCCACTGAAATATGGTTAGCTCCTTTCATATTTTACTCTAGAACAAAGATTCTTAACCTGTGTGCACTGAACCCCTATGGAGTATAGATTTCAGGGAGTCTATGAATTTGTTTTTTATTTTGGGAACTATATTTCTTATGCTTTCTTAACAGCAAGAGAATCTCTGACATTGAGGCCAAAGAAAGAATTAGAACTTGGAGAATACAAGATAAATCTCAAGCTGACAGACAACCAGAATAAAGACCAAGTGACCACCTTGGAGGTGTACGTGTGTGACTGTGAAGGTGCTGTGTCCAAGTGCGTGAAGTCGGGTATAATTGCACAGACTAGCATGGATGTACCGGCTATCCTGGGAATACTAGGAGGAATCCTTGCACTGCTGAGTAAGTGACTAATTAATAGATGCCATCTTCTGGGAGTCTTGGACTACATTGGCTCATCTCCTACAGATGGGGGAGGGTTAAGTCAAGTAAACAAGTACTTTGTGTGTGCCAGGCACCGTGCTAAAAGCAAACCTCTCCTTTCCAGCAGCTGATAGTGTAATGTAGGAAGACATGTAAAATGGAGATGAAATTTGTTAAGAACCTTCTTTCCTCATCAGTTTGTTTCATCTCAAAGCCAGTCTTCATGCAGCTGTCACATAACCTTTGCTAAGGGATGACCGTGGCGTTGACCTTCCCAAAAATGTTCAGTGACTCCAGATTACTTCCAGGAGAAAGTACAGGCACTAGTCCAGATCCATCCTACCTTTCCAGTCTTCCCTCATCACTTCCTTAAGCCTTTTTGTGGAGGGGGCAGGGGGTTAGGCGATGGGATTAAGTGACTCACCCAGGGTCACACAGCTAGTAAGTGTTATGTGTCTGAGGCCGGATTTGAACTCAGGTCCTCCTGAATCCAGGGCTGGTGCTCTATCCAAGTGCCACCTAGCCGCCCCCATTCAGCCTATCTTACAGCCAGACTTGTCCACTACCTATTCCCTGAATTCGACATGCTCATTTCCTCTGTTCCCATGCCTGAAACATATTCCCCTCTCATCTCCATGTTTTAGAATCCTCTTTTCTCAGGTCTCAGATCAGGTTCCTGATTTCCCTGATTCTCTACCCTTTAGCTGAAAGTTTCCTTCCTCTTAAATTTCCCTAGGGCTTCCTCTTCAGATTGTCCTCATGATACTCTCCCTAGAGAATATCCTTTATTCATGGTTGTGTACAGGTCCTGTTCTTTCCACCCAGTCCACACCCCCATTATATAGAATGTTGACTCCTAAGGGGCAGGGATCATGCCATTGGTTAGGTTCCTTCCAGTAATTAGCACAGTGCATTGCACACATATACTAAGCATTTAATAGACATCTTAAATTGCATGTGGATAGGAGGGGAAAACGGATTTGGGGAGTAGATAGGTTGAAACCAAGTTATATTGAAATTGAGGTTTAAATTTGGAAATAAGAGATTATTAACAAGTATTTTGTGGTTGAACAATCATGAGAAGTGATTGTTTGCCACTACAATGTGTTTCTGCTACTTTGACCACTGCTGGTCTGCCCAGTACCCTGGACCCTGTGTGTTAAGGTGTGTTCAGATACCCACTCTCCTATGTTGTCCTGCTTCTCCTGGGTCTGTGGATATCAGATCCCCACTAGGCGCCCCAATACATGCAGACTTCATCATCTTTCCTCATCCTGTGATAAACCCTGCACCCTCTGGAAGCAGGAGAGGGCTGGGATTAGCAGCTTCAGGATCTGGAGATGCCATTTCTAAGTCAAAAAAGGGGCCTTTAGAGCAGTTCTTGAGGGGCTGTGCCATGGGAATGACAGGAAATCCCGATGGTGGCCAAGCACGCCATGTTGTATTTTTATTGCCACAGCACTTGGTTCAGTCTTTCGGTGCACATTTATTAAGTACCCACCAGGTCTCAGATACTGTGCTGGGTGCTCTAGGGATACAAATAGGAAGAGCTCTCTAGGGGTTATCAGTCTGGCAGTGGGAACGATAAGTACAATATGCTGAAGTTTGAACACTAGTGATTTAGTCAGTCCTGTGTCCCAGGTGCTTTCCTCCCATGAAGCAAATCCCAGGCTCTCTATAGAGGACTGGCTGGTCCTTGAAAGAGTGGCCAGAAACCTCATTCTACTATAGAATAACAACAGAGAACATTCACATTGCACTGTTAGGTGCTTTATATGCATCATTTAATTTTATCTTCATTTGACAGCTAAGGAAACTGAGGCTGACAGGTTAAGCAATTTTATTTTTTCCAATTACACGTAAACATAGTTTTCAACGTCCATTTTTTATAAGATTTTGAGTTCCAAATTTTTCTCCCTCCCCAAGACAGCAGCAACCTGATATGGGTTATACACGTGCAATCATGTTAAACATATTTCTACATTAGTGGAACCTATGTTTTGATAGTTCTACCCAGTGTGCCACACAACATCCAGTCTTGAGGTGAGCTTTTCCAAATCCAGTAACCTATCCCTAGTCTGTCACTACTTCCTGACTTGGTAGGCCCAAGAGGAGCTTACATTTGACTCAGGATCCCCGTCACACCCAGATGATACACTGGACTAGGGATTTAAAGTTATGTGTGTAGTAAGACACATTTCTTTGGTCAGAAATAAGGTTAGAAATAAACTCAACTTTGCCACCTCTCCTCTTACGAATTTAGCATAGGTTTTGGGGATATAATTGTATTTATTTAACGTGTCCTTCATGTTTGATAGGGATAAGAGATCCTTATTAATGTCCTCTGTGGTTTATTTACGGTGAAAAATAACTGAACAGGGGACATTTGGTGTTGAGATAAAAAAATCAAATGTGTAGCGTAATGACATTCCTTAGTTTCACATTTGTCTGAGCATCCCTAACTATTCTCACGTACGGCCCAGTCAGATGGGCCTGGACCAGATTCTAATCGGTTTGTTTGGTTTTTTTTTTTTTTTGACATTTCATTATGCTTCAGCGCGCTTTGTGGTCCTTCTCATTATCCCATTTCTCATCACTTAGTTTTATTGCTGCTCCTGCTCCTCTTCATCCGAAGAAGGCCAGCGGTGAAAGAGCCTTTACTGCCTCCTGATGATGACACCCGGGACAACGTCTATTATTATGATGAAGAGGGAGGTGGAGAAGAAGATCAGGTCGGTTTCAGCAGCCCCTGGAAAAAAGTTCAAAGTTATGTGTCTCTACTAGACCTTAATTAAATAAGAAGCCTCATTGGGCTTTTATTTGTTCGGTTGAATCTGATTTTATTAGGTAGGCCAAACTCAAGCCCAGATCCTTTTGCTGCTTTGCTAGAAATTACCTACTCAATCCACAATCTCTGAGTATACTTTACCTCTATATTCTTAGAAATTTGTCTAGTTCTAATATGGAGAGGAGAGTTGACATTTATATATACCTTAAAGGCTTTTATAGCACATTATCACATTTAGCCACCAATACCTCTCTCAAATAGGTAGTGGAGTCCCATTTGACAGATAAGGCAATTGAGGCTCACACAGCTAGTATATGTGAGAAGCAAGATTTAAATTTTGGGCTCTACTGACATAAAGCCCAAGATTCTTTCCATCTCATGATGCTGCCTCTTTAGATAGGTGTGCACAAACATTTAACAGTAAGTCAGCACCAATCATCTGTTATTTATATACGTCTTAAGGCATAAAAAGTTAATTATGATAATGAGTTGCTATAGCACTTAAGTTGGTATGCCCTTTTATTTCCTGCTAAAAACTTCGCCAGAATAGTCCATGATCTATAATCATAATATAAGGAATATAATATATATTACATAGTATTACATAATACTATATCTTACATATATAATATGAATATAAGTTTACCTTTGACATATTTGGTTCCTTTTGGGACATTCCCTTGCTTATAATTTGGGTTTTTTTTTCATTTGTTTGTTTTCCACTTTCTTCTGTAAAGGACTTTGACTTGAGTCAGTTGCATCGGGGCCTGGATGCTCGACCAGAAGTGATTCGTAACGACGTGGCACCAACACTCATGAGTGTCCCCCAGTATCGCCCTCGCCCAGCAAATCCAGATGAAATTGGCAATTTCATTGATGAGGTAAGAGAACAGATTCAAGAACAGAAGTGTAATTCGTGTTTAAACTTAGTGATTGTCCTTACAACAAAGGGAAGGAAGGACCAACCCCCCAAGTTGTCTTCTCTCCTCCTTTCCGTGGTTTCTTCTCTCTATGTAGGACCTCAGAGTTACTTCATTTTAATGGGGATTTACTGAACTTCAGATCAGCCTTAGAGAATCCAGAAAGTCTGCATGGCAAGAATAAGAGCTTAAATTAGAAGCATCAGAATATTCATTCACCAAAAACTGGTCAACAGCAAAGGGCTAATGGGGAAATACCTGGGGAACCTTGGCCTATGCCTTTTAGGGTTTTTATCAGTGTCTTGGCTGAAGGCCCAGATGGTTCTACCTGTACCAAACTAAGATGTTGTGTGACAGTCATGATTCAGAGACATCTTGAGAGTCGAGAAGGATGGTGAAACTTATTAGTGTCTGTACTTGGGTTTGAAAAGATGAACCCAAATGAGATGGGGGAAGATACGGCTAGACAACAGGACCCAAAGGAATTCGAGCTGGGAAGATCTTCTAGTGCAGGGAATCCATGAACTTGGATGGAAAAAAATCTGACATCTTTATTTTCACTAACCTTTGGTTGCCTTTGTAATCCTCTGCATTTTATGTTATGCATCTAAAAGCATTATTCTGAGAAGGCTTCACCAGACTGACACAAGAAGAATTAAAAACTCCTGCTCTTTTTTTTTTTTTAAAGTAATCAGGGTTAAGTGACTTGAACTCAGGTCCTCCTTACTCCAGAACCATCATTCTATCCACTGTACCACCTAGCTGTCCTAAGAAGAACTGCTCTTAACCTAGGCCCTTCATTTTACAAATGAGGAAATCCGAGCCTCAAGGGTTATATGTCTACATGTATGTACAGATAGCTGGGATTTTCTGCAGTGACTCAGAACTCATTACTTAACATCTATCACAGAAGTATACTGATGTCTACACCCATAGTCCCCCATTTTTGCTAAAAAGGGAGGGCAGTATAGAGGTATCTAGAATACTTTTTAAGGATGACCGTCTCTTCCCTCTCTTAGAAACCAGCAAGAGGGCACAGCAGCCGTGGAAGACAGGTGCTTTATAGGGAGCTGTGCAGTGCACTGGGCCAGGAGTCAGGAAGACCTGAGTTCAAACCCAGCTTCAGACACTTACTAGCTTTGTGTGACCCTGGGCAAGTCACTTAACCTCTATCTGCCTCAGTTTCCTCAACTATAGAATGGAGGTGATAAATAGCACTTACCTCCCAGTTCTAAGGGCCAAATGAGGCAATATTTGTAAAGCACTTATAAGCATAGTCTGTTGCACACAGTTGGTGCTTAATAAATGCCTTTTCCCTTTCTTTTTAGCTGTTTGGAAGGACAAGTGGGAGGTTGTTTAATGCTTTTTGTTATTATTGGTTATGTATATTAGGGCTCCTTCTGTGCACATGCCGCAAGAACCACGGGGGGATGAAATAACCCAACTGCCATAGCAGGTTAAGCCTCCGCGCTAATCATGAGCTTGAGGTTTCTTTGACTACAAGATCTGTTCTCCCTTTCTCCTAGAACCTGAAGGCGGCTGACAGCGACCCCACAGCACCCCCTTATGACTCCCTGTTGGTGTTTGACTATGAAGGCAGTGGCTCCGAGGCGGCTTCCCTGAGCTCCCTCAACTCGTCTGGCTCAGACGAAGACCAGGATTACGATTACCTGAACGAATGGGGCAATCGCTTTAAAAAGCTGGCTGACATGTATGGTGGAGGGGAGGATGATTAAGGGCAGAGCCTGGGGCTCAGAGTCAAGAAACAGTCTCCAGGGGTTGTCATCCCCAGGCACCAGGGGAAAGAGGCAGGAGTGCTATCTGTGCCTTGCTCAACTGTGTAACACAAATAGGAATTATTGCTAATTTACAAAGTTAGTTTTCTATTGTAAGGCTAGTATCAGTTCTCTCTTCCTACTCTCACTCCTCACCTTTAATTTCTCGAGAGACACAAGTAAAGGTTTCAGCAAGTAAAGGAAATCTGTTTCAAGGGCAATTTTTCCAGTCTGAGAGCTGCCATGTTGGGCACTTCTTTGGGGCTCTGCCTAAATTGATAATGAAAATAGATGGCAGCTGACCCCCCCCACTCTCTCACCTGTGCACCCCCTTTTTAAATGTATGTAATTTTTTTGGTTTGTTTTTATTTTTACTTTTACTTTGGTTCTAAATCGATTCCTTCCCTCTCCTATCATTGCATCTTTCCAGGCAGGAGCTCTCAGAAGCACATACCTTACTTGCCCATGTACTTATGGGCAAGACTGGCCGCAGCCATTTTATAAACTTGACGACATCATGGTGTTTAGAAGTTTTCCTTTATCACCAGTTCATTATGTACAAGTATGTCTCAAGTTTGTGAAGGGACACTAGTCATGTAAGGGTCATTATTATTGTTGGGATTCTTTTGGAGAGATGTCACAGAACGAGAAACTAACAGGAAATAGGGATGTGTTGGGTTTTTTTTTTCCGTGTCTCATAATTAATAGAATGAAATAGTGATGCACCAGCCAGGGAGGTGTTGATGGTGCAGTCTCTAAAGACTGGAGATGGTAGGTTAGAGTGGAAGCAATAGCCAGAAGCATCGGAGAAGGAAGCTTTAACACGTCCTTGGAGAAGAGGATTCCATCCAGGAGGAGTGCTGCAGTTAAACATTGGTCTCAGAGGTTCTAGGTTCTCCTCAGATTTCCCAAGTACCCATTCTGGGTCAGGTCTCCTGCATGCACTAGCAGACAGATAACAAGAAAAACTCAGGAAGTTAGCAAGCAGTCATCTTTCCTGGAGATAGACTAAATTGGCTGAAGGGCTTCTCCCCCTTTCATCAGATGAACAGGTAAGGTGCCGAACAGAGGAGCTTAGGCCAGATGTGGGGAACCTGCAGCCTCAAGGCCACACGTGGCCGTCTAGGTCCTCAAGTGCAGCCTTTTGACTGAATCCAAACTTCACAGAACAAATCCCCTTCATAAAAAGACTTGTTCTGTGGAACGTGGTTCCCCGCCCCTGGCTTAGACTAATTGCCATGCACCAAGGAAACGTTTTTTCAGAATGGCCATCAAGGGTTTTTGGTGCTTCCTGTCTGCAACACCCCTGAAATGTCTTCTGTCTTTTGCAGTCAGTCTGTGATGATTTAGCACTGTTCCTAGAATGTATCTGTTCAGGTCCTTTTAAATTTTGTACCGTGTGGGTATGGAAGACAGCTGTGATCCATGTCGACAAGAATTAAACCCTTGAAAATGCATTTTTATAAATTTTATTAAATAATTTTGTTAAACCGTTGTCAGACTGCTATCTTATTCGAGTAGGCACCACTCCTGACCCTGGCTAGATGGTGAATCCAAGGCTCAGTTATCCCTATGATTTAAAAAGTTCTATGTCCAACGTGATTTTTTTTTAATTGATACATTTTGTTTTCCCACAGCAACAACAACAATAATAGCTAGTGTTGATAACAGTGCATTAAGGCTAACGAAGCACTTTACAATGATCTCACTGCAACCCTATGAAGTGGGTATTATCATTACTCCCATTTCACAGATGAGGAAACTGAGGCTGAGAGAGATTAAGTGACTTGTCCAAGATTGTACAGCTAGTAAGTGTAAGAAGTAGAATTTGAATCCAGGTCCTGTACTCTAACCAATTGGGTGTTTCCCAACAAATAAGGGACTAACCCCTCACAGACTACATTTTTACACATATACATGTATACAGCTAGGTGGAGCAGTAGATAGAGTGCTAGGCCTAGAGTCAGGGGGACTTGAGTTCAAATTTGTCCTGAGATACTTACTAGCTGTGAGACCCTGAGAAAGTCACTTCACCCTGTTGCCTCAATTTCCTCATCTATAAAATGAACTGGAGAAGGAAATGGAAAACTATTCCAGTATCTTTGCCAAGAAAACCCCAAATCGGTCACAGAGAGTTTGACACATTGAAAGGACTTAACAGTAACAGCATATACACATGTATGCATATGTATTCATCACCTATAGGTATTATATACTTATATCCGCCCCCCCATGCTTGATATCTGTGAGCCTTAGGCCATTTAACAACTCTCTTGGGCCCCAGTTTTTTCATCTGGGGTTAGACTTGATGCCCCCTGAGACAACACTGAACCAGCAGGGGCCACAGTGGAGTAGAGTGACACTCCCCCTTCCTGGTTGAATTTATCACGGTACCAGAACTGGAAGTAAAGTGGGGGATTGCTCAAGGACATGAGCATGATATAGGTTGGCCAGGTGAGAAGATGGCCCTGGAGATAGGGAATGAAATGGGGATTGGCTGGGGCTTTTCTGAAATGCATTGTTCATATGGGTTCTTTTCATCTTTCTTTGATCACTTTGGAGGACAGACCTAATAGTTGTGTCACTGGGTTAAAGAGCATATACATACGATTTAATGGCTTTTTGGACATAGTTCCAAATTGTTTCCATTATGGCTAGACATGGGTGGACAACTCCACTAACAGTGTATTAACATACCATACCCCTCCCCCAAATCTCTCTAGCATTTGTCATTTTCCTTTTTTGTCAATTTTGCCAATCTGATGGATATAAGGTGGTACCTCAGATTTGCATTTATTTGCATTTCTCTACCACAGTGCCTGGCACATAGTAGGTGCTTAATAATATTGACTATTGACTAATTGTCAGTCATTTAGAGCACTTTTTCATATGGCTATTGATAGTTTCAATTTTTTCCTCTGAAAACTGCAAGCAATACTCATCTTTAATGTTTCCAAGGCAGTGGCCTATGTCTCACTGCTATGTAGTAGCAAATAAGATGTTAGTATTGAAAAGACCGGCTTTTGTTTTCATGGGAAGCTTGCAGTCAGTAAAGTGGCTTTCCAGTTTCCTGAAAGTAATCCAGCCTCCTCTATTCCTCCTCTAACATTCAGGACCCAGCTCAATGTCCGTTTGTACAGTCTAGCTCAGGCATACATACTATTGGGATATCCATCCAAATGCATGAAATCTGGGCAACTGACATTCTTCATCCACTTGGTCTTTCCTTCCTCCAAAGGGCAACTTTCTCTGAGAGATTGCAGCTCTCTTCTAGGAGAAGAGAGCAATCCTTTGGGATTTAGTGTCATTAACATAATGTCATCCATAAACAAAAACATTTGGAAGACTCGTCATCCCTACCAAATACCTCCTTTCCCTGAACTCTGCTCTGGATCAGCTCCATCACGTTGGCAAGCGTGGCTCGCGCTGTTTTATGCTTCATCTGTCGTTTATTATCAGCAGCTCTTTGCACAGGGTTATTTGTGGCCTTATACCTTCCAAGGAATCTCATGATTTTGCTATATGGATGGGAGATAGCTTCCGGTGAAAGAGCCTCTTTGGCTCCTTGATCTCTTCCTTCTCTGTTGAAGCTCAGCCCTGCTCCACACCCCCCACCCTGCCACCTTTCTCCTATTGCTGATGTTCATGATTCTTTCCAGCTCAGCTTTTGAGAGCTCAGCCCTATTCCTCTCAGTCTGTTTGAGACTGTGTATTTTTCTCTCACAAGAAATCCAAGGTGGCCTTTAACTTAGTTCCTCCTGGCTCAAAGTTCACAATGGTCCCAAATTATTCTCCAGGGTGGGAGGGGTAATGCTTCTCCCTTTGAAATAGAAATTCTGAGATGCCAGTCAGGTCTCAAAACTCATACCAGTCTTTTTCTCTTTAGTACCATTTCTACGTTGTTTAGAACCACATCTTGGATTATGACATTGGCGGTTCCACCCTTCATTGTTGATGGAAAACCCAGCTTGTTAAAATGATTTTTAGAAATCCTTTCCATTTTTCTTCTGTTTGTAGCCTTTCTTCCATTTTCATATTTAGATATCCTTGGGAGGACTTTGCTGAGGTACCTGTCTTACTAAACTTTCTTTAAACTGATTTTTACCCTTTACAGTTTCTCTTTGCTTTATGAGGATAGTTCATAATTATCCATTATCCTTTTTAAGTTTTTATTAAATAAATTTATATTTTAAAATTTATACTTTGCTTTTAGTAGCTATGTCTCTCCATTTGACAAGATAGCCAGATGTTCACCTACTAACATGCTTTCTAGGTTCCTTTGATCTCTTTGTTGTGCCAATTAATTTCTTAAAGTTAAATTTTATTTCATTTTCAGTTCTGCATTCTCTCTCTTCCATTTCCCCTCCCTCCACATCCCCAGCAAGAAAGCAAAGAAATCAAAACCCCTTTTGCCAACATGTATAGCAAAATAAATTCCCTCACTGGTGCGGTAATTAATTTGCATTGGTTAAATTCCTGGATGAAATTATAGTTGGTGTTGTCACTTCTATTGTTTGTTTCTTATATCTGTTATTTCAATTGAACATCACATATTTTCCTCGTTCTGGTTTATCACTAGTTTTCACTCAGTTGGTGGTCTGACTTTACATTTGATAGCTGATTCAGGCATGATTCCCATATCAATAACAAATGTTAAAACGAGATCTATTTCATTCCTTATGATGTTATTTAGTCCTTGACACATCCCGTATTTAATACTAATTTTTTTCAGAGAAAATGTTCATGATATAGAGCCATGAAGCTCATCTACAAGTCTTGGACTCCTCATTCTTTCTTCCTGAACCATGTTTTCCCACATCCCCACATATTTCTTCTCCTCTCCTTCTCTTCACAGTACAGTCACCAAGTTGGAAAATATGCATTGATTGGATTTATAGGATCTCATCAAGTTCTCTGTAGGATTTCTCTACCACATTCTCAGCGATGAATGTTGGGGCATAAAGTTCAATTATTTTCATGGCAGTCTACTTGCACATTCTTAGCCCTAATATAGTAATACACAACGACCATGAAAATGTTGCCTGTCGAATTTTGGGGTAGGACAAACCACTTTGCCAAGTCCTTTCTTTGCCTTTCCAAGGAGTACCTGGGAGCCATCCATCCTTCCATTTAGCAGCTACTTCCTTCTTTCCTCTGCATTCTAGGATTCAGCTCTTCCAGGAACATGCCCTCTTAACTGGTCATTGGACAACAGTCTCATGTTTGATTACCAAACGCCATATTAATGTTTATTGATGCTCTGAAACTTGTGTGATTCTTAGCCGAATCTCTCTCCCCTTTCCTACCACTTTGCCACCATCACTATAAAAACAGAAGAGTTCCACCCTCAGATTGAGGGCTGCTTTTTTTTTTTTGGTTTGTTCTCATGGGTTGCTGTAGCAAGGCATGAAAGCAAAAAGATCAATCAATACTTTGAGTGCTTTGTTCCATCTTGCTTGATAATCTTTTAACAGCTATAATCATTAGGCTAAGAAATAACTGTGATTTATAGTAAGGTCATAGTCCCCGGTAAAAAGCCTATATAAGCAATAACGCTGTAGTACCAGGTTAACCTATGTTAACCCAGAGTGTGTATTAACATGTAATCGTAATGATCATCTTTATATTAAAGCATACTCCGTTACCCTAGGTTCATGATGTGATTGCATGGCCTGACCTATTGTGTAAGAGACGCTTGTGACTGGGACGGATGCAAAAGGACACTGACTTGTGCCATAATTAGCCTATTTATACTATACATGAATCAAGAGACCCATAAATAACTGAATTTTGTATCTCAAGGTCTCAGACTGTATGGGGCAGACTGTAGACCCCACCTTTGCTTCTCTTAATAAAGGTTGATTTGTTTGCCCAGAAAGGCTTCCCGGTTTCTTTTTCACAGGCAACATGCATTTATTAAGTGCTTACTATGTGTCAGGCACTATGCTAAGTGCTGAATATACAAAAACAAGCAAAAAGAAAGACAGTCCCCACTTTCAGAGAGCTCAGGTTCTAACAGATGCTGATGAGAGGGGGTGGGGTTATATTGGAGGGAAGAGATGAGGGTGTGTGTGTGTGTGTGTGTGTGTGTGTGTGTGTGTGTGTGTGTACACGTATGGGGGGTGGTGTCATGGTGTCAGAGTCTGAAAAGTCAGAAGCCAAGCCACAAGGCGAATGAAGTTTGGCCAGACTGGGTCTCTCCCCAAAATGGGGACCCTCGGAAGAGCTCACTAATGGAAGATTGCAATCTTTATGATGAGAAGGCCACAAGAGCAAATGGGTATTCCAGGGTGTGGAGACCCCAAGTGCTGAATGATGTCCTAAAGAGAGATTGCAGCCAAGGCATGGTGGCTTGGAAAGTTAGAATTGGTCTAGAAGGGCGCTCCAAAAAAATTTACCATCAGGTGGCCAGCCTCCTGGTGATGTGTCTTTTCTCTAATTAACTAGGTTGGTTCTCAGAAAACAGATTTAGTCTGTAACTAGGGCCATGCATGGCAGAACCTGGCAGAGATGCCACAGTGCAGTGGCATAATCTTTGAGAACCTAGGGTAAGCTCTGTACCCCATGAATGATTGGGGTAAATGGAAGAAAATTATTCTTCATTAAGTGATGAAGAAGAATTCCCCTCAGGAATTCTACTACCAGTAGGCAAAAGGGAAGAAATAAATATCTTGAGATGTGGGTGTGGGGGTAGGTGAGGAGCCTTATGTTCCAAAGACATGCGCTTTACAATTATTATCTCATTTGGTCCTCACAGCAACCCTGAGAGGTAGGTGCTATAATTATTCTCATTTTACATATGGGGAAACTGAGGCAAACAAGTTAAATACCTGAGGCTGCATTTGAACTCAGGTCTTCCTGGCTCAAGGCCCAGTGCCCTATTCAACGTACCACCTAGCTATCTGGCTATGTATATGTCATATCCTGCTATTAGATTGTAAACTACAAAGGGAGAAGGGACTATCTAACCCAAACTATATGCTCCCCATCTAACACAATGGGTAATTAGAATATCTTTGTTTAATTGAATTGAAAATTATAGGTGATGCCACACATTGAAGGAAGAGGCTGTTGTTTGAGACGACCTAGAGAGAGGAAAGTGGGCTGAAAGGTACTGTGATTCACAAACAGTACAGGTTCAGAACAATCTCAAGATGAACACTTGAACAAATGGTAGATCTCACAAAGTGTTCCAAAGAAGGTGAGAAAGCAGAACAAAACAAGAACCTGGAGGGACCTGGGGGCAGGGGCAGATGGGTCCTGGTGAGGACCAGATTGAGAAGATGCGCTTGGAGGCAGGGCTAAGACACTGTTTACCATCATCCGTGGGGCTGTTGGCATCTGACAACATACCCTGAGTCCACCTGACTCAGACCCCGTGAGGCTGGTAACTCCCCCCACTCCTCAATCTCTTAATTCTGCTGAAGAGGCATCTGAGAGGTGCACGTGACCTCTGTCTGCCTCAGTTTCCTCAACTACAAAATAGGGATAATAATTAGAACCTACTTCACAGAGTGATTGTGAGATCAAAGAGTTCAGCATAGTACCTAGGGTGGACATCGCAGAGCTCCTCCCAGAGCCTCCATTTAAAGAGGGTGCCCAGGGCAGCCACTTCACAATTTCCTACCGAAAGTTCATCTTCCTGCAAGATTACATTAACTCTAAAACTTAACCCCTGCACATGGGGCCCCTCCCTCCCTCTGATTGGAGAAGGTGCAGGGTGGACATTACTCTCCCACTTGGTATCAGCTTCCCCCTCCCCTGACCTTTTTCAGCGTCTTCCTAAATTAGAATGTAAGTTCCTTGAGGACAGGGACTGTCTTTTCTTTGTAAACCCAGTGCTTAGCACAGTGCCTGGCACATAACAGATGATTAATAAATGTTTCCTTCCTATTCTTTCATTTCCATTTATCTCATCTCCAGCCCACCTAAGCCTCACTCCAGCTCTGGCCTTCCCTTCCGTTCCACCCTCAGAAGGAAGCCCTGTTCCATCATGTACAAGCTTCTCTCCATTTCAGATCTTTTCCTCTTGGTCTCCTGGAATTCACAGATGTCCAGCTCCCCCAGACGCCTCCCCATTAAATATGTTTAATATAATTGTACATGTATAGCCTCTATCAGGTTGCATGCTGTCTTGGGGAAGGGGGGGGATTTAGAACTCAAAATCTTATAAAAGTGAATGTTGGAAACTAAAAATAAATAAAGGAAATTTTAAGAAAATAAAGTGAATTTTAAAAAAAAAGCCTCCTCCTTGTGGTCAAGCATAGTGGCTAGCTAGCTGCCCTTGGCTGAGACCGCCGAGACTAGAGACCCGTGCCAATTTCCGCCCTCAGCCCATATTACTGCTCTGGAGCTGTTACCTTCTCAACACAGAAAGTAGGCTCCCCAGCTGTCACCAACCTTGGCCTTTCACCCTCCTGTGGCTACTACAAGGCAAAGTGCTCCTCATGGACTAGGTGATTATAGCAATGGTTATGGGCCCAAAGTCTAAGATTCTCTCCCTTGCAGCAAGCGGGAAAGTAAACAAGGTAACCAACATCCAAATGTGAATTGGGAACGTAACACATTTTAATTTTCAGAAGGAAAGGGAATCCAAAGCAGTCAAGAATCACAGAATGATTAGAACAGAATCTGATGACTTACTGTTACTCAACTTAGTTGCAAAGCTAGTATTCAAGCCAAGCTGGGGCACAGTCTTTGCAAGGCTTCTAACCAGTCAGTTTCCGTGTCACCTCTGCTGAGCATAGTGTGATCAATCACCAAGCAGGATCGTCTCTCTAGGGGCCCCTGTCTCTGATGCCAACCCATTTCTTGTTCCAGAATGCTCGCCCTTGCATGGCTGCTGCCCTTGTCTCTGTCAGAGACCTTCCACTTTGGTATTGCCGATTTTGAGGTTCACTCTATCCACACAAATCACCCAATCTAGGTGCTGGGGGCTGTTACCTGGGGTCAGTCACTGGCCCCAAGGTGTTCTTCCTTTCTCAAGGAGTTCTGTATCTGCCCCACAGTTCTCCTCTTCACTGCTAATCTGCCTTTGTTCTAGGGATGTCAACACATGCTGATGCACCCTCACCCATGCTCATCTCTCAGTTCCTTAGTCAGCTTCAGTGCAAAGAATTCACTCCTACAGTCAATCCACTTCAATTATACACAGGGACAGTGGGACCCTTTGTTGACAACCACAAGTAAATGTTCCATTTCCATGGTCCAGAATTCCGAGGTATATTTATCTTCCTGCATTCCCTTTCTCCTTATGTTTCACTGCCCCTAAACCTATCCTTCCTCCTCACTGTGACCGCCAGTCCCTCCACTTCAAAGTACTCTCCCAGGCCATCACCTCTGCTCTAGCTTCTATGACCTCTCCCTAAGGCTAGCCAGTTCAATGCTACCTTGGACTCTACTCTCTTCATCAATGCTTGTGGATTAGTTGTTGTTTAGTCATGTTTGACTCTTCATGACCCCACTGAGGGGTTTCTTGGAAAAGATACTGGAGTGGTTTGCCATTTCCTTCTCCGGCTCATTTTACAGAGTTAAGTGACTTGCCCAGGGGCACACAGCTAGGTGTCTAAGGCTGAAGTTGAACTCAAGAAGATGAGTCTTGTAGACTTTTCGGGTCTGGCCACTTTAGCAGCCCTGATCGATTATAATCTTAGACAAATCACTTCCTTTCTCTGCCTGTTTCTCTCAGTAAAAGGGTGATGATGGAGAGGGCACCCCTGGTCTTCCTGATGCCCAAGCCCTGATGATTTTCACTACCTGCCTCTCCTGCTCCTACACTTGAGCCACGGAACAGAGCTGGAGGGCATCACACAACTGGGTACACTCCCAAACTAGGAGATCTGGGGACTTGCCCAGGGACCAGCACCATCAGAGGCAGCTCTTTGTTACTGCTATTTTAACTGGCCGCCATTTCATGTCCATGGGGCATTCCCAGGGAGGAACTCCCTCTACCAACACGGGCTGGTACTTGTTCAGCCATCTGTAATCTTAGCTGCCTGGGACACAGAGAGATTACAGGTTTGCTCAGGATCACAGACGTGACACCAGTCCCACTCCTGGCCAGCTCCCTATAGACTAAGCCACACAGCCTGAAGGAAGCACTCAAGGACTGTTTGGCCAACAGGATTCAGAGAATTTGAAATTATAAAAATCAAAGAATCCATCAATCAAAAGATGTGGAAAGAACCATGAAAGAGAACCGGTGGGGCAATGGATAGAATGGATAGAATTAGGAAGACCTTGGGTTCAAGTTTCAACCCTGACACCTGCTGGCTGGGTGACCCTGGAAAAGTCACCTAACTTCAGTGCCTCAGGCAACTAAGACCCTGACCCCTCCTCCTCTCCTTCCCATTCTTCTTCTGTCCCTCCCCCTCCCTTTCCATCCTCCTCCTTCCCTCTCCATCCTTCCTCCCCTCCTTCTCCCTTTCCTCCTCCTCCCAGTCCTCCCCATCCTTCTTCCCCTCCTCTTCCTTACCCTCCCCCTTCCTCTCTGTCCTTCCCCCTTCTTCTTCTTCTTTTCTCCTTTTCCTTCTTCCCCTTCCTCCTCCCCATCCTTCTCCCCTTTCTCCTCCTTCTTCTCCCTGCTCCTTCTTCCCCCTCATTCTTTCCTCCTCCTCCTCCTCCCAATCCTCCCCATCCTTCTTCCCCTCTTCTTCCTTACACTCCCCTTTCCCATCTTTCTCCTCCCCTCCCCCTTCCTCCCCGTCCTTTGCCCCCCTCCTTCTTCTTCCCGCTTTCTCCCTTTCCTTTTTCCCCCTTCTCCCCGTCTTTCTCCCCTTTCTCCTCCCTCTCCCTCCTCCTGCAGGGCGGCTGCTCAGGCAGAGCAGTGATTGACAGTTTCCTCCTTCCAGGGGCGTGGCTGACCGACCCGCGCCGGAACCCTCCGGTTAAAACAGGAATCTGGCCCCGCCCCGCCCTCGAGCCAACTGCGCGGCCTCACTCAACATGGCGCCGGCGTCCGGCCCTTACGTTAGCAAGCGCAGGGCCTGCTGGGAGCCATAACGCCGCTGCAGTGATGGCGGCCCCGGGGGCGCCTGAGCCCGTGGCGCTGGAGCGGATCGTGGGGGCCCTGAAGCTTCTGCTAAGCCCCGGAGGTACGAGGCCCGCGCGGGGCGGCGCTCGCTCCCAGGCCGGGCCGCTTGCCCCTTCTCCCTTCCCCGAACCCCGCCACCCTCTCCACCCCGCGTGGCTCGGCTGGAGCTGCGAGCCGGCGTCCCTGAGCGGAAGCGAGGGTCCGTGCAGAGTCCGTTCAGAGTCGCCCCCTCTCGGACCGACGGACCACCCGCAGAGCGGGCGAGCCAGGGGAGAGCCGAGTTCACATGCTACCTCAGACACTTAGTAGCCGTATGACGCTGGGCAAGTCACCCAACGTCTGTGTGCCTCAGCTCCGTCATCTGTAAAACGGGGATATTAACAGCCCTTCCCTCCCAGGGTGTTGTGAGATGATAACTGTAAAGGGCTTTGCACGTAACTGCTGGCAGTGATGAGATCCACCATTTTGTCTGTAACTGGCTTCTTGGCAGGGAGCTCCCGGGAAGGAAACGCCCTTCCCCAAGAGAGCTTAGCACTTTTTCTGCGGCCAGTGGCCCTAGACAGCTGTCCGGTGCGTGGGAATAGGAATACCGGGAACAAAACGATTCCTGCTCCCTGAATGAGATCATACATTATAGATGGGAGCGTAGAGTGCCTACCCCTTCAGCACGCCCATTTCACAGATAAAGGAAACTGAGGCCCAGAGGGAGGAGAGTCAACAGTAGTCAGCCAGCATTTTAGTAAGTGCCTGCTGTGTGCCAGGCGCTGTGCTGAGCTCTGGGGATGCAAAAAAAAAAAAGGCAGAAAATAATTCCTGCCCTCAAGGAGCTTACAGTCAAATGAGACAACAGACAGATATGTTTAAACGGGTTAGGTACCAGATAAAATAGGAAGTAAATAAGGGAAGAGGGCTTGAAATAGGCTTCAAGAGGATACTGGATTACACAGAGCGGGATTTAGGGACCTTTTCATCTGATTCCCCTGGATTTTACAGATGGGGAAACTGAGGTTGGGAGAGAGAAGTGATGGGCGTAGGCTGAAAGTCGGTCTTCCGAGGCCAGATGCAGGGCTCTTCCCATCATCCCCCTCAGCCTGCCTCTCCCGCTTTGCCCTCGTCACACCCTTCTCGGGTTATGCTCACTTTTGCTGGCCTCTGGTCTTATACCCTTGGAGAGAAGGGACAGTGTCTTAGCTTCGTGTTGGTGCCCCCAGCACCTGGCCAGGGAGGAGCCCGCTCTCAGCAAGAAGCCTTTCCCTGTTCCCCTCCGTTCCAGGGCCTTCCCTCCACCTGTGTATTATTTATCACTTGTTTGCACCTCATTGTTCACTTGGGGGGGGGGGCACCATTTTAGACTGTAACCTCCTGAGGGCAGGAATTGTCTTTTGCTTTTATTTGTATCCCCAGTGCTTGGCACAATGCCGGGCACACAGCAGGCACTTAATAATCATGCCTTGACTAATCTTTGTTGAATAAGGGCACTGAGTGCAAACCAGTTTAGTGGAGGTGGAGGGTTTGGGAACAGGGTTTGGGAGGAGGGTGGATGGGTTAGATTGAAGTATAATAGTGGGGTATTGAATGCCACACCTTATTATTAATGTACACTTTCTCTTGTAGGCAAGGGGGAGCCATTGAAGGTTTTTGAGTGGGGAAGTGATGATCAAAGTAGTGTTTTAGGAAGGTTTGGTATATAGTGGGTAAGGATTGGGTGTTATATGCAACCATTAACACCCACGTTGTAGTTTTGCCAGTGACACACACTGGCTGTGTGACACAGGACAGTCATTTAACCTCTAAATGCTCTAAGCTGATGGTGTCAGAGTCAGAGTGAAAGAGGTCACTAAATACACAGGGATCCCTGCAGGCCACATGTTGACTTAGAAAACCACATATCATATTATTTTTTGTTGTATTTCTAGTTATTTGCTGAATATTACCTTTTTGCTTTTTAAAAATTATTTACTTATCTTTAGTTTTCAACATTCACTCATACAGAGTAGACGGAGGAATCGAAGATGTCATGTATAGAGGCTGGGATAATGGTGGCATCGTTGACTGAAATAGGGGAGGGGGCCTCATTTAGAGGAGAAGGACGGTTCGTTTTAGGCAGGTTGAATTGGAGATAATGACAAGCATGTCAAAGTGGAAATGTCTAGCAGGCAGTTAGAGGGTGGGGAATGGAATTCAAGAAGGAAATCAGGACTCGAGACAGTGGTTTGGGAATTCTCTGCAAGGAGGTGATAGTTATATAGGCTTTTAGGCTTGGAAAGGACCTTAGAAATCATCTCTCCAACCCTCATTAACCTCTCTGGGCCTCAGTTGTTTTTTTAATTAATTTATTTTGAATTATCAACAATCACTTCCATAAGCCTTTGAGTTTTAAATTTTTCTCCACCTCCCTCCGCAAGACGGCATGCAGTCTTATATAGGTTATACATATACATTCCTATTAAACATATTTTCACATTAGTGATGTTGTAAGGAAGAATTAGAACCAATAGGAGGAATCACCATAAAGAGGAAACAAAACACAACAGAAGAAAAAAAATAGCAAATGGTATGCTTCATCTGCATTCAGACTCCCGTAGTTCTTTCTCTGGATGTGGAGAGCATTTTCCATCAAGAGACCTTTGGAGATGTCGTAGGTCCTTGCATTGCTGAGAAGGGCTAAGTCTATCAACATTAGTCATCATACAACGTGGCTGTTACTGTGTACAACAGTCTCCTAGTTCTGCTCTCTTCACTCAGCATCAGACCATACAACTCTTTCCAGGTTTTTCTGAAGTGCTCCTGCTCATCATTTCTTAGAGCACAGTAGGATTCCATTACATTCATAGACCACAACTTGCTCAGCCACTCCCCAGTGGATGGGCATCCTCTCAATTGGGCCCCAGATTTCTTCCCTGTAAATGAGGGAGTTTGACTGCTCTCTGAAGTCTGTTTTCAGCTCTAAATTCTAAGGCCATGACCCTCATTTTGTAGTTGGAAAATGTGGTTAAAGCCATGAGATCTCCTAAAGGAAAGAGTTAATATAGACCGAAACAAATGGTTGAGAACAGAACCTTGGTGTTTGCCCTCTTTTAGGGAGTGGGAGTAGGAAGGGTAATGCTGTTGTAGGTGACAAAAGGAATAGTCAGAGAAGGGGGAGGGGTTTGTCCTGTTGTTTCAGTTGTGTCCAACTCTTCATGACCCCATTTGGAATTTTCTTGGCAAAGATACTGGAGCAGTTTGCCATTTCCTTCTCCAGCTCATTTTACAGATGAGGAAACTGAGGCAAACAGGGTTAAGTGAGTTGCCCAGAGCACACAGCTTGTGAGTGTCTGAGGCCACATTTGAACCCAGGAAGATGAGTCTTCCTGACTCCAGACCAGGTACTCTATGTCATATGGTGCCACCTAGCTGCCTCAAGTTGGGGGTGGGGGTCTCTGTGCAGTTGGCACTGGGCTGGGGGCTGTGAATATAAAGACAAAACCTAAACCATTCCTGTACTTAAGCAGCTTAACATTCTACTGGAGATTCAACTGCATCTTAGTATTCTTCTCTTTCTTCCCCTTTCCATGACTCTCATCCATAAAGGCAAAGATGAAAAACTGTTTTATGCTCAAAGAATTGGTTTCTCTGGATTGTGTTAAGTGGAATCTAAAGATGTTCAGACATTTCAGTGGCGTGTTTGTGGAAATCTGATATGTTTATGTAACAGTCTTCCCCAAGAAGCTGCAAAGTAAATAGCGATTCACCCCCAATTTGGCTATCATTCTTTTTTTATAATTATATTTTATTTATTTTTAACATTCATTTATTTTCTTCCCAATTACATGTAAACAGACATTTTTAACATTTTTTTTTTAAATTTTGAGTTCCAGATTCCCTCCCTCCTCTCTTCCCTTCCTGACTAGGCAGGCAATTTGATGTAGATTATACATGTGTAGTCATGCAGAACATTTCCATATTGTGAAAGAAAATGAAGGCCAAAAGACCCAAGAATAATAAAGAAAGTTCTTTTAAAGTATGCTTCAATCTTCATTCAGACTCCATCACTTCTTTCTCTGGAGGTAGATAAGTCCATGGAATTGTCTTGGATCATTATATTGATCAGAGTAACTAGGTCTTTTATAGTCGATCATTGTATAATATTGCATTAATGTGTATCATGTTTTCTGGTTCTGCTCATTTCACTTTGCATCAGTTTGTGTAAGTCTTCCCAGGTTTTTCTGAAAATATCTGCCTCATCATTTCTTATATTGGCTATCATTTTTAATTAATGTCTCATAATAGCATCCTACATCATCTATAAATAATAATGTTCCATAACGATTCCTAACTTTATGAGTTTTTGTTTTTCCCCAATCTGCTCTGCCAGGAAACCTGCTATTTGGTCACCAGATATATATACTTAAAGAATTGTCTCATCCTCATGGCTCCATTTTTTTGTGACCTAGAGCAAATTGTTTCACTGCTCTGGGCCTCAGTTTCCTCAGTTGTAGAATGACATGACTGGATGAGATAATTTCTAAGGTTCTTTCCAGCTCTTTAATCTCCTGATGCTAAAAGGTGAAGATTGCTACCCATTATAGGAATACCTGTTTAAATTCAACCAGATTTTCATCTTCTATTACCAGCAGAGGGCAGAAAAACTCATTTTAATGTTGAGTTTTCTTTGTGGGCCATGAAAAACTTTAGTTTTTCGTTGTTTTTGTTTTTGTTTTGTTTTGTTTTGTTTTTAGTGGTGTTAAATTAGTCCCCCCTGTGCCCAACGTCTTCTTAATCTTGGATCTTATAAAAGTAATGTCTGTATATTTCTTCTATGGTCTGCAGTCTTCTGCTCCACGTCTAATTTTCCTTTTTTCTTTTCCTCTTCTTTTAAAGGATCAGATTCCAGTTCACTGCAGATCACAAAACACGATGTTCTGTTGGATACTTTAAAATCTAACTTGTCAGCTTTGGACAGAAAGTTTGAGGAGGATCCTCAGTGGAAGGAACTGAAGAGCTTGTGGGGTGAAATCGCTATGAGGGCAGAATGGCCACTGAGCTCTCTGGACGTCACCTGGAGTTTTACTTCTCAGCTTTTAGTGCTGCTGTTGTGTCTGAAAGAAAGCATGGTCCTGCTGGCAGCTAGCTTCCACCCACCCAAGCCAAATCCTAGAACTGCAGAAGCCCCTCCTGCCCTAAGTCCTGATACGCTCAGCGTCTCTCAGCAGAAGACCGTTCAGTCAGCTTTGCAGTTTGTGGTTACCTTGGGCATTTGTCCCTTTCTTCTGCCTGGTGTTGGAATACCCCTGCGATGCCGGACAGAGTTTGGTGCTGTGATTCAAGATGTCGTCTCTTTTGCTGTGGCGCCCGGGGCGATTCATAGACTGTACACGAGTTGCATCGTACTGCTGGATATTGCAAAACACATGTCCCTGGGCAGTCTGATTCTTGGTCGCCATTTTGGAGACATTGCAGCGGGGCTGTGCCAGCTAGGATTCTGCCCCATGAAAGGGAAAGATGAACCAGCAAAGCCTTTGCAAGAAGTGAGTTTATAAAGAACGTGTGTGTGTGTGTGTGTGTGTGTGTGTGTGTATGTGGCTAGGAATAGTGCCAACATGGCACCCAGAGTCACCTTCTCTCACTTACCCCAACTAGTACCCTTGTTGGCAGGTCTGGGGGTGTTCTGAGAGGGAGACCAGCCATGGCCATCATACTCAGAGTTGTGGGAGTAACCCTGGAGTGGGGGACATACAATGATACTGAATGAGCCCCACTGATGTGCTTTCCATTTATACAAATCAGTCACAATGATGGCATTAACTTTTTTTTTTAGTGTTCCTTTTTTAAAAAAAAATTAATTTATTTTGATTTATCAACAATCACTTCCATAAGCTTTTGAGTTTTACATTTTTCTCCCCTACCCCCCTCTCCAAGATATCAGGCAATGTGGTATAGGCTATACATATATATTCCTATCAGACATATTTTCACATTAGTGATGTTATAAGGAAGAATTAGAACCAACAGGAGAACCACCAGAAAGAGGAAACAAAACAAAATAGAAGTAAAAAAATAACAAATAGCATGCTTCGATCTGCATTCAAACTCCACAGTTCTTTCTTTGGATGTGGATAGCATTTTCCATCATGACCTTTGGAGAGGCATTAACTCTTCATCATGAAACGTTTAGTAAATGAGAAGGCAAAATCAAGGAAAATCTTACGATAACATTTACTAAATAGAAGAGAATTGATAATAATAAAAACATGACAGTTCACCGTAGACCTGAGTCATATTCTTCCACCAATTCACACAATGTTTTTGGGCTAGAGAGTGGATACAAACGCATAGAAAGCTAGCAGTGAGGCCTGGGAGTGGAGAAGTCCATGCGGCTGTGGGTCGCTTGTGACTCTGCACTGGCTGGCTGTCATCTCTTTAGGGGACGGTCTGCACTGCTGCTCCTCCTCTGAGCCTCTTTGTTCTTCTGCTGGACACAGCCACCTCTCTGCAACCCCTGGGGAGCTGATGCAGTGTTAGGCTTCTTTAGCTAACAGGAGCATTAAGCCTGACATCTACAGAGCTTCCCCAGGCTCTACCCTGGCTTAGTATAGAAGCAGTGTGACCATCTTTAAGTGAAAAGTAGTTTCCTTTAAACCTGGAAACTCCAGACTCTATTGTCTGTGGACTTTGAGTTATTTCTTCCTCTCTCAAGTTCAGAAGGGTGCTAGGGAGCAAGTCTGCCTTTCCTTGTCCAGCTCTTCCACCTGCACCAGGATGCTGCTTTCTCTAATCAGCTCCCAGCACCAAAGTCTGACTCTAGTCATCCAGTCTCATCTGTGCTCAGCTTCTGTCAGCTTCTCGGTTCCATTGCGCAGTGTGTCTGGTCTTCCATCTTCTGGTTTCTGTGTCTTGCTTATATGATCAGCTTTTCTTGTGGCTTCTCAGCCTTCTCTGTGTATCTCTAGCTTAGGTTGGGGACACAAAATCCACAATTCTGACAGGCATGACACAAACAGTGAATATATAATTGTTCCATAATCCTGAAATAGCTTTTTTTGTTTCGCTTTTTTTTTTTAGTGAGGCAATCAGAGTTAAGTGACTTGCCCAGGGTCATACAGCTAGTAAGTGTCATGTGTCTGAGGCCAGATTTGAACTCAAGTCCTCCTGACTCCAAGGCTGGAGCTCTATCTACTGCCCTTGAAAAGGCCGAACTTGAGGACCTAGAGGGCTACATGTGGCCTGGAGGCCAAAGGTTCCCTACCCCTGGTGTAAGCTATTGTTTGTACTCTTAAATAGCTTACAATCTATTTACCAAGAGAAGGTACATACACACACATCAAACAGTGCCATTTTTTAAAATTAAAAATTTTAAGCCTGATTTTAATCTGTTCTTTTTTTTTTTTTTTTGGTTAGGCAATGGGGTTAAGTGACTTGCCCAGGGTCACACAGCTAGTAAGTGTTATGTGTCTGAGGCCGGATTTGAACTCACATCCTCCTGAATCCAGGGCCAGTGCTCCACTGTTCCACCTAGCTGCCCCTTAATCTATTCTTAAATATACTATTATACCAAATATACTATTATGCCTGCATAGAACTTTAAACTTACTTAAAATTTAGAAGTAAATGTATATGATATTAGCTCTATTTATATAGTGTTTTAAGGCTCACAAAGTGTTTCACAGAAGGTTATCTCATTTGAGCCTTACAACCACACTGTAAGGTGGGTGCTGTTATTATCACCCCTATTTTATAGCTGGGGAGACAAAAGCTAAATTAGGTTAAATTACTCGCCGAGGGTCATACAGCTAGTAGTGTCTTAAGACAGAATTTGAACTCGAGTCTTTCTGACTCAGAGTCCAGTGCCTTGCTGCTATGTGAATGAACTTGCCAGTCTGAAAAATCTAAAAGCAGGAGTCTACTCCTGCTGCCTACTAGTGCTGGCCTCAGGCTGTGTTCTTACTCTTAGGCATTTAGCTAAGATACATTTCCATCATAAAACTGCCTTCTGACAATTCATGAGGGACATTTATGACGGTTAATGGCTCTGTCTCATTAAAGCTTTGCAGAGCTAAGGCCCGTCCTCAGTTCTGTTGGCAGCTGATTTTGAAAACCTTGCCTTAATCAGGAGGCCTCCCCTCCTGCCTATGCTTCCCAGAGCATAGAGGACCTCCCTGGTCAGGGTTGAGTGCCCCAGTGGAGGAAAGGGGCAGGGTCAAGGCGAGAGCCTGCCTTCCCCCAGGGAAGGAGGGGAGGGAGAAGGGTAGGAAAGGAGAAGCAGAGAGTGCCCATGGGGAGTGCCTCAGGTGGGACCCCTCCTGGGTGGCTAGAAGGCCACAATCGCCGGTGGTATCATGGACCTGAAACTTGCTGCTTGACCATGTTGTGAGGTCAGTAATACACTAGGGGGAGACATCACCTCATTGCAGGCCATGGTCGTTTATTCTCTAGTAGTCTCGCCCGAGAGTAGTGAATGTGAATATTTTGTTTTGAAAACCTTGACTTTTGTTTTTTAGGGTCTAAAGGAAGAAGAGAGGACCCGGGCCAGAAAAGCCTTGCGGAGCATTTTAGATCAAGTCTACCAACCCCTGGTTGTTCGGGAGCTGATTATCCTCCAGGGAGGACCTCAACAGGTGCTTAGACTGTAGCCTGGGAGAATTACATTAATGGGGACTCGTGCTGTGCCTTTTCCCTGGTGATTAACAGGAGATGGGATGATTGGAGTACTCTGTTTAACAATTTATAATTTAGTGGAGATGCTGTACCCTTCAAGGTCACTTGATATTTATTTAACTTGTTCCAACAAGGAGCAAGGGACAGGAAACTTGAAACTAATTAAAGTGGAATCTTCTTTTAGACGAATAATGACGGGGTTGTGGTTAAGAGAACTTTTCCCAAGGGAATAGCAGGACCATTTTTTAAAAGACTTATTGATAAGATTTTTATTTAAAATCTAATTCTCACTGAAACTAGATCATCGTTTCACAAAGAGTTAAGATATTTTCAAAGAATAATTCTTTGGGGGCAGCTAGGTGGCACAGTGGATAGAGCACCGGCCCTGGATTCAGGAGGTCCTGAGTTCAAATCCGTCCTCAGACACATAACGCTTACTAGCTGTGTGACCCTGGGCAAGTCACTTAACCCCATTGCCCAGCCCCCCCAAAAAAAATCACACACAAAAAAGAATAATTCTTTGCTGGAAGCATTTTGGGGATATCAGTCTAATGGGGAATTTGGCTGCATTAAAATCAGGTAATTAAAAATACACTTCTCATCATGAACCAAATAGTCCCAAGTTTAAGAAGGGTCCTGCTAAGCCTAAGATATTTTTCTTATTGATTTCTGAGTTCTGTAAAAATATTCTTTTGTTACTATATTATTTAAGGGAAGGATATTGCAGTTGGTTAGTACTCTTTGTTTTTAGTTCCTAAATATATTGATATGTTTAGCTAGGTGAGTGCAATTGGAGTGGTGGGTGTTAGGGTTTTGCCCAGAAAATGATCTACTTCTGGATTTGATATTTCCATTACTTGGTATGGCCAAGGTTCTGTGTTTTATTGAAGATGGAAAATGAGACAACTGATGTTGATAAAGTTCTTTTTTTAAAAAAATTTTAATTTTAAATTATTAAAAATATCTTTTTTCTTGTTCCCCCCAGTAGAAAAAAAAATTGAAAAATAAAGATAGCATGCTTCTTATCAATAAGTCTTTAAAAAAATGGTCCTGCTATTCCCTTGGGAAAAGTTCTCTTAACCACAACCCCATTATTATTCGTCTAAAAGAAGATTCCACTTTAATTAGTTTCAAGTTTCCTGTCCCTTGCTCCTTGTTGAAACAAGTTAAATAAATATCATTAAGTGACCTCGAAGGGTACGGCATCTCCACTAAATTATAAATTGTTAAACAGATCCATGCTCTTAAGCCATTCAGAGCTGTCTTTATAGTGTTGTTGTTATGATCTAAATTTTTCTCCTGGTTCTCCTCACTTCACCCTGCGTCAGCTCATGCTTCCCAGGTTTCTCTGAAACGCTCCCTTTTCATCATTTCTTACAGGACAATTATCTTCCAAAACATTCAGGTACTATAACTTTTCCAGCCATTCCCTAGTTGATAGACATCCCCTCAGTTTCCAATTCTTTGCTAGCACAAAAAGAGCTCCTACAAATACCTTTGTATAACGTAATCCTTTTCCTCTTTGCCCTTTTTGGGGTATGGGCCTAGTAAAGATATCGGTGAGTCAGAATATTGCTACAGATCACTCACTTTTTGGGCAGAGTTCCAAATTGCTTTCCAGAATGGATTGACCAGTTCACAGCTCTGTGAACAGTGCGTGAAGGTCGCTGTTTTCCTGAAGCCCTTACAACTTTTATTGTTTTCTTTTTTCATCATCTTTGCTAGTCTGACGAGTGTGAGGTGGAACCTCAGAGTTGCTTTAATTTTAGTTTTCTAATCATTAGTGGTTTAGAGCATTTTTCCATATGGTTATTGATACTTTGGATTTCTTCCTAAGAAAACTGCCCATTCATGTCCTTAAAGAAGGAAAGAGGAGCTTTCACTAATTTCTGTAAAGGGCTTTTTTGTTTTTGTTTTCAGAAAAAGATGTTGCTTTACTTGCTTTACAAAGTGTCCCCGAAGTCTTCATGCAGCTTGAGACATTTAAAGCTATGGAGGCCGACGGCTGCATGAAGACTTTTGGGACAGCTTACACATCTCATCTTTCTGTGTTAAGATACAGTGCAGTATTTTCCAAGTTTCACGTCTCACTATTATTTTTATGACATCCTAAAGCCGTGTCCCCCATTCCTTCAGACAGGCTCAGATATGAAAACACAGACAAGTGCCCGGGCCCCAGCCTGGCTCCGACGTCTTTGTGGACAGCTGCTTTCAGAAAGGTTGATGAGACCCCACGGCGTTCAGGCTGTGGTCCAGGGCATCCTGGAAGGAGCCGGTGGTAAGAAATCAGATATTTCCATTCTGCATTCATTTTCTTTTGAGTTCACATTTAGGATAGATCATGAGTCTTTCAGCATTTGTCTTAGATTAAGTGCAAGAAAACCAACTGAAACAGTCAGCTTACTTTGTGGGTAGGGATTTGTCGTGTCCTTGACACACATCTACTGTCTGTGTGACCAGTGTCCCAGGCAGTTTTCCAAGTCTGTAAGCAGGAGGAGGCAGACCACAGCCTGCCTGTTATTGTAGATACAATAAAACTTTATTTTAAAAAGTAACAACCGTTCTTAGCTCAGGCAATCCAAAAATAGGCAGAGGGCTTGATTATAGATGGTTGATCTGTGGGTAAAGGTATTTTTGTACATCGGGAGTTCTCCACGCTGAAGAAATCACAGGTTGAGATGAAGGCAAAAAAAAAAGAGTTCCTATTCATAATAACTCATCTTTCTACTATTAATCTAAAGTAATCGTAGATGTAATCTATTTTGGGCACATGGTTGTAGTGGTAATAAATCTGGATTTGATTCTCAGCTTTGCCACCTCTTAGCTGTGTTACTCTGAATAAAGTCACCTACCAAACCTCTCTGAAGCTGTCCACAGAAGAGAAGTAATAGTTCTGGCCCTATTTCTCAAAATTGTTGTGAGACTCAACAGAGATAGTTTATGTGAAACTAATGTTTATAAACTGTATTCTTTTAATAATTATGTTTACTCCTGTTGTTGTTTACTTGTTTTTCAGTCCTGTCTAACTCTTCATGACCCCATTTGGGGTTTTCTTGGCAAAGATTCTACAGTGGCTTGCCATTTCCTTCTCCGGATCATTTTTCAGATGAGGAAACTGAGGCAAATGGGGTTAAGTGACTTGGCCAGGGTCACACAGCTAGTAAATGTCTGAGGCCAGATTTGAACGTAGGAAGATGAGTCTTCCTGACTCTAAGCCCAGCTCTCTATCCACTGCATCATGTTTACTACCACTGCTCATAAATTATAGAGCTTTGTGCAACATTCTTTTAGGGAAAAGCAGTTCTCTTTAAACTGGGGATCTACCAAGTTATTCAGGTATGCTTTCTGCAGGTTCTAAGGGATTTTCTCCTTTTGAGCCTTAGAGAGCAATAAAGCAAGCCTTGGAGAAGTTTCTCCTTCTTCAAGCTCTAGATGGTGCTAGAGAGTAAGTTAGCTGTTCTCCAGCCAGCTCTTCAAATAGCATAGAAGACTAAGTTCTTTAATCAGCTCTCAGCATCATATCTTTCTTTCAGTCCTATCAGTTCCCTGTGTCAACTGCAGAGCATCAGAACTGTTTGTTTTTCCCCTCAGGCTGCTTTTCTCTGCCTTATACAAATGTCCACATAAGAAAAGGGCAGTATCTACTCCTTATAGTTGCTGAACAATAGATGAGCGATATTAATAATTTACAATACCAGAGCAATTCGTTACACAGACATTCCAGGGCATAATGCCAAAGGAATTGTGAAATTCTTTATGAAAAAGAACTTTATTTGTGCAAGGGTGCTAAAGATGATGTTACTTCGTGACTAAAGAAACAGTTCTTTTTAAGTCTTTTAGGAATGTGTCTTTTTAAGTTTGGAATCTTGAAGATTCCTATAAGATGCTGTTTTGTTCTCAAACTTCTGAGTGAATATATGTATTCTACTAATCTCCTTGGTTACTTTATTTTTGATGGGTGGAAATTAAATACTTTGTTGAGCCATTAACTTTTTGATGATTTTTAAAAACTCTTCAGTGTTAGATAAGAGAGACCTCATGGGACTAGTTCTGCATGTGACAAAAGTGGGTAGGACTCACAAAATTCAGTAGCTGGAAATGTATTGCTGTTCTGCTGTTGTGCGTCTGGGGCGGGTGAGTGGTCAACAAAATAGGAAAAGGTCAGTGTTGGCATGCATTGCATTAGGTTGCGTGAGGCACACAAATTCTATGCTTTTATAAATGGTCGAGGAACAGAGTCCTCTTCTTCCCCCTCTTTGGTCTTAAGTACATTCCTCGAGTTGATCTGATGTTTTCATCCATTGGGAACAGCTGGAGCAGCTGGTGGTGCTGGTGCCGAAGCAGCTGCTGCGGACTGGAGGAAGTGTGACATGGTTGCTAAGATTCTGGCCTCTTGCCCCCAACAGTCCCTTTCCTTAGAAGATTACTATCAGCAAATCTGCCCTCAGGTAAGTCATTATTGCCTTTTACCTCCTGGAGGCTCTCTACTCTTCGTGAAAGGAGCTTTGAGCATCCCAGAGCATCTTCTGAAGGGAGTAGGGGAGAAAAGGAGGATAGTACTTTAGTCTGTTGTGAAAGGGCACTCACTCTCTTTTGGGGTCTGATGGCTTCCTCAGGGAGGTTGGTCATTAGATGAGAACTCACAGTGAGGCATACTTGAAGGACTGATTAGTCTTTCTTCGGGGTTGGAATGTCAAATGGAAGTTATCATCTTATTCCTGATCTTTTGAATGTAGAGATTAAAATTTCATTTCAGTAGATGGAATGATCATCTTACAGCCTAGCTATCGCTGCATGAGCTTGAGTAGTCATAAGGCTCTGCAGTGACCTGTCAGTTGGAATTCCTCGTACAGGAAGCTCTGCTCTCGGGCTGCTCTGTTCTTCAGGGTTCCCAGCTACTGAAGAGTAGGCTTACAGACAAAATTGAAAACCCTGATGCAAATTTATAAATGTATGAATTATATACATGTAATGTATATACATGAATTATATACATGAAAATGAAGATAAAGCTAGCAATTTCTAAACAGTGGCTAACAACTAAAATAGCTTGGGTGCTTAAAAATTTATTAACGGTCTTTTTGTGACACCTGTAGCCGTCGATTGGCCATTGGTTATTCAAAGGCTCTATCAGGTTGAAGATCTGGAATTTTTCAGTGCTTTATATGATGCCTCTCTTTTCCCCTTCTAGATTCTAGATTTATTGCATATTCAGGATAAATTGGTAGCTCGGCAGTTTCAGAGAGTTGCCACCACTACCTTCTTGACCATGACAAGAGAACACCCTCAATTGGCCACAAAACACTTGCTTCAGCCAATGTTGGAGCCAGTCATCGATGTTCAAGTACAGCAGGTAAAGGACCCATGATGTGGCTATCCAGCTAGGAGAAAGTGACTAGTCATTCCTATTGTATCTCGTCTTACAACGCAACCTTGGGAGTTGCCCCTCACAGCTTGCTCTTTTTTGAATAAAATGGTTTTTTGTATACATTTCTTAAAAATCACTATCCGTTCCTGCTGCCTTCTCCAAATAGAATCCTTATTTGTCACAAAGAAGTCCAGTGAGGGAAAGCAAAGAAACACACTGACCACATCTGTCCCTGTGCTAAGAGGTGGAAGGCACATTTCATTGTCAGTCCTCTGTGGTCACAGCTGGTCACCGCACTGATTAGAGTGCCATGCACTTGTTCATTGTGTAAATTATTCTGCTTTTTCTTACATCCCTCTGCTTATAAAACTTCCCAAGTTTATCCCAATTCTTCATATTCAGCATTCCTTAGAGAAGAAGAAGAAGAATCCATCACATTTGTCTCTTACTTTTTTTTTGGCCACTTCATTAATTTTTTTCCCCACTTCTTTGCTACTACCGAAAGTGCTGCTGTGAATATTTATCAGTATTATGGGATCTTTCCTCTGTCTTTGGCCTTTTGGGGTATATGTTGAGTATTAATATTGCAAGGTAGAAATCTATGTGTTGCCACAGCTTTCCATAGCCTATGGCTAAGCACAGTAAGAAGTCACATGAGTAGATTTTAGAGGGTCCACCAGCTTTGGTGGGAATGTTCTCCGGTGGCCTTGGAGTCAGTCAAACAAATTTACAAATGTAAAATAGAGGTAATTATACTTGTCCTACTCCACTGGGCTCCTGTGCAGAAAGAGTTTGTATACCTTAAAGCATCACTTAAATTAGTTATCATGGTGTGGTTCAAGAATGAATTAAATTGATTTTTAAGCTCCCTAAGGGTTTTAAAGTCCATTTCATACATTTGATTTCTTTGAGAGGCAGTGTCCTTGTGGATGGAGAGCTGACTTTGAAACTGGGGAGACTGAGGTTCAAAACCCTGCAGTGATATATATAGACAGTGTGACCCTGGGCAAGTCCCATGACCCTACAGAGATGTTTTGGGCACCTCCTCAAGACTTGAGGTTGTAGAGAAGATGCTAAGCTGCGTTGATGGAGGGAGTTTGCATTACAAGTCCAGCCCAGGCCCTGTCCCTTATCCTACACATCCTCCCCAGGGGAGTCTGACCATTCTGACTTGTACAGTGGAAGGAAATCTACTTAAAGCCTGCAAGTTATAGAATAAGCTTGCAGGTAATTGCAAAGTATATATTAGCATACAATTAAACTTTTTTTAGTTACTTCTCTCTGTTCTGGAAGCTATATATGGTATAAAAGCAAAACAAAAAAAAGTTTCAATAAAAAAAATCAGTTCTTGGTCCACCCTCAGCCCTTTCCTGGCCCTGGGTGGGCAGGCTCCTGTCTGTCCGGCTTGTCCTCCTCCTCTTACTTTCTGTTGATGCTGGATCCTTCTGGATGGGGGCCTTTGCTCCACTCCTTACCCATCTCACATAAGTCACATAAAGCCCACCTAAGAGCATGAGGCCATTAAACAGTTTCTTTGGTGTCACTTTCCTCTTCTGTTCTTTCTGTGGAAATGTGTTTACTTGCTATTGAATATCCTTTTCACCCTGGGCCCTGGTGTTGGGGAGAGGGCTTCTCTAAGGAGAGGTGGGTTCAAAGAAGGAACTGTTTGACATTTCAGTTGGATGAAGTAGTTTCTTTTGCAAAGTTATCTGTAGCCTAACAGTGATGATCAGTAAAACCAGTCATATCTCATTGATTAAAGAATTATAATAATTCAGACATGGGGTATAATTTCTTTGTGAAAAATGTGAATTTTCAGTATTTTAAAAGGAAGTGAAATGTCTAAAATCAGCTAAGTGGCACAGTGGATAGAACATAGGGCCTGAAGTCAGGAAGACTGATTGTCCTGGGTTCAAATCTGGCCTCAGACACTTACTAGCTGTGCGACCTTGGGCAAGTCACTTATTTCCATTTGCCTCAGTTTTCTCATTTGCAAAATGAGCTGGAGAAGGAAATGACAAACCCTTCCCATATCTCTGCCAAGAAAACCCCAAATGCAGTCACAAAAAGTCAGACATGACTGAATAACAACAAAAATGTTCTTTCCTCCAACTCCAAACTCTGCCCCTTGGAACTGAACTCTCCCTTATAACAAAGAATAATATTAAACAAAAATAATTGATACATGATTATATTTGACAGTATGTGCAATATTTTCCCTTCATAGTACACACACACACACATATATATACACTCACATATACATACATAGACACACATATATGATATACATACTTATTTTTAAACTCCTTACTCTTCTTCAAATAAAAAAAAAAAGAAAAATTTGATCCTTGTTAAAAATGAGCACTGTCTGGGGCAGCTAGGTGGCCCAGTGCATAGAGCACCGGCACTGGAGTCAGGAGGACCTGAGTTCAAATCCAGCCTCAAACACATAACACTATCTGTGTGACTCTGGGCAAGTCACTTAACCCCAGTCGCCTCGCTAAAAGAAATTAAATTAAATTAAAAAATAAGCACTGTCAGAGCAGAACAGATCCTTATGGTTGCCACCCAACATGTAGCTGTGATTTTACGCGTTGAGTTAAGCAGGCCGTGAGCAGCATGCTTCATGGTCAGTCCTCATGAAGATAGTAATGAAATGCAATATTTGTAAAGTGCTTAGTACACTACCTGGCAGTATAATACGCATTTAACAGATGCTTGTTTCCTGCTTTCCCTGCCTCTGGAATCTTGGTCATTGTATTGATAAGCGTTCCTGAATCTTTCAAAGTTTTTTTTTTTTAATAACAATCTTGTTATTGGATAAATTGTTCTCCCAGTTCTGCTCACTCCACTCTTTATCAGTTCCTTTATTTTCTTCCCAGGCTGCTCTGAAATCATCTCTTTTGTCATTTCTTATGGTACACGTATTACATTCCTATAGCACAATTTTGTTCAGCCATTCTCCATTTAATGTGCCTCCTTTTTGTTTCTAGTTCTTTACTGAAAGAACTGCTATAAATATTTTTGTATATATGGGTCTTTGGGGCAAAAGATATTTGCCCATAATAGTTTTTCAGTTCTTCCCAGTCCAGTTCCTTTTAGTGATCTTTTCATTTACATGACTGTAGCCCGTGTGAGCATTGTTCTGATTCAGCTCATTTCACTCTGTATCACTTCGTATTTGTCTTCCCCATCTTTCTCTGAATTATCATATTCCCCATCTCTTATCACACTATAATATTCCATTACAATCACAGACCGTATTTTGTGTAATGATTTCCGTGTCAGTGGAATCTCAGTTTATTTCCAGTTCTTTGCTACTGCTTAAATGTGCTGCTATGATTATGTTGGTCTGTACTGGACCTTTATGTTTTTCACTTCTTTGGTGTTTATGCCTGCAAGTGGGATCTCGGGGTCAGAGCGTATGAAACAGCTTAGTTGCTTTTCTTGCATAATTCCAGATCAAACTCCAGAGCGGTTAGACCAGTTCTTTGCTCTCCCCACATTGTGTTAAGGCACCAGTTTCCTACAGCTTCTCCACCATGACTGTTGATGGGGCTTTTTAGGCATCTTTGCCAATTTGAAGAGTGCGAGGTGAAACCTCATGTTGTTTTAATTTGCATTTCTCTTTTTATTAGTGACTTGGAGCCTGTTTTTAACATGATCCTTTTGCAAATTTCAAAACCGTTCATATCTTTTGATCACCTATTTATTGGGAAATAGTTCTTGGTCTTACTGTGTTTATGTCAACTCCCTTTATAGCTTAGATGTCAGACTTTTATCAGAGACATTAATGTAAGAACTTTTTAACTTGCAGTAGCTGAAATGGTCTCTTGTGTGTTTGGTGGTCTCAGTGAATCAGCAAGCACTTAGGTGCCCCCTCTGGGTCAGGTGCCATGCTGGGTCTGGGAAGACAAAACCAAAAGCAATTCTTAGACCCTGCAGCGGTGTTCTCTTGGGAGGATTGTTCAGAAGAAGATTGGGTTTGGGAGGAAGAACATGAGAATGATAGTCCTTTATACCTTGTTTGGTTAAGAATTCTGTCTGTAGCTCTGAGAGGCGCCTAATCTTGCACTCTGGGTTTTTTTTTAATGCTATGTATTATGACCTTTTATATTCAAGTCACTTATCCATGTGGATGGTCCTAACCTCTTTCTATTAAATGACTTTGCAGTCTTCTTAACAATTACTTCTTATCAACCAGCAGGGCGTTCCCCCAGTAATTTATGTTCTTGTGTTATTTCAAAAACTGGGCTACTGTTTGGAATTGCTTTTGTCGAGAAGTCTTAATTAACGAGTTATGAAGTCTTTGTTTCCCCATTTTATGTTCCCTAGAGGTATTATCAGAGCGGGAATTACCTCCAGGAACCATCGTGGTAAAGGAGGAAGAACTCAGCCGCTGTCTGGAAGGTGTGTTTAAGGCAAGTAATTTCATAATAATAGTTCATTTTTGGATAGCACTTTTAAGATTGGCAAAATTCTCTTCTCACAACCCAATGAAGTAGGTACTCTTAAGTATTTTATGCCTGTTTTACAGATGAAGCAGTTGAGATTCAGAGGGATTGTTAGATGCCCAAGGCAAGTAGATGGTGTAGTGCATATAGCCCTGGTCCAAGTCTGGAAGTCCAAGTTCAGATTCTGCCTCAGTCATTGTAGCAGCATGTCCCTGGGCAAGTCACTTAACCTCTGTTTGCCTCAGTTTCCTCAACTGTAAAATGGAGGTCATAATAGCACCTACTTTATAGGGTTGTTGCAGGGATCAAATGAGATATTTATAACAGGTACTTAGCACAGTGCCTGGCACATAGCAGGTATCATATGAATGCTTCTTCCTTTCTCTGCCCTTTCCCCGCCCTCAGACTCCCAAGGTTGCATAACTGGAATCAGCTCTGTACCTTGCTCTATGTTCTTTTCATTACAGCAAATTACAACCCAACTTAATTTCTTCATCTGATGCTTCAAAGTACAAATGTGGGTATGGTCTTTCAAGTAAATGATTTTGCCTTTTGTCTTGGCACCACGAGAATCTGGGCGGCCACATCTAAACCCCAAGCTGCCTCAGAGGCATGAACACTGTAAAACTGTCCTTTTTAGTGATATAATTGAGACATGCCCATTTTAGTGATATTTATTTCCTGTTTCACTACTAAAGCAGGCTCACAACATTGATTAAAGTACTTTCAATGAAATGCAGACTCGAATTCTGTCTTGAAGTCTGGTTTTTGGAATATGACTTTCTCTTACATGACCATCTTAAAGGATTTGCCAGAGGCATTTTCATTGTTGAAGTCTCCTTTGTATTCCGTTAGAGTATGTTGTGAATGAAGTTTGAAAATAAGCTCTTGAATTTTGAGAGTCCACATTTCAGGAGGTTTTATTGAAGCCTGGGATGGCAAATTGGAACCATGTTGTAAAGGACCTTAAATGCTGAGAAGGAGGCGTTTGATTTGAGAGGTAATAAGGGGCCTCTGGAACTTATGGAGTAGGATAGTGACTGAGTGAGACTCGTGATTTAAGAAGATCACTTTGGCAGCTATGGATTGGAAAAGGGAGAGACTTAAAACCAATTAGGAGGCAATTACAAGCATCCAGGTGAGGTATGATGAGGGTCTGAACTAGGTTGGTGTCCCTGTGCTGGAAGGAAGGGAATGGATGGGAGAAACCATGAGAATCGGATTAGTCAACTAGAAACCAAGTTATTTTCTTTTTAATTTTGATCGACATTTTTTGTTGGGGAGGCAGTAGTGGATGGAAAGATGGACCAGGAGTTAGGAAGACCTAGGTTCATATCCTGCCTTTGTGACTCACCTTTTAAAACTAAGAGTATCAGGCACTTGTAGCTGCCAGTCTGCATTGACATAGAAATATCTTTTCCACAAGCTCTTGGAACTGATGGAATCCTAAGTCCAATAAAGAAGAAAAACATGCTCTGTTTATTACATCACCTTAATTTCTGAATAAGACCCTCCTTCCCCTTTGTGGAAAGTGACCCTTTACAACAGAGATCAAAGAAGAAAGAGAGGGAGGAAAAGGCAGTTCAGTAAAGCTAGCCAATGTGTCAACTAAGGCAGTTTGAACAAAAGCAAAATTAGAACATAGAAGGTATTTGTATCAAAAACAACTGATACAGAAAACAGTCAAGGAGAGATAATTTAAGAATCACTGGCCTTCCTGAAAATCATCACCAAACAGAAAACATGGATACCGTATTTTAAGAAATGATAAAAGAAAGCTGCCCAGATCTGTTGGAATCAGAGGGCAAATTAAATAGAAAGAATCCACCAGTCATCTCCTGGAAAAAAAAACCCATCAAAAAACTCAAATTGAGAATATCCATGAATGTCAGCGAAACTTCAGAGTTTCTAGGTCCAAGTAAAAATACAACAAATAGCCAGGTTCATATACCAAAGAACCACAGTCAGGATCACATAGGACCTGGCATCTACCACCTCTAACAGAGAAAAGATCTTGCAGTATTATACCCCAAAAGGCAAAAGAAAAAGATCAAGAATGTGCTGTGAATGCGAAGTTAATAATAACACCCAAGCATGATGGTAATAAGCAATTGTAACAGTTCTTGGCACAACTAAGAATAATTAGCCCTGCAAAACTTGGTATAATCCTACAGGGGATGATGCGTCTGTTAATAGAAAAGTACTTTCAAGCATTCCTGATGAAAGGACCAGAGCTAGAAAGAATCTTTGAAATGAAAACACAGGAGATAAGAGAAACCTGGAAATGTAAATATGTTTGAGCATTTGGAAGAGGTTAAATGATGATTAAGTGTTTACCTTCTAATAGAGGGAGAAGGTACTTGGGTCCCTTCAGAATCCCACTGTCTTCAAGAGTCACAGAAGGAGTAAAGGCAAACACAGGATCTGGGGGTGGCTCTGCTCCTTTTTTTGTTTTGTTTTCTTTTAAAAGAGGGGAAAAAAGGAAGAGAACATAGAATACACTAGAGAAGAAAATGAAGAAGGGAAGGAAATTATTATTTCTCATGATTGGAGTACAGAAGACTAGCATATATATATGTATATATACACATACACACACAAACACACACACATATATATATATACATATATATATATACATATATATATATATATATATATATATATATATATATATACACACACATACACACACAGAGGAGAGTGGGAGAGGATCTGGCATCTCATGAGTCTCAGTCTTAGCTGAACTGGATGAAGGAGGGTTGAAAACGCACATACACTCATGCACACACACACGTGCACACACACACACACACAGTTTTAGAAATACATTCAATTCAACAGGGAATGGGAAGGACAGTGTTTGAGAGGAAAGGTAGGGTTGGGAATGAAAAAGTTCGCAAGCAAAATAAACTGCAGCTTTGAAATGTGCACCACAGAGCGGAGACTGAAAGTGTAAGAATCGGTCATTGTTATCTTGGCGGGATGAAGAGAAGGGAGGCAGAGAAAAGGGATCAGACTGCCTCATTTATAGATTACTAATATGGATCCTATTGCTTTTCTTTCCCCAAAGAGAAGTGAGGGAAAAGAGAGGGAAAAATTATAAGGAAATTTGCTGGCTATTAATAGTAATATTAAGTAATAATATATAATAGTAATTAATATTAATAATAAGAACTGTGATTGAGTTGAACTCATCGATTAAATAGAGAGTAGAAGAACAGTTAAGAAAGCGGAATACAATGATACATTGTTTACAAGAAACACATTTGGAACATAAAGATTCATGCAGAATTCAAATGAGTTGCAGCAGAATTTCTTATGCCTCAGACACATTACACAAGCAGGAGTAGCATAAATATTGCTATTCAAAAGAGATAAGCAGGGATACTACATTCTGCTTAAAAGTGTCATAGATAATGGAACAATGTCAATACTTAATATAGTACATGCACTGAATAGTAAAGCATCTAAATGCTTGAAGAAAAAGCTAATCAAGTGACAGGGGAAAAGAGATTGCAAAACTGTAATAGTTGGAGACCTCATTGCTTCTCCTTCAGAACTACACAAATCTAACAAAAAGACAAGCAAGAAAGAAGTTAGGATTGGAATGGAATTTTATAAAATTAAATATTTTAGATTGCTGGTGATTACTGACCAGGAATTGAAAAGAGTGTAGATATTCCTCTGCTGTGCATGGCAGCTTTACAAAAATTGACCATTAAGGAAACGTCATAAATAAAATATAGGAAAGTAGAAATCCTAAACACATTTTTATTAAGCATGATGTAATAAAAATAATAAGGGCACTTGAAGAAAGTTTGCAAACTTAAATGGAGGCCAGAAATTATCCTGGAAAGTATGTGAGTCAGAGAACAAGTCACAGAAATAATAAATAATTTTATCAAGGAAAAGACAAGAACAAGGCAACACATCAAAATTTGGGGGAAGTAGGCAAAAGTCATTGGGGAGAATTCATATCAAATTGTTTCATTAACAAAAGAGAGAAAATAGATCTTTGAATTGAGCGTGCAACTAAAAAACAACTAGTTATCCCTTCCGCATCACAGCTTTCCCCACTGCAGTTTCAATATATCCTGGGTCAGCATAAGAAATTAAATGGGAATTTTCTGGGAGTTTTTCAGAAGCTGCAGATGACACAGAAAAAGTTTAGAAACTCAGAGATGCATAAAATAGAGGTGTAGTATCATAGAATATCAACATATTTTATCTTTTAATACCATAATAATTCAGACTCTTTGGTGTGAAGAGAGGGCCAAAACTTTTTACATGGATTTATCAGATCATGGGGGCACCATGCCCCTAACCCCCATGATGTGGAAGGGATAACTGTAATTTAAAACCACAACCAAATACAAAAATAGAAGTTGTGAAGATTAGGTATATAAATAAAATTTTTTAAAAAGCCATTGAACTGCTAAAACTAAGAACTATTTAAAAAATAATAATAAACCATTACCAAATTTGATTTTTTTAAAAGAGGAAGAAAATCAAACTACCCTTGTCAAAAAATAGTTAACAAAAAGAACATCAGGGAAATTATTAGAAGCAATTTTGACCAATTCTATGCCAACAAAGCTATCACTTAATGAGGTAGATGGATATTTACAAAAATATAAATAACTCAAATTAACAGAAAAAGAAATAGAGAATTTAAATAACCTACATCTCAGAGAAGGAAACTAAGTAAGCCATAAATATATGCTCAAAGAAAAAAAAATCACCTTCAAATAATAGGCCTTGTCATCAGGATCTAGAGGTCTGGGATCTTTTGGAATGTGGAGATGTAAAGAATTGTAATTACAAGTCTAGAAAATTAGTATTTTCAAGATCCAGAGGCCCAGGGGCTTCCAGAAAGGTCACATATAGGTGTCTCCTATACACACAGGCTTATGTTTGAATAGCTTTGAATATAGGGGTCTGAAATGACAAAAAATAGATTAAAATTTCTGCCAGCAAAGTAATATAACTAAGATTCATGGGATTTCAAGGTGGAGGAGACTTTAGGTATGGTCTCATCCATCCCCTTCATTATATGTGAAGAGTTACAGCTAAAACCTGATCCAAATGCCTCAGCAGCCCCTTTGGAAGAAGGTAGATTGAGTGAAAAGGCGGCAGGATAAAAGAGCCACTGCCCTTCAGGTGAGTGCAGAGGGCCTCCTCATGCCCTTTGGCACGTGTGAAGAAGAAAGGCTCGCTCCCTCCTCCAGTGACTGCATTTTAAACCTGCCCAGCTCTCAGCTGGCTGGAGATACACTTGGTAGCGCAAAGGGTCTGGAATGTAACAAAACCAGGAAGGAAGTGGGGACGAGTAATTATTCCTTCGACCGGGTTTTGGCAGCTCAGCTGCCTTGAGAAAACAGAGGGAGAGTTTATGTTGGAGAAAAAGGTAAATATCGTGCAGAATGCTGCAACAAAGGACAAATTGTCTCTACTCATCGTTTGCTAATACTAAATTATAGAGTGTGGCTTCAGAGACAGGAAATTAGGAAAGCATCTCGGAGGGTAGAATTGATCCAGCAACTCTGGGACGAGGAGAGGCATTTGATTTGAGAAAGATGATTTGTGAGGATGTGGTGCTACCATTTCCAACTGTGGTTTTCTGTTGCTTTCTGTGTACCTCTGAGAACATAGGAATTGGGTCTATTATCCTATTATCCTATTATTGTTACTTTAACTCAGCATTCATAGCAAACACCAATAAAACAACACTCAGAATAATATAGAGCAAATCTCCAACCCAGACCCCCACATTTGAACCATTTATAGAGAGAGACTAAATAGGCATAAAACCAGATTATTACATACACTTTACAAAATTAAAAAAAAAATAGTCCACTGTTCTGTGGCTCTTCCTGAATCTCTGTGTACCTAAAAAAGCTCCATTGCTTGTGTGTGTGTGTGTGATCAATGTATGTTATTCTTATTTTGCTGGTCAGTGTTATTCTACATATATAATTCTTGTATTTCCATGTTTTCTACTGATTTACCACATTTTTTTTTGCAGCATCATAATATTCCATCTCATTAATGTACCATAATCTATCTAGCCCTTCATCATTACTGGATATACAGGTTGTTTCAGGGTTTTCATTTTTGCAAATAGGGCTGAAAATATCTTGGTATAACTAGGGTCTTTTTTTCCTTTTATTTAATATTATCTTTAAGATGAAGTGTTAAGCAGTGGTATTGCTAGGTCAAAGTACGATCAGCTTTGTGATTCTTTTCACATATTGCCAGATGGTCATTGGTGAATCAACAATTCCACCATCAATAATAATAATATTGATTTCTCACTAACTTTAATAATATCAGATCAGTATGCACTGGTATATCAGATGATTTCAATGCAAAGGTAGAAAAAAATGAAGGTGGAGAAAAATATGAGAGAAAACAAGATTAAGGAAGAAGGAATAACAGAAATGAAAGACTTATAAATGACATAGAAGCCTCAGGCCTCTGTATCATGAATGGTTTTTTTGGGGGGGAAAGTATTGGTAGGTGCTGGGTGTTACAAGTACCAAATAACACCATAAAAATAAAGTAGATTCTATTTTAACAAAGAGAAAAAGATTCGTTATCGATATGGGAATTATCCCAGAGTCAGGTATCTGTATACAGTCAGACCAATCAATTACCTTGTCAGAATTAGTAATAAATAAGAAAAAATGAGTGTGAGAAAAAAGGTACTGTCCCATTGAAACCACTTACCCTAAATTATTTTAACAAGTAATTAGAAATAAAAAATGAGAAAGGAACAACAGAAATGACATGAGCACTGACTACAATAATTTCATCCAATGTAATAGTTACATCTGGTATGAATTAATTGCTACTACAAGGTGACCAAAAGAACTTAGAAAGCAACTTAGTAGTCAGACGTTTGAGCTATTTGCCAAATGGAGAGAGATGGCTGCCAAAGGCAACATTGGATTAAAATATAAACTTGTTTGTAAAACTTTAACAGAGAGGGTTGATGGATGACTATGGACAGTTTTGTCTCATGAGGCAGAGGGAAACAGTGGAGGGCAAAACCAATTTAAAGAAAGCTTGCCAAGAGTTCCAGCTGAGCAGCGTCATCCCAACACCATTGAAGGATGATTATGGAAGGAGGATTGTAGAAAGGAGAAAAATGGAAAAGACTGGCAAAAGCCATTTTGATAAACTTTTCTTCATTGGAGATAGTAGAACCACCACACCTGGACCCTGGCATCACCATCTGAGATGTGCTGATAGAGGAGGTAGAAATAGTGCCAGAGAAAGCAAATTGAGAAGAGCAGTTGTATTGGACCGATTTTATTTCTCTCCATGCCCAGCTTTTCCCTCTTCCGCATTGAAGCCACCAAATATCATTGTATATTGATTTGATTTGGTTAAAATTAAAAAGGAAAAAAAAACTTCAGTCACTTACTAAATGTGACTTGGGCAAGTCATTTAACCCTGTTTGCCTCAGTTTCATCTTCTGTAAAATGAGCCGAAGAAGGAAATGGCAAACCACTCTAGTATCTCTGCCAAAAAACCCCAAATGGGGTCATGAAGAGTCAGACATGACTGAAAATGACCGAATTTAAAAAAGGAAAAGGTGGCTTATTTTTTTTTAATGTATATTTTATTTATTTTTAGTTTTCAACATTTACTTCCACAAGATTTTGAGTTCCAAATTTTCACCCCATCTTGCCCCTCTCCCCACCCCAAGATGATATGCATTCTGAATATCCCTTCCCCTAGTCTGCCTTCCCTTCTATCTCTCCCCCACTTCTCTTATCCCCTTCCTCTTCTACTTTCCTGTAGGGCAGGATAGATTTCTGTACCCCATTTCCTATATTTCTTATTTCCCAGTAGCATGTGAAAACATTTTTTTAAACATGTTTTTTTAAAACTTTGGGTTCCAAATTTTCTCCCTTCCTCCCTCCCCACCCACCCGAATTGAAAAGGCAAGCAACTCAATATAGGTTGTATATGTCCAGTTATGCAAATCACTTCCATAGTAGTCATGTTGTGAAAAACTAACTGTATTTCCCTTAATCCTATCTTGCCCTCCCATTTATTCTATTCCTTCTTTTGACCCTGTCCCTCCTCAGAAGTATTTGCTTCTGATTACCCCTTTCCCAATCTGCCCTCCTCTCTATCATCCCCTGCTCTCTTGTCCCCTTCTCCCCTATTTTCCTGTAGGGTAAGACAGATTTCCATACCCAATTGAATGTGTATGTTATTCCCTCCTTAAGCCAAATCCTATGAGAATAAGATTCACTCATTCCCTCTCACCTTCCCTGTTTCCCCTCCACTGTAAGAACTTTTCTTTTTGTTTTTTGTGAGATAATTTACCCCATTCTACCTCTCCCTTTCTTCTTCCAGTATAATCCTCTCTCATCCCTTAATTTTATTCTCCAGATATGACCCCTTAATCTTCAACTCACCCTGTGCCCTCTATCTATCTATCTATATCTATCTATCTATCTATCTATATCTATCTATCTATATATCTATATATATATACACATACATATAATTTTTTCCTCCAACTACCCTAATACTGACAAAGGTCTCATGAGTTATAAATATCATCTTTCCATGCAGGAATGTAAACAGTTCAACTTAATAAGTCTCTTATGATTTCTCTTTCCTGTTTACCTCTTCATGTTCCACTTGAGTCTGTATTTGAAAGTCAAATTTTCTATTCAGCTCTGGTCTTTTCATCAAGAATGCTTGAAAGTCCTCTATTTCACTGAATGACCATTTTTTCCCCTGAAGGATTATACTCAGTTTTGCTGGGTAGGTGATTCTTGGTTGTAATCCTATCTCCTTTGCCCTCCAGAATATTTCCATGCCCTGCGTCCTTTAATGTAGAAGCTGCTAAATCTTGTGTTATCCTGATTGTGTTTCCACAGTACTTGAATTGTTTCTTTGGCAGCTTGTAATATTTTCTCCTTGACCTGGGAACTCTGGAATTTGGCTACAATATTCCTAGGAGTTTTCCTTTGGGGATCTCTTTCAGGAGGAGATCTGTGGATTCTTTCAATTTCTATTTTGCCCTCTGGTTCTAATATCAGGGCAGTTTTCCTTGATAATTTCTTGAAAGATGATGTCTAGGCTCTTTTTTTGATCATGGCTTTCAGATAGTCCAATAATTTTTAAAATTCTCTCTCCTGGATCTATTTTCCAGGTCATTGTTGTTTTTCCAATGAGATATTTCACATTGTTTTCTAATTTTTCATTCTTTTGGATTTGTTTTACAGTGTCTTGATTTCTCATAAAGTCACTATCTTCCAATTGCTCTATTCTAATTTTTAAGGAAGTATTTTCTTCAGTAATCTTTTGGACTTCCTTCTCCATTTGGCCAATTTTGCTTTTTAGGGCATTCTTCTCCTCATTGGCTTTTTGGACCTCTTTTGCCATTTGGGTTAGGCTATTTTTTAAGGTGTTATTTTCTTCAGTATTTTTTTGGGTCTCCTTTAGCAAGCTGTTGACTTGTTTTTCATGATTTTCTTGCATTACTCTCATTTCTCTTCCCAGTTTTTCCTTTGCTTCTCTTACTTGCTTCTCAAAATCCTTTTGAGCTCTTCCAAGGCCTGGGACTGATTCATATTTTTCTTGGAGGCTTTGGATGTAGGAGCTTTGACTTTGTTGTCTTCTTCTGGTTGTATGTTTTGATCTTCTTTTTACCAAAAAAAGATTCTATGGTCTGACACTTCTTGCGAGGTTTACTCATGCTCCCAGCCAGTTACTTGAGTTATAAACTCTTTATTAAGGTAAGAGTCTGCTTCCAATGTGGAAGGTTGGGGGTTTGTGTAGCTGTTTTCAGAGATACTTGTAGGGACCTGTAAATTTTCAGTTCTTGCAAGGTGGTATCATAAGGGGCGAGGTGTTTACTCCTTTCCTGGCCTGAGCTCTGGTCTGTGAGGAGAATTTCCTCTCCGCATCCACTACAAGCTCCACCGCGCCAGTGCTCCTCCTCACCCCAGGACCACCCTCAGAACTGTGACCCAGATCCAAGCACGGGCAAAGCAAGAGATTCATGCCTTAGCAGTGGCAAAGAGATCCGTGCAATCCTACTCTGATCAGCCACTGGATTCCCCCTCAGTCTCTGGGCCAGAAGCTCAGGAAGCAGCCACCGCCCTGGGCCTGTGCTAGCTTGGGAACTGGGGCTGAGACCACCATGCTTCTCTCTCACTGTAGAAACAGAGTTTTTCTCACTGACCTTCTAAGTTGTCTTTGGCATTTGTGGGTTGAGAGGTCTGGAAACTGCCACAGCTGCCTGCAATTCAGTCCTCTGAGGCTGGCGCGATACACCTTTCTGATCAACCATCCAGATTGTCTTGTGCTGGAAATTTATTTCACTCTGTCTTTTTGTGGGGTCTGCTGCTTTAGAATTTGTTTGGAGCCATTTTTTATAGATATTTGGAGGGATTGGGGGGAGAGCTCAAGCAAGTTACTGCTTTCACTCCTCCGTCTTGGCTCTGCCCCCGATGCCCTCTTATAATTAATGGTAGAACTGTATACTAGTATACATTTATTGGTGAAAAAAAATCTGTCAATATATAGACATCTGTGCTGGAGGAGATAAAGTTAGGAGGATGTTGAGGGAACAACATTTAAGGTATCTCAATGAACAGAGTATACCAAGAAATCTCAGACCCTTTTAATACCAAGAAGACATAAGTAGCTGCTGACATATATGCTTTCTGCCTGTCCATACCAAAGTCTTTGAGAGTTGTTATCCTCACACGAATTGCACAGATCCTTAATGGGGCTTTTAGTAGGGACCAAGAAAGCTTTCCCAAATAACATTCACTGATGAACCACGTCTTTACCATTTCACAGTTAACTGAGAGATGGAGAGAATGTCAGATTCCTTTGTGCTAGTTTGTTGATGAAGAGAGAACCTTTGAATTTTCTGTAGAACAAAACTGTCCTTTTCAGGCTCTTTCATAACCAGGTGTCTCCTGTCCATCTATGACTATCATTTAAGATTCTCTGGGAGATTTAATGAGATTAGGAACTCTATTCAGCACTCCTCAGGCAGTAAACATCAAAGGAGGCCTAAAGCCAGGCGGGAGGTGTTCACTAGCCACAACTACCGTGATGAAGGCGAGCTAGCAGTATCTGAGTGGCAAGGGGCTTCCCTGGGGACAATGAGGCCATTGAAATGCTCTGGTTTGTGGATGGAAAGGCATTGTTCTGATTGCATCAAGCCTCTTAGAAGAGATCTGTAATCACTCCAAGCAGTCTGGGCAGTCCACCACACAGGAAAGATGAAGTGCATGAAGAACGTCTGTTGCCTATATTTCAATGTGCAATGGGCTGGGGCAGTGAGCTGGAGCTAGAGTGGAACAGGGAGAAGGGAAGGGCCAGATTGCTTTTAGAAAGCAGTGCTGTAGAACCAAGAGAACATTATACACAATAACAGCCATGTTGTGCGATGACTAATATTGATAGACTTAACTCTTCCCAGCAATACAAGGATCTAAGACATCTCCAGAGGCCTCGTGATGGAAAATGCCATCCACATCCAAAGAAAGAACAATGAATGTTGAATTGCTGTTTTTTTTCTCTTCTGTTGAGTTTTGTTTCCTCTTTCTGATGGTTCCTCCTATTGATTTTAATTTTTACTTACAATACCACTAATGTGAAAATATGTTTAATAGGAATGTAAATGTACAGCCTGTATCAGATTGTGCGCCGTCTCGGGGATGATGGTGGGGAGGAAGGGGAAGAAAAATGTTAAACTCAAAAACATATGGAAGTGATTATTGATAAATCAAAATAAATTAATAAAATTTTAAAAAAATGAAAGTGCTGTGTGCTTGCTTTTTAGCATGATGTTTTCAGTGATGTTGTCAGATGCCTCCAGTGACGATGAAAATGGCATGAAGGTCAACTACTGCACTGATGGTAAATTATTTAACTTGAGGAAGCTATAAGCCAAGACCAAAGTGGAGGGAGAGTTGGTGCGTGACTTTTGTTCACAGATGATTGTTCATTCAATGCAGCCTTTAAGGCCAAGATGCAACAAAGCATGGATTGATTCTCTGCTGCTTGTGCTGATTTTGGCCTAACAATTAATAGGAAGAAAACAGAGGTTCTCCACCAGCCAGCACCACATCACTCATATGTGCAACCGTCGATTACGGCAAATGGAGAAATATTGAACGCTGTGGATACATTCACTGACCTTGACAGTGTACTTTCCAGGGATATACATATAGATGATGAGGTTGATACACACATTGCTAGAGCCAGCTCAGTGTTTGGGAGGCTCCAAAGTAGAGTGAGGGAGAGAAGGGGCATTAGGCTGCCTACCAGACCAAAGGTCTCCAGAGCCGTTGTGCTGACCTCATTGTTGTATGCCTGTGAAACCTGGACAGTCTACTAGTGCCATGCCAGGAAACTGAATTACTTCCATTTAAATTATCTTGGGAATATTCTGAAGATCACCAGGCAAGATAAGGTACTGGACACTGAGGTCCTTTCTGGAGCTAAACTGCCAAGCATTCAAACCCTGCTGCAGAAAGCACAATTCTGATGGGCTGGCCACGTTGTTCAAATGCCAAACACACGTTTGCCTAAAAGACTATTTTATGGAGAACTCACACAGGGCGAGCACTCACATGGTGGTCAGAAGCGATACAAGGACACTCTCGAGGTCTCTCTGAAGTACTTTGGAATCAGTTGTGTGACATGGGAGATGCTGGCCCAGGACTGCCCAGCTTGGCATGTCCTCTTCAAAGACGGCACTGTGCTCAGTGAATGAAGTAGCTCAAAAGAAATGTGAGATGTACAGATTGAGAGACATCTCCCTTCCAAATATTTACGTTGACTCTTTGCACCTGACCTGCGGTGGAGCCTTCCAAGCTCATATTGGTGTGTCTGATCAACCACAATCGGTCAGACACAGGGTATCTTGACTCCAACATTAGTGATGTCATTGTGGTCCTTCTTCAAGAGCAAAGAACAGCAGCCAGCCAGGAAATTCCAAGTTCTTTTACTTACCTCCAGCTTCCTGTGAAAGCAAAGGCCCCTCTTTTCACTATTGACACTTTTCCAGTGTTGCTGTGGCAGTAAGATGTAGAACACTACCCCCTAACTAGGTATGGTATAATTCTTTCTGGTGCTCAGTGGAATAGTCTGAAACCTATTTTCGTCCCCATCCATTTTATTTTATTCTGTTTTTAGCTTAAGATTTCATTTTTTAAAGATACCCCAAATGATATCACATGTATGCACATTACATCAGAAAAATAATAATGGAATGGCATTCATAAAATGAGAGAGAAACCCCAGTCATGAATAAATGCCATTCCAATACTGCTTAAAACTGGTTTCACATTTTTGGGCTAGTACTACTAGAATGAAAAACACCAAGCTATTTTAGAGCTGCAGAAACACTACTGATGAAGAGAAGGGCTTTTCCCTAATTTCTGTACCTTTTCAGCATGCTACATCTATTCACTGATGCAGGAACCATGCTCCTGACTTTCAGAGAAGTTGTACACATATGTAAACATGTAGGTACATGTAAACAAACTGCTTATGAGAAAGTATAAGTATCTTACTAATACACGAAACTCCAAACTTGACATTTAAGCATTCACTCATTTTCTTTTTATTAAATAATGTTTTATTTTTTCTAATTACATGTTAAGACAATTTTTACCATTCATTTTTTATAAGATTTTGGGTTCCAGATTTTTCTTCCTCCCACTTTCCCTAAAATGGTAAGCAATTTGATATAGGTCGTATATGTGCAGTCATGTAAAACATTACCGTATTAGTCATCCCATCCATTTTAAATGATTTTATTGTTGTTGGAAATTTCACTGTTAAAATATGTTTGGTAATACCTTATCCATCTGGAGCTCAACTGTTTGGAAGTATATACCCAGGACCTCTGTAAGAATCAGGAAGGGTTATTAAGTAGACCCCCAACTTATGTGTCACAAAGTATCCCTCTTGATAGGTGAGAGTTTTCTCAGGCCCTCACTCTGAGCGTACTTACTCTTATTTTGTATATAGTTCTAACAGATTTGAGTTCTGCTTTCTAAGCCTACAACAAATTAGAAACAAGTGTATTTTAATATTTAAGACTTCCAAAATGTGTTGATCCTGAAATCATTTATTGATAAATGTTTATATAGATGGGAAGTGATCATCTGTACAAATGGGATAGAATTTTGGGAGACAAGACCTTTTCCTGTCTCTACAAGTTACTCTCATTCTGGTATAAATGATAAATCTGGAAAATAGTAAAGAAAAAAAAAGAAATTATTAATGAGTTTTGTAAAGTGGTGCTTCCTGGCTGAACTAGGAGATATTGAATTTATTCATCTTTGCCAAGGTAGGATTAGGGAATACGTACAAATTCTTTCCTAACAAGTCCAGTGAGTGGGAGTGGTTGAGACACACAGACTTACTCAGAGGCCTCCAAGAAGTTTCTGGTCTTGAGAGTTCTCTCCCAGGAAGGTGGATAAATAAGTAAGGGTGGAGGATAGCTTTCAAATCATATTTGAACCCGACTTTACATGATACGTGAAAAAGCGTGTGTAGACTGAATTTCCATATTTTGAGAAGCTTCCTGTTGACTTAGATGCAAAAGTTGGACCTATACTCCTTTACGGTAAAAACAATAACAGCAGCAACAGCTACATCTGTCATCGTTTTACTCTGTTCCTCCTTTACCCCCATCTCTTTACTACTCCTACCCCACCCCCACTGAACTGATAAATCACATTGAAGGTGTGCAACAAATCTGTATAATTGAAATCTATTTTTTAAAAATTAGTTTTTCTGATGCCTTTTTTTTTTGGGGGGGGTTTACAGTTATTTCTGGGAATACTCCCACCCTTTCTCCAAGGGAAATGTTGAATTTTCTCTCGTAACAAAGAAAATAATTAAGCAAAAACAGCTGTTAGAGTGACCTTGCCTCTTCTACCTCTTCTGCCTCTCCTGCCCTAGTTAGACCACTCTTCCTCCCCCCCAGCTCTCTACCTTGAGTGGGGAGATATTTCCATTTTCTGGGAACATTATTGTGTATTCCTGATCTTTTAATCTACATTGTTGTGGTGGTTGTGTCTATTGTTATTTTGGGGCTACTTATTTCACTCTTCATATTTAAAAGAGAAATTAAAATGTCTGCCTTATTATTATTAAAAATAATCAAATGAGATGTGTGCAAAGCACTTTGCAAACCTTAAAGTGCTCTATAAATGTTAGGTATTAGTAGGAGTAATACTGTTTTTGGCCTGGACATCTGATTTCATCAGGATTTTTTATTAATAATATGATGCTCATTTTTGCTGAATATAATTGCAAAGTAGCTGAGGTCCTTCTTATATCTGAGATAATCCCTGAAAGGTCTCCTGAGGGGAAAATGATGGCTTAATTGGATAGACTGCATTGGATTGAAAAGTCAGTTTCTGTCAGATTCCCCTCCAAAATACCCTTTGGTATGAAGATAGGTAATTTTTTTTTTTGTTCTCTGTACTTCGTTCTTCTTTTGTGGAATTTGTGCTGATACCTAGAAATTAACAGGCTGATCTGGACTGAAGCAAGGAATTAAATCAGAAGCCTAAGAAGGACAGCTGTTCAGAATGCAGCTAGAAATGAACCAATAGGGAAGCATTTTTCCCGAGCCTGTGTGATAGGAAATCACTGGACAGAACATGCATGGAAACATGGATAGGAAGCATGGGAATATCTCCATAGTGTCAAATGTGTTTTGGATTATTTGATTTATTACGTTCTGTGATATCAGGTTTTTGCAATGATGAGCTGTGTGTGATATAATGTCTTTCATACTTAAAATCAAAAGCAGTTAACACCTTTAATGGAAGTTTTTATTTCTTTCAGCCATTCAGTCTTTGCTTCCTTTTCAGCCCTTTCATATCCACAAGGGTAATTAAAGGTTGCTGTGATGGAAGACAATTTGTGGTGGGAGATATGTTGGGTTATAGGTGAAGCTTTTTCTACAAGTTTTGCTTAAGGATTTAAAATTTATGCAACTGGGTCAGGATGGTACAGTTAGGATGGTGTAAGGTAATCGGACAGTATAAAAAGTACTTAATGCTAGTGGGCACCCACATCTTATGGAGTTGAGACCCTGGAAATTCTGCCAGTGCTTTATTTGGAAATACAGAACATTTCACTCTTACCCATCCACATTTTTCACTAGAGCAAACTTAATATAGTCAAAAAGAGAGGGAAGGAAGAAGCAAACAACCTTAAATTAACGGTTTCAAATATTATCTGTATTTGGCACCAGATTCCCAGAATGCTTGAGTGTAGGTTTCCTGGGTTTTTTCTTTTCTTCATTTAGAAGGGTATCTGGAGCTCCCATTTTACACTGAGCTAAGTTTCAGAACTTAGAGAGGGTAAGACCACTTCATGGACTTTGTTTTCTACCAGGAGAAAATGAGCTCTATTCCAAATTGAGAAGTATCTTATGTTAGTAGTCCTTGTACTGGGACCCCAGGTGCTCCTTAAAACTGTTAGGTATTAGAAATTAGATGTTGTGTCTACTATGGACGTATTTTGCATAACTGCACATGTACAACCTGTATTGAGTTGCTTGCCTTTTCAGTGAGGGTGGGTGGGGAGGGAGGAAGAGAGAAAATTTGACACCTAAAGTTTTAAAAACATATCTTTAAAAAAAATGTTTTCACATGCTACTGGGAAATAAGAAATACAGGAAATGGGGTACAGAAATCTATCCTGCCCTACAGGAAAATAGAAGGGGAAGAGGATAAGAGAAGGGGAGAGAGATAGAAGAGAGGACAGCCTAGGGGAAGGGATATTCAGAATGCATGCCATCTTGGGGTGGGGGAGGGAGGAGATGGGGTGAAAATTTGGAACTCAAAAACTTGTGGAAGTGAATGTTGAAAACTAAAAATAAATAAATTTGTATCAAAAAAAAGAAATTAGATGTTGGTGAAGGAAGAGAGAATGTAAGTACCCTGCTATCTTCTCATCTCGTGTGTTAGGCTATTAATTCTAGAAATTATAGCTTAAATAAACTGGGTCCTTTTTTGCATCCATCAGAAGGAATTTGAAATTGAAATTATTTCATGAGATTCATGGTTTCACTCTTGTCTGAATTCAAGCAAATTTTTGTTGAATGAATCAAAATCATCCAATGTTAGAACTTCAAAGGGCCCGTCCTACTTCCTCATCCACAAAGGAGGCATCTGAAGGTTAACAGTAACCCTAAAGACCTGGGCCACTGAGGGCAACTTGCTTTGTTTCCTTATATGCTGCTGTTCATCCCAGTTTTTAAATAGCTTCAGTAAGCACTTTATTAGAAGGACCAGAATTCTGCTAACCCAGGGATCAGGTGTCAAATTGTTAGGTGTTTGAAGATAACACATGACTCATTTAATCTCTCAGTGGTTCATTCAGGTCCTAGCACGTACTTAATTTCAGTGTTTGGATCAAGACAGTGACTTAGATGAAGATGAAGCCTCAGAGGTTGGGATCTTGACGAGTTGTACATTTTTGGGGAAGGAGAGGGTGAATGAATTGTCAGGACAGGGGGTTTTACATGATCTCCAATTTAATAAGCTCTTTTTGCCCAACTCTGTCCGTTCCTTAGTTTCTTTAGTCTAGGGGTTCTTCGCTTGGGGTCTGTGAACTTAAGAAAAATTAATATGATAACTGTATTTCAGTATAATTTTTTCCCTTTTCATTCCTATGTATTTTGTGCACTTCAATACATTATTTTGACAAGGGGGTCTATAGGCTTCACCAATCTGTCAAAGGGGACCATGAAAAAAACAAGGTTTAAAAAATCCTTTTCTAGCCACATCTTCTGTGTTCAGATAGAATATATATTTAAGGAAGTGACATTAGAACACAAGGTTTTGGAGTGGCTTTCAGGAGTTGCAGTGGATTATGATTCAGCATTACAATAAGAAATAATAACAAACTATTAACAACGTAGTAAAAGACTATGGAATGACATCCGAGTTAGATCAATACCTCTTTCTGGTTGTTAACTTAGTATTTTTTTCATAGATTTAAAATGAAAATACAGGTTATTGTTTTTGCTTTCCCTCACCATCGTTTGTTTTCTACTTTTATTTCTGTTTAACCGTCCTCCACAGAGATAAATTCAGTCACTAGATTGTTGAAGGATATATCTTTCCATTAGGCTCATCTCTGAAAAAACCAACCTTTTCTTTAAGCAGTTGCATATATCTCTGACTTCTTCAATGTTTGAACTCTGAGGTGTGTCACTCAGCAGTGATGGAGTAGGTCTGAATTACAGCTAACGGGAGATCACAAACTGAAAGGAATGAGGAAGCCCACAGACGGGGCAGCTCTGATGTGGGGGTCATCAACACCAGTCTGATTCTGCATGTTAATCCAGTGTCTATTCTCTGAGATTTCATGCTAATCCTCTGCTGTCCCCCTCTAGTGGCTCCTTCCTTCTCTGCTTCCAGCAAACATGCCCAGGTCTCCCTGCTCTTGTCTTAAAAAACCTTCACTTGACCCTATCATTCCCTCAAGCTATTATCTTGTTTTTCCAATTCCCTTCTCAGACAAATTCTGAGAAAGAGTTGGTTGCATTTGGTGCTTCTTCTTCCTTTCCTCCTCTTCGTTCCTTTTTCTTTTTCTTTTTTTTTTAGGTGATTGGGGTTAAGTGACTTGCCCAGGCACACAGCTAGTAAGTGTCAAGTATTTGGTCTGAGGCTGGATTCGAACTCAGTTCCTCCTGACTTCAGGGCCGGTGCTCTATCCACTGCGCCACCTAGCTGCCCCTCATTCCTTTTTAAAATGGTTCACTGATACTTTTCTTTTTATAATGGCATAGCTATTTCCCAATGACCCTCTTCCCTTAACCCCTCAGTAGAACTTTCCCATGTAACTAATAAATATATTCAAACAAAACAAATTAACACTTTGGTCAGATGTGAAAAATGCACGTCTTCCTTCGCACTTCTTATGAACCACTCTTATTCCAAGAGAAGGGAGGCGTGCCTTCATCAGAGTGGTGATGTCCTTCATTGCTCTTTTCTTTGACATTCTTGCTGTCATCCTGTACCTTTTTGTCGTGTTTTTGTTTTGCTTCCTTTGCCTGCTTTGTTTCGTCTCAGTTCATACAAGTCTTCCCACGTTTCTTTGAATTCTTCATGTTTGTCAATTCTTATATTTCTCATTATATTCAGGTAACAGTTTGTTTAGGCATCCCTCAAGCAATAGGTACTCCCTTTGTTTCCAGTTTTTGGCCGCTACAAAAAGTAGTAAATAAATGTTTAAATAAATATCTGAATAAACAAAATAGTAATATAAACATATTTATAAATATGTGTGTGTTTGTGTGTATTTCTGTGGTACCTTTGACTGTGTCTTTGACTTGGGTTGTAATCACACTAATGGTGTTAGTAGGACAAAGGTTATATATAGTTTAGTGATTTGGAGGATGTAATTCCAAAGTGGTTTCTGAAATGGTTAGACCAGTAAGTCCACAAACAGTGCATTGGTGTGCCTGTTTTCCCTACATCCCTTCCAGCATTTATCATTTTTGTCCGATCCCATAGGTCTGGGGCGGAATCTCAAGTCGTTTTAATTTGCATTTCTGGTATTATTAGAGGTTTGGTGCATCCTTTCACATGGTTATTGTTGGCTTGCATTTCTTCTTTTGAAAACTGACTCTTCATATTATTGGACTGTTTACTGATCCAGGTATGGCTCTTGTTCTTACAGATTTCTATCACTTCCTTTTATCATTTAGGTGTCAGACAGATATCCGATTTGCTTTAGAGGTTTATTTTTCCTCCCGACTTTATTCTAGCTGCATTGATTTTCTCTATGTAAAAGCGTTTCAGTTTTAAAGTCAAAATGACCCATTTTGTTTTCTGTGATCATCTCTGTCCCTTAAATGGTTAGGATTTCTCCTCAGTAACCACAGTTGTACCAGGTACCTCCTTCTGCTCTCTTCTAATTCTTGAATGATGTGGTCTTTTGGTCATGTTATCTATTTGAGGTTTATTTCCTTCTCAGCCCTCTGTGGTCTAGCTTGTGATCTTTCCCCTTAATTGAAACTGCTGTCTGCAAGACAACTGGGGTTTCTGAATTGCTAAATCTGATGGCCTTTTCTCAAACCTCATCTTTTTTGACCTGTCTGCAACATTTTAAATGTTGCTTAACCTGTCCTCTTGTATAATTTTTCCTTCCTAGGTTTTTGTGATATTACTGGGTCTCTCCCCTATCTAACCACTCCTTGATCAATTTCCTTTGCTAGATCGGTATGTCCTGCACATCAGAGTTTCTCCCAAGGTGCTTTCTGGTCCTTTCCTTTTGTCAGCCAGGTGATGATTCTCAGATCTACCAGTCCCGTCTCTCTGCTGACGTCCAATCTTGCGTCTCCAGTTGCCTTTCAGACATCTCAAATTGGACATCCGATAGACATTGTAAGCTCAGTCTGTCCAAAAATAAACTCATTATCTTTCTCACTAAACCTTGCACCTCCTCCTGACTTCCATGTTACCGTTGAGGGCAACGCCGTCCTCCAGTTCATAACTGAGGAGTCATCCTGGGCTCCTCACTATCTCTTCACCCCCATATCCAAGCTGTTGCCAAGGCCTGCCGATTTCACTTTTGTAGCATCTCTCAAGTACGCCCCCTCTTTTCTCCTCTGACATTCCTCCTACCCTGGTGCAGGCCTTGTCACCTCACGCCTTGATTACTGCAGTAGTCTGCTGGTGGGTCTGCCTGCCTCAAGTCTTTGCCCACTCCAATCCATCCTCCATTCAGTCACTAAAAGTGATTTTCCCAAAGTGTAGGTCTGATTATGTCATCCCTCTCCTCAGTAAACTCCTCTGGTTCCCTAACACCTCCAGAATAAAATACAAAATGTTCGTCACCTAGCCCCCTAGTCCTACCGTTCTAGTCTTACACCTTTGATCTAGTGTCACTGGCCTCCTGTCTGCTCCATGAAGAAGACACCTTGTCTCTTGGGTCCAGACATTTTTTCTGTCTGTCCCCCATGCCTGGAATGCTCTCCCTCCTTGTCTATATCTACTGGCTCCCCTGGCTTCCTTCATGCCCCAACTAAAATCTCATCTCCTACAAGAAATCTTTCTCCACCTCTCTTAATTCTTTTGTTTTCTCTCTTTTAATTATTCCCTATTTATTCTTTATATAGCTCGTGAGGACACAATTGTTTGTTTCTTGTCTCCTGCATTAGACTGTAAGCTCCTTGTGGGCAGGAGCTGTCTTTTGCTCTCTTTTTGTATCCCCAGCCCTTAGCATAGTGCCTGGCACATAGCAGGCACTTCAGTGTTTTCTGACCCACTGGTCTCTTTATCTGCTTTCATTCTTTTTTTTTTTAGGCAGTTGGGGTTAAGTGACTTGCCCAGGGTCATCACACAGCTAGTAAGTGTCAAGTGTTTGGTCTGAGGCTGGATTTGAACTCAGGTCCTCTTGACTTCAGGGCCAGTACTCTATCTACTGCGCCACCTAGCTGCCCCTAGCTGCTTTCTTGATGAACTCATAGGTTCAGTTATCATCTCTATGCAGATAATTCCAAGCTCTGTTTAGCCGTATTCTCCCTCTTAAGCCTTACATGTTGTATATCTCTAACCCAATGCCTGTAGTGTTCCAAATGGAATTCATCTTCCTTCCTAAATCTGTCCTTCCAACCTTTTCTGTTTCTGTGTGTATCCAGTCACCAGTAATCTTCACTAGATTAATGTAAATAGAAAATATTTTTACTTTTTTCTTCTCTCATCCCATATTTTGACCTGAGCAGTAACCTTAATTTAGAAGAAAGGTTCATTGACATTTTGGTGATTTTTTTAAAGGTATATAATGAACTCTTACTTTTTAATTAATTCTCAATTCTGTTCATCTTTTTTGAGAAACATGAATTTTATGTACTGTACTTAAAGGATGCTTCCTGAAACATTGATACAAAAGCTGTAAAAACGTAATAGTAGGACCTAGACAGTAGTCATAGGGCATTGCATTTTTTAGAATTATAATTGTTTTTAATCAAGATTTCAAAATGTAGGAAACTATTGTATCCCATTTGTGCTCATTTCACTAGATCGAGGATCAATGATTTCATTGGTAGGGGTGCTTCTCCTTATTCACATAGCAACCCCTCTTCACCTTAGCTGAAGGTCTTTGCAAGGTGCTGTAGCTGAAAAAAAATTATCTCATTTTGTGTAGCTTCTCCCAGCTCATCCATGCTGTTTCTCAGGTGACACCCAGAGATTGGATTTAGCTGGCATCATTTTCAGTCTGCCAGGGTCATCGTGCTAGGGCTTTGGTAGAGGCATAAAAAGTTCATTCTTTATAAATGTGCTGAATTAAATTTTTATTAAAGGCAAGGTGGCCTGGTTAAATGCAGATAAATGATGAGGATTTGTCTCCTGTCTGTGGGCTTTTGCCCCTTCATATAGGTCAAATAGTGCCCTAATGGAAAATGTTTTCTCATGACTCCACCAGGGTGGTTTTTTTTGGTATAAAAAGTGATGGTAAGGAAGGATGGCTCCACAGGGATTACCATGGGAAAAATACCATCTACAGTCAGACAATGGACCCAAACGTTGTCAGGAAAATCTCCTCTTTTCCTCATGTAATGGGTGATCTCATAATTAGGCCTGAATATTCCTTCTGAACGCTGTCATACGATACATTTCACTTAGCTGGGCTTACTGAGATTAGTTCAAGCACAAGAAAACAACTTTTCAGTCATCAAGCCTCAGAGTGGAGTCTGGAGGCTTATGGTATATAAAAAAAGATTTGGGTTGGCTTAAAGGCACAGTGTTCTCTGGAAAGACTTAGAATTTCCAGCTTCTCAGTAGTGATTCTATGAACTGTGATTTTTCCATGAATGGGATTGAGTCTTATCTCCATCAGATGAAAACTGCCAACATTCATTTGGTGCTTTTAGGTTTTACAGTGTATTTTACATACATAATTGCATTTGATCCTGATTTTGACCTTCTACAGCTTTGGAATAAAATTTTTTCCTGTCTGCATTCAATTACTTTTATCTTTCTTCCTGCATACTTCCTTTAAATTTGAGTCTTAGTTGTTATTATCACAGCTGCCTAATTTGTATTATAATAATAATGTATTGTGAAATACTAATATGATTGGTTGAAGTATTGACTTATGAAAGCCTTTCCAATAGGTAGAACCAGAAAGAAGTGAAAACATTCTTACATGGGCAGTACTGTACTCAAGTGAACATGGCCTTGTCCGAACTGCATTGACAGGTCCAAGAACTACCCTCATAGAATCAAGCAAGCAAACAACCTTGTATCCTGTTTATAAATACTTATAGCTGTAAGTAATAATGAACATTGCCTTGACTCAGGCTCCGGAGCAGAGTACTCAGTCACTTCTTCAACATAGCCAACTAAAATCTCTAGAAATTTTTCAAACTAATTGCTGGCTATCTATATACCCCCAACATTATACCATTGATTTTTTCTTTTCTTCCTTTTTTTTTTTTCCCCAGTGAGGCAGTCAGGGTTCAGTGATTTGCCCAGCGTCACACAGCTAGTATCACATGTCTGAGGTCAGATTGAAACTCGGGTCCTTCTGACTCCAGGGCCAGTGCTCTATCTATTGCACCATCTAGCTGCATCAGCAATTGATTTTTTAAGACCAAGTCTAAGGCTTTACATTAATTCTGATGAGGGTATCACTTTTGAGTTAGAAGGAGTCCTGGAGACCATCTAGTCCAACCACCTCACTGTGCAGATGAGGAAACTGAGGCCCAGAGAGGTTAAGTCGCTTGACCAAGGTCTCACCACTAGCAAGTGGCAGAGCTGGGGTTTTAACTCAGACCCTTTGACCTGAGTGCTTTTTCCATTGTACCGTTCTGACTTGATAAAATCTCACCACGTTGGATTTGGATCAGAGTTCTAGACCAGGGATTGGGGAATCTGTGGCCTCGAGGCCACACGTGGCCCTCTAGGTCCTCAAGTACAGCCCTTTGACTGAATCCAGACTTCACAGAACAAATCCCCTTCATAAAAGGATTTGTTCTTTAAAAGTTGGGCTTCATCAAAAGGCCGCCCCCAAGACCTAGAAGGCCGCATGTGGCCTCGCGGCCACAGGTTCCCTACCCCGGTTCTAGACTATTGACATCTTTGTGGATCCTGATTACCATCCAACCTGTTAACTTTTCTTCCCAGCTTTGCATGATTTTCAAATTCAATAAGCCTCCCATTTCTACCTTTATCCAAGTTATTAAATAAAATATTAGCCCAGAGGGAGGAATAGATCTCTGGGAAGTTCCATTAGAGACTCCCAAAAACAAGCATTAGTGACCGCTCTTTGGGTCTGGCCAGTCAGTCTCGAATCCACCCGGCTTTATATTGTCTAGTCCATATCTCCTCGTTTCTTCCACGAGAATAGCGTGAGAGACTTTGTTGACTAAGATCTGTATAAAATCTGTCGACAACATTTCACTGCTCTACCAGTCTCCTCAACCTGCCAACAAAGGAAACGCGATTAGTCTGGGATGAACTGTTCATGCTGCTTCTTTGTGATCACTGCTTCCTCACTAACCCTTCCATTAATAATTCATTCTAGAATTTTGCCAGGAATCAGAGTCAAGCTTGCTGGCCTATAATTTTTGCAGACACTAATCCTTGGTTTTCCTTACCTGCTTCAGTTCATTCTGCTCTTTAATGTTCCTGAGATTTTCCTCAGATTGGTTTACGAATGAATGAATGAATGAATGAATGAATGAATGAACGAATGAACGAAAAAGCATTCATTAAAGTGCTTACTTTGTAGAGTTTTTGTGCCATGTTTTTATAGTCATCTTCTGTTACTTGTCTTTGCTTTCATTTCTCCACAGGTGTTTTTATAATTAAACTTGGTCAGTGAGTTTCCCCTGTATTCATATCAGTTTGGTTTTTTTTAATTATTTTTTAAAAATTTAAACTTAGAACTCCGAAAAAGAGCATTTCCATAAATTACACAGCAGAACATAAAAAGGTTTATATATGAAACTATGAATCTCTTTTTCATATTGCTTGATTTAAAATATATATATGTACGTATAACAAATTCTACATTTTACTTTTAAAACTATCCTTGTTTGTGCTTCCTTCTGAACTCCATTCAGTTCTGTGCATTTAATTTCATTTACTTATTTGTTTATATATTATATTAAAGACTGGGTTTTCCTCTCTCATCCAGGCTAGAAGTGTAGGGCTACTCATGGGCCCGGCCCTACTCTTTGACCTGCCATGATTCTGACTTGGGCTGGTATGCCCCTCCTCAGGCACTATGGTGGACCCCAGCAGCTGGGCCCACTGTGTTAACATGAGATTGAGTGTGGACACCTGCTTGGGTTTGCCCACAACTCCCCCACCTACGTGATCTGCCAGCCTCATCCTCTTGGTAACTTGGTACTACTATGCCTGGCTTCTTTGTGCATTTAAAAAATGTTTCAGTGCCCCTCTTTTTTTTTTTTTTGGTATCACTATTCTCTACTCTTTCTCTACTCTTCTTTCTCCCTGATTTGAAACCCAGGGAGAGAAAGGAAAAAAAAAAAAGCTCTTTTAACATGTAAGCACAATCAAGCAGAATGAATCTGTACAGTGACCCTTTCAAAAAAATCCGTTTCTCTTCACCTTGAGTGTTACCTCTCAGTTAGCAGAGTGCTTCATCCTAGATCCCATCGGACGTGCTGATAATACTATTAATCAGAATTCTGTAAGTTTTGTAAAGTGGTTTACAAGTATTATCAGACAGCCAGATGGATGCATTATTGGGCTTGGAGTTGAAAAGACCTGAGTTCAAATCCTGCTTCAGATACTTACTACTTCTGTGACCTTGGGCAAGTCACTTAGTTGTTGTTTGCCTTGGTTTCCTCATCTGTAAAATAAGAAGATAACAGTGCTTATCTTCCAGGGTTATTGTGAGGATCAAATAAGATCATATTTGTAATGTGCTCTGTGAACCTTAAAATGCTATATAAATGCTAGCTATCATTGGTATCTCATTTGATCCTTACAGCATCCCTAGGAGGTAGATACTATTATCCCTATTTTACCAATGAGGAAACTTAGGCAGGCAGATGAAGTCACTTGTCCAGGGTCACAAAGCAAGTAAGGGTCTGAGGAAGGATTTGAACTCAGCTCTGTGACCACTGTGCCGCCTACCTACCTCTAGGGTCAGTTAAAAGTGAGGTTAACCTGATGTGTTCTTCCCAACCCCTTTCTCTGTGTTTGTAGTCTTCTCTTCTCATGCACCCCAATTATGAGATAGAATGTTCTACCCTATTTTTCCTCTTTTCTGCACTAATGTAATCCTTTTGTATTTCCTTCTGTTTCTATTCTTCAGACCCTCAGAACAACCCACCCCCAAGTCCTCTGGTTTTCTTACTTAACTGTTTATTAAAGTCTATAAGAGACACATGTCTTCTGCATTAGAATGTTAGCACTGCATTATACATATGCCCCTTCTAAATGTTCATCTCTGGTCTTTTTTATTAGAAATCCTTGAAAGCCTTTGAAAGATACACAAACTTATATTTAACTTTGCAAGGTAGATATTTCTTCGTTATAAGCCAATATCTTTTGCCTTTGGAAAATAGTATTCCAATATTTCCTCTCATTTAGGGTAGAAGCTTCTAGGTCTTATATGATCCCATCTGGTCCCTTGGTACTTGAACTGCCTCTTTCTGACTGCTTGGAGTATTTTTTCTTTAACATGGAAACTTTGAATTTTAGCTATGACATTCCAGGGAGTTTAAATTTCAGAGTTTTTTTTACAAGGAGATTGATAGGTTCTTTTTATCTTTGCCCCTGGTTCTATTAGATTTGTGTACTTTTCACTTATGATTTCTTGAAATATAGTGTCTACTCCAGGGGTGGGTCTAGCCTGGTCTACGCTTTAAAAAAAAATCTTAGTTTTCAGAGAGTGCAACAGTTCTTAGGCTCTGTCTTTGAGCTGTTTTCTAGGTAATTGTTATTGATACCTTACTTTTTTTTTTCATTAAGAAAAACTTTTGATTTTGTTCACTAATCCTTTCTATCTCTATGAATCATTGATTTCTGTTTGGTCTTTTCTGATTTTTAGGAAGACTGTTAACTTGGGTAAGCTTTACCACTATCTTTTCTAAGCTGTTTGTTCCCTTTATAATTCTTTTCTCCTGACCTTTTATTTAATTTTTAATCTCTTGCTTCATTTTTTCTAGGTATTCGTGTAGTGCTTATGGAATATCTGGTTGTTGTTTTTTCCTTTAAATGTTGGCTTGTAATTGTTATGGAGCTCTGGTCTCCTAATTTGGATCTTTTACATATTTCTTCTTAGTAGTTGGTCTCTTTCTGTTCGCTTAACTTTGTAGCCTTAGTTCCTGAATAAGGGTTTTGTGTCAGGGTCTAGCTCTGCCTCCCATAGACCTTTGGATGGGGTGGTAGGCCCTGCTTGGTCTCATGCTGGATCCCCTGAATTCCTGTGCTAACAGGTCCTCTAGGGTGTCTCAGGATGGAGACGTGGGTGCCATTGCTTGCCTGGGCTGCTGCTCTGGTCTTAGTGCTGCCACACCTCCTTGGTCCCTGCCACTCCCTCAGTGCTTCTGTGGTTGGTCTTCTCTGAGGGACACAGATCTCCACTCTTGTTTCCTCCACACACAGAGCCCCCAGGCTGTATGTGTCTCTGGCCCTTCTCTGATCGTTCTGGGAGGATGCTGACTTGTTATCTGTGCTGTTGCTGGTTTTGTTGGTGTCCCCTTCTCATATTGCCTGCGGGCTTCTGACTGAGATGGAAGTAGTCCTTACTGAACAGTTTGTAATTGAATTTCTTGGGGAATCTGTTCACTTTACCGTGAATTTCAGTGTTTTGCAGGATTAGGTACACAGGGAGCAGAGTGGTCTGGATCCACCCAGGCAGCCATCTTGGCCAGATCACATCAGTCTCTTTAGAGGAAAAGGTTATGGTGGAGAGTAGACATGGGAGGGAAAGAAGTTAGGGACTTTGTAAATGTTACTGATTTTACCCAACATTTCAAGCTTTTTTCAAGTAGCGTGTGTGAGAGTACCCTATTCAGTTTCCACTGTTTTGTGGAATTGCCTGCTATTCTATGCCAGGCTTTCTACTAGCAATCCATATTAGGCTCAGTCAAAGACTACTGGGGCTAAAGTCTTGGGCTGTAGGACTCTGGTGTTGTGGAAGATCCCGTTAGAGCCTCGGCAGAGGTGGGTTCCATCCTTCCCCGCCAAGCTGATATTCCAGTTCGGCATGATGTTAAACCTGTCACTCCCTTTTCTCCATAGGTGTTTGTGGTTGGGAATGAGCTTGGTGCAGCCTTGCTGGAGTCCTTGCTTCCAGATCTGAGGATTGTTTTCTCTCTCTATTGCTTTACTCGGCAGAATGTGTCTCCCTTAAGGTAAGAGTCTTGTCTGACCTGGGAAACATCACAGTCTTACTCTGGGTGATTCTCCTCTCCAGTCTAAGAAGTGGGTCTACAGCTAGGACTGTCTCTCTTGATGTCAGAAGTGCATTCTGGAACAGTCAGCCGTCAACAAACCTTTAGCAAGCACTTTGTGCCAGGCACTGTGTCAAGTGTGTGTGGGTCTACAAAACAGCCAATAACATGGTCTCTGCCCTCCTGGAGCTCATGGTCTGATGGGGAAGACAAGGTGCAAACAACCACATACCCACAAGACATAGGCAGTGTAAGTGGAAGGTCATCTTAGATGGACGGCATAGACATAGAGTGGACTTGTGAGGCCTTCCTGCAATCTGAGTCTCAAAGGAAGCCAGGAGGCTGAGATAGGCAGGGTGGGGAGCATGCCTATCATGGCGGACAGACAGACATACAGTCAGGAGATGGGGCTTGTGTGGAAGGAGCGGCCAGGAGGCTGGCATCTCTGGATTGTAGAAGGGAGTGAGAAGACTGGAAAGGAATTTGTATTTGATGTTGGAGGTAATAGGGGTGATGGGTCCCTGAGCAGAGAGTGACACAGTTATACCTGCACTGAAGGAAAACCACTATGGCCACTGTGTGGAGGATAGATTGGAAAACACATTTTTCTGACCGTTTGAAGGAAGAGAGAATGTTGGTGGTTCATGGGTGACTGGAAATTGTATTTACTTTATTCTTTGACTTGCTAGCAGTGAGGCTTTTGAGATAGTTCTCCTCCTAGGAAAGGGACTTTACATTTTCTTGTGTAAACATGTCACTGCTTGACTATCAAGAAATACAGGAATTAAGCATACGGGAAGAAGGAAATAGAGCTTGGCTGATAACCATCTTGTGGGGAGAAAAAACCTGATAGAGGAATTGGCTCATAGCAGTTACAATGTCTTATTTATAGTGAAGGAAATACTTAAGGGTCTACATGGTAATCTTCTGTGATGGAGTAAAAGTTTAAAGAGCTGTTCATGGAGGGAGTTTCTCACTCATGCTTTTTAGGCTGCAGAGGAAATGACATCAACTCATTTACCATCAGCTTATTTAGCAACTCTCGATTCTAAAGACTGGCTGAAGTCTTGTCATATGCTTTAGAAATTATGACAAACTGTATCATAATGTGTACTTATGTTTCCCTTCCCCTCCTCCTAGTTTTTCATATTCAAGTTTCATAGTAATAGCTTCTGTTTGTTTCATGCATTATGGTTCATAAAACATTTCACATCATCACAGTTCATCCTCACAGTGGTTAGGTAGGGTGGGTGTCACCATCATTTTATAGCTAAGCAAAGTTATTAAATGACTTGTGCAAGGTTAACTAGTAAGTGCCAGAAAGGGGACTTGACTTGGCAGAGGTCATGTAGACAGAGCTGGGGTCAGAGGCCGAGTCTTCTGGTACCCATAGAGCCCAGGCCTGGCGACCCCTAGTCCCGTGTTCATCCCGTCACATCTTGCCCCTCACCATCACCATTCGGGACGTTTGCGTTACAAAGTCTGGCACAGACCAGAAGACAGAAGCTAGGTCATAGGAAGTCAGGAACACTGGTGAAGGCACTGAAACGTCTTAGCCAGTCTCTTGGTGTGCTCCTACTTTTCAGGAATAACATGAAATTGGCAACGGAAAGTTACCATTTTTGTCTGGTAACTTTGGCTTAAACTTGTTTTGAGAGGAGTGCTATAGTACCTTCATGTCTTCATCAGATTGACTTGATAGCTAGGATGTCGTAGAAAGAGAACCAGGCCTGGACAGGATAGACCTGGTGTAAAAATGAAAATTGATTTTAATTCTATTTTTAAGGTTTAGTCAGCTAGATTTAATATTCTCCTTTGCTGTAAGTTTTACTCGGGTAACCCCAGGTCACTTTTCTCATAATTCTTCTCTTGTGTCTTATGTCTCCACCCCTGCAACTTCACCCGCCACCCACATTCTGGGGAAAAGTCAAGCTTACCCTAAACTGTTGTAGACTCCTCCCATCTTCCAAGGTGTCATTGTCTTACCTTTGCCCGGTGATCTGATTCACATGTCTTGTTTATGGCTAAGGGGTTCTTAGGAGAGGTCCAGGCGATGGTAATATCAAACCGAGGTCAGAGGGTTTTTACTTTCTGGCCATTCAACGTATCTGCACATCTATGTAGCTCAGAATTTTGCTCTGTTGTCTTGTTCATTGCTATAAAATACCTCGGTATCCTGCCTTTGAGGTGTCTGGCATTATTGAGGTAGCTGTTGACCCATTTTGTTAGTAGATTCATGCTCTGCTGGTATACTGGTAGTGCCCAGAAAGCTACTACTCAGCTTCCTTTGTATACAGCAGGGACCCTGGGTTTGACATTTACCAGCTATGAGATCTTGGGCCTGTCAGACTCCTCATTTGTAAAGTGGAGATAATGATAACTATATGACATTGCGTATCTTTGTTGAGAGCAAAGGGCTTTATTGACCTCATAGTATTACATACAAATGTTGAATTATCTATTGGACTTTAAGCATCTATAAGAACAGGGAACCAGTTCACATGTAAACCTGGAATCTCCTCCAATACTAGCACAAACTCCAGCACACAGTAGGTACTTGATAAATATTTGTTAAGTGACTGAGTGAATTTGGTTTGTGCCAATATTTCCTCCTTTCCTTTTTTATTGCTTATTAATTTTTTTTTGCAGTTGATCTGTTTTTATTTTAAATATCACTTAAATTTTTTTCCCTAACTGCAAATATTTTTTTTCTTTTTTAAAAAAATTTTGTTCTGCCCCTCCCACTACCTCCCCTCTCCCCATTAAGCAAATGAAAAAATAATAAAGCCTTCAATTCATACATGTCATAGGCTGGCAAAACACATTCGCACATTTGGGAAATGTCCATCTCCTTCGCACATTAGGTTTATCACCTCTCTGGCAGGAGATGAATGATAGGTTTCATCTTCAGACTTTGGGACTCATCATTTATCATTGCACTGATCAGAATTCTAAAGTCTCCCAGAGTCGATTTTCTCTATAATGTTGTGTCATTATATAAATTGTTCTAGTTCTGACTTTCCTCTGTATTGGTTCATCAAGGTTTTCCCAGTTTTCCGTGAAACTATTTCATCATTTCTTATAGTACAACAATATTTCATCACTTGCATATCCCAGAATTTGTTTAGCCATTCCTCAATAGGATACCCTTTTACTTCGTAATTTTTGGCTATCATGAAAAGAGCTGCCATAACTATATTTGTTCTATTGGTCCTTTTCCTCCTTTTTTGGATTTCTTTGGGGCCTCATCTCATGGTGGTATGACTGGATCAAAGGGTAACTTCCTCCTTTGCTGTCTTGCTCTCTTAAATCTTGGTTGCATTAATGGTGGGGAATTTTGTAGCATAATTGTGATACTTCCTAATCATAAGTATTGGCCCCATGGAAGGTATGTGACTTTATTACAAATATTTGCTTTGTTTATCCAAAATACAGTCCCTGTAGGATTTGTGTTAGAATATAGAGATCAAACAAGTGGAAAAGAATCCATGTGTATCACTTGTACTGGCAGTAATACATGCTTGAAATGTTCTCCTTTCTCATCTCTCTCCACCGCTTAGAATCCCTGGCTTCCTTCAAGACTCAGCTCAAGCCTCACCTTGCAGGAAGCCTTCCCTAGTGGCCTGGAGCCATGGTACTGTGCCCAGCCTACTTTGTATGTGTGTGTGTGTGTGTGTGTGTGTGTTATGGATTCTATATCATCTATGTGATATGTGTAATGCATACCACCTTAAATAAAATAATTCCATGCAGATCGAAGCATATTATTTGCTATTTTTTTTCTTCTGTTGTGTTTTGTTCCCTCTTTCTGGTGGTTCCTCTTATTGGTTCTAATTCTTACTTACAACATCACTAATGTGAAAATATGTTTAATAGGAATGTATATGTATAGCTTATATCAGATTGCACGTCATCTTGGGGAGGGAAGGGGAGAAAAATTTAAAACTCAAAAGCTTATGGAAGTGATCATTGATAATTCAAAATAAATTAATTAAAAAAATAATTCAACATAAAAAATCATGAGGTAAATATGTCATCTGGCGGCTGCTGCCCTTTTAGGGTCCTCAGCACTACTCTGTTGGTCTCCCCAGCTGTTAGCGCCTTCCCCTCACAGATGACCTTTGTATACATTGGTATTTCATGTTGTCTCCCCTATTCAATGTACGCTCATTGAGAGTAGGGACTACGCTGGATTTTTTTTTCTTTTCTCCCCCTCTTTGCATCCTCAGCTCTTAGCCCATGGCCTGACACTTGGTAAGTACTTGATAAATGTTTGTCTGATTTGCCTCCAGAGCCAAGGAGTCATCAGTCATCCGTTGGATGCTTGGGGATCCTGCAGTCTGAAGTTGGTGAGCAGAGCAGCCCTGCTCAGTGACAGGGGCCATATTCTTTGGCTGTATTCGCTCATTCACAGTGTAGGAGACAGGCTTATGCCTCACTGTTCTTCCTGCCAGGTCCTTTTGCCAAGAGATCTTGTTGTGGATGCTGAAGAAGCTGGAGAGAAAGGCAGCTCTGGCCGCTCTGAAGGGATTGGCGGGTCTGGATAGGTCAGTGCCTTCTCTCCATCCTCTGTGTGAATTCAGAGCTGCCAGTGAAGGCAGCACAATGGTAACCATCAAAGAGACGAGCAGGTGAGTACATCCTTCTCCCTTTCGCTGTTCTCAACACCTGATTTAACCCATTCTTTGGCTTAACCACTAAGGGGAGCCCATAGAAAGGAAGCCTGGAACATTCTCTTTAGTGATTGTTATCCTTGCCGTGTGCTGTCTGAATGTGAGCATTAAGAAAGCCTGGGTGGGCCTTTTTTCTAAGAGCTGAGGAATTGGTGGCCCAGCTTGTTAGAAACTCGTAGTTCTGCATAGAGACAAACTTAGCTCTTCATAGAGCCTTCACATCAGTGAATCAGAGTGAAGGGCAGGCTCACAGCTAACCTCAGCACTACAGGAAACCAAATCATTCTCCCTGAAAATGATTCAAGTAGGTGCAGGGTTAGTGTGTTAGGTTTGTCTGATGGTCTTCATCTATTCTATTTTTGAGTTCAGAGGAGAAAATTACAGGAGTCTTCTGTGCCTGGAATTTACCTACTGACCTGGAGCCATAGTACTGTGCCCGGTCTGATTTGTGGAGATCGCCAAACTCTCTGTGTGTGTGTGTGTGTGTGTGTGTGTGTGTGTGTGTGTGTGTGTGTGTGCTTTGGATCCTATAACATCTATGTGACGTGTGTAGTACATGCCACCCTAAAATATACACTTCCAGTTCAGAAATCACGTTGTAAATATGTTTAACTAGTGGCTACTGTGTTTCCTATTGGGGTCCTTCATCGCATGCAACGTGTAGGCATTTGTTGAATGAAACATTGTGCATGTCTCCTTATTCCCAAGGTTCATTTAATGACATTTTTAAGAACCATTTTAGTGTGAAGGATTTTTTTTTTTGGTAAATAAATCAGTGAACTGAGACCCAGTCCTCAAATTGTCTAATTTTTGGTGAATGTTATCAGGTTTTGTGATTTAGATGTGCACACATACTGAAATATTTAAATACTTCAGGTGTTTGAACAGTTCTTTGAACCATTTTTAACTGGGAGTCCCACTGGATTTGATATAGGAGAGTCATAAATACAGTTCGTTAAGAAGAGATATCCAAATCATCAAGTGGTGATAGGGTTCTGTTGGTACTGATGGGAATAAATAGGTTTCCTTGCCAAGAGGGAAAGAATTGAATAGGCAGCTATTGAGGAAATAAATTCCTCTTTTACCACTAGAGGGATATGTGAGGTGGGTTTTTTTTCCCCCTTCTATCATTTATGTTTAAGATTGCTGCTATTTCTGCCACTAATGGTAATCCCTCCAGGGCATAATTCAGGCATTTTAATGAGAGAGCAAAAGGCAAGTGTGTAATAGAGTTAGCTTTACAGTACCAGTTTGATAATAAAGAATTTATAAATAGCTTTAAATAAATCAAAGAGAAGAACAGTACTGATTTTTTTTTTGGTTGTATTATTTTTGGAACTGCACATAAGCTAATTAGTAGACTATTTAGCAGCCAAATATTGACACAATAAAACAGTGTTATTCCACTAGTTACTATCGTGCCTTTTTCTTTTCAATAAATATTTATTTAAAAACATTTTTACATTTCTGCCCCTTCTTAATGATGCCCACCCTTTCATGGAAACCTATTCTGCACCTGTAGTCCGTAATCTTTCCCCTGTGTAGAGGGAGGCCTATTCCACCATCAGTTCTCTGGTGTCAGGATTGGACATTGCCTTGCTCAGAGTTCTCATATCTTTAGGGTTGTTTTCTTTCCTTGGTTCTTTGTAATTCGTCAGTTTGTCTGCACTCCTCATATTCACTGCTGCCTCTGATTCAGTAGTATTCGATTGCATTCACATGCCTCATTTGTTCAACCACTCCTCAATCGATGGTTGCCCACCTTGCCTCCATTTCTTTGTTACCAAAAAAGACCTGCTATGGACATTTCTGCACAGGCGCCCTTTTCTCTGTCTTTGATGGAATGTATGTCCAATAGTATGTTAGCTGGGTCAAAGAATATATCATGCTTTTTCAAATGTAATATTGTACATAGATGTAAATAATGCTGCCACTAGACAGACATTTGGAAGTGGCATAAGTACATTTCAGTTTTTTCTTTATTTAAAAAAATATATATAAATTAGGGAAAATGTGAGTAATCTAACACCATGGGCTGATAAACCAGCTAATTCAAAAGCTAAATACCCAGATTCCTCACTCTAGGTGTCTTATGAGTGGGTCAGAGATGCTCATTGGGAAGTGTGATGTTGCTGACCGAAGAAAAATAGCTTCAAATCTTATCTTCTTCTGCAGCAAGTTGGGAAAGAGTTGCTCTCACATGTGACAGAGTAAAGTAGATGGGTTCCACATCTAATTGGGTTACACAGTCACCATCTAACTTGTTTCTTCGTCTTTGTTCACTTGTTCACTCCTATGTTTAATTGTATCATTCCAGATTCTAAGCTGATGTAAGAGTATGTTGGATATTTCCTCATTCATTATCAAAAATGTCAACATATCTATTAATCAGTTAGGCTTAGAGCCCCCATCACAATTCATCCAGACAGCTCGGTGATGTAATTAGATCATTGGATCAGGAAAACCTGAGTTAAATCGTGCCTTAGAAGTTTAGTTGTTGTGTGACTCTGACAACTTTTGTCAGGCTCAATTTTCTCATCTGCAGAATGGGGCTAATCATAGCACTTTGGCTATTGTGAGGATCAAGCGAGATAATAAAGCACTTTTCATGCCTTAAAGCTACATGTAAAAATTAACTGTTGCTATTTTTTATTTAATAAATTTGGAGAAAGCACCTTTCCTGAAAGTAGTTACTCATATCTCTCTATTACAACTCTCAAACACCTAGGATTAAGTAAATAGGAAAGTTACTAAATGTATACCTGGCCAACAGTGAAAAATCATTAATAATAAGCATAATTATTTAAAATATTTTAGCAATGAAAAAGATCACAGCCACAGTCGCTGCAGGCTATCACTGTAAATATGTTTGACTTCTCTCTACTTCTCCTAACAGTCCCACACTATTCGGGATAATACACAAAGTCTCTTTGCACGAATCCTCTTCCTCCTCTTATTACTCCCTCATGAAAAGTTTGTAGGGGCAGATCCATTTTTGTTAGGATTTCGTATTCGCTTTCTAAACTCAACTGATCTTTTCACATTGCTAAACAAAAGGTATCATTCCTTACCTATGATGATTGGATTTTGGAGGGTAGTAGTTGCAGAAATGGACCAGCACATCTCAGAGTGCCAATATTGATAAACCAGTGACGGTCAGAGCAGTGAGTGTGATGCCTGCCCTCAGGAGCTGGGGGCTTTGTGATCCTGTACAGCTCAGGGAGAAATTCCCATTCCATCTTCTTGACTACCACCCCTTTCCCTGGGGATCACCAGCAGCAGGTCGCCTCTGCTCAGTTACCAGATGGGTGTCTCCTCCTTCCCCTCAACGATAGTGCAGTTTAAGTGGGGGCTCTCTCACACAGGGAGCCCCTGCCATTCCTGGTAGAAGTGCCCGGTCATCTAATGAGGAGAACCAAGGGGGCAGCTCCCCTGAGGCTGAGAGGCCAGGGAAGCAGGAGAGAGCCACATACCTGATTGGCCCCGACCCTACTATCTCCAGACTCCCCTTAAGAAGTGTACTGAAGGGCAGGGCGAGGAAGTCTAGGAAGGATTCAGGATGTGGTAGACTGAGCAGGAAATCAGAGAGAAGTGGTAAAGGATGGGGAGGTAGGAGGTCCCTGGGGAACAGGAAAATTCCCTCAGAATCCCCCTTCACTTTATTTCCCATCCTCTTTACCTGTGTGGCCCCTCTGTCCGATGTTCCTCTGGTGCCCCTTGGTGGCTTTACAGCCAAGGCTGGCTGTAAAGAGCATCAGGGAAGAAGAGTAGAGCAGGAAAAATATTACAGGTGACTTGGTGTGCGTTGGGAGGAAAGTGATTCTTCCACCTGCCCTTTCAGCACCCCCACTTTGGCTTCTGTCTCAGCTACTACCCACTTTTATTTGTTTCAGTCTTTTGCTTGTTTGTTTTTAGGCAATTGGGGTTAAGTGACTTGCCCAGGGTCACACAGCTAGTAAGTGTCAAGTGTACGGTCTGAGGCCGGATTTGAACTAAGGTCCTCCTGACTTCAGGGCCAGTGCTTTATCCATTGTGCCACCTAGCTGCCTCTGTTTCAGTCTTTTGTAGGAAGCTATTCCAACTCATTTTTCCTAGGAATGAGAGAGTAGGAACTTTAGAGAATGCGAATTAAGGGGGTTCAATAGATAGGTTCTCTAAATCAATTTTTAGTTTTAAGGAAGCTAAGTGGTACGATGGACAGAATGCTGGGACTAGAATCAGGAAGACCTCGATTCAAATCTAGCCTTCTGCACTTACTAGTTTGTGACCCTGGGCAAGTCAATTAGTATCTTCCTGCCTTAGTTTTCTAAACTGTAAAATGTGGATCATGATAGCACCTACCTCACAGGGTTTTTGTGAGGATCAAATGGGATTTTATATTATATATGTGTGTGTTCACACACACACACACACACATATATGAGAGAGAGAGAGAGTGAGGGAGTGCTTTGCAAATCTTAAAGTAATATGTAAATCATAACTATTAATAGTTGTATATTTCTTTAGGGCATATGTATTATATGTGCAGATTAAAGCAAATGATTATGTTTACAGGGCTGTAGCCTGGTTATTGAAAATTAATCATTTAAATTTCCAGCATGGGAAATGCTATTCATTTGTATACTTCATAAGGTTATTGAAATCCCCCCCTCCATCTGAAATCTTTCGGACGATAATCTGTATAGGAGTAAAGTGTTGCTTTAGAAAAAAGTGTTGCTTTGGAAAAATACGGGTTGTTTTGGGTTTTTTTGATGTCCTGCTTATAGGTGATGCTGACAAAGTAAATGTTGTCCTGCATTGCAGTGACGAGGACGAAGTTCTGTATCAGAAAGTCGCCTCGGAGCAGGATCAGGTAGAGTTTCTGGTGGACCTGCTGTCTCAGTGCCAGGAGTGCGGTCTGGCAGGAGACTTCTTCATCTGCTGTTTGGAGGTAAGAGTTACACACAGCACTGCAGCGGCAGGGTCCCGGAGAGCCCTCGAGTTTTGATGAGGTGGAATCCCGTGCCATCCCACGGAGGTTGCCCACAATTACAGGTTCCTCTCACCACTAACAGGGTGGTTACCAGAGAGTGTGAAGGCAGGTCTGCTGGCAGCCCTTCATTCAGATAGGAAGGAGGATGATCTTTCTTCAGCAGCACAGATGTCATCACTAACCCTGCTTCTTTCCAAGACTATGTTAGCTATGATTTTACCTACAAAGCTGACCCTTAGTCTGTGCCAGGGTTAATCATTGCTGTAGGTGGATAGGAAGGACCCTTCTGAAGTTAATGGGAGGAGGTTTTGCAGCTGTTGAGTAAGACCTGTTCCTTCTGACTTATTTTGTGAGGGATTTTGGGGGGAGCCCTAGAAGCTTAGCCTCTCTCATACCAGCTTAGAACCTTTGGGGTGCCTGCTCCCAAGAGGGAGATGAGGGTGCTACCCCTTACTCAATCTCAGCTGTGTTCTGGTGCTCTGAGATCTTCCATGGTGTTTATGCTGATAACCTGAGCGGGGGGGGGGGGGGAAGAGGGTCCGTCTGTAGCTACCTCCACTCTAGAAGGAGGAAGCAGTGCTCCTGGGGAAGCATAGAGGGTTTGGGGTGACAAAAGGCAAGTACCCCTCTGGAGAGGGACATTGCTTCAGGGCCCAGGGTCCACCTCCCTGGGATGTGACACAGCTTCCTGCATCTTCCTGGCCATAGATTTGATTTCATTCCAGAGATTTTGTTCTCAGTCATTTAATCTCGATGGGGCCTTAGCTGATACTGGGCTTAAGGTTTTGCCACTTACAGCAATGTTTGCATTTTAATGGGCAACTCTACCTAATGGTAGAATTGAAGGCCCCTGAGGTTTTCTGTTTTGTTTGTTTTTGCCTCTGAACCCTAGTAAATGTGGTATTTCTTAGAAACTGGTCTGCAGTGGAGGGATATGAATAAATATCCTTAAGTGAATCCTGGGAAGGCTAAATGATAGATTATACAGTATTGATATATTAAGCAGATGACTCCATGTAGGGTGATTGGCATAATGATATTCAGTGCTGATTACTTAGATTTCTGTCTCTGAAATGCTTGTTTCTGTTGCTTTTTATGTCACTTTTTCTTTTGACCTGCTCTTCCAGGAGCTGACACATGTAGCAGCGGAAGATAAAGCAGGGTTCCACCCGAGCCCCTCTCCCATGGAAGCCTCTTGGCCCTGGAAGAATACCGAAGTTTTCTCGTTGAAGAGCAGGAGAAGAAGCTGCTGACCTTGCACGTGGTGGCCGTTCTGTGCGAAAGAATGTCCGAAACGGTCTTTACCAGTATCACCCAGGTCAGTCAGGCCTGAGCCCCGGAACCCTGGTGGCCCACTGTCAGGCCAGAGGAAGTCGCCAGGCTCATGCTTGTTGGCCTGTCTGGTTGTGAAAAGAGCACCAAGATGTGGGGGAGGGGTCCCCGAAAAGCTTGCTCGCAGCGAGACTGAGGGCAAGTCATTTGCCCTCACTGATATCGTCACTTCCTCCTGTCCAAAAGGAGTGAATGATGCTGGCGCTAGCCACCTGACAAGGTTCTGGTTGGAAGAGTGTTTTGTAAAACCCCAAAACAGTATGTAAACCAGTATGTAAATCAGTAAAATTGTTGTTTTGGTCCCTAAGCATATTTTAGAAAATCTGATTTCTCTTTGTCACTGATGGCAATAATGATGGTACTTTAGATTTTTAAATTACTTTTCCTCCTCACATTGTGTTTACTTAATTTTTATCTCCACTCTGTCCTGTGACATTTGAAAGCGTTCTAAGGAAATGTTAGGGCACAGGGCTGCTTTGCAAACCAATAATATAAAAAGTTTAGCAATCCAAGTCAGCATTTGTAGGAATGCAGGAAGTTCTGGCAGCACAGTTAATGAAGTTGTTTTATTCTCTAGAGAGAGGAGGTGTTCCATAGATGAGGGGAAGGTATGCTATTTCATACTTTATCTAATGGTCAAAAGGTCCAGAAAATGTCTTTCTATCTCTAATGTAAATATGGATACTGATCACCATCACAATAACAGCAGAAATACGATAATACAGACTGAATAATGTGACAGAATTAATAACGTAACAAACACTGGCAAAATGCTAGCTAAAACGCAGGGATACCGTAATGGAAAGTTAGTGTTGTCTTAAACTGCATCAAGAGGCAAAGTACACAGGACAGGGGAGGGGATAGTTTTTGGTATTGTGTCCAGCCCTGGGGCCACATTTTAGGAAGGACAGGGATAATCTGGAGAGGTTCTAACAGAAAACCTCTGGGAGGATGACAGGCTTCTGAGCCTGGCCATGTAAGAAAGGTCAAAGAAGCTGGGGATGGGGAGAACATAAGGTTTGTTGCCAGGTATTTGAAGGGCTCTTAGGTGAAAGAGGGCTTGCTTTTTCTTCTCGGTTCTGCAGGGGAGAGCCAGGAATGAGGAATGGAAGTTACAAAGAGGCATATTTTGGCTTGAGCTATGGAAATGTGTCCTTATCACTACAGGTGTCCAGTAGGGGAGGGGCAACCCCTCTGGGCCTGTTACAGAAGATCTTTTTTTTTTTTTAGGCAGTTGGGGTTAAGTGACTTGCCCAGGGTCACACAGGTAGTAAAGTGTTTGGTCAGATTTGAATTTTGATTTGAATTCAGGCCCTCCTGACTCCAGGGTCGATGCTCTATCCACTGTGCCACCTAGCTGCCCCTACAGAGGACCTTCTTGTCCAAGGAAGTGTCATCCTCAGTGGTGGCCTTGGCCGATGTGTCTGTGATAAATGTGTCTGACCTACTACCCCTTGACCAGAATGGACTGTATTGCCCTACATGTCAGACTTGGGTTGTTGCTTGAAAATTTCTGAATCCCTGGTCTCTGTTGAGACCCCAGTATTATCCACCTTCTTCTATCAGGCAGTACTTTATCATGTCTCCTGATGGGAAAATTTGTAGCCACCTGTCAACTCTTATACCTTCCACCTCTCTAAAGAGAATAATAGTGATATTTTCTTCTCTAGACTTATTCTCTGAATTAACTAATCCCCTCTAGGTGATTTTTTCCCTCCTGTATTGACATGAACTCTCTAGAGACTTTATTACCCAAACTGAAGCTCTTTGTCTCAGAGTACTTCTGGGAATGGAAATAACGCAACAGTGCTATCACCTAGTGTTACGCATTCATCCTTAACCCTTTGTAAGAGAGTGGTAGCAACAGTATGACAGTGAAGGCCAAGGCTCCTTCTTCCTCATACCACCCATGGCCTTTTCTAATGCATGGGAGGCATCATCACTTCCTGACTCCTTCTGATGGGACCCCGCCTCCTCCTGCCCCTGCCTGCCGTGAGCTGAGACTCCTAGGGCTTCAGAAGATAAAAAAATTACCTCCTGCCGCTGGGTGGACCTCAAGGGAGGACCTCAGACAGTCCGATCACATGCCTCCCCAATGGACCTCTCTCCAGCTACTGATAATCTGCAAGACTCACTCCTCAGGGTTTAGCATATCCCCACTGCCTCACGCTCTCCTCATGGCAGTATCTCTGAACCCCTGGCTGTGGAAGTATAAATCGTATTCCCTTTCTCCAATGTCCTTTCCTCCTACTCGCCTCCTCCCAGCCCCCACCCCTGTCCCCCACTGTCCCACTTCCTATCTGTCTGCTTTTGTGGCTTTTGGAATGCCTGCCCCATAATTTCCAAATTTTCTTTTATTTTAAACCTCTTCATTTCTCATTTCTTCAGTCCTCTGGTACTCACTGAGGCCTGGCTCCCTCCTGATACCGCTCTTTCCCTTGACGTCCTTTCCTGTATGATCTGTACTTTCTCTCATGGACCCCCCGGACTTACTGGTCATCGCAGGGGATGAGCATCCTCCTTGCTTTCAGTGTCTCTTCCAGACCCTCCCTCTGTCACATCACTCAGCATCATCCCTCCTCCTCGAGGTTCGTGCTGTCCAAATTCATTACCCAGTCCATATCCCGGTGGTCATTATTCTTCTGCCTCTAGGATATTCTTTCCTTAGTCAATGAGCTCAGTGCCTGGCTTAGTACTTTTCTCCTCCCTGACTCCTGACTTCAGTGTAGGGGACTTTAACATACACAATAATGCTTCCTCGAATATCTCTGCTTCCCAATTTCTCAGTGTCCTTATTTCCTGTGATGTACTCCTCTGTTCCACCTCACGCCACTGAGCCGGCCATCTCCCGCCAACATCCCACTTCCATGTTAACAAGCTGTGGAGTCCCTTTACCTGTTTGGAGGTGGAGGGAATAACAAAACTGACTGATTGTGTCTTTCCTCCAGGGATTTGTCTTCTTGGTTTATCTAACACTGGTCTGCTCTTTTTTATTGCTTTTTTTTTTAAGGATTAATCTTCTGTTTTATATGTTGAGGACCCTAGGGTACCCACAAACCTGTGAATGGGCTTTCTTTGATCAGAATTGTATCATGTTGATTCTTTGTCGTGACACCTTGAGGACATTAGGGTCCAGACACACTTGAAGGGGGTTTTGCTAATGAAGTTGATGTGTGATATCGCCTGAGCTAACAGGCAGATATGTTCATCTTCTACTTGGAATTTCTTGGTAAAATTGACGAGGCAGCAAAAGAGGTAACTGCTCTGTATGTTAAATTTGACAGAGTTTAAAGTGTTACATAAAAATAAGGTATTGCTGGTGTGTACTCTCACGTTGTGCCGGGGTCCTTTTGTAGTAACTGTTGTTGATAGCCCAGCAGCAGCCCCACTCTGGTAACGCACTTGCTGGCGCAGAATAATTGCTTAATGAGCGCTTGCTGACCTGCCCCTGACGTCTTACGTCCTTCTGCCGATGGTCCCTTGTCTCGATTGGTCTTAACTGTTCTGCGTACTCTCTTGTGCTTCACGACGTTTAGTAGGTCTGTAGCAGCCTTTTTTTTTTTTAACTTGAGTTTCAGGAATATTTTTTTAACCAGCCCGTGGTTTTAAATTCCTCTTCTGTGGCAGGTGGTGGAATTTGTAGCAGCCACATTGAAGAGAGCTTGTCTCAGCTTAACGCAGGAGTCAGAGAGTGTTGTGGAAGCACAGACTTTGAGTATGTCGATGGGACTGGTGGCTGCCATTTTGGGAGGTGCTGTTCAGGTAAGTCGCACAAATTAGGATAGCTTTATTTGGAGGCAAAAGGGGAGGGAGGAAAGATATGACTTACTCTCCTACCCTCACTAGAATTGGGAATGGACATTTTTTGGGGGAGAGGGGCATCCTATGTGACTTGGATAAACAATCCCGACTCTCCAAAGAATTTCCTACAAGTTCAGAGAATAAGGAATCCCTCCTGTTTCTTGGAGACTTCATTTGATCTCAAACTTCCACCTAAAGAGGGCAGAACAATTTGAAATCCAAAGACTGGAGGGTTGAATGCCGGGTAAGACATTCTTGACTTGTGGTAAAATCACTTAACTTTTCAGCCTCAGTTTCCTCAGCTGTTAAGGGACAGTTTGGCATTGTAGACAAACGAGGAAGATTGGGGCCAAGGTCCTGCCTCTCTCATATCCTGTCTTTGTTATCCTGGGCAGGTCACTTGACCTAGTAGAGAAAGTTCCCTATACCAGTGAAACCTTAGAGCTAGGCCCCACCTCTCTCTCTGAGATAGGAACAATAATACCTGTACTTCCCAGAGTTGTTGTGAGGAAAGTACTTTGTTTTCTAGGGTTTGTTTTTTTTTTATTTTCAGTTCCAAATTTTCTTTCTTCCTCCCACCCTCCCCCACCCATTGAGAAGGCAACCAATGCGATATCCATTATACATATGAAGTCAACAAAACGTACTTCCACATTAGTCAGGTTGTGGGAGTTAAAAAAAAAACAAAACAAGAAAAATAAATAAAATCAAGAAATATATGCGTTTACCTGCTGATCATCGTGCCGATACTGTTGTCACTGTGTACAGTGTTCACCTGGTTCTGCTCACTTCAGTTTGCATCAGTTCATATAAATCTGCCTGCTCATCATTTCTTATAGCACAGTAGTATTTCATCATAGTCATATGCCACAACTTGTTCAGCCATTTCCCAGTTGATGGGCATTCCCTCAATTTCCAAATCTTTGCCACCACAAAAAGAGCTGCTATAAATATTTTTGTGCAAATAGGTCCTTTTCCCTTTTCTTTGATGTCTTTGGGATACAGACCTAGTAGTGGTGTTGCTGGGTTAAAGGGTATGCATAGTTTTATATCCTTTTGGGCCTAGTTTCAAATCATTTGCCAGAATGGTTGGACTACTTCACAACTCCACCAGCTGTGCATTAGCATCCTTTCTTTTCCATATCACCTCCAGCATTTGTCATTTTCCTTTTCTGTCACATTAGCCAATCTTCTGGGTGGGAGGTGGTACCTCAGAGTTGTTCTAATTTACATTTCACTAATTATTAGTGATTTAGAGCATTTTTTCATGACCATTGATAACGTTGATTTCTTCTTCTGAAAACTGCCTGTCCATATCCCTCGACCATTTATCAATTGGGAAATGGTTCTTATTTTTATAATTTTGTCTCAGTTCCCTATATTTTTGAGAAATGAGATCTTGATCAGAGAAACTCACTGTAAATCCCCCCCCTCCAGTTTCCTACTTTCCTTCTAACTTTGGCTGCATTTGGTTTTGTTTGTGTAGAAAGTTTCAAAATTTAATGTAATTAAAATTATTTATTTCACCTTCTATATTCTTCTTTGTTTTATCCACAGATCTGACAGATATTTTTTAAGGAAAGCCCTTTGTAAACCCTAAACAGCTCTATAGATAGGATTTATTTTGCTGTTATTTAACTGTCCGTCAGATTTAGAAGCTTGGTTCTGCATTGGTTGGGTATATACCTTAATAGCAGTTGCTCTGGGGCCCATCTAGAACCCACTTCCTATTCCTGTCACTGCTGTCCAGAGACAGCTTCAACCAAAGATACTGACCCTCCTGGGCTGCTGGCTTCTTACTTTGAAGAGCCCCAGCTGAACACTGGGGCTATTATCACATTCGGTATAATGTAGTTGCTTTGTTTCCAGCTACTTTCAAGGATGAGTGTGCCTTTAAGATGCCTAGGAGTGTGAGTGATCAGTTAATTACGTATTTGTATAGGCTAGGACCCAGCTGTGAGGAGGCATTTTAATGCAAGTGATTGTACATCTGACTGTGTTCCAGACTGTACTGGAATAAACTCAGTAATCAACATGAGGCCTTTTGTCAATGAAATGATATTCATTTTTGAACATTCTGATTTTTGAAATATTAGGATTTGCTTCAGTTTAGTTCAGTAAGCATTTATTAGCCACCTACTGTATGCAGTGGCTTCTACTAGGTACTAGAGATTCAAAGATGAAAAATGATGTAGTCTCCATCCTCAAAGCACTGACAGTTTGTTAGAGGAATGAATGAAAAGCATTTTACTGCATGGCAAGCATTGTGCCAAAAGTCAGGGATACAAATGCAAAAGGGGGAGTCTCTGTTTTCCAGGACATTGCATTCTAACTGGGGGAAGACAACACACACAGGAAGATCGACTGCATGTCAAGTGGAAAGGCAGGGCAGTCCTTAAGGGGCAGATAGGAAGGCCTGGGCATCTTTAGGGTGTATTAGCCGGTTAGATGGCAAAGCCTGTGGGCGTGGAGGGCAGACAGTAAACCTTGTTGGTCTTTAGGGGACGGTAGCCAGACAGCTGAAAAGAATGAAAAGAGAATGAAACACATGCAGATAATGGTAACTCGAGTTAGGATGTGATAAATGACGTAGCTGAGCTCAAACAGGGATGGACGACATCGGGTAGGAAAGAACCACTTCTAGTGGAGGTCGGGGGTGGAAGAGGGGATGTGAGATCCAGGAAGAGCGGTGCAGTCTTGAAGAGAACAAGCAGCTGGAGATAGGGAGAGAATCCATTTCATTGGTGAGAACCTGTTCAAGTATTTCCCTATACTTTGTCCTATTGAAAAAAGGGACTGCATCAGTTTTTCTCTTTCATCCTTCCTCCACTCAGCTGCCAGAGTGATTCTCCTGAAACGCATGTCTGACCATTTTATTCCCCTACTCAAGAAACTCCAATGGCTCCCTATTACCTTCAGGATCAAATAGCAGCTCCTCTGTTTGGCATTTAAAGCCCTTCACAACCTGGCCCCTTCTCCCCTTTCGGGTCCCATCCCCTGCGTGTGCCCTGAGCCTGCTTCACTGGCCCTTTTCTGTTCCTCACACACAACATTCCCTCCCCCACTCCAGCTTCCTGTGTGGTTGAAGTGCCCTTCCTCCTCACCTCAGACTCCTGACCTCTGCTCACATCTCACCTTCTGCAGAAGCCCTGCCTCGCTCTTGCCGTTAGGGCCTTCTCATGGAAAGAGAGAGAGGAAAATAGATGTGCGTGTCTATATAGTAAAAATGGAAAAGAAGCTCAACGGGATGTGTGTGTGTGTGTGTGTGTGTGTGTGTGTGTGTGTGTGTGTGCGCGCGTGTGTGCGTGCGTGTGCGTGCATGCATGCACATAGCGTGTCTGTACATGGTTATTGCGTGTTCTTGCCACTGTTAGAACTTGAGCTTCTTCAGGGCAGGGACTATGCTTGGGCCTTTCTTTGTATCCCCAGGGCACAGAGTAAGCTGCTGGTAAATGCTTGTAGAGTGACTGTTGGGGCCAGGCCTTCTTTTCATTGCTCAGCATTCTTTGCTTTATAGTTTTCCTGGAGAATTGGCCCATTTAATCTTTCATTTTAGGGGCTTCTGTTTCAGAGTTCCCAGAGTCATGCATGGAATATGCACACAATTTAGAGAATGACAAAATTATGGGGTATTTTGCCTTGTTTGTTGTATTTTTGGAATGTGTGTGTGTGTGTGTGTGTGTGTGTGTGTGTGTGTGTGTGTGTTTACCATTAGGTTAAAGAGGGATTGATTTTTGTTTGCCAATTTGAACACTTTTGTTTTAAAGTTATTTAGTTGTTATATATTACTCTTTTGCTCTTTTCAGACTTTGAGATTTTTCTTTTTCCTTTCTATATTTATTCAGTTAAGTTGAAAATCAGAATTTGGAGAAGGTAGTTACTAAGTAGAACACTCTGAACTCCCAGTTAATCTTCTCAAGGGCAGGGCCGTCCCTTGGCCAAAGTACCAAGTGAGTGCAGTCTTCCTTGTCTCTGCTCCCAAGATCTCACGAGATTCCCCTTGCCCAGTTGGTCGGTTCAGCCAGTCCTAGATACTGATGCCTGTCTCTGTGTATCCCCCCTCAGCAGGGCTCCTCAGAGCTTCCCAATCCACGTCAGGACCCCTCTGCACTCATCCCTGGGGCTGCTTGCCGTCCCTGGCATACAGAAGCTGCCTGATGCAGAGAAGCTCATTAGTGGCTCATCATTGCTTCCTGCCCTGTCCTCACTGACTCTCTGCTCCCTGCCAGCCAGGCTGACATGTACTTTCTCTCCTGTCTGAGCTCACCCAATCCTGTCCTCAGCCAGCCACTGCAACCAGCCCTTCCCTGTGACACCCGCCAACCCTCCTCCTGGGCATCCACTGTCTGACGCCTCATAAACAGAGTTTCTGCATGCTCCTCCATCGCCACACCCAAGGGCTGGTTGGTACTGTGTCTTGCTTAATGCTAATGTCAAGGCTGTGTCTCCATGACTCCTAAGTGATGTGCTGCTCTGAGCTGCCAAGGGTCCCTGTAGCCTTAGGTACCTGACTATTTCTCCTTTAGGAGAACATCTGTGGAGTTTTCCTTGTTCCGTAAATATGCTTACCTGTCCCGTTCCCTGTCCCTAGTACCTAGGTGACTAAAGCTAATTTGATAAACTGAGACATTCATGTCATAATAGATTAATGGGTTCAGTAGCATTTGCATTTGTAACAAGGATTTTTAATGTTCTACGTTAAGAGAATGATTAATTATGTGCATTTCAGGTACTTTGACAGGTTAATGGTGAGAAAGGTCAGGGGACAATATTGTAAGCTTCCTTCCCATCAGAACCTGGCCCCTTCCTACCTTTCCAGGCTTCTTACATTTTTCTCTCTTCCATGTACTGAGGAATCCAGCAACACTGACCTTTTTTGCTGCTCCTTGAATAAGACTTTCCAGGTATTTTCATTGTCTGAGCCCCATGGCTGGAAGGAATGTCTCCTTACTTCTGCCTCCTGGCTTCCCTGGCTAATAGTGCCTTCCCTCTGAGATCAGACAATCAGTCAACATTAATTTTTATAATAGTATTTTATTTTTTTCAATCACGTGAAAATAATTTTTAACATTCATTTTTAAAAGTTTTTGAGTTCCAAATTTTCTCCCTCTCTCTCCCCTCCTCCCTTCCTAAAAAAAGTAAGAATTTTAATAGGTTACATATATGCATTCATGTAAGTCAGTCAAAATTTATTAAGTGCCTGCTGCGTGCCAGGCACTGTGTTAAGCAGTGGGGATCACGTACCATTTGTGCTGTGTGTATGTGTATATTATATATACATGTATACTGTATGTACAGAAACACACATCCGTATGTATAGGTAGTAAGTACATAGTTGCTTGATATGGCACAGTGACTAGAGCAGTCTGAGTTGTTGTGAGGACCAGATGAGGTGATCTTTGTAAAGCACTTAGCACCGTGCCTGGTGCGTGGGAAGGGAGATATCAATGCTAGCTACTAAATGGACAGCTATTCCATCCTCACATGAGGCTACCAAAATAGTGCTCAAATTTAGGGGAGCAAAGCATTTTGCCTGGCTCTTATGCCCACTGTTCAGATCAGAATCTTATTGGTTTTTTCCTAAAAGCCATTCCTTGCATTAATTCACTCCTAGAAGTTGTTATGCTCAACAGATTCCTGGTGGCTGATCAGTTCTTCCCTAGAGTAAGTATGTACCCTGTCCTTTTACACCAGACCAGAATTACACCATAGAGCAGATTGGGAATATTTTTAGGGTACAACACTACCATGTGAAGTTTGTAAGGGTAGCAAATCATTATTATTTCCTACCTGTCCCTTAAAAAATTTCAGCTATTCCATGGACAAATGTCTGGTGTCTCTGTGTATTAGATCTCATACTGATTACAGGTTATCCATATGGGACGGTGAGCAATGCTAAGCATCCGTGTAGGCGATCCATCTGATAGAAAAGATTCTGAGGGAGCCTCATCAGTCTCTTAGGTTGTAGTGAACTGCTTGTTCATTGGAACAAGCGTCCACTAGTCATTGTCTTTCCAAACTCCTGGTGGAGTCCTAATTCTGTTAACTCTTAGGTTGAGGTAGATTTTTATATGTTTCATATCACTGTAAGTGCTTGGCACAATTGTCTTAATATCTTCCAGAGCTACGAAAAGATGCCTCCTTACCAGGCACCAGTCAGTCCTTAAGTCTTTACTTGTTTGGCACAGATTTGAAGGTTATTTCCCCAAATGCCATTCATTATAAAAACTCATTTTCTTTCTATTCTGTTCTGTTCTATCCTGTGTCCTGAGGTTACGCCCTGTTGGTCAATCTAGCTTCATTTTTTTCCTGTGCCTCAGACACTTACTAGTTGTGTGACCCTAGGCAAGTCACTTCACCCTGTTTGCCTCAGTTCCTCATCTGTAAAATGAGCTGCAGAAGGAAATGGCATATCACTCCAGCATCTTTGCCAAGAAAACCCCAAATGGGGTCACCAAGAGTTGGACACAACTGACCAACACCACCATCTGTCTTAGAATGTGTTCATTGATAAAAATGTATCCATGATGACTGCTAAAATCTATCACTCTTACTGGGCCAACCATTCTGGAGAACAACTTGAAACCATACTCCAAGGGCTATAAGCTATGTATACCTTCTGATCCAGTAATGTCACTAATAGGTCTGTACATCAGAGAGATCAAGGAAAGAGGAAAAGGATCCACAGGCACAAACATACTTATAGCAGCTCTTTTTGTGGTGGGATAGAATTGTAAATGTGAGGTATAACTATCAATTGGGGAATAGCTGAACAAGTTGTGGCACGTGGTTATGATGGAATACTATTGTGCTTTAAGAAATGATGAGCAGGATGGTTTCAGAAAAACTTGGGAAGACTTATCTGAACTGATGCAAAGTGAAGGGAGCAGAACCAGGAGAACATCATACACAGTAACAGCAACATTGTAATGATGGTCAGCTGTGAAAGACTTAGCTACTCTAACCAATGCAACGATCCCAGACAATTCCAAAGAACCCACAACGAAAAATGCTGTCCACCTCCAGAGAACGAGCTGATGAACTCTGAGTACAGATCAAAGCATACTTTTTAACTTTCTTTATTTTTCTTGCCTTTTTTTTTGGCAGCATGACTAATATGGAAATATATTTTTCATGACTTCACATGTATGGTTGGTATCATATTGCTTGCCTTCTCAGTGGATGGGGGGAAGGGTGAGAGGGAGCTAATTAGGAGCTCAAAAATTAAAAAAAGTATAATTATTTAAAAAAATAAAATCTGTCACTCTTCCTGCTATATTGCTCTTTTTTTTTTAGGTGAGAAAATTGAGGTTGAGTGACTTGCCCAGAGTCACACAGCTAAGTAAGTGTTATGTGTCTGAGGCCAGATTTGAACTCGGGTCCTCCTGACTCCAGGGCCAGTGCTCTATCCACTGTGCCACCTAGCTGCCCCTATGTTGTTCTTTTTTTGTAGCTCACCATAAAGTGTAGACTCTTCTTTTCTGGTCCTGTAGATTATAATGTACAAGTCCCATTAGCAAATCAGTCAGTCAGTCCACTAGCATTTCTTAAGGGCTTATTATGGGCCAGGCACTGTGCTAAGCACTGAAATCAGTTCTTTGCCCCAATATAAATAAGACGGTGAACAAGTATCAGCTAAATCTTTTTTTGGGGGGGGGGAGGGGTTAGGCAATGAGGTTAAGTGACTTGCCCAAGGTCACACAGCTAGTAAGTGTTATGTGTCTGAGGCCGGATTTGAACTCAGGTCCTCCTGACTCCAGGGCCAGCGCTCTATCCACTGTGCCACTTAGCTGCCCTCTCAGCTAAATCTTTAAAGAAAAATAATTAATTCTAGAAAAAGAGACTATAGAGAATAAAGGCAAATATTTCTGAAGCATAAGTTGTTTTGTTGCTGGAAGCATCTTTAGAGATTATTTATTCCAACTTTAAATTTTTGAACTGATTTAAAAATGAGAAGATTTTAAAAAAAAAAACAACCCCAGTATTGCAGCTTTCCCACCAGGCTTCCTAACAGGAGATAGGGCAGATGGGCATTCTATCTGGGCTACAGTGGCTCTGCTCCTCTCTCCCACTTGAAAATGCAAGAGCAGCAGCAGCCGAATAAAAAGGGGACCTGTCACCCATTGGCAAACAGTCCCTTCCATCTGCAGTGGGTGTCAGAAAAATTCCAAGATTTGGTTACGAGATCTGTGCCGGAGAAGTTGTGAGAGCAGAGAGGATGGAAAGTAAGCCCCCAGGGATTCTCTGTCTCGCTTTGACTGCCTTGTGCCTGACCGTTCTCATTTTTTAGTTAGGGTTTATTTCTACTCCAAATTCCTATCCAGAATTAGAGCATGATTTGTGATAAGTAATCAGCGCCTAAATTCTTTTCCAAGCCTCTGGGCTTATTCCATTTACTGCTCCCTTTCCTTTCACATAGCGAAAAATCTAGTTGTGCAATGCTGAAAGTGTATATTATTTATAACTAGCAGTGGGTGACTTCTTCCTCTTGAGAACTGCACAAATAGGTAGCTGATGCCCTTGGGCAGTAGAAGAGAGACCACCAGTAAAGCCAGCCCCGGTACAGGCAGCCTCCTGGTGCAACCTTAGAAAGGACCAGGAATACATGTAGCCTTCAAGGTTCTGTTTCTGGAGGCAGGGAAAGCTTGTCCAAGAAAGCCCCAGACTAGTTGAAAAACCACTGTGAGAGTGACCAGTAGCAGGAGTGACCCACCAAGCATGGTAGCCCTCATACCAGGAGAGCCATGGTGCCCAGAGGTACCTAGTACTCTGTCCTAAGACCAGAAAGGTCAAGGAAGAAAGTGATAAAGCTTACCCAAGTAACAGACTCTCTGAAAATTAGGGAACAAACAGCAAGGAATATTAGAACAAAATCAAAAGACTGAAAACAAACTAGAAGAAAACATTAAGTTATCTCCTATTAAAGAAAAAAAAACTGACCTGGAAAACAGGTCAAGGAGAGATAATGTAAGAATCATCTGGACTTGCTGGAAACTGAAACTGTGAACAAAGAAAAGGTGTGGATACCATATTCCAAGAAATCATAAGTGAAAACTGCCCAGATCACTTAGAACCAGAGGTCAAAGTAAAAGTAGAAAGAACCTACTAATCATTTCCTAAAAGAAATTCTGAAATGAAAATTACCAGGAGGGAGGATAATACCGAGAAGGGAAGAGTCTCAAGCAAAATAAACATGGTAACCTTGGAGGGGAGGATTAAAAGGAAAAAAAAGAAATTAATTGGAAACTAAGGGAGTACCCATCCATTGGGGAATGGCTGGACAAATGGTGGTATAGCAATGTCACGGAGGATTATTGTGCTGTAAGAATCCTGCTGAACATAGTGAAGGCAGAACCAGGAGCACGTTTTGTACTAGGACAACAACATTATAAAGAAAAAACAACTTTGAAAGACTTAAGATCTGTGCTAAATGCAGTCACCAGCTCTGTCTTCAGTGACTGTGATGAACTATGTCACCCACCTCCTGACAGAGAGGCGATGAATGGACTTAGGTGTGGAAAGAGACATACATTTTTGTACATGGCCACTGTGTGGATTCATTTTGCTTTTTCCCTCCTCCTTTTTCTGTTTTTAATTGGAGAAGGATTAAGAGTGAGTTAGAAATAGTAATACCAAAAAAAGAGGGCCATTGACACATTTCAGAAATTCAGAAAAGCCAACAGAAGGGAGTTGAGAAGGAAGCACAGACAAGCTGTACGTACAGTTTTGAAAGTAACGTTGTAATTATTATTACCTTTTTAAAAAAGCAAGTGATATGAAATGGAAATTCAGTTTCCTATGCAATATGGTTTTTTGTGTGTGTTCTGCTGTATATATGGAAAATGCTTCTTTTTTGCTGTTTAGAATTTTTTAAATTTGAAAAAGGAAAAGAAGTAATGTGAGACTGTGTAGGCTGTAGATAGATCTAATATTTCTACTTTAGTTGCTTGAGGAGAAACCAAGGTTATGAGTGAATGCTTAGACAGAAATAAAAATTTGGCATGGTGAGAGTAACAATATTATTTTTGAAGGCTTTTTTTCTAGTTTTATAGTCCAGAAAAATCGTCCTGTCCCCAAGGAATACCCATATTATCCTACAATATGCATTTTTATCCCTTTTATTTTTCTGGATTTTTCTAACATCAGCTTTGTCAGTTGTTTTACACATGAAGCCCCTCCCCCAAATTATAAAAGCTTCTAGTCTGGATCCTTTAGCAGCAATCTTAGCACTGGAGGGGGAGGGGCAAGTTACATCCTTTTATCAGTTGTTATACTGGTTTAATAGAACGTGCTATGCTCTGTGAGCAAAGCAAAATTGAAGTAGCTGGAAAGGAACGCAAGGTGTGCAGATTTAGAGAATCCGCTCCAAATGTCCAGGTGGACTATCCGTGCCCAGCCTGTGGGTAGAGCATTCCGAGCTCGTATTGGTCTGATCAGCCACAGTCTGACGCACCGAAATTTGACTCTAATAGTGATGTCATTTTGGTCTTTCTCAAGAACGAAGGACAACCACCACCATGAGCACCACCACCTCATGGTGTTGGCAGAAGTAATCTGAGAAAGGTCTGCAGTGGAATTCTACCACAAATCTGCCCTCAAAATGGCACCTGTGCTTAGGGCATAGCAAGTCTTGATGAATAATGTGATTTAAAAGGCCCCAAACCTATGAAGGTTCAACTTCCAGGCCCTCCTATCACACCTCTTATCATGTGTCTCCATTATTTTCTTTTCCCTTTAGTACACCATGTTTTATTGCTAAAAAATATGAGATTAAGGAACAGTGTTTCTTCAGAGAATGCAAGCTGTTGTAATCCTTACCCTTGCCTTCGATAGTAAGTAAAATGACTGTCACTCTGTACAGGATGGGTTGGATAGAGAACCAAGCTGGAATCAGGAAACTAAATGTGAGGAATCTCTTCGCCCCTTCTAAGCCTGATTTTCTTACATTTTAATCAGCCAGTGTTTAGCATACAAGTCTCATCTTTACCGGGCTGTCTGTTAATTCTGGTTGGGTTCATTTGGGTTTGTTTGATTGGTTTTTTGTAGTTGAAATCAAGTGACTTTGATGTCCTGAAGAAGCTGGTGCCTCTGCTAGAAGAGGTGTCCTGCACGTACCCAGAGCCTGTCATTCAAGAACTTGCCACCGATCTCCGCATCACCATCTGTACCCACGGTGCCTTCTCCACTGATGCAGTCAGCGCGGCTGCGGAAGCCACAGTGAAGACCAAAGATCCAGGAGGGGGCAGGACGGAGGGACAGCCTCATATCAAACCTCAGAGTAGTTCTGAGGTTGATGTGGTCCAGACACAGTCGGACCAGCAGCCCCAGCGCGAGAAAGCCAGCCACACAGAGAGCCCCTCTGCCGCTCCACCCACGTCCCCCGAGGCCCAAGGAGTGAGCCCCAGGCAGCAGCGCGTCTCGGCCGAGAGTTCCAGTGCAAACCGGAGGCCCAGATGCGCCACCCCAGAACAGTTTCAGGAGGTTCTCTTGTCAGCCTACGACCCTGAAATTCCAACACGGGCTGCTGCCTTGAGGACCCTTTCCTGCTGGATAGAACAAAGAGCTCCCCAGGCACTTAAGACCCAGGAGAAGCTTCTGAAGGTGAGCAGAGCACACTCTAGAAACCATCCAGGCAGGGGAGGGTGGCTTGAAAACCACTTCAGTTGAATTCCACAAACATTTATTAAGCACTTACTATGGGCCAGTCCAAAAGAATAGGCCTTCGTCCTCAAGTGCCCTCCATTCTGAAGGGGCTTGGGGAGCCACAGCATGTAAGCAAGGAGGATAGCACAGTAAACTGAAGAGGGAGAAAGCACTAAGAAATTGGGGAAATTGGGAAAGGTTTCATTTCGACAAGGATTGATTGACTGTCCCACTGAACTTGGACTGGACACTTGGGTGGGCTTCTTACTTCATCAGTATGGGATACAAATGGAAATCCCTTTGATCCTGGGTAGCTCTTGGTCGTGTTGTCCCATGGATCCTCCATATAGATTCCAGTCAGTGCAATGGAGACCTCCCTTTGGTTCTCTTAATATTTGGGGACACAAGGACTTCACTGGGCTTTCCCATCTGTTACGGCATCTTCCTGCTGTAAGACTGACCCAGCACCTCCTTTTGGGGTTGGATAGATCCTCTGTGGTGTCTTTTATGTTAGGCTCTCATAGCAGACAGATGACATGCTTTTGACAGGCTTATAATTGTGGAACTAAGACCTACACACACGAGCCAGTTTGATAATTCTTTTTTTTTTTTAAACTGGACTTGTGACTTTGTTGGCATAGGGAACTAACTCCCCTTCCCAAGGCAGATTGGCTGCTGTTCTTCAGCCTGTGATCTTAGAGAGTTGCCTATGCCAATGAGTGTTTAGGTGACCTGCCCGGGGTCATACAACCTAGATGTGCCACAGGCTGGACTTGAACCCAGCTCTTCCTAACTGTCGGACTAGCTCACTAGTCTTTGTGCCCTACTGCCTTATTAGAGAGTGAGGCAGTTCAGTTAAACTCAGTCATAGTGTCCACATGTGTAGACTAGGTAACAAATGCTCCGGAGCATCAGTGCTGTTGACTCTAGGCTTTGGAAATTTGGAAGGAGGAGTTAGGATTTGGAAGGTGAAGAGAAAGGGTGTTCCGGACAGACAGCAGGAGCAGAAGTGCACAGGCAAGGGGAGACCCTTTTGTGATAGATGACTCTAATTTTAATAAAACCTTTTGCTGTGAATAAAAATTGCCCCTTCTACGGCCCTCCTGCCCCCTTTCACGCCCCTGCTCTTTGGAGCAGTGTGGGACAGAGCTGGGAAGTGTCCTGTGTTGTCCCTGATCTCATCATCCAGGGGATCTGTGATGCTCTGGAGGCTGGAGGGCGTGCCCCTCACAGTCCCTCACCAATCAGGGGGAGAAAAAGTGACTTTGAATTGTGCATTTGTTAGTTTAGGGACACAACCCAATTGTCTTCTTTGCTGAGTGTTTCCCTGGCAACATATGTCCCTCTTCCATTTACCTTCCCATGGGGCTAAGAATCACATTAGTACTAACTAGTGTTAGTCAGAAACTGGTCACCTTTTTAAGCGTTTCGACCAAGAAAGTGCAGGTAACATTCTGTCACTCAAAGCTGATAACATTCTTCTCAGCTCCTTTGGGATAAGCATGAAACAAAATGTCTCCACTTGTCATGAGCTCAGCTGCCACCGGTGATGACAGTGTCACAGTACTGATGACTTTATTCCTTTGTCTGTTTTACTGTCACTTTCCTATCAATATGTAATGGCATCACCAGTGATTTCATTCATTTCAACAAATTATTAAGTGCCCACCTGTGCCAAATACCAGGGGCGCGGAGCACACTGTGTCTGGCCTCAAAGGGCTTACCTTCCACTCCAGACAGTTTTGTTTTTCCTGCTCCAGAACCAGAAATGGGTTATCTTGCTAACAAAGGAAGGTGGGAGAGCTTTTGTTTATTAAATTTAAAAATTGGACTCCAAACTTGCATTTTGTTTATTTTACAATGCTCTAGAACTTTTATAGACTTCCTGGACCCATTGTCTAGAAAAGAGAAAAAGAAGAAAACTAGCCCTAGGAGGACTTGAGTTCAAATCCGGCCTCAGACACTTGACATTTACTAGCTGGGTGACCCTGGGCAAGTCACTTAACCCCATTGCCTAGCAAAAATGAATGAATGAATGAATGAATGAATGAACTAACAAATGAACAAACAAACAAACAAATAAATAAATAAATACATAAGTGAATAAAAGAAAACTAATCATTGTGTTGAAATGGCTGGTATAGGTCTCATAAGTTTTGCCTGTTCTTTGTACATTAAGGCTGCTGTGTTTTGTGATTTCAGGTATTTTTAGAGAATATGGAGCATGAAGACACCTTTGTGTATTTGTCTGCTATTCAAGGTAAGTTAGTCCTGGTAAAAGGCATTTTATTATTATTATATTTCCTCTGGTGTTTTGTTCATATTTTCAAGAATTTGTGTTTGCCAAGAGTTTTGTGTTCATAGGCTCATAGTTCCATAGTTTATCCATCATACCGTAGACTTCCTCCTGCCAAGTAGGCGACACTCCCTTTTACTTGAGTACTCTAATGGATGTGTTCTCTCCAGTGAAGTAGGCAGCAGCCCCTCTATCATGCCTATTCTGTGGCTGCTTCTCTGGTCCATGTCCTCCCAGATCCCCCTACAGGGGTCTGCCCAGTGTGCTGGAAGCCTTCCTGCGTTTTTCTTGATGTTAAGAGGGTATCAGTGGAGGGCTTTGGCTGTACACCTGTCATTCCTTACCCATCTTCTCTTCCTGTCATGTGTTTCCATGCTGACATCTTTTTCTCTTTATCCTACAAGTTCTTCAGTGGTTATATTTTGCAGCCTGCTCTCACCCATTATGTTTCTCTCCGTTCCTTTCTGTGTGATACTCATTTTTAATTCTTCCAGAGGCAATATTTCATGTCTCACTCATACAGCAAAATCCCACATGGGTAGAATATTAGTATTTCAAAGATGAACTTTTGTTTCCGTGGGAAGTTTGGGGTCATTGATGGAGCTTTGTAATTTCCCAAAGGCAATTCAGCCCTCTCTTCTCCTGTTCAGTTCCAGGCCCAACTTGTTGTCCCTCAGCCCTTTTTGTCCCAGATACAGGTTGCCCTTCTAAATGTATGTCAAAACTGGGCAGTGGGTATTCTTCATCCAGTTGGTCATTCTGTGTGGATGGATGATTAGTCCAAACTTAAATTCTGAGTGGCTGTAAGTCTCATCCAGGAGACTCTGAATTGTTCCAGTGCTTCATTGTTTTTTTTCAGAATAATTGTGTTTCTTCTTTAATTATATATAAGTAGACATTTGTTTCAAAAAATTGCTGAAAATCTTTCCTTGTTTTTGAGCAGCTAGCTAAGAAAGGAATTTTCTCTGGGTTAGCTGGAGCACAACTAGATTCATAACTAATTAATTTAAAGGTCCACTATATGTGTATGATGTATGTATATACGTGTATATGTGTGTGCACATTATGTATATATGCATATATATACACACATATAGACATGAAAGAACAGAAATAAAAAACTTAATCTCCACTAATCAACTCACTGATTCAACTTAGAGTGCTAACCAGAAGAATAGAATTGTCAGATATTCCTATACAAGGATTTCTGAGCTAATGGTGGAGACAAGTTATTTGGGTAAAACACTGCAAGCAGTTGCTTCATCTGCTGGTACAATGTTATCCACAAACAGGAACATCTGGAGGACGCCACCGTCCGTAGATAATCCCTCTTCAACTTGCACTCTGCTCTGGATCTTCTCCATCATCGATTACTGAACACACTTTGCAAGCTAAACCCAGTTTTATACCTCTCCTGATATTTATGATCGAAAGGGCAATGAATGAGATTATTTTTGTTTTATTTCTTTTAAGGAATCTTGAATTATTTTGATGTATAGATGGGATAAACCTTGTTCCAAAAGAGTCTTTAAGGCAACATTTTGCTCTACTAAATAGAATGTTTTTTTATAATCAAAAAAGTTAACACAATGGGATCTTATATTCTAGGCAGTCAGGTGTGAAATGGCAAAGACATAGTCCTTTGGTGAACATTGATTACAAAAGCCTGCCTCCTTCCCTGCTAATGTGTATTTATGTATAAAAGGAATCGCATAACAGTTTTCTGTAGATGAGAGAGCTGGCAGATGCATCAGTAGTCATTGATGTTTTTTCCCAGTCTTCATTTTTTGGTATTCATGAGGTCCAAAATTCATTCCATGCTTTATATAGCTTACCCTCCTTCAGCTACTTCTCATATTGATCTGTTAGCACAATTGTCTCACAGTTATCTTCTCCTGCATGGACTTTCTTTGTGTATACTTGGTCCAGTTTGGCTACTTTTCCCATTTTTATTCCCTTTGGTGCCATTATTGTCCCTCTGAGAAAAATATACATAATACTGTAAAGTTAGGGACCATGTTAGTGTATAAGACACTCTCCTTAAATTATTTCAACAATAATTTCAGAAGGACTACAGAGGAGTAAATTCTACCATCTCCTTCAGTGTCTTACAGTAATAAAGAAGGCTTTCTTTGTACTTAATTGTTTAATAAGTCACTAGATCAAGCCTATTTACACAGTTCAGCAGCAATATCAACAACTCATACCTCTGACCAGCTTATACTAACTCACCCACGTCTCTTATGGGGGAATGGCAACCCAGAAAGGATTGAGGAGAAGCTCTCAGATTATAATCTGTTTTGTACCTCATTCAGCTAGTGAGGGAAATCTTGATTGCAAGCAGTAGGAGGTGGGGGTGGGGGGAGAGGAAGGAAAGCAGACACCTGGTGCTCTTGGAAGAAAAAAGGAAAAGAGCTGATAGAAAGCTAGCTTGGAGAAGATTCCAGGGGCTTACAAAGGGGGGAGGACTCCCCCCTCCAAATTCAGGGAGGCTCCATCAGCTCCCTAGGTCCAGTCCGTGGGAGAACTAGGGGGCCTCCTTCGTCTATGATAGGGGGAAAGACTACCTGTCTAACATCTCAAACTGGGATTTGGATCCACTTTCTCATAGAAATTTCATGGTGGTGATAGTTAAATTCTGTAGTACTATGGGCATAGTGTTATATTTCAGGTGCCTCATAGGTTAAAGTGGCTTTAATGGGCCAGCCTAGGAGCCTAACCACTGTGTATAACATGGTTTCTATGGAAACTTTTGGAGCACAGTCTGTTCATTGTTTGGAGACTTGTCTGTATGTGATGTCTTTATACAGTGTCCTCGCAGACACCTGAATAGTATTAATCCATTTCTCAGATTTCTTTTCAGGCCAAAGACGTTCAAATCTTACAGTCCTTTTTTTTCCCCATTGATTGGATGTTTTGACTGTTTAGTCATTTGGTCTCCTGAATCCATTTCTTATTCTCCACCTTCCCATTAGTTTGTGTGCCCATACTGCCTGAACTTTAATCTTCCGTTAGGGGCCTTAGGAGAGGGCACAGCACAGTGAGGGCTTTATCTAAGAGGGCCTACAAAATATACTTTCATTTGTTTTTCTCCCCAGTATATCATGACCTTTTAAAAAAAGTTAACACCTCATTCTTAAAGTCAGGTATGTTTTAAGTTTCTGTGATTTTTCTTCCCCAGGGTGCCTTTTACCTTCGTGGTTATTAATCTTTCCTTCTGCTAGTATTATTTGTTAACTTTTTGTTTGTTTGTTTTTTAGGCAGTTGGGCTTAAGTGACTTGCCCAGGGTCACACAGCTAGTAGGTGTCAAGTGTTTGGTCTGAATTCGGATTTGAACTCAGGTCCTCTTGACTTTAGGGCTGGTGCTTTATCCACTGCGCCACCTAGCTGCCCGTTTTTGTTAACTTTTATAAAGGAAAAAAACAACATTTACTACCTGTTTGACCCTGGGCAAGTCACTTAATCCCTATCGCCTCACCAAAAAAAGAAAAAAAAAAGGATATAAACAATGTACTAGTTAAAAGCTGGTCAGGACCTAGAATGAGCTGGGTGGTTGAAACTTGTCTTTGGTAGAAAGCTTACATTTACACTAATTTCTCCTTGCTTTGTCACTATTCTGGGATTGCAGAGCAATAGTAGTGATTTGTGCTGCCCTTTTAGATCTATTGCAGAGTGAGAAATCATTTGACCACTTTTTATTTGGTAGACCTTATCATGGGCATTCTGTCACCCTGTTAGGCCTAGATAGGCTAATGTCTTATGGTCAGATATACAATCAATCAATCACCATTGCTTAAGTACCTGCCTGGCACTATGGTAAAGGCCAAGGATACAAAAAGAGGCCAAAGACAGTCCCTGCTTTCAAGGACCTTGCAATTTAATGGGGGAGATAATATGCAAACAAATATTTACAAAGCAATCTACTTACGAGATACATAGGAAATAATTGACTGAGGGAAGGCACAAGAATTAGGAGGAGTTGGAAGACCACCCACAGAAGGTAGGATTTTAGTTGGGACTTAAAGGAAGCCTGGGAAATCAGTACTCAGAACAGAGGAGGAAGAGAATTCTAGGTATGGGAGAACAACCAGAGAGAATGTCCAGAGCCAAGAGATGGAGGGTCTTTAATGGAATAACCAGGAGACCAGTGTCACTGGATGGAAGAATATGTGGTGGGGGGTAAGGTGTAAGAGGGGGCTGGGTTCTGAATGGCTTTGAATACCAAGCAGAGGATTTTGTAGTTGTTCCCAGAGGCAATAGGGAGCCCCTGGAATCTATTGAGTAGGGGGGTGACATAGTCAGACCGGGGCTTTAGGAAAATCACATTAGTGGCTGAATGGAGGATGAACTGGAGTGAGAAGAGACATGTGGTAGGTAGCCCACTGACAACCATGGCAGTAGTCCAGGTGTGAGGGGGTGAGGGCTTGCCCTGGGGTGGAGGCAGTGTCAGAGGAGGGAACGGGCATATTCAAGAGCTGTTACAAAGGTGAAACCAAAGCTAGGGGCCTTGACAGCAAATTTGATAATTGAGGAGGGGGAGAATGAGAGATAGCAGGCAGGCCAGGATGACTCCTAGGTTGTGAGTCTGAGGGATGGCAGGATGGTGTTGCCTTCTACAGTCACAGAGAAGGTAAGAGGGGGGAGGATTTAGGGAGAAAGATAATGAGTTCAATTTTAGACATATTGAGATTAAGCTTTCTACTGGACATCCAGTTGGAGATGTCTGAAAGGCAACTGGAGATGCAGGATTGGAGGGCAGCAGAGAGATTGGGGCAGGGAAGATAGATCTGAGAATCATTAGCGTAAAGATAGTAATTAATTCCATGGGAGCTGATGAGATTCCCAAGTGAAGTAGTATGGAGGAAGATGAAGAGAAGGCCAAGACAGACCTCTGTGGGACACCTATGGTTAAAAGGCATAGTCTGAAGTAAGATCCAGCAAAGGAGACTGAGAAGGAGTGGTCAGGTAGGTCAGAGGAGAACCAGGAGAGAGGAGTGTCCTGAAAACCTAGAGAGAAGAAAGTATCAAGAAAGAGAGAGTGAACGGGCGGGCCTCTGGTTCCCTGTGTTCTTAGTAAAATTTACTCTTCACACAAATTTCATGTTCAAAATTGCTTTGAGAAAATGGGTCTTGGTGTGATTTGAGGATAATTTGCATAGAGATGGTAGTTGAGAAGTTGAGTGACTGATAGAAGGTAGAAGGGAAAGGGCAGAGAGCCAGGACTAGACTAATCTAGGGTTACCATGGTTTAGGTATGGGAGAAGGAGGGAACATTAAAGAAGATGAATAATCATTGTAAGTAATAAATGATGGAGGAATAGAGAACCAAGGGAAGAGATTTCGAAAAAGAGGGAGGAGATCAGTAGTATAGAGATGACCAGGAAAAGGTCCTATGCTCAGGGAGGCCTGACCTTGCAGATGAAATGAAAATCTAAAATGCCTGGAATCCATTGGCCCATTTGGTTTCCTTTCTAAGAAACTTAAAGGCTGAGGAGATACTACCTGTTGATTTCTGGGAGTAGAGGCTCCTGACATGGTGGCAGGTCACCCCAACCGGGAGATGATATTTGTTGCCCATCATCATTTGCTTCTTTAATGATTAGCCCATGGCTTGGGCATCCAAGTTTTTAGAGTTTAGAGTTGTAACAAAGCATATGCCTGTGTACCAGTCATTTACTAGCTAATTGGGTTGATGGAGGGCCTGGAGTTTTGGCCCTCCACTCTCCAAGATGGACAGTTTGAAGCTACTTGGTGTTTTAGGTACCTGTAACATATACTTAGGGACTAATGCCCTGGGTGAATTTCTAATAAAAAAGATGGAGCAGGAGTTTCCTACCTGGTACCCGGCCCTGTTAATGGTAGTTGTTCTATCACTTCCACCCACCTGAAGATGACTAAAACCTGCCAGAGGCAGATCTAATGATTTGGTCTCACAACCTCACAAGGCCCACCCCTTGTAAATGATCCCACACCACAAGGTTTACCATGTTGTGATTCATGTAGCATCTATTTTAGAAATGATAGTTTGTTTAATGGTTTTTATTTTATTTTTAACTTTTCTTCTCAAAGTAGCCTAAATAAGTGGCTCTCTGTGAAACAGACTGTATCCTTCTTTTAATTGATTTAATACTTTGAATTTTTATTGGAGTTTCTCATACTGCAGATGGCAGGAGAACAAGGCAACATAACTCTAACCCTATCCACCTGTTTTTCTCTTCTTGGTTACCATTTAGAAAAGAGGAAACCAAGATGGCAGCCCAACTCCACTCCACTTGTGTTTTATTTCTGCCTCCTGAAATCCTTTTCTTCCCTCAAGGCAGCTCAATTGTCACCTCATCCATTAAGCCTGCACAGATCCCGGTAGCTGAAATTGATCATTCCCTCCTCTAATTTTCCTAAAACTCTCTGCCAGGATCTCTCTTTCCCCCATATCACATTCTGCTGTGTCTCACAATTATTTATGTCCATGCTGTTCCACTCTACCTCCCCACCCCATCATCAGCTTCTCATGGCAAGGACCGTTGCAGTCTGGCTTGAGTGTCCTGCACACAGATTCCAGACTAATATTTGCTGAGATGAATTTGCTATCGAATCTAACCCACTGGACCTAGAGACAGCAACTAGTGTTGTGTAGTACTTTAAGGTTTGGAAAGTGCTGTACAAAGATTTCATTTGATATTCACAATAGCCCTGGGAGGTAGGGGCTGTTGTTATCTCTATTTTACAGAGGAGGAAACTGAGGCAGAGAGAGGTTAAGTGACTTGTCTAGGGTCACACAGGTAGGAAGTATCTGAGGCAGGATCTGAACTCAGGCCTTCCTAACTCTACATCCACTGCTCCACCTAGCTTTCTAAGAAACAATGAGCTGTTCTATTTATTGATAGCTCAACCACAATTGTGTCTATTGAATTAATGTATATATTTGCATCTGTATTATATCATCTTGGAACCTGGGAAGCCTGTTGGTGATAGAACATATATGTACACGCGTATGTGGACTTATAAGAATATATGTGGTGTGTGTATATATGAGAGAGAGAAAAATTGAAGAAATGAAGTTTTTAAAACAATTTCTATGAATTTTCATTATCTATGTTCTAATTGTTTTTCACTGTGGATAGTTGAGAACTAGCTTATTTTCTTTAGGCTACAATATGATTAAAAACAGCTCGCACTTATATGGAACTTTAATGTTTACAGTGAATGAAGAAATTGAGGTGAAGAGGGACAGGAAAATTGAGCTGAAAATTCCCCAGCTGTTGGCTGAGTGACAGACAGCCTTGGTTATGGTGTGACCCAGACCTTGTTTCTAGTAATCGGAACTATAGTTGTTTTTCCCCCTAATTCTTTTTTGCTTTGACTCATTTCTTTTGGACTTCGGATTACGAATGAGTAAATGATGGATTTGATCTGTAACTTGTCTGAGGACTGATCCCTGTATAAATGTAGTTTTCAATTCACAGAATCACAGAAAGTTAGAACTGGAAGAATTCTTGTAGATCTTTTACTCTGTTCCTCTCATAGATGAGGAAACAGATCAAAAGAGGAAAAAGTGACTTGTCTAAGGTCACAGTTATGTAAGAATTCCCTTTGCATGACTGCTTTAGACACAGTCACTCTCAAATGAGTCCTTCCCTTTCTTTTGTGTTCATTAGTTTATATATTGACTCACATACTTAATCTCTCCTCTCGTCTTTGTTCCCCTTCCTGCTAAATTCTAAGAATTTTTCTGTAGAGGACTGGAGTGTTTGTTGCTTTGGTATTCCTCTCCCTGACTCAGGATCTTTGGAAATGTTTGCTGAGGTAGAGTAAGCACAGTGAGTGTGCAAGGAATAGCTTGGGTAACAAAAGACAACTTATTGAGGAGTAAAAAAAGGAGAAGGAGAAAAGAAATCATGACGAGGATTAAGGAGTCCAGAAGAGCTGTGGAGGAGCCGCGTGACAGAGAAGCAAGCCTTGGAAAAACCAAGAAGGGACATCTGACTTGATGCCCTCCCCCCACTCCATAGCGGTCTTCCTTGCCATCCACAGATCCATGGAGGCCCTAGCTGACCCAGCTTCTATGCCGTCTCCACGTGCCGACGTCAGCGTTCCGTGGACCGTCTTCTCTTTTACTTCAAGGGAAATGGATGATGCTTTGCCAAATGCTTGTCCCTAGATTCCATGTTTCTCTTTCACCTCCTTCACATTCCATTGTTAGATATTTTGTGGGAAAACCATTTTTACAGAACCCCCTGAGGAGAAGTTTGAAGGAACTCACCCCTCAACCAGGGGTCTCTGTGGATTCTACACACTTGACCTTAAAACCAAAAGATGGTGCTTTAGAAACTTTTATGTTAAGCATTGCAAGGGTGCCCTTTTTACTTCTGAGAGTGTGTGTGTGTGTGTGTGTGTGTGTGTGTGTGTGTGTGTGTAAAAAGGTGCTGTCCTTTGCCTGTGTGCACAGCTGACTAAGCAATTCTATGGTATTCCTGTTACACTGTGTTCAAGGATCCCCCAAAAAGGTATGTTCTTCCTTTAGAAGTTACTCAGAAAAAAAAAAGTTACTCAGATTTGGAGAATTTCGTCATATTGTTTTGAATAATTAACCTTCTCCACATTTAGGCCAGTTCTGTAATAGAATTGTTCATCTGGCCAGTACCTCCTAAAGTGCCCCTGGGGTCAGGTCATTGGTAGTACCCGTTGGTTATCAAAACAATTCCATGGGGGGGCGGAGCCAAGATGGCAGAGTGAAAGCAGTGACTTGCTTGAGCTGTCCCCCAAACCCCTCCAAATACTCATAAAAAATGGCTCTAAACAAATTCTGAAGCAGCAGAACCCACAAAAAGACAGAGTGAAACAAATTTCCAGCCCAAGACAACCTGGATGATTGATCAGAAAGGTGTATCACGCCGGGCTGGGAGCATAGCACAGCTCGGCGTGGGCGGGCAGGCCGCAGCAAACCTGGAGCGGGCCTCAGAGGACTGAATCTCAGGCAGCTGTGGAGGTTTCCAGACTCCTCAATCCAGAATGCCAAAGACAACTTAGAAGGTCAGTGGGAAAAGTCTGTTTCTGTCGGTGGTCAGAGAGGAAGGCGGGTTTCAGCTCCATTCCCCAAGAGTGGCCCTGGGGGGGCAGCTGCTTCCCGAGCTTCCGGCCCACAGACTGAGGGGGAATCCAGTGGCTGATCAGAGAGGGACTGCAGGGATCTCTTTGCCAGTGCTGAGGCAGGAATCTCTTGCTTTGCCCATGTGTGGATCTGGGTCACAGTTCTGGGCGGCAGTGCTGGGGTGAGGAGGAGCGCTGGCGTGGTGGAGCTTGTAGTGGCTGTGGAGAGAAACCCCTCCTCACAGTTACGGGACAGAAAGGAATACTTGTGGTCACAGGCCAGGAAAGGAGTAAACACCTCGCCCCTTATCATACCACCTTGGAAGAACTGAAAATTTACAGGTCCCTACAAGTATCTCTGAAAACAGCTACACAAACCCCTGAAGCTTGGGACAGTACACTCTCCACATTGGAAGCAGACTCTTACCTTAACAAAGAGTTTAAAACTCAAGTAATTGGCGGGATCATGAGCAAGCAGCAAAAAGAGTCAGACTATATTATCTTACTTTGGTGAAAAGAAGATCAAAATATACAACCAGAAGAAGACAAAAATCAAAGCTCCTACATCCAAAGCCTCCAAGAAAAATATGAATCAGTCCCAGGCCTTGGAAGAGCTCAAAAGGGATTTTGAGAAGCAAGTAAGGGAAGTAGAGGAAAAACTGGGAAGAGAAATGAGAGTGATGCAAGAAAATCATGAAAAACAAGTCAACAGCTTGCTAAAGGAGACCCAAAAAAATACTGAAGAAAATAACACCTTAAAAAACAGCCTAACCCAAATGGCAAAAGAGGTCCAAAAAGCCAATGAGGAGAAAATGCCCTAAAAAGAAAAATTGGCCAAATGGAAAAGGAAGTCCAAAAGATTACTGAAGAAAATACTTCCTTAAAAATTAGAATAGAGCAATTGGAAGACAGTGACTTTATGAGAAATCAAGACACTGTAAAACAAATCCAAAAGAATGAAAAATTAGAAAACAATGTGAAATATCTCATTGGAAAAACAACTGACCTGGAAAATAGATCCAGGAGAGAGAATTTAAAAATTATTGGACTATCTGAAAGCCATGATCAAAAAAAGAGCCTAGACATCATCTTTCAAGAAATTATCAAGGAAAACTGCCCTGATATAGTAGAACCAGAGGGCAAAATAGAAATTGAAAGAATCCACAGATCTCCTCCTGAAAGAGATCCCCAAAGGAAAACTCCTAGGAATATTGTAGCCAAATTCCAGAGTTCCCAGGTCAAGGAGAAAATATTACAAGCTGCCAGAAGGAAACAATTCAAGTACTGTGGAAACACAATCAGGATAACACAAGATTTAGCAGCTTCTACATTAAAGGACCCAGGGCATGGAATATAATATTCCAGAGGGCAAAGGAGATAGGATTACAACCAAGAATCACCTACCCAGCAAAACTGAGTATAATCCTTCAGGGGAAAAAATGGTCATTCAGTGAAATAGAGGACTTTCAAGCATTCCTGATGAAAAGACCAGAGCTAAACAGAAAATTTGACTTTCAAATACAGGACTCCAGTGGAACATGAAGAGGTAAACAGGAAAGAGAAATCATAAGAGACTTATTAAGATTGAACTGTTTACATTCCTGCATGGAAAGATGATATTTGTAACTCATGAGAACTTTGTCAGTATTAGGGTAGTTGAAGGAAAAAAATTGTATGTATGTATATATAGATAGATAGATAGAGGGCACAGGGTGAGTTGAAGATTAAGGGGTCATATCTGGAGAATAAAATTAAGGGATGAGAGAGGATGATACTGGAGAAGAAAGGGAGAGGTAGAATGGGGTAAATTATCTCACAAAAAAAACAGAAAAGAAAAGTCTCTCACAGTGGAGGGGAAACGGGGAAGGTGAGAGGGAATGAGGGAATCTTATTCTCATAGGATTTGGCTTAAGGAGAATAACATACACATTCAATTGGGTATGGAAATCTGTCTTACCCTACAGGAAAATAGGGGGAGAAGGGGACAAGAGAGCAGGGGGGTGATAGAGAGGAGGGCAGATTGGGAAAGAGGGTAATCAGAAGCAAATACTTCTGAGGAGGGACAGGGTCAAAAGAAAGAATAGAATAAATGGGAGGGCAGGATAGGATTAAGGGAAATAGAGTTAGTTTTTCACAACATGTCTACTAAGGAAGTGTTTTGCATAACTGGACATGTACAACCTATATTGAGTTGCTTGCCTTTTCAATGAGGGTGGGTGGGGAGGGAGGAAGGGAGAAAATTTGGAACTCAAAGTTTTAAAAACACATGTTTTAAAAAAAATGTTTTCACATGCAACTGGGAAATAAGAAATACAGGAAATGGGGTACAGAAGTCTATCCTGCTCTACAGGAAAATAGAAGGGGAAGGGGATAAGAAAAGGGAGGGGGGAGAGATAGAAGAGAAGGCAGAACAGGGGAAGGGGTATTCAGAATGCATGCCATCTTGGGGTGGGGGGGTGAGAAATTTGGAACTCAAAAACTTGTGGAAGTGAATATTGAAAACTAAAAATAAATAAATTAATATTTAAAAAATTGACATAAAAAAACCCCAACAATTCCATGACTACCTTGGATACTCACAGAGCCCTTCTAGGGGAGGCTGACCATCACCTAAAAATGGTTCATCGTGCCCTATTTCTTTTTCCTTCTCTCTTGCTTCATGATAACTACCCTCCCTTGTGACAAAGAAAAGTTAAGCAAAAACATTCATTGTCTGATGGTATACATGGTATTCTGTGGCTACAGATCACTACCTCTGTATCGAGAAGGGAAATGTATTTCTTTGTTTGCTCTCCGGAATCAAGATTCTGATGACTACCTTTTCCAAATACTTGCCCTTTTAAAAATTGTTGATACATTTTGTTTTAGCTTCTAACAAAATGAACATGACTGAAACAGATGGTGATGAAAAGCATTGGGTTTCGTTGAATGCAGCCTGAGCAGAGAGATCAGAGTTTAATCCTTCCCAACTGTGTTGATCAAAATGTGAAAGTCCCAAAGAGAGTCATCACCTTAGGGTGGGCACGCTGCTTGTTTGTGTATCCTACACATATGGGGGAGGCACTTTTCAGATCTGAATTTAGAAACAGATTAATCACAAATGAGCAAGACAGACATGGCGTGACCTTTCAAATGGAACATGTCAGATTGAGGATCTATGCTAACAGCCCTCTCCAGGACCATTCTGTGTTATTGAACACAACTTGAATTTCACTCTAAAGAGAGATGGCTTTCTTAGATTCCTGTAGTTATGTCATTCAGAGCTTTAGACAAAAATAGAGTGCTGATTTCTGAAATTAGAAGACAGGGACAGAGCCAAGCAAGTCACCTTGTGCTCTGTGTATCTGTGGCGTGAAACTGCTTCAGGCTACTGACGTGCCCAAACGGATTACACAGATATTTCCACCCACGGCAGAAGGGCTGCAGGAGCTCAGTGAAAGGAAATTAGGTCCGAGGGGAAAGCAAACAGTTTCAGACACAGCAAGTTTGCAAGTCTTAACTCCTCAGCAACCTACAGCTCTTGTTTCATTGTCCAATTCCAGCCATCCAGTAAATGGCTTGAGCAGTCTTTTCCCTGGGAATGCAGAAAGTGCTGTGACTGTGACCTCAGAGGATCTAGGTGCGAATCCTCACTGGAAAACTTACCACCCATGGGTCAATTCCTTCATTTCCCTGGGTCATCATTGTCTCATCATAGGGCCCTCATCATCTCCCATTGGTTCAGTTGTCAGATCTATCCAGAAAACTCCAACAATAGTCCTTTTGTGCTCTGGTCCTCCATCACCAGCCGCCTGTTGGACATTTGAACTTGGGGTACCATAGGCATCCCATGCATCCACAACAGAACACTTCACCTCTCCCCACACCCTTTTTCAGAGCTTCCCTGTTTCTGTCCAGGGTACTGAGAGCTATCTTTTGCCCCTCCCAGAGTTGCCGGGTCTTGTCAATTCTGTCTTCACAGCGTCACCTCGTGCCTGGACTATCACAGTAGCTTTTTGGTTGATCTCCCTGCCTAACGCACAGGTCTGCCGGCATCACTCCACTCCATTCAGTAAATGCCAGTGACTCCTTTGTCCCTCCAGGGTCAAATGTAAAATCTTCTGTTTGGCTTTAAGACCCTTCCTGCGCTGGCCCCCTCCCAACCCTCCAGCCTTCTTATACTTTATTCCCCTCCATGTCATGCAATGTTGCTGCTCCTTGCACGAGACCCTCCATCCCCCAATTTTGTGTTTTTCCTCTGGCTGTCCCCCCATGCCAGGAATACTTTCCCTCCTCATCTCTGCCTCCTGGCTTCCCTGGCTTCCTTTGGGTCTCAGCTAAAATCCCACCTTCTGCAAAAAGCCTTTCCCAGTCCTCCTTAATGCCAGTGCTGCCCTCCCTGACTCTTTAATTTAGCCTGCGTAGATCTAGTTTGTTCATCGTTATTTGTGTGCCTTCTCCCCAGCGGACTGTGAGCTCCTCGTGGCCAGGGACTGTGCCTTCACTGGCACCTGGTTAGCATTCACCGCATACTTGTCTGAGCGATCGACTGATGTTTCACTCTTCAGACGTACTTGACTCTCAAGCATCTGCAACAAGTTTTAAGCAGGAAATACGTTTTCCATGGTCGTCTAATATACTTTTGATACTGCCAGGAAGTGGGACGATGTATTCTTTGATGGCACAGATCAATTTTATTAATAGTCTCATTCAGATGTGACAACGAATACAAATATGGTAGAGCTACAAAAATGGAGTAAGTGGCTGTTGTCCACAGAACTCTTTGTTTAGTCCTGGGGAAGAGTTTGGCTGGAGGGTAGAGTTTGCCGAAGAGTAAGTGTACAGATGACTCTATATCCCCTTTAAAAACCACCTGGTAGACATTTAAATGTCCAGTCAAGCGACTCTTCCTTTTATTAGTCACAAAACCACGGGGAGGGGGCCTCTTCTTATGTAGGATCTCTTCATGTCTGGGACCTCCTCCTTCACAGTCTAGAATTATTTTGAGGCAACACGATACGGTGGAAAGGTCGCTGATTCAGTGATCAGAACGCCTGGACTCTGATCTTACCTCTGGTGCTTACCGCGTCTGTGGCTTTGGATAATGCTGGCTGCCTTTCTGAATTTTAACTCATGGTCTGCACTCGTCAGTCTATCATCGTGCCGATCCACCAGCTTGCCTTGCTGAGCTGTCAGCAACTGCCTCCCTCCCTTCCACTTAGTACCAGAAAAAATTAATTATGCAATTGGCTGCTGTTCTCTGTGAAGGATTCCAATGAGAGCATCATGGGACAGTCACTGGAAGGCTTTTCCCTGTGGATCACGTCAATTATGAAACTCCCCTCAAAGAAGAATGATTCTGGAAGTCAGTTCACATTCTGTTCCTTGGAAGCCTCTCTGGGTCACTGCCCCAGATGGTTCTGGCCCCAGTGTCCCTTTATGTGTACTTGTCTGTCATAACCACCATCCTTGGACATGCAAAATAAAATTCCTTCATCACCCCAAAAAAAATCACATGGTGTCCTTCAGAGCCCCGAATCATCTGAGTCATACATCACCTGGCTTCTAGATTATCTAAGCAACCATTTCCCTTCGTTAACCAGAGGAAGCAAGAATTGTTTGTCCTCTCCCAAAGAAGGTACAGCACAAAAAAACACTAAATGCTTCTTGTGTTTACATTGTAATAATCATCAGAGCTAACACTCCTATGGAACTAAGTACTTTGTGGCACTCTTAAGGATTAATAAGCATTTTACCTATGTTATCTCATTGCGCCTTACCGCAACCCCGTGAAGTAGATGCTGTTATTATCCCCATTCTACAAATCAGGAAACTGAGGTTTTCAGAGGTTCAGTGACGTAGCCAGAGTCACACATCTAGTAAGTGTCCTAGGCAGAATTTGAACTCATCTCTGCCTGACTCTGAAGTCCAGGACTGCCTACTGAGCCAGCTCTCTAGGAGAACATACATACAAAGTCTAATTAAGACCCAGTCCCTGCCCGTTGGATTTTATGGTTGGGGGATGAGGTGTCTCTACAGATAACTTTTCTGTACAGCATTACATGGCACGTGCATTGGAGAGTTACAAAACAAGTGTTCTGTGAAGTCTGAGAGGAGGGTGGCTGCCCTCCAGGAAAGTGGCAGCTGAGATAATGAATTCGATGGGTGAAGAGAAGAGGCTTTCTGGGCCTAAGCCACAGCATCCTAGGAGGGCATCATGCGGGTGAGGGGAGGAAGACTTGGTGTTGGGTGTAGCTCTTGGGAAGAGAAGATGCAGTAATAGGAAGAGACTCGGGGATGGGGAAGGAGGCACCAGGCCACAGAGGAGGAGTATGCTTAGCTGGCAGGTGAGCCACTATATCTTTGGAATAGGAGTGATCAGTATATAGGAAAAGGCCCGGAGTCTCCCCAGTTATCTCTCCCTCCCCATCCCCTCTGTCTCCATCCCATCCTCTTTTTTTAGAGCCCTGCCTCTCCCCCTTGCTCTCATCACATTCTTCTGTCTGCTGTGTCCTACTCATTTGTCTAGAGACACATCGCCTGAGCTTTTCAGCAGGCAAGGACCAGGTGGTTCTATTTCTTGGTTTCCCAGTGCCTTTGACATTACATATGTGCTTTTTAAATACTTGCTACATTTAATTGAAGTATGATCTCTTCACATTTTCTCTCCTTTGAGCCACCTGTTGGCTTTATCCTTCCTAATAGACTGGGCATTCCTTGAGAGCAGGGACTCTGATTTTTTTCTTCTTCATATTTGTGTTCCCAGTGATTAGCACAGTGTCTCCTGGATAGTAAATGCTTAAACGTTTGGTGAATTTAATTGAATTTCAGAGAGGCACCTCTGGAGTCGTGGAAAGTGTATGGACTTAGGATCAGAAGGTGGGGTCCGGTGCGCATGCTGGCTCTGTCACCTTCTAGGCACATGGTTTTGAAAAAGTCATTTTCTACCTTGGTTAATTCATCTTTATGATGATGAATAATTTGTTTTTATTAGGAGAATAATGTAACCTGCCCTATTGTCTTCACAGTGGTTTTTATGGGAATCAGTTGAGACAATTCATGTAAAGTGCTTTGTAGACCATAAAGTCAGTATTTTTTTTTTTTGCTTTTAGGCAATTGGGGTTAAGTGACTTGCCCAGGGTCACACAGCTAGTAAGTGTCAAGTGTTTGGTCTGAGGCTGGATTTGAACTCAGGTCCTCCTGACTTCAGGGCCTGTGCTCTATCCACTGCGCCACCTAGCTGCCCCTAAAGTCAGTATTTATTAAACACCAACTGTATGCTGGGTACTGTGCTAAATGCTGAGGGCACAAAAAAAGGCAGAAGATAAGTCCCTGCCCTCAAGAAGCTCTCCATCTAATGGGAGAGAGAGAGCCTGAAACCATCTCTGTGCAGACAAGATACATACAAGATAAATTGGAGATAATCAATAGAAGGAAGGCTCTCGTAATCAGGTCTCCTGTAGAAGGCAGGATTTTAGCTGGGACTGGAAGGAAACCAGAGAAGCCTGGAGGCCCTACACGACAAAGAGACGTGTAGGCACAGGGGACAGCCAGAGGAAATGCCCAGAGTCCAGCGATGGCTTGGCTCAGGAGCAGCCAGGAGGTCGGTGTGTTAGGTGCAAAGAATAAGAAGCCTAGAAAGAGTGGGGAGCAGGGGTGGGGGCATGTTATAAGAGGCTTTGAACACCAAAAAGAGATTTTGTGTTTGATCCTGGAGGTGATGGGGACATGGGAGGGGTCACTGGTCAAACCTGTGCTTTAGGAAAATCCCTTGACAGCTGAGTGGAGGGTGGACCAGAGTGGCCAGCAGACCCCTCTTCAGGCTCTTGTAGTAGTGCAGGTGTGAGGTGCTGAGGGCGTGCACCAGCGGGACTTAGGGGCAGTGTCAGCAGAGAGATGGGGGTATATGCAAGAGATGTTATGAAGGTATAATTGACAGACCCTGGCAACAGATTGGATATGGGGGGTGAGACAGAGTGATAAGTTAGGAATGACACCTGGGTCTCACTACGTCTGGGTGATGCGGCTCATTCACCACAGGTAAGTAAAAATGGTGGTGCCCTCAGCAGAAATGTGGAAGTTTGTAAGAGGGGAGGGGTTTGGGGGGAAGATAATAAGTTCAATTTTGGACATGTTTAGTTTAACACGTCTGTAGGACGCCCAGTTTGAGATGCCAGTCTGGAGGTTAGGGCTGGACGAGTAGATGTGAGAGTCATTAGCGTAGAGATGATAATTCAGTAAACTGTATAGAGAGGTGAGAGAAAAGGGCCCAGGACAGAGCCCAGAGGACACCTACCTTTGGTGAGGATGAGCTGGGTGAAGATGCAGCAAAGGGAACCAAGAAGGAGCCATCACTGAGGCTGGAGGAGAACCAGGCTAGAGCCGTGTCACAGAAGGCTAAAGAGAAGAGGGAATGAAGGGAAAGAAAGAGATCAGCAGTGTCAAAGGCTGCAGAGAAGTCCAGAAGGATGAGGAAAAAAAGGCCATTGGATTGGGCCATCATTGGTAACTTGGGAGAAAGCAGTGCCAGTCAAATGATGAGGTCAGAAGCCAGATTGTCGAGAGTTAAAAAAGAGTGAGAGAAAGGGGGGGTGGAGGTCACTGGTGTAGACAGCCTTCTCAAGGAGTTTAGCCACAAAAGGGATGAGGGAGGACGACAGGATTGTAAACTTGGTCTGTTGTACAAATATTTGGGGAAAAACTCAAATCTTTTTTCCCCAAAATAGCTTTTTAAACTTTACCTTGGAATTTAAAGACATAGTAGTGCCTTGCCTCTGTGATTATCTCCATTTGTGCTCCTGTGGCTTGTTGGTAGGTATGTAGCTGTCTGGTGTTGTCTACCCCATTAGAGTGTGAGCTCCTCGAGGGCAGGGAGGATTTTGCCTTTCTTTGTCTCCCCAGTGCTTAGCACAGTGCCTGGTGCTTAATATATGTTTGTTGAATTTCACTGTGGAGAAGAAAAAAGTATCCATTTATGAGTAAATAGTAAAAAGTGAAATTCCATGACTCCTTCACAACTTTTTACATGAGTGTAAACTGCTGTTTACTGTTTATACAGGTAGTTCTCACCTTATATAAATTCACATTATGCAGATTTGAGTTTACCTAAGGAATTCTGAAAGAAATCTGCATTCAAAAAAAAAAACCCTCTGTTAATTTTACCGTACAGTACTGTGCTTTCTGTGGCCACCCCCATCTTCTTCCCACCCCCCCCCAAAAAAACTAACTAAAAGAAACCACTCTCCATGTGAAAGCAGAAGAATGGAGGAGAGATAACCGCTGATGCTTCCAGATGGGGGGCTTGGCTTGAGACCTCCTGGGCCAAGAGAGAAGACTTTTGCCCTGACCCACCCCCCTCCTCCACTCCTTAGACCCTCATGTCTCCCATCCTCTCCTGTCTGGGTTCTGTGTCTAGCCCCCACATGTCTGCCGCAACCTATTCTTCCTTCCTGGGGCCATCACTGGCCCCAGCCCTCAGGTTTTCCTCCTGCTCTTGTTTTTTTCCCCAGCCCCTGCATATCCTTGAACCATGTGCCAGCCCCCTCCCTCCATGGACTTGCAATCCCCTTCCTCCTTCTTTTCCTCCCTCCCACCCTTCTCCATGTCCATAAGCAAATTCAAGTTATGTAAAAATTGCTTTATGTAGACATAAAACAAGAAATGTCTGTGATTAGTAGCGGTGGTAGTAGTTCTATTAGTAATAGTAGTAGTAATAGTAGTGGTAGTAGCAGTAGTTGCTAACATTTATATAGCGCCTACTGTGTGCCAGGCACTGTGCTAAGCATTTTACATTTATCATCTCATTCAATCCTCACTTATTATCATCCTTATTTTGCAGATAAGGAAACTGAGGCAAACATATTAAGTGACTTACCTAGCTTTGCGCAGCTGTTATGTCTAAAGTGAGATCTGAACTCAGGTCTTCCTGACTCCAAGCCCAGTACTCTATCCCTTGCCACCTAGCTAGCCCATCTTGAAATTCATAATAAAAAAGAATTTTTAAAAATGTGATTCAGTCTCTAATCTGATATCTACTCCAAAATACCCCCAGAGCAATTGCTTTGCTCTTATCTCTGAATAAAAAAACTAAGGCATAAACAAACAGGGAGTTATGGTATAGTTGAAATGCAAATTAAAATTCTCAGCTTCATTAGAAATGGTGGTTCTGTTTCTTTAAGCTGTTCACAGCCTGAATAACCCAATTGCATTTTCTATTAACCCTGACAAAGTCCTTTTGGAATTGAGTCGAATACTCCATCATTTTAGCTGGGGTGTTACTCAGAGCGGTGAATATCTAAAACTTAGGAGAGCAGTAGGAAGGAAAAGGTGAACATATATGCAAAAACACCTTCCAGATAACTCTGAAGATCTACTACCATCCTAATGTAACTTAATTGGTTCTTCTCTGTTTCTTACAGTTTCAGATATTTAGAGCTAGATGTGGCCTTCAAAGTCGTATAGCCAATTGGCTCATTTTATAGGAGAGGAAACTGATACCCAGGGAAGTTTAGTGACCTGTGTGGGACAGCTGGGTGGCCCAGTGAGTAAGAGCTCCAGGCCTGGTGTTAGGAAGACCTGAATTCAAATCTAGCTTTAGACACTGACTTGCTGTGTGATCCTGGGCAAGTCGCTTAACCTCTGTTTGCCTCAGTTTCCTCCTCTGCAAAATCTGTAATAACAGCATTTGCCTCCCAGGGTTGTTGTGAAGGTTGAATGAGATAATAATTGTGAAGTGCTTAGCACAGTGCCTGGCACACAGTAGGGGCTGTATAAATGCTTATTCCCTTCCTCCCACTGTCCCCTTTCTCCGCAGCACCACTTTTCCAACCTAACTAGTAACCATCTCATTTCATTCACAATAGGGGAACAAAAACCAAGGTTTTTTTTTTTACCCAATTACCCAATTTTGTTGGGTAACTACTGAATGACTTCTAAATCAGGGCTGAAGGGAAAAGGGGGAAGAAGGAAAAAAGAATAAATGTATTCTTTTTTTAATGTTACTTCTTTTTTAAAAAGAGGAAAAAAGCATAGGAGTGAGGGTGATGAAATGCAGGCTAAGGGCATTAACAGGAAGGAGCAGAAGTGAAATAAACAAAAAAGGGGTCAGATAGTCACAAATCTGCTGGATAAGTAATGCACAAATTTTGGAGTTTACTCTGTGGTATGTGAAGTTTGCAAAACCAGTAATATTATTGAATAAAGTGCTTTTTTGGGTGTGGTGGTTTTGGGTTTTTTTTGGCTAGGCAGTAGGGTTAAATGACTTGCCCAGGGTCACATAGCTAGTAAGTGTCAAGTGTCTGAGGCTGGATTTGAACTCAGGTCCTCCTGACTCCAAGGCCAGTGCTCTATCCACTGTGCCACCCAGCTGCCCCCCTGAAATAATAAAGATTTGATGTCCTTTCCTAAAAATAGCAAACTTAAGCATCCAGCAAACACACATCTTCAGAGACACTCCTAAGGACCAAAAAATTGTACTTAAAAATTGAAAACTTAGGTTATTATTCCTTAATGCTAGTGCCTTCCCTCTGCCAACCCTGTCTGTACCATTCTTGTACATAGTTATTTGCATATTGGCTTTCCCCATTGAACCATAAGCTTTTTGAGGGCAGGGACTGTCTTTTGCCTTCCTTTGTATCCTCAGTGCGTAACACAGGGTGCTAGGTTGACTGACTCTTATTTAATTTTTTAAAAAATTATATTTATTTCCAATTAAATGTTAAAACAATTTTTAATACTTGCTTTTTAAAATTTTGAGGATTTGGAAATCCTCTTCCTCCCCTCCTTGAGAAGGCAAACAATTTGATATAGATTATGCATGTGCACTATTATTTTAAAATTATTTTAAGTGTATAAATAATATTCATTCCTCAGAACTCATTTTTCAGCTTTGAAACCTTCACAACAAATAGCTGAAACCCTAATATCTTAGGTAACAAAACATAAAGAGAAAGTGTAATTGGGAGGAGCTTTGAAAAAATTGCTGAAAATAAATGTGCAGAGAACACTGCTTTTCCTCACCCCTGGCCCTGGGGTGTCTGTTACAGCATGGTACTCTGGGGATTGGGAGCCAGAGGCCCTCAGTTCAAATCAGGGCTCTACGTGTGTGACTTTGAGAACGTCTCTTAACCACCCTTAATAAAAGGAGAAGGCTGGAGGCAATGACCTCTTCAGTTTTTTTCCATCTATACACCCCACGTGACGCATTTTTCAAAAAGAGACTCATAGGGAAACAGAACAACTGGACGATGACAGAGCTCTGTGACGGGCGCAGAGGAGCAGCTGATCACCCATTTGCTGTACTCCAGCTGGCTCTCTCATGACAAGGAATTGTCATCCTCGGTGACCGCTGTGACTCCGCTGCTGATGTGTGCACACCCTGTTGGACAGACAAGATGCCGCACCTGAGTGCAGCTTTTAGTAATGAACGGTTGCTTGGAAACTAGGTCAGGATGGCAGCTTTCCTGCCTTTAGGTGATGGTTGCCTTGTTAATTGCAAAAAATTCCCATTTAGTTAGAAAAGAATCTATCCATTATTTCCCTTCTTCCCAGAGCTGCTAATTGGTAGGTAATCCTAAGTGTTGTGGGCTTTCATGGTATTTGCAGGGTCTTTAACAGCGTGGGACAAGATTGCATTTCTGACAAGGAACATGTGTGCTGTGAGTTAACTGATAATCTTATAAACCTGTCTACTCCGATGTGACTCTGGCTTGGTTTAGAAATAATGGTATATTCACTAGATGCTATTTAATTGACAGAAGTTATAATCTTCTTTCGATGTCAGATTTGCTTGAAATTTAAGGATAACGAAACTAACGCTTTAGAGGGAAGAACTCAGAGGATGACATGTCCATTTAGCATGAAAGCTTTTGTCTGTTTCGGTGTCTTAACACTTAGACCTGGTAAAGATCTTAGAATCAATTGGTCCGGTCATCTTATTTTACAGATGAGGAAATCTGGTCTCAGAGCGATGCATTGACTTGCCCGAGGAGATAAGGAAGGGCATAAAGATTTATATAGTACCTACTATGTCCCAGGTACTGTTCTAAGCACTTTTTACAACTGTTATCTTGTTTGATCCTTGTGAGGTACGTGCTAGTGTTATTCCCATTTTACAGTAGAAGAAACTGAGGCAAAGAGAAATAAGTGACTTATCCAGAGTCACGCAGCTAGTATGTGTTTGAGGTTGGATTTTAACTCAGGTCCTCCTGAATAGAGCTTTTTGCAAATGAGTAATTTAATACAATACTCTTACTAACTGCAATAGCACTTTTAAATCCCAGAGTAATGATATTAAAAATTCATATTTGCATAGTACAAAGGGCTTTCCTCCTAATAGTCCTGTCAAGTGTGGATAGTGAATGGGTCGTTATCCCATTTTACAGGAGAGAAATTAGAAGTAACTTGCCTAGTGCTGCATAATCCATAGCCTTTTTTCCTGCTACATCATGTTGAGGTCCCAAGTCTCTCATCTGTGGCTAAGAAGTTTCTATCTTTGATTGCTTTAGCAAAGAATTCCATTTTCTCCCTGTCACCTCCCTTAGTCAGCCTTGGTGAATTTGGCTGAAAAGATCAATACATTTTTTTTACACGTGGTATATCTGTGACTGTGAAAACTACCATTTGGTTCCCAGATGTAGCTGCGATTTGAACAATCTGACATTATTTGCCACTTCACCTTTCAGATTCTTGTTTTTCCCCTTTTTTTCCCTATATGAAGATTATTAAAAACTGAATCCTATAATCACTGGGGTGTCTGTAGGGATGCCACATCCTACTTCCACCCATTCAACTCCATTGCCATTTGCCATTCTGCAGCTTGGGGGACCTTTTCAATATTTCAAATTGTATGTCAAGTATATGTCTTGATTGCATTATGTCCAAAACAGAACTCATTATCTTTCCCTCTAGACCCTCCCTGCCTGACCCCCCTCCACTTTCTCTGTTCTTCCTCCCATCCCTCAGATTCACAACCTAGGAGTCATCCTGGACTTACTCTCTCTCACCCCCTCCCCCATATCCAAGCTGTTGCCAAGGCCTTCCAATTTCACCTTCGCAGCATCTCTCAGATATGCCCCATTCTCTCCTCTGATAGCGTCCCTACTCTGGCGCAGGCCCTCATCACCTCACGCCTATTACAGTATGACTGTTATAATAGCATGTGGTGAGGTCTGCCTGCCCCATTTCAGTCTTTCTTCCATTCAGCCACTAAAGGGATTTTCTGAAAACTCAGATCCAACCACGTCGTCCCCCTACTCGGTAAACTCCTGTGGCTCCCTATTGCCTCCAAGATCAAATACAAAATGCTCTGCTTGGCATCCCAAGTCCTTCATAACCTAGTCCCCTCCCACCTTTCCAGTCTTCTTCCACCTTACTCATCGTGAACACTTCCATCCAGTTACACCATTCTACTGGCTTTTCTATGAACACAACACTCCATCTCTCAGCTCTGGGCATTTTCTCTGGCAATCATCCACTAACTGTCTTCCCTCCAGTCCCAACTAAAATCCCATCTTGTATAGGAAGCCTTTCCTAGCTACCCCCTCTTAATTCTAGTGCCTACACTCTGTTAATTATTTCCTGCATATAGCTTGTTTATACATACTCCCCCATTAGATAGCGAGCAGCTTGAGGGCAGGGATTGCATCCCCAGAGGTTAACATGATGCCTGGCACATGAGTAAGTGATTAATAAATGTTTATTGACCGATTGACAAGATCTGGAGAGCAACTGTATACTCTCTGTTTGTATGAGTGGCTGCTACTAACCTCTGGCATCTTGTATGTGCCAGATTTCACAATTATCACTTGTTCTCAGGCATCCCCAGCCTAAGATTCAAGTCACATTCTTGCATAATAGCATCATCAGGGCACCTGCTAGGCTGATGGAAGAATGTATAATATTGGAAATGACCAGTTTATAGTGACCTTGCCAGCATCGCTCCAGAGTTGCTGAAGGACATGAAAGAGTGGGAAAGCCAGTCCCGGGTTGGGGGTTTTTTGTTCCCCAAGGCAGAGAGATTGATATGTCATCATCTAGTATACTGATCCTGCACTTTCTTTTTGGATAAGCCTGAAAGAAGCCTGAGGTAGAGTGTTGGTTACAAGCTTTAAGAAGCTGATTCTGGAGGCCAGTGTGGAGCCTCCGTTTACAGCACCACACATGGGCAGTTCTCTAGGTGCTCCATAGGAGGCGTTTCCTCTTCTTACCTGGGTACAGTGGTCAAACCACCATTGTGGTTTGGGAAATCAGAAGGCGTTTTTCCTATTTATTTTTTCAAGGAATTTTGTAAATTAAAGGACATTTTCAACCGTCTTTTTCACTCTTTGGCAGGCATATTTTTTTAAAAAATGAACAAAGTTAGCATTTTTTATTTCTCTCTCAAGGTAAATTGCAACATAACTTGCTCCATATGAGTAGACTAGTAGTTACTTCCAGAGATTCAATAATTACTACTTATTGTCCTTTTCCTTCCTTTCTTGTGTCAACCGTCAGCATTATGGTTCTCTACACACACACACACACACACACACACACACACACACACACACACACACACACACCCATTCTTGTCTCTATCAACCCTAACTATTCCACACCATCACCTTGAGGCCATTTTGGTTTTTTTGGGGGGCGGGAACTATACTATACTGAAAGTAAGTGCCAAAATATGATTTGTGTTAAAAAGTATTTTTCCAGTGACTTTTAAAAACCTTTAATAATAAATTTCCCCCAAAAAGTCTTCATTGCTCCCTCACTGTGTCAGAGAGGGGACGCTGGGTTCTTGAAGGCTAGGCCAGTGGCTTGAGAGGTCTGGAGGATTCTGACATGCTGTAAAGACTTTCGAAATGACCCTGGCCACAGATTTTGTCTGTTTTATGTTTTGGGTTTTTTTTATTTTTAGGCAATTGGGGTTAAGTGGCTTGCCCCGGGTCACACAGCTAGTAAGTGTCAAGTATTTGGTGTGAGGCCAGATTTGAACTCAGATCCTCCTGATTTCAAGGCCAGTGCTCTATCCACTGCGCCACCTAGCTGCCCCATTTTGTCTGTTTTATGAAGACCAGCCTCATTATGCACAAGGAAACTCCTCGCTAGTTGGTTGGTCACTTGACAGTGCATCCTCTAGCCATAGCAATTCATGGGAAAAAGAAAATTACAACCTAGCCTTTCATTCTTCGTGGAGCCATTCCCCTTCTGCAGTGAAGGTGGAAGAAGGGCCTACAAGTCATGTTGTTTCCTGACTCTGTAAACATGTATTCAGCTGTTGGTACTCTCCCGGTCAGAGCCTCGTCCAGGGACCCATAAGTCCCAGCAGCTCGATTAACATCTGTCGGCAGGCTCAGAGGTGGCACACCCCACGGCCTCTTCTCCACCTTCTCCCCTGTCCTGACACTGTCACAGCGGGAACAGAAGTTCAAAGGTGACGAGCTCTTCGTAATGTCACAAAAGTGAAAGGGATTAATATAGTTTAGCAGGCAGCAAATTGCTCGTTACTGATGTAGGAGTCATTCCTGAATCAGCTGTCTGGATGCAGTCAGACCACCAGCTTATCAGAACAAGATTTTGATCTTGCATACAGCTGACATGAAGAATTAAGATGAGAAGGGAAAAAAGCATGTAATTAAAACAATGTCAACCTGTCCTTTTAAAAAACTGATAAAAAAAAAATAGAGTGTGGAAGGCGTAAAGGATGGCAGCACTCATTGTTAACCAATATGAATAATTTATGATAATGAGGAAATCGTCCCAGCCTTAAGTCTGCCTCAGTCAGCCAAGTTTGACTTGCTTCGGTCAGGTTGTAAGTGAGCCTTAGAAGTGGCAGTGGCCTGACTTCTTGTCCTGAGCGGGCTTCTCGGCCCCCAAGGACAGAATGACAAACATGGGGAGAGAAGACAGCAATATCAAAGGAGCTTTGGGAAGGATGGCTTGTCTGTCCATTTTGGGGGGCTCCTGACTTGTGGCCTACAAACTCCTGGGGCTGTCAAGTATTGTAAGGGGTCTGCAGATCCACAGAGCCACCAAACATCTGATCATGTGTTTTCTTATTCGCTGGACACTTAGAATTCAGCTGCCATTGTGAGGGAGTCCATGACATTTTTTTTGATGGCGCCCCATATTTGAAAAGAAGGAAGGCACTGACGTAGGCTGTATTTATTTCTTTGTTCATATTGTCATAGCTTTGTGTTAAAGTCTCCATTTTCACTGCTTTCTCAGTCCCAGAAATGAAGCACTCTTGTGTCCCGCCCCCCCCCAGGTGTTGCCCTGCTGGCCGATGTCTATCCTGAGGAAATCCTTCCATCCCTGCTGGCCCAGTATGGGAGTTGCCCTGGAAAGTGCCCGCCAGAGACCAGGATGAAAGTTGGAGAAGCCCTGATGAGGATTGTCCGAGCTTTAGGTGAGTGGTGTGGATCTTTCAGTTTCTCAAAGAGTGATCTCGGCCGCCAGTGACGCACGGGCAGCCCCTCGCTGGCTCAGGTTTAACCGCAGCCCCACCGACAGATTCCAGAGTCGCCAGAGCTCCCATGGCAGAGGGAGACTCGGATGGTGCTGCGACAGCGTTCGGAGTCCTTGAAAAGCTACTCGGTTTGGAGTTAACCAGCATGATCTCAGGTCCTGGGCTTGCCACCCACTTTGAATTTTAGTTTTTCTGTGTAAGACGGGGCTATGCTACCAGCCTCATGGGGTGACTGTAAGGTTCAGATGAGGTGATGCGTATGTGGGCATTGTAGGCCATGGAGAGAGGCAGCATAAGGTGGGAGAAGGAGAGCTGACTGCAGGCCAGCTGTGTCAGGTCCCACCTCTGAGACTTGCTGGCTGAAGGACCCAGACCAATTAACCTTTCAGTGACCTAGGCAGCTCTCTTAGATGGTAAGTCACAGAGAAGGTGTTGACCTACGTTGGCAAAGGGACTTTCCTTACATGGGAGTTTCATATACCACTAAAATCACAGATCCAGTCCCTATCCTGTACACTGTAAAGCACTCTGTATTGATTCTGGTACCTTGAAAATGGACTGCCACTTTCTTTTGGTGGAATACAAGATATCATCCAGAAAAGGTGTTAGCTAAAGAGGAGGTAAGTTGTGTATTTAGTAAGCGTGTAATAGGTGTTAAGAGGGATTACCAGTGTACAGTCTACATTCACCACTGGTGTCCTATTAATGTTAAGGGAAATTGAAGAAGGCCCTGGGCACATTGAATGGACCTGTAACGGGTTGAGAGGTTCAGACACCCCTCAAAGACCGGAGTACAGGATGGGGTCATCTGGAATGAATTCACAGATTCAAGCATTCTTTAAGTCAAGCTGGTAAAGATTTATTCTTACACTATACAGTGGGCAGGGATTCTTTTTTTTTTTTTAGGCAGTTGGGGTTAAGCGACTTGTCCAGGGTCACACAGCTACTAAGTGTCAAGTGTTTGGTCTGAGGTTGGATTTGAACTCAAGTCCTCCTGACTTCAGGGCTGGTGCTCTATCCACTGCACCACCTAGCTGCCCCTCAGGCAAGGATTCTTAAGGAACCTTCAAGAGACTGAGGGTAGAGCTGGGGTTTATATGGAAAAGGGACATGGGAAAGGAATGCCAGGGATACTAATTAGGTAATCTAAAAGTCCAGGTGTATTTGGGAGCTATGGATGGGAAAGTGTAGGGAATGTACCAGACAGGGAGGGAGATGTCAGAGGATCTTGGGAATCTGGCAGGAGGAAGGGTCCTTGGGCCAGATAAGACACCCCTCTCTCTCTGTGTGCTGATTAGAGAATGCTCTGCAACAAGAGAAAACTTTCTCACAGGATAAGAGCTTACTAAGAAATTGGAAGGCGTCCAGAGACATGATCTTAAGGCTGGTGCCTGAGCAGCCCATCACTCTCTCACCCAGCTTTGTGTAACCATACCAGGGAGAGAGATAAGTGTTTTGCTGGGGCCCACTTATGAGTAGTTGCCAGGCACAGTGTCCTTGGCCTGGGAGAAAACTGGCAGGGGTAGTGTTTCTGAGGCCAGGGAGAAATTGGGGTCCAAGCACAGGCACCCAAGCACCCCATCAGACCCCCATGTTGAACTCAGAGATGTGGTCATGAGTTGTACAAGACAGGCATACGTGGCTGGGTTGCAGTCTGCATTATTGAAAGGAATGAGATCAAGACCCATCTGAGCATTGGTGGGTGTTTGATCAATACTTGTTGGCTTGGTGACTTGCCTTGCATGGCATAACCTTCAAGAACCTAGTCACCATCATAACAACTAAGCCATTGGAAGAAGGCTTGCATAGAGGCAGGCTGCCTAAAGTAATTAAATTGGTGTGTTATTAGTTGTTATCAACCTGAGTCACCCCGGCTTATCTGTGAAAGTTGCTGCATTATGCTTAGCCACCAAGTAAAGCTTGCTGTAGCTTCCCCAGTCATTGAGGTGTGGCACGGGAGGCATTCTTCTGTGTTCCCCCAACCAGCTCCTGGGTGAAGTTTTGGGTATTTTGTTATGTACTGGGGCTGAATGCCAGCCGTCCGTCCTTCTCTTGTATCAGATCAAGTGAGGCATATCCTTCAGCAGTAAACATTTTGACTGAAATATTGACCGGTCCTAATCTTCCAAGTACGGCTATCCCTATCTGTCCCTAGACAGACTAGGCCTTTCAGTTCTATCCCAGCCATCAGACTTTGAATTTTCTTCTTAGGTGTGGCTGTATCTGCCCTTCACTGTACTTTCCTCACGTATCCATTAACATAATACCGAAGACTAAATTAGAAGCAATGATCTCAACGCCAATTTTAATAATTGACCTGTGAGCTGTAGTAAAACTTGTGAATTTTACTGCTTACCCAGGAGAAAACTTTGGAAACACAGATCCTCCTCAACATTTCCACCAGGTTGACCACATTTCAGTCATTCATCTTCTCCTTCAGAAAGCATCTATTAAACACCCACATACCCATCCCTCTCCTTCACTATACCTCTTCTTTCGCCACTTTCACCATCTCTTCAGTCAAGTTTAAGGTCCCTGTGTTTCCAGTTGCCTCTCTGACTGAAGACCACAGTTCTCGGACTCAGAGGGCTATCTATCTATTTATTTATTTATTTATTTATCTATCTATCTATCTATCTATCTATCTATCTATCTATCTATTTATTTATTCATTCGTTCATTCATTTATTTATTTATTTATTTATTTTTAGATTTATTTAAACATTTATTTTTAGTTTTCAACATTCACTTCCACAAGATTTTGAACTCCAGATTTTCTCCCCATCTTGACACTCCCCTCACCCCAAGACAGCATGCATTCTGAGTACCTCTTCCCTCAACCTGCCCTCCCTGCTATCAGCCCCCTCCACCTTCTCTTATCCCCTTCTCCTTCTATTTTCCTTTAGGCAGGATAGATTTTTATACTTCATTGCCTGTATATCTTGTTTCCCAGTTGCATGTAAAAACAATTTTTAACATTTGTTTTTAAAACTTTGGGTTCCAAATTCTCTCCCTTCCTCCCTCCCCACCCACCCTCATTGAGAAGGCAAACAACTTGATACAGGTTATACATGTGTAGTCATGCAAAACACTTCCATAGTAGTCATGTTATGAAAAACTGACCATATTTTCCTTCAGAGAGCAATTTAACCAGGCCTTTCAATCCTGGGAGCATTTAAGTACCTACCAGTAAGTTCAGAGCTCTTTGTTAGGCTGAGGGAAGGGAATGGGCTCCATGCCTCCAGGGCCCAGAAATAGCCTGAAGGGAATCTGTGAAGGAAATGAAAAATAAACCTGCCACTCTTTGAGGAAAGAGCTAAATAAATAAACAGTTTTGTTTTCCTTATTACTAAATTTGGGTCTTAGACACACCACTTGGGTCTTAGACACTGCTTGGACAAGGTGCCAAATGTCAGGGGTTGTTCAATAGTAAGTGTGAATCTTGGGCTCTGAATATAACAAGCTGAATTGTAATTTCTGTCTTTGGCTTGACTGTGTCTCGACACTGTCCACACTGAGGCAGGTGTGTACCCCTCTGGTGAAAATCTCCTCCATTTCTCCCGTGCCCTTAATTAGCCTTCTGCTGCTGGAATGGTTCACAACTAACCAGTTTAGAAGATGCATGAGACTTGTCTCCATTGGGCTGTTGAGGTGGTTCTAAGGGGGGCCTTTAAAGCAGATACTGTAATTAGCAACATTTCCAAAATAGTCTTCTGGCATTTCAAAGCAAATTCCACCAATTCTCAAAGTGTTAATCTTTCTGGGCTCATTCTTCCAAATATCAAACTATAAACACAGCCTGGCTGATGCCAAGGTTTCTAATTCATATTGCCAGCTCCAGGTGCATGGATGGGGTGGCTTGTTTAAATCCTTTAAGTGAAATGAAAGCCTTTTTCTGCAGTGATAACCAGTCTTAGAGCATCTTCCCAGCTCAGTGGTGCAGGGGAAATCCCTGTAATCCCTCAGTGTGATTTTTCAGTATCATCCTTACCTGTACACCCCAGCCTTGCCTTGAACCCTGTATTACTCTTTCTTCCCACCTAGTGAAGAGGGGATGGTCAACAGCTGGTTGGGAGTCGTTGACAGTATACTGCTATCCATCTCCTAACCCATAGGTTACTATCCCTAGACAGACTAGCAAATGAGCAATTCATCGGTCCCTGTCCAAAACAATGGTCCCTCCAATCCATTTAAAACACTGTTCTAATACTGTTGACAGGTATTAGTTGTAACCCTCTGTAGCCTAACCCTGTTCCATTAGGATTTTACTGTATGTAGTAAGATTTCCAGGGACATAATTTGAACTAAATTTATCATTATAGTAAGAAGCTGTTTTATAGCCCAGTTATATTATATTTATGGTTCAAATTAATTTGTCAATGATTTTTTGAGATACAGACTATTATGATGTCTATATGGTTTATTCTTGCTTAAGGACATGTTTAGCTAAAAATCAATCCCAGTGTAGTATCGAATTAACAGTTACTCTAAATCTTTCTCCATCTGTTCCTCTTATGTAGTCTGAGACAGATGTTGATCAGTAACAGCTGCCATGAGGCTTCATGGTTTTGGGTTTGGTTTTGTTTTTTTAAAGAAAAGAAAATGAAATCCTGCCACTAAGCCCAGATTTCCAAAGTGAAAATTTTTCAAAATTGATTTTCCTTTAAAATGCTTATTGGTATCTGTTGGTTTTTTGTCACCTATATATTACAATATATCACACTCTCTTCTCCTTTCCAGAGAACCATCTCATATAAGAATTTTTAAAAGGGGAAAGAAACAGTTCAGAAAAACTAATCAATACATCAGCAAAACCAGGTATTAAAATATGTAATGTACCATACCCATAGTCCTTTGCAAAGAAGAGAGAGATGCCTTCTTATATCTCTTTGGGGCCAGGCTTGGTTATAATTTCATAGTATTCAGGGTTTTTTTTTTTTTAGTTTAAAATGTTTTAAATTGACAAGCAGTTATTCTTTTCCTTGCCATCTCCTCTCCTGACTGGGAGAGGAAAGAAAGAAAGAAAGAAAGAAAGAAAGAAAGAAAGAAAGAAAGAAAGAAAGAAAGAAAGAAAGAAAGAAAGAAAGCAAGGAAGCAAGAAAGAAAGAAAGGAAGGAAGAAAGAAAGAAAGAAAGAAAGACAGACAGACAAAACCTTTGTAACAAATATTCTTAGTCAAGGAGAATAAATTCCCTCATTGGTTATGTCCAAAAATGTGTATCTCATTCTGCATATTTAGTCCATCACCTCTTCTCTCAAGAAATAGGTAGCATTCTTCATCATTATCCCCCTGCAATCATAGTCATTTTGTTTATTAGGGTTTTCAATTCTCAAAGTTGTTCATTTTAACAACACTGTTGTTATCAAATTAATGATACTTCTGCTTACTTCATTCTGCATCCATTCATACAAGTCTTACCAGTTTTTAATTTGCTATTATTCTTTTCATTTACAGTGTTATAGTCATTGTTTATGTTGTTTTCCTGGTTCTTCTTACTTCACTTTGCATCAGTTTATATAAATATTTCTAGGCTTCTCTGTATTTATCATTTTCATGATTTCTTACAACACAATAATATTCCATTATATTCATGTTGTTTGATTGGCATTTACTTTGTTACCAGTTCTTTGCCTACTTTAATTTAATTTAAAATGCTGCTTTAATGATTTTGTTGCATATGGAGTCATTTTTTGTTTGTTTGTTTTTGACCTTAACTTAAGTTCTTTGCAACGTCCATCTCTTGGAACATGCAGCCTGTATTTTGTGTACTGTTTTGTATTGACCCAACAAACAGAAAACTGTATGCCTAGCAGGTCAAATGTATTAGGTAAGGTAGAAGAGCATAGTACATAGAGAGCCCAGCCCAGAGTCAGACAGACCTCAGTTCAGATCTGCCTCTGTCACACTGGCTCTATGATAAGTACCTACTCTCTGATACCCGTCCTTTTACAGTATTCGTCTCTGACATCCTGTGTATTATTAACAAATTATTTTTCATATCCCTGAGCTGTCCTGATGGGTAAATGAATAAGCTGCAACTATACCTAGCTGGCCCTACACCAAACCATGGCTCACATCCCATCCAGCCATTCATACCAGCAATCTTCTTGCCATTTACTCTACACCTCTCTCCCTTATTTCCTCCCCACACCCATTCCCTTCCCCCCAATAGCTTTCTACTTCTTGCTCTGAAAACCATGATTAAACCTAGTGGTGTACTGACATTGTTTCTGGAAATAGCATGTCAGTCCATTCACTATACCCGGGGCTTCTCTGACCAAGATGCTTTTCCTAGGCAGCCAGTCCCCTATATGTACTTTTTCCCACTATTAAGAATGTCAGCTCCTTGAGGGCAGGAACTGTCTTGCATTTGATTTTATCCTTAGGGCTTAGTACAGTGCCTGACATATAGCAAATGCTTAATAAATGCTTGTCATCCATCCATCTGTCCATTCATTCATTCATTCATTTCGTCCTATCAGATCTGTGAGTTGCCCCTGAAATGTATACTTGGGGTCACGAAGAGTCGGAATCGACACAACTGAAAAAATGATTGAACAACAGCATACTTTTCTCCCTATGGAATGGAAGCTCCTTGAGGGCAAGGATTGTTTTTGCCTTTGTATTACAAAGACTGGTACAGTGCCTGGCACATAATAGGAAAGATAAATGGTTGTTCAGTTCAGTTGATGGTGTGACCCTGGGCAAGTTATTTAATCGTTCAGTGCCCTAGGTGACTCTCTAGGAATGTTAGGTGCAGAAACGTGCCTAATCTCTATTGGTAGAAGAATTTTCCCCATCAGGAAGTTTCCAAAACGGATGAAATCATAGGTCTGAATTCCAACAAACAAGTCCGTATAGTGGCCATATCCCAAAATGAACTTGTCTCCTCTCTTTCAGGAGGTGAGTAAAATGTTGCATCGTAGGCGCAATGCCTATTCATTGGTCATTTCATTGATCAACATTCTTGAGTTTGAAAGTTGATTGTTTTCTTCACTGTTTTTGTCCTTATATAAATAGTTCTTGCGATTCTGCTCATTTTACTCTGCATCAGTTCATACTACCCAAGATTATCTGCAGTCATCTCTTTTGTCTTTCTTACAAAACAGTAATATTCCATTACATTCATATGCCACAGTTTATTCAGCCATTCCCCAATTAATGGACACCCCCTTAGATTCTACGTCTTTGTTTTGCTTTTTCTTTTTTTCCCCTTACCTACATAATAGAATTCTGAAAACTAAGGTAAATCAAACAGAAATCAATGACTCTATGAAGCAGCAAGAAATATAATTAGAAAATCACAAGTTTGTAAAATAGGAGAAAGTGTAAGATATCTGATTTCAAAAACAACTGACCTGGAAACCAGGTCATGGAGAGAGAATTTAAGAATCATTTTACACTTTGACTTTTTTTTTTCCCAAGAAAGTATTAACGATGTATAGGGATGTGGCTTCTGAGTAGTCTACTTCTAGAGTCTTTGGCCTCTGACACATCTTGATCCTGAACCATGTTTTCCAAATGAGTTTTCATTGGCCTCTCGTATGTCCACTTTCTCACTGACCAGGAGTCAAGATATTAGTTGACTTCAGAGGAGCTACAGCGTCTTTATGTCTTCTAGCTCAGGGGTGGGGAGCCTTCGACCTCGAGGCCACATGTGGGCCCGCAAGTATGGCCCCTTGACTGTATCTGAACTTCACAGAGCAAATCCCCTTAATAAAAGGATTCGTTGTGTAAAACTTGGACTCAGTCAAAAGGCTGCACCCAACGACTAGAAGGCCACATGTGGCTTCGAGGCCTCAGGTTCTCCACCCCTATTCTAGTTCCATTGATAGTGTGTCAACACTGATGAGGTTCGGTTCTTCCAGGAATGTACCTCCTTGTTGGCTCCTTTGGAAGAAGACACTGCATTTGATAATTAAGTGACTCCAACCAAACTTCTCTAAGTAAAGGGTTATACTGAAAAAATGCAGCTAGGTGGCGCCATAGCGCATAGGGTCAGGAAGACTTATCTTCCAGTGTTTGAATCTGGCCTCAGACACTTACTAGCTGTATGACCCTGGGCAAGTCACTTAACCCTCTTTGCCTCACTTTACTCATCTGTAAAATGAGCTGGAGAAGGAAATGGCAAAACCATTCAGGATCTTGCCAAGAAAAGCCCAAACGACTCAACACATGCCAAACACAAAAATAAAGACACACTTCCTGCTCTGATGTCTTAGAGAAGTCTGACTAATGTAAAGCAGCCAGCACGAGGAGAACAGCAGTGCAGCAGCCCCAGCAGCCAGCAAACCTTTGGTCTCCTGACAAGGCAAAGTGACAGCCAAGGACAGGATGGTTAACAAGCTGACTTGAAAAGAACCAAAAAGAACCAAAAACAGGGGAGGAGGATAAAGAAGACTTCATAAGCAGCACAGCTTGTGGTATAGGGAAAAGTAACTCAGGAAGATCAGCCTAAAGGCATTTTAACAAGGCCTAGGCAAACTGGATTATCCCTGCTTTGTAGATGAAGCTAGAACAGTATCTAAAAGTGAAATCGAAGATGTCTCCTGGTGTTTCTAATGGAATCCGTTTCCATGAGCACATCTATGCTGTTAACACCTATGTACTGTATGAGGATAGTGCCTAAATCCAATCTACAAACATTTATTAAGGGCCACTTTGCCACAGTGACTCTGTTAGGCAGTGCCAAAGGCAAACCAGTACCTGCTGTCAGGGGGTTTACTCTCTAATAAGGAGAGACAACATGCATACATATAGGTAATGACAAAACACATACCAAGTGTCCTTGGGATCAAAGGCACCAGTGCCCGAAGGGCCTAGGACAGGCCTCGTGGCTGTACCTTAGACTGCGTAGGAAGGAGTGACCTGTAATAAGTCTAGCAGGGTAGATCGGAGCCAGCTTGTGAAGAACTTTCAATGCCAGAGAAAGTTATACTTGATGCTAGGGGTGATCGGCCAGGTCACACTGGGGAAAACTTGCAGCAATTTCAGTGATCCTACACTGTTACAAAAGCCCAATTTTTAATGCCTGTCTTCATCTAGAGGTGCTTTTGAGTCATGGAGTACCGAGACCTCAGAAGAATCCAAATTGCAGATGAAGCAGTGGGCACCGGAAAGGTTCGTGGTAGGTGTAGCATGCTACCTCTGACATAAATTCCACTAGCTTCCACTTGCTTCTAAAATCAACCATAAACCTGACTGTTTAGCTTTTAAAGCCCTTACAACCCTTGCCCCAACTTGTCTTTCCAGCCTTTTTGGACATGACTCCTGTACTCTGTGATCGAGCAAAACTGGCTTCTCCCAGGCCCTTACGTTCAATTCTCATCTCCCATCTCTACGCCTTTGCACTTGATGTACCCCATGCCCGGGACACCTCCCTCTCATAAAATCACCTTGTTCCTTCAAATTGGAGTTCAAACATCACCTTCTAGCTAGTGCCTTCCCTCCCAAATTACCTTAAATTTCATTACTTTGTACTTACTATTGTGTTTATTTTGTGGTTGTATTTCTGGATACATGCACAGTGCCTGGTAGAGAGTAGGTAATTAATAATTGCTTTTTGACTTGACTTTCTAATTGAATAAAGATTATAGGATCATGGACCTTAGGGATCAGCTAGTCTAAACTGCATCGTTTTACAGGTGAAGAAACTGAGGCCCCTAAGTAGTTTGTCCAACGTCACAAAGGTAGCAAGTGGCAGCTCTAGAGTGTGAACACAGACTTTCTGGCTTTAAATCTAGCACTTCTTCAAAACATCACCCTGACAGAAAATATAAACAAAGAATCAAGTCTCGGGTTTTCTACCTCATTTCTTTGTCTTTTCCTCTGTCTCTCTGTCTGTCCCTCTCTCTTTTCGTCACTCCCACCCCTTCCATCCATTCTTTCTTCCTCTGTCTTCTCTCTCACACACTCCCTCTCTTTTCCTCTCTTCCTCTTTCTCCTCCCTTTCCCTCATACTTTCTCTCTCTTTCTCTTTTTCTCTCTCCTCTCCCTCCCTCTCTCTCTCTCTCTCTCTCTCTCTCTCTCTCTCTCTCTCTCTCTCTCTCTCTCCCTCCCTCTCTCTCTCTCTCTCTGTCTCTTATATGAATTTAGTGTTTTATGTTTCTTGCTTTACAGAAAAAGAACATGCTAACTAAAACACTTTCGTTTGTGTGTAACCCTCATTTGATTTTCTTCTCTGTGGGTCAGTGGCCTGCAAATTAAGAAATTTTGCAGTCTAAATTAAGTGCTTCCAACCAGGTCTTGTCTACAAGCTTTGTTGTCCTAGGTCCAGTAATTTAATTGGTTAGTGCTAATGAAACTCAGTCTCAAGTTTGATCACCAGGCCAGGTAAGTTTCACAGAGAAAAACTGATTAAATGGCTAAGGAGGTTATACTTAGAACCCTGGACAGCCTTCCCAGAAATTCTAACAATTGTAGCTCTGCTACTAAAGGGTCTGAGGTCAGATTCAAAGTCGGGTGTTCCTGTCTCCAGGCCTGGTGCTCTGGGCGCTCTACATACATATGTGTAGTAGTTTTGGTTTTCTTGCCTTCTCAATGCATGGGGGAGGGGAAGGAAGAGGAAGCAAACCTGGAACTGAAAATAAAATTTTAAAAAATAGTCCAGCAGTATCATCTTGATATATAAAGAACGGAATATTTTTATTGCTTTTTGAGTCATAGATTAAACTTCGCTCTAAACAAGCTCAGACAAGTTCTAGGTTACTTTAGAGCATAGGCTTGAAGATGTGAGCCAGGAGAGGTAAGTCCTGTTCATAGCTCTGTGCTTCTGAGGGAAGCTTAGTAAGTGTGTAAGAGGTGTTTGTAGAGTTGGAGATGAGTATTTTAAATACAGACGGAAGGGAACCTGACATTCGTCTTTGGGGTACGCCATAAGTGACCAAGAAATAATCAGTGTTCAAATGACAGGGTGACGGGGCTGCTTCTGCCAGGGACGAGGTCACAGCTGGCTGGGGGGCCGGGATATGTCCTCATCAGCACACATTGGAGGGGGGGAAGGGCCTCCTCTAGGACCAGCCAGCCCCGCTCCCTTCCCTGCTGTGCCCACCCGCATTCTGAGCCCCACCGTCTTCATGCCAAGGTGACTCCAGCTTCCTGCTGAGACACCTCACTGTGCAGAGCTCAGGGATCAGAGCAGGTTGGGGCCAGGAAGCAGCTGCAGACACTAACAATGGGGCAGGAGGCTTCTTCTCCATAAGAAAATATTATTTATTTGTAAAATTTGGATAATAAGCATTTGCTTATTTCTGTGTGTCAAACTCCCTAATTCTCCTGGGCTTACATAAACATAAACATTACTGGCTATGACATTTTTTTTTTTTGGAGGCAGTCAGGGTTAAGTAACTTGCCCAGGGTCACATAGCTAGTAAGTGTCTTAGGCCAGATTTGAATTCAGGTCCTCCTGACTCCAGGGCTTGTGTTCTATCCACTGAGCCACCTAGCTGCCCCAATGGCTATACTATCTATTAACAGAGTATCAAACAGTAAAATAGCTAATCTGTTGCCAAATCTTGTCACTTGTCACTTCTCTCTTCACAGTATCTTGTATTTTCCCCTTCTTTTGGCTGGCCTAGCCACAGCCTTGGGTGAGGCCCTCCTCACTTCCTGCGGAGTCCGCACCTGGATGACTGCAGCACCTTTTCCCTGGTCCCCCTGACAGTCTGTCCTGGCTCCATGCCGTCCTCTGCCAGCGTGCTCTGGCCGTGTCACTCCTCTAGTCAGTGAGCTCCCATGCTTCCTCAGCACTTCCAAGATCCAGTAGAAACTCCTCTGGCATTTCTAGCCCTTTGAGCATGGCCCTGCCCTCGCCCTTGGCTTACAGTCCCACACACTGGGTTTGCCTCTTAAAGTTTCTCTGACTTCTTTCAGGATTCAGCTCAAACCCCACCTTCTGTAGGAAGCCTCACTCCTCCCAGTTCTCCCTGCTACTCATGCCTTCCATTCTCGCATTGCCTTCTGTATACTTAGTATAGATTCTGTATGTGCCTAGTTATTTAGCCACCTTATTAGGTGCCCACCATGTACCAAGTAGATGGGTGGATAGAAAGGTAGACAGAGCACGTGTTAAGGACTCAGGATACAAATACAATTACTTGCCTCAAGGAATTCCTTCCCAAAGGAAGGAGGATAATACATGAAGAGGAACTGGAAAATGTGGGTGGGATGTACACATCTGGGAGCATGATGTACAATGGTCTGGGGAGCACTGGGGAGGTCTGCGCCCTAGCAGGATAAGGCAGAAACTTAGTATCAGGGATTAGGTAACCTAGAGGCAGAGTCCAGGCTAGCAGCAGGGAGAAGGTGGAGGTGGTGGACCATAGAGATGCCATAATGTGCTGCCACCCAGCCAGTTCCTTAAATTTAAAGTGTGTTTTTGCCTTTCTTGTGTTCCCAGTGTTTAGCATAGTGCCTGACACGTAGTAAGCGCTTAATTAATTGTTGTTAACTAACAGACAGAAGTAATTATTTATAGTATATCAGCTGTAAGAAAGATCATTTTTAACCATCACTACGTGACTTCTCCATTCTGGAAACACAGCCCCACCATTTTAATACATTTAAAATCTCTTAAGAATTATCCTCATATTTTCTCAAAACATAAGCGTTAAATTCTGTTCTTTTAGTAAATAAATTCCCTTAGTCCTTTTTATGTCCTCTCTTCAGCCATCACAATTAACTGTCTCCAGAATGACATTTAAACTCTGTCTCCTCTTCATAGACTGCTCATAGTGTTACAGTTTATATTGTCACCATCTGGTTTCTGGGGAAGAAGTTATTGAAGCTGGTATTACCGAATTTTAAGAATGATAGGATAAAATGGAATAATAAAAATATCTCATAGAGGGGAAGTGATTTTTCTTTCTTATTCAATAAATAGGATTACTGGGGACAAGATAGATATACCTAACTACTTGAAAATAAAAAATTACTCTAAGACACCAAAAAAACCCTTTTAATTAAGTTATTTTGAATTATCAACAATCACTTCCATAAGCTTTTAAGTTTTAAATTTTTCTCTACCTCCCTCCCCAAGACCATATGCAATCTGATATAGGCCATACATATACATTCCTATTAAACATATTTTCACATTAGTGACCAAAAATTTTTTTTAAAAGAAAAAAACTAACAGATTGGTAAAAATATTGACAACAAATGTGCCAAGTAGAAGAATATCTTAAATATAACTCTTAAAAAATTTTAAAACATATATATAAGCTGTTAAAAATTCCCAAAGTAAGTTCTAATCCAAATGAGCAAAGTAAAAAAATACGAATGGAAAATAGTCAAAAGTGTGTGACCCTGGGCAAGTCACTTAACCCCAGTTGCCTTAAAAAAAAAATAGTCAAAAGAAGAGTAGCAAGTTGAACAGGGCCACAAAGACCTGGCTGCATTTGGCATGGATTTACAGGGACACCTACAGTGCCCCACTCACTCTAGGCACACTGCACTTTCCATCTTGGTGGAGATTAGAAGTCCTTAATTGGGAAAATCATTTTGCTCTCTTATCTTCAAGAGAAGTATTGGGCTATAATTATGTCCATGAGTTCCTTATCAGACTTATTTTCCCTGGTTGTGGTGGGTGGAAAGAGGCCCTGCCTTAGGCTGAGAGGTTAACTGTTAGCTTGATCTCATCATTTAGCTCTCCCACCAAATATTTATTACACACACAAAAAATTAGAGACATGGAGCAAACAGACTTACCAAAGCAAGTGGTAAAACAGAAATTAGGGGAAGTCACAGAGATTAATTTAGGCAATAAGATAACACTAGAATAAAAGGACTCTGACTCAGGAGTGAAATGAAATGTCAGCCCAGCGAAGGAGAGGGTGATCTCACTCTTGAAGTCTCTGAGGACGCATGTACTGGGAGCTGAAGGACATACAAGGGTTCCAGCTTTCCCCCCAAGCCTGTGGTTCCAGGGAGGTCTTCCATTTCCCATCCAAAGTCCATGCCTCTCCCTGTGTCTGTCCTCTCTGAAGACTCTCTGCCAGTCAGGATTCATGTATTCCTGTGCACATACAGCGTCACTAGGCTGCCCTTCAGGGGACCACCCAGACATTCCCAGGCAGCGTTAGAGCTTCAGAAGAAACATATATTTGGTTTTGCTTTTTTTTTTTTTGTAAGACAGTTGAGGTTAAGTGACATGCCCAGAGTCACACAGCCAGTAAGTATTATGTGTCTGAGTCTGGATTTGAACTCAGGTCCTCCTGACTCCAGGGTCGGTGCTCTATCCACAGTGCTACCTAGCTGCCCAACACATTTTGTTTTTAAAAATCCCTTGAATCAATGGTCAACCTCTCTACAAAAGAGATACAGGTCAGACAACAGAGATATTGCTTCATACCCATAAAATGGCAAAAACAATTAGAAACAACAAAACTCAGTGTTTGTGGGTCATTAGAGAAATAGGTATGCTAATTTATTAATGGTAAAATTTTAAACGTTTATTATATTTGTTAAGGCCTAATCTGTTCTAACTGTGCCCACTTGGTATATTCTACATGAGCTAGCCCAGTTTGGCTTTGTTTATCAGTGCAGCCAATGCTACCATTGGCCCAGCCCAAACAGGAAAAGTGCTTAGGGCCTTTCAGGCCCTTTTGTATGCTTGGAAAAGCTCTATTAGCAATGCAGGTGCCAAGTTATCTGACTTCTGCATTATCACTGATTTAAGTAGGGAGCTCATTAGAAGACATTGTGGTATTTTAGCTTTGATGAGACAGAAAAATAGCTGAGAACTAACTTCTACTTTGGTCGGGCCTTTGGATTTATTGTGCTTATCTCTAGCTAAAACCATTCTCCTAAAGCTTCATCCCTGTGTATTACAGCCACCTCATGCTGAACATCTAGGTCCAAAATGGAACTGCTAGTGTTCCACCATATCCCTTCTTTTTTCTGACTTTTCTTTCTGTAGCACATGCTCCAGAGTAGAGGGTCAGCAAACTATGGCTTCAGGGTGGCAGGTAAGAATGGCTTTTGCATTTTTAAGCATTTATTTTATTATATTTATTTTAAAATATAAAGACCATTCTTAGGTCATGGCCAAAAGCAGGTGATGGGCAGGACTGATCTGCCCCTGCTACTCTCCCAAACTGTCATTCTGCCATCCAGGTTCGGTCCTGGACAGCTCAGCTACAACATCCCCTTAGGTCTCAGAGTTAACCCTGAGGATGGCTGTCTTTTCTAGTGCTATAGCTTATAAGCCTACAGTGGTATCTTTTATATTAATGAGTCAGCCTAACTTTTAAAAAGGGACATTTATTTATTTTTTTATTTTTTGCTTTTTGGTGAGGCAATGGGGGTTAAGTGACTTGCCCTGAGTCACTTAGCTAGTAAGTGTCACATGTCTGAGACCAGATTTAAACTCACGCCCTCCTGACTCCAAGGCCAGAGCTCTATCCACTGGGCCACCTAGCTGCCCCTAAAAAGAGATACTTATTTATTTATTTGTTTGTTTATTTTTGGCTAGGCAGTGGGGTTAAGTGACTTGCCCAGGGTCACACAGCTAGTAAGTGTTATGTGTCTGAGGCCACATTTGAACTCAGATCCTCCTGAATCCAGGGCCAGTGCTCTGGCCAGTGCTCTATCCACTGCACCAACCAGCTGCCCCCGAAAGAGATATTTATTAAGGAGGTATAAAGAGCAGTTGGCACAAAATATCCCCTCAGAAGTCTGTGACCCTTTCTGCCACTTCTGCATGGAGAGGCAGGGGGAAAGTGGGCTCAAGCTTGGAGAAGGTGTGTGGCAAAGGAGTAATACAGTTCCTAAAAGTCCACTTGTTTGTGGGGCTGGGGAGGAGAAGGAGTAATTTAACTTCCATCAACTTCACTTCCCTCATCTATAAAATGGGAATAATACATTGTCTGCCCACCTGGTGTGGATGTGGCCATGATTAAATGAGATAAGAGATAATATATGTAAAGTACTTTGTAAGGTGCTTGGTGAGGCAGCTGAGTGGTGGGCCTGGAGTCAAGACGACCTGAATTCAAAGCTGGCCTCAGACATTTACTAGCTTTATGACCCTGGGTAAGTCACTTAACCTCTGTCTGCCTCAATTTCTTCAACTGTAAAAAGAGGATGAAAAGGAGAGCACCACCCTCCCTGGGTTGTGAGGCTCAAATGAGATTATATTTATAAAGCATGTGCCTAGCACATAGTAGGCTCTATGTAAATGCTTATTCCCTTCCCCTTTCCTCCCTCTTGACCAGAAAATTCTGTTTAAATATCACCTGTGGTAAAGATTATTTTTTTATGATGCCATCATTCTCTTTTCACTACTTTAGAAATCTTGGTATCGTCTTTGACTCACCTGTCCCCCAAATCCATTTCATTCTTTCTCCTTTTCAACTTCAGCCCATTTTAAGAAAAAACACAGTTAATTTGTTTATTTTAGATTCAAAAGTATGACTTTAATTTCAGGTATGGAAGGTCCCTCTATCTACGTATATAAGCAAAGAATAGAGTTAGGGTGTTACCTGGCACTTTTAGAGGAAGGGGAGAGGGTGGGAGTACGGAGGGTCCTACAGCCAAAGTGTGTCCCAGGCAAGATTTGAATCCAAGGCTTACCCGGTTTGAGGCTGGTTGGTGATCTAGTACTCCATTCTACCTCTTTGTATTTTGATTAAAACTAGACTTTTAAAAAGCAGAGTGACTGCCAGCTTGCCTGAGGGAGGTTGGCCAGAGCAAGCAGAGGTTACAGCAGGAATATCATTAGGTTTTTGCATAGGGAAATTGTCTTTTTTTTTTTAACCTATTTTTTGATACTAAAAAGACACAACCAGTCCTGAAGAGTAACTGTTACGTAAGCATTCATTGCCGGCTTCTCAATGAAGGTACTTTAGAAATTACTTTCTCCTGTTTCATAACCATCCATGTGTTGATTATTTTTTTAAGCTGGAGCCTTTTTTTTCCCTTTTAAAGTCAGAGATCTTACCTTTTATATTTGGATCCCCTTAAATAGATCTAAGATATTCTAGCTCTTTTTCAGCAATCACCAGCTGCAGGATTCAGTGGCTCTTAGATGCAAGATGGAACTGGCAAAGGGCCCTTTCTTTAAAGATAATAACATAATTACACTTTAATGTGTCAACGTTTTTTATTCTGTTGTCTTCTTTTAAGCAGCTTCTTCCTCCCCAGCCTTAGTGCCTCTTACCCCCCCCTTCAATTCAGAGGTAAATTAAAGCGTTGGGAAGCAGATTGGGGGGATAACAAGATTTCTCTCTCTCTCTCTCTCTCTCTCTCCTTTTTTTTGTGTGTGCGGGTTTTCAAGTGATCTATACTATGTGGCAATATTAGCTATATAATTATAATCAAAGTACATTATATGTTTTGGAAGACTATGTGACTTATACTTCCTCAGTAGGAATAAAACAGGAGTTCTTAATGCTTGGAATTTTTCTATATGATTTAAACTTGAAGTTTATTCTCAAGTCATAGACTTAATGACTTGTGTTTGTCAATATTAAGGCTATATTTCTTTGTCTGCTAACCTCTAGGACCTGCTTTAACTCGTTGGAACATTTTAGGTAGCAAATTAAATTAATTAAATGAGTGGAATGGCTTTAACACTTTAATCATTACAAAATTGAAAAGAATAGCTCCCTCATTTAAATTATCTCTTTTTTTCTTTAATCTTTTTAAATAACTTTGCCATAAACTTGGAATATCTCCATCCTTGTAATCATTGCTTCTAGGTATCATACTGTTAGCTCTAGCATCCTAGAAAAATCCCACCTTTTTCTGGCTAAATCTGATGCCGTATTAGTGGTATTCTTGGGGTGAATCCATCATAATGGAAATGTGAGGAAACTGAAGGATTTCCCATATGACTTGGTAGAGGTTAGTGCGGGGGGAGAAATGCAGTTCAGCAACACATCAGCTATATTTGACAGCATCTGCAAATCCCATGCCTATAGACTCCTGCCTCTTCAGTAAAAGAGAGGGAGGTATATTTTCTCAACCCTTCTCTAGGGACCAGGCTTGATCATTATAATTATATAGTATTCAATTTTGGGGTTTTGTTCATTTTGTTTACATTGTTGTGTCCCTGAAGATTCATTAGCAGAGGTTTAGGAATACCAATTTGTTAGATAATTTTGGTTCCATGAAATTGAAGTCTTTGTACTACCAAATTCAGTCTGACTAGGGTAAAAAGGCAAGCAGTTGATTGAGGAAGAGTCTGCATCAAACATTTCTGATAAATGTCTGCTACTTAAAATATGTAGGAAACTGAACACAAATATATAAGAAGATCCATTCCCCAATGGATCACCAAATATGAACGGAGTTCTCTAAAGGAATATTGTTTTGGCAGTTGTGTGAAGGACGGACTGAAAATGGGAGAGACTAGGAACTGTGAGACTGGTTAAGAGGTTGTTGCATTAGTCCAGGTAAGATGTAACAAAGGCCACATGAGTAGAGATAAAGGGAGGGATGTAAGAGGTAGGGTTGAGGAAGGATCCACAAACTTGGCAAATAACTGGAACTGGGAAGGGAGGAATAAGAGGTCAGAGACATGGATGACTCCAATGTCATAAACCTGGGTGAATGGAAGGATAGTGCCACTCTCCACAAATATAGGGAAGTTTAGAGAAGGGGCATTTGGGGGGATGGGAAGACATTAGTGAAATTAGACTTTGATGTATTGGGTTGAGATGCTGGTTGGACATTTAAGTGGGGGTATCCAACAGGCAGCTGGCTGTGCAGGAATGGAGGGGAGGAAAAAGATAAGGACTGGATATATAAACTTGGTAGTCATCTTTGTGGTCCCCATGGAAGCCATGTTTCTATGATAGAAGATAGAAGAGTATAAGATAAAGAGACCTAGGATGAAGGGGAGTTTGATAGCAGCCCATATAGCTGGAGGCAGGAGCTCCAAAGGATACAATGAAATAGGAGGATACGGACTATGGAGAGGTATAGGGCTTAGATAGATAAAGATGAAGAAATGGTGTGGCCAACATAGGGCAAGGGTTTCTGTATCAGGAGATGGTGATAGTGACTCACAAGGAGGACTTTATAGGATCATAGATTTAGAGCTGGAAGTCATTAGAGGTCATTCCATCCCCTCATTTTATAGATAAGAAAACTGAGGTCCAGAGACATTGACTTACCCAGGGTCATACAGCTGGTCAGTTTGCCTCTTAGAGGATGAAGGAAGAGCCAGTTCATCCGAGCCCCAACTCTCCATGTTCCTTAGATTTCACTAGACTGCCAAAGGCATCCATGTCACAGAAAAGTTTAGGACCCCTGCTCTGTTACCTTTTTCATCCGTAGGTTTGGGGTCTCTATTGGATCTGCTCAGGAATTCTGACAGATGTGAATCCCCTTCATCGCAGGCCCTCTACTTTACTTTTCTTCTGCCCTCTCAAAATGTCCATTCTCTTGGTGCCTTGCTTGTAGCTAGTTATAAAGAGAAATCATCTCATAAAATATATGCATTTGTTCAGTCATTTCTAACTTTCTGTGACCCCATTTGGGGTTTTCTTGGCAAAGATAAGATACTAGAGTGGTTTGCCATTTCCTTCACCGAGATGAGGAAACTGGGGCAAGCAGGGTTAAGTGACTTACCCAGGGTCACACAGCTAGTAAGTGTCTGAGGCTGGATTTGAACTCAAATCTTCCTGACTCCAGGTCCAGGGGCTCTATCCACTGTGCCACCTAGCTACCCCTAAATTTATACATGCTTTGTCTATATTTAAAATAATTTATACCAAAATGTGAATGATCATTAGCTTGGTATTTTAAGAGTTTGCCTTTCAGGAAACCAGTACTTAGCAGATTGGGATCTTATGGATAAGGACTTACTCTTAGTTAGTCTTTCCCACACAATCCATACCTACTCATCCTATGGGATTCTTGTTCATTCTTTCTCTTCAGTCTTCTATAGAGGATCTGTCAGTCAGTAACAGTCAGTAAACATTTATTAAGCTCATGCTAGGTGCTGTAAGTACTGGGAATATGAAACAAGAAAGACAGTCCCTGCGCTCTTAGAAGCTGATAATCTAGCAAGGGAAGACTGGCCACAAAAGGCAGCTGAATAGAAGGGGAGGGGGCTGCACACCAGGGAAGTCGCTCACATGAGGCAGACATGGTAGTGAAGTCAGTCAAAGAAGTCTTGAAGTAGTGGGCAGAGTTCTGTCCTTAAATGAAGGCTTTGGAGTCCATGGTTCTACCTTCTAATCACAGGCAGAGAGTGGTGATGAGGCGCTGTGCCAAAGATCTGTCCTGAATACTAAAGGATTTCCTTTTTTTAAAATTAAATTTTATTGGGGCAGCTAGGTGGCACAGCGGATGGAGCACCGGCCCTGGATTCAGGAGGACCTGAGTTCAAATCCAGCCTCAGACACATAGCACTTACTAGCTGTGTGACCCTGGGCAAGTCACTTAACCCCATTGCCTAGCAAAAAATTAAATAAATAAAATTTCCTTTTGTTTTCAAAGAAAGGTCAGCCTTCTCTCCCTCCCACTTCCCATACACACACCTTGAGAAAGCAAGAAAAACAAAATTCATGGTACAAAGGTGTGTAATCAAGCAAAATACAATCTCTCATTGGCCACGTCTAAAAAATCTCTAGTCTGCCTCCGTCTTCGTGAGCATTATATTTGATCATGAATCCTCGGGAGCTGGTTGGTCTTTGTGGTAATCAGAGTTCCCAACTTTTCTTTATGTTTGCACACACATTTGGCAGGTGAAAGATGAAATAACTGAGGAAACAAAGGATCGATCTTCTGAACATAAGGATTTATTAAGCATTGTGTGCCAGTTACCCAACAGAGTGGGACCAGACCTCCTCTGCTTAGGCTTGGACCCTGAATACAGGGAGAGACAGACTTTTGTGCACAAAAAAACAATTAATCAAATAAGGCCAATTAACTAAAAGGAAACAATAAACATTTGGTCATCTGATTTCTAATTGGATGAAAGATTAGGGACTTTCCAAGTTGGGAGGGGGAGATTAAACAGGTGCAGTTCCCTGAATTCAGACAAAAGGGGTGTCCCAATCCCCCCTAAACAATCAAAGGAACCTGGAAACAATAATTGATTGATCATTATGCGGCCAGTTTTCATGTAAGATATATGGGTTACTTGAGAAGTACAGGTGTGAGAAAACTCCTTGCTTATCAATCAGTCTTTGGATCTGACTGAGTTTTCTAGTCAGCATAACTGAGGTCCTTGGTTAAGGGTCTCTCAGCAGCAGGTAGAAGTGGTCCAGCTTCCCAGCCACACAGAGCTAAGTTCAAACAGTGCAATAAGGTTTTTCTCTCAATTTGCACAGTTAAATAAAGTTTTCTCACAGGACAGAATTTGGACCAGACACATAATTGGATAGAGAGAGAACTGTGCTAGCTCCAGGATTGAGTCACAAGATGGAGTCAGTGTGGTTCACTCAATTCCCACAATTAACTACTTGCTGTCCTAATCCCCTCAATTCCCTCAACACTCACAAGGAAACAAAAACAGAACTCATTACAAACATGTGTAGTCAGTCAAAACAAATTCTCACGTTGGCCATGTCCTAAAAAATGAGGATGCTCATTCTATACTCTGAGTCCTTGACCTTTTTCTTGCAACCATGGGCAACATGTTTCATCATTAGTCCTCTGGAATTGTGGATGGTCATTATGCTGATAAGAGTTCAGCACAATAGTATTCCATTATATTTTTATACCACAAATTGTTTATCTGTTTCCCAATTTATGGGTACCCTCTCAGATTTCCATTTTTTGCTACCTCCAACAGAACTATAAATATTTTTGTACATTCTTAAAATTTGTTTTGCTTAGAACTAATTACTCCCTTAATTCTACTCTCCCTCTTAATTCCCCTTCTCCCCTTTCCTTCCTGTTTCACTGTTGAGTGAAATATATCTCTGTACCCAATTGTGTATTCTTCTTTCTCTTGACCAGCTTAGATGAGTAGACCAACTACTCTGTGTTTGTATCGATATCTACTTGTGCCCCCCTTATTAAGTGAGATAATTTCGCCCAGCCTTCCTTTTTCTCCAGGACTTTTTCAAAAAGATTCTCTGGGTTCCAGTGCCATATCACATTTGTTAATATGACTTTTCCTATCACATTTCCCTGATGACATATTTTATACCACTTCTTACATGCATGTCATTATTAATAACATGCCCCATCTTACTAATACCCACCAGTGATCTCCATGTTACCATTTGGGTCACCTACGATTTTGGTTCTTCTGAGTTTGGGTTGTGTTCCATGATTTGCAGCCAAATAAAAAGAGTTTTGTCTCAGTAAGCAGCTTGGCATCATTGAAGGCACTACTCGGTTTTCCAGGTATAATCCAGTACATTCTCTTTTTCCTGTTTATTTTTGAGCCAGTTCATTGTCTGTATGTAGTACTGGTCCAAGGTATCGATAATAATGGACTAGATGGGATCCCTGGCCAGTTGCAGTTCATGATTTGAGTGGCAGGCATTCTTTCTCCCTATGGATTCTTAAAACATCTTTTGAGTGGTCCTGGTTCTCTTTCTGGAAACTGAGGTAGTCAGTACAGTATCATCTGCAAACAGATGCATCTAGAAAACCTCATCCATGGTCACCCTGTCCAGGATGTATTATACCTTCTCTTAGGGTCCTGCACAAGCCAGGAGGCGTCTGCTTACTCCTTGCTCCCCACTGCCATTCCTAGACCCTTTTACTGTTGCCTGACTCATCGCTTCTTTGGCTTTGAGAGCTCCTGCATCAACATCAATCCATATATCTTCCCCCTCCCAGATTCTTGTTGTCATTTTCTAGTTACTGGGTCACTCTCTCTCCTTTCTCACTGAATTCAGGACTGGCCTTACAGTGTTCACCGTTAGCCTATCACCTCTCCTTATCCACAACAGTGCAAATATGCACACTGATGACTTCTTCAATACCTTTCTCTCCTAGTTCATCAACCTCTTGAAGTCTTATGACTTCTGTACTGGTTTAGCCACTCACAGAGATGATAACACCTTCAGCCTCACTGCCACTCTAACCAGGCCATCTCTATAATCTGGAACTCTAAAATTACCAGTTTGATCATACTATCCACTGATCTCTCCTTCTGCCTAACTCTTCCAAAATGTAGCGTAAGGTCCCTCTGCCCTTCCTTCTTTTCTCAATCTATCGCTTACCTCCATTTTTGGACTTGATGGTATAGATGACTAATTCAGTTATGCACCTACTCGAGAATCCCTTGCCCTCTTGTCCTGTTGGTACGTGACAGTCCTCAGCTCTGAGTTACCCCTACCATTGACCTTAGCTCCTCCTCTGTAGCTGTTGCACCACTGAAGGTAGTAACACAGTCCACCATGATCCAAGTATTGAATATCAACAGAGCCCTCACTCCTGCAAGGGAGTCCTTTTATTCTTCCCTGATTAATTTTCTCTTGTCCTCCCTGCAACATCTCCTCTGTCCCCAAAACCCTCCCAGTCTTTGTCTCAGTATGTGACCTTGCTTTATATTTTATTGAAAAAAAGATCAGTAATATCTGAAATGAGCTCCTACTTCTCCTCTACACCCTTCCATATTCCCCTGTCTCCTCTTTTGATCAAGTCTGAAGAAGAGATGATACTTCTTCCCAAGGCAATCTTAATCCCTTCCCCTCTCCTCTCTTCTGGAAGCTTGTCCTATGTATCATTCTCTCTTGTTCTCATTTTCATTCTCTGTCTATTTTCCTGCTACCTAGGAATATGTTCGGGTTTCATCTATTTTTAGAAAACCTTTATTTGGCCAAGTTGTGGTGTATGAATGTAATGGAATACTGTTGTGCTATATAAGAAATGATGAGCAGGCAGATTTCAGAAAAATGTGGAAAAACTTACACGAACTGTTGCAGAGTGAACTGAGCAGAACCAGGAGAACATCGTACGCAGTAACAGCAACACTGTGTGATGACCAACTTTGATAGACTTAGCTGTTCTCAGCAGTACAGTGATCTAAGACAGTTCCAAAAGACTCATGATGGAATATGCTATCCACATGCAGAGAGAGAATTGTAGAGTTTGAATGCAGATCGAAACATTATTTTCACTTTTTCTTTGTGCTTTTTCTTTCTTACAGTTTTTCCCTTTTGTTCTGATTCTTCTTTCACAACGTGACTAATGTGGAAATATGTTTAATGATTGCACATGTATAACCTATATCAGATTGCATGCCTTCTTGAGGAGGAAGTAAGGAAGAAAAGGAGGGGGGGAAACATTTGGAACTCAAAATCTTATACAAGTGAATGTTGAAAACTATCTTGATTTATAATTGGAAAAAATAAAATACTTTTAAGTGTTGGGAGAGGGAAAACCCTTCAGTTGGCCTTGCTTTTCCTCTCAAACCTTTATCCTTTAACTTGTCTATATTTCACGGTCAAACTTTTAGAGAGGATGCCTCTCTGACTGCTCCCACTACCCTACTCTCCACTCCTGTCTCAGCTCCCTGTAGTCTGGCTTCTGACTCCCACCACTCAACTGAAAATAATTCTCAGAATTTATCAGTGATCTCTTAGCCATTTGTTCTGATGGCCCTTTCCAGTCCTCTTCCTTGACTTCTCTGAAGCGCTGGACATCATAGCACTCTTACCATTCTCCTTCTCCCTGTCTGACCTTGCTTTCTCAGCCTTCTTTCCAAAACATCATCGTCCATCATCTGTCACCTACATGTGTGTATCCCCTCCACATTCAGTCCTGGTATCTCTTTTTGTTTTATACTCTCAATGATCTCATTTAAGCCCTTAGGTTGGTTCAATCATCTCAATACAGAAATCATTCTAGATGGCCACTACTTGATCAACATCTCCGACTCAACATATGTCAGTAACTTAACTCATGATTGTTGTTGTTGTTTAGTATTTTTCAATTGTGTCCTACTCTTCGTGATTCCTTTTTGGGGTTTTCTTGGAAGAGATCCTGGAGTGGTTTGCCATTTCCTTCTTCAGCTCATTTTACAAATGAGGAAACTGAGGCAAACAGGGCTAAGTGACTTGTCCAGGGTCACACAGTTAGTAAGTGTCCGAGCCTTGATTTGAACTCAGGTCTTCCTGACTCCAGACCTGGCACTCTATCCCACTGCATCTCTGTATTCTCCTTCCCCAAGCCTTCCTATTTCAGCAGAGGTTTGTTACCCTGGACTCCCTTCTCATTTCTGCTTCTCAGAATCCTCACCTTTCTAGGATCTGCTCAAGTACTGCCTCTGCATTAAACCTTTCCCTGATCCCTTCAGTTATTAGTCCTCTCTCCCCTATCCAATTTCCTTATATTCCTTTATCTGCCTAGGTGTCTGTCCTCTTCCAGCAGAGTGTGAACTCCTCAAGGGCAGGGGATGTTTTGGTTTCATCTTTGTATTTCAACACCTAATGCGGCATCTGCATAGAGTATGTGCTTTATAAGGCTTCTCGTTTTCTTATTCTTCCTTAATTCTTGAATTAAATTGAGGAGACTTTTATTCTATATGGTGTCAGCCTAGCACATTTTCCATCACAATGGTAAGCATGCTGTTCCCTGTTTAACGAGTCACTTGATACTGATAATCAGAGGAAAGCTGAATGAGCAGGTTATCTTCATTCCATCTGCCTGGGAACCTTGTCAGGCCTTTAGATGTGCACAGGGGACAGCGCGGTGGAGGAGAGCTTCTAATGTTGCATTTTGATCTTTAGATTCAAATGCTTCTTTAATGAATAGGGATACCTTCCTAAATGAGGACACTTCCTCTACCAGAGCATATCAGCACCTTCTTTATAACTTCTTGTCCTTGGAAGTTGTCTGGGGCACAGAGAGGTTCATTGCCTTGCCCAGGTTCACCCAGGCAGGAACAAGACTGATTTTGAGGCATGATTTCTATCCACAGTATCAAACTCAAATAGAAAGGGATCAGGAGTCTCATACTGACTTAGAAAACCACAAATTCACTGTATCTGTCTTATACTGTGTTTTTATTTACTTTACTGAGCATTTCCCCATTCCATTTTAATATGGGGCATACTTGGTTTTGACATCTGGGAGCCCTGAGTTTAACACTTCTGCATTATACCATACAACCTCTCTTTTTATAAACAGTAGGCAGAATATACTACAGAATCTTATATTCCCCTTATCTATTGATCAGTTTTGTTGCCCAGCTGTAGGAAATAACTCTTAAGAGTCTGCCAGTTTCCATCTGATATTTTCACGGACTCCTTCAATATGTACATAGATCTTTCTCGCAAATTTTTTTAAGGATGAGAAAGGTGGTAAAACAAAATCAATGCAACTGGAATAAGAAGAGAAATTACTGAATGATAAAAACAAAACTACGTCGAATACCAAAGTCTGATATCCAAGATGTATTTGGAATTGACATATAAAAGACAGAGCCATCCTCCAATACAGGTTCAAAGGATATGAACAGTTTTCAAAAAGAAAATTTGCAAATTGGCAATAGCCATATAATGAGGATCCCACATGATTAATAATGAAAAATAAAAATTAACACAACTGTGGGGTTTCACCTCATGCCTATCAGGTTGGCAAAGATGAGAACACTCAGTGTCAAAAGGCTGAGGGAAGACAGGCATACTGTTATACTGTTGGATTTTTTAATTGTTCTAACTGTTCTAGAAAAAAATTGGAATTATGAAAAAAAATTTTTTTAATTGGAATTATACTAGAAAAGTGATTATATTATCCGTACTCTTATAATGATCCCACACCTGGGCACATTCCCCAAGGAAGTCAAAGACAGAAAGAAAGGTTCCATTATATGCCAAAATATTCATAATCCTACTTTCTATAGCAGAAAAAAATAATTGTAAACAAAATGAGTGCCTGTAAATTGGAGAATTGGCTGGTCATAGAGGATAGAGGGCTAGCCTCAGAGTCAGGAAGTCCTACATTTATGTTTCACCTCTTGGACACACTGCCTGTGAGACCTCTCAGTGTCCAGACAACAATCTGAGATGTCAAGTTGCAGAACATTTCTCCCTCAGCTATGCTCCTTTGAACAGGACTCCATCATGATCATGCCCAGGACAGTCATCATCAGGAAACTCATTATCCTGCAAGATTGCATCAGCTTTGGTACTCAAACTTCATCAGCACACTTAGCATCCTCTGCCCCCGTGACCATGACTTATATTCTCCTATCAGATTGTAAGCTCCGTGGGGGCAGACACTGTCTTTCTTTTCCATATTTGTATTTCCAGAGCTGAGCACAGTGCCTAGCACATAGTAGGTGCTTAATTGACTAACAGTCAGTGATCTATATTACTAGAAGGTATTTTCTCACTAAGAGTTCCCTACACTGATAAAGTCACAGGTCTGAAGATAATTAGGATATTATTGTGCTGTAGAAAATGACAAATATGAAGGATTCAGAGAAGCTTTGGAAGTTCATCTTATGAACTGATGCAGAGTGCAGTAAGTAGAACCAGGATAATAACATATAGGACTATGTAAATGTTAATGAAAACAATGCAAAAGCCACCTCATTAATTAAAATGACTCATTGTATCTCCAGAGGAGGTGCTACTCCACCCTCCTTTTCATAGAAAAGTGAGGAACTACCAATATGTAATATTTTATGTGCTGTCAAATATAGTGGCTGTGTTGGTTGGTTTAATTCTACCTTTTTTTTTTTTAAAGAAACTGTTACACTTATAAAAGTGAATGTTACAAGCTATATTTACACATAATTAGAAAAAAAAATACTATTAAGTGGGGAAAAAAAGAAACTGTATTACAAAAGAGAGTCCATGGGGAGGAAGGATAGAGTGATATAATAAGAAAGGCCTGTTGATGTAAAAAGGCCTCAGTAAAACTTGAAAATGAAAAGAAAGTAAGCCTCTGGAGCAGTAGTTACTAATGCCTATTTTATCATCCCTTGAAGAATGTTTTACTGATGCATTTTGTTTTTACATCATAATCATTTTTCCTCTCCACCTCCCAGATTAAACTCTCCTTTGTGGTAAAGCAAAACAATTAAGCGAAAACATCAGATTTGGAACCTTATTTGTCACTGTATAAAATAATCTTTCCTAGTAGTTCCCTATCTTCACTGGGAAAAGTATATTTTGTTATCTCTTCTCATGGATTTTCATCCTTTTTTTCCCCCATTGCTTAGAATTCAATTGCCTTTTAATAATTTTTTTTTCATTTACTTTGTAGCCGTCACGTATGTTGTTCTTTTGGTGCTACTTACATCATTCCACCTGATCTTCCCTTTTTGGATCTGTAATTTTTTTTTCTATTTCTTTGGTATCATCCTCTCACTTAGATATCTTAAAAATGAATTCTTCTTTTCTTTCTAAATTGTGTTTCCTCCAGCATAATTTTCCCCCACATATATTTGATCTGGTTCAACTGCTCTTCCTATCTTCATCTTCTTAAGTGCCATTTAGATTTATTATGGAAAATGTGGTCATTTCCGTGTCATGAAGAAGAAGAATCGCTGTAGAACCATAAGCAGATCTGTCACGGTTTTTGTCTGTTTGTCATCCTCCTTCCGGTTGAATCAATAAGTGGTAATCTGATCTAGTTGGATCCCTTAATGGTGTTTTTGCAAACTCATTTTCCTCTCTGGTGCTGTTTGATATTTTTTGAATCAGCATACCTGTGTTCTTCCACCATCCTGCTTTGTCATGTTTTACAAATGAATTTATGTTCTTTGTCTTTATCAAAATCTGGGAAGGAAAATCGGGTATTTTCTGGATGAGGATGTTTCTTGGCTCTTCTGGACTCCTTGTGGAAGTGCTTACTTTACAACTTTCTGTAGGAAATGGTGAGAGAGGATATTTGCATTTTTTTTAAATGGCTGTTGTTCACTAAAGGAATAAATCTCTAATGGTAGAAGTTGAGATAGTGGACTTTACTAGGAAATGCTCCTGGGTCAAGGAGGAATTTCCTGTACTCTGTAGATCCCCTACTCTTATAGAAAGAGCAACACCAGGAAATTTTAGTTAATACATTGACTCACATTAAAAAACTGATTCCCACTTAAATAGAGAGACTTTGTATATATAGTGGGGAGAACCCTGGACCTGGGAACCAGGAGACCTGTTTTCTAGCCCTGTCTCTGCTTCTACATCACTAGGTGACTTTGGGTACGTCACGTCATCTCTTTGAACCTCAGCTCCCTCATTTGTAAAGTTGGGATAATAATAATTTCCCTATACATAGTCATGAGGCTATTTTGAAGGTTGGATGAAATAATATTTAAAGCACTTTGTAAACAGAAAAATTATATATAAATGTCAGCTGTTACTTTAATTATCTGCAAAATAAGGGGATTGAACCAGATAATCTCCAATCTCCAAGATCCCTTGAAAGTCTAAAATGATTCATTTATAATTTATTTATAATACACAGGTTTGTGGATAAGATTATCTTATAATAATCTATCTGCATATACTTGACGTCTGAATGACTCTTCCTGTATGATCTGTGATAAAAGTTAAAATTATCATTGTAAAATTATAAAATAAAATTATACACAATAAAATTATGAAATTATCTTCCACTAGAAGTATACATCAGGAATGAAGGAGTTGTAGAGCCCTCCCTGGGAAGGGGGGGAAGTGAGTCGTTGACATCTGCCGGATTACTAATGGTTGAGGGGCCATAGTTTGGAGAATGATGCCTTACAGGGATAACAGCCTGAACGGAATTCTGAAAGCAAAAGTCAGTTGGCTTATGGGGAAAAATGAGTTTTGGCATGTGGAGACCAGCAGGGGGAATCTGTCCAGGTACTACCCCAGCATTCCTGCCCAGTGACTCTTCCACCTGCTCTGCTGACAAGCCCCATCAAGATCAAAGGCTGGCGTTAGCTGGAAGGCTTCATAATACCCTCGTATGTGCGCTAAGTACCTGGTACTAACGCCTTTAACAAGGCCATTTGTCAGTCATCCTCCTCCCGTCAGGAAACAGGAAGCACGCCATTCTTCCCTATTCCTTATAAGAGTGGGGAAGAAGATTGGGAGGGGAAGGGGGTTTCACGCAAGAATGAATCACATTCATATTCGTACGCATGCGACAATCCTGTTTTCTGAACACAATTCAGAGAAATAATAATAATAACAACCATTCCTCCACATTCACTAATGTGATATATAGATATATATATATATATATATATGGATATATATATATATGTATATATATATATGTATATATATATGTATATATATATGTATATATATATGTATATATATATATATACATGTATATATATATATATATATACATGTATATATATATATGTGTGTGTGTGTGTGTGTACACACACACACACGGCCCATTATAGAGTCTAGGGATCCTTATCCCAATTCCCATTTGCACTCTCAAGTTGGGTCCTTGGAGGGCAGGTGGCTACATCTGCCCCTCAGAGTCCTAGGAGTATGTCTGAGGCCTTAGGGATATTGTTCTAATGGCATTAATTAATTAATTAACATTTCCACCATATCTTTGATTCACCCTATGATTTGAACCCCAGTATCATTTAACTAATTAATATTAATTAGCTTTTACAAAGGAATATTTAATGAAAAGATATAGCAAGACCCAAAGTACAGAGTTATCTCCCTGAACTGGGACATAATTTTCTCCCCATACCACCTCAGACCCTGGGGAGATTGGGTTCAAACTTAAAGTTTGCCTCAGAGCCTTCCTCACACCAGAGTCATTTCCAAGTATGGTAGAGCTGCTAGACAAGTCCTGTGGCAGCTCAGCTTCCAGTCTATCCACCACTCTCCTGGGTCAAGCAGGTCACTTCTCAGAGGTACCCTGGTGACCCACTGGGATTAGCTGCCAGACAACTGTAGTATGGACTCCAGATCCCGGACCTCTGGCCACTCAGTCTTCAGACCTTCTGAAGCTCACACACAGGGTCATAGTCATCTCCAGTACTCCTTCGCCTTAAGACACAATAGAAACAGAGGCAACAATGGTGCCATGTGCTCATGGACCATGGCCCAGGTGGGGAGATAAAGGCCTGAAGGCTTCCAGTGTTTCATCCTGCTTGCTTGATGAACAGAGAGGTCAGTTTGGCTGGCTAATACATTTTGGATATGTACCCAGTTCCAGCTCCAAAGTCAGTTAAAAGGCCCTTCTTTATCACACAGTAGGCAGATGGGAAACAGTCCTAGCATACCTGTGCATGCTCTGGAGTGGAGAGCAGGGTCCCCCCCGTTCTACACACTCCAAAGCAGGCCCACCTCACATGGGGGAACGTAGTAGGCAAAACACTGGCCGTGCTGGAAGGACAGAACTTCCTTGTCTGGTCACGCTCCCTTTCTCCCCGCCCTTCAGTACATAGACATGGACGTGTACTCACATACCTCTTCCCATAGAACCTTAATTGTTCAGGTGATGAATAATACAGATGAGTCCTTAGCATCTCTTCCATTGTGTATCTTACGTGGTTGAATATAGGATTGCAAGGACCTAGATTTCACCAGGTTTGAATAGTGGATAAATGTTGTGGTCTTTATTTTAGAATAGTAGTTTTCTGTCTTTGCAGAACTTTATAAAGAATAAATAGATATCTTGGTACAAGGAAAAGAGAATCAGGCTGGCAGTCAGGGGACCTGGGCTCTAGTCCTGGCTCTTTCATTAATTTGTGACTTTGAATAAATAACTTAACAGCCTCTGTCTCAGTTTCCATTTCTGTTAAGTGGGGATGATACCTGCCTGGTTGTAAGAATCAGGATAATGGGTGGGAAAGCACTTTGAGGAGTGTAAAATGACTTATAACTCTAAGTGTGATGTACAGCCCAGGCCCCCTGAATGAATTAACTTGACTGAAAACTCTCCTGAATAAGGGGCCTGGTAAAGGGAAGAGGAGCTGCCCTGGGAAGGCTGATTGAGGCCACCAGAGCTGTCTGGGGTGTTAATAGACAAAACATGGAACATGCTTGGTGTTAATAGACAAGATTGACCAACCCATTTTCAAAAATTGTGAATTTCATCTAGGTATTTAACTATAAATTATTTATCTCAGCAACTACAAAGGGAAATTCTCCCAGTCCAGTGTCGTTTTCTCTTTTGACCTTGGCAGCTGCTATAATATGTCCAATGAAATAAGAACTTTGATGTTGTTCTAGATATGACAGTAAGGCCCGCAGTGAAGGGATTAATGGAATATGACATCATGAGATTACAAGGTAGTCCTCCAGCCATAATCAGTTGGAGTGGCAGTCTCTGACATTTGAGTAGATTTTAGGATCCCAAAGAAACATTGAACAAAATACCTATTTACAATCCATTTAGCCCAGGATTTTGTCTCTGACCTGGGTATAGCTGTGACCTCCTCTAAGTCCAGGGTAGTTTGTAAGAGGACACAGTGGAGCTCTGTGATGTCACCCTCAAAAAGTTGAAGGACATAGGCAATGAGGAAACAAAACTATCCCTCTTTGCAGATGATATGATGTGATGCTTAGAAAATCCTAGAGAATCAACTAAAAAAACTACTTTGCAATATATGAAATGAATCCACATAAATCATCAGCATTTCTGTACATTACCAACAAAGTCCAGCAGCAGGAGATAGAAAGGGAAATACCATTTAAAATGTCTGTAGACAGTATAAAATATTTGGGAGTCTACCTGCCAAGACAAACCTAGGAACTATATGAACACAACTATAAAACACTTTTCACACAAATAAAGTCAGATCTAAACAATTGCAAAAATATTAATCACTCATGGGTAGGTCAAGCCAATATAATAAAAATGATGATTCTACCTAAATTAATCTATTTATTCAGTGTCATACTAATCAAACTATCAAAAAATTATTCTATAGAGCTAGAAAAAATAACAAGATTCATCTGGAAGAACAAAAGCTCAAAGATATCAAGGGAATCAGTGAAAAAAATGCGAAAGAACGTGATCTAGCTGAAACAGATCTCCAGCTGTATTATGAAGCAGTAATTAATTATCAGAGCAATCTGGTACTGGCTAAGAAATAGAGTGGTGGATCAGTGGAATAGATTAGGTACAAATTACGTTATAGTAATTGACCATAGCAACCTAGTGTATGATAAACCCAAAGATCTAGGCTTTTGTAACAAAAACTGCTGGGAAAACTGGAAAATAGTATGGCAGAACCTAGGCATAGACCAACATCTCACATTGTATACCAAGATTAGGTCAAAAATGGGTACCTGATTTACACATAAAGGGTGATACCATAAGCAGATTAAGAGATCATGGAATAGTTTATGGATAAGGAAAGAATTTAGGGCCAAAGAAGATATAGAGAGCATTCCAAAATTTAAAACAAATAATTTTGATTATATAAATTAAAAAAGGTTTGCACAAACAAAACCAATGCAGCCAAAATTAGAAGGAAAGCAGAAAACTAGGGGGGAAAATTTGCAACAAGTATCTCTAATAAAGGCCTCATTTCTCAAATATGTAGAGAACTGAGCCAAATGTATAAAAGTAGAAGTCATTCCCCAATTGATAACTGGTCAAAAGATATGAACAGGCAGCTTTCAAATAAATCAAAGCTATCTATACTCATGTGAAAAAAATGCTTTAAGTCACTATTGATGAGAGAAATGCAAATTAAAACAACTCTGAGGTACCACCTCACCTATCAGATTGGCTAATATGACAAAAAAAAGGAAAATGTTGGATGTTGGCAGGGATATGGGAAAACTGGGATACTAATGCGCTGTTGGTGGAGCTATGAACTGATCCAAGTATTTTGGAGAGCAATTTGGAATTATGCCCAAAGGGCTATAAAATTGTGCACAGCTTTTGACCCAGCAATACCACTGCTAGATCTGTATCCCAATGACAGCCAAAAAAAGGGAAAAGAATCTATTTATACAAAAATATTTATAGCGGTTCTTCTTGTGGTGGTTGAGAATTGGAAATTGAAGGGATACCCATCAGTTGGGAAATGGCTAAACAAGCTGTGGTATATGGTTGTAATGAAATATTACTGTGCTACATGAAATGACAAGCAGGCTGATTTCAGAAAAACCTGGAAAGACTTCCATGAACTGATGCATAGTGAAGTGAACAGAACCAGGAGAACACTGTACACAGTAACAGCAGCATTGTACGAAGAGCTCTGAATGACTTAGCTATTCTCAGCAATGCAGTGATCCAAGATAATCCCAAAGGACTAATGATGAAGCATGCTATCTGCCTCCAGAGAAAGAACTGATATTGTCTGAATATAGACTGAAGCATGCTATTTATCACTTTCTTTCTTTCATTTTTTTCTTTTATTCAAGTCTTCTTGTACAAAATTACTAGTATGGAAATGTTATACATAATTGCACCATGTATAGCCAATATCTGATTGCTTACTGTCTCAGGGAAGGGGGAGGAGAAAGATAGAGGGAAGGAAAGAATTTAGAACTCAAAACTTTAAATAAAAACATTTTTAAAAAAAAAGGTTGAGGGATATTTGTCAAACATGTCAACAGAGAAATATGTTGTGTTCCCAAAGAGGAAGAATATGCCTGTCAATGTCGTCTTATTTGGTAAAGAGAGAAATCCTACCTCATTGCTGTGGGGTGCTAAATACAACTTTTGACAGCTCTGCTCCCTGACTCTCTTCTTCACCCCAAGGTGCCAGACAGGAGGGGAAAAGGGAGTGCCTGAACTTGTTAGGGACTCTGGATCCAGGTCTGATGAAACGCCTGAAGGGCTGGAACGTAGACACTTTGAGATGGAAGTGCTGAGATTGAGATCATTTAGCCTGGAGACGTTGAGGGCTGCAGGGATGTAAGAGGAGACCGCCAGCTGTTCTCTAGTTCCACTGAAGCCTGATCAAAAAGAAATGGAGTTGTAATAGTAAATATCAACAACAAGAGCATTTGTGTGGTGTTTGAGGTTTGCAGAGTGCTTTAGGACCGCGTTGGGACCTGTGAAGGGTTCTGTCTCATCAGCCTTGAGAAGTGGGTGCTATGAGGAAAATGAGGGTCAGAGAGGCTAAGTGACTTATCTAGAATGACACAGCGAGTAAGCGTCTGAGACAGGATTTGAACTCAGGTCTTGCTGACTCCAAATCCAGCAATCTATGTACACTGTCCCACCTAACTGCCTCAGTGGACGAGATTTAGATTATACATGAAGGTGAAGAAATCTAGATTATAAGAGTAAATGAACATTAGGCTGTCATCTTCCAAAGTAAAAGGACAGTCCTACCTGTAGGCAAAAGGTGAATCAGATGGCTTTGTGAAGGTCACTTTTAACAATAAGTCTTCTATTGCTATGTTATTGTTCAGTCGTTTCAGTCGTGTCTGACTCTACATGACCTCATTTGGAGTTTTCTTGGCAGAGATACTAGAATGGTTTACCATTTCCTTCTCCAGATCTTTTAGTGATGAGGAAACTGAGGCAACTAGGGTTCAGTGACTTGTCCAGGGTCACACAGCTAGGAAGTGTCTGAGGCTGGGTTTGAACTCAGGAAGATGAAGCCCTGTGCCACCTCGCTGGCTGACCTATTCATATGATAGGAAGAGGTTTTTGAATAGTGACTGCATTAAAAACTGAACCTTAATGTGGAAGGACTTTTTAAGTTACCTGCAGAACTTTGAGGTAGTGAAAACTAAAATTATGTTGGTTCTCCTCCTTGCTAGAAGATAAAATACTGGCAGAATATAACCATCCACTAGAAGGTACGCAGTCAGAGAGGAAAGAACTCCATGGGTTCATCCACAGCAGTTGTGGAAGGCCAGGCTCAAATCTCCAATAACCTTGCAGCCTCCAACAAATCAAGTTATTTACTGGTTCTTTTACAAAAGATGTAGCAAATAGGTGACTATATGTGAGACCAGCCCACAACCCATGGTTATGAGCTGCAGGGATGGGGGATGACACAGAGCTCTACACCCCTACCCCCACCCCACCCCACCTCACCTCTCATCTCCTAACAAGTGAAGTTCTTTCCAGTAAACGGGAGTTTTGACAGTTTCATTATAAAATGGCTTCTCCACCCTTTCTCCCCATTCCTCCCCACCCATCACCCCTCTGACACCTGGCTGGCTATGGGACTCCAAGGCAAGTTGGGATATGTTGGTCGCTTTAAATCATTACCAAGTGGAGCACTTTTGTGTGTGTGATGTGGTAGGAGTGGGTGATTATCAGAACTTGTGAACTTTCAAAGCCATACCTTGTAGTGAACTAGGTTATCAGTGGCCTGGTCCCTCTCTTACCCTTCCTGTTCCTCAGTCTTCCAGAAAATCTCCAATCATAGCACTGGAAGGGTTCTTAGAGGTCCCTCATTTTACCGAGGAGAATATAAGGAAAGTGACTCGGTCAAAGTCACACAGGAATTAAGCGTTAATGCCATTATTTGAACCCAGAACTTCTGATTCCAAAGGCAGCGTTCCTTTCTGTTCCACCAGGTGAAGGGAATGTTTTCCTTTTCTACTTGGGCGTTCATCAAATTTGTGTTATCTCCTGGGATATTTGTTATCAAATCCATTTCCTTCCAGAAGGAAGGCTGGTAGTTCCTTTGTCTTTAGTGAGAGAATCCCATGGAAGACATTATCTTCCATTCATCTCTCAGTTTCTCAATCTGATGACCTTTCTTCAGTCAGCCTTCTTGACCTCACTGGAACATTTGACCTCGTGACCATCCTCCTCTCCTGAATGGGTTTTTTGTGACACTGCTCTCTCCAGGCTGTTGTCATCTTGCCTGTCTAATGGTTAAGTCTCCTTTCTTGGGTTATATTCCATAGGCCATCCTCTGACTGTAGGTTTAGCACTCTGCCCTAGGCCCTTTTTTTCTTTCTGTTCTGTCCTGGTGACCTCATCAACTTCCATGGGTTCAGTGATCCTTTAGATGCAGGTGGCTCCCAAACCTGTCTAACCTTAGTCTTTATCCTGAACTCCAGTCATGGACACCTGGGTGTCCTGTAGGCACCTCAAATTCAACTTGTCCAATCTAGACTTCATCATCTTGCCCTCCACACTTACACTGTGTATGAGACTGCCAACAGTTCCTTAATACATAGGATATTCCTTTTACCACCTACTTTTGGCTGCTAGGGAAGGGAGAGAATGGCTTGGGAGATGGGAAATGGTTTTCTCTCCATACCTCACCCTCTTCTGGCCTAGGAAAGAGGACCTAGAAATAAATAATGACATTTGGTGGGAGTGATAGTAAAAGTAGAATATTCAGTGTTCTCTTTGTTTTCAGTCTCCCAACCTCAGCTGGCTTATTTTGATGGGGACATCTACCAAGTCCTTCAGAAGGGTTGGGCCCCTACTATCAGAAGAGCCAGGGGCTTATACTCTGTTAGTTGAGACATCAATCATATGAATGACAAGGAAGGAAAAGCTTGATGAGACATCAAGAGATCCTTCAAATTCACACTTGTTAAAGGATCCTTTTCTTGGTGTTATCCTCAGTATTTTAGGATCAGCCCAATGACAGAAAATTCTTCAAATCTTCTTTTCACTATTCATTTCTATACTTCTCACCTTTAAAGTCTTTGCCATCCTTTTAAAGCTCATGTAAGTAAATCTGAATCCTCCTGTTTGCTGAACACACAGCTGCTTGCTTCTCAATAAGACTGATGATTTCTGGGTTCCTGAGAGGAATCCAAAGATTCAAATATCCAGGTGTTAACCATTATCTTGGTACAAATCAGAGCCATTTAGAGCTGAATTGTGATGATAAGTCAGAGCTGCCTTCCCTGAATATGTCTGAGAATCAGGTTGAGATTTGTTCTGCTCAATTTTTTATTGGCATGGAGGGGTCTGGTACTGCTTCTGGAAATGGAGGTTCCATGACTCCCTTCTCTAAGCCTAAGCTGGAGTGTGTTCTTGGTGAGGCAGAGAAGTAAGGAGGGAGTGCACCCCAGGGATAGGAGATGACGAGGGTAGATATGGGCATGGGGTGGTTAGACTGTAGTGTGTAAAGAGCAGGGAGAATAATAGTGTCCTGAAAGTCTAGAAAGATAGGTTGTAATGCACTTTAACAGCTAAACAATGCAGTTTGTTTTTGCTCTAGAAGTAATAGGAAGCTCCTGGATTTTGTTGAGTAGGAAGAGTGACCTGGCCAAATCTATACTGAGGAAAATCACTTTGGCAGCTGTGTAGACTCCAGGCTGTAGAGGGAGACCAATTAAGAAGGAACCTAGAAGTGCCAGTAACAGAGGTGAGAGGGGATGAGAGCCTGACCAAAGGGCTTTTGGGACCCTATTCTCCTGGCTCTCCTCTTGTCTAACCACTCCTCCTCAGTCCCTTTGCTGGAACAAAATCCAGATCACACCCCCTAACTATGGGTGCTCCCCAAGGCTTTTCCCTAGGTTTCCTGTTCTTCTCCCTCTACAGTCACTCTCCTGGTGATCTCTTCAGCAACCAGGAACTTAATTGTCATTTCTAAGCCAATGATCCCCTGTTGTCCTTCACTCATCTGTATCAAGAAAGCCGATATTCATATGGTTCGCTTCCTGCAGTAGCTTATTAATTCATCAGTCTCTGGGTAAAGATTGCACAGTAAGAATACCAACAGTCATTAGACACTCAGAAAAGCAGGACCTCAGCACCTTCTGTCATCTTATCCTTAGCACTCACTCAGCATCCTCTTTTACTCTGCTCTGCCACAGTCATAGCTGAAGGAGACTGAGGGCATTGGACCATTGTGTTTTTATCTGTTTCATGGCTTATTGGCTAAAAATTCATTATCTCATGTTTGACCTGGTGGATGGGCCCCACCACCCTCAGCCACAGAGAGTGTGCTCCAGGCAGGACCAGCCAGAAGCTGCATTCCTGGCATGGGGTTTAAGAACCTTGGGTCACCTTCATTCTACAATGATGTATCAGACAAAGCAGACAAAGAGTGCTTCTTTTTGTCCAGAATCTTCTGATTCAAGCCTAAAGGGGAGTTTCCTAATTTGACTCTTCTAGGATATGGTGAAAGCTAGATCATATCTCTTCTTCCTCTCTAGAAATGGGGGGGGGGAACCCAAAGCAACCATTCAACTCTGAAGCCAAGTAATATTAGGAAATAACCTAATAGGATGATAATGAATATTTGGCAAAATGTGGGCCAAGTCTTTGAGACAGAGGTGAAGTTTTGTGTTTTAATAAGCCTTGACAAGAACATCTAAAACCCGGTTGTTTGGATGGTGGGGGCAGGAGTGCAAAGAAGGCCAAGCTGAATGAGGAATGTGGTTTTATTGCTCAGTCAGAAACACTACTGTCTCAGTAAGCTCCTTTCCATAGTCCTGGATTCAAATTTTTTTAAAAAGCTCAAAGTTTGCCAGTAGTTGCATCACACGCTGGCATAAGCTAAGCGAGTTTACTCAGCTTTTAATTTGACAGATACAGAAAGGCAGTTCAGTCCTTTGGGGAAGTTATCAGTCGATAAGTAGGTCAATAAGCATTTACTAAGTATGTACTCTGTGCCAGGCACTGTGCTAAATGCTGGGGATACAAAGAGAAATAAAAACAGACAGCCCCTGCCCTCAAGGAACTTCCAATCCAGGGGTCCCCCATTACACCAAAAGACATTGAAAAGCACTGGGAGGAGGAAGGTACCTACCCGGCACAGGCATGGTGGAGAGTTCCAGAGATGTCCAAAAGCTGGTGGGAAATGGGGAGAAGACTGCTGAGCCCCCTCTTTAAATAGACACCCAGGAGCTCATGGCCCTGCCCTCTAGTCGTAAGGTCCAATCATAGTGGCAGAGGGGACAGATGAGCTGTGAGGACCAGGCAGAGTCAGTATTTAAGGATATTGACATTTGCTGATGCTGTGTGTCTTGGGGAAGGAAGACAGGGTGGCGAGGTCCAGAGAAGTTCCAAAGCAGGGTACCCAGTGGGAAATGAGGGAATGGATGTGCTGATATTATGATCATGCTTTAAGCCAAGATTGCTCCTCAGGGGAGCCATTGTTTGGAAGAAGAGAGCGGGCTGAAGCTTTTGTGGTTGTTTTCTTTTATTTGTTGTAAGTTCAGGTTTTGATCTGTAAAGACAACACACCAGCAGGTTAGCCCAGGGAAAGGCTTCATGGGTGACCGCCTTGCTGGGATTGGCTGGAGTCCAAATCTAATCCTCTGCTTTGGCAGCTCAGAATTTTTATCACATGGCAATTAAAGAATCATAGAATTTTGTTCTAGAACAAATCTTGTAGATCATTTTGTCCAATTCCCTTATTTTCAGATGAGGAAACTGAGGCATACTGAGGTATTTTGCTTGAGGTGGTAAGTAGCTTAGATGACCAGGCCCTGGGAAAAACAGTTTGCAATAACCAGGCTCACAAGGGATGGATGTATAAGTAACATCAATTTATTAGTGTAGATTATTATTAATAGTAACTTACATTTATAACCACACTTTATCATTACAAAACACTTCTATACATTATCTCTTTTGATCTTCACAATAGGTCTAAGAGTAGGTAGTTTAAGTATTATCATCGTCCTTTTATGTATAAGGAAATTGAGGGTTAAATAATACTTGCCCAGGGGTACACATCTACCAGGTAGTAGCTCAGCCTTTCTGTGTTTACATCCCTTGTTGCTTTCCTCTACACTGTGACAGCAGATGCCTCTGACATGGGGCCTTATGGGTCACCTCCAGAGAGCACTTGGTGAGTAAATCCGTTCAGGGAACAGAGCTGAATTCTCACTTCCTTTCTACTCCCCTGATACCTCTGAGATTTCAAAGTACGGAGACAGAGCCTCATACTTAATTGATCCAAGTAGAGGATTGGGCTGCTAGGTAGCACAGTGGATAGAGCACTGGGTCTGGGGTCAGGAAGACTCATCTTCATGAGTTCAAATCTGGCCTCAGACACTTACTAGCTGTGTGACGCTGCGCTGTTCGCCTCAGTTTCCTCATCTGTAAAATGATCCGGAGAAGAACATGGCAAACCACTCTAGTGTCTTTGCCAAGAAAACCTCAAATGGGGTCACAAAGAGCCATTCACAACTGAACAATAGCCACAGGGTTGTGGGATAAAACTGACCTTGTGGACCAAGGACATGGAGGATGCATGAGTATACCCAGATGCTGATTTTGGTTCTGGTTCTGAGAGATGAATCAGCAAAAGAAATAGGCCCAGGCAGCTCAGCAGGCTAATTCTGAGTGACCCGGATTGGGAGCATCTGTGTGCTTAGCAAACTCCCCTAGACAAAAGGAGCTGGAGTCCATTATAAATACGCCAAACTAGAGTCAGCAGACAGACCCAGGTACCTTTGAATACACCAGTCATGCACCCTTTGATGTTAGAAGCTGCACGTAATGAGCTCCTTGGTCATGCTGGCTCTTTCTGTCAACCTGCTCCTCTTACTCCCACGAGCAGGGCAGGGAGAAGGAATACACTCAAACAGACTGCATCAGCTTTAACTACCAGCCTACTGAAATATCTCATCTGCCTCCTGATCAATTCAGCAAATATTTCTTGGACGTCTATGTGCAAGGGGAAGAAGAGTAACGTGGTGAACAGAGCTAGCCTTGATGACCAGAGGACCTGGATTGAAGTCCTTCATCTGACACATACAGACCCTTTGACTCTAGGCAAGTCACCTAATATCTCAGTGTTCCAAACCTGAATTAGTAGAAGAAATTTTCTTATCCTGGAGTTCCCTATGTCAGTGAAATCATAGGTCCAGACTCTTCCCTCTCCCTACTGTGTGATAAGTGGAATGGAAATTATAAAGATAATATATTATGTTTGTTCCCTTCAAAGCACTTACAGCCTAGTAGAGGAGAGGATGCATGAAGAAATGATGAATCCAAGGCGTAGTATTAAGAGCTATAAGAGTGGACCAAAAAAAAAATACATTAGGAATTTAGAGGAGGAGGCTAGCGCTTTGAGCTGGGAGGATCAGAGAAAATTTCATGGAGGAGGAGGCATTTGATCTGGTCCTTGAGTTGGCAGCAATATAATAAGGAAAAATAGTAGAAAGGTCAGGACTTCCAGGCAGAAGAAATAGTAGGAACAAAGGTGGAAGGACAAAATCTAGATTATTGCTCGGTTTGGCTAAAACAGAGATGGGGGGGAGAGGGGGAGGAAATTAAGACTGGAAAAGTAGGTTGGGACCACATTTTAGAGGGCCTTAAATTCCAGGCTATTTGTTAGACCATGTGGTATCATTGAGGGATTTTGTTTTTGGTTTGGTTTTTTGGTGAGGCAATAGGGTCACACAGCTAGCGAGTGTTAGGCATCTGAGACCGGATTTGAACTCAGGTCCTCCTGACTGCAGGGCTGGTGCTCTATCCACTGCGCCACCTAGCTGCCCCTCATTGAGGGATTTTGAACCCAAAAAGTGACATGATGAAAATGGTAGTGGAAGATTAATCTGGTGGCATTGTGTTGGATGAATTGGAAAGGTTTGGTGCTGGAACCCACCTATGGGGTGCTAGGAAAGACATTAATGAGAAACTGTCCAAAGTAAGAACGGATTGAACTTAAAGATTATTGGAATGTTGTGGGAGGGAGGGACAGGAAGTAGTCAAAGATGATTCCAAGTTTCTGAGCCTGAGTAAAGGGGAAAATGGTGATACCACCAATGGAAAATTTTTTTATGCATTTAGCTTCCCTGCTCAAACACCTTTCCCCAGCATTAGGATTTTCCCAACCTCTCTTTTTTTCCGTTTCTTCCTTTCCCTTAATAGTAAGTCTTTTTCCTTTGACTAAAACAGCCTCCCACTCTATGACTGATGAGTATCCTACTCATCCTTCTCAACTCTGATGACTAATTGAATATAAGATAAGTATCTTATTTCTCGAATTATTAAGTCACTTCCCTATAAGGGGAAGGAAGGGAATAAGCATTTATATGACGCCTATTATGTGTCAGGCACTGTGCTAAGCACTTTATAAATATTTTCTCATTTGATCCTCACAACAATGATGGTGGGTAGATGCTGTTATTATCCCTACTTTACAGTTGAAGAAACTGAGGCAGACAGAGGTAAAGTGACTTGCCCAGGGCCACACATCTAGTGTCTGAGTCTAGATATGAACTCAGGAATTCCCAATTCTAGGCTTGGCACTCACTAGCACCTGCCATAATATAGCTAGAATAAGGGTTTAAAAAAACCAATATACACTTACATGGGAATGAGTATATTTCTCCCAAAATTAGAAATATCTTAATGTATAGATGAGATTTTAAATTTTTAAATTAAATATAATATTTACTAATAAGCCAGAGATCCTTAATGGCTTAGTAAATAATCACAGAATTCAGAGGGACCAGAAGATTACCAGGGCCAGGCCCTACTTCTACAGCTTAGGAACCTTTAAAGTTCAGTGGCCTGTCACACATCTTAGTTCATTTAAATTGTTTAATTCTCCCGTTTATGCACTAGACCTAATTTTAGGTACCTGTGAAATATTTTCTAACATAAAACAACAAAATATTTTAATTTGGGAAATCAGAAGGCTCTTTGTGTGGTACAGTAGAAGGAACACTGGTTTTGAAGTCAAAAGACCTGGATGCATTTCTCGGTGGGCCTCGGTTTCCTCATCTGTAAAATGAGGGGATTGCAGGAGATGGCTTGCAAACCCCCTTCCGGCCATCCCACGTGTGAGTCTGACTCCTCGGCCGCTCCCAGCCCCCTGGACGCTGACAGCCACGGGCTCTCTGCGTCAGCAATAGCTGAGGATCGTAGGTGTCATTAGCAGGACAGTGCAGTCGGACTCTGGGTCAGACCTGCAGCAACAGGAGGCAGCCTGAAAACATCCTCCAAAGCCTGACTCTTCTCTTTGGAGACCTTCCCTTTCATTACAAATCTTTCCCAGGGCTCAACTCTTCTTCTGTTGGCTTTAGGCCAACTCTTCCCACACCCAGGCATGCCGAGAAACCTCCACTTTCCACCTGGCACCTGGGGCAAAGCCTAGAGAGCTCTGGGGGCTCATTTGAGTCCTGCAGCAGCACCTCAGAAATTTGGAGAAAAGCCTTCAGTGTGCCAGGAAGTTAGAGGCCCTGAATGTCTATTTGTATATTCATGCAGCAAATGACAGCACTCTTTTAAGTAAGTGGTGTTGTCTACCTCTCATCTACGCCTTCCCATGTGTGGGGAAAAGACTGTCCAGAGGCTTCTGAACCGAACAGGGTCTGTGTCTCAGTTTTTTTGAGAAATGTCTGTCTTGGGGCTCTTCGGCTTGAGGCTGACCCTCAAATGTAGAACATTCAGACCAAAGCCCCTCCCCCTACTCTTTAAAGTTAGTTTCCACGGGTTTGATTATCTCTCAGTCTATGCCGATGACCCCCCACATCTCTCTGTCCTGCCCCAGGCTTTCTCCTGACCACCGGTCTTATATCGCTAACTACGTATTGGGTACTTCAGACTGGATGACCTGGAGGCATGGCAAACTCACATCCGGAACAATTTGTTATCTTTTTCCCCAAACCTACTCATCTACCAGACTTCCCCTCCCTGTTTCTGTTGGGAGAAGCAGTCTTTCCAGTTTTCTGGATTTGTGACCATAGAGTTATCCTTGACTCCTCATTCTCCACTCACATTTCTAATCAATTGCCAAATTTTGCCACTTCCATCACCACAGCATCTCTCATGTAGGTACCTTTCTTACTACTCACAGAGCTACCACCTTGTTTCCTGTATTCATCCCCTCCCACCTAGACTATTATAATGACTCTTAATTGATCTCTGCTTGAAGCCTCTCCCCTACTTCTGTCCTTCTCCATTTAGCTGCCAAAGTGACTTTCCATAAACACAGATCTGACCTTACCACTCTTCTCAGTAAATTCCTTTGGCTCTCCATTGGCCTTTATTTTTTTAAAATAAATACTATTGATAGCTTTTGTTTTTATATTTCCCACTGCATCTCTTCCCCAATGCCCTCCCAGAGAGCCATCTTTTATAGTAAAGAAGAAAAAAAAAAGTAGAGGAAAATAAAGTTAAACAAAACTAGAATGTTAAAAAAAAGTCCAATCTTACATTCCCCCATGTTTGCAAAGAAGTGGGGGGACACGGCTTCTCATATCCATTTTTTTAGGGCTAACCTTGGTCATGATCATTTTACAGCATTCAGTTTTGATTATTGTGTTATGTATTGTTTTGCTGATTCTGGTTATTTTGCATCAGTTCATAAAAGTTTTCCATGTTTCTCTGTACTTTTCATTTCTTTAAAAAATTCATATTTTTTTCCAATTATGTATAAAAATAATTTTTAATATTAATTTTTTAAAATTTAGAGTTCCTAATTCTCTCCCTCCCATCTTCTTGAGAAGGCAGGCAATTTGATATAGATTATACGTGTGCAGCTAGGTGGCACAGTAGATAGAACACCAGGCCTGGGGTCAGGAAGACCCAAATTCATATCTGGCCTCAGACACCTGCTGCTGGCTGTGGGCCCCTGAGAGCTAGTCAGTCATTCAACCCAGTTTGCCTTGGTTTCCTTATCTGTAAAATGAGCTAGAGAGGAAAATGGCAAACCACTCCAGTGTCTTTGCCAAGAAAACTCCAAAAGGGGTCAAAAGAGTCAGAATTAATTTCTGTATAATATATAATATATATAGTATATATACACTATATATAATATATACTATATATATTGTGTATATATATATATATGTATTGCACTGTAATGTCCCATTATGTCCAAATACCACAATTTATTCAATCACTCCCCAGTTGATAGATGTCTACTTTGTTTCTAGTTCTTTGATACTGCTATAAATATTATATGATTGAGTCCCTTCTGGCAATGACTTTCTTAGGTTATATGCCCAAGCAGTGGATTTCTGGGTCAAAGAGTGTATTTTAGTCACACTCTTCACATAATTCCAAATTGCTTTCCAGAATGATTAGAACAATTCACTGCTCCACCAAAAATTCAGTAATGCACCTATCTTTCATCTTCACTTCTAGCATTGATTATCATCTTTTGTTATCTTTGTTGATTTGCTGGGTGTGAGCTAAAACCTCAGGGTTATTTGATTTACATTTCTCTTTTTATATTGATTTGGGACACTTTCATTTGGTTTCTAATCATTTACATTTCTTTTCTGAGAAGTGTTCATATCCTCTGAACATCTGTCTATTGAGGGACGGCTTTTGGTTTTACACATTATTTGTCTACATATCTTGAATATCAGACTCTTATCAGAAATGTTCAATACAAGATGTTTTCCTCAGTAAACCATCTCCATTCTTACCCCGGTTGCATTAATTTTGTTCATATGAAATCCTTTCTATTTCATGTAATCAAAACTTTGATCTTATCTTTTCTAATCACCTGTATCCCTTTTTTGGTTAGGGATCCACTCCTGATTTGTAGCTATGAAAAACATATGATCTGTTTCCCTTTTAATTTTTTTTCATGATTCGATCTTTGATATTCAAGTCATATCTAATTTGAATTTATTATTGTAGATGGTACAAGATGTTGGTCTAAACCTAATTTCTGATTTTCGGTTTTCCCAGCAATTATTGCCAAATAGTCTTTTCTTCATAATTTATGTTTTCAGGTTTATCAAGAGGAGGTCTTATTAGAAAAATAAATTGGGAATCAAAGAGAATGAGTAAAACAAAACTAAAGGCTGGTTCTTTTAAAAGACTAACAAAACTAGCCAACTTGATTAAAAGAAGAGGAAAGAAAGTGAAATTAACAAAATAAAAAAGAGGAAATCATAACAGAGAAGAAATAAAAAGAACTATCAGAACCTACTATACACAGTTATAGTAGTTAGGAGTCGTGGGTAAAATGTCAAAAAAAATTGAGAATTCTAAAGAAGTAGATTAACCAGAAATACATAATGTAATGAACACTGAGGAAAGAGCTTAAATAATTCAATCTTAGAAAAGGAAATTGAACTTCTATAAAGTAACTGCCCAAGGGGAGGGGGTGGGAAGAACCCAGCAACCTGCTTCACATGGATTTCTGTCCATGGAGACATGGAGAATTCTGTTAAAATTTTAAGAGACAATTAATACAACACAAATCATTCTTAAAAATTGAGAAAAGCTTTCTTCTAAACTTCTTTGTTGTTGTTGTTGTTTGAGACATATGTGGTTCTAATGTTTAAGCCAGGAAAAAAATAATGAAAAGAAAGAGAATTTAGAGCAATTAATGAATGTTAATTCAAAAATGTTAAGTAAAATCCTGGCCAAAAAAATTACAGAAATTTATCCAAAAAAATAATTCACTGTGATCAAACTAAATTTAGACCAAAAAAGTAAAGGAAAACAATATAATTAATTGTTAAAAACAAAAACATCCAAAGCCACATGATTACATCAACAGATGCAGAATCAGTCTTTGACCAAGTACAACATTCACATATTCTTTAAAAAAAGAAAACAACCTACAAAATATGGGCATATTTGTAAGATAGGATATTTTTAACATGATAAAAAGTATCTAAAATCAAAAGTAGAATTGTAGTTGTTGGGGGAACACCAGAAGCTTTGTCAGTAAATATAGGAGTAAAGCAAGAGTGCTTCTTTTGGGGGCAGCTAGGTGGCGCAGTAGATAGAGCACCGGCCCTGGAGTCAGGAGGACCTGAGTTCAAATGCGGCCTCAGACCAAACACTTGATACTTACTAACTGTGTGACCCTGGGCAAGTCATTTAACCCCATTGCCTAGCCAAAAAAAAAATGTCCCTTTTGCCTGCTGTTATTTGTTATAGTTTTAGAAATACTAGAAACATTGATTGAGGTGAAAAATACCAGTCCTTAAGATCTTGTCAATAAGACAAAAGAAATAAAGGCATAAATATAGAGAAAAGATAGGATAAAACTACCCCTATTTGCCAGTGACATGATGGCTTACTTAGAAGACTCTGAGGAATAAGCAAGAAAATTAATTGAGATTAATTAATAGTTTCAGTTAAGTTGCAGGCAAAAAATAAACCCACAGGAATCAATAGCATTTTTTTTGTCAAGGGTCACATAGCTAGTAAGTGTCTGAGGCCAGATTTGAACTCAGGTCTTCCTGAATCTAAGCCTGATGTTCTATCCACTGCATCATCTAGCTGCCTCAGTAGCATTTCTTTATAGCAATAACAAAACCCAGGAGGCAGTAATAGAAAGGGAAGTTCCATTCCAAGTAACTATAAAACACATAAGATATCTGAGAATGAGCCTACCAAAGCACAGTCAGTACCTGTATAGATAGAATTAGAAAACACTCCTTAAAGAATAAAGAAAACATCAATTATTGGAGGGACATTCAGTGCTATATCAACCAAAGGTATCCTATATAGAGCAAAACACAATATGGAATTCCATTGGAGAAGCAGAAGATCTGTAGTACAGAAATAGAATTCATGGGGAAGATAGGACTGAAAGAGAACAAACAGTGTCCCTTCCAGGTCTGAATCTGGGATCACATGTGAAAAGCAGAAATTCTACAGAACCATTTGGTACTGGTTAAAAAATAGAAAGGTAGATTAGTGGAATAGATGAGTTGAAGAAGAATCAGAAATAATCCCTGTTACCTGTAAGGAGAGCAATCGGGGCTGGGTCTCTGATTTCATTGGCCTACTGAACTAGTGAGGAAACTCCCTCTCCCAGTGCAGGTCAGAACCTTTTCTGCAACCTACAGTCTTAGTTTCTTAGACCACTGAGATGACTTGCCCAGGTTGATATAGGCAGGATGTCTCAGGGCAAAATTTGAACCCAGGTCTTCTTTTCTGGCTTCAGGGCCAGCTTCTCTATACCACCTCCATCAGGGAAATGCATAGATGACAGATCTGGAAGAAAGGGAAGATGGTGTGAAACACCAGGGCAAAATGACTCATGAGATCACGCTTTGAGGAAGGAGAAAGCATTCATTTATAACTTCCTGAGGATTGCCGGTAAGCTAAAAAGGACTCCTAGTTAGTAAAGCCTCTGACAACTTGGCTCTCCCTTGCTTTTCCAACCACACTGGCTGTTGTCCTTCAAAATGACATCACTGTGCTGGGGTCAAGTCACCATGTGTCCACCTGTGGCTGATCAGACCAATAGGACTTCGGGAGGCTCTACCACAGGGGCGGGCACAGATAGCCCACGTGGACATTTGGGTGGATTCTCTAAATTTGTTCATCGAGCACAGCACCTTCTCTGATGTGGGCATGCCAAGCTAGCTCAGTGTTAGCTCCAACCACATTGTACAGTCAACAAGCATATTGACTGCTTAATATGTGCAAAGTTCAGGATATTCAGGAAAAGCAAAAATCATCCCTGCTTTCAAGTCTTGCCACTGGACCTCAGTGACTTGCAGGAGAGAGTGAGGCTGAAGACTTTGCCCAGCTCTGCCTCGCTTCATCTAGTTCACGTAAGAATCAAGACATCACCTTTGTGATGTCATTGGTCCTCTTCAAGAGTGAAGGCCAGAGGGGCAGCTGGATGGCACAGTGGATAGAGCACCTGCCCTGAAGTAAGGAGGACCTGAGTTCAAATCGGGCCTCAGACACATGGTACTCACTAGCTGTTTGACTCCGGGCAAGTCACCTAACCCCCATTGCCTCACCAAAAAAAAAAAAAATGAAGGCCAAGCAACACCAAGTAACTGGCCTCCTAACTGGGAAGACAACATGTCAATAAATGATTATGTTGAAGATGAATACAGAGGAGATGAAAGGCATTCTACTAATTAGCATCTTGGGAGGCTGGGAAGGGGCTCCTGCCAAAGATGGCGTTTGGGCCAAGGATTCCAAGAGGCAGAGGTTAGGAGGAAGAGAATTCCAGGCATGAGGGACCACCAGTGCAAAGGCAGGAGAGACAGGAGATAATAGCCAGTAAATAGCATTTATAATGCACTTTAAGGTTTTCAAGGCTCTTTACGTGTTATCTTATTTGATCTTTCTAAGAACTCTCTGAGTTAAATGCTGTTATCCCCATTTTATAGATGTTGAAACTGAGGCAATGATTTACCCAGGATCACACTGCTAATAAGTGTCTAGAACAGGATTTGAACTACGGTCTTTTTGTACCCAAATCCAACACTATATTCACCGTGCCACTTGGCATCATGTGTCAGGGACAGTAGCAAGTCAGCCGGTACAGCTGACCCATAGAGTAGGCGGAGGTGACATAAAATATGTGGATCCTGGAAGTACAGAGATGGGCCAGGCTATAGAAAGCTTTAAATGATCAGCAGAGGAGTTTATATTTGGTCTGGGAGGGTGACAGAACCTGCCTCCTGGACCTTTCCCATAGCATACCCTGGAAACAGTGAACCACTGATGTTTACTGAGTGACATGGTCAGAATCTGCCATCTATGTGGACAACCGATTGGAGTAGGGAGAGGCGCGAGGCAGGGATCCCAAATAGAAGGTTACTGCAGTCACCCAGGCAGCACAGCATATAGGGCCTAGGGTGGTCGCTGCGTGAGTAGAGAGAAGAGGTTATATGCAGCTGCTCTTTGGGAGAAAGAAGTGACAAGGGTTGATAACCAATTAGATAAATGGGGTGCTTGAGATTAAAGAGTCAGGGAAGCCATCATCAGCATTTCACACCTGGTCAGCCATTCTGGAAAGCGTTTTGGAATTATGCCCCAAAAGTTATTAAACTGTCTGTACCCTATGACTCAGTAACACTGCTACCAGGTCTCTGCCCCAAGGGAGATCAAAGAAAGAGGCAAGGACCCCGATGTCCAAAAGTATTGCTAGTAGCTCTTTGTGGTGGCAAAGAATGGAACACTGACAGGATGCCCATCAATTGGGAAATGACTGAACAAGTCATGGTATGTGAATATGGTGGAATACTATTGTGTGGTAAGAAATGATGAAGGGGATGGTTTCAGAGAAACCTGGGAAGACTTGTATGAACTGATGCAAAGTGAAGTGACAAGAAACAGGAGACAACTTATATGATAAGAACATTGTAAAGACAAAAAGCTGTCTAAAAAAAAAGACTCAGGAACCCTGATCAACACCATCACCAACCATAGGTCCAGAGGATTCATGATGAAACATGCCATCCCACTCCAGATAGAGAGGTGATAGACTCAGACTTTTTTGTGGACGTAGCCAATGTGGGAATTTGTTTTGCTTGACCATACATGTTTGTTACAGGTTTTATTTTTCTTGCTTTCTCAAAGAGGGGTGAAGGGAGAAAATGTGGACCTGAAAATAAAATTGAATTTTAAAAAAATTTCCAAACCTGGGCAACGGATAAGGGTGGTGGTGCCCTTGACAGTAATAGAGAAGTTTAGAACTTGGTCATACGGGACTGGCACTCAGGAGGGGGCTGGATAGGTGGATTCTGGAATCTTCAGCTTAAACATAATTGAATCTCATAGGAGCTGATGAGATAGTCAACCCAGAGTGTCTAGAAGAAAAAGAAGAGGGCCCAGAGCAGAGCCTTGGGGCATACCCACATGGGTACAGACACAGCAAAGGGTATTGAGAGAGGAAGGAGAAAAACCAAGAGGGCAGCTTCAGTCGTAGGGTGAGGTTAGAAGTCAGGCTGCAGAGGGTTTAGAAGACTGGGAGGAGAGAGATGGAGACACCAAGTGTGACCACATTTTCAGTTTTATTGAGAAAGACAGGGAGAGTTACAAGGATAATAACGGTAGAGGAGGGTCTGGATTCCAGAATCCAGTGAAGATTTTCTAAGGGTGGGAGATGCGTATAGGCAGCAGGGTAAGAACCAGTAGACACAAAGACTGAAGATTAGAGAGGGGGGATAATAATGACGACAGTCTGCCAGAAGAGGTGGGAGGGAATGGGATCAGTGTTCACATGGAGAAGCTGGCCTTGGCAGGGAGAAGGGCCACCTCTTCATATGAAGTGGGGGCAAGGAGGGCCTAGCAGGAGATGATGTCAATGGTGAGAAGGAAGAGAAGGAAAAAAGAGGACACTCTCATTGAACAGCCTCAATTTTTTCATTAAATATGAAGCAAGGCTTCATATTGGGAGAGTGGAGGTGGGGGTGCCATGGGAGTCTTGAGGTTCAGATAGAAGGTTTGGAACAGCTCCTGTGGTGAGTAGGACAGAGAATTGATTAGGGAGGAATAGATAGATTGCCCTGCTACAGTGAAGACCCATCTGAGGTTAGATAATTTAAATTGGTAGTGGATCTAGGCTCAGTGGTTGCATAAAATCTTCTAACTATTCAGCAACACATGAGTAGGAACAAGGAAGGTGGATAGTGGATTTAATCCAGGGTTGGGATTTAGCAAGGCATGTTCAACAATTCAATGAGGGAACGAGGGTTCAAGATTAGAGAATTGTGTAGAGCTGGACCGGTTCACCAAGAGGTTGAGATTGGGGATGGCAAAGAATGTGCCAGAGTAGGGATGATGGCCCAAGGAAGGACAGAACGATTGGAGCACACAGTGAGGACAGAGAATAGAGTTAAGGGTCGTGAGGTGTAGAGAGAGATTTATGAAAAAAGATAAGAGGGAATCTGGAGTTCTTGGACATAGAAGTGTAACATTGGGTGAGATCAAGGATGTGTCTGTCCCAGTGTGTAGCCAAGGTGGAGTGGAGGAACAGGTCGTGGGAGCTGTCTAGACAGAGGAACTAGGGAGTTAAGCACTTAGAAATCTGCGCACACATGCTGAAATCTCCCGGGATGAGGGCAGAACTCTGCAGAGGCTGGTCAGATTGGACTTCTTCCTGTTTCTCACACATGGTACTTTAGCTCTCCATCCCTTAACCCTGACTGTACCCCCACTCCTGGAATGCTTTACCTCCTCGCCTCCACCTCAGAATCCTTTGCTTCTTTTGAGGCTCAGCTTGAGCACTGCCTTCTATATGAAGTCTTTCTGCTAATGTCCTCCTTCCCTAAATTATTTCATATTTGTTTCATAATTTTTGAATATGATTATATATGTACTCATATACGTACATATTCTCTCTCTCTCTCTCTCTCTCTCTCTCTCTCTCTCTCTCTCTCTCTCTCTCTCTCTCTCTCTCTCTCTCTCTCTTTCTCTCTCTCTCTCTCTCCCCCCCCCCCAGGTCTTCCTGGCTCCTAGCACAGTGGGTGGAGCTGTGGGCCTGGAATCAGGAAGACTTATCTTTCCGAAGTTCAAATCCAGCCTCAGACACTTACTAGCTATGTGACCCTGGGCAAGTCATTTAACCCTGTTGGCCTCAGTTTCCTCATCTGTAAAATGATCTGGAGAAGGAAATGGCAAACCACTGCAGTATCTTTGCCAAGAAAATCCCAAATGACATCATGGAAAGTCAGACTGAAAAAGGACTGAACAGCTTCCTGACTCCAGGCCCAGCGCTCTATCCACTGAGCCATTGGGCTGCCCTGATACAAGTCAGTTAACTCCTACTCCCGTGGAGCTTACATTCTGTGAGATGACACAGTATATATGTAGATAAGTACATACTATTTCTGTATCTGTATACACACACATATGTATCTATACATATATCCATACACACATACATCCATACACACATGCATATGGCATGCAAAATAGGTAGAGAGGGCACTAGCAGATGGGGGGATTCAGGGAAGTCTTTTTGTCCAAGGTGGCAGTGGAGGCAAAGCTTGAAGAGAAATCTGCAGCAAAGATGAAGGGTTAGCACATTCCAGGCACAAAAGGACAGAGGAGAGATCCAAAGAGAGAAGATGGTGTGTGTGTGTGTGTGTGTGTGTGTGTGTGTGTGTGTGTGTGTGTGTGTGTGTGTGTGTGTGTATAAAAAGAGAGGGCAGGTAGGTGGCACAATGGATAGAGCACTGGCCCTGAAGTCAGGAGGACCTGAGTTCAAATCTAACCTCAGACCAAACACTTGACACTAGCTGTGTGACTCTGGGCAAGTCACTTAACCTCAATTGCCTAAAAAGAAGAGAGAGAGAAAAAAGCAGTTGGGTTGAATGGTCTGGTGCCAGTGGGAGAGTAATATATGATGAGGCTGGAAAGTTAATTGGGGCCAGGTGTGAAGGACTTTGAAAGCCAAACATAGCAGTTTGTACCTGATCCTACAAGTCATGGAAAGTCACTGGAGTTTATTGAGTGACATGACCAGACATATCCATAAGTAAATGCTCTTTGGCTGCTCTGTGCAGAATAAGAGTGGAGGGACCAATTAGAAGGCCACTGTTGTAGTGTGGACAAGAGCTGACGAATGCCTGCAATAAGGGGTGTACATGTGAGGAGAGAGAAGGGGATGAATATTATGGAGGGCAAGATGCAGTAACTAATTGGAAAAAAGAGGTGAGGAATTGGGGATGACTGCAAAGCCCAGGAGAATGGAAGAATTGTGGTGCCTTTGGCAGACTGAGGTGGTGCTATTAGTGGATAGAGTGCTAGGCCTAGAGTCAGAAAGACCTGAGTTCAAATGTGGCCCCAGACACTAACTGGCTGTGTGACCTTGGGTAAGTCACTTAACCTCTGTTTGCCTAAGTTTCCTCCACTATAAAATGAGGGTAATAATGGCATCTACCTCCCAGAATTGTTGTAAAGATCAAATGAGATAATATCTGTAAAGAGCTTAGCACAGTGCCTAGCACGTAGTAGGTGTTCTATAAACGCTAGCTATCCTTATTATTGTTTAGGAAAGTTTAGAAGAGGGCTGGGTTTTGGAGGGGGGAAGATAACAAGTCTTGATAAAGACATATTGAGTTTAAGGTATCTATGGAATATCCAGTTTGAAATATCCAATAGACAGTGATTTAGGCCTAGAAGTCAGGAGAGAGCCAGGAGCTTAGTGTATGAATGCCTGGACGATGTTTAACCCATGGGATCTAATGAGGCCCCCAAGAGGGAGAGGATGGAGAGAGGGGAGAAAAGAACTTAGGATAGGGCCTTGGGGAATCCCCTGAGGTCAGGAGTCTCATCTGCTCATTGTTATAAGAATATAATGAAATAATATGAATGATAGAACCCCCTAAAAGTATGAAACACTGAACAAATAGAAGGTATTTCCTTTTTTAAAGGTTGGAAATGTGTTTTAAAGTAAGCTTGTATTTCTTCTCTTTCTCCAACAGGGGACATGGTCTCGAAGTACCGAGAACCTTTGATTCACACCTTCCTGAGGGGAGCAAAAGATCCAGACGGGAGCCACAGGGCCAGCAGTTTGTCCAACCTCGGAGAACTCTGTCAGAGGCTGCACTTTCTTTTGGGTCCCGTGGTTCACGAGGTATCATATGATGCTTTCTGCACGGCTTCCTTTGAGCTTGTATCTCTCACTGGAATGTAATGACCTTTAGGATGTTGCTATAAGCATGAATTATGCCGTTGTCCTTCTGAATTTGAGTCCCCTCCTTCACCATCCTCATTAATAGTGTCACTCTTGTTTTTGAAGAGGATGGTGGTGGTGCTGATGGTGTCTCTAGATGGGGAGAAAAGACAGATTAACGTGACCTGCAGTTCTTTTGTTCTGCATGTATGTGTGTGCACATATATATATGTGTGTCTATCTGCATGTGTCTGTTTAACATACATGCATAGATATCTGTGTCAGTCACACTTTGGTTTACTCATGTGTCTGCTTACTTTGCACAAAAAGGCTTTGAGAATGAAAGTTTAGGGGATGCTGGGTAGAGTGTGCGTGATTTGGGAGGCAATGTGCCTATTGACTATCTAATTTTAAATACTTGAATATTGTATTCAGAAGAATCTACTTCATGAGAAATACGTTATTTCCTGAATCTGCATTTGACACTCCATGCAGAGAGATAAATAGGCACCTTCCTCTATTTGCTGCAATTCCTCTGCTCCCTGCTATTAAGCGCCTTTGCTTTATTGGTAATAAGGTACTTTGGCTGTTATCGGATTCTAATTACAAGGGCTTCTGCTGTTATGTAATGGTGACCTACGGCTTTTATCACATGTAGCTTCCACATCAGCTGGCTCTTCCTTTTTCCCCAAGGGCTTTTTCCTGAAGGTCTACAAGTCTTGTTCTCATACCCAGGGTCTGAATTTGATCTTTAATCTCTTAGAAATTGTTCTTCATGCCAGAATTTTCAGGTACTTAGAAACCTGAGGGCCCTCCCTTACATCTGGATGGTCAGGCACCATGGTTCTGAGTCACAATTGTGAATACTACTTTGCCAATAGATGACTTAACGAATGTGAAGTCCTGATATCTAACAAACAATAAGGTGTCTGGTAGTGGTTATGTCTTGCTTTCTCTTCCCCCATGATATCTTTTGAATGAATCAATCAATCAGTGAATCAATGCCTATTGGTCACACCCTGCTCTTCCACCGTAGCCTCTCTTGTTCAGGCTGCTCTCCCGCTTACGCCGCTTGTCCCTCCTCATCTCGAAGGCGTTCAGTGCCTTCTTTATTGCCTGCTGAGTAGCTCCTGCATTCCAGGCTCTGTGGAACGTGCCTCCAGGTCACCTCCCTAGCCTTACTTCAGACTCCTTCTCGCCATCTGACTTTCTGCTCCTGCCCTTTTCCGTTTCTGCTCTGTTCATATTATCCCCCTACACCTGCAGTCTGTGTCTGCCCACACCCCCAGTCTTCATCTGTTAAAATCCCTTGTACCATGACTATTTCCGGTCTGTGTATTCTTGCCCTCCACCCCCTTTCCAAGCCATGTGGTTGTAAGCTCTGGACTCTCATAATCTATGAATCCCCAGTGCCTGAGGCTGTGGCTTGTCTGTAGTAGCCGATTAATAAAAGTTTTGTTGAATTGAATTTAACAGTAGCTCTAGGTTAAGGCTTCTATGTGATGACTCTGTCATTAGCTGGAACAAAAGGGAAAGAGAAAAGCCTGGAGAGATTGTTTTTCTAATGTGATGTTACTGCCCTTCATGCTGTTCTGAGCCCTCCCCCCCAGCACACAGTGTATGTCCCTCATCACACCAAGATCGCTCGCCTTAGAACCAGAACCAAATATTGCTTCAACCACTACTGGAATGGGCATGTGGAATGGGAAGGAGTCTTCATCATTATCCTGAATGTTGATATGTGATATCAATCTGTGGAATAGAGACTGCCTTTACCCTAATCACTGACCCACCATTGGAGGCTTAAAGGGCAGGAGCACAAATCTTGCTCATTGACCTTCCTGCGTCCTAAGATCCCTACTGACCTTCAGTCCCTTGACCTCCTCCTCCTCCGCGCTCCTTGTCTCCCAGACCATCTCCCCTGCACTGGTCACTCTCTCTTCTTCTCCCCATCTTGGCCCTTAAGTGAACCAGTCCAACTCTACACTGTCCTCCTCCCCTTACCCCCTTATCACATCACTGATTACAGCCAGCCAAGCTATGGATCACTCCCACCATTTGTCACCTTCTCAACGTGCTGCTGAATGAAACTGGAGAAAATCGCGCAACTGGTTCCACTGTGGATTTAGGTCACCCTACCTCAACTGGGCCCTCACTGTCGCTAGGCCATCCTGCTGTATCCCACTTACCAACTATCCTGCTCACCACAGGCTCTTCCAAACCTTCTCATTCTTCCTCAGACCTCCATGGCTCTCCCTCCCCCAACTCTCTCAGCAGAGAACCTCGCCTCATATTTTACTGAAAGAATTAAGGCCATTGGCTGTGAACTCCCTCTTCTTATATCCTATCACTTAGGAGCCTTTGACCATTCTCTCCTTCACCCCATCTCACATGATGAAGTGGCTTTACTCCAACCCCTCCACTAGGTTCAATCGATCTCATTCCGTCCTCTGTCTTTCCCACTCTCTCACTTATTTTCAATCTCTCCCTCTCTACTGGCTCATTTCCTGGCTGTCTACAAATATGTCCATATTTTCCCCCTTACCAGCCTTCACTTGAGCTTTCCATCACCTGCTAACTATCATCCTATATCTCTTCTGCCCTTGGTAGTTAAATTCCTCGAAAGGCCATCTACAATAGGTACCTTCACTTTCTCTCCTCTCACTCTCTTCTTAACCCCTTATAATCTGGCTTCTGACATTATCATTTCACTGAAGCTGCTCTCTCCAGAGTTACTAATGGTCTCTTAGTTGCCAGATTCAGTGGCCTTTTCTCAATCCTCATTCTCCTTGACCTCTCTGCAGCCTTGGGCACTGTTTAACACTCTCTTCTCCTTAATACATCTTTTCTCCCTAGGTTTTCAGGACACCATTTTACTCTCTTCTGGTTCTCCTCCTACCTCTCTGACCGCTGCTTCTCTGTTTCCTTTGCTGGAACCTCCTCCAGATCATGCCCTCTAGCAGTAGGTGTCCCTCAGGGTTCTGTCCTGGGTCCTCTTCTTTTCTCCCTCTATACTACTTCACTTGGTGATCTCCTCAGCTCACATGGAATTTAATTACCACCTCTGTGCTGATGGTTTTCACATCGACCTTTCCTGCCCCAAACTCTCTGCTAGCCTCCAGTTTAACATCCAGCTGCCTTTCAGACATCTCAAACTGATTATCCAATCTTCAATTTAATATGTCCAAAATGGAACTCATTATTTTCCCCACTGAGCTCTCCCTTCCTCCCTCCACTAATATTACTATAGAGGGCAATACCATCTTCCCTGTCCTCCAGGCTCAGAACCTAGGAGTCATCCTAGACTCTTCACTATCTCTCATCCTGTGCTTCCCCCGCCCCACCCATATCCAAGCTGTTGCAAAGGACTGCTGATTTCACCTCTGCAGTGTCTCTCGAATACATCCCCTTCTGTCCTCTGACACTATCTACTGTAGTTCAAGCCCTCATCCCCTCACACTTGGACTGTTGCAGTAGCTTCTGGGGGGGATCTATCTACCTCGAGTCTCTCCCTGCTCCAATCCTTCCTTTATTCAGTCACTAAAGTGATTTTCCTAAAGTGCAGCCTGACTATTTCTCCTCGCCTCCCACTCAATAAACTCCGGTGGCTCCTTGTCACCTCCAGGGTCAAAATGCTCTGTTTGACACTCAAAATCCTTCATAACCCAGCCCCTTCCTGCCTTTCCCGTCTTCTTACACCATACTTCCCAACCAGGTACTCTCCCATTCAGTGACACTGGCCTCCTGGCTGTCACACAAACAACACAGCCTATCTCTCGGCCCTGGGAATCCTCTCTGGCTGTCTCCAATCCCTGAAACACTCTCCCTCATCTGCTCTGACTACTGCCCTTCCTGGCTTCCTTTAAGTCCCAACTAAAATCCCACCTTCTACAGGAAGCCTTCCCCAACCCCTCTTAATTCCAGTGCCTGCCTGCTGTTATTTCCTATTTATCATGTGTATAGGTAGCTCTCGCTCACTCTCTCTCTCTCTGTTTATTTGCATGTTGTTTCCCTCAGTAGATTGTGAGCTCCTTGAGGGCAGGGACTGTCTTTTGTTTATTATATCCCCAGTGCACATATTAGGCACTTAATAAATGTTTATTGATCGACTGTTTCTAAAGAAGAGAAGGCTAATTAAGTGCATTCATTGGAGAGACAAAGCCTGGTATGTATTTTTTAATGTATAAAGCTGTTTCTGTGGCCCTAAAAGCATGAAAATTTCTGCACAAGGATAGATGATTGTAAGTGTAGATTTTTAAGTGCAATTTCTGCAGACCCCAAAATTGGCTTTTTCCTCTCCTGCCGGGCGGAGAACCCAGGTTGCTCGTGAGAATAGATTTGTGGCGTGTGAAAAGGTAGTGGCAAGAAGCGTCATGTATCTTAGTATTAATGGAACCGCTCTTAGCCACGAAACATCAGAAGGCAGGATATTCCCTGTGATTTGAAAACCCAGGTGTTTCCATCCCACACAGCCGCTGTCTCTTCCTCTTAGATGTTCCTTCTTATGTAGCATCCCACACTTGCCTTGTCATCGAAGACCAGCCAGGCTGCTGCCAAGGGCTGCATTTTACCTTCACTAGATGGCAGGTCTCAACAAGTGTGAACAGCTGTCCTTGTCAGGAGAACTTTCCTAAGTGGCCATGGCTGGAGACCCTTCCCCAGGTGTTTGAGAAAGGGGACATTTTTCTCTGGATTTTGAGGGGTTCTTTGACAGCTTTTTCTGTTTCCCGGATAATCCCTTAAGATCCTTTGAAGCTCTGAGATCGTTTGTTCTGGGAGAGCTCAGCCTCTCCTCATCACTTCTTCTGTTACCATCACTTTGATGGGCTTAGACTTTTTAATCTCAGTAATGCTTAGGTCCAGTGAGCTCAGTTGCACAGGTGCTCTATGAGGCAGCAGTCAGTCAACAAGAATGTATTTATTTATTTAAGTGACCACTTTTTCTTTCTAGCAAGGTATGTATTAAGCACCTACTGGGTGCCAGGCATTGTGTGGCTCAGTAAGACAGTCCCCAGCCTCAAGGGGCTTATGTTCTACTGAGAGAAACAGTATGTTCACAGACAACTAAATACAGGATATATGAAAAACAGAGTTATTTTAGTGGGAGGAATCAGGGAAGGCTTCCTGAAGCAGGTGGCACTGGAGATGTGGAAGGAGAACACTCTAGGCATGGGCCAAAACCTGTGCAAAGGTGTGTAGACAGGATTTGGAATGTTACCTGCGAGGAATGGCAAGGAGTCCAGTTTGATGGGAAAAATAGGCTAGAGCCAAATTATAAAGGGTTCTAAACACAGAACAGAGAAGTCTGTGCTTTGTCCTTGAGATCACCAAGACTTCTTGAGTAGGAAAGTGACATTGTCAGGTCTGTGGATTTGGAAATCCCATTTGGAAGCTGTGTGGAGGATGGATCGGGGGGGAGAGGCCGGGTGCTGGGAGACCATTGAAGAGGCTGTTGGAATCATTCAGATGGAAGGTGATGAAGGCCTGACTTGGGAATGAACAGCACCTACTGTGTGCCCAGTACAGTGCCAAGCTGGGGATACAAATGGAAAAGCAAGACAGGCCCTGTCCTTAAGGAGCTTACTTTCTAATAGGATAGCTAAGCCACATGGGGAAGTGGGGAACAGGGAGAGGCCTCGTGGAGTCTGGGCAGATGAGAAGAAGATGGGTGTCTGGGCTGTACAGCATGGTGTGGTCTGGTCTTGTCCAGATGGGTGAGAGGGAAGAGTCCAGGATGACTCCCCTGGCTCAGTCAGTCAAATAGCATTTACTAAGTGTCTTCAGTGTGCCAGGGACTGTGCAGAGTGCTAAGGATATAAAGAAAGGGGAAAACAGTCTTGCTCTCTCACAGACTGACAGGAGAGACCACATGACAACCCCTGTGTGCAAAGAGATGTGTACAGGACAAATTGGGGTCGTCTCAGAGAGAAGGCGTGAAGATGAAGGAGACCCATAGTTTAAGAAGTGCCAAGTGGGAGAGACTCAGGGCAGCAGCTATTGCAGCAATCCGGGTGTGAGATGATGGGGGCCTACACCAGGGTGGTGGCAATGTCAGAGGAGAGAAGGGAGCAGTATCTGCAGGAGATGTCGGGGTGTGACGACACCGATGTGGCAAGCTTGTGCGATTCTGAGTGTGGTGGTGCCCTTGATGGAAATGGGAAATTAGGAAGAGGTTGTGAGTTTGGGAGGAAATTAAATTTAGCATGACCTTAGCAATGTATTATTGGGAAACTCAGATACGAACAATTAGTTCTCTTCAATTAATCAATAAACATTTATTAAGCACCTACACGTGCCAGGCACTGTGCTTTAGATAGAGCAAAGTGTTGCCATCTTGGTCTTAACCACTTTCTAGACATCTCTTTTCCATCCTGTCCACACTCAGGCCTCCTCTTCCATCCAGAAATCATCAGACCACAGACTCTCTTGGGGTTAGCTCTCACTTTACCTTGTTCCAAGTTCACCATCCCACTTCTAGAAATCTCTATCATAGCTTATAATAATAATAACTCTCTACGGTTTGCAAAGATATTATCTCACTTGAGCTTCACCAAAACCAACTGCATGAGATAGATAGTAATGTAATCCCTGTTTTTACAGATGAGGAAACTGAGGATGAGAGGTTAGGTGATCTGTCTAGGATCACACATTTAGTAAGTGTCTGAGGTAGGATTTGAACTCAGGTCTTCTAGCTTGAAGACAATACTCTCTTCACTGTGCCACCTCACTGCCTATACTCCAGCCTCCTCCTCTTCCTCCTTCTCTTCCTCCTCCTTCTCTTCCTACCTGTGGCTCTGATTGATGAGCTTTCACCTTATTTTACTAGCTCAGAAAATGGAAATCAAATCAAGATATATCAATTGACCCTCCATCCTGACTACCACTCTGCTGATGTGTTATCTTCCTCCCTTAGAATGTAATGCCCTCCTTGAGGGCAAGGACTGTCTTGCTTACTTATTGTTCTGTCCCTAGAGCCTAGCACACAGTATTTGCGTAATATGTGTATTTTTATTTAATCAATTAGGGCTTTGTGGCTTGCACATTCAAAATCATCATCAGTGCCCTTACTCCATGAATGTGTGTCTCTCTAGACTATGGGAAGATCTTGATTTGGGTGGCCCACATTTAGACTGTATGATCTGATGTGCTCACTAATAGAAATATCCAGGACTCAGGTTCAACTGTTCTAAAATTCTATACAAGGAATTCAGGTTTTTCTTCTATGTAGTGTCAAGATTTGACATGCTTGGGAAGCGTTTTTGTTTCTCTCTTTCTGCTGGTTCCTGTCAAGAGCTGTCTTACTTGAAAACACAGAGACGGTATGGTACAGTGGAAAGAACATTGGATTTGGGCTTAGGAGAATGACTCTTCCTTTGTGACACTGAATAAGTTTCTTCACCGCTCTTGGCTTTACTTTTTTTTATTTTTCTGCAAAATGAAATGGTTAAACTATATCAGTGGTTGTTACCGAGGGCCCATGGGTGGATTTCAGGAGATCTGTGAATTTGAGTGGGAAAAAAAATATGCATTTTTTATTTTCACTAACCTCTCACTGAAATTTAACAACAAACAGATTCTGAGAAGCAGCCCATCAGCTTCACCAGATTGCTTATGGGGTCCGTGATACGAAAAAAAAAAAAGTTAAAGACCTCTGAAATAGACATTCTCCAACTTTTCTCCTAGATCTGACATCCCATGAAATTGAACCTCAATAGCCATGAGCTTCCTTCATCCTTATCTCTCTTCTCCACAAGTAGGTATGATTTATAATTAAATCAGGAAGGAAGAAGCACTCCTCCGCATGGTTAATAAGATGTTTTCAGCGACTCAAAACAGGTGGCGCACAGGTCACATAGACCTGGTTTCAGCCTCTGGGAGGAATTAGAGATAGTAGAAAAGAAACGTTAAACCAATGCATGACTAAATAGACTTCACATCATATGTAGGTCAAGGCTTTTAGGGCAGAAGGCAGGGATAAGCCGATAATTGGAGTGGTGGAGGTAAGAGAGAGGAGCTGAGCTAGTTCCCATGTTCCAGCAGGACAGACAGGAGAGAATGACCACGTGGCCTAGGGAGCACCTCTCCTCCCAGTTTTTAACAAGATATCTTTCTTCCAGAGGTGCAGGGGCTGAGGTGGTAGGGAATTTAAGGAGTCTACCATAAAAGGGAAAAAGAAAATTCTTTTTATTCTTCCAGCTCTGCTATCTTTAGAAGTTGTCAGGTTTTTAAAATAGACTCTCAGAAGCCATTGTGTGTCATGGGACTTGGGCCTGATCTTCCAGAATTGCTCAGGAAACCTCAGGAGCAGCACCACGTCTGTTCACAGTTCCCTTCCTATTTTTTCCTGGATGGTTGAGTGCACCAAGGCTTGGTACCCTCTCGCATATCAATCACCCCTCACCAGGTGGAAAGCAGGCGGCTGCTTTCCAGCTCATTTCAGTGAGGTGGGGCCTACACGTGTGTGTATGTGAGGAGGGGGTGTTGGAGGGCTGACCTGTCTAAGAGGAAAGCAGTTTTATAGGTAGGTGGTTTTGTGCTTCTCCTCACCACCCCTGATTCCAGATGCTGCTAGAATCACAAGTGAGTTCTGAACCCTGAGAATTGCTATAAAGGCATGGTCCCCACAACGTAATGAATCAGAGCCAGGAAAAAAACTCAGCAAAAAACAGGCAGCCAGTGGGTGTTCTAGATTAGGAAGAAGATAGACCAAAATCTGTCAAGGGGAAGGACCGCAGTCTCCTTAACCAGACCTAAAGGGAGGGAGGCAAAAAAGAAGCGCCTGCCCTTCCTTCTGTCCCACGCGCACTTTCACCCCAGGTCCCACCTGGCTGCATCAACCCCAGGGCTTCTGTGTGTCAGGAGGGACTCGGGCTCAGCTCAAACTTGTCTCTCTGATTTTAGCTCTTACCTTGTAAACCCTCTACCTCCACATGGAATTAGCTCTTATATTTGCTGCCTGCTTGGAGGACACCCAAACACATTCCTGCTTGGGCTGACGAGCCTGAGGATCCCGTGAATGCCAGGCCCATCGAGGCTTCTCTGGGTCTTGCATTTGAGGTGACCAACAGCATTAAGTGGTGGCATGGAGAAGACTTGGCTGGGTCTCCTGAGAAGCAGACACCAGATTTGAGCTGTTTGGAGTTTTCCCTTCTGTTGTGGGTTGCAAGTTTATCTATTAGAATTAGAATTTGATTGAATGCCAGTGCATCCCAGATGCAATTATCTTTAAGAACACGCTGCTTCTGCTGATCCTCTCTGCTGTCGCTGATTAATTAGGCACTTTGAACTGTGCCCAACTGTTTGAAAGCTGTGACAAATACAACCTGCAGAGTTTAAATTTCCGACAAGCTCCTCTTCCCGTGCATTCCTGAGATCTTTTTTTTAAGCCATTTTTAAAGAAAACTTAGTATGTATTTGTACATATTTACAAACACACGGTCTGCCTGTTTCTTTATTGCAGAAAGATTATCTTTTCTGTTGGCTAAGAAATATATTAATAGATATTGTTAGCAGAAGGCATGCTAATTTTGGAATTAGAGTATCTGAGTTCAAATGCTGTTCCATTCCTTAGGTTGCCTAGAGTGAGTCCCTTACCCTTCAGTCAGCTCTGAATGAGAGGTTGGACTCATTTGCCCCTAATCTTCCCTTGAAGGTCTAAATCTTGTGTTAGGTAGATAGATAGATAGATAGATAGATAGATAGATAGATAGATAGATAGATAGATAGATAGAGTTTTTTTTAACACAACTTTTTTTTTAAGCAGATAACCATCCTGCAGTTTTGACTTGGGTGAACGTTGTTAACAACACTGATTCTTTCTTTCAGGTTCTCACACTTGAATTTTCTCTTTTACAGTGTTGGATCTTTTAAAACAGAATTTCTCGCTGAAGGGAATTAGGAACTTTAATTTTATAGTGTGTCATTCTAGGGCCTAGAATTCTCTGAGGACTCCCAAGCAGGAGGGAGGTCAGGGGAAAAGCTACTTGTTTCAGTGCTCCCTAGTTATTAGATATTTCTGAAGTACTGGATTTGGGAACATCATTCCCAGGCAGTCTTATTACCCTCCTGTTTTACAGCCTAAGAAACCTGCCCTCGGTGACTCATGCTGTGAGGTTGGGGCTAACATTGGATCAGAGAGGGCTGGGTAGTCCGGACATGCCAGTGAGCCGTCTGAGGCTTCCCGTGTCCCAGAGCATGTGCAGAATCACGTTTGGCCTCGAACATTGAAGCCTGATCAGAAGAGTTTCCACGACTGTCAGTCTGTTTGCTCTGTTTTTGCCCTATTTTGACAAGTGACAGATCCTCTCATTTCCAGGGGAAATATTTCCATGTTGCTTTTTTTTTTCCCTTTAACAAGTCATTATGTCTCTATATGTATTGCCATTTCCTTCCCATTCCCCTACATGCCTCTGAGACACTGGCGTCACTTTTCCCTTCAAAATCAAGAGACTTGGAGCTGGTTTACCTCCATTGAAGGAGGGAAATTGAGAATGCAGAATGAGGGTTGAGTCTTGAGAATGACAGACATTATTGCCTACTTTAAACCGGACCGCTGCTATTAAATTTAAAGTAAAGTTCGGTGAAAGGCTGGCTGTTCCCTGACTGCACCTTTCCTGTCTTCCCAGGTGACATCTTGCTTGATAGCTGTGGCGAAGACAGACCCTGAGGCCCAGGTGCGAAGAGCCGCTGTCCACGTGGTGGTGCTTCTGCTCCGTGGGCTCAGCCAGAGAGCCACTGAAGTAAGTGTGTCCCGACACCCATCTGGCCGTCAGCGGAGCGGGCGGCAGGTTTGGTGTATGCAGATGCCCTTTCATGCACACATCAGTCCGGAGGGTTTATCCTCAGCGAGTGCCTCTCTGTCTTCTCTATGACATGTGTGCCAAACAGAACCCCGACTGCCAGGAATGCCAGTGCCGCGGCTCGCACTTAGATGCCACAAGTTCTTTAATTCACCTTGTAGGGACAAGTTTCCAAGAGTAACATTCACGAGGTGAGTTAGCTGGAACGTGCCTCGGCCTCTCTGACATGAACTTTAGTGACTCCTCGCCTTGACTCAGTGGTTACTGGTGCTGAATCACTGCAAAACCCAGTAGGAAGATTTCTTTTTGAGAGGCTGCTGATAGCCATTCAGACCAGGGTGTGGTGGATGGGATTTTATTTTGCGTTTTAAATGAACCATTTGCCCTCGAGGGATTCTTCCCTAGATCCCTGACAAAGTAGGGAGAAAGGTTAGAGAATTATATCCCTCTGGAAGGAACTTCAGAAATCCTCACATTCAGCACCCTCATTTTACAGGGAGCAAACTGAGGCCCTAAGAAGTTTAATAATTATAATAAGTAATGATAGCTAATAGTAATAATAGTTAATATCCATATAGTATTTAAGGTTTGCAAAGCACTTTACCTGTATTATCTTATTTGTTTCCCACAATAAACCTGTGAAACAGGTACTGTTATTAACCTCATTTTACAGATGAAGAAACTAAAGTGAAGAAAAGTTAAATGACATTTCCAGGGTCACCCTGCTAGCATCTGAAGCAGGATTCAAACTCTGGTCCTCCTGAGTCCAAGCCTAGTACTCTTATCCTCTGTTCTACCTAGCTGCCCCAGGTAACTTGTTCAAGGTTAATTCAATTAAATTCAACAGACTGTTATAAGGGAATCCTTATTATGTGTTGGGGATGCAATAACAAAAGCAAGAGTTTCTGCCCTCAGAGAGCTTACATTCTACTAGGGGACGAACCATGTTCACACAAGGTATTTTGAGGTAGGAAAGAACACTTTCAGCTGAAGAGATAAGGAGAAGTTTCATGGAGGAAGAGACTGCGGAGCCCAGGATCACACAGCTAGGAAGTATCTGCGGCTGAATTTGAACTCAGGTCTTCCTAACTGTAGGCCCAGTGCTCTATCCCATGTGCCATCAGCTACCCTTCATAGGAGAAAGTATGTGCTAATTCACAGACGCAGGCTTGAGAGGTTGAGTTTAGGAGACAGATAATCATGCACTGTTGGTAGAGCCGTGAAGTGACCCATCCATTCTGGAAAGCGTTGTTGGAACTAGTCCCAAAAAAGTAACTAAACTGTGCGTATCCTCTGATCCGAGAGTAGCACTACTAACTGTCCCAAAGAGATTCTTAGGAAAAGAACCCGCATGCATAAAAACATTTACGGCAGCCATTCTTGTCATGGCAAAAACTGGAAACTCAAGAGTGTCCACCAATTGGGGATTGGCTAAAAATGTTATGGCAGACGAATGTCATGGAATATTGTTGTGCCATAAGAAGTGATGAAAGGGATGGTTTCAGAGAAACCTGGAAAGACTTCTATGAACTGATGCAGGGTGAAGTGAACAGAACCAGGAGAACGGTTTATATAATGACAACAGCCTTGTGAAAACGAACAACTTTGAAAGACTTAAGAACTGTGATCAACACGGTGACCAATCAAAATTCCAGAGGGCTGATGAAAAAGAATAGTAACCATTTCCTGACAGAGAAGAGGTGAACTAAGAGTACAAAATGAGATGCACATTTTTAGACAGGGCCAGTGTGGGAATTTGTTTTGCTTTTTTGCAACAAATATGTATTTGTGGTAAAGGCTTTGTTTTCCTTTTTTTCCCCAGGGACAGGAAATAAATGCCATTAATTTTTTTTTTTTAAAAAAAGGTAATAGACCCCTTCGGCTGAAATGTAGAGCATATAAAGAGAAATAGTGTGAAATAAGGCTGGAAAGAAAAGTGTGTGCCATATTGTGAAAGGCTTTCGATATGAGGCTAAGAAGTTAGTCTGAAGGTAAGAAAAACCACTGAAGGCTTTTGAACAGGTGATACACATGACTAGATCTGTGCCTCAGGAATATTATTTGGACAGCTCTATGGAGAATTGTTTGGAAAGGGAACGGACGGGAAGGAGGGAGACCAATTAAGAGGCTCCATGTGAGGCGACATTATGGCGGAAGCTATGTGAATAGAGCATGGGCGCTGAGGGGAGGCACACTGCAGAAGCAAAATCCACAGGACTTGCCAGTTCTCACCATATGTGGGAGTTGAGGGAAGGGGATGAGTCAAATATGACTCGGAAGTTACTAACCTGGGTGACTGGGAGGGTGGTGGTGCCCACCGCTGAACTGGGAAGTCTTTGGGAAGGGAAGATTTAAAGGAGAATGTGATGAGGTCTCTTGTAGACATGTTGAGTTTGAGATGCCAGTGGTACCTCCACGTGGAAGTGGCCAGTAGGCGCTTAGAGATGTGTGGACCAGAATACAGGAGAGAGAAGATTAGGTCTGGCGATGTCACTTTGGGAAAAGGCCACAGAGAAGCGATACTTGATTTTGGAGGAACAAAGGACTTTGCCACCAAAAAATGTAGTGGGGGGGGAGGGGACTGATACTTAGAGATGGTGAGCCAGCAAAGGTACCATGGGATAAGAAGAATCAGGAGAGAAGGGGGTCACTGTGGCCAAGGATCAGCGGACTGTAGGCTGAGAGCTAGAGGAGATCTTAGATGTCATCTATTCCAAAGCCATCGTTTTACGGAAGAGAAGACTGATGCCCAGAGAGATGAAGTGATTTGCCCCAGGTCACCCCAGTAATTGGTGGTGAAGATAAGGATTGCACCTAGGCCCTCTGACTCTAGATGCAGCCCTCCTTCTCACAACCATTCAAATCCAAGAGGAAGAGATGGCAAACAGTGTCCAGAGCTACAGAGAAGACAAGGAAGAACGATAGGATTTAGCAATTTGGAGTTCATTAGTAGTTTTTGAGATCTGTTTCATCATAGTCGGGAAGTCTGAAGCCAGATTACAAGGGACTGAGAAGTGATGGGGGGATGAGGAAATGATGGCAGCAAAATGTAGACTGCTCTTTTATTTAAGAGCTTGGCAGTAAAAGAGAAGAGAGAAATAAGACAGTGGGTTCCAGGGTCAAATGAAGGGTTGTTTTCTTTTAAGGATAGGAAAGACCATGTCATTTTTATAGGGAAGTAGTCATTGGCCAGGGAAGAGAATGATAGATAGAAGTAGCCCCTGGAAGGCAGATTGGAGGGTATGAGGTCAAGGGCACAAGCAGGAAGTTGGCCTTGGAAAGGAGAAAGGCCACCCAGCTTCTTCCAGGGCTCAGAGACTTGGGGCATGAGAAGAGACAGGTGAAGGAAGGATGTGGAAGATGTCCTCCATTCTTTCAGTAAAGTAGAATATAAGATCATCTGCTTAGACAGAGTAGGGATTGATTAGTGAAGGCTGCCGCTTTTACCTGGGGCAAGGTAAAAGGTTTGCCTTGTAGCAGCGAGGACCCAGTTGATAATAGATAGCATGAATTTGTTGTGGATCAAGCAATCATAGTTCTTGACTTCTGCCAGCAGCTTCTTGAGTAGTGAGTGGCCTTAGGACAAAGGGGCAAAAGGGATTCAGTGGTGGAGGACAGTGCATTGCTGAACTGGTTACCAGTAAGTAGGGCTGAGACTGTGAAGGAAAGAAAGTGAGGCCAGAGCAGGGGTATAATCAAGTTACCATAGGAGAACAGGGCTGTCCTGTGGATCAAGCGTGGGTTTAAGAAGAGTGAGGCAGGAGGGTATTATGGTCAGGGAGGGGCATTCCAGGGGTCAGGATCATGCCCATGAACCAGGGTGGGGTGATGGTGAAGTCTGAATTACGTTTGCCCTGTGAGTGCCTGAAGTAGAATAATGGAGTTGATAATTAGGGAGATGAGGCTGTTTCACTGTGCCTGCCAGATTCCCCAAGAATGAGGGCCAGAGTTGAGTGGAAGAGAATACTAAATACTGTGAGACTGTTATTGACAGCTTGAGTAAAGAGGGAGAGTGATGTGAAGGCTAAGCAGGGAGCTGTGGTGGCAGGGTCTGGACGGAGCAACAGATGCCAGTCCTCTTGCTTGCTCGGCATCTTCTACAAGAAGCAGCCAGAGCTGCAGAGGATGGCAGCAACCAGGTCCCTTCCAGAAAAAGCCAAGGTTCCTTGAGTGCCACAAGCCGCAAAGAGTATGAGAGGAAGCCGGCCAAGATGAAGAGGAGTTTGCTAGCAGTAGAAGGGACTCTAGGAGGCTGAGCCAGGGAGAGTAAAAGTTTGAGGTGAGGTAGAAGGGGAAGTTGTTTTGTTTTTGTTCTTTTCCTCTGAACTGTAGGGATCAAGGAAGAAGGAGGTATGAATTTCCTAGCATAGGGCGGGGAAAGTACCAGGTGATTGGAACAGGAAATCAACATCAGGGGCAGTGGTGTAGGAAGCAGGGGATGATACCAGAGGCAGCTGTCACTGCCAGACTCCTACGTGATCCCTGTGTGTGGAAAGAAGCCCCATGTCCTCGTAACCCTCTCCTTCCTTACAGATTCTGGGGCAGGTTAGTGTCCGGTTGTCGCAGACTTCCAGGCAGTCATTGACTCATTCATAGGATCCTAGAAGAGGCCTTGGAAGCCACCAAGCCTTTCGTTTACAGAGGAGGAAACAATGGCATAAGGGAGTCTGGTGAGTTGCCCAGGATCCCACGACTAGTAAAAGGCCAAGATAGGATTTGAACATGTATAGGGCCCTATGCACTATGCTATTCTTTCAACAGATATTTATTTGGTCCTCTTACCATGTGGAAGGTGTCATGTTAGGTGCTGTGAAGGATGAAAATAAGTTCAAGAAGAGTTTGACACTTGACACTTAACTAGCTGTGTGACCCTGGGCAAGTCACTTAACCCCAATTGCCTCACCAGAAAAGGGAAAAAAAAAGTTTGAGATAAATTCATGCATGAATTTAGTGGCCTGTGGGGAAATGAGAAATGTCGAGACACGCATCTCTTACCTTAGAGGTCTGATATCATGGAGAATCACTGTCCTGCCCCATGAGGCACTCTCCAGCTGTCAGACACACAGACTGCTGGGCTAGAATCCCCATGGCTCTGACTCGGCAAGGCAGCTCTTAACAGCAGACCCAGGAGACAGAATGCAAAGGTGTGTATTACTGCCACGGAGCCTCGCAGGTGACACTTTCTAGTTTGGCATTTTGAACCAGTCAGCCCATGGGCTTCATCAAGCCAGAGTTTGCCTGCATCGAGTTCCTGATCCTTCTGTCTTACTGCCGTTTCCTCATGAACGTACGAGCAGTCTTCCCTTCCACACTTGCCTTTTCTCAGAGTCTCCTGCCTGCAGGTGTTTCACTGCCCTCCGTGGGCTGGAAGGGGGGGGCTCCTGATAGTGTGTGGAATTTCACTTCCAGCCCTTTCTGTCTTGTGGGGCTTTCAGAGCTTCTCTGTGTGCAAGAGCTGTTTGGCAGCCCCTCAGAGGCAGGTGTGTCATACCTAGTGACAAAAATACTTAGAAGAGAGAGAACTTTCACTTGGGGGATGGAGGCTCCTTGACCATATAGTTACCCAGGTCCACAGAAAGGAGTGTATCAGAGCTTGGTAATTCAAATAATTAACTAGCATGTTGCCGACAATTGCCAGGGGGTGCAGTGGACACATAGCTCTTGGTTAAGAATTTGCTCAGCAGGTGGGGAACTAAGGAAGACTGTTATGTTTGGGCCCATTAGTATACAGATGTATATCAGATACCCCAGACAAGGAGTGCACAGACCTTAGGGGGCAGAAGGAGAGAGAGAGACAGAGAAAGAACGAATTTAAGGACTTCCTTAATGACGTTTTTATCGCATGAGTTGTATGTGACATTAGTCACTCTGCCAAAGCCATGTTAGTGAAAGCCCCCTGCCCTCTTTTCCAATTGACTTACCATCTGTTCCCTATTGAAATGATATCTAAAGTTATAAGCTGTGCTTACTTAATCAAGAAAAGGAAATGGGAAGGGATGAATTATGGACCCTCTTCCTGGTGCGTCCTTGAGGGCAGGTGTGTTAAATCTTGTAATCGTAGGTATGTTTATAATCAGGGCATTTTACTGAGAAGCGGAGATAACCACAAAGCTTTCAGCCTGGGATTTGCTCTCGACTCTTCTATTTTGCCCTCGGGAGCAGCTGAAACAAAAATGCCACTTTGATGATGGAGGCACTTTCCTAATCGCTGGTCTCTCCTCCAGAAAGCACCACACGATAATACGGGCTTTCGCTGTGCTTCTTTTTGTTTGCCACAAGTCTGCCAAGCACCTTTGTTGTTCCATTGTCCTGAAAAGGAGATGGAGGGACCAGTAAAAGAATTACAAGGAGTCTGAAGGAGACGTCCCTCGGAAATCTAGAGACAGCTTAGGGGAAGAAGGATGCAAACTCTTCCTGACTGCATTGTTAGGGTTCATCACGTATGCCAGCAGTGAGGTGCCCCGTGTGCTGTACAGTTAGCTCTCAATTATTCATGCGTGGAGAGTTGTGGGAAATTTTATGTTCAATATCGTGTTGACCATAATACCTGTTCTGTTTGCTGAAGTTTTTTGGTGACATCAGCAGTGTTTCTATTGACCCATATTCCCACATTTGGTCAGCAGCCCAAAAGGAGCTGGAAAGAAAGACCTTTGGAACGGCCTCTCATTCCCTTGGATAGAGGGTGAATTAGATAATGACAAGCTTAGAAAACTGCTGTATTTTTGCAGTAGCAAAAAAGTGCATGCCCATCATTTGGGAGATGAATAACAAGCCATGGTACCTGAATGGAATGGAATGTTACAAGGCTCTGTGGGAGCTATGAAGAGTACAGGGAGCCAGGGGAAGCCATGACCCAGCACAGAATGAATCGGGAGGACCAGGAAAACGATATCACAATGACTGCAACAACCATACAGATCAGCACTGAGGGGGTTTTGTGTTGTGGAGATCCTCTGCCAGGCCTTGTGAGGCAGGCAGAAACAAGGGACCATGCTCGGTCCCCTAAAATAGACACGGGGATGTACCACCCCCCCTTCTGCACAGAACTTGGGGGCTGTGGAAGTAGAGCGCAGCATTGCTGGCTGATGTGTTATTGGTCGGTTTTTGCTTAGTTTTTTTCCTCCTTCTTTATTTTTTCCCCATTATTGGGGTGTTACTCTGCATGGGAGAGAAGAGAGGGCTAGATTGGGAAATCAGCTGCAGTTTGTCTGATGATTGGCATCAGCCTCAGAGCTGAAAATATCTCCTTCATGGAGTAAGGGTTGGGGAGCTGTTGTACGCTCAGTTCAGTGCAGAGATTGTTAGCTGTAGCGTCAGAGGACTCGAGTTCAGATCCCAGCTCGGCCCCTCCCTCTGTGTCCTTAGGCCGGTCACTCAACTGGTCTTTTTCAACAGTTACCTCACCTGTTAAATGGGGGAGTTGGACCGAATCGTCTCTGAGGTCCCTGTGAGGTGTGGACCTGTGCTTTTGTCAGAGTTGGCCCAGGATCTTCAAAATGGGGCTTTTTACAGATCTGATCCATATCGAATTGCCTACCATTTTAGGAAGAGGGGAGGGAAGGAGGGAGAAAATTTGGAAAATTTAAAAAATAATAATAAACTACTCAGATACTAAAAAAAAAAGATGGGGCTTTAAATTTTGTTTGATGTCATGAATTTCCCAAAACCTCCTTATTCAGACAGAAGAACAGAAATACTTTCTGAGAATAATGTAAGTAAATTTTAGTTGGTCCATTATTTCAGATTACCTTGGCCACTGTCCTCCCTCTATTAGGATATATCATTGAAAGTTGACTTCAGGGGGGCAGCTAGGTGGCGCAGTGGATAGAGCACCGGCCCTGAAGTCAGGAGGACCTGAGTTCAAATGCGGCCTCAGACCAAACACTTGACACTTACTAGCTGTGTGACCCTGGGCAAGTCATTCAACCCCAATTGCCTAAAAAAAAAATAATAAAGTTGACTTCATTTGGGAATGATGAAGATCTTAAGAATTTGGCACACAGATTTATGATAGTTGCCTGTCAATATTTTTCACTGCAGCACCTTTTCTGTCATTTTTAACATTGGAGTTAAATAAGTTACTTTCTAGTGCATGCCTTTATTCTGTACCCAAATCTGAAATTAAAGTTAAATTGTTGTTTTTATTTTTTAAAAGCCTCTGCTATCTCTTCTCTCCCGTGGGGAAAAATAACATTGTAAGTAAACATCGTTCTTTACCAACCAAAAACAGCCCAAGTATCAGGTACTGTAATGGATGGCTGATTTCATTAAGGAGATCATTCCCTTTGCCAAAACAGATCACAGAACAGCGGAGCCAGCTCGTCTTGTGCATTCCTTGTCAATGTTCTAGAAATCTTCCGCAAAGGTTCTTCCCAGTGTGTGGAAGTCTTTCTCTGGGTCATCCCAAAGGGCAGTTTCAAGCTTTAGTAACTTCAGATGTACAAGTGCTATAAACTGACAAAAAAGATCATGTGAAAGTTTAATTATTTAAATGTATTTTACTTAGTTTTGTGGATTTTGAATAATGAATTTTTCATTTTAATTTTAATAAGATGAGGCATTTTGTCATTATGCATTGCCTGTGTAACGGTTTCTGAGTGATATTTTCTCAGAATGGTACCAATCTACCACTTTTCCCACATCTTCTCCAACATTTGTCATTTTCCAGTTTTGTCATGTTGGCCATTCTGATAGGTGTGATGTGGTACCTTAGAGTTGTTTTGATTTGCACTTCTCTAATCAATAGTGATTTGTAGCATTTTTTCATTTGACTATAGATAGCTTTAATTTCTTCATCTGAGAACTGTCTGTTCATATCCTTTCACCATTTATCAGCTGAAGAATTACTTGTATTCTTATAAATTTGACTGAAGTCTCCATATGTTTTGGAAATGAGGCCCTTATCAGAGAGACTGGTTATAAAAATTCTTTCCCAATTTTCTACCTTCCTTCTAATCTTGGTTGCATTGGCTTTGTTTGTGCAAAAGCTTTTCAAGTTAATGTAATCAAAGTTATCCGTTTTGCTTTTTGTAGCGTTCTCTGTTTCCTGTTTGGTCATGAATTCTTCTGCTCTCCATAAGTCTGATAGGTAAACTATTAATAACTAACCTTTTAAATGTTGTTTTTTGTAAGTGTGTAGCATTTATATTTCCGAAGTTATTAAAGTTTAAAATTGCACTAGAGGCAGCTAGGTGGCACAGTGGATAGAGCACTGGCCCTGGAGTCGGGAGGACCTGAGTTCAAATCTTGCCTCAGATACTTGACACTTACTAGCTGTGTGACCCTGAGCAAGTCACTTAACCCCATTACCTAGCCAAAAAAAAATTTTTTTACCTAACACTTTGGGGACACGTTGTATTTCATGGAAACCAGTGCAACCTAACTTCCTGTCCGTTATCCCTTCTTTCTCCATGGCCAACCTACCTCCTTCGCCAATTGTGTGTGTCCTGCAGGTTGCCTTTTGGGCTGCTTCTTGCATGCAAGTCATCATTGGTAATGTTCGGCACCTTTTAAGTCCTGCCGCATCTGAACTTTTCCTTTGGGGTCACCTGGGCTTTCCTGCGTCTGAGATAGTGGCATGCCATGATTCACGGCCAGATAACATCAGCTATTTTAGTGATTCATGATCTTGTCACTCTGAACACTCCTGTGTAAATCACCAGTTCTTCATAGGATGGTCTCCAGTGGTTGGTTGGTTTGAAAAAGTTCATCATCTTGCAGCTAGTTAACGAGGCTTATTCTCAGACAACAGGTCACTCATTTACCCACATCTAAATCCTGCTTGGGGTTTGCTGTCTCATGCTTTAGAAACTGGGTGACTTCCACACTAACAGGAAGCATTAAAGGAGGACCGTAGTGCAGGACAATGACATGCGACAGTAGTTATAGCTAGCATTTGTATAGTGCTTCATGGTTTGCAAAGTGCTTTATCTCATTTCATATTAAGAGCCAGGCAGCATGCTCAGCACTTTACAGTTACTGTCTCGTCTGATGCGCACAACAATCCTGGGAGAGAGGTTATTATCATCCCCCATTTTACAGTTGAGGAAATGGAGGCAAACGAGTGATAGATAACAGCTTACCTAAGGTTGTATAGTTAGTATCTGAGCTGGAATTTGAACTCAGGTCTTCCCTACTCAGAGTCTTTTAAGCTATCCACTGAGTAGATATACAGCTGCCCATTAGGTCTGCAGAGCCTGGCAATGGCAGCAGCAACAGCATGGAGGGGAAGGACAGTTCATTAATAATGATTGACGAGCAAATCCGGTGCTGAGCCAGCCTCAGACTTCCTGCAAGCGATCATATTCATGTCCTCTTTTGACTCTTCCTTTGGACTGATGGCAGACGTGTCTTCCCGAGACCACTCTGAGTAGTGGCTTTCCTAACATTTTTGGAGAGGAAATTAATGGAGCCCCCTAGGCTCCTTTGCCAAAGAGCTCAGACTGGAAAAATGCAGTATTTTTGTTAGGAGGGATACCTTTTTCATCTCAGAAGTGACCCATTGTCCACCCCAGAAGTTGAGGCAGGATGGCTAGCTTGCTTGTTTCTGCCTGCCTCAGGAGGACTGGCAGAGGATTTCCACAACACAAAAGGCAAGTCAGAAGCTGATGGACACATTGAATGGAAAGCTTTTTGCGTTTTGTGGGTTGTGTCTCACCCTGAAAGCTATTTTAACATCACTTGGTGTGTTTTTGTGTGACTCGTACTATGAACTGGCCCGGCCAGTTTGCACAGTCACTGCTACATGCAAGAGACAGAAGGTTCAGTGTGGAGAGTAAATGAAAAGGACATTTATGCAGAGGAAACTGAGATCCAGGTTATAATTATTCCCCCTGCAGACTTAGGAAAAAATGCTCGCCAGAGCCTTAGCAGGAATGAAAACAGTCTTCTTAGCACGTGGAGCACTGGCAGGTCCAGCCAGGCAGCAGCACCTGGTCAGCTGCCACGAGCCAGGGAGGCCCGAGCCTGCTGCTGCTGCATCAGCCTCCCCGGTGGCTCCATCCCAAGGCTGGCAGGGGGGCCACCAGCTCCTCCAGTTCATTGCCTCAAAGCTAGCCGCAATGTGCAGTCCTGCCTCGAGGCCTCAATCCTCATTCTCCTTGACCTCTCTGCAGCCTTTGACAGTGTTGATCACTTGATAGTCTTCTCTCTAGGTTTTCTAGGTGCCATTTTCTCTCTTCTGGTTCTTCTTCCATGTCTCTGAGCACTCCTTCTCAGTCTCCTTTGCTGGATCCTCCCCCATATACCACCCTCTAACTGTAGGTGTCCCTCAGGGTTCTGTCCTGGACCCTCTTCTCTTCTCCCTCTATACTACTTCATTTAGGGCTCTCATCAGCTCCCCTGGATTTAATGACCATCTCTATGCTGACGATTCTCAGATCTGCCTATCCTGTCCCAGACTCTCTGCTGACCTTCGATTTCCCATTTCCATTTGCCTTTCAGACATTTCAAAATGGATATTCAGTAGGCATCTTAAACTCATTATGGTCAAAGTAGAACTCATTATCTTCCCCTTAAGCTCTCCCCTCTTCCTGCCTTCCCTTTTCCCATGGAGGGCAATACCCTCCTCCCAGTCACCCAGGCTCACAGCTTAGGAGTCATCCTGGACTCTTCACTATCTCTTCACCCCCATATCCAAGATGGTGCCAAGGCCTGTCAATTTCACCCACACCTCCTTCTCTCCTCTGACACTGCTGCCCCTCCAGTGCAGCCCCTTATCACCTCACACCTGGACTATTACAATGGGTGGAGGGTAAGGGTGGGGTGTCTGCCTGCTTTACGTCTCTCCCCCTCCAGTCCGTCCCCCACTCAGCCACTAAAGTGATCTTCCTAAAGTTCAGATCTGACCATGTCTTTCTCCCTACTCAATAAATTCCAATAGCTGTCTATCACCCCCAGGATCCTCTGTTTGGCATTCAGACCTGTCCTCTACCTTTCCAGTCTTCTGGTACCCTCCTTCCCAACCAGGTGTTCTTCCATTCAGTGACACTGGTCTCCATCTCTCAGCTCAGGGCATTTTATCTGACTTCCCATGCCTGGAATGCAGTCCCTTCTCGTCTCCACCTGCTGGCTTCCCTGCTTCCTTCATGTCCCAGCTAAAATCCCACCTCCAGTCCCTCATCATGCCAGTGACTTCCCTCTATTAATTAGTTCCAATCCTGTATATAGCTTGGTATTATGTGTGTGTGTGTGTGTGTGTGTGTGTGTGTGTGTGTACACACACACACACACATATAAATAAATACATGTATTTGTTTCCATATTGTCTTCCTTCACAAAATTGTAAGCTCCTTGAGGGCAGGCACTGTCTTTTGCCCCTTTTTGTATCCCTAGAGCTTAGCACATGCCTCGCACATACTGGGTGCTTAATAAATGTTTGTTGATGGTTTCATCTGCAGAATTGTTACTGCCTGCCATGGACATTTATGAAATACCCCACTTCCATCTGACCATATGGGCTAGGGCTGACTTTTTTAAAATTTATAAAAGATTTACAAATTCCCTCTCTTCCCTCAGGGCTTTTCATTTCACCCTGATTACTATTCTAGTGCAAATCTAAACTACATCATACTTTTTTTTTAAATAAAATCCTCTCAGTCCTTAGGATGACAGGGCCTCTAGTGGCTGTGGAGCCTCTTACTTCTGACCCCTCTGCAGCCTCTCACTCGTCGGTCATCCTCGTCTCTCTAGGTTTGCCTGCCGCTTGCTCTCTGGGTTCTCCTGCCTGCCAGACTGCTCCTATTCTCTCCCCTTTGCTGGAAAACAACAAGGAGCCTTTAGAGCTGACTGATTAGCCAGGGAGTGGGGATGGGGGGGAGGGGATACTGTCAGACCTGGGCTTTAGGAAGATCCTCAACATCTTACTCTCTCTCTCACCGCCTCCATATCCTACGACTGGTCAAGTCCTGTCATTTCTGCCTCCATAACATCTCCGTTGACCCGCTACCACCTTCTCTCCTCTGATGCTGCCCTCACTATAGTGCAGGCCTTTATCACCTCATGCCTGGACTGTGGCAGTAGCTGTTAGAATGTGTGCTGCCGCAAGTGTCTCTCTGCTCTAGTCCATCCTTCATTTGGCCACCAGCTCCAAGCCTTTTGTGACTGTCCCCTTGCCTGGAGCTTTCTCCATCACTCATCTCCACCTCCTGCCTTCCTTCAGGTCTCAGATAAAGTCCATTCTACAAGAAGGCTTCCCTTGACCTCCTTAATCTTAGTGCCTTCTCTCCAGTTTATCCCCTATACCGGACCTGGGGAACCTGTGGCCTCGAGGCCACATGTGGCCTTCTCGGGGGTCCTTGGGTGCGGCCTTCTGAGTCTCAGTTTTACAGAACAAATCCTTTTATGAAGGGGATTTGTTCTGTGAAGTTTGGATTCAGTCAGAGGGCCATGCTTGAGGACCTAGGGGGGCCACGTGTGCCTTGAGGCTGCAGCTTCCCCATCCTTACCCTATACATCTTCTGTGTCCTTGGTCATTTCTATGATGTCTCCCACACTTAGACCATGAGTTCCTTGAGAGCAGGGGCTGTTTCTTGCTTTGCTTTGTATCCCTAGCACTGCACGCAGTACTGAGTACCTAGTAGGTGCTTAATAAATAGTGATTGACTGCCCAGCTCTCTAAGTTTGCTCCTCTACCACTAGACCTGTCACTTGTCTTTCATGTGAATAGTTTAGATTGTTCTCTTTCTTTACTTTTCATTTAATAGCGTATCCCCTTCCCTTCTTCTTCACACACTCTGGTCTAGACAGACTGACTGGCTTCTATGAGCATGTACAACTTTGCATCTTCTGTCTCTCCATCTAACATATAATAGCATAGGCTATTCCCCCACGTTGGGAATACCCTCCCTGCTCACCTCAGCCTGGTAAAATCTCTGGCTTCCTTCAGGGCCCAACTCAGGTGCTAAGAGGTTTGGCCTCATCCCCACCAGGGCTGTTAATACCATCCCCAGCTGCTTTGTGGTTACTTTGTGCATATTCATATTTGCTTATCTACATACAAGTTGTTTGCCTCAATAAAATACAAACTCTTTAAGGGCAGGAACTGTTTCTTTTTAGTATCTGTATCTCCAGCATATGGCACACAGCACTGCTTAATGAGTGCTAGTTAAATGAATGAAAGAATGATTGAATAAAACTATCAGAATAATGTTTTTGTCATACCTCTCTTAAGAGAAACAAGTTTGGGCAGTTTAAGAGAGCAGATAGTAATCAGAGCATTAAAAGCTGCCTTTTTTTTTTCTTTTCCCACCTAAGGGAATTCTTTCCCCAATTTAGGTGAACGGGCGGCTTGCTCCTCCCCTAACTGGCACCATTCCTATTTCCCAGCTTACAGCTGTCAGGCTTCCCCTAGAGCACTAGACAATATGGCGGAGTAGAAAGGGAGGCAGCTTTGGAGTGAAGAGGCCTGCTGGCGCAGCACACCCCAGCAATGACTTGTTGCCTTGGGAAATGGGGCAAGTCACCTCCCTTCCCTAAGGCCTCAGTTTCCTAATCTGGAAAATGAAAGGATGGGCCATTTTAACTCTTCTTGAAGTACCTTCAAAATCCCGTTTTTCTTGGGGTGGTCTTCTCTCATTTCTGGGACTTGCCTATTGGGATAGAATTCAAGCTTTAGAGTTTCTTATCAAGAAATTCCATGTCTGTACATGCCATTTCCTGCCCTATTTCTCAGTCACTACACCCTCCACAAACCCAAGTGGGAAGTGACTACTGGTTAGCAGAAATATAGGGACTTGGGTGCTGTGTGTCTACTGACTCAAAGGTGACCATCTCTTGGGGGTAGGTTAGGCCACGAACAGTTTGTTTTGTCTATTGTCTATTGCTAGCAAACCGAACATTATAAAACCTCGTTGTACTCAAAATTGAGAAGGAAAACTTTTTGGAGCTAGTAGAAGATGAACTAAGGTTTTGGGTGGTGTTTTAGATTATGTAATACTAGATACAATTCTGCTCTAGCCAGTGTGGGTTTTTCATTTCTAAATTGTAGCTTGCTAAGAATTTTCATAATGTGACTCTCAGGTCAGTAGAAAAGGCTTTATGCAAAGGTCTAGATACTCCTGCCTCCTGGGTAGCAGGACTCTTACTGTAGTCCTGAATACAGAACAATGAGAATTCTAACAGTTCATCCCCAGTGGGCAGAAAGGGCTGCTGGCATCTTTGGGTGTGCTACCAGTATATGGGTGGCAATGTTGCCTGGTTAGGAAAATATTGTTTGTGTTTTTAAATCTTTTGCTTATGTTTTACAGGCCCATCTTATTCTATGTTGTGTGAAATCAGTTCTCTTGCAGGTTGTTTGCTCCTCACCTCCTAACTAATTAACGTAACAAACGTTTATTAAGTATTCACTATGTGCAAAGCTCTGTTTTTCAAACAGAAGGCACACATACTTTTAAATTGTTCGTCTGTCTAATGTGATTTGATGCAAAGTGAGCTAAGCAGAGCCAGGGAAAACAATCTTTCCGGCAACTACAGCAGTGTAAATGGAATGAAAAACAAAACCATCCAAACTGAATGCTACAAAATTAAAATGATTTAGAATGACCACACTCGGCCCCAAAGAAGCTCCATGAGAAAGCACTTCCTGCTATTTCTTTGCAGAGCTGGATGACTGTAGGGATGAACATTGCATATGATGTCTGACTTTTTTGATAGGTGGGTTGGTTGGTTTGCTAACCTGTTTTGTTTTTACCCTTCTTAAAGGGGGTCAGGGACAGCTAGGTGGTATAGTGGATAGAGCCTGGGCCTGGAGTCATCAAGAGTCATCTTCCTGAGTTCAAATCCAGCCTCAGACACTAAGTTGTGTGACCCTGAGCAGGTCATTTAACTCTGTTTCCCTCAGTTTCCTCATCTGTAAAATGAGCTAAAGAAGGAAATGGCAAACCACCCCAGTATCTTTCTCAAGAAAACCCCAAAAGGGGTCACGAAGAGTCAGACATGACTGAACAACAAGGAAGTAAAGGGAACCTGGCCTTGATTCTTTTTCATAAGAGATGGGTCTTTGGGAGGGGGAGAAAGAGGAATGAAATGGAAAATGAAGATAATGTTAAAATAAAAGATATCAATAGGAGAGTATTCTATTGATTCATGAACATCAGCAGCTTAATGTTTTGTCCTTGCATAGAAACCATTTCATAGGATCAGAAAGTTCGCAGGTGGAAGGGGATCCTGAGATCATCAAGTCCACCTTTACATTTTACAAATGAGGAAACTAAGACACTTCCCTCGCTGCCGGTCATCTCTACGATTTGTGTCAAATGTGTTTTGGGGTGCTTAGGGCAATACCGCATAAGACTCACATGCTTAAACCTCCGAATGAAGGGGTGAGATTTAGCCAGATCATGCCAGAGGAGAACCTGTGAGAAGTATGACTGAGGCCAGAAACAAAACTAGCGAGTAAGAGAACAGAGCTGGGCTAAGCCAGGAAAAGAATGCTGAGCAAGGAAACTGAACCCTGGCAAGAATAAAGTGTCAGTACGTAAGTGATGAGAAAACAAAAACACTGGGGAAGATAGGACCAGCTTCCCCTGGGCGGCCCCCCTAATTCTGAGCTTAGCATTGGCAAAATGAGCAAGCTATGGAAGTATAGTCACATCCCCCATCACCACCTGGCTGATGAAAAGGCCAGGCAGAGAAAATTGACGGAGTTTGTCCAGAGTGCGCTAGGTGAGTGGCAGGTCTGGGAAATCAAGCTTGGAACCAGATGCTCAGTACAAGGCCGACTGCTAGACTGAAATTCTGAGCCTTTCCCTGTGACAAGCCCCTAGCTGACATGAGTGACAGCTTGGGAAGGGAGCAGCTCTAAGTGTTCCCTTCCTGCCCTCTCTGGCGTAGTGATTTGCATAGATCTGCATAATTTAGGGCTCGGTTGTTATTCCTCTTCTTCAGCAAATTTAAGATATTTTATTTGTTATAGGATTGTCATTCCTTGGTTGTTTTTATCTCTCCATTTTTCATATCCTGATCTAGAACAGGCCAATATACAACTTCATTTGACAATTAAGCCTGTGAGAATCACTTCTTTAAACTTAGCTTCTAGGTTCCATTTGTCATTGGTAACTGAGATGGACTGAATGACCATGAGTTCACAAGATGCTTCCGGTTTCCCAATCTGATAAAAAGTTAAAAAGACCAGTTATTTTTTGAAGAGTTTTTGGGTGCTTTCTGCTTTTCAGAAAATTATAGGAATATTAATGGGAGCTGGAGATCCAGAGAAGCGATAAGCTTGGGAAAGCCTGTGCAGCCAAGCTTGTGTTCTAGTGTAGATGAGTCATCTGGTGGACCCCTTCTCAGTCTTGGGATTTGGAAATTGTGTCATACTTTGAAAAATTAAGAAACTGAAGGTGTCAGGGCAGTCCTCTGCTCGTATGAGGGATTACCCAGTATTACCTAGGTGGCTGTGTGCACTAGGTCTGGAGTCAGCAAGACTTGAGTTCAAATCCGGCCTCAGACACCTACTTGCTGTGTGACCCTCGGCATATCATTTCACCTGGTTGCCTCTCTTCCAACAAGGAAAAGCCACCTCCTTAAAGGTCACCTACTGTATCTTTAGGGGAAGCAGAAAGAACAGCAACAGTTAGTAGACTAGTTGGGCCTCTCCTGGAACCCATGTCCTTCCCAGGATCTGCCAGGCCGGCATATTCCTTAGAACACAGAAAAGAAACCGGAGGGATCATCACTTTCAGCACGCAGGCTGTTATCTTTCCCCCTTCTCCAGTTTGAGCATGTCTTAGGGAAAGCATGGCCTAAATGTGGCCTCTGCCCACTCTATTACAACAGAGAAACTCACAAAGACTGTGTCTGGAGAAACAAGGAATGGAGCAGACAGTCCCTTGAGGGCTCTCAGGCTTGGTAGGGCTTCCTTCTGGAACAGGGACTTTCCTCTTCCATCTTTGCCTTCAGGCTTTGTTCTCAGTCTGTTTCTACATATGCTGATTCCTAAAGTGATCTCTGCATTGCACAGCATAGTGATCTTAGCCCCTTTCTTAGTGAAGAGAGTAAAATATGACTCACCCTGCCCTCCCTCCACACCATGATGGCTTCAGATGCCAACCTTCATGAATGGTCTGGACTCTGCTAGTCCAGCTCGTTGCTGAATTATTCCTGGTCTCCACCAAAGTATTTCCTCTTCTCTAAGATTTAGCTCTTGATATAGATAGGCCATTTTGGCTGTTCTAGGAAGACTTGTTAGCACTGGAAGGATTCATCCTTTTAACAGATTCCCCAATAGTATAAAATCTCTTTTAGAGGGAAAAATTATTAGAGATATGTTGGGAGAAAGGCCATTGCCCAACCCACCCTTCCCACCTGAGCCTTCATACACAAGGCTGTACACTGCGTGTCTGGTTATCAATTGCGGCTTCTGTTTAAACATTTTATTCCAGACTTAGTAAACATCAACCAAAACAAGCATCAAACACACACACACACACACACACACACACACCCACACACACGAAATATACACAAGTGTTTGAATGGACTGTGATCTCTTTCAGCCATGCAGATCCCAACCCTTCCGTGCCTCCCTGTCTTGTGACCATTCTTGTACATCCCCTCCCATGAGGCCTCCCCTGGGGTACCCAACATTTGCTGGAGGCCTTGCTTCCTTTCCCAGAGCATTGAGAGGGTACCTGTCACCGATCAGTCTCGTGACCAGCCCAGACTCTCTTCCTATCAGATGTTTCCCCAATGAGATATTTTTACTCTTGCTCTTCAGGATTGCTCATTGGTTACATGGTGTACAACCCACCTGTACTCACTGCACGCTTCTCCATTGTTCTCTGCATGAGATTCACGTTTAATTCTTTGCAAACTAGCGTATTCCACACCTCTCTTCATTATGGCAACACAGATGGGGTATCGGTATTTTGAAAGATAGATTTTTGTTTCTGGGAGAAGCTTGGGGTTATTGAAAGAGCTTTTCAGTTTCCTAAAAGCAATCTAGCCTGCTCCCCTTCCGCTGTTTAATTCTGGGTCTGATTTGTAGTTCGTTTTTATTATCTGTCCCAGGTGTATATGCTGCTATTCTCCATCCATGTGGTCTTCCTTAGGAGAATAGGCAGCCCAAACTCTTTTGAGTGGCATGATCTCTTCCCGGTGGCTCTACAAGTCCTATAGCTGGATGCCACTAGTGTCACGGCATCATCCAAAACAGGAACACCCAGAGAACATCACCGTCCACAGGCAGTCCCTCTTCAAATTCACTTGCAAGCTACCGTCTCCAAACCATGCTGTCATGCATGGACTCCTCTGCTCATTTTCTAGCTCCCTCTTATATATTTGTTTTGTTCTTGTTTTGCTTCTTGGTGAGGCAGTTGGGGTTAAGTGACTTGCCCAGGGTCACACAGCTAGTGTCACGTTTCTGAGGTCATATTTGAACTCAGGTCCTCCTGACTCCAAGGCTGGAGCTCTATCTGCTGTGCCACCTAGCTGCCCCTCCCTCTTATATATTTGTCTTCCCATATTAGACCACGAGCCTTTGTTGGTACAGACCATTGCGCTTTCTTGTGTTTATCTGTCTTTAGTGCCTGGCACATGGTAAACACTTAATTAGTGCTTTATCAGCAGCAGCAGCATCCATTCATTCATCTTATGCTCCTTTCTGGACCTACTCCGCCACAGTGGTGAGCACCTCTCTGCTTTATGCCTCACGTGATATTTATGAACAGAGGGCCATTGAATGAGGTTATTTCTGTTGTTAAATGTTTCAAGAAATCTTGAATGATTTGGCTTATAGATAGAGACTACTTGTTGGAATGTCCTTAAGACAGTGTTTGCTCTACTGAATCAAATGCTCTTTCATAATCAACAAATAACCTCAGCGGTCTCTTGTATTCTTTATATCTTTCAGTCAATTTTGTGATGATAAAGATGAGGTCTGCTATAGAGCATCACTTGAAAAAGTCTACCTGTCCCTTACTAATACCTTCTTTGAGGAAGCCCTTACTGCGTGGGTAGACAAATCTCATAAAGATTTGTATGGATGAGAAAGCCGGTGGAGTGTGGAGTTGCTGCCAATGTTCTCGAATTTTTTTTTTATTAATAAAGCCCCAATTTTTTCCATGTCTTTAGTATCTTCCCTTCCTTCAAATATCTTGTGAATCAATTCCTCAGTGCCCTCAAATTATGTCAACTCCCACATGTATTTCCTCTGTGGCTAGTTGGGCTAATCCAGCTACTTTTCCCATCTTTTTTTAATATTAGTTCCAACTCCTCTATGAGCAGCCCAAGGCTGTCATGTCAGGGTCCAGGGATGGTGACACACCCTCCTAAAAACAATCTGCCTGTTTTTCATTTTCTTCTACTTATTCCCCTCCTTCCATTTTTATTCTTAAATGACAACAAAATGACTTTGCTTAGTTGGATCTCTGTCCAAGCTTTCTTTTCTTTTCTTTTCTTTTCTTTTTTTTCTAGGCAACTTGCTCAGGGTCACACAGGTAGTGTTTGGTCTGAGGCCGGATTTGAACTCGGGTCCTCCCGGCTTCAGGGCTGGTGCTCTATCCACTGCACCACCTAGCTGCCCCCAAGCTTTCTTTAAACTGGTTTTACCTTCCACTGTTTATGAGATGATGCTGTTTATAATTACTTATCATGCTTCATAAGATTTTTATAAACCACAATTTGTTTTTAAATTTTAATTTGACAGGATAACAAAAAAGTCCCATTTGCCTCTGCGTCTCCTTCTGAACTTTTTTCTTCATTTTTTTGGGGGGGGATTTTTTATTATTGCTTTTGTTTGAGTCTTTCTTTTTATACAATTGTATTCAGCAGATACAGCTTTCTTCACTCTGCTTCATGAATCTTCCCCATAATTCTTTGTATTCTTCCTAATTGTCATTTCTTATGGCACAATAATATTTGATTACTATTGTATACCATGATTTGTTCAGCCATGCACCAGTCATTGGAGCCAGGGGTTCCAGTTTTCTGTAATTCCAGATAGCACTACTCAATAATTTTGTAAAAAAAGGTCCCTTTTTCCTTTTCAGTAACATTTTTCCAGTACAGTCCTTCTAGTGTGATCACGTGGTTAACAGACATGAAGAGTTTTTTGCTTCAGATTTTGCATTACCATATTGATTTTCAGAAAGATTGTATCCATTTATTGCAATGTCAATAATGTACTTGTTTCTCCTACAATGTGACTTTTTAAAAAAAAAAAGCTATCTTTGCCAATTCGGCGGTATAAGGTGATATCTAAGTGTTATCAAGTACAGTTTCTTGGACTTGGAATCACCTAGGCTTGCAGCCAGTTCATTGCTGCCCAGATTTGGCCAACAGGGCTCTCTCCAGTCACTTAGGAAAGAAGTGAAGGAATAAGAATCTGAACCCAGGAACACAAGGAATAAGTGGGTAAGGAAATTCCCTGTGGAATTTTCCTGTAATTCCTTTGGTAATGAATGAGTTTCATAGCCTTTCAGTTTTTAAACTGGAAATTCTGGGATTCCTAAAACTCCCCCAGTTTTTAGATTTCCTAAGAACAGAGTTTAGAATTTGCCTGGACAGGTTTGCTTTAGGAGGTAATTGAATTGCCCTTCCTTGGAAACTCCTAGTTTTTGTAAAAGTCAGTGTGCAAGCTCTCTGTCTTATCTGAGAGTGAAAGGAGTCCTGAGGCAGAATGACAGAATGGATGATGATTGAAAGGCAAACAGAGTCTAGGCTCCAAACTTGGCTTCTTCCCACTTTCTGTATTGTACTGTCAAAAACTCAACACACGCACGCCCTTTAATTCCCCCCATCTGGATGGCGGGACTACAGAGGATCCTGCGATGAATGCAGCTGGCTGGGTTCGTAGATCTTTTCATCCTCCTGTTCAATGCATCACTCTGCTCTTCTTTAGAAGTTTGCACCCAAAGATCTCAGTCAGGGCACATCACAAAACAAAGCAGGATCTTTGAAAAGGCATTAGGAACAATGAGAAAATACACCTTCCTTCTCTCCAAGAAGTGAAGGACTGTGGGCTTGTCTCATACACTCTCTGTGTTAGTAGATTTTGCTGATATCTTTGTTACTGACTAATATGGAAATGTTTTGCATGATTACACATACATAGCGTACTTATCATCTCAGGGAAGAGTGAAAGGGAAGAAATTTGGAACTCAAAAAAAATTTTTTAATGAATATTTAAATGTGTTTTTATATGTAATTGAGAAAAAGTAAAATGTTTTTTAAAAACAAAATAAAAATCTTTGTTACGAGGGATCTCTTGCTGGATATGAAATTGCAAGGTTTATTTGGAAATGAATGTGATGTAAAAGTAAAGGACAGTACTAAAATTTAAAAATAAAGTAAAAGACATTAGAGTAAAACTCGGGAGAAGTAAATAACTCCTATTACCCATTCAGTTGCCAAGCCTTCCTTCATAAATAGTCAGTCAGTAAACATTTATTAAGCTCCTACTGTGTGCCAGGCATTGTACTAAAAAAGATAGTCCCTGCCCTTGAGGAGCTCACAATCTAATGGGGGAGACAGTATTCAAACAACCATACACAAATAAGCTGTATACAAGATAAACAGGAAATCATCAGCAGAGGGAATCACTAGAATTAAAAGGGATTGAGAAGAGCTTCATGTAAAATAGCAGTATTAAACTCAGATAGACATGGAGCCTCTCCTTCACGCATAAGGATCTCTGCAGGCCAGGCATGTTGACTTAATTTCAAAATGTAATATTATCTGTGTTGTGTTGTATTTTTATTTAATTTGTAAAATATTTCCCAGTCATATTTCAGTCTGGTTCATTTGCATGAAGACCCTAGACCTTCTGTTGGATATCAGTGCCATAAAAGGTGGGATTGAAGCCAGGGAAGCCAGGAGGTGGAGAGATGAGGAAGACGAGCATTTCCAGGCATGGCGGCAGCCAGAGAAAAAAAGAGTTGCGCCATGGAGGCTCTTGGGCAAGGAAGGGCGAGGAAGAAGGTGTTACTGGATCAGAAGAGAATGTGAGGGGTTGTGATGTTTAAGAAGACCGGAAAAGGGGAGAGAGCTAGCGTGAAGAACGAGGTTATAAAAGGCTATGAATGCCGAGCAGAGGATTTTGTGTTTGATCCTGGGAGCGATCGACAATCCCTGGAGTATATCAAGAAGGGGGAGTGACACGGGAGACCTACATTCTAGGAAGGTTACTTTGTCCCCTGAGTGGGGGATCACCCAGAATGGGCAGAGACTTGAGGCAGACAGGCCCACCAACAGCTATGAAATGTATGTAGGAGTGAGGTGATGAGTAGGCCAAGGGGTTGGCAGTGTCCAAGGAGAGAAGGGGGCTTATTTGAGAGGCATTGCAGAGGTGAAGTCTACAGCTTGGATAGGGGAGGTGAGAGTAGTAAGGAATCCAAGATGGCTTGTGAGCCTAGGGGGCTGGGAGGATGGTGTTGCCTTTGACAATAATGAGGGGGGCGGGTTAGGGAGAAAGGTGATGAGTTCTGTTTTGGACCTATTGAGTTTAAGATGTCTGCTGGACTTCCGGGTCCAAGATGTCTGAAAGGCAGTTGGAGATGTGAGATTGGAGATCAGCAGAGAGATAGAGCTAGATAAGTAAATTTGAGAGTCATCAGCATAGCAGTGATAATGGAATCCATGGGAGCTGATAAGATCACCAAGTGAAATGATAGAGAGCAGAGGTGTCAAACAGTGAGCAGCTGTTAGGCCACCAACTGTGGCCTAAGCCAGATTAAAATGTAATTGGGAAATGTTTATTTTTTTAATTAATTTATTTTTAATTATCAATGATCATTTCCATAAGCTTTTGAGTTTTAAATTCCCCCCCCACCTCCCTTCCCAAGACAGAGTGCAATCTGATATAGGCTATACATATACATTCCTATTAAACATATTTTCACATTAATGATGTTGTAGGTAAGAATTAGAACTAATAGGAAGGGGGCAGCTAGGTGGTGCAGTAGATAGAGCTCTAGGCTTGGAATCAAAGAGGACCAGAGTTCAAATCCGGCCTCAGACACATGATACTTACTAGCTGTGTGACCCTGGGCAAGTCACTTAACCCTGATTGCCTCACCAAAAAGCAAAAAAAAAAAAAAAAAGAATAGGAGGAACCACCAGAAAGAGAAACCAAACATAACAGAAGAAAAAAAAATAGCAAATAGTATGCTTCAATCTACATTCAAACTCCATAGTTCTTTCTTTGGATGTGGATAGCATTTTCCATCACGAGGCCTTTGGAGATGTCTTAGATCCTTGTATTGCTGAGAAGGGTTAAGTCTGTCAACATTAGTCATTGCACAACTTGGCTGTTACTGTGTACAACGTTCTCCTGCTTCTGCTCACTTCACTCAGCATCAGTCTATACAACTCTTACCAGGTTTTTCTGAAGTCCACCTGCTCATCATTTCTTATAGCACAATAGTATTTCATTACCTTCATATACCACAACTTGTTCAGCCATTCCTCAGTTGATGGGCATCCTCTCAATTTTGGGGAAATATTTAACAAAATAAATAAAAATACAAGAAAATGTAAATATCATTACTTTTTTTTAACATTACATTTTAAAACTGGTAATATACAGTCCTCAGAGATCTTTATGCATGGATTGGTGCCCCCATTTCTATCTGAGTTTGACACTCAAGAAAAAAGAAAAGCTGACTCAGGACAGAGCCCTGCAAGACACCCATGGTTAGTGGGCATGACCTAGCGGAAGATTGAGCAAAGGAGACTGAGAAGGAACAGTCAAATCGAAGCAGAACCAGAAAAAACCTAGTAGTAGTACTTCCAAAAACCTAAAGAGAAGAGAGTATCAAGGAGAAGAAGGTGATTGACAGTGTCAAAGGCTGCAGAGAGGTCAAGAAAGAGGACTGAGAAAAGGCCATTGGATTTGGCAATTAGGAGATCATGGGTAACTTTGGAGAGAGTAGTTTTGACTGAATGATGAGATTGGAAGCCAGATAGTAAAGGGTTAAGAGGAGAGGAGAGTGGAGGCACCTGTTATAGTGCTGTAGACAACCTTCTCAAGGAGTTTAGCCACAAAAGGGAGGAGAGATATCAGTCAGTAGTTAGCAGGGATTGGAGGACCAAGGGAGGAGAGATATCTTTGTAGGCAGTAGGGAAGTAGATATTGGACAGGGAGAGATTGAAGATTAAGTGAGAGAGAGGATCATACAGGGGCAGTCTGCTGGAGGAGAGGGCATGGGCTGGGATGGCTTGCCCCAGTAGAGAATGGTTGGCCTTGGCAGGAAGAAGTACCACCTCATCATGTGTGAGATCCCTGATGATCCCCCTTTCTACTTAATTGTATACATGTGTTATCCCCTTCAAAAAAAAGTTCCTTGCCAACATGACAAAACAGGAAAATGATAAACGTTGGAGAAGATGTGGGAAAATTGGAATACTAATGCATTGTCAGTGGAGTTGTGAACTGATCCAACCATTTTGGAGAGCAGTTTGGAACTATGCCTAAAGGGCTATGAAAATGTGCATACCCTTTGATCCAGCAATAGCCCTTCCAGGGCTGAATTCCAAAGAGATCATAAAAATGGGAAAAAGACCCACATGTACAAAAGGGATGCCCATCAATTGGGGAAAGGCTGAAAAAGTTGTGGTATATGAATGTAATAGAATACTATTGTGCTATAAGAAATGATGAGCAGGCAGACTTCAGAAAAACCTGGTAAGAGTTGTATGGACTGATGCTGAGTGAAGTGAGCAGAAGCAGGAGGACGTTGTACACAGTAACAGCCACATTGTTCGATGACTAACGTTGATACTTAGCCCTTCTCAGCAATACAAGGATCTAAGACATCTCCAAAGGCCTCGTGATGGAAAATTCTATCCACATACAGAGAAAGAACAATGGAGTCTGAATACAGATCGAAGCATACTATTTGCTATTTTTTCTTCTGTTGTGTTTTGCTTCTTCTTTCTCGTGGTTCCTCTTGTTGTTTCTAATTCTTCTTTACAACATGACTAATGGGAAAATATGTTTAATAGGAAAAAAAAAAAGCTCCTTGAGGGTAGGAACTGTTTTGGCCTGTTTAGTGGCCCTGTATAGAGAGGTGATAAATAATAATAAACATTTGCTGTATAGAATTCAATTCTATCTTTCCTCTGACCCAACTCCTCATACATACTTTTTCGTTAATTAGTTGGCATATACTAGAAACCATAGGGCAGAAAGAGAAAACTGATGAAGAGTCAGAGTCTAGATCACAGAACATCATGGGGATGGGATACCAGTTGTCCAGGCTCTCCTGGAGCTTTCTGCCTGCTAAGAGCACAACACTTAACAACTTTCTGGCTTGCCTTCATTTCATTCTTTGAAAAGCAAAGAAACCAACAGGGTGGGGATTCTATTACAGATCTGATTCTCCCCAACAGAGAGGAGCTGGACATTCTGGTAGAAATGATGGGAATCTCCAGGCCAAGTGCCCACTAGCAAGGTGTAACCTGCATTCTGGGTAGGTGTCAGGAGGGCAACCTTTGGAAGATACAGAGGGAATGATAGATAAAAGGCCAAGGACCAAAATTCCACATGAGAAATGAGCCAAGGAGGCTAGAAAGACTCTCAAGAACGTAATTATGGAGGGAAGCAATTCCAGTGAGGAAGAAAAATGAAAATTGTCTGAAAAAAGCAATGCAGATGCACAGAGAATTCACTAGCAAACTGAGATTTTTTAAAGTCACATACAGAAGATGGATGCAAGGAAAAGTGACAAAGGATGAATGCAGAAGTGTGGCAGGGTCCTGTAAGGACAGTGTTCGGAAGGCCAACAGTCAGAATGGCAAAAGCTGAAGACACACGACAGAGCGGGATATTGGGAAGTGACAGGATTAAAGGCAGAGAGGACCACTAGCCAGGGTGGATGGAATGGTTGGTAACTGACAACCGGGAAAGGTTGAGTTGCCTAATTATTTTTTTTAAGTTCATTTACCATGTATTTTTTTATTTTGAATTCCAAATTCTTTTCCTTGAGTCCTTCCTTCACCCACTGAAAAAGCAAGCAATATGATACAAAGCATATTTCTATATTAGCTATGTTACAAAAAAAAATTAAAGGAAGAAAAATAAAGTAAAAAACATTTTACTTCAATGTGCACTCAGAGTTCATCACTAGTTTCTCTAAAAGTGGATACCATTTTTCATCCTGTGTCCTTTAAAAAGGTCTTCAATCATTGTATAGATCAGAGTAGCTAAGTCTTTAATGGTTAATCATCATTACAAAAATTATGTTACTGTATACAGTGTTCTGAGTTGCCTAATTCTTATCTTGCCAAAGAATGACCTTTGGACCAGAGAGAACAGAACAGAAATTCTTGGGGGATGTTGATAGCCAAGATAAATAAAAAGAGCTAGTAAGATAGCACCTTGCATCCCTTGATTCATTCAGGTCACCTGCCAGAGGGTCTGCAGTCTCTATGTGAAGTGCTTCGAAAACCTTGAAGAACTGTATAAAATATTAGCCCTAAAGCAGGGAGAGAACTGGCAGATGTGATTGCTGAAGCATTGTCAATGATATCTGAAGAATGTGGAAAATGGGAGGAGTTCTGCACACCCAGAGAAGGGCAGGTGCCCCAAGTTTCAAAAAAAAAGGAAAGAGAATGGAACCTGTGACTTCAGGCCAGTGAGCCTGACTTCTCTTCCTGGGGAAATTCTAAACCTTATTATTGACAAGATCGTTAGTGATGTTCTCATTCAGGCCTTTATCCCCCCCCCCCTTCTGGCTTGGACAGTAGCCTTTTAATTGTCTCTCTGCCTTAGGTCTCTCCTCTTTCTGGTATGTCCTCCACATTGAGGCCAGTGAGCTATCCCTAAAACACACATCTGATCATGTTACTCCTTTGTTCAAAAATTTTCTGTAGTTCCCCATGGCCACTGCTTGTCTTGGTACCCGTTGTATTCTTCCCCCACCTCTCATCCAACCTAGTGGAGCTCTCTGAAGTCCTAGACCTTTGAGTTTGGTTTTGTCTTTGTCTCCTTCTGGATGTTCTATGTCTTTGTCATTTAAAGTAAGCCTACCTTCCCAAGCTCATTACACATTGGTCTCCTTCACACAGTTCACTATACAACCAAACTTGCCTTTTTATTCCTCCTTTATGACATTCCATCTCCTCTTTCCAAGTCTTTACGTGATGTTTCACCAAGCTTGAAATTTATTCCTTCCTCTCCTTGTCCTCTCAGAATCTCCCACTTCCTTCAAAAGGAAGGTGTCGGGTGTCAGGCCAGACACCACTCCCCTACACCAGTTCCTTCATGGTTCCCCCTACCCCACCCCAACCCCAGGATGGCTTATATTTTACCATACATTTTGTGTCAGCTTACGTTTAAACATTTGATTCCCTCAATAGAATTTAAGTTTCTTGAGGACAAAACTGTCTAATTTTTATCTTTTAACCCCCAAGACCCAGCACCAAGCCTGGCACTGAATGATTGCAGATTGATTGTTACAGAAAAAGTCGTTGTGATTTCAAGGAATCAGGATGACTTCATAAAGAAGTCTGAACATGCTGGACTCATTTTACTTCCTTTCTTCAATAGGTTTAGTGAATCAGTAGAGCAAAAAAGTACCATAGATATATTATCTCTAGATTTTAGCAAAGCATTTGATAAAATATTTTGAGCTATAATTGTTGAAAAGTTGGAGGGGCAGCTAGGTGGCACAGTGGATAGAACACCGACCCTGGAGTTAGGAAGACCTGAGTTCAAATCCGGCCTCAGACCCTTGACACTTACTAACTGTGTGACCCTGGGCAAGTCACTTAACCCCATTGCCTAACGAAAGAAAGAAAGAAAGAAAGAAAGAAAGAAAAAAAAAAGAAAAGTTGGAGATATGTGGACTGGATGCCAGTTCAATTAGTAGGTGAACTTGGAATTGGTTGAATGACTGGCCTCAAAGAATGGTCATTAATGGCTCAGTGTCCTTTGGCAGGGGATCTCTAGTGTAGTACCCCAGTGAGCTGTGCTTGGCTCTGGGCTGTTTCATATTTTTGTCAGTCACTTGGATAAAGATGTAGATGGCATCTTTATCAGATTGGCCAGTGACACCAAGCTGGGAGGGGTTGCTAACCCACTGAGTCACAGAGTTAGGATCCAAAACAGTATTGACAGGTGAGAACACCAGGCTGGATTTGAGAAGGAATTAAGCAGGGGTTTAGATGTGGGTAGCAGCTTCATAGGGACAAGATGAGGGGAGAAGCAGAGTTGGACTGTGTTTGTCTGAAAAAAGATCCAGAGGTTTAATGGACAGATGAAAGGATCTGTATGAGTCAGCAGTGTGATATGGCAGCCAGAGGAGCTGATATGATCTTGGGCTGCCTTAAGGGAGGTAAGTCCCTCTGCTCTGTTCTGGTCAGCCAACATTCAGCATATTGGGTTCAGTTTCTGCACGTGCCATTTTAGATCAGACATAGATTGGTGTCCAGAGGCCTCAGGTGGCCCGTCCATTTCTGATATTCTGTGATTCCATGCTTGCATTCCACATTCCTTGGCTCTCTAGGTTTGTGTGGTGGCGTCCTGATAAAGTCTTCTGTCTTCAGACCTGTAGTATATCACACGTTCGGTCTGAGCCTAACACAAAGAATCAGTGTTTAGGGAGGTGGTTGCCAAGGTCAGGCTGCTTACTGTTAACAGGCTTTCTTTGGGCTTTCACCACACGCTGTGTGTCTGGGAGTATTAAATATGGTCGCTGATGATGATTCCTACACGTTCTATGAATTTTGCTTTTCCCTTGGCCTGTCGTCCAGAGTTCTGACCTGTCTCCTAAAGCATAATCCTCCCAAAGTCTGTAGAGTTAGACTAGATACGCTCTAAGATTCCTTCCATGAAGGTTCTGAATCCTGTGAAATACCCCATACTGCGTGGTGTTGAATACTGCTAGGGAAATTCCCTGTCTCCCTGGGCCCATCCCTAGAAACTGGGACAGTTCTTCTCTGACCTGAAGACCTGAGACCAAGACATGTGTGAGGTGGCTTAGGCTGCTTGGTACCCAAGCAGAGCTCCATTCAGACCTAAAACAGTGCCAGGTTCTCCCTGTTCAATAGCCTCTACGCTGACCTGCCTCCTCACTCCTGGCGCCCTGCAGCCCAGGAATGACCCAGAGCTAGCCCAGATAACCAGAGCTGGGTTTGCAGCAGATCAGCCCTGAGTGATGAGACCTGACGACCTTCTCTGGGGCCATCTCACCAGAGCGTTCGTTTCCGCATCAGACTCCTTAAGTCCTGTTTATCACTGCTGCTCTGCACCAGCCCTGCTTCTGAGTTAGTTGGGGAAGAAGGCATCGCTTGCCTCTTCTCTGCAGGATATCTGCATTATGATTATCAGGGGTAAGGAGAAATGAAGCTCTTTCTCCCCGAGTCGTGAGTCATAATTGAGTTCAGTTTAAATGCCAAGATTTTAATCACCTTCCAAGGACAATGGTCCCAAGACCCAGAAAGCAGCAGCCTGCTGCCTGTGCATACACCGAACCGCTTTTGAGCCTCCTTTGTTCTATTTCTGTGCCTGTGGGAGTGTAGGAAAGCTGCTGCAGTCCTCTGATTGCTATTTAAAGACATTCTTCATGCTGCTGCTGCTGCTGCTGCTGCAAGGGTTTCTTTTCACACCATTTTAGGATTGATGCATGACCCTGAGAAGCCCTTCGGTATCAAGGAGCAGCCCAGATGGACTCATACCCAAGTGCCATCTGACTTCACTCCTCTTGCCTCCTTTCAGAGCACTTAATTGATAGCTGCCATCTTGGTCTCTGGCTCTTTGGCTGCCCAGCCAGTCTGCCTCCCAATAGCCTTTTTGGTGCCTCAGCAGTTAATCCCTTTCTCTTTATTCTTCAATGAAGGTAGTTAGTAATACCGTGCCTACTGGAGCCTCCAATCAGCACTTGAGGCACTCTGCCGATTTGTAACAGTCAGACACAATCCAGAAAGGGTAAAAACTGCATTTATCTCTGGGTCTAACGGAGAAAATGCTTTGAAAAAAAAAAATGTTTTAAAAGCTCAGCCACCTTCGATTTATAACAATGCGTAGAACTTCGAGCACATTCAATATTCTATACCTGTCAGGCATGGATAACACCACCCCCCAGACTACATTAGTAATCCTGGCTTTCTTTTCTGACTCTCCCAAAGCTTTCAGGGAAATGTCTGAAGAGCCTGGTCTTTTTGTTTAAAATGGTGAGATTTCTTGCTCCATGCCCATCAAAGAGGAGGTATAAGCTTTATTGATAAAGAATTGATTCTTCTGCCAGCCAGAAGCTTCCTCCATGAGGTCAGGAGCACCTGCACCTTCTTCCCCTTTGCCTTTCGTTTGCTCACTGCACATTATCTCAGATTATTCATCACTTGGACAAAAACAGTAAAACCCTTAATACTAATTGTGGTTTGCTTCTTTCCAGTTTATGCAGGAGAAATTCCTCTCTCTAGCTATATGACACTTGGCTTGGTCCAGGTATTTGAGCTGAACAGATATTCTACTTAATAAACGGTTACTGTCTACACTGAAACCTGATTTACTGATTCCCCAGGATTTCCAAGAACCCAAATGATCTCACAGCATATTTGCTGCTCTTCTTTTCTTCTTCCTTTTTTTTTAATCATGAACTTGATAAACATTAAGTATTAATATTTCCATATGTGAAGAACAGGAAAAGAGATTTGGACATGAAACCAGGAGTCTCCATTATGCACATTTGTTTCTTTTTTTAAAGTTGATTTTAAATTTAACATGGTCATAACAACACTGTCCTCCTTGCATGTGACCCCTTTTGAACTTCTTTCTGTTCCCTTCTGTGTACTTTTAAATGTTTCATTAACACTATTTTCTTTCTTTACATTTCTAGTACTACCCCCTTATATTTCTACTCCACCTGCAAAAAAAAAAAGCCCTCACTTGAAATAAAAAGTTTATTGAAGTAAAACAAATTCACCTTAGTCTTGCCTGAAAATGTATGTCTCACCCTGGAGCACTGATGTCCTCGGTCTTCCCCTACTTCCTGGCTCAGTTCTCTAGACATCCTTTGTTTCTTTCCCAGCCTTTGTCTTACCCACTGTTTCCCTTCTCTCCTACCTAGCTCTGGAAGCATAATCAAATTAATTTTGTCATTGTTTCTGGGAAAAGTATGTCAGCCTGTTCCCCTATAACCCCACCCACCATCTTTGTAACTTTCCAAATCAGTATTTCCCTTCTTTACCATCACTCTTCTATTTGTCATCTTCCACTTTAAACTGTAAGTTCCTTGAGGGAAGGCACTGCCTTTACTCTTATATTTGTCTTCCCAGTTAGCACAGTATTTGGTGTATAGTAAGCACTTAGCAGATGCTTTTGAATTTATTCATTCTTCACCATCTGCCTCTCTGCTAAGAGGTGGGAAAACTGCTTCATCATCAGTCTTCTAGAGTGGTGATTGTCATTGCATCAGTCAGAATCATGAAGTCTTTCAAAGCTGTTTTCTTTAACAGCTGTGCTCACTTCACTCTGCATCAGTTCACACAAGTCTTCCCAGGTTTCTTTTGGCAAAATAATGTTACATTTTCACTGATGTACCAGAATTTGTTCAGTCCTTCCCCACTTTGTGAGGAGGAAAAGCATTCTAGGCATAGGGGACAGCCTATACAAAGGTATATTGACAAGAGATGGAATGTCACACAGTTAAACACAAGCAGACAGATTTGGTTGGAGCATAGTCAGCCAGCCACAGGCACTTATTAAGCCTTTACTATATGCCAGGCACTTTGCTAAGCTGTGGGAACCAAAAAAGCAGAAAGATACTCCCTGCCCTCAAGGCACTTACATCCTAAAGGGAGAAAACAGTAGGTAGAAGGAAGATGAAAAGGAGGGGAGGAAAGGAAAGGGAGGGGCGTACCTTGGAGAGAGGAAATGTTAGAGAAAGTCTGGAGAGGTATGAGACCTCGTTGACCAGGCGCCCTCCTGAAATGGAAATTCTGGGAGAAGCCATCTGGCCAGATGGAAGGACTGTAGGGGCAGAGGGTACTTCCCGTGTATGAACTCCAGGACTGAAGCAAAGTGGCACAGTGGATAGAGTGCCAAGCCTAAAGACAGGAAGACTCTTCTTGAGTTCAAATGTGGCTTCAGACATTTACTAGCTGTGTGACCCTGGGCAGGCCTCAGTTTCCTCATTTATAAAATGAGCTGGAGAAGGAAATGACAAACTACTCCAGTATCTTTTCCAAAAAAGCCCCAAATGGGGTCACGGAGAGTTGGGCATAACTGGACAACAACTTAACAGAGAGTTTCCAGGATGAAGAGGATTCAGAGGCATGGTGGAGGAATTCCAGAATGCAGCCTGGAAAGGATGAATGGAGCATCTGAGGGGTAATGATGTGTAACCAGTCTAGAAAAAAAGACCGGAGCCAGATTGTGAAGGACTTTAAATGCCAAGTAGAGATGTGTACATGTTATACAAAAGGTTAATTTCTTATGACATGGTCAGAATTATGCTTTAGAAATAATCAGTTTGTGATCAACTGTGATAGATTTAAATCTTCTCAGCAATACAGTGATCTAAGACAATTCCAAAAGACTCATGATGGAAAATGCCATCCACATCCAGAAAAAGAAGTATGAAGTCTGAATGCAGTTTGAAGCATACTATTTTCACTTTTTTTGGTGTGTGTTTTTTTGGGGGTTTTTTCTTTCTTATGGTGTTTCCCTTTTGTTCTAATTCTTCTTTCACAACGTGACTAATGTGGAAATATGTTTAACATGATTGTACATGTATAACCTATATCAGATTGCTTGCTGTCTTAGGGAGGAGGGAGGGAGAAAAATTTGGAACTCAAAATCTTATAAAAATGAATGTTGAAAACTGTCTTTACATGTAATTGGAAAATAAAAAATCGTATTAAGTGAGAAAAAAGAAATATTAGTTTGGCATGTCTGTGGAGGAAGGAGGAGAAGGAGGGAGACTGGATGCAGGGGAATTATTTTGGACACTGTTGTAATAGTCCAGATGAAAGGTAATGAGGGCCTGAACCAGGGCAGTTATGGTGCGGAGAGAAAAGAGAGATATTGAGGAGTATAATTGACCGGACTTGGCAACTAATTGGATTGGAATGGGGGAGAGTGTGGAATGAGAGTCATAAATAATGCCTAGATTATGAACCTAAGCCAAGAAAAGTGGAACTATCCTCACCAAAAATAGAGAAGTTACTAGGAGTGAGTTTAAGGGGAAAGATAGTTTGTTATATTTGAGATATCTTGAATTTAAGATGCCTGTGGATCTTCTAGGTGATGACCAGTTGAAGATAAGAGAATGTTATTGTAGAGAGATGAGAGATGGCTATGTAGACATGGCATAGAGATGGTTGTTGAATCCATGGAAACTGATTTGATATGAGAGACAGAGAGGGAGAGCAGAGGGCAAGACTAGACTGGATCTAGGACATAGCCCATCACACATAAAGGCCAGGATGTGAAAGATAAAACTGAAAAAAAAGACTGAAAATAATCAGTTCAGCATGTAGGAAGAGAACAGCACAAGAGAAAAGTGCCATGAAAACCCAGGGAGGAAAGACTCTCCTGAAAGAGGGAGTGATCAAAATATTCAAATGCTATAAAAAGGTCAAGAAAGTAGAGTGAATAAAGGTCTTTGGACTTAGCATGAACACAATCATTGGTAACCTTAAAGAGAGCAGTTTCCATCAAATCATGAGAATGGAGCCAGTTTGTAGAAGGTTGAGAAGTGAGTGGGAGGTAACAGTGGAGACAAAAGTATAGATGGGCTTTTCCAGGAGTTTGACTCTGAAAGGAAAGAGAGCTATAGAATGCTAGCTTGAGGAGGATAGTAGTATCAAGTGAAGGCTTTTTAAGAATGGGGGAATTCTGGGCAGCTTGGTAAGCAGCAGGGAAAAGACTCAGTGGCTAAGTAGAAGTTTATAATTATGGAGAGAGAGGGGATGGTTGAAGGAGCTGGCCAACTTATTCTTCAAGACTGGACCGAAGGAGGAGAGGACATTGAAGTGGACAAGAAAGAATTAAGGATAAGTGCCACCATTTTTTTTCAGTGAAAGATGAAACAAGGTCCTCTGCTGGCAGAAAGGAGGTGGTGTTGGTGATATTGTAGGTGCCTTTAGAAGAGACAATGGGATATAAAGTCAATCAGGGAAAAGTGAAAGGCTTAACAAGTAACAGCAAGGGCCCAGATGAGACTGGACAGCATTAATCTGTAATGGATCCAGTCATTTGTAATGGGACTTCCTCTGTCTTTGCTCAGCAACATAAGAGGGTTGAAAGGAGATGGTAGGAGGAATCTAGAGTTGGGGTCTGGAAAGGAACAGTGGGTAATAGGACAGGTGAGCAAAGAATTCACTAATTATAGTTCTTAGCCATAGGGAGATATAGCTTAATTTTTTTTATATTTCACATTGTAGTGCTAAAGATTACTTTGTTCAAACTCCGCCATTTAAAATTTATTTTAAAAAAAGAGAGAGAGAAATCTGCTGGATCTAATTTAGCTCCTTCTCTGGGGATTGTGCTCATTTGTAATTATTTATGATAACTTAATCCCAGGATAATAACAGAAGAATCGGAGACATTCTTCTGACTTCACTTTGTGAAAATCACTTTGAATGTGCCCCTTTTTTCCTTTTGGTTTTCACTATCTCATCCAGCATTAGGATATTCTAGATCAGGGTCTTTGAGGAAAGTAGAAGTGCTCATTTTTGTCTTTTCTATTGTGAGTGCACCTGTGAGAGCTTATAGCTGTCCCCTGCCCTTTTGAATGTAGCCACGAGTTCCATGATGTGTTCTAGGCCAAGTCCATTGTGGTTGACCATCCCTATCCCTGCAGCATCCATCTTACTTGCTACAAGTCGTCCATGCCAGGAAGAGGAAAAAAATGTCAGATGCTTTTGGCAAAGTGCCCTTGCCATCCCTCCTTGACATTCCTCAAAGAATTCTGACTACTTCCTAAGGATATCCCCAATCAAACTGACTCTCAGATAGCAAAGAGGTTCATGTTCACCACCCACTGTTGTAAAACGAGTTAGACGAATTAGCCCCCACCCTCGGTACAGAGTGGGATGAGCGGCAGGTGTGCTGAACTGTTAATGAGAGGTTTCCCAGGTGGGATTGCCTGTATCCTGCCCACCACAGAGACTCCTGTGTGTAGCTTTACCTTTGAACTCTCTTCATGCTCAGCCTGTGATCTGAGGGATTTGATGACAATCCCTCCTTGACATGGTGCTTTGATCCATGGGGAGTCCAGAGGAAGTGCTGTGATGTGTGGGATTCCCAGAGTTACAGGGATTCAGTGAGGAAGGGCACTGTGGTGAGTTATTGGGATTAAGTTTTTAATTAAAAAGGAGTTGTGCCTGACACTTGGTGCCAAAAGGGGAGATCCTCCAGCTGGTGGGAGCAACCTTTGCCCTTTTACAGGTGACTCACACTCAAGGATGAAGCATTATTGAAGTGCACGTTGCTGCTATTCTTATCATACAGGGCGTGCTGTGGGCTGGGGACAATTTAGAATCTCCGTCTTGCTCCCTGTAGGGAAATGAGGGGTCTCTTCCAAGTTCTCTGCCCCAACAGGCATGAGGTTAGTTTGAAATGAGGACCCCATCCACAACCACTGGTGTTCTCTGGCTGGGTGGTAGACTCTCCTGGGACAAAGGTGCCCTTGTCACAGATAAGGCACAGAATCTATCAGAATGAGGGTGCACCCCTGCCCCTTAAGGAAGGTTGCTCATTCAGGGGTTCCTCTCACCTGTTTACCTCTGACGGAGATGGGAAGGAAGGAGAGGGAAAGTGAACCAATGTGTATCTGTGTCTTCCCTGTTCCCTCTCCCCCCATCCCCATGGTACCCCTACTTTCTGATCAGCAAGAAGGAAAAAGTCTTTGAAGAAGAGCAGTCTGTTCTTGTATTGAGTGGAAGATATCTAATTAAAAAAAAAAGATATCTGATCAAAAACACAAAGTGAAGATTGGCCGCCTAACTCTTATGGGGCTTCTTCACCCTTTCAGTTGGGTGACAAGTGGAGGCTGGGGAAATGCACAACCTGCTTAATGCATGTCCTCTCAGTATCCTGTTCTTGCTATAAGTTATGGCACCAGAGAGGAGAAGAGGGGGTATCCTTGGGAGCGCTCCCAAAGATTTCACAAATCCTTATCATAATGTGACATCAGAGTATTCGTCATGAGGGACAGGAGGGGTGATATCTAAGAAATCTCCTGGTTCCCAGGGAAAAGTCGAAATAGGAGACATTGGAGCTAGAGAATCACTGAGGTGAGAGAAGAGAACTGAAGTGTGGGTGACTCAGAAAGTGGCTGCAGGGGAAAGTTGGGGGCCTCCTGGGCCCCATGAGCTGAACGCCTACTTGGAATATGGGCAGCCCCCTGCCATTTTGTAAAGCAAAAACATTAAGTTTTGGCAAGTATTGCTCTCTGGAGCTTGCTGGCCGTGAAGGTAACTCATCGCTAGTCAGGGGAAGCTGGGTAGTATTGGAAAGGTTTGTTCTCCTGGCCACATTTTCATGGAAGTGTGTGTGCCTCTCCCCACAGGTGCTGAGAGATGTCCTGAAGGACCTTTACCACCTGCTGAAGCACGTGGTCCGTTTTGAGCCAGATGAGGCAGCCAAGCTGCATGCCCAGCTCGCCCTGGAAGAACTTGATGAAATTATGAGAAGCTTCCTGTTCCCACCACAGACGCTGGAAAAGAAGATAGTGGTACTCCCATAACATGCCCTTCCACAGAGGATGGTCAAGTTTGGAGCCTCAAGACAAGCTGGGCGGCAAACTTCTTCCAGAAAGGGGTCCCCCTCCCCTCCTGCTGTTAACAGTATGGCCACAGAGGGGGCAGCTAGGTGGTGCAGTGGATAGAGCACCAGCCCTGAAGTCAGGAGGACCTGAGTTGAAATGTGGCCTCACACCAAACACTTGACACTTATTAGCTGTGTGACCCTGGGCAAGTCACTTAACCCCAATTGCCTAAAAACAAAAACAAAAAAAACCCAACACCACAGGTGGCCACAGAGACAGCTTCCTGCCCAAGAATGTCACCTGGGGTCTCCCTGCCTAAAGATGCTGCTCATGTAGTCATCGATAACCAGCCTGCCATGTAGAAATGAGGGGGAAGGGTTTTGAGGCACACACTCACATCCCTCCCCATTCCTGCCCCGATCCCGTTAGGGAAGAAGTGATTTTGTTGGGGCAGCTAGGTAGCATAGTAGATAGAGCACCAGCCCTGAATTCAAGAGGACCTGAGTTCAAATCCAGCCTCAGACACACAACATTTAGTGGCTGTGTGACTCTGGGCAAGTCACTTAACCCCATTGCCTAGCCAAAAACAAAACAAAAAAAAGAAGTGTTTTTGTAAAGAAAACATTTTTATAGGAGGTGGTGGCATTTGATGACCTAGAGATTCTCCCTGTGACATCCTTCCCCAGTGAGAGGCTCATTACTCTCAGTGGCAGTCACAGTGAGGAGCACCTGTCCTTTGATGCTGATGAAAGCGGTCATTCCCACAGCTGGGGAGGAAGGGACCAATGTCTGTGGAACACTCCCCATAGAATAGGTTGATTTTGGCTGGAGGGAGCCAGAAAGGGGACCTTGGGAGACCATCTAGTCCAGCCCTCCTCCTCATCTCACAGATGAGGAAACTGAAGCCCAGAGAGAGGTCTCAGGGTGAGTTAGTGGCCTCCTGACAGCCTGGGCAGGCGTCTTTTCCCTCTGCCACCCTGGGCAGCAGTGCTGGTGGCATTCCCAAGGGATAGTCACGGAACAGACGACTCCCGAGTGGAAGCCTCCCGAGCCTGTCGAATCCTCCAGATAAGAAGGGCAAACTCCATTCTCTCCCTGGCCTCCTTTTCCCACCCTTTTGTGCGTTACAGCGTTGTCCATGGTAAATGGGGCTGGAAGTACCTTAGGTATTTGCAGGTGCCAATGATAAAGACAGATCAGCATTTGTCCAATTTCTCCCCATCTTAGAAAAATGCATTTTCCTAAATGCATCTCCCTGCTGCACCTCCCTCCCTTTGACAGAGGGGACGATCTTCTTGGTTCTGATGGGAGAGGGGATAGGTTTAGAAATGAAGGTGATATTTTAAAAAATCAATAAAAAAATTTAGGAGAAAGATGCCATTACGTGGATTGGATTGATAGTAAGTACATTGAACACAGTGCTGTGCGCACGAGGACAATCTCTGTGAAAGTATCCTCTGGTGACGTACCTGCCAGAGAGTCTGCCTTTCCAGCACAATCACTTTCACCTTGGCTAATTTAGAGGCTTGAGTAACCCAGACTCTGTGACATTATTCTGAAGTATATATAAATTAATGATAATAGCTAGCATTTATATAATTGGCACAGTACTTTATGCATTGCCATCCCCACAACAACCCTATGAGTTGGTACTATTAGGATCCACATTTTATGAATGAGGAAACAGGCTGAGAGAGGCTAAGCAACTTACCCAGGATCACACAGCTAGTAAGTGTCTGAGGCAGAATTTGAACTCAGGTCTTCCTGTCTCCCAAGTCCAGCACACTATCCACTATGCCACCTAACTGACCCTTCCCCTTATTTCTGTCTGCTTTTTCACTCCTTGCTTAACCTTGCCCAGTAAACCACATTAAGGAGAAGTTAGAGAGAGAGAGATAAATGGATGGATGGATGGATGAATCGATGGACGGATGGCTCAATGAATGGGTGGGTGATAAGATGGATGGATGGATGAATAAGATTGATAAATAAATAGATGTGTTTATATTATACACACGTGTGTATTTCGGTTTCTTGGCCTGCCTGACTGCATGTCGCTCAGATCTCTCTACCAGGCCCCACTCTCCTTTCCTCCTTTCTTTTCTCCACTTTCCTCCTCTTCCTCTTTCCAAGGTTTGGTGCTGTCGCCCTCTTTGCTTCCAAAGCCCTGTGGTCAGCATCATGGGATGGGAAGTCCATAAAGACAACAACTGGAGAGATAGGAAGGCCTTCCCAATCCTCGCCCCAGGGCAGTCTCACTCACTGTTCTCTAGCCAGGCATTGGCATGGAATCCGCCATGCTCTCAGGGTCTTTTATTGACTAATCTGTGGTCTAGCTAAGGTGCCACAGTAGATGCATTCCTGCATTTGGAGTGAAGAAGAACTGAGTCTGAGTCGCACCTTAAACACTTACTAGCCATGTGACTCTGAGACCTCCCAGAGACTCAGGTTCCACTTCTGAAAAACAGAGATAATAACAGGTTGCTTCGCGGCTCAAATAATGTATGGGAAGCCTGTGTATTCGTTGTTAGTACTAATCTGCTCACCCAGGGCAGCTAGGTGACACTGTAGATCAAACACTGGGCTTGGAGTCACGAAGACTCATCTTCCCCAGTTCAAATCCGGCCTCAGACACTTGAGGCTGTGTGACCCTGGGCAAGCCACTAAACCCTGTTTGCTTCAGTTTTCTCATCTTTAAAATAAGCTGGAGAAGGAAACGGCAAACCACTCCAGTATCTTTGCCAAGAAAACCCCAAATGCTGGACGTGGCTGAAATGACTGAATAACAACATTCACTTTGCTCCTCCCAACCTCCTCCCATAATTGATGTTTCCACTTACTAAATAATCTCCCTTTTATCCTTTTACAAACGTCTCATCTGTTCATAATTCAATTTGCCTCCAACTTTCTATCGTTCTGTCCACCCATCCATCTTTAAAGTCCAGGTGGTGAGCCCTGAGGAGTTGGGTACCAAATCACAGGCCTGTTCGGGCCACAGATCCTTCTAGTTTGCCTTCTTTCTGAAAAATTACTTTGGGGGTCAAGATGATAAATGCTGTCAAACAGAAAACAAATGCACACATTTGCCTCGACAGTCCTGTTGAATTTTTTAAGTCAACTTTCTTCTTTTTAAATGCAAATGTTGTTTTGAAATTCTGACTTCCCCTACCCTTTCTCAGCCATCACCCCTATAACTTAGCATCAGCTGAGACTGTTCAGTGTTAATTTGTCCTCTTCTGAGCATCTCTCACTCAAAAGGAAAAGGAAAAGCCCATGAATGAATCTGCCCCCAGAGCACCCCTCCACCTCATTCATTCCCTTTGTCTCTGAACCATTTGGGGTGAAGTGTTTTGTCTGACACTTGTGGGGGCCTCTATGTCTAAGACATCTGAAACAATGCAGTCCTGTCTGTCGCCTTCCTCAAAATAAGTTAGGCTAACTAACTGGGAGAAAGAAAGAAGGAAAGAAAAGAAACCAAATTAGCCAGTCCGAGGTGGGAGTTCGATCCTTCGTTCCTAGGCAAAGGGAGAGGATGCCTGGGGAGAAGCAGAGTTGGCCTCTTTCAGAGCTGGCAGCCTGGGGTGGGTCAGATGAGGTGCCAGCTGTCACCCGAGGGAGATGATGCACCTGCAGTGGTCCCTGCACCAGCAGGAGACAACGAATGACCCTTCTGCGGCTTTGCATATCCAAACCAGTCAACTCTGCAATCACCTGCAGTAAAATCCCTGCAGTCAACTGCGACAGTGCAGCTCCTCAGACTCACCCACCTCCCCTTCGGCTGCCTGCCTGCTTCAGGGCTGGCAAATCCTCTTTTCTCATTTATTCATTGCTGCACTCCTCATCCTGCTGGCCAGCTAGGTCACACACAGCCAGTCCCAAGCATGCTGGGAAATGAGGAGTTGAGGCATATCCTCAGGTAAAAGCCTATTTCAGCAAAGTCACGGGGTCTCTGGGGTCACTTAACTTGAGATGTTGTGGTACCAAGCCTGGCAACCGTCCTCTGATTCTCCACTAATGATGCTGGGGCTCTGTGCTCCTCTTGAGTACACATTGTCCTGATCGTTCACTACCATCTCTCTATGTTTTCCCAGGTCACATACCTACCCCACCGCCCAAGATCTTTCAGCTTTGACCCCTTTTATACATCTCTTTGTCTTATGTTACTTAGAGCCTAAGGCCGTAACATCACTTTTCTTTTCTCACTAAAGAATGGTGCTGGGCTCAAAGGGCTATGAATGCAAGAAAACTAGACCTCTCCTTTCCACATTATTAATTGCCAGTCAACCCTGACTGGAATAAAGGGACCCCCCCATACTTTACCCACCTCTCTCCAAGGGCTCTCCCTAGAAAAGAAGAACTTAGCGTTTATAGAAAAGACCAGACAAAAGAAAATCTCTAGACCGGCTTCAGGCTCTTTTTCACCCTAGCTCCCATGCCTGTATTATACTATGTGTGTGTGTGTGTGTGTGTGTGTGTGTGTGTGTGTACACATGTATGTTTGTATGTATGTGTATGTATATATAAATACTTGATCATAGTAATTCACATTTGTACAGGGAGTCCCAAAAGCCTTAATTCAGTGTTAATCTATTAAAGCTTAAACCTTCACTAGGCCTTTTGGGACACCCTGTGTAAGGTTTACAAAATGAGGCAGAGCCCAGAGTCTGGGGGTGCATACACTCCGGAATTACAGGGATGTCACCTGTCTGAAAGACTTGAAATCTAGGCTTCTTTGGGGGCTTCAGTTAATGCCCAAACGTCTGCTTTAGCCAGCCACCAACCGCACTACATGGGGAAGAGGACCCCCTGTTAAAAGGGGGTGGGGGATTCCACAGCTCCCCTTATTTCCTTTCTGGCTCCTGCTCCCCCCCCTCCTCCAGGGCCCCACTCCCACCCCATCCCACTCCTCTCACACATCCCTCACTTTCATTAGACCAAAAAGATCATCATAGCACAGAGAGGAGTTAAAATCACTTAAAATTTCTCTCTCAGCCTCCTTCAGTACCTTCCCCAACCTGGTTCACTGTTTACCACCAGGTCGAGAGTCTGAGACTCAGCCAATAAGGACCTCAGAGTGGGCTGGTGCCATCCTGTGGATAATCCTGTCGATCCTCTGGTTTCCGTTCTGGCTCGTTCCACTAATAATTATGAAACTGTAATAATTCTGGAGCCAGGGCAGGTATAAAGAACAGCCTACCCTTTTTGGTGGGAGAATTGTCTCCCCCCCACAAACTATGAACTGAGAGCTGCAGGGTGCCACGCAGATGCCCTTCCTTCCTGAAACATGGATATCCAAGGAACTCCTTCCCTCCCTAGACTCTTCTTCCCCTCCCTGAGGTTGTTCTGTTTCCCAGTGCCCCCATAGGCATTGCAAGCATAACCTCTAGTTGCACTTACTATGTTAGACTGTTCTCCCAGACTCAAAAAACCTTGGAATCATTTTTTATTCCTCTTTGTCCCTCCATCTCCCAAATCAGTTAATCAATTGAGTTACTCAACGAGTATTAATTAAGGACTCCCTATGTTGAAGGCTGCTAGGTGGCTCGGTGGAGGGCCTGGAGTCAGGAAGACCCTAGTTCAAATCCAGCCTCAGACATTCACTAGCTGTATGGCCCTGGGCAAGTCACTTAACCTCTGTTTGCCTTAACCCACTGGAGAAGGAGATGGCAAGCCGCTCCAGTGTCTTTGCCATGGAAACCCCATATGGGGTCTGGAAGAGTTGGATATAACTGAACAACAACAACGTCACAGGCAAGATGGGGATACAAAGAAAGGCAAAAACAAAAACAGTTTCTGCCCTCAAGAAGCGTACGTTCTAATGGGGAGACAGCATGCATACAGCTCTGTACAACAAGATCATGACCAGGCTAAATAGAAGCTCGTCGAAGAGAGATGACCTGCACAAAACCACGTGTGGGGCAGAGGCAGCCCGGCTGGAGGGGAATGACCTGGGCTGGGTCGAAGCCACGGCCCCCATCCACAGCCCTGCGTTCCTACAGCTTGGCCTGACTGTCAGCTAGGCTGTGAGTCAATCTCCCTTTGTTAGATCACTTGGAGATAACTATCACTTATTATTGTAACCTCTAGGTGCCTTTATACCAAACAAAGCGTCTACAAGAAGAGCATGTAGTCACGAAAGCCACCATGGGACACACCTGTTTGCCTACCTGCAGGTGGGCATTCATGAAAAGAAATCACTTGTCTACCACTGAACTGGATGACAAAGAGGGGAGCTGTTTGGACTAGGCTCTTGACTTCCTTTTCTTGCTGATGCCAAGGGAGTATGACAGCTGCCCTGGAGTGAGGAGGAGGGGAGAGTCCTGTTCAGTCGATCAACAAATAACGTTTTATTTTATTTTACTTTATTTCATTTACTTTTATTTTATTTATTTACATTATTTTAGGCACTGGAAATACAAAGACAAAAAAATGAAACAGTTCCTGCTCTCAAAGGGTTTACATTCTATAAAGGATAATAGGATAATAGATTTTAAACTAGAAAAGACTTTAGAGGTTATTGGGTCCAAAGCCTGCATCTTACATGGAGGCTAGAGAGATGAAATGACCAAAGTCATGTAACAGGATTGGATCCCAGGTGTTCCTGACTACAAGTCTGGTGTTCCATCTGCTGCACCGCATAGCCCTGTTGTTCAGACACGTCCCACTTTTTGTGACCCCATTTGGGGTTTTCTTGGCAGAGATACTGGATTAGTTTGCCATTTTCTTCTCCAGCTCATTTTACAGATGAGGAAACTGAGGCAAACAGGGTAAAGTGATTTGTCCAGGGTCACATAGCTAGTAAGCTTCTGAGGCCAGATCTGAATCCAGATCTTCCTGACTCCAGGCCCAACTTTCTACCCATTTCGCCACTTAGCTGCCTACACCGTCTCTACACGTACCCATATACATATATAAAAATGTTTTTGAAAGGTAATTTGGTGGGGGTAAATGGAAGGTACTGATGTGTTCATACAATGAAAAACAAGCTCTGTCTCTAAGCAAATTAGTCTCTAGCCAGTGTCTGAACTGGGGGGTTTCTTTGGCCTTAGCTAGCCAAGCATGGCTTCTGAGCATACACCTCTAAAGAGTGACAAAATACCATCCAATAAAAGCCAATTCTAACAGGTATCTGTCTATTTATCAAGCGCCTACTATGGGCAAGACACAAGTGGCTAGGTGGCAGAGTGGATAGAAAGCCGGGCCTGGAGTCAAGAAGACTTGTCTTCCCGTGTTCAAATCCAGCCTTGGACACTCATCAGCTGTGTGACCCCGGGCAACTCGTTTCCCCGTTTGCCTCAGTTTCCTCGTAAGAAGGAAATGGCAAACCCCTCCAGCGTCTTTGCCAAGAAAACCCCAAATGGAGTCAGGAAGAGTTGGACAGCAACAGATGAGCGGAATGCAGCGGCAGGGGTGGGAGGAACAAAGACGAGATGGAAAATAGCCCCTGTCCTCAACTGAGTCCAAGGACTGACGTGCCGGACACTGGGCTAAGCACTGGGGGCTTAGGTTCTTAACTAAAAAGAAAAGGATAGGCACCATAATATGAAGAGGGAGAGAAACCAGTGACTAGGGTTTGTCAGGATAGGGGCTGGATCTGTGGTGTCACTGGGGTAGGGAAACCCCTCTTACAGACCTTCTCTACAGGAGGGGCCTGGAACAACAAGAAGGAAGTGACCTACCCAAGATCTCCTCACCACTGTGGGTCCCGGGTGGGCCTTGAACCCAAGTCTTTCTGACTCCAAGGCCATCTCTCAATCCACTACACCCTGTGGTCTCCCCAAACAAAGTTAGGGAAACTGAGGCTCAGAAAGGTGTTCTTGGCTTCAGAGTTGGCTCCCTATCCCTATCACTGCCTATCAAGAAGTAGCACCTGGGGCAGCTAGGTGGCGCAGTGGATACAGCACCGACCCTGAAGTCAGGAGGACCTGAGTTCAAATCCGGCCTCAGACCAAACACTTGACACTTACTAGCTGTGTGACCCTGGGCAAGTCACTTAACCCCCAATTGCCTAAAAAAAAAAAAAAATACTAAAAAAGTAGCACATGAGCCATCAGAAGGAAGATTCTAAGAGGTGGAGGTAAGGAGCCACACTGTAGTCATAGTCATGAGTGGGGATGGGGTAGTGGGAGGGAGGCGGCTTGTGTAAAGGCATGAAAGCAAGAGATTCCTGGTTCGAGGAACAGCCCTCTTTGTCCTCCCATCAATAGTGACATTTAAATTGTGTGTATCAGTTAGGCCTTAGTGAATATCAGGGCAGTGAACCATGGGTGCTGACAACCTTGGGAACATTGTCCAGGTTTAACAGCACAGTAAAGCCCTATTCCCATCCTGGTCTAAGAGGACAAACATCACACACTTGCTCTCTCACTTACATTATGCGTCATTATATTTACACTGCCCTTCCCCTCATTTCCGTGGAAGGATAAACTCTTTCCTTCTTTATTTAAGAGATACCAACAAGGGGAGCTCAGCAAGGCAGCCAGCCTTTAGTAAATGCTTACTATGTGCCAGGCGTTGTGTTAGGCCGTGGGGATGGAAAAACACGTTAAAAGACACACCCTGTCCTCAAGTAGCTTACATTCTAATGGAGGGAGATGGCACACAAAAAAGGAGCTGAGAAGGGTGGGGGGAGGGGAAAGTATCCATTGGGAAAGCCTGTAGGAATGGCGTGTTGAACTCTGGAATATCAGAAGTGGAGTATTTTATTTTTTTCTAATTACGTGTAAAGATAATTTTCAGCATTCATTTTTATAAGATTTTGATTGGCACGTTTTTCTCCCTCCCCAAGATGGCAAGCAATCTGATATAGGTTATACATGTGCAATCATGATGAACTTGTTTTAAAACACGTGTTAATAACTACATTTTAGTAGACTCGGCTTCCTTTCCAATCCTCTGCACTTTGTTTTATGCGTTTAAAAGCATAATTCTGAGACAGGCTGAGGAGGCTTCAGGATACCTCTGCCCCAGGGTCCATGGCACACAAAAAGAATCCTAAAACAAACTGGCTTTTTTCTTTTGTTTTCTATTTCAGCACCTCAAGGATCCGGATGTTGTCAGTGTGGATACTACCACCTCTTCTACACAGATGGGCACAGAGTCCTTCCTCCCTTTGTAATGAGCCTCTCTGGACTCAGCTAGTCCTTTGCTTGGACAATAAATAGACAGTTTGTCCCGAGGCCTGTTCTCTGTTTTATATACTATGAATCAGATGGCATTAAGACCTCACCGCTAAAAAGTGGCCCAGCATATGTGGATGGAAGTTATTAAGGCGGAGAGTACCCAGTCTTATTTTGGGAAGAGGCAGGAGAGCCTTCTTTGCTAGGTTGCCAGGAAAGAATTGCTTCGGGGCTTTTAAGTGGTTTGTTCCTGTAAATAATGTAAGAAGCCAGAAGCAGGGCTGCAGACAGCTCATAGGAGCGCATGGGTGGGGTATTTCTGGTGCACTGTCCTATTAATCATCTGCACAAGAAGCCTTGCCCTGCTGAGGATGCTCTGCACTTCCTGTTCCTCTCTGTGGGACCACCATCCGTTGTGGCAACTTCAGAACCGATGGTGGGTCCCATCAGCCCTTCGGAAGCTCCAGGCTCAGAGAGGAAGGACAACACAGTTGATGCCAGGGAAGAGCTGGGCACAAGGAGGCCTCCCCTGAGAACTCTGGCATTTAATGAATGGGAAGGGTGACAGTGGACTCATGATCCCCCTGAAAGAGCCTTGTGTTTACTCTATGTGGGCCACTACCTGAATAAGAAAGCTTCCCCCTCAATCTGAGGAGGGATGCCACTCTTATCTCCTGTTAGGGTTAGGTGGGGTGCTGAGTGGCACAAAGTGGATAGAGTGTCAGGAAGACTTGAGTTCAAATCTGACCTCAGAGACTAGCTGTGTGACCCTGGACGAGTCACTTAACCCCATTTGCCTCAGTTTCCCCATCTGGAAAATGAGCTGGAGAAGGAAATGGTGAACCACTCCAGTATCTTTGCCAAGAAAACCCCAAATGGGGTCAAGAAGAGTTGGACACAACTGAAAAGACTGAACAATAACAAATACACAAAAGTCTGAATTTGAGATAATTTGGAAGGGAGGGGTTCACGTGAATGGTGGTGTTTCATACAGATTCTAGGAAGCAGGTATGAGGAAGACTTGCGTGTCAGGGATGGCCGGGACAAAGACACGCAGGCTGGAGACGGAAGCAAAGGCCACTCTGTCTGGGTTGTAGAACGAGTGAGGGGCAGTGATGTCCAGTATGTCTGGAGAGATGGGTCGGGGCCAGGACGTGAAGGGCATCACAGGGTCAGATCTGCACTTAAGGGAAATAGCAAGCAGCCTGGGGAGGGTAGATTAGAATGGGGAAAGACAAGGCAGGGATACTGATTAGTCAGTCAGTCAAAAAGCATTCAGTGAATGGTTTAACATTTACAAAGCACCTTACAAATATCTCATCTTGGGTATCCTATTGCTTGCCTTCTCAATAGGTGGGGGAGGGGCTGAATGGAGGGAATTTGGAACCGAAAAATCAAAATTTAAATATCTATATGCATGTATACACATTTGTGTACATGCATGCATGTGTATACACATGTACATACGTGTACACGCATGTGTATTATAAGTGTGTGTGTGCATGCATGTCTGTCTGTACATGTGTGTATATGCACCAAATAGTATTTCATTCTATTCTCTTTCTTTTTTTTTTTATTTTGGCAAGGCAATTGGGGTTAAATGACTTGCCCAGGGTCACACAGCTAGTAAGTGTCAAGTGTCTAGTCTGAGACCAGATTTGAACTCAGGACCTACTGACTCTAGGGCCGGTGTTCTATCTACTGTGCCACCTACTCCCCCATCTCCTTCTATTCTAGCAACAATCTTGGGATGTAGGTGATATTATTCCCATTTTACAAATAAGGAAACTGAGGGCAGAGGCTAAGTGACTTGACCAGGGTCTCATAGCTAGTAAGTGCCTGAGGCCAGACTTAAATTCAAGTCTTCTAGACTCTGGGTCCAGTGTTCTATCCCATTACACCACCTAACTGTTGCTTCCTTATTCCCTCTACCCCAACCCCCCAATTCTTTCAAAGGCCAAATGGGAGAGATTTCAGACCGTGAAACAGGCTTTGGTTATCTCCAATACTGTGCCCCTGCCCTCTGGCATCCCTCTGATTGCAAGGTCAAACCATTCCTCCTACTCTCTGTACCTTCAGGTTCACCACATCCCTTCCAAAGATACTCTCTTATTGGTGAGATGTATTAGGCTGGGTTCCCCCCACCCTCCCTGTCCTGACTTAGAAGGAATCATATTGGATGGGCAGTTTTTATATATACTTTTTGAGAAAATTAATTGCCTTTTAATTTATTTTTTCCAGGAATAATTACTAAACTAACAGAGAATATCCAGTATTGATTTAGGGGAAGGACAGACCTAGAAAAAAAGATAATCGGGGGGATTGGGGAGCAGAGAGAATGAGGATTTCTCAAGCTTTAGCATTCCAGGAAAAATGCACTTGAATTTCCCCTTTGGAACCCAGACTGAGATCCATCTTTGGACTGTTCTCTTGCCGTAGTTCCTTGCAGGGTGGGAGTGGGGAGCAGAAGGGGCATCTCTGGCCAGCTAAGCAAAGCTCTTTTAACTGAAAATTAGGGAGGTCCTTCCCCCAAATGACTTGGATGAATTTATCTGATCACTGTACATCATCGCGTGTAAGAAGACTTCTTCACAATCACTGTGAGTGAGCCTGATTTCAGTGTGTTGATGAGAGGAGAAAATTATGGGAGGGCTGCTGACTTCAGTTGTAGCTTTATTCATTTATTTATTTGTTTAGCTATTCATTCATTCATTTAGTTATTTATAGTTTTCAACATTCACTTCCATAAGCTTGTGGCTTTTTTTTATTACCCTCAAAGCAAGGCTAGGCACTGTGCTAAGTGCTTTGTTTTTATTTTATTCATTATTAATAATAATGATGATGATGATGATGATAGCATTTCTACAGCACTTTGAGGTGTGAAAAACGCTCTACATGAGGCGACCCCAAAGTCTCAATGCTATTTAATAGCTTCAAACTGCACTGAGACTTTTAGGACACCTTGTGTGTTTTATCTCATTTGATCCTCACACTAATGCTGGAAGGCAGGTGCTATTATTATTATCTCTGTTTTGTCGTTGTTGTTGTTTAGATCAGTTGTGTCTGACTCTTGGTGATCCCATTTAGGATTTCCTTGGCAAAGATGGTGGAGTGGTTTGCCATTTCCTTCTCGAGACCATTTTACTGCTGAGGAAACTGAGGCAAACAAGCTGAAGTGATTTGCCCAGGGTCACACAGCTAGTGTCTGAGGCCAGATTTGAACTCAGGTCTTCCTGACTCAAAGGCTGGCACTTTCTGTTTTCCAGATGAGGAAACTGAGGCTGAGAAAGTTGAAGTGGCTTTGCCCAGGGTCACATAGCTAATAAGTATCTGCTAGAGGATTTGAACTCAGGTCTTCCTGACCTCAAACCCAACGTTCTAATTGCTGTACCGCCCCCCTCTCTGGTGAATATTTCGTAGACTCTGTGAGTTGGAATGGCTGTCAGTAATTGAGGAACAACTGAGACTCCTGTTCTGGGGCCATTTTAAAGGAGCCGTTATCAAATTAAGGAATAATTACGGACTTTTCCCATTGGGGGAGCTGACACCTCCTGGCAGCAGCTCTTTGGCCCTGCCCCTCATCTCACCCCCACTACACGGGGTGGGGAAGGTGTCAGAAGAGGTCTTTGATGCATGAAGTCAGGAGATGAAGGAAGCCACCTTTCAGTTCCATCCCTCATCCCCCCGGTGCATCAGTGCAGCAGGGTAGGGAGACATCGAGGGGAACACCCAGCTGTTTGCAAGACCACTTACCACTATGAAGTTACAGAGATGATTTTCCCATGTCTAGTTCTACGTACAAAACGCTAGGGGAGGAAACAAGAATTGTTCTGCTGTATATAGTCTTAGACTTGGGCCTTTAGTCACATCGCCCACATGTATCAAAGGTAAGACTTGAACTCAGGACTTCCTGTCTCTGAAAACAACTCTCTCTCCAATGGCTATAAACACATGAAAGCAACTCTACCAATAGGATTGAGAGGTCGCTGCAATGTAGTAAAAGTCATTGCCTTAATGCTCAGAAGACCTTGGTTGGAGTTCATAGTTTCCAGCTAGAATGTAAGCTCCTTGAGGGAAGGAACTTTTTACATTTTTGCCCTTGTATTTCTTGCATCTAGCCTAGCAGCTGACTTATTTGACTTCCTGAATAGAGATAATGCCAGTGCTATCTCCCTCACATGGTTATTGTAAAGTAGGTTGATGTATGTAAAACACTTTGTAGCCCTTGAAATCACATGTTCAGCTATCAGCATTGCGATTACTACCACCACCACCACCACCACCACCACTACTATCACTACTACCACAACTACTACTACCACCACCAGTACTACTGCTACTACCACTACCACCACCACCATCACCACTACTACTACTACTACCATTACTACTACCATTATTACTATTATTACTACTACGACTACTACTACTACCACCACCACCACCACTACTATAGCTACTACCACAACTACTACCACCACCACCACCACTACCACTACTACTACTACTATCACCACTACCACTACCATTATGACTATTACTATTACTACTACTACTACTACTACTACTACTACTACTACTACTACTACTACAACAATTAATAATTGGAGATAATAGAATTGAGTTATGTAAATATTTGAAGTTTTTTCATGTTTCCAATCTGGTTTTAAAATTGGTCTGTATTTGGTTTCCTGATTGAAAAATCAAACCTGTTTAGAAAATATCAGTCTTGATCAGTTACCCTAAAAAAGTGAGCCTGGATGATAATGCCATCCTTCCCCAAACTGAGGCTGTCTCTCCTATTCATCTTAGAGCACCAGGGTCACTGGAGGAGTCAGCTCCTACTTCCTGCATTCCCTCCTGTCTCAAATGTGGGATCAACCCTTCTCCCCCTCCATCCACCCTTGCTCGTCTTCTGCTTTGATTTTGGGAGTGATGCCCCGCTGTGGAACACCTGGATGATGGCAACCAAACCTTTCGAAGCCCTTCCTCTTACTCCCCCCCTCCCAAGCTCCTGGTCGTTCTCCCCATCCAAACTATCCCTGCCAGACAAATCTTAGAATCAGAGAATCAGAGGCTCACCAGTATAAAACTGAAAGTGAAGACAACCAAAGTTTTCTGAGAAGACTCAGTTTCTTCATCTGTAATATGAGGGGTTTGGACTAGAAAACTTCATGTCCTGTATCTGAGGTCCAGGGATTTGTTCAAGGTCACATAGGGAGTAATCCTCAGGCGAAGAAAAACACTGGTTTCATTGCACTGGTCTAATACCCTTGGTGGTTCCCCATTCTTTGTAAAATAAAGTTCAATACTTTAGCAAGGCATTCAAGACCCTCTGTGATCTGGCCCTATCCCTAACTCTCCAGTCAAACTAAACAGAACTTCTCATCATCCCCCCAAATATACCTGGTTCACTCTTTCATTCCTGTTCATAAGCTGTTGTCCTCATCAGGAATACTCTGCACCCTGCTCTCTGCCCATCCAAATCCCACCTACCTTCTGACCCATTGATACTAACTAGGCTTATACCCCAAAGAGATCAAAGACAGAGGAAAAGGAAGACCCATACGAACAAAGATCCCTTTTTCTTGTAGTAAAGAACTGTAAACAATTAATTGGGGAGTGACTAAACAAAATTTGGTGTATAATACTTATTATTAGTATTAGTATTATTATTAATAGCTAATGTTTATATAGCACTTACTATATGCCAGGCACTGTGCTAAACACTTTACAATGATCTTATTTGATCTTCGCAACAATTCTGAGAGGTAAGTACTGTTATTATGCCCATTTTACAGATGAGGAGACTGAGGCAAACAGAGGTTAAGTGACTTGCCCAGGGTCACACAGTTAGTAAATGACTGAGGTAGGATTTGAATTGAGTTATTCCTGACTCCAGGCATAACACTGTATCCACTGTACCACTTAATTACCATATATATGATATATGTTTTACATATATATATATATATAGATAGATAGATAGATAGATAGATATAGATATAGATATATATATGTAGGTAGTACAGTGGATGATAGAGTACTGGGTCTGGAATCAGGAAGACTCATCTTCCTGAATTCTAATCTGGCCTCAGACACCTACTAGCTGTGTGACCCTGGGCAAGTCACTTAACCCTGTTTGCCTCAGTTCCCTCATCTGTAAAATAAGCTGGAGAAGGAAATGGCTAACCCGTCCAGTATCTTTGCCAAGAAAACCCCAAATGGGGTCACAAAGAGTCGTACATGACTAAAAATGATTGAATAACAACAACACATATGTATATGTGTATACATTAATGCGTGTATGTAGCCATATCTGTATCTATTGGCATACGCATATATATTGTATCTATTTATATGTGTATATAACGATATATGTGTATATATATATGTCTGCATCTATGTATATAAACACAAATGTATATATGTACACATATATGTAGTATTTTAAGGTTTGCAAAGCACTCTATAAATATTATCTCATTCCAGTCCCACAACAACCTTAATGAGGTAGGTGCTATTATTATCCCCACTTTACAGAGGAAACTGAGGCCAAGAAAAGTTAAGTAACTTGTCCAAGGTCACACAGCTAGGAAGTGTGGGCTTTGAGTTCAGGTCTTCCTGACTCTTAAGTCCTATCTATACTATACTATACTATACTATACTGTATTATACTGTACTATACTGTACTGCACTATATTATATCATATATACAATACTATATAGTATATACTATACTACTTAGCTCTTTACCTAAGACAAGACAAAAAGGGTAGATTCAGAGGAATCTGGGAAGACTTAGATGAACAGATGCAAAGCACAGTGAGCAGAACCAGGAGAACTTACATAAACTGCAACAGGGTAAAGGGTAACAACTCTGAAAGACTTAAGAATTCTGATCAACGGAATGATTGACAGGGAACTATGCTTCTCACTGCTTGGGGGGTGACAGATGGTCTCTAGGTCTCAGGTAAGAGATACATCTTACAATGCTACACAAATTTGCTTTGCTTGACTAGACTTAGTCCTAGGGAAGGTTTTTATTTGCGGAGAGGGCATTATTATGGGGAAGGTGAGGGTATAGATCGTGATGCAAAAGACAGGAAGAAAACGGCATCAATGAAACATTTAGAAAAATACACTGAAAGAAGAAAAAAGGGAAAGACAGAAGTTCAAAAGGGAGACACCGACAAGAAAAGGAGCGTTGAATTTAATATCTTCTTTATCAGAAACAAAAACCCAAGCTGTAAATGACAGATTCATGGTTTTACACACAGTCATATTTTTCTGTCCTTTGTATATAGAAATATTCGTGTTGGTTGATGATTGTCAAGTTCATAACAATAAAAAAAAGCAAACACATCTTCTCTCCTACAAAGGCCAGATCGAGCCCCATCTTTTCCATGAAGCCTTCCTTCCCTGATCATGACACCTGTCAGCTCCCATCAGCCTCCCTCCCCAGCTCTCTCCCTTCCCCTTACAGTTATTACCCCAGCACAGTTTTTCATTTGCCATGTAATTATGTACTATTTGACATCGTTATTTACATTTACAAGAGCATTTGTCTTGTCCCCCTAATCTATAAACTTCTAGAAGGCAGAGAGCATATTTTAAGCTTACATTTTCTAACATAATCGCCATCATAGGCACTCAATAAATATTTGTCAGCTGAATGAGTGCAGGATTTGTCTCCTCTTATTAATGTGATAAATAACAGCATGTGTTCCAAGAACTTAGCCCTGTGGAACCAGGCTAGGAACTAATTCACATGGATCTGAATCCACACACACATACAAAAAAAAAATGGGGTGGAATTGAGTTTACTTCTAAATCCCTGGTGGCAAAGTAGAGATAAAATTGTGCTTTATCCAATCTGTCTCTTAAAAAAGCATACCGCTCCTGCTAAAAGATGTTTGTAAAAGGGCCTCACAAACTGCCTGTTAATTATCTGCAAATCCATGTGGACACACTTTCTATGCAAAGGTAAGGATTCTCTTATCTGGGTAATAGCACCAGGTCCCTACTCAAAGCAGAACAGCAAAGACAATTTGTTCCCTAGAGGAAGCCAGTTATCAGGGAAGGAAAGGTAGTTTCTCAATTATTATTAGCTTTATGGCATCACTTTATTTAAAAGTGCTGTTCACTTAGGATGGGGCTAGCAGGCTGACAAAGTGGTCGGGAACAAAGCACTTCACAATTCCCTATACCAAATGGAATCAGAGAGGGCGGGGAGGCATCAACAAAAGGGTACTGATATTTACAATTCCCTTCTCCTAAACTAATTAGTGGCAGATGACAAATGGACCAGTGTCACAAAAGCTGCCTTGCAAGTTACCATCTTAAGGTTGAGTCTGAGAGCCATTCACTAAATGATGGATTACTTCCTTGAGTACTCCTTGGTGCTCAGCACTGGGTGAAATAGGTGGGGAGGGGCTTAAGTGGCCATCATGTTAAGACCAAATGACTCTGGCAGTCCATCCCAGCTCTTAGGAGTCTATCATTCTCTGAATCCTGCCCCTTCTGTTTCCCGTGACTGGACTGCAACCTCTCCTATACAGAAGCCTTCCCCGAGATTCTCCTTCCTCCAGGTCCTGAGGCTCTCTTCATCCCCAAATTATCTTCTGTGTACCCTGCACCCCTTCTTTGTTCAACACACACAATGATTGCTTAAGTTGGCAACACCATTGGAGAGAAGGGAAACTGATGCATGTGGTTTTCCTTTCGATAAAAAACAATGGAGGGAGGAGTTCCAGGCATGATGCAAATCAGGTTTCTTCAAATACATTCAAGTTCAAAAAGGGCTGTGTGTGTGATACAGAAGACCTGTTTGGGAAATTTGACACCAGTGACCATTCCTTCTCTTCCTCCTCCCTAGTTTCTCATTCCTTGGTTTCTCTGATGGTGCCGGCTCCCTCTCTGATCACTCCTGCGCTCTCTCTCTCTTTTGCTGGTTTGTCCGTCTACTGCCATACCCTAAGTGGAGATGAATCCCAAGGCTCTGTCCTTGGCCTTCTTTTTTATTCATTCTATGACTTCAGTGATCACTTCTAAGCAGATAACTTCAGATTTATATATTTAATCCCAATCTGCAGCTGCCTGCCTGATGGACATTTCCTCCTAAACATGCCACTGGCATCTGAAACTCAGCATGTCCAAAAAATCAGCTCATGCTTTCCACCTCGCCCAACTTCCCGATTTCTATTGAAGACACCACAGCCATTCTAGTCACTCACACGGGAGTGCTTCTCCCTCATTTCAGCTCAACAACAAACATTATGTGCCTAATATGCTAGGTGCTGAGCATGCAAAGACAAAAAAGGAGGAGTTTGCATTCTTGGGGAAGGGTATGGAGTAAAACATGTACGCAGATAAATAAATACGAGGTCATTTGAGGAGGGAGAGAGTATTACTAACTGGACGAATAAGGAATGGTTTCACAGAAAAGGTGGTACCTGACCTGAACCTTAAAGGATGATGATAATAATAATAATAGCATTTATCTAGCACCTTAAGGTTTGCAAAGCACTTGATGTGTACTATTTCATTTAAGTCCCTGCAACTTAACCTTGTGAGGTAGCCGCTATTATTATCTTCATTTTATAGATGAGGAAATTGAAGCTTGACAGAGTATCTGAGTATCTGAGATGGAATTTGAACTCAGATCTTTCTTCCTTTGAGTCTTGGCTCTATCTGCTATGTCACCTGGCTGGCCTAGGGTTCTCAGATGGAGGGATTCTTGTTAAATGGGAAATGTAATGTTCAGTTCTAGAAACAAACAGTCATCTGATTTCGCTGGAATATAGAGTACGTGGCCTTATATGGTTTACTGAAATCTTCAGAAGAAAACACAGGCAAGCAGGTTGGCTTTGAAAATAGTATGTTGAATTTATCATGCTCTTTAAGAAACTCAAGTGCTATGTAAATAGATGATTGCTGCTTCATGTACAATCCTCCTGTTCTAATTTGTATGTGGAAATACTCATTTTATTTGGTGTTTAAAGGTGTCAAACTCTTTCAATAAGGATGAACATGGCATCAAGGTCAGCTACTGCATTGATGATAAATTATTCAATTTGAAAAGGCTACAAGCCGATACTAAAGTGGAGGGAAAGTTGGTGCACGATTTTTTGTTTGCAGACGATTGTGTACTCAATACAGCCTCTGAAGTTGAGATGCACCAAAATATGGATCAATTCTCTGCAATTAACTCCAAGAAAACACAGTTGCTACACTAGCCAGCACCATACCATCCATATGTGGAAACATAGGTTACAGCAAATGGGGAAGTTTTGAATACTGTGAATAAGTTCACTTACCTTGGCAGTGTACTTTCCAGGGACATACACATTGATAATGAGGTTTTGACACACACTTTTCTAGAGTTAGGTTGGGGCAGTTAGGTGGCACAGTGAATAGAGCACCTGCCCTGAAGTCAGGAGGACCTCAGTTCAAATCCAGCCTCAGACCAAACACTTGACACTTACTAGCTGCCACCCTGGGCAAGTCACTTAACCTTAACTGCCTGAAAATAAATAAACAAATAAATAAATAAATAAATAAATAAATAAAAATAAAGAAACAAACGAATGAATAAATGAATGAATAAATACATAAATAAATGAACAAATAAAAAATAGATAAATAGATAAATAAGTAAATAAAATGAGCTCATTGTTTGGGAGGCTCTGAAGGAAAGTGTGGGAGAGAAGAGGCATTACACTGACTAGCACACTGAAGGTCTACAGAGCCATTGTGCTAACCTCATTGCTGTATGCCTGTGAAACCTGGACAGTCTACCAGCTCCATGCCAGGAAACTGAATCGCTTCCATTTGAATTGTCTTAGGAAGATTCTGAAGATCACCTTGCAGGATAAGGTACTAGACTCTGAAGTCCTTTCTCGAACTAAACTGCCAAGCATTCAAACTCTACTGCAGAGAACACAACTCCAATGGGCTGGCCACATTGTTCAAATGCAAAAAGTACAGTAAAAAAAGACTACAACAGAGAACTCACACAAGGCAATGATCACATGGTGGGTGAGAAGAAGCCGTACAAGCACACTCTCAAAGTCTCTCTGAAGAACTTTTTCGTGACACAAGAGACGCTGCCACGGTACAGCCCAGCATGGCGCTCCACCATCAGAGCAAAGCAGAATTGAAGTAGCTCAAAAAAAACGCGAAATGGGCAAATTTAGAGAACCCACTCCAAAGGTTGTTCTCGTGGACTATCCGTGCCCGACCTGTGGTAGAACAGTCCCAGCTCCTATCGGTCCGATCAGCCACAGTCGGACACACTGGAACTCGACTCTAACATAGTGATGTCATTTTGGTCTGTCTTCGAGAACAAAAGACAGTAACCAACCAAGTTCACAGAAAAGTATTCCTCTTCCTTAAAAGACCAAATCAGTTGTCATCGCCTCCATGAAAATTCCCCTGGTCCATCTGCCACTCCCCACCCCCATGGGGAAAGATTCAAATTTCACATTTATTAAAAGACTCTTCAATCTTCAAGACCCTGTGCTCTCTCTCCCCAAATTTTCCTGGGACACTTTTTCATCCTCCTTTTGTCCTATGACACTCTACCTCATAGCAGACCTGTTCACACGTATGTATATAATAATAACAATTATACAGAACCTTAAGATTTGGAAAGCACTTTATATTATCTCATTTAAAACTTGCAGCAACTCTGAGAGGTAACTGCTATTGGTTGTTCAGTTATTTTTCAATCGTGTCCTACCCTTCATGACCCCATTTGGGGTTTTCTTGGCAGAAATAATGGAGTGGTTTGCCGTTTCTTTCTCCAGCTCATTTTACAGGTGAGGAAACTGAGGCAAACAGGGTTAAGTGACCTGCCCAGGATCACACAGCTAGTAAGTATCTGAGGACAGATCTGAACTCATGAAGAGAGGTTTTCCTGACTCCAAGGCCCAGCACTCTATCATCCACTGCATTACCCATATACATATATAACTATATACATGTATCATATATCCACTGCACCACTGACTGCCCTAGCTGCTGTTATTATCCCCCATTTTATAGATGAGGAAACCGAGGCAGGCATAGGTTAAATGACTTGCCAGGGTCACACAGCTGGTAAGAGTCTGAGACTGGATTTGAACTAAGGTCTACACCATTCACCCCAGGAAGTATGTTGTGAGTTCCTTTAGGGCAAATAGTGTGTCACTTTCCATTTTCATCTCTCCAGCTTATAACTTGGGCTGGCATATAATAGGCCTTTACACAACATTGATGAATTGGACCGGATTCCCTGAGAAGCTTTATAGGAACAAGCCCAAAGTCTCCAAAGTTCCCACTGGAGAATTTAAATTTGAAGCTCAGTTTGTGGTTTTTTTTTTAATTGTTATTTATTTCTAACATTCTTTTCTTTTTGAATTTTGATTCTGAAGTCTTTCCCCTCCTCCCACTCCCTTCCACAGCCAAGCAATATATCATACAGGTGAAATTATGCACAACATATCTCCATATTAGCCATATTTCAAAAAAAGCAAGAAAAATAAAGTGAAAAGAATATATTTCCATTTGCACTCAATCGTCAGTTCTCTCTCTGGAGGTGGATAGCATTTTTTCACCTTGGTCCTTTGGAATTGTCTTAGATCTCTGTGTTGATGAGTTAGCCAAGTCTTTCCTAGTTGACCATCATTACAACGTTGCTGTTACCATGCACAATGATCTCCTGGTTCTTCTCACTTCACTTTGCATCAGTTCATAGGGGTCTCGCCATGTTTTTCTGAGAAAAAAAAAAACCTTCCTCATTTCTTGCAGCACAACAGGACTCCATCACCACCATATACCACCACTTGTTTAGCCTGTCCCCAGTCGGAGGGTGCTGCCTGGATTTCCAATTCTTTGCCACCACAAAAAGAGCTGCTAGAAATATATGTGCACAGGTAGGTCCGTTTTCTCTTTCTTGGAGCTCTCCAACATACAGACCTAATAGTGATACTGCTGGGTCAGTGGGTATGGCACGGTTTTATAGGCCTTCGGGCATAGCTCCAGATCCTTCTCGGGAATGGATGAGGCTCAGTTTATCACAGCCCACGTCCCAGTTGTAAACCGGAATCTGATGATTATCTCGGTGTTCTGTTGCGGGATTGTTTTGACTCTTCTCTCTTCTTGCTGACAGGGAGGGTATTACTGTGTTCCTTTTGGCTGGTACTGTGCAGCAGACACCAAAGTTTGGGGCGTGTTTAACAATTCACCCTTGTAGGATGAGTTGTTCTTGGGAGATGCTGGGGACTAGGTGTCGAGTGGCTGCGAGGAGAGCGTTAGGGAACATCTCTCGGGTGGACCTGAGAGCCCGAGTACTCTTATGCGCTTCCTAGAAGTAAGGAACTGTGGCTGCCATCCTTATGAAGGAGCACTGGAGCGCTAAGGTCCGGGGTGGGGTGGGGGGTGGGGGATGCAGGAAAGACCTTTTGGTTCCGGGAGAGAAAGCGGGGCTCTTCGCTTCTCCTTCAGGGCGGGGAGGGGGAGTGTGGGACGCTGAAGGGGCAGAGCCTGAGCGGGGAGAGGCCTCTGGGCAGCTGGGGGTTTGTCCCGGACCTTTCACGTGGTGTCCGGAGGAGGCACCGGGCAGCAGGCTCGGCCCGGGCAACCCCCCGCAGCCCCGCAGAAGGGAGGCAGAGTGGTAGCCGCAGAGTCCCCGCGGGCTCCGAGCGGCGGAAGGAAAGGCTGGGGGTGCCCCCGCCCCGCGTGGGGAGCCGGGGCGGCCGTCGTCGGGTGCCGGGATGCCGGCTGCGCCCCGCCGGCTCTGGGACGGGACGGGGCGGGGCGGGGCGCGGCCCCCGCCGCCTCGCGGCCCCTGCGTCCCACGCCGGGGGCGCCCCCTCCCCAAGTTCCTGAGCCGCGGGCCGGGCCGGGCCGGGCCGGGCGCGCATCCCGGCGGGGGCGCCCTTGGGTACTTAAGAGCGCGGCGGCCCGGCGGGGCCGGCTCAGTCGGCTTGTGCGGGCGGCGGCGGGGGCGGAGAGGAGGAGGAGGAGAAGGAGGAGGAGGAGGGGCATGGAGCAGCCGCAGCCCCGCTGATCCGCCGGGAGAGTGAGCAGCCGGCAGCACGGTGAGCTCGGGGGAGCCGGGGGAGGCTCCGGCCGCGCCGCGGGGGGCACGACGATGCCTGCGGGGCGCGCTGCGCCATCTTTAGCCTCCCGCCGCGGCTCCGCGGCCCCCTCCCCACTGACCCCTCCTCCCTTTCTTCCTCGAGCCTTCCCCTCCCTCTTCCGCGAGCCCCGTTTTGTGAATGAATGAATGGATGATGAATGAATGAATGAATGGGAGGGGGCAGCGGCGCCGGGGCGCGGACTGGTTCGAGCGTGCCCCACTCGCCGAGCCCCCAGCAGCCGCCTCGCTGCCGCCGCCTCCCCCGGTGCGGGGCTTTGCCGGGGCAGGCGGCTGCACGTGGGGCCCGCGGCCGAGTGCGCGGGGCGCACCTGTCCGCCCCGCCCCGCGCCGCGCCCGCGGAAAGTTTGCTGGGGGCCGGTCGGGACGCGGAGCTCCGGAGACCGTGCCGGGCCAGGGGCTCCGAGGAGACACGGAGAGCTTGCTGCCCTCGGACGTGCTTTGGCATCGGGGGGGAGAGCGGCGGGCTGCAGCGGATTGTGCCGGGCCATCGTGTGTCCGGATCGGCGAGGGCTGCCCCCGTGCCAGGGGCCAGGCAGTGCCAGGACTGCAGTCTGGAGGGCTCTGGAGCCCGAAATTCAAGGAGAGAGAAAGTAGTTGCCACCCGCACCCCACCCTCGACCCCCCTGTCCTTTGATGAAGGGGGCGTTTGGGAGCGGGAGCACCAGGTAGTGGGGGCGGGGGTACAGCTATGCGGGTCTTGCCGCCCAACTCCTGGCAGGCATGAAGCCTGGGCACTGTGTCCTAGCCCAGGCAGGGAAGGCGTTTGAGGAGGAAGGGATTTTATAAGACCTTAAAGGTGCTGCCTTTGTTTGCATATTACCACTTGGGAAAGGGATGTAGGGGTTTAAGGAGCTCGTTTTTTGCTTTCTCTTTTACTGACCTTTTTCTTTGTGCATGCTCCCTCCCCCTAGGGTGGTCAAAAGGTTGTCCTGCATGGATTCTTACCAGGGTGGGTTGGGACATTGAAAAAGAAGTGCTCTCCCACTCCATGAATTCTCTCAGCCCCCTTCTCCCCAGATTTGTGCCCCAGTTTATGCCAAGGAAGATTTCCTTGGGGGGACAATGCAGTGAACAGCCCTCAAGGGATATGGGTTTCTAGATGAGGAGCAGGCTGCTTTATGTGTCCTTCTGGGCCATGCCCTTAAACTGTAGACTGCCTGGAAAGGTAGGACTTTAGAACTTGTATTTCAGGCATTGTGCTAGCCCGTTAGACATCTATAGCTGTGGTTCATTGCTGTGTGGAGTGAGTTTCCTTGCTGCAGATAAGAGCTTGGTGAGACCCTTTGCCACAAAGAGGGAGGAAGAAGGCCTAGAAAGTACTAGGGGGTGGCCAGAGCCCTTACTTTTCTTGTAGGGATTTGGAGTAGAGGGAAAAGTACAGTAAGAACCTCCTTGGAATTGTGGGAATGGAGAAGTCTCAGAGATGCCCCTTAACAAGTATGTAAGAAGTCTATATATTCTCAGTATTCTTAAATGAAGTTATTTCCTGAAAGATGAAAATGGATGGGGTGAGGGGGGGAGTGGAGGAGGAGACAAGAATGTGTCTTGCCTTTTCTAGAAGGGGGCTGGAGGGGGCTGCTTGGGCAGCTTCTGATGGGTGGTTGGGCTGCACATTGATTCACTGAGTCTGGTGAATTGGGCAAATAGCTTCTGTGACTGCATCTTCCTCTCCAGAATATGATGAGCTGAAGATTTCCCAGGAGAGGGATCAGATTTGGATCAAATACAAGCTAGAAATGGACTGTGTTGGGGGTTGGTCTGTTTGCTGCTTGGTGGCCTACACATAATGGGGGAGGGGGTACGTGTCTCCAGGTCAGAAGCTCCTTAAATAGGGAACAATGAGCTGAGCTGAGAAGCTATCCTGGCTCCGAATGAAGAAGTGGGAATGGGACCTGGGCCGTGCTTGTTCACTCAGGCTCCTCTGTGGATGTCTGGGTGCAGCAGGCTGGAAGTTAGGGGCACTTTAGTTTACAGGAAACTGTCCGGGAGAGAGATGGCAAATGGCAGTCATGTGACCAGCAGAGGGCTGGCACCAGGACCTGCCACCAGCTCTCCCTCTCGATGCAGTGGTGGCAGCGATGGCAGCAGCAACAGCAGCAGCCCTCTCTGTCCTTGCCGTTCCCCTGCCTGGCTTCCTTCTGGGCTTTACACATAGCTCACCTTCTCCCTGCCTTCAGCATCCATTTCCTCCTCCCCTCCCTTGCACTGTTTTCCTGTTTACTTTCCTTGCCTTGCCTCAACCCCCTTCTCAGGAAAAGGAAGGGTGAAAGGGCACAGGGAAACTTTCTCTCTCAGTTTTAATATTTGTCCTTTGTTACTTTATCCTTATGTGTTTTTGTCTCCCCTCCTCTCCTACCCATTTGCTAGTTTACTCCCTGTCACATCCCAGGTGCCCTAACCCTCCAGCTGTCCTTTCTGCCTGTCATTCTCTCCTATGAAGCTGGATGTGAGAGAGGGACTTGGTTATTCTCCCCATTCCTTATACAAAGGATCCCATCTAAAATCCCCTCTTCCTGATGCCTCTTAATTCTGGGGCCTTCCCTCTGTGGATTATCTCCAATTTATCTTGCCTGTAGTTTGTCCGTAGTTGCTGGCATGTGGTTTCCCCCACTAGACCATGAGCTCCTGGAGGAGGACAGGGACCTTCTTTTGTCTCTGTGCCCAGAGCCTAGCACAGTGCCTGGCACACAGTGGGTACTCAGTATTTATTAACTCACAGACTTCCCTGGAACACAGCATTTCACTCTTCTCCTAGCCCCTCACCCTTCCCACCCCCGCCAGTGGGGAGGCTCATTCTTTCTTCAGTTGTCCCTCTCCCTTCAGTTCCATCTCCAGGTGAGATGGGCAGCTGGAACAGAGCAGTCACCTGAAGAAACTTGTGTTGTTCACTGCCTCTTCTCTGCCTCCCCCAGCCTGCCAAAGATGCCCATTTCTGACACATCTGTGTCATGTTCAGTATCTAGGGTCAGGGCCAGGACTCTTTCACCTTCCTAGCTTGGAGTTGCTGGGTGGATGCCCTGGGCACCCTGGGGCCCTTATTTTTACCCAGACACCTTCCATGCCCACTGGAAGAATATTCGTGGTTTTCACTCACAAGGTGGTTTCCCAATACCAGTCCACGTAGTATTTACCCTGAAAGAACATTTGCTGCCTTTTGTCTTTTTTTCAGACCTCTTCTCCATTTGTATGGACAATAATTATCAGTTCTGTTTCTTAAAGTAATAGCATATAATGCAGATATCCATGAAAGGAAGGCTCATTACTAAGTTGGAGAGTGAAGAGAAGGCTCATCTTTTTATTTTTCATCTTGCCTTAGCAAGACTCCCCTCCCCCCCCAGTAGCCACTTCTATAGGTTGCCCTGCCCTGTCCACCTTTTGCAAGAGGCCTTTCCTTGCTTGCCCCTCCTTCCTCTCCCACTGGCGCCTTCTTCCTTCAGAGATCACCTTCCATTTACGCTGCATAGATCTACCCAGACACAGCTAACTGCCTTTGTTGCCATCATTAGAATGTGAGCTCTTCCAGGGCAGGGATTTTTCTATCCCAGAGCTTGGCCCATTGTCCAGCACACAGTGGGTACTTACTCAGTGCTTCTTGTGACCTGGCAGGATCACACCTGTAATTCCTGCTGCTGGAGAGGCCAAGGTGGGTAGATTGTTTAAGTTTGGGAGGTCTTTTTTTTTTAAGGCAGCTGGGGTTAAGTGACTTGCCCAGGGTCCCACAGCTAGTAAGTGTCAAGTGTTTGGTCTGAGGCTGGATTTGAACTGAGGTCCTCCTGACTTCAGGGCCACTGCTCCATCCACTGCTGCCACCTAGCTGCCCCTAAGTTTGGGAGTTCTAAGCTGCAGTGCGCTAAGCCATCAGGTGGCCACTAAGTCTGGCACCAGCATGGTGAAGCCCTGGGAGTGGGGGCCACCAGGCTGCCGAAGGAGGAGTGAACCTGCAGTGATTGGAAACAGAGCAGGGCAAAGCTCCCATGCCCGTCAATCCTAGCCTCTGGCCTGTGAGTGGCCATTGCACTTCTAACCTGTGGTAGATGCAGTCTTAAAAAACACGTTGACTGACTTTTTACCCTGCCTTTCTCTTTGGACAGATGCCAGTCCACCTGAGCACAGCCCTGCGTGTAGTGGGCACCAGCCTCTTTGCCCTGGCAGTCCTGGGGGGAATCTTGGCAGCGTATGTGACTGGCTATCAGTTCATCCACACAGAGAAACACTACCTCTCCTTTGGCCTGTATGGCGCTATCCTGGGCCTGCACCTCCTAATTCAGAGCCTTTTTGCCTTCTTGGAGCACCGGCGAATGCGGCGAGGAGGGCGGCCCCTGAAGCTGGCCCCATCTGTTGCTCTGTGCATTGCTGCCTACCAGGAGGACCCAGATTACCTGCGCAAGTGCCTACGGTCTGCCCAGCGTATCTCCTTCCCCAACTTGAAAGTGGTGATGGTGGTGGATGGCAACAGGCAGGAGGACGCTTACATGCTGGACATCTTCCATGAGGTGCTGGGCTCTGAACAGACAGGCTGCTACATCTGGCAGAGCAACTTCCATGATGTGGGAGAGGGCGAGTCAGAGGAGAGTGTGAAGGAGGGCATGGGCCGTGTTCATGAGGTAGTTCGAGGCAGCACCTTCTCCTGTATCATGCAGAAATGGGGTGGCAAACGGGAGGTGATGTACACAGCCTTCAAAGCCCTTGGTGACTCCGTGGATTACATTCAGGTATGTGAGCGGTCAGGAAGCCAGTTTTGGTGATTAGGGGGAGGGGAGTCCGAAAGGAGGAATAGGGAAACCCGGAAGACCAACCCCATTGCCTGACAGCAAATGAAGGATAGAAGGGGAAGAGGGAACAAGCATTTATACAGCACATACTACTGCCAGGCATCATGCTGAGAGCTTTACAAATATTATCTCATTTCATTCTTACAACCCCGAGAAGTAGGTGCTATCATTGTCCTCATTTTACAGTTGAGGAAACTGAGGCAGAAAGGTTCAGTGATTTGCCCCGGGGTACGCTGGATGTGAACTCATCTTCCTGACCCCAAGCCTAATACTTTATCAACCACACCACCCAGCTGCCTCAGGATCCAACCCGTAACCAAATTATGAATCCTATCAACAACATCCCCAATACACAATCACCTAACGTCCACCTAAACCCTTACCCTTCTGAGCTTCCATCTCCTGCCCAGGGGCACACTCAGGTCTTCCCGACTCTAGTCCCACTGCTCTATCCCTGTGCCACCTAGTGGCCTGGCCAGAGGATCACTGAAGTAAGAGCTGGAAGGAAGCTCAGACAATGTCTGGGCCAACCCCCTCACAAGAGAGAGAAAGAAACTAAGGCTCGTGCAAGTGACATGACTTCTCAGGGTCTGGCACACAGTAGGAACCTAGTAAATGCTAATGAATTGCAAGGACAGGATTTAAATCCACATCCTTTGACTCAGAAGCCACCATTCTTCCCCCACTATCTACTGTCCTGCCTGTCAGCTCTACCCACCTCTAGGAAACCTTTGCTCTGGTGCCTGAATTGGAAGGTAGTCAATTGTGTTCCCATTCCTAGTTAGTAATGGGTAAAGAATGGGGGGGAAATGTCTAGTATTTCCCTATTAAATGGGGGGAATACCTCTTCTTCACCCTTGGGGAACCAGAGGCCGAAGAGCTCGAGACCAATCTGGAAGTCATGTTCGTGTCCTGGCTCCTTTGGTGGACTCTCTATTTATTGATTCAAGGTTTTACTAATTCCCAGTTTTAGATGACGCAAATATTCATTACAGGAAGGATCTATCAAGGATCCTTTAGTCTTTATAAACTAATTATTTAAGTTATACCATCTGTGAGGGCAGAGACGCTATCATCCAGCAGAGTGCTCACTACACAGTGGGTATTTAGTAAATATTTGCTAAATGAAAAGAATGATTCATGAGTCTCCGGTTTCTCTGTTCGTGGGTTTGAATCCTGCATTTCAGAGAGGGAAGCTGGGCTTGGAAAAGTTCACATTTTGTAGTTTATCATGGGGCCTTTTATCAAACTCCCCCCCCTTTTTTTTTTTACTCAGTAATCCAGAATTTCAAACAGGACAGTGTTGCTGTGGTTGAAAGCTTCTTCAGAAGTACATGTTGATCCATGTTGTTCTCGCCCACAAAAGCCACTCCCTCCTTTGAGGCCTACAATTCCTAAAGAAAACTAGTTAAAAAGAAATCTTGCTTCCTGTGTTTTGCTAGGTCAAGCTGTGTCCCAGGTGCTTGTTTTCCTTCCATTTTACTGCTGTAAGATAACTGCCTAAAGGCAGAGTCAGCAAAGCATAATTGGTTCTGATAAGCTGTGGATGTGATGTATGTCGGCAGGGCTTGAAACAGGTGCATCCTTCTTCCTGACCCAAGATTTCAATTCATGCCTCTTCCCAGAGGGGGAGAAAACCACACTATGACCTCTGAACAGTCCAGTCCAGAAAAGCTGCTTCTTGCCTTGGTATCCTCATTCATCTAGGAATGAATCCCTTTAGGAAAGTGGAAAGTAAGAACAGAGGGAAATGACTTGAAGAATAAGGAAAAAAGTAGGAATGAGTGAATTCTTCTGGGAAGGGCACCCTTAGAGTCCAGGGAGGAGGATTCTGGGAATCTCTTGTTAGTTTGGGAGATTCTCCTGGAATTGATGTTGTCATCATGCTTTGGATTATTCCATTTGTGGATCATCCAGAGTTCTTTTATTCTGACTAAAGTATAGATGAATTGTAGCTCCAACCACCCACTTGGATATTTTATGCCTTGCTGATGTCTCCATTGCAGGCTGAACAAAGAATAAAAAGGGTGTACTCCAGTCATTATAGGCCTGGAATCAGGGAGCTCTGAGTTCGAACACATTTCAGACACTTAATAGTTGTATGGTGTTGGGCAAGTCACTTAACTTCTGTTTGCCTCAACTTCCTCATCTGTAAAATGAGGATAATAACAGCACCTACTTCCCAGGGTTGTTATGTGAATCATATGAGATAATTGTAAAGCACTTAATTAGCACAGTGCGTGGCACATAGCAAACACAATATAAATATTAGCTAATATTATTAGTAAAGTTTTTAGTAATTGGCAGAAGTGAAATTTTAAAAAATTATCTCCAGGCATTTTTTTCATGTTTGGAAGGAATGACTTGAAATTTTAAGCATATCAATAAACTAGTCTTACCCTCTTTTGCTTTCTTATTTCAAACTGAGTAGGCTACATATGCCATTCTGTTTCTGTAGAGACTAAGTTTGAAGTCAGCAGCTAGATTGTTGACTGACCTAGAATGTGGTCTTGGGTTGTCCTGAGAATATGGACCTGATGAAAGTTGGGAGGAGGCAGAAAGAGCAGACTGCTACTAGGTTTTATCAAGAACCTAAGTGTGGAGGGTCGTGGTCTTAAACTCTGACTTCTAGGGAGATGTGTGACCTTGAGCAAATCACTTGACTCCTACTTAACCTGCACTTTGGTTTCCTCACTGCAACATGAACCGGACTACTTGGCCAATTGACAGGTCCTCTCTATTCCCAGGGGTCCTTTCTGTCTGGTTTACAGGTGAAATCTTCATATGTCTTCTCTCTCCAGTCAGAATGGGAGCTCCTTGAGAGAGGGACTGTGCTTCCTTGTTGACATCCCCAGTGCCTAGAGAATGCTTTACACGTAGTTATAATTTAATAAATGCTTTTCCTTCATTCTTAGGTTAGAATAATGCTCAATTCTCAATTTAACTTCTCAAGATGAGGTCTGTGGGTTCCAGCCACAGGCATGGTTTAGAAATAACAAGAGAAGGCTATGGCAGCTGCCCTTCAAGTGGGCCTGGCTTGTCCCCCAGTCACAGGATTATAAGAAGTGGAACCCAAGAATCTAAGGCAAAGGAATATGTGTAGTAAATATAATCTTTGGAACTTGATCTTATCGGCGTCTGATTATTCCCTAGAGTACAGCTCCCAAGGACTTCTGCAGCTCCTGCTAAGCCCCTTCTGCCCAAGAGCCATTGCCTCCTTCAGGGCCTTTCTTCAGCAGAATTTTTTTTCTTCCTCCATTTTGTAACATTTTTATTTAAAGTTTTGAGTTCCAAGTTCTATCCTTCCTTCCCCTTCCCCCTCCCTGAGACAGTAAACAATCAGATATAGGTTATACATGCTTCAGCAGAAGTTCTTAATTCCTTTGAAGGGCTAAGCCTCACCCTGAATGCAGATGCTATAGTTTGGGAATTGGCTTTGGTTGCTCTACCCTCTTGTGATTGGGCTTATCTGAATTGCTAAACTTAATGGACTTTTATTTTAACCTCCTGATGTACAAATGTTGGACTCTGAATGGAGGTGATATGACAGGGACAGTTTCCTTGAGGGGAGTCTAAGTTGATTGGGCAGATCAGCCATTATTTGTCATATGACTTGTTCCTGGACACCTGCTCCCCCAAATAAAAAAAAATTTGGATACACAGGGGCTCTATTACAGGAGCTAAAACTAACTCTCACACTGGGTATTTCCCCCTCATCTTCAAGGCTTCCATCCAGTAGCCTTGGAAAGGGCTCCTCATTAGGAGCTAGGTGGCCCCTCTTATTCTCTACCTGTTTGGTGTGAAACCTAAAACCCAAACCCTACTGTACTTCTCTCTCCACCCTACTCCTTACATTTGGCTTAGATCCCTTTGTTCCTGCCATCAGGTAAATCATCTGAAATGAGATATTGCCAATGAGGCCTGAAACTTCTTCTTAAACTATCTTCCTCACTCAAATGCAAAATGGTAAAGCAGGGAGGGTGGGGGAGTGTTGCAGGAGGTAGTGATAAATGATCAAAGGGACTTTCTGGGGTTTGTGCTGACTGTGTGCTTATTCCATCAGGTGTGTGACTCAGACACAGTTCTGGATCCAGCATGTACTGTGGAGATGCTTCAAGTTCTGGAGGAGGACCCCCAAGTGGGTGGAGTCGGGGGAGATGTCCAAGTAAGACATATTTAGGGATTTCCCAGGGGTGCCCTATTGGCATATTTCTTATTTTTGATGTGGCCAGAGTAAAGCGCTGGGCTTGGGGTGGGGAGAACATAGTTTTCCACCCTTCTTCTTTTGTGTGGCTAACTTGGGTAGCTTTGGAGAGAAGAAAATGGGATTTGAAAGCTGTGGATATAGAAGACTTAGATTCCAGTGGGGAAAATTTGGACCACTTGACAATCAGGTCTTCCCAGGAGAAAGTCAGCCACCATGTTTTAAGATGGGAATCTCTCGTCTTTGAGCAACTCTTTAAAAACCTCAGACGTTCCCTTTCAGGGATTCCTTTGGGGACTAAAGAACTCTTAGGGATCCACCATTCAGTTAATGACATTAGGGGTCCAGATTCTCTGTAAGAGGTACTACTTGTAGGGGTCATCTAGGTGGCGCAGTGGATAGAGCACCAGCCCTGGAGTCAGGAGGACCCGAGTTCAAATGTGACCTCAGACACATAATACTTCCTAGCTGTGTGACTCTGGGCAAGTCACTTAACCCCAATTGCCTCACTTAAAAAAACAAAAAAAGGGGTACTGCTTGTAGGGAAAAACCAAGAGAAGCTTCTTGGGCTGGATAGTAGAGGTCTATTGCTCAGTAAGCATTTATTAAGCACCTATCACTTGTCAAGTACTGTACTTGAGTTAATGAAAGACAAAAGACAATCCTTGTTCTCTGGGAGCTCAAAGTCTAATAGGGGAGATGGTATGTAAACCACTATGTACAAATAAGATATATGCAGGTTAAATGGGAGATGCTCTGATAGAGGGAAGGCACTAGCATTAAGGGTGATCAGAAAAGGCTTCCTGCAGAAAGTAGGATTTTAGAGGGAACTTGAAGGAAGCTAGGGAAGCAAAGTGGCAGAGATGAGGAGGGAGAGCATTCTAGGCACGAGGAACAATCTACTCTTTCTTCGCCAGTCTGTTATGGTATCACTTGCTATCTCCTCATAACATAAGGTGCTGGCTTTTATCATTTGATAATATAAAAACAAAATCTGAAGTTAGTAAACAGAATGGCAAACTGCAGTGTGGAGTTGGAACTGGGTGCCTAGGAAATTCAGATTTGGCTTGGTTATTTCTTGCCACCCTCAAATATTTTTTCACTAGCCAGTCCAGAACTAGAACCTGGAAAATTTCCTTGGGAACCAGAGTAGCCCTTAAACACCGTCTCCCTTATTCCCTATGCTGTTCTATGTGGCAGAAAGACCTAGAGATGCTTTGGATTAGAAAACCCGTGAATTCCAGAAGATCCAAGACATTTTTGTTTGTCGTCTCTAGTTGGTAGAGAAATGGACAATGTGTTGAATGAAGCTAACAAGACTTCTCTTGTTCCTTTTTAGATCCTCAACAAATATGACTCCTGGATCTCCTTCTTGAGTAGTGTGAGGTACTGGATGGCCTTTAATGTGGAAAGAGCCTGCCAGTCCTATTTTGGGTGTGTTCAGTGCATAAGTGGGCCCTTAGGCATGTACCGGAACACCCTTCTTCAGCAGTTCCTAGAAGATTGGTACCACCAGAAATTTCTGGGCAGCAAGTGTAGCTTTGGGGATGACCGGCACCTTACCAATCGAGTTTTGAGCCTTGGCTACCAGACTAAGTACACTGCACGCTCAAAGTGCCTCACAGAGACCCCCACAAAGTACCTACGTTGGCTCAACCAACAGACGCGATGGAGCAAGTCTTACTTCCGGGAGTGGCTCTACAATTCCCTGTGGTTCCATAAGCACCACCTCTGGATGACCTATGAGTCTGTGGTGACAGGTTTCTTTCCCTTCTTTCTTATTGCTACCGTCATCCAGTTGTTCTATCGGGGCCGGGTCTGGAACATCCTCCTCTTCTTGCTAACAGTGCAGCTTGTGGGCATCATCAAGGCTACGTATGCCTGTTTCCTTCGGGGCAATGCAGAAATGATATTCATGTCCCTTTACTCACTCCTTTACATGTCCAGCCTTCTGCCAGCCAAGATCTTTGCCATTGCCACCATCAACAAGTCTGGGTGGGGTACTTCAGGCCGAAAAACCATTGTTGTGAACTTTATCGGCCTCATCCCTGTGTCCATTTGGGTAGCAGTCCTTCTGGGAGGGTTGGCCTACACAGCTTATTGCCAGGACCTTTTCAGTGAGACAGAGCTGGCCTTCCTAGTGTCTGGGGCCATCTTATATGCCTGTTATTGGGTAGCTCTCCTTATGCTGTATTTGGCCATCATTGCCCGACGTTGTGGAAGAAAGCCTGAGCAATACAGCTTGGCATTTGCTGAGGTGTGACCAGCAAGGGCAGCTCTTTGAGCAATGTGGGAAAAGTGCAATGGGCCAGGGAGGGGAAGGGGTAAACTTGACTCCTACCAGTTTGAGAAAAGGAAATGGGGCGGGCGGGTGGGAGGGAGTGCTGTGTCCTTGTTTTCTTAACTGTTGTCCAAAGGACAAGTTTCAGTGCAAAGGAGTTTGACCTGCAGTGTGGCATGGAACAACCATCCCATTACACAGACCATGGATTCAAATGAAACGGTCACCAGATTCCTCGGACCACGAGGCTTGTAGCCATGTTTCTAGGCTTCCTGCTTCGGCATGCTGACAATGGACTCTGGAGATTGTTTCCTTTCCCTGACCCCTAGGAGTAATCCAAAGCCAAGTATGCTATGCACATTTGAGGGTGGCCTCCATTTAGTGGCACCTTCTTGGTGAGCTAGCCCTGCCTAAAAGGAAACCAGTCATGGGTGAATGGAAGAGCTGGGTCAGCTCCACTTATACTTCCAATTTCCAGATCTATTAAGACTGTCCTGAGGAAGCAGGCTGGCCTCTGGGCATCAGGGAACAGGGTCTAAGGTTGGTGCTTTACTTTGAAGACCCTTCTGTGTTCCTGAACATCCAGGAAGTGAACCAAACCAGCAGGGATTAAAAGCTTCCGGTAGCAGTTAAAGGTGAATTTATACCAAGGGGTAGGTACGCATGTAAATCACCTGTTTTTAATATGCTACAGGCCATAGTGAATTTTAGGAATGTAATGGATGTCATAATTAAGTTGGAGTTCTAGATTAGGGCTGGTCCAACTTTAGTCTTCTTATATAAACCTGGCCCACTGCTGTTTTTTCATGTCAGAGTCACTGCTAGCTCTTATCAGCTGGTTTGTTTTGGCCAGTAACCAAACAAACCTGGAAAGGAACTGGGGATTTAGGCACTTCAACTATCTTTACTCAAGGCCGGAGATGAATTTCGAGACTACAACTTCCATTCTGTGCTTTTTCTAAGTGCAAGAAGTTCAGAAATTACATCATTTAAAGCTTAGGATTCATGGTCATCTAGGTCCACGGGGTTCACAACTTTCTTACTGAACAACCACTTCTCTATCTTCTTCAGCACTGTTGCCAGTGTTCTCAAGTTGCGAATGACTCTACCCAAGACAGGTAGTTAAGTCTTTGGAGTGACTAGGGACAGGTCAATGATATTTATGAAGCTGCTTAGACTTAAATTTCAGGTTGACTCCAACAAGCTGTTGCTTATTATATGAACTCCAACCTCTTGCCCTCCACAGCCCGTTGTCTAGATTCTATAATCAATTGACTATAGTTTATAGGTGCAATTCTTGTCTTAGTTGTCTCTTATACCCCTAATAGTGGGCTTCTCCATCCTACTCCCCCAGGTATTTTTTTTTGTTTTCAGCTTTCTCATAGCTAAGTTTCAAATTTTTCAGCTTTATATTTGCTTATTTCCAGGCAACACAAAACTAGGAAATGGGGTGTTTCCAGTTCCTAAAGTTCTTGTCTCATCTCTTGCTACATCTCCTTGGCTAAATCACCATCAGTTAGTTGTCTTATTCTCAATTCTTGGGTTCAACACAGACATTTAACTCGTCTCTGACTTGAGTGTCCATGGTAGTGTTGCTGACCTTACTCTTCACTACTGAGCCAGTACTAACAACTGAAAGGCAAATGATTAGGAAAAAGCCTCTAGAATACGTGCTGCTTTCTGTAAGGGAATGAAATGTGCTCCAAATGGCAACTGGGTCAAATTATGGTGCTTTTCTGTTCAGATGGGTTTGTGTCTTCTGGATGCTGCCAGCAATTGCTGCATCACAGAGACCTGTACTTTTGGCAGGCACTGCTAACATCAGGCCAGACCATCAAGGATGAGGAAGAGGTCAGAGACAATGGCTATAGTTCCTTCTGAGCTTTTGCTGGCTAAGGAGCAAACTATTTTGAGCTAAATAAGAAAGGAAATCTAGCCAGCCAACGCAAGGTTCAGACTTAAAACTAAGGGCGGGCTTACTTTTCTCAATTTTACTTAAAGATGGTTAAAAAAGGAACAGGTCTTCCCTAGCTGTCCTACCAAGAGAGTTCTCTAATCCTGCTACTGTTACCAGACTTCAGATAGAAAACGAGCAGAAGCAGATAAGTGGGCTCACAACTTTCAACCTCAACTGGTTTTTATAAGTTATTTTTTATATTTTCTGTAAAACACACAAAACAAAACATCTTCTGCTTTATCCCTATTTCATGCAAGGGAAGAGACTTTATATTAATGAAAACATTTCGTTTTTCTCTCAAATCCCATTTTAATGAGGAATTTAGGGTTTTTCTGATCTTTTATATTTACTTATTTCTACAATGATTTGTAAATGTATTTATTTTTTACCTGCATTTTTTTCACTTTTCAGAAAGGTCAAAATTTTTATACTATGATGTATTTGTCAAAATAAAAAAAAATTTGCACACTAGAACACCAGTCTTGTTGTTTCTCAGAGGCTCTCATTACTCTTGTTATTCAAAGTGAAAACTTAGGTGTCTACCAGGGAGCCCCAAACCTGGAAATTGACAGAGGGGGCTACAAGACACAGGTATGCCATGTAATATACAATTTATGACTGTGATCTCTTGCAAAGCAGTTTCCCAAGCGTAAAAGGTTCACTCTGCTTGATACTGGCTGAGTCTTTAAGTGAACAAGAACTAAAATTCAACTTCCATTGCTCTCTAGTTTATTTGCCATCCAACCACTTTCCCAGATAATTTCCAACAGAAACTCAGTCAATTTAAGTGACAAAACTGCCAAAGGTGATTGTGCATTTAGCTCAGGACAATATTAAAGATGTTATGTACAAGTGAGACCTAATCAGGTTGTAATGTGGGTCAAAATCCTTGACGAATTTATCAGGCAGATGAGTAAGAAAGCTCCAGCTGTGAACACAAAGTTAAGCTTTCTTATTCCTGCACCAAAAGCAACTAGACAAGCTACACAGAAGAGAATGTAGGCTCATGGCCAACTTCAGCTAAAACAATTAAAACTCATGGGTGAGGTTCCTTCCCCCTAGGCCAGGTAACAAAATGGGCTCAAAATCAACAACCTCCATCCCATTTATTAAAGAAACAGTAAGAAATGATATATTGTAGAATGAAACACCAACAATGCCTTCATACCAGGCTGAAAAACAGTGATTATTACCCTCCCCCTCCCCTTTACCTCCCATCCCCACCCCCACCCCCAGGTCCCAGAGCCAACATCAATTCAAAATCTTGAGGTTCTTTGATTGGGAGTAACAGTAGCAAGAAGGGCAGGTGAGAAGCTGCTTCACAACTCTGGCCTCCTGTGAATTCCAGAGATGGCCAATGTCCAGTTTGTGGCATAAAGAAACAAGCTTTACTTAGAACTGAAAAGGATTATCCAGTCAGAGCTGCTCTATACAGAGTTACTGAGTAATGTTTGAACTGGAACACAATTAACAAAAGCAGCTACCTGGGTTTCTCTGGTAGGGAAGATGGTAGTACAGAATGAGCTGGGACCGGCAGGCCTATGCATCCCTGAGGAAAAGTCCAGGTGAACAATCCAAGAAATGAGTAAGAAAGAGAGAAGGAACTCAGCACAAAGCAGTGAGAAAGCACCACAGGCTACAGGTCACTGGGAGTCTTTCTCCCCATCCTTAGGGCTGAGCTTGCCTGCCAGAGTTCTTGTCTCACAAGCCAAGCGAAGACTCCATCTTCATTGGAGGAATAAGCCGTGGAAAGAAATGGCCATCAAGTCAAGCCTCCCTGTGGCCTTCAGGACACAGCTCTCTCCATCTTCCCCAGAGCCACGGTGCCTTGCAGCCAATGTAGCCTAGGCGAAAAGGGGGTGGTCTCTAGGGTGGCAGCATTCCATTTGAGTACATTGCAGCCAATGGGCCTCCTGGTCTAGGAAAAGTTGGGCCGGGGCCGGAAAGGCTTCCACTCCTAGGAAACGGTACCACAGTCTTTAATATGGGGCCATTGACCCTAGGAAAAGATGGGTTTATACCCAGAGGACCAGATGGCCTTGGAAAAGGAGCTGGGTTTATGCCTGGGGCACTTGCTGGTGTGGGACCTAGTGAACCAGCAGCAGACCTGGGGAAAGGAACTTGACTAGGGCCTAGTGGGCCAGTAGATCTTGGGAAAGTAGCTGGACTTGGGCCTTGCAGTCCAGCTGATCTTGGGAAGTTAGCGGGGTTTGGGCCCAGGGGGCCAGATGACCTTGGAAAAATTGCTGTACTGGATGCCTGAAGACCAGTGGAACGTGGAAAGGTAGGTGGATTTGAACTGGTAGACTGGGAAAATGTAGCTGGGTTCAAGCCTGCAGGATTTGTTCCCCTTGGAAAGGGAGTTGAGTTTACACCTAAGGGGCCAGTTGGCCTTGAGAAAGGAGCTGAATTAGGACCTAAGGGGCCAGTAGCCCTTGGCATAGGAGAGCAATTTGGACCTGGAAGGCCAACTATCCTAGAACCAGGACCTGAGTTTGGGCCCATAGGACCTGTTGCCCTTGTCATGGAAGATGGATTTGGACCCATATTTCCAGATGACTGTGAGAAAGGGGCTGAATTTGCTCCAAGGAGGCCAGCTGCCCTTAAAATGGGAGCAAGATCCATACCTACAGATCCAGATGCTCTCAAATCAAGACCAGCAGCTCTCAAATTGGGACCAGCTCCTGATCCCAAGAGACCACCTGCCCTGGGATCCAGATTAGGGCCCTGGCCTGTTCCCAGGCCTACTCTTGGGTTAAGACCAGGGCCTGGTCCCGGGGCACCTGCTCTTGGGTTAGGACCAGGACCAGGACCTGTACCCGTGCCTAGACCACTAACTCTAGAGTTAGGACCAAGGCCTGTGCCCAGAAATCCACTTGCCCTGGGATCAGGGACATGCCCTGTGTTTGAGAGACCACCGGTTCTTAGGTTAATACCTGGGCCTTGCCCTGTATTCAGGCTGCCTGCACCTAGACCGCCTGCACCTAAGCCACCTGCGCCAAGGCTGCTGGTGCCAATGCCACCTGAGCTCAGGCCACCTGTACCAAGGCTGCCTGCACCCAGGCCGCTCGAGCCCAGGCCGCCCGCGCCCAGGCCCCCTGCGCCGAGGCCACCTGCTGCCAGGCCGCCCGCGCCCAGGCCACCTGCTGCCAGGCCGCCCGCGCCCAGGCCACCTGCTGCCAGGCCGCCCGCGCCCAGGCCACCTGAGCCCAGGCCGCCCGCGCCCAGGCCACCTGAGCCCAGGCCGCCCGAGCCCAGGCCACCAGCGCCCAGGCCGCCTGCGCCCAAACCACCTGCACCTAGGCCGCCTGCGCCTAGGCCACCTGCACCTAGGCCGCTTGTGCCCAAACCGCCTGCACTCAGGCCACCCATTCTAGAATTGGGACCAGGGCCAGTAGTACCCAAGAACCCACTTCCTCTGGGGTCAGGACCAGAGCCTGTGCCCATAACGCCACCTGTCCTTAGGTTCGGACCAAGACCTGTGCCTAGTGAACCTCCTGTTCTTAGGTCAGGACCAGGACCTGAGCCCAGACTACCTGCTCTGGGGTCAAGACCTGCACCCAGAAGACCACTTGCCCTTGGGTTAGACATAGGACCTGTGTTGGGGAGCCCCCCTGGCCTAGGGTTAGACATAGGACCTGTGTTGGGGAGCCCCCCTGGCCTAGGGTTAGACAGAGGGCCCGTGTTGGGGAGCCCCCCTGGCCTAGGGTTAGACATAGGACCTGTGTTGGGAAGCCCCCCTGGCCTAGGGTTAGACATAGGACCCGTGTTGGGGAGCCCCCCTGGCCTAGGGTTAGATATAGGACCCGTGCTGGGGAGCCCCCCTGGCCTAGGGTTAGACATAGGACCTGTGTTGGGGAGCCCCCCTGGCCCAGGGTTAGGCATAGGACCCGTGTTGGTGAGCCCACCTGGCCTAGGGTTAGACATAGGACCTGTACCAGGGGCAATACCGGCTCTAGGGTTTAGACCTGAGCCAAGTGGGCCTCCTGACCTTGGGAAAGGAACTGAGCTTGTGCTTGGAGGATTCATCCCCCTTGGAAAAGGAACCACATTTGAGTCACGGGCACCAGCTGGGAAGGAAGGCGGACATGAGGCCAATGAGCCAGATGGCTTTGGGAAAGGAGCTGGATTTCTGGCAAGGGGGCCAGCTGGGAATCGAGTCAGATTTCCACCAAGAACACTGGCTAAAAGAAAAGGATCAGGGTTTACCCCCATTGCGTTGCCTGCATTCAAAACAGGAGCCATCGGTGAACCAAGGGAACCGTCTATCCGTCCTCGGGGTGGGAATGGGGCACGAGTCCAGGGAGTTGGCCGCTCTCTAGAAAAAATCCTTGGCTCTTTCATACTTTCTTGGGAACGTTGGTGATAATGGGTTTCGGGCGGGTTTTGAAGAGAATCTTGTTCTTTATTAGCGCCTTTGCTAGGTACCGAGTTGCTGTCTGTCTGCCACTTTCATCACATTCCTGTTCCCCAGAACCACTTTTTACCAGGACAGCAAATGGCTTCTCCAATCGGATAATTTTCCCATATAGGATATGATGCCCCACAATCAGCACAGGAATTCCCTTTAAGGAAAAACAAAAACAAAAAGATACCTGAGGTTCAGGGAAAGATAAAACTCAGGCATCCCCAGCAACTTGTTCAGGTCCTTTGCCTTACTCTTTGGCATTTCTCACTGCATCAGCACTGAGATGCTACATTTGCTAACCCTCCCCCTGCACAATTCCCAGTCACAAAGAAAAATACATTTTCCATATTTAGAAATACAACCTCTCCAGTTACCCCAAAGTAAAACTTCTCTGATGCTTCAGAGGTAGGGGAGGAGCATGACTGGATTCCTGAGGACATTAGCCAGACCTCACATGACAAACCTTAGGGCAGTCCCCACTCTGGGTTTTGGGAGGGCCACCTTACTGTGGCTTGTTTTTCTGAGGCGTTAGGCAGGGTAAGGAAAGCCCCCTCACCTCGGTGGTGTAATGTAGGTCTCCCAGGAGGTTTCCAGCTAATCCAGTGCTGTAGCGAGCCTCGATCTCCCCCTGTAGCTCCATCAGCACCCATTCTGCCAAGCCTCCAGCCCCAGCACTGCAAGCAAAGGGCTGGTGGTTACAATATTTTTGAGGGGTGAAGGATGGGCAGTATGCCACCCATAAAAGGCTCAGCCCTTCTTTTTTAATCAAAAGTTTATTGGGAAGTGGGTAGTGTTAGGCACTGAACTAAAGGTTGAAATGCAAGGATCTGCGCAGATGCACTCTGGGATCTTAGCTCAAACCTATCCAACCCCGACTATTCACCCTACAATGACAAAAGTATCAACACGGATTCACTCACCTGGAAATCACAATTTGCACCATCAGCTTTTTCTTTCAGAAAAGCAAACTGAAGAAAAGCTGAGAAGAGAAAGAAAAAATTCACATAAGAATGGTCTGATACTTTCTTCTTTGCTCAATAGGAAGAACTTTTTTCAATAACTTCAAGATTGCTTTTGCCAGGGGACACAATGTTAATTTCATTAATTTCCCTCTCCTGCCCAACCACTACAGATCATTTTGAGACACAAACAGTCTCCAGCAAAAGCTAAGGCAGTAAAATGTCTTTTTAACATTCAGGCAAATCTAAAGTCCATATCATTTCCCACAGACAAGAGAAACCAGATGTACTGTACTAAGAGTTGTCTTATACAACAGTGTCATCTTGTGGCAAATTCGTGTACTGTTCAAAAGAAAGTTTAAAGGAAAATGAGAATAAACTACATATTTTCAAATGGGTGTCCTGATCATCACACATGGGGGACTCATTTGCCTACTAGGTTTGATTTTTGGGGGATTAAAAAAAAACCCAGGGACAGCTAGGTGGCACAGTGGATAGAGCACCGGCCCTGAAGTCAAGAGGACCTGAGTTCAAATCTGACCTCAAATCAAACACCTGACACTTACTAGCTGTGTGACCCTGGGCAAGTCACTTAACTCCAACTGCCCAAAAAACAAACAAACCAAAAAAAACCCAAACAAAACCTTTTAAGCATCAACTTCTAAGATCTTAACATCTGTTTACAGAACTAATGAGAAAGTATACAAAATTCAACAACTCATGAAATTTCATAAGATTTCAAATTACAAACATGAGGAGAGAGAGAGAGTACTATGAAAATGAATTATCAAGGGCAGACAATGAATACAAATAAGAGTCAGGCAAAAGTACAATGGGGAAAAAATAATTAACGCCACATGGTTTGTAACCACCCTGTAAAACAACCAGTAGTATAAGCATTATCTTCTTATACATTAGAAAACAGAGGCTGAGAGGACAAATGGTTTACTCCTGGTAAAACAATTATTATTGTTCATATTCAAACCCAGGTCTCTGGAATCCAAGTCCATCTTTCTTTTCACTACAACACTTTAGAGAATCAGATTGGGACTTCAACTAAAACTAGAGTTTCTGAGGAATAAGATATAATTCAACCCAGGAAACCATGAGGCAATAAATCAGTAGGATTAGATTCTAAAGGAATTAAAAGGTAAGAAAATAGCAATAATGACAGTCCTAAAAAAACTTTCTGGGTTTGAAAAGCAATTCATTATTTCCACGGAAACACCCCACATCTACAAATTAGAGAATTTTAACTCTCTAAAGGAAAACAAATATGTGGAAATGGGAAAAATTTAGTCACAAATTAAAAGCAGACTAAATAGCCAGAAAGCCTAAATGTAAAATACGTGGGGGGGGGGAAGGTGTCCTAAAATTTCTGGACTAATCAAGGTCTATATTTAGGAGACAGTTAATAGCTAACATTTATATAGCATGTGCTGTCTGCAAAGAGCTTTACAAACGTCATGTCATTTGATCTTCACAACCACCCTGGGTGGCAGCTGCTAATACTGTCCCCGTTTTACAAATGAGAAAATTGAGGCAGAAGTTAAACGACTCACCCAGGGTCACAGTGTTTGAAGCTGAATTTGAACTCTGCTTTTCCTCACTCTAAATCTAGCCCTCTATCCACCCCACCCCCCAGCTGCTAATAACTTTATGACTGATGGTGTGATTTTTTTTTTAACCTAAATGAGTGTAAGTCATAGCATAAGAAAGCACAGATGGCTGCAGAGAAGCCATCAGTGGGTAAAGCAAAAGAACTTTCTCTTAACATTCTACTGAGCTTTTTCAATTCAAAAAGCAGCAGCTCCATGTCCCAGATTTCCGGTATGGTACTTATTTCAAAGTTGACTGCCTGACAATGATGAAAAAGTCTTTGTGAGACCATGTCACAAAATGTGGGGTTCAGAATATACGGTTATCAGCAACTCTAGGAATCAACAGTATCCTAATGGAATAAAAATCAGTCCCTGATGGTCAAACGTGCATATTTAAGAAGATTATGGGCAGAAGATTATTTAAGATACAGTGTGCTACCCTACAGGAAAACTGAAGGGGAAGGGGATGGGGGGGGAGAGATAGAAGGAAGGGCAGATTAGGAGAAGAGGTATTCAGAATGCGTGCCATCTTGGGGTGGGGGTGAGGGATGAGATGGGGAGAAAATTTGGAACTCAAAATCTTGTGGAAGTGAATGTTGAAAACTAAAAAATAATTTAAAAAAATAAAAGATACAGTGTGCACCACACCTTATGCTGCCACTTGCTGCCCCCTACCCCCAGCTTCTTGGAAAAGAACAGCAATCCAGGAAGAATAATTCATAACAATTGCTTATCAGGGTAGATGTTGTGGATTTCCTCAGTAGTTAATGAATCAGGGTGAGGGGTAGACAAGAACTTCAAATTATTGGCTAGCAACTATAAATAACTTCACTTAGACTAGCACACAGAAATAATCCAAGCTTCTGTTTTGAAAGGTTAACTTCATGTCACATTTTGTATTCAAAAGAAAGCAAAAGGAATCATAGGATTTAGGGCCAGAAAAGAGCATTTTTGATGAGCCTCTCATTTCAGAGATTATCTAAGCAATCTCTTCCTTGTACAGATGAGGAACCCAAGTAGTACACTGCAGCACTTAAACATACTGAGATTTCAGCGCTTGATTCCATAACTTGGTTCAGCCCTTACTATCTTGCAACTTGGAAGACAAGTGGTATTGAGATGGGTACATTCTGACACAAACTTCAAAGTCCCTATTCTCTATCTACCACTGTCACAGAAGGATGTCTGAAATGGACCTATCTTCTTGGCACCTGCTCCAGCAAAATTAATACTACTAAAAGCTTCAACTCAGCTTGGGCATTCCAGTACCTGTCAGTGTCAGCTAGTCTAGAACAGGTCACAAGCATTACTTCGTACCAAGCCTGATTTGGGAGTATTTCTGTGCATATGGTCTATTCCCCAGAATAACAGGACATATAATTTAGTTAGCTGGCAAAGAAATATTCTAAGATTCTCCCCCAGAATACAGAAATCTCCTGTTATCATAAAACCGTATGTTATCTATTCCCTTCTTTGCTTCTTGATATCTACTGTTACTTCAGGTACCTAAATATTTTACTCTTTAGGGTCTGGGTGGGCCCAAAGCTCACCGTGTCTAGCGTTTGGGCTAAGATGAGGGGAGGGCTAAAGAACAGAAGGGGGCCAATTTGTGCCTCTAGAAAGTAGGGTTAAGGGGAAATGTAATATTAAGGCATATCTGCTGCTAAAGAAAAAGGCACAAAGAATACAGTACAGGTCAAATCTTGTTAAAACAAACAGCATTCACAATGGAAACTCGGACAAAAAGATGTCGAAGCCCCGTATTTCAAACATCATTCAGTCTGGGAAAATTAACTGAGACTGGCCTTTGAAACTCATAAAATTTGATCTATACAGAAATGTATGTGAGATAGCAGCCAGATGACAATATTTCACAGGTAGACTCTGATGCATTAATTATACAGGTCCATTAAATTATGCAGTTGAATTAAAAGTGGGTCAATGGAAATGCTCCTCAAATCAGTTTTTCCCTACAAGTCAACTAGGAAGCATAGATCTTACGTCATTAGAAGTAGCAATTCAGTTTTGATAAAACTATGACTTAAGTTTTAGACCCTGAACCATCCATAAAAACATTCAAACACACATAAGTAATCCAGCCCTAGGGAGATGAAACGTGTATTGAACAATATAAGGCAGTTGAAAAAAAACTGCTATTTTTTTAAAAAGGAAAAAAAAAGGCTTTAGGGTATGAATTCATACTTTGGGAAACATGTTTTTCATTTCTCTGTAACTATTTCCTTTTGATATTTAAAATTTCGACATTCTCATGTTATTCATTCATTGACCATTTATTGAGTACCTAAGGCACCACAGAGGAGACAAGATATTAGGTTAGATGGGGACAAAAAAAATCTTCAAGAATGTGGCTTTAAGGAATTAATGTCCAAGTAAAATTAATCGATTTGCACAAGGACATCAAAGCAGTTACTGTATTTTTCAGTTGGCCAGGGAAAAAATCCTATATGATATTTTATATAACTATGTGAATCTGAATACATGCTATCACTTCAGGAGATTCACTCTTTGCAACTATCAGGACCTAGCTGTATTTGTCTTTCCTGGTTGCTAAAATACTGAACCCTTCTTTGTACATTAAATCCTGGAAAACTGTATATTCCATTTGAAAAACCTCAGGAAGCTGTCATAGAAAATGGTTCCAGAAATTAAAGAATTCAATCTAAAATGCATGTTTTTCTTAGGAAAAGGTAGACTTAAATAATGAATACACTAGGGGCCCAGTTTATCAGTTAGCTTTGATTTTAGGGAAGTCCTTTAATCTCTCTAAACTCCAGATTCCTAATTTTTAAAAAGAGAACACTAAAAACTAAAATGAAATTCACATCAATGAGTTCATCAGGAATAACTTAACAGGCACTTAAAGTTACTTATTTAATAAGAGTGCTCTGGAGGAAAGGGTGCTATACACAAAGCCAGAATGACAACATATTTAATACCCAGCCAAAGGTTTTGTGTAATTACAAAAGCCAAAAATTCAAAAAGGAATACCTAGTGGATATTTTGCTTAATTTAATTATTTGAATGATAATCCTTCACTCACTTTGTGATCTTAGTCATCCCTTTCCCTAATACCAACTTTAAATTTCAATTATTTGTTAGGTCAATTTTTTCCACTCTTTCCAAAGGTTTCCCTACAAAGTTCATGATACAAAATCTTGGCATAGAATACACATCTAGTGGAAAACATGCTCCAATTTTATAGTTCTGAAAGAATTAATTTATATATAACACAACTTATGTTGTCTCCATCTTGAACTGTTACTTGAAGGAACATGTGAATTTAATCTTAATAGCTTTCTCTGTACTTCTCTAGAAACTTCTTTAAATAAGAATAGCTAACATTTAAATAGTGCTTACTATGTGCCATGCTGAGTTTCAGAACACAGTGAAGAGTGCTGGATTTAGAGTCAGTTTAGGTTTGAATCCCACGTGATTGACTTTCCACCCATGTGACCTTGGGCAAATAATTTAACTGGGGAGAGAGGTGTTGTTTCAGTTTCCTCAGCATTAAAACGATTGGGTTGGACTAGATGGTCCCTGAGAAATAGTAGGAGCAAAATGAAACTTGGGATTACCACCAGACTGCTTCACAGAATGAGCTCAGGATGGACAACTTCTAATCTAAATATCATGAACCTTTCCATGTGCTTTCCTCCAAAACACAAACAATTAATGTGGTTTTAAAGAAGATGAAATCTTTTTATTAAAAGTGTTTTCGTGATATCATGACTGGAAATGGGCTGCCTGAGGACCAAAAGGCATCCTGTCCATTGACAGGTTTATGTGGGAGTTATAATTCTGCTTCTGGTTTGGATGGACAGACCCTGTCCCCCCTCCCCCCATAAGGGTTGTGATGTACATGTGGAACTGAATGTTTCAGAACTTTTCATGGGAGAGGGGTCAAAAATGTGTGTGGACACTATGTATACACGTGTAACTTTCACAACACACGTTAGGAATATTTATGATCCTGCTCCTCCACAGGATCAACTACTGGTATCTGCAGATGCTTGCTGGCAAAGCTGCTTCAGTCGATCTGAGTTTACTCCAGTTATTTGTCCAAATCCTCCACTACTCAAACACTGTGTCCTTGACCCTCCCTTCCGCCATCTCTTCCCGACCCTCTATCTCCTTCTCCTCTGAGGCTTTACTCTCCATCCGGTGACCCACACTTCCAGTCCTATACAGTCCTTACGTCCCCTTCCCTAGAGTCCACCCCTCCAGTCTACCTTCTCTCTGCCCCTCCCCCCTCCATCTTAGATACCTGTCCCTGGCGCACCCCCTCCCCCTCGCAGTGGTTCCAGGTTCACCCCCCCAGCTTCCCGCACGCCAGCCCCCGCCCTCCCCTTGCCCCCGCCCCAGTCTCCTCCCTTCCACTCCACTTCCTGAGTCCATTCTCCTCCCCCTTTCCTTCCTCTTCCTGGGATCCCTCCAAATGGTCCCCTTCCACTTCCTGGATACCCTCTCCAACTAGGTTCCCCATCTCTTCCACGTTTCCTCCTCCTCTACAGCCCGTTCCCCTCAGTCACACGGCCTTCCACGCCATGCCATCCCTCCCCCCACGCACTAATCTTCTCCGACCCACGTGTCCCCAGCCCCGCGCCAGGCCGACCCACCTTTGCCTCCGCCTCCGTCCCTTCCGTGCGCCCTCCTCGGCCCACAGAGCCCCCTCCCGGCCCGGCCCAGCCCTACGTGTCCGCCCCGCCGCCGCCGCCTCCGAGCCCCCGGCCGCTGCCCGCCGCTCGAGCCCGCTCCGCCCCCGCCCCGGCTCCGCTGCGCTCGCCCCGCCCGCGCCCGCTCCTCCTCCCCCGCCCGCGCTCGCTCCCGCTCCCTCTCTTCAGCCCCGGCCCCTCCCGCCTCCCGAGCCCGCCATTCTTCCCGCGCCGTCCTCCCTCCCCGGGCCGCCAGCTCCCTCCTCCTCGCCCTCCCGCGGCCGCGCCTCCCCAAGCCCCGGCCCTCGCCTCCCGGGCCCCTTCCGCTCCCCCTCCCACACTCCCCGCCCGGGGCCTGACCTGCAATGGCGGCCGCCGAACGCGGCGCCTCGCGGCCAACGGGCGACAACCGAACCTCCCGCCGCCACCGTCCGCCGCCGCTAACACTGTCTGCGCACTTCCGGCTCCGTGGGGCCAACGACTGCTTCCGGGGTCAAAGCGCGCGCACGTGGTGCGAGGTCGAGGCCGGGTGGGGAGGGGAGCGCGAGTCGCCGGAGCAGCCGGACCGGAGGCCGGAGGCCGGAGGTCGGAGGCCGGCGGGAGGTGAGTGCGAGTGCAAGCGATGCGGGGAGGGAAGCGGCCCTGCCTCGTGGCTGGGGGACCCTCTCCAGGCCCCCCCCTGCGCCCTCCGCGGCAGCTGGCCCGGAAAGGAAGGAGGGGAGCCGGTTCCCCAAATTGAGGGAGGCCCCTCTGCCAGGTGGCCCTTTTACTACGTCGGCGCCTCAGGAACGTTTCATTTACAGAGCCCCGCGTGTATACAGGAGGCGCCTACTGAGTGTTTGGTCTGCGGGTTTATAGTACTAGCCAGCATTGACTGTTACTTGAGACTGAAATAAAACACACTTTTGGTCCTCACAGCAACCCCAGGAGGGAGGTGCTGTCGTTACCCCATTTTCCAGATGGGGAGACTGACTTGGCCAGGGTCACCCAGCCAGGAAGCGTCTGAGACCGAATTTTCCCTCGAGTCTTCCTGATTCCCAGTCCCGGCACTCCGGGGATTTGTGTACATGCCGTAGGATCCAGGGCAGGATTCTAAGGATCCTCTAGTGCATCTCCGTCATTCGACAGATGGGGAAACTGAGGTTCAGAGAGTCGAGTGAATGGTCTCACCTGAGGTGAGAGGACTCTGAATCCATCATCCCCCCACCAGGCATACACCACCATCCCCCCTTATCAGACTGTGAGCTACTTACCCACAAGGATGACACTGATCCTTGAATTTAGGGCTGGGAGGTACAGTCTAAGGAAACGGTGAACAAATATCATTGTTCGTCTTTGTGTCTGCCCAGCGCCCGGCACAGTACCTCACATAGGCATCTGTTTAGTGCGTTGTTACTACGTTTTACAGAGACGTGTTGAATTGACAAAGATGGAGGGTGAGCCCTTGCTCAATCCCCTCGGATATAGAATATAAGGTTTTCTTCGAATCTGTCCCATGGAGCTCGATTCCGGGTGCATAGAAGGCATTGATAAATGTTTGTGGAAAGAGGATTTGAAGTGTCCTTCGGAGCTCTCCCAGACGCTGAGCTCTCACCACAAAGTTATTACACTGAGCTGGATGGATATTTCTTCTCAGGACTTCTCTTCCCTTGGCTGTTTTCTGAAATCCGTTGCCAACCAACAACTTATTTTACGTAGTGTTTCAAGGTTTACAAAGAGCTTTCTTTACAACGGCTCTGGGAGCTGAGCAATGCAAGTATCGTTATCTCCAATTTCAGATGAGGAAATTGAAGCTCAGAGGACTAAACGTGACTTTGCCTCTGGTTTCAGGGGCAGGATTTGAATCTGGGTCTGCAGACTCCCTAGTGCATTACTTTTTACATTTTGGTCTCTTTGACATTCTCTGTCCTCTACCATTGAGGGATAGCCTAAGGTAGGGGATGAAACAGTTCCAGCTTCCTAGCCATGCTGTTCTGAGCCAGCCCAGCTCCAACCCTTTGTTTCCTCATCTTTAAATTGGACACAAGCCTGGAATGTTGTGTTTCCTCACCTTTACTTCATGGAATGCCCAATTTCCTACAGGAGGCCTGTCCTCATCCTTCCCCCGCCCCATCCCCCAGGCTACTTTTTATTCACTTTGCAAGTCGGATATATTATTTTTACATGTTCACATTGCACCCGTGGTCTCCTCCTCTCCCTCTCCTAGTTTGATGTAAGCTACTTTTTGTCTGTCGTCTTGTTACATGGCACAGTCCCTGGCACATAGTAGGTACTTTATAATTGCTTGCTGAATGAATCCTCTGTTTTGTCGTTCTTTCAGACCAAGATGAGATTCTAGAAACTATTTATTAGTTTATTAGTTAAGTCGGTCATTAAGCATTTATTAAGCGCCTACTGTGTACCAGGGACTATGCATGGGGGTACACAGAACGTTAAAAGACTGCCCTGCTCTCGAGGAGGTATACAATATGTAGGGCGTAACATTACGATCTAAATGTTCAAAAATAATTCCCCTTCACCCCAGGTGAGGAGGCACAGTAAACAGAGAAGAGGCTGCTTTTCACTGCTCCAGGGAACAGTTGGACAGGACATACCCCACCCCATGGAGTAGGTGCTTAATAATGAGTTCCATTTCTCTCTGCAGGAATGGGTGAGTTTAAGGTTCATCGGGTACGTTTCTTCAACTATGTTCCCGTGGGGATCCGATGTGTGGCATACAATCACCAATCCAACAGGCTGGCTGTCTCCCGAGTGGACAGCTCCATCGAGATCTACAATCTGGCGGCCAACAGCTTTCAGGAGAAGGTTGGTCTGCTGTGGGCCTCTGGGGTCATCTGGGCTGACAGCCTCCTTTTGTGGATGAGGGTCCTGAAAGGGAGGAGGGCTGCTCCTTCCTCTGCTGTGTCTGTTCTGTTCCCTTAAGAAATCACCTTCCCCTGTAACAAGTGCCTGCTGTATCTCCTGGCCTCCTTGGGCTAAAGAGGCCAAAACCTTTCACAAGCTCCTTATTTGGGGCTACTGCCTTAGAGCCCTAAGTGGTTCAGTGGCTGTGCCTTTTCGGGGCATCAGGGAGAAAAGTGTGCTTTCTCTTTCATTCTTATCACTTGTTAGCAGTTACTGCCTGGGGATGCCTGGCCAGAGTCAGTCTCTGTTTCAGCACAAATCCATAACTGTGATAAAGATTGGAGTGGTCACCTATTTGGGAAAACCTCTGTGGGTGCAGGTTGAAATTGCACAAGCAGTCCATCGAGGTCCTTAGTTACTGCTGAAGAGCCGTGATCTGAGCTAGAACTGAGTAATAGGAAGACAGCCCAACCCAGGGTGCTCCCTGCCCACAGAGCTCACCCTTTCTTCTTGAGCATCGTGACAGGACTGTTTTCTTCAGATCGTAGAGCAGGTGATCTCAGAAGGATAACTATGGCCGGGCGCCAAGGGGATGGGGATGGGGGGAGAACAGAACACTTAGGGGATGAATAGTGAGTAAGAAGTGGTGATGTTTGGCCTTAGGGACGAGGATCCATCTGAATTCAGCAGATGTTTGCTGAGTACCTACTGTGTGCATGCTGTTATTCTTGGCTCTGGGGGTGCAAAGACCAAAATGAAACAATCCCTGCCCTTAGGAGCTTCAGTTATTTTCTGCTGGAGGTGGGGACAGAGAGCCAACTCCCCCCATTTGAGTACAAGGAAGGAAGAGGCCAGCTGGAAGAGTTGTGTAGGAGATGGTGGAGAGGGAAGAGACTGGAAGTGGGAGGAGCAATTAGGAAGCTGTTTCACCTGTCCAGGGGAGAGATCACAGTGGCCTAAATGAGGGTTGGGCCTGGGTGGGTTAAGTGGGTAAAGGTAGAGACAGAGCTCCCTCTTGGGAGGCTGCTGGAGGACAGAAGTTGTGAGAATGCTGCTGTTACCTGGGACAGCTAGAAAGGGTCTGTAAAAGGACAGAAGAGGGTTAAGGTGTGGATTAGGAGAGGTGAAGAAGCTCACAATACACGGCCATGATTTTTCTCTGCACGGTAGGAATCTGAAGCCTGTGCTCAGGGATCACAGGCTGGAGGAGGGTAGAAGGTTTCAAACAGCTGCTGAGGACAGCAGGATGAAGACTCTATTAAAAAAGAATGAAAGGAGTGCCGTGCCCCAGTGAGGGGTCTATCTGTTGAAATTATATAGAGTGAAGGCATAATGGTGGGCCTTCCTCATTGGTGTTTACGGCCCAGAGAGTGTTGGTGGTGGGCATGATCCAACGTGAATGCAGGCACTCTTGACGGGCAGGGGGGCAAAGGATTCAAGATTGGAAGGTGACACGCATATAGAAGGATGAAAGGAGAGGCAGAAGCAGAGGTCAGGAATCGGGGCAATGGGAAAGGATGAACATGGTGAAGGAGGAGATGAGGATGAAGAGGTAGAGGATCAAAGATGAAAACACAGCACATTGTGGTCAGGGAAGGGACTTGGGAGGTGGCACGGCACATGCTTGTGGACTTGACTCGACTCGACTTATGGCAGGTAAGTGATGACAGACAGCCTAGGGGTTGTTCTGATGTTTTCACATATTTTTAAAAGGAAGACCTCTAATTCATTCTCTAGATTGTTTATTGTGTGTGTCTCAAAGGTCATTGATAAGAATCATATAAGATGAGAAGGCATGGCTCCTTGGCAGTCTCACTACTGGAGGGAATTCCCCCTCCTCCCCCCCATCTTGGCTATGTAGTTTCTGGCCGTGCTGGGAGGCAGAGGGAAAATTAGGGAATCAGAATAGTTTAGTGTAGAGATTGGCAGCCCAGTATTTGGTAAGTGTCTAAAAGTGGTGAATTTAATTGACTTAGCATCTGAGGGACCTTTCTTCTCTTCATCATGTATTTTTCTCCATGTTTTTCCTATTTTCTTCTCTGCTCTTACCTCGCTGTTTCTTTGTGCTAGCTAATTTATTTTTTATTTTCATTTTAATTGTTTCAATTATTTTAAAAAATTAATCTGTCTTTCACTCTCAACTTCTTTCCCACACCCCAGAAAAAAATAAAACTCCCCTCAAGGCCCCCTAAAACCTTCAATTCATAGCATAGTCTGGCAAAACAAATTTCCACATTAGCCATGTCAGAAAATGGGTCCCATTCTGCCTTTAAAGCTCATCACCTCTCTGTTGAGAGGTGGGTAGCTTGTTTCATTCTTTTGGATTCCTAGCTTTTCATTGAGCTCATCAGAGTTCTAAAGTCTTTCAGAGTTGTTTTTTTCTTTTTAAAAAAATTTTTGATTTAATATTTTTTTAATATTTTAAGTTCTGAACTGTCTCCCTCCCTCTCTCCCCACCCCATACTAGAGAAGGCCCACCATTTGACATAGACATAGAGATAGAGATATATAGATATGATAGCATCTTCCTTCATAAGCCCTTTGTAGTTGACTTGAGTGTTTATAATACTCAGAATAACTTAGTTGTTCACAGTTATTTTTCAAACAATATTGCTGTTACTGTGTACAACATTCTCTTGGTTCTGCTTATTTTGTTCTTCATTATTCATTCAAGTTTTTCTGTGTTTTTCTAAAATCATTCTCATCATTTCTTACAGGTCAGAGTTGTTTTTCTATGTAATGTTATCATTGTATACATTTTTCTCCAGGTTTTGCTCATTTTGCTCTATATCAGTTCATAAAATATTTCCCAGTTTCTTCTGAAACTGTCCATTTCATCATTTTTGGAGGCACAACAATATTATATTATGTTCACATACCACAATGTGTTTAGACATTCACTAGTAAGACAACCCCTTAGTTTCCAATTTTTTACTACCATGAAAAGATCTGCTATAAATATTTTTTGTGTACATAGGTCCTTTTCTTCTTTCTTTAATTTCTCCTTGATATAGGCCTAGTAATGATATAGGTGGGTCAAAAGGTAGGTACTATTTAGTAACTTTCTGGGCATAGTTCTATATTTGCTAGCTAATTAATATTAACTGGGCCCTCACTACAATACTTCTCCTCCCTAATTGATTCCGTATTTTACTCACTTCTCTCAAGTTCTCTGTGTTGCTCCGCCATTTCTGCCACCCCCCTCTCTTTCTACTGAGGACCTCCCCTCACACTTCACTGAAAAAATGGAGGCCATCTAGACAGAACTGCTCCTTCTCCCCTCTTGCTCATCTTACATCCTTCTGACTTTGTCCCCCACCACATTCTCTTTCATTCATTCCACAGTCTAAGGATGTGAGACTGTCTTCCTGCTTGCTAAGGATAATCCTACTCCATGTACCATTGATTTGATCCCCTCCCCTCCCATCTTTCCCTGCAAATTGTCCCCAATGTCATGCACACCCTCTGTTATTTTCAGTCTCTCCCTATCTCTTGGTTCCTTTCCTGATTCTTAAACACTGCCATCTCTCCCTATCCTTAAAAAGCCTTCATTATTATATTCAAAATCCTCCAACTATCATCCTATATTTTCTTCCTCTTCTCAGCTTCCTTGGGGGAGAAATACCTAGTCAATGTTTCTAATTCTTCTCATCCACACTCTTCTAAAATCTCTGCGATATGGTTACTGACTTTATCATTCTACTGAAATTGCTCTCCCCAGAGTTACCAGTGATCTACTCAGTAATTAATTGCCAAATCTAATGACCTCTTCCTGATCTTCATCTTACTTGACTTCTCAGTATCATTTGATGCCTTCTCCATGCTGGGTTTGTGACCCTCCTCTCTCTTGGCTCTCCTCCTGCTAATTTTAATTTCCTCACTCTACACCCATGTCATGCCCAGCAAATCTAGATGTCCTCCAAGGCTGTGTCTTGGTTCTCTTCTCTCTTTAATCTCACTTAGTGATCTCTTGAGTTCCCGATGGGTTCAATGAACAGTGCTGGACTTAGAATCAGGAAGAGCTGAGTTAAAATTCTACCTTAGATACTTAGCATCTTTGTGGCCTTATTTGAATCAAATAACCTCTGTCTGCTTCATTTTCCTCATCTGTAAATTGGAGTAATAAAAGTGTCCATCTCCCCATTTTATTGTGAGGAATGAGAGAACATGTGTAAAGTGTCATTTAAATGCTAGCTGTTATTATCGTCTCTATTGTGCAGATGATTCCCAGCCTTGGTCCCTCTCCTGATCGCCCCTCCTACATCGCCAGCTCTTTTTTGGACTTTTTGAAGTGGATATACCAGTGGGCGTCTCAAAATAATCATGTCTAAAATAGAACTCATTATATTCCCTCCCAAACTTTTTTCTCTTCTGAATTCTCTCATGGTTGTAGAGGTGCCATCATCCTTCTGATCACTCAAGTTTAAAACCTCAGCTTCTCTCTCATTTGCTTTTCATGCCCAACCAGTTGTCAGATCTTTTGTCCCCAACATATCTTGCATGTGGCCTCCACCCTCGTTTGGGCCTTCATCTCCGCTCACCTCCATTTTTCCAGTAGCTTTCTCCTTGGTTTCCTCACCTCAAGACTCTCCACACTCCAATCCATCAGTTGTCAAAGTTCTTTTCCTAAAGCAGAGCTCCAACTATGCCACTTTTACTCTTATGATCAACTAGGAAGTCTTCTTTTTGGTGCTTCAAGCTTTTTACTAACTGTCCCCTTCCTTCCTCACCAAGTTCCTCACCATCTGCTTGCCTGTAGTACTCCCTCCTGTTCAGCCACACCAGCCTACTCTGAAGTTCTTACAAGGGACACTGTGTCTGTGCCTTTGTGGCTGGTTGTTCACTTTGCCTAAAGTACTCTCCTTCTCAGAAGCCCTGACTTCTTTAAGACTGGTAACATGTACTTTATTTTTCTTGGGGGGGGTTTTGTCTGTGTTTTCTTTTACAACGTGACTAATACGAATGTATGTTTTATATGACTGCACATTTGTAACGTATGAAATGGCTTGCCTTCTTAGTAGTTGGGATGGGGAGGGGGAGCTGGAATTCAAAAATTTGAAAAAAATATTAAAAATTGTTTTTCCATGTAATTGGGGAAAAATAAAATATTTTTTAGAAAATATTGGTAAAACACCACCCCATCTAGCAGATCTTTGCTGGTCTGTCCATCTAGGCCTTTGCCACTCCCCAACCTTCACACTTCCACTTGCTATGGCTGCCTTTTACTACTCTGTAATTACTCATTTGTTTTTATACAGTTATCCCCATTAGAATGTAAGCTCCTTGAGGCAAAAACTTTTTGCTTTTTCTTTGTATCCCCAGTGCTGAGCACAGTGCCTATTACATGTAAAAGCTTGCTGATTGATTGACTGATTGATTGATAACCTTTAATTTTCTTCCTTGCCTAGACCAGCACCACCCATGAAGGTATTCCTTAGTCCCCACTAGGAGCATTCGAGACTTTTAAAAGTGACTGATCCCTATCCTGGTGGAAAGAGGAGAGGGCTGGCAGGCAGAAGAGCTGTACTGGACAAGTCACTTAATCTCCTATATGTGTTTCAATCTCCCCAAGGGAAAAATAGGAAATATACCTATCTCCTACTTCACACCTAAGGATGTAAGAATAAAATAAGATAACTAGGAACACCTTTTGAGTTTTTAATAAGATGCTGTTTAAATCACTGATTTGACGTGAACCTGTGACCCAGACATTGAAACCAATTGTACTAATTTCTAGTCTGTCAAACCAGCCTCAAGAATTTGTTAATTATTTTTGGCTAGTTCTTTTCAAATACCTAGTGAATCTCTCTGAATCAGAGGTAAGCCTTTTTTTTTTTTATGGAGAGAGAATCACACATGTGAGCACCTGCACTGCCACTTAAACACATCGAGACGCTAAGAAGGGGGATGTCCTGAGGATCACAGAGCGAGCAAAGAAACTGAGGCCTCCCTGCCTCGGGGCCAGCTCTGTGTAGCACCATGCTGCTTCTCAAAACTAAACATAGGCTGAGGAGAACAAAACCAGAGTGTCCAAATATTTTCAGAATCAAATTATTTCATTTGTTTTGGGTTGTGATGTAAATTCCATGCATTCTCTGACTACTCAGTGGATGCTAATAGATGATGATGGTGATGATGATTTGACAACTAAATAAAGTGTTACTATGTTTTTGTAGTTTTTCCCAGGCTATGAGAGTCGATCCACAGAAGCTCTGTGTTGGGCAAAAGGACAGCGGCTCTTCAGTGCTGGACTCAGTGGTGACGTTATTGAGTATGACTTGGAACAGCTGAGTGTCAAGTATTCTGTGGATGGCTTTGGAGGTCCCATTTGGAGCATGGCTGCTGACCCAAGTGGCTCATACCTTGCGGTTAGTATTTGAGGGAAAAGGGGAGCATGTGCTATTAATATAGGTTGAGGTTTCCTTCTGTACAGTGATGGAGGATTAAGTAAAATTCTCTTTCAGAATATGGTAGTTTGGATTTTTACCCTATGCTGCTTCTAGAATGTTCCCAGTGATGGGATTGGAGCGTATGTTGGGGTTATCCACACTTTGTTTTTATCGTATTTGCATTCATAATTGTCTTTTTAAGAAATTAAAGCTCTTATTGATGCTCTTTTTATATCAGTTTTATTTCCCAATAACCTCTCCCCTAAAATCCTCCCATAAAACAAGAATAGCTAAGCCAAAGAGATGCACACATTGGCCTTGTCTGATAGGATGTTTCATTTGTTAACTATAGGCCACTGCCTTACCTCCTTCTAAGAGGAGGGAGGTATTTCACCAATAGTTCCCTAAAATTTTGATTAATCATGCCGTTGATCTGCATTCTGTTGTCTGCTAATGTAATGCTCTCCTGGCTCTACTTACTTCTCTCTGGTTCAGTTCATATGGATTCGTCCAAGTTTCTCTGCATTCTTTCTATTTGTTATCTCACAGTACTGTCACTAATAGCCCATCACATTCATGTACTACAATTGGTACCCATTATTTTTCCTGTTCCTTGACACCATAAAAAGTGCCCCTCTATGGAACCTCTCCAACTGTGACCTCTTTGGGATCATCCTCAGTGGTGATATCCATGAGGTCACGGAGTGTATCTGATTTATTGACTTTTGGCATTATGCTGGATCGTGCTTCAGAGTGCTTGGACTCAGTCACAGCTCCCCCGGGTTTTGTCATCTTTGGCAGTCAGAGAGGGGAGGGGAGACAAAATCTCGGGGGTGTTTTCATGAACCTTTCTCCTTTGATTACCAGTATGGAACATTCTTCCATATGGTTGTCCATAGTTTAATTTCCTCTTCCTATCTGGTAAATTAGGAAACGTGGGCAGAGGGGTTAAGGGATTTGCCCAGTACATGGAACTAGTAAGCGGCAGGTCCAGGATTTGAATCCAGGTCCTTCCTGACTCCAGGACCAGTGCTCTTTCTGATTCAGCCAGCAGCATGTCTGTTGTGCCTTTGCTCTGAATGAATAATGTTTTTGACTTGGTTAGAAGTTGGGTTTCTGGCACGGGCACCATGTGGCCTGTTTTTAGCACTGTCACCTATCTCTTTAGAGCACTCTTGAGCTCTTTAGCTCTCCAGGGTATGTAGGGTGTAGTTTCCTGACTCTGGCACTCTCCTCTTTCAAAATGTTTTTCTTAAAAAAAAAAAAATTTCGGCGTTTTTGTTTCTTTTCATGTATGTTCTTTTTGGTTTTCTTCTTTCTCCCCAACAGATCGGCTGTGAGGATGGGTCTGTGAAGCTGTTCCAAGTCACCCCAGACAAAATCCAGCTTGAGCGGACTTTAGAAAGACAGAAAGGTAAAGGGCACTTTAGTGGTCAGTGCAATGAATGGCCTTTCCTGAAAGTTGTGATGCTTTTGTGCTTGTCGCAAGAGATGTTTTTATCTGGTGTCTGCGAGGAGCTGTCCCTTGTCTCCTGGATGGAAAAACATGCCAAGTCTCCTGGATGGAAAAACAATTCTGAAATAAAAAGAACTAAGATTACCCATAAAAACCAAACATGATTTTTCTTTTTACATCCCTATTAAACAGATTTTTGCATTAGTGATGTTGTAAGGAAGAATTAGAACCAATAGCAGGAGCCACAAGAAAGAGAAAAAAAAAGAAGAAAAGTAGCAAATCGTAGGCTTCAATCTGCATTCAAACTCCACAGTTCTTTCTCTGGATGTGGAGAGCATTTTCTTGTCACAAGACCTTTGGAGATGTCTTAGAACCTTGCATTGCTGAGAAGAGCTAAGTCTGTCAACGTCAGTCATCGCACAGCGTGGCTGTTACTGTGTACAACGTTCTCCTGGCTCTGCTCATTTCACTCAGCATCAGTCCACACAAGTCTTTCCAGGTTTTTCTGAAGTCCACCTGCTCATCATTTCTTATAGCACAACAGTATTCCATTACGTTCACATGGCACAACTTGCTCAGCCATTCCCCAATTGATGGGCATCCTCTCAATTTCCAGTTCCTTGCCACCACAGAAAGAGCTGCTATACTTTTTAGACAACGATTTTTAAAAAGCAGTAGCATATAGGGTAACGTGGGTATGTGACTTGTGGCTTTAAAATGGCATCTCCTAATGAATAAGGGCTGGAATGTGTTACATTCTCTACAATATTTCTCAATCAGTAACATCAGATGCTCACCCTCAGGGCGTAGCATATTATATGTGGCCAGTAGGACTTCAGGGCAGAGTTATATTGTATCTGGAGTTACATAATGTGCTAGAATATGGGGAAAATAGGGGTAAGGTGGTATAATACTCACCCTGCAGCTAGTTGTAGTAGAGAACTCTCTGGAACTCATTACTGTTTATTTATAAACCCTTTCCTTTTTTATTGTGTACCTGCCAGGTCGAGTCCTCTCATTAAGCTGGCATCCGTCTGGTACCCACATTGCAGCTGGATCCATAGACTATGTTGCTGTGCTTGATGTCCAGTCAGGTACGGTTGTTCTCAGTTCACAGTGCGTGGCTTATGTGTTTGGATCAGGGTTTGGGGTTTCATGGAAAGATGTCCAAGCTCTGATGGATGCTGTGACTGATTGTGATTTCAGATGATTGTTGTGAGGTAGGGGCTTGGAGATGTGGCATGAAGCAGACTTTTCAGACATGACGGATGTGCTGGCTTGTTTTACTTGACTTTGTTTTTTCCTTTAAAGGAGTTTTCTGTTCTGGCCAGGGCAGTCAGTGGTATTGTGAAAAGAAGAAAAAATGTTCTTTAAACAGTAAAACAAACAAAAATCTGTTAGGATTTGTGTTAGCAATTTGAGACCTTAGAATAAATCACTTTGAGGACCTTTATAGCTCAGCCTTCCTTTTGTCTTCTCAGCAGCTGCTTTGTGAGCTCTTTTCCTTTATAAGCTCCTCACGAATCTTGGTGTGATTTATTCCCACTTATCCCGGGTTTGTACTGGGGCACATTCTCTTTCCTGACTGGACCCGGAGAACCAGCTTATGAGCATCCCCTTCTGTGGTTTAGTAATGGGAAGAGCCCTGCACTTGAAGTCAGACAAAGAGCTGGCTCTGCAGCCTTTGTGGCTGGGGGACTTGAGACAAATCTGTTCAGCTCACTGAGCCTCACGTTTTCATCTGTGAAATGGGGATAATAATTCATACTTGTCTTACCAGACATGGCTCTGGCCAGTATCAAAGGAGATTTGTATGTAATTTTTATGTAAGCTGTAAGGAGTTATTTCTGTAAGCTGTGCTTAAATAGTCCAGACTTTTCACTGTTTGTGTACAGGAGCTGGGCAGAAGACTCCTTGTTTCACTTTCCATTGATAAAAGGGTCTCTGTCTCTGTCATCTTTTCTTCCAATTCTTTTGGTGTGCTCATTTCTCAGGCAGCACTGCCCAGAAGATGTTGATGGACAAGAGGCACCCGGGATCCCAGCGGCGCAGGTGCGTCGTGTGGGGGGTGGCCTTCCTGTCGGACGGGACTGTCGTGAGCACGGACTCAGCTGGCATGGTGCAGTTCTGGGACTCCGAGACTGGCACCCTCGTGCAGACACATCCCCTCGCCAGTTCTGATGTGCTGTCCATAGCTGTGGCGGAGGTGAGCACGCACCTACGTTCACAGCTGGTGTGTTAACTCTTTGCAACTCAAGCATGGGTACTGGAGGTAGCATGGCATAGTGGGAGGCAGGTCATCTGACCTCTCAGAGCCTCAGTTTCTTCATCTGCAAGATTACATACTAACATCTATTACTGACCTCACGGCATTAGGGTGAGAGTGAAATTTTTCCCCCTTGATGCTCTGCGTGTCTGTCATATAATATTGCTTATTGAAGCGTATAACCTAGCCTCCCTATTAGATTGTAAACTTCATGAGGGCAAAGATCTCCAACACTTAGCACGATGCTTTCTGTGTAGTCAGGATGTATGACTGGCGATAATGTTTGGAAATTGGTTTGTTAACAAACTTGCTGTTTAGGATTACAAGAGGAAAATTAGACAGTGTGTTAGAGATGTTGTTACCAACACTGAGTCTCTCAGTATAGTTCTGGAGGGTAGGCCTAGGAAAGTGTACCCAGGATAAATGTGAGCCCCCTGTGTCTCCTCACTCCTCACTATGCTGGCTGGTTCAGCAGCAGAGGGGATTCTCTCCACACCCTGCCGTAGTAAGCAGACCTGTGCTGCTCCTGGAAGGGGGTCAAGAAGCCTTGAGGCTTTCCAGAGGATTGACTCCTCACTTCCCATCTCCTACTTTGCTGTGAAGTGAATCCCTAGAAAATCATGTTTTCTCTCATTTGAATTGGATTTGAGCAGATTTGTGTTAAGAAAGTCCCTTGAGCAAGTTACCTGGGCTTCTCTCTTCACCCACAGAGTGAGAGGGTTGGATTAGATCGTCTTTAAAGTTCTTTTGACCTTTGAAATTATGTGGTCTTAATTCAGTATATTGCTTGCCCTGTGCTGTAATTTAGCCTTTCACACACCTGCATTTTGCTAGTTTTCCTACTTTCAAACCTTTTCCCTTTTGGGGTTTCACAAAGCTTTTTCAAAGCCATTTGCTTTTCAGGCTCTCCCTTATTCTGGCTTGATGAGTCAGTCAGTCAATCATTAAACATTTATTAAGTGCCTGCTGTGGAAGTGGCAAACCTCTCCAGTATCTTTGCCAAGAAAACCCCAAATGGGGTCACCAAGAGTTGGCACAACTGACAGTGATGATGTGCCAGGTACTACACATTAAGCACTAGGGATGCAAACAGAGGCAAAAGATAGTCCCTGCCCTCAAGGAGCTTTCAGTCTAATGGGGAAGACCACATGCAAACAAGTATATACAAAGCAAGCTCTGTACAGTTCAAATAAGACATAATTAAAAGAAGGAAAGCACAGGAATTAAGGAGGGGTTAGGGAAGGCTTTCTGTAGAAGGTGGGATTTGAGTTGGAACTCAACAATTTGCCAAAGAGAGGGAGCAGTGAAGGGTCAGCTTCTTATAAACCTCTGATACTTCAGCCTTCGTGCGGGCACGCTGCTTGCGGGCTAGGCAGAAGGCTCACCTTCTCATTGCTTATCACTAGGTGTTGAGGAATCTTAAAGAGCCCTCAGGAGGTAATAACTTACCTAAACTGGTCTCCTTGTCCATCTCCCCTCCCTCTGATTTGTGTGAGTCTCTGCCTCTTCTCAGTAAGTGAGCTTTAGGAAGACTCAGCCGGTGGCTATGCCTTTCTCCCCTCTCTGTAATGATAACTGACATTTATCTGGGGTTTTCTGGTTTATACTGTGCTTTACGTGACATTGTGTCACTCACTTCTCACAACAGTGTTGTGGGGTTGTTAGGGCAAAAAGTATAATCTCCATTTTACAAATGAGGAGACTGTGGCTTGTGGAGGTGAGATGAGCTGCCTGGAGTCACACAATAAGTGTCTAAGCTAGGCCTGGATCCCAGGTCTTCTAACAGCCCACCCAGTCCTTCCTCTGTTGTGTGACTGGGGTCACGTGGGGGCCACCCTGTCAGCTCTCAGCCAAGTGGAGAGAAGAAACAGAATTGGGTTCTTTTGAGAAGTAGTTGGTGAGTTTTGAGCAGTAAAACTAAATGAAAAAACACTGAAATCCCTTCCACAATACGTTCTTTTCTTCATGTAGGAAATATTCCTACTCACCTGTGGTCTGGTGCTTGTCTTTTGTACTCTGCTGCAGATGACATGATCAGGTCTGCTAGGCTGTTGAATTTTCTTTCTACACTCAGGGATTTCAACCTTTTATGGTTGCAGGCCGTCCCAACATTCATTTTCCCTTTCTAAAGATGTATAAGAGGGTTTAAAGCTTGGTGGAGATCATGTAGTGCAGTCCCCTGTTTTACAGATGAGGAAACCAAGGCTCCCAGGTTGGCATGACTTGGATGAGGCCGCACAGCTAGTGAATAACAGCTGACCTCAACCTGTTTGCAGCCTTCAGGTCCAACACTGTTTTCATGATGCATACTGACTGCCAAAATGCCTATGGTCTTAAAAACTGCAGTGACTCATAATTAATTTTGCTCTGTGAATTTCCAGGCACCACTTGCTAATTAAAGTCATATTGTATTGCTTTGAATTGCTGGTCTACTTCCTCATGGCAGAGAGAAAAAAATGACCCATATTAGTTGGAGGGCTGTCCTGTGGAGGAAGATTAGAGCAGGGTAGTGGATGAGGCGGAGAGAAGCCTCCCAGCAGTTGGCAGAGTGGCCCATGGTGGGAGTGGACCACCCCAGAACACACAGGGCTCCCCTTCCACCAGGGCCACCTTCTGAGCAAATGGCTGCTCTACAGGTAGCAGCATTCTGCATGATTGGCCAGCAGGGGGTGCTGTGACACGTCTGTTGTTGAACACACTCATGCAACTGGCTCTGGCTCCATTGGCCCTGCTGCTGGGCTGCTGCTGCCGCCACTGACTCTCTTCCTCCTCCTCCTCCTCCCCCCTCCTCCTCTTGTTATAACCTGACAGCACAATGAAATCTCGATGCTGTCTTCCAGGCACCCTTGACCATGATGCCCAGAGACCGCCCAGGGCATCCCTAGGCCTGTCTTCAGATGCAGCTCTTATCTTTGAGATTCAGGGGGAAGAATGTTTTTTGTTCATAAAGTTTAACTTCCATGCACAAGCATGTGTTCAGACAAATGAGTCAGACAGTACAGAGTCCTGAGCTAGATCGGCCACAGCTTGGGGCCAGTTGGGGGTGAGCTTTCTCAAGGTGATACTGACTCAGCTGTCTCTGTGATTATTTCATCTCTCAGAAAGAAGACAGTATGGTGGTGGGCACGGCCGAGGGGACCATATTCCATTTCCAGCTGATCCATTCGAGGTCAGACGGCAAGCAGAGCCAGTGGGTGAGGACAAAGCCCTTCCAGCACCACACGCATGATGTGCGCTCTGTGGCTCACAGCCCAACCGCACTGATCTCTGGAGGCGTGGACACCCACTTAGTGATTCGCCCACTCATGGAAAAGGTGGAGGTCAAGAGTTATGATGCTGCACTTCGGAAAGTCACCTTCCCACATGTAAGAGGCTTTAGAAAAAACAGCAAACAAATAACTTATGTCCTTTGTGTGTGTGGTTGTGATGGCGGCATTTTCACATTGATGAGTCTGTGCTCCATCGGCGGAGCTTGTCACCCAGTGTACTTTCTCCTGTGGATCCCTGTCCTTATTCTTCCCTAGACCATTCATAGAGGACTTAGCCAGTGTGCTCCAGGCTTTCCTATAAGACTTGGAATGTTTTGTGCGTGCTGCACTCAGGCTCTTTCTTAGCTTTCACTCTGGGTATGTGACCTCTTCCTCCAGAGATACAGTCATTGGTGGTGTCTTCTATGCCACTACTTGCTTGAAAATCAGTGAATGGTACCTATCATGCATCTTTCCATTGCTCTAGGTTGGGGGGAAAAAATGGATCAGTACCTTATTTTTATATCACCTTGACTCCCAAGCATATCCTCCCCTTCCTCCACTCAGAGAACCATCCCTTGCCAAAAGGAAGGAAGAAAGAGTGAGGAAAAGGCAGTTTAGCCAAACCAACCGGCACATCAGCCGTGCTTGGCATACTGTGCTCCACTGCTTGTATCTTTTCCAGTGCTGATTCTTTGCCATGCTAGGTATTTAATAGGTGGTTATTGATAGAGGGATTGCTGGTGTTCCCATGATTTGTAAACTTGTTGCATCACAGGAAAACATTGGGCTTTTGTTTCAAGGGTCACCTTGAGGATATTGAAAGTGCTGGGTCATTTTCCAAATGGAATCCAGCTCCTTCTCGTCTTGTTAGATTTTGGACCCCTAGCTGCCCCTCCAACTCTTTGTCACAATCTGACTGGCAGGCATTCCGAATTTACTTGGGTTTTTTCTTTAGAGATCTCACAGAGGAGACCCTGCAGTTTTCCAGGCTTTGATGCTTAGTGAAATGCCATCTTCCATCAGGGACATTTGGAAAGCGTGGCAATCTTTAGGAACTTCCTTCTCCATTCCGACTTTGGATAGGATGTGGAGAACTTTGGCATCACATCTCTCACTTTTTTTTGGCTAGACCTAATTGATAATCAATGGATTGCTAACCTAAGTTATCCATCTTTTAAGGAATCTTAGATACATACGAGACAGCTTCTTGGAGGAGAGCCTATAAGGCGTGGTTTTGTTTTTACCAAGTCAGGTGCTTTTTTTGTAATGAATAAATGATTAAAAAAATAAAAGTAGGACCTTGTGTCCCCTATACCTCAGTCAGTTGGGTGACAGTGGAAGTGTGTCTCCCATAGAAAATCATCTGTAAAGCCCTCTTGTTCGTTAAAGTTTTTTTCAGTACAAATACTCTGGCTGTGTCTATTCTTGTGAACACTTTTTAGACATTAGAAGTTAGGCATATGGATTAGAAGTTGCCAATGTCTTCTCAGTCGCCATTTTATAAGATAATAAATGCTATTTGTCTTTTTAAAACTTTTGACATCTCCTCTTTGAGTTAGATTCCTATTATTGTTATTGTGACTGTAAAAAAAAAAAGATTCATATTTATGGTGACACCAAACATGATTTCTTTCTCCTTTGTCTTTAGTCTATGGGCCCTTTTTGTTACAAAGTATTTATTTCGTTATCAGTTAACATAATCAGCTATTTTCAGCTAAATTGGTACTCTGTTCCTATGATCCATTCCTGGGGAGGTGAGCAGGACAGGTATTTTGCCCCTCTGCAGGGTCAGGCTTATGGAGCTGGAAGGGACAGTGTTGATCATTGAGGCCCAGAGAGGGGAGGTCACATTGGCACTCAAGGAGCTGGAGAGCCAACACTGAAACCTTAATCTTCTTGGCACCAGATCCGGCATTCTGTCTGTTCTGCTGCACGCCCTGTAGTCCAGTTTCTCCCTTTCTTTGTTTGCATTAGTCTGTTGTGAGAAAAGGTTGAATTGAACAAAAATGAAAAACACGCTAATGATTTGTTAAAGCCCTTTTGTTCTAGTTTTATATGGTGTACTGAGATGTTTTCCTTAAGCTTGTATGTGGGAAATCTGAATTAAATTAAATCTAAATTTAAATCTAAATCTAACCTCTGGTGCCGATTGTTCCTTGGCTACAGCGGCGTCTCATCTCCTGCGCTAAGAAGATGCAGCTCCTCCTCTTCCAGTTTCCTCAGCGTTTGGAACTTTGGCGATTGGGAGCCACTGACGCAGCTGGTGAGCCGGGCACCATCTTCTTCCTGGGAATGAGCCATAGACACTGTGGAGAAAAATGTTGACATCACAGTCATGGAAAGAAAGGAGCAATTGGGATGATCTGGGAAAATGGATGTGACTTGTTGGGTTTCTACAAAATGCGTCCTCTTAGGTGCCCATGTCCTGGCCCGCAATCACGACCCCCAAAGAGCCTGTCCACCGGCAGAGCTGCCTGTTCAGGATGACCTTAAAGCTCGTAGGTGGGATAAGTCAGAATCTCGGATCTGTCTCTCTTGAGCCATAGTCCAGGCCAGGGCTGGGAAGGCAGCTTAGAGGCCTGCTCTAGGTTGACCACATTTTGGCCCTGCTGTTGGTAAACAGAGACAATGTAGAGTTCATATACTTAATTTGACAGTTGACGGGTCCCTGGGACATCACCTGGTCCAGCCCTCTCGTTTTACAGGTTAAGCAACTGCAACTTAGAGAGGTGGCGTTATAAACCAGAGCCAGACGCTCAGAACTCAAGAGAGCTGTTTCCTTTTACAAAGGAGGGACCTGGCCTGGACGTGATTGGCTTGCATTGTGCAATGCTGGGGGGCTAGGAAAGGGGTGCTGAGCATTTCTGATTCAAAGACGTACAACCTTCGTAATTGATTAGAGCAAAGGAATTGGGGTCAGGAGGCCTGAGGTCAACGTTCTGCCTTCAGACACTAGCAGGGTGATCGTGGGCAGACCACATAAGCTAGCAGAGGGCAAACCTTGTAGAAGTATTAGCTGTTATTTAGGTGCCTCACTGGGCAAGTGAGAGAGAAGACAGGCTCAGTCTGCTTCCACTCTGCTGGCAGGTCTGCTAAATTCTCATGATACAGGGTCATGGGGGGGGGGGGTGGCGCACGTTGTTAAAGTTGAGTGATTGCTTGGGATAGGGCCAAGGGCAGAGCTGAAGGCTTCCCTCTTCCTCAGTCCCGGGAGATTGTGAGCTAGCTAGCTAGCCAGTAGCCGGCCAGCCAAACAGCTGCCTGGTTTTCCATGGGCCTCATCCCACTCTGGTAAGGATTCAAGCTATTTCTCATACATAACAAAATGGTTTTAGAGGGGAAAGTGTAATTTTGTCCTGTGGGGGAATAACTTCATTAAGAGGGAAATCCTTAGTGGGATTTCTTGTTCCAGGAAAGAATGAGGACATCCTTCCACTCTCTAGAAATGCAGAACATTTGCTACAGCTTAAAAAAAAGGTAAGATGTGGCTTGAACTTAACACCCAGAGCCAGAAATGCAGGGCGGGATTTAGATTTCCTGTTCTGAAATCGCCTCATTTTGTCTGTAATTCATTTGCTGATTCACTGGTTCATCCAGCAAATACTTGTTGAATGACATCTACGTGCAGTTGGCTAGTTTATCATAGGCAAATCACATAGTTGACAGGAGGAGTTGGACCTTTACCTGTATTTTCTTGACACTGTTGTGCACCAGAGCCAACTTGCTTACATCTCTCCTGTCCTTTCCCGTTGCCTCTGGCAGAAAGCCCCCATAATCATTCTCATTCTCTCTCTCTCTCTCTCTCTCTCTCTCTCTCTCTCTCTCTCTCTCTCTCTCTCTCTCTCTCCCCATTCTCTCTCTCCCATTCTCTCTCTCTCTCTCCCGTTCTCTCTCCCTCTCTGATCTTTATTATTTCCCCGTCTATGGGCATTTTCCCAGTAGCCTGAAAATATGACCATTGGGCCTCCATCCTGAAAGAACTCTTCTTCATGCCTCCTCACCCTTCCTTCGATGTACCTCGAGGCTCTGCTTCCTCTCCTCCCTCTTCAGTCCTTTGCAGTCTGGCTTCTCAGCTTATCATCTCACTAAAACTGCCTTCTCTTCCTTGCCCAATGTGATGGCCCCTCCCCAGTCCTCACCCTTCCTAAGCTCTCTGCACCCCCTGACTTACCTTCCTGCATGCTCTTGTCTGGCCTTCGGGGATTCTGCCTTCTCCTGGTTCTCCAGCTGCTTCTGTTCATCTGTTGCTGGATTATTGTTCATGGCCCCCACCTTCTTTGGGCATGTGCCCCGAGTGCTTTTGGCCCTTATCTTTCCACATTCTAGCTGTTGGATGTCCCTCAGTCTCTGCAGGTTTAGTTATCTTTACCGAAATTACATGTTGAGCCTTAGTCCCTCTCCTGAGCTCTGCTCATGCAGCTGCAGTGTGTGTTGGTGGTTTCAGACTGGATGTCCCACGTGCATCTCAAACGCAGCGTGTCCAAAACTACTCCCTCTCTACCCAAACTTATCCCAAGGCCCAGCTGTAAGGACCCAAGAGCTGCCAGTCTAAGGATGCAGACTGTCCCCAGGAATAGTCCCACTGTAAGGGGAAGGTGCTAAGATACCCAAGAAAAAAGGGTGGTCCGTGTCAGCATGGGGATGTGTGTGTAGATCTGTTAGGGCTTATTGGGTTAATTGAAGGAGTTTACTCACAAGACCAGGCCTTGGCCGAAGGAGGTCCCAGTAGTGGATCCCTTGACGTTACGTAGAAACGGAACAAAGAAGGCCAGTGCCAGAGATGGCACAGGGTCACGTGCAGGTTTTCTCATGGGATAGTTAGAACCTCTTTGCTGTTTATGCTCATTCAAGGTGTGTTAACTGTGAGGTCATAGGTCATGTTCTCACACTGGCTGTCCTATACACTAGCTTTCCTGTTTTTGTCCTGCCAGTAATTCAGGTTTCCACCTTGATGGTGTCCTTGACCCTACAGTCTCTCACCAGCAGGGCTTCCCTTCCTTTGCCTACCTTGTTTCCATCTCCACAGTCCCCCTCGAATCTATTACCTTCTCTTTTCCTCAGACCCCCCTATGCTACCCCCAGTTCAGGCCCTCATCTTCTCTTGCCTAGATGCCATTGAAGTAGCCTTTTCATTCATTTCCCTACTCTGGTTTCTCCCCTCTCCAGTCCATATTCCATGAAGCTGCCAAAGTGATTTTCCCAAAGCCTGGCTACGTCACTCCTTTCTCACGCTCCAGTGATAACATATTAATGTTGCTTCTGTTTGGCCTTGCAAGCCTTTCACCGTCTGGCCCCAACCTACCTTCTCAGGGTTACTGCTCATTACTGCCCTTCCCCACACACACTCTGCATTTCCAACAGACTGGTCTTCACGCCTCAGCTCTACATCTCTGGTTTCCACACCTCTGCCCTTGCTGCCCCCTACGCCTGGGATGCCTTCTCGCCCCACCAGAACTGACAGTGGAATTCCTTGTTTCTTCTAGAGTGGTCCATCTCTACCTTCTACATAAAACCTTCCTGGTCCCCAGGAGCCAGTCTTCTCCCTTCCCCCCAACCCCCACCCCATTACATTTGCCTGGTATTTATTTTTGTGTGAGTTGTGTTTATGTACCCAGTGTCTCCCCTCATCATCCTATGCTCTACATCCCCAGCACTGGCACAGAGCCTCCTGTGTGCTGAGTAGGTGCTTGTCGAAGGACAGCATATAATCACATGCAACAGCACAGTAATGAAACACATAATTGAGTGTATTATAGTCATAGGAAACGGGATTGTTCTTTAAAGCATATTTACAACTACCAAAACAACATAAAGTAAATGGTTCTCACAGCCTCCCAAAATCATAGCATTTCAGGGTTGGAAGGGATTTCAGGCCTCATCTAGTATAACCCTTACTGAACAGGAATCCCCTCTGTAACAGGAATTCATTCATTCATTTCTTCATTCAGCAAGCCTGTATTAGTGATCCGGCCTTCTGAGCTCTTCCAGTGAGAAAGGAACCACACCCAGCTACCGCCTCCTTCTTTACCTGGATTGGAGGAGACCGTGTGTTTTGTTGGGTGCTAGCAGTGGTGGAATGTGCTGGGATTTTCTGTCTTGGTTTTTTGCTTTGGAAGTCGTGACCCCAACTGTGGCGACCCTTTGGTGTTGACCCCAGGCCACAGTGAGCCTTGTGCTGCCGTTTGTACTTCCTGTCTGCTCTGACTCTTCCATTCTCAGGGTCCGGAGAACATTTGCTGCAGCTGTATTTCCCCCTGTGGAAGCTGGATCGCCTATTCTACAGCTTCTAGGTTCTATCTCTATCGGATGAATTATGAAAATAACAGCGTGAGCATCAAAAGGGTAGGTAAGGGACAGCCCAGTGTTCTTGCCCCATGTCTCGGGCTCTCTCTTTGAAGCTCTCTCCGTGATGCAGCATACCCAGAATACTGTTTGATGGGCATCTGAGGCCTCGAGAAGGCCCTCAAGGCTCTCCTGATCTTCCCCGTCTTTATGGCATCGAGGAGTTGTTTTCATTGTCATCATCATCATCCCTTTGTGTGAAGTCTTGTCATGTTCCTCATTTTCTCATTTGTTCTTACAACTTCTCATGATACAAGTTGGGCCAGGAATATTATTACGAGAAGCCAAGTGAAACAGTGAGAAAAGCCCCCCTGGAGTCAGAGGGCCTGGGGCGAAGGTACTGTTGGGCGGAAGTGCTAGGCAAGCCCCTTACCTCCCTGGGCCTTGGCTGCTCCTCTGTACAAATGGGGCTTAGATGCCTGACACACAGTAGTTGCTTAATGAATGCTGTTTGCCTTGCTTTGACTCTTGAGTTCCATTTTAACTTAGTTCCCTAAATCCGTTCTGTATTTAGGATCCTGGCACTTAGTAGAATTACTGAATGCTATTTCGTTCATTCAGTTATGATCCAATGATTCCCATTCTGTCATAGGTGGTGATGTGCCCAAGGCCACTCTACAGTGGGGTTCCTAACGTTTCTATGTCATGGGCCCCTTTTGGGGGAAGCTTGTGGATTCCTCAGAGTAACATTTTTAAATGCACAAAATAAAATACATGGGATTACGAAGGAAACCAGTTCTATTTAAATACAGTCCTCAAAATATTTTTTAAAATTTCACAGATTCCGGGTTAATAACCCCTGGTCTACAAATGAATTGTGGAGCCAAGACTCATCCAGGTCTTCTAATTCTTAGGTGTAGTATTTGCTAAAAGAGTTGAAGAAGAACAAATATGAATGAGCACTTGGTATGTGCCTCCCCTCGGGGCAGGATGCATTGTGGAAATCCTAAAACCTTGGCTTTATTTGGCTGTGATAGAGTTTTTGTTTCAGAGTGATCTTTCAGATATGGACATTGTCCTAGAGAATGGACTGCTGACTCTTCTTTTTGCCCACTGTAAGGTTTCTAAAGTGCCCAAGTTCCTGAATTCTGCCCTCCAGATTTTGTTCTCTGCAGACTCCACAAAGTTGTTTGTGGCATCAAATCAAGGTTCTCTCCATGTGGTTCAGCTGTCAGAGGGGACCTTGAAACACCTGCACACCTTCCATCCCCAGTCAGGTGAGGATCCACCGTCATCCAGGATTCCTCCTGTTTCCCTTCCTCCCTGTCCCAGACATTGTGGGCCCCACCCTGCTCTACCCCCTAGACACACACCCAGATGGTTGCAGTTTAGAGAGGGAGGAGCTTTCTGCCAAGTGAAGACAGAGTCAGACAGATCCTGCGGGGTTCCCCCATCCACTGGCTTCTCATTGGGCTTTTTCTTCCATAATTCAGCCAGAGGAAAAGCTGAGTTGATACAGACCTCTTCCTTTGCATCTCTAGGAGGATTACTTGTTTTGTGTATTGTTTTTATTCCATAACTGGCACACTTATTAGCTAATTTAAGTCTGAGATGAGAAGCAGTGGCCTCTGTTGACATTCTGTGACTGCTTTCCATGGTGCTTTCCCCTGACACATGGTATGGCATCATCTCTGGCATTGTGAGGCTCTATCCTCCGGAAACCTACTCTCATTCTCCACCCACATTCTCCCTCACACACCTGACAGGACACGGTAATATATTGGTCTAAAGTTTAGACTCTGAGCACTGTCAGAACAGGGACAGGCAACAGGAGCCTGCTGTTTGTGGGGACAGAGGTAGGAATGGAGAAGTGCTCGAGGCATTGGCATTGTCCACCTGCCCAGCCCTGAGTGGAATCCCCTTCTGCTGCCATGCTTTAAACCATAGGCAGGTGTGACCACATGGACAATTTAGGGGTTGATTATCCAGTCTGTAGATGGATGAGATGCCTTGCTTTTCTTCCCAAGCTCCATGCTTTCTGTCCACACTCTGACTCAGGAGCTCTAGTGGGGACAACGAACCTATACCAGCCTCCCATGGCTTCCATTGAGCCAGGCAACAATATGAGGGCCAACCCTAGGCTGTGCCCAACAATGAAAATTCATTCTTCCTCCTGTCATTTGGAACCCACCAGTCACCAAACCTTTATCAACCCAACTGTATCTCTCACAATTCCCCAGCACCTCCTTTCCAATTTACTCAGCCCATGAATAATCTCTTTCTGGCTTCTAAATGGATTGTATATATTCATATCTTTATCAGCCAACAAGCAGTTACTATGAACCAGGCACTGGGCATACGAGAACGCATCATCCCCTGCCCTGGAGGAGCTTACGTTCCATTGGGGAACAGAGAGTCTGTGTATATGTGTTTACATATATGAGCGCAGTAAATACAAGGTGTGTTCAGAGTAAGGCATTAGTCAGAGGTAGGAGTCAGGAAAGACTGTGGAAGGTGATACCAGAGTTGTGAAGGAAAGAAAGGATTCTAAGCAGAGAGATGAGACATGGGGGGCAGCCAGGGAGAAGGGCTCGAGAGGGAGCATTGGGTGGGAGGAGTAGGAAGGAGGTCTGTTCTGCTGGCGGGGGAGGTGTGTGGTGCAAAGTAAAACGTAAGGAGGCCAGAAGGTCAGCGTGGGTCTCACCAGATTTTGAAGAAATCTGAACACCACGTTGGTGACTGTCAGCTACCTGCCGTGCACGCCCAGCACAAGTACACAAGTGAGATGGTCCTCACTCACAGGGAATGCACATTCTCATGGGGTGCCGGGGGTTGTGTAAGGAGAATGTATACAAAGTGGTTAATAGAAGCTAATTGAAGAGGGAAGGCCCTAGCAGTTGGGATTAGGAAGACATCCTAGAGTAGGTGGTCCTTGAGCTGAAGAAAGCGGGTCTGTGAGGTGGTGGCAGGAAGGGATTACAGCCCACATTGGGGCCCTCCAGTGTAGAGGGATGGGAAGAGGAAGCTTGTTGTGGTCCAGCTGAGCCAGACGTCAGGGCATGCAAAGTCCTGTGTGGTGCGCCTGGAGACACGGGTTGTGAAGAGTTGTGAAAGCTCCCCAGAGGCCAGGAGAGCCAGGACAGGGGTGACCCCATCAGCCTTGTACTTCAGTAAAAACCCCGGCCTGGGTTACTCCCTAAAAGTGCTATCCCTGCTCCTTCCTACCCTCCCCTGACCCAGCAGGGGCCTTCCTCAGTGAACTTTCTTCATAAACCAGCCACCCATCATTCCTCTCCCTAAAGTCCTAAAGCATTATGGAGGCTACATGGTTGGATACCTGACACTTGACATTATTGTCTAATTTACGTATGATCCGGTCTTCTGTTTCATTGTCGCAGACAGTGCTGAGTATGAAGTACACACTTTGTATTTATTGTATAAGGTTGAATAAAAGTACAGTTCAAGTGAGGTCCACTAGGTGGTGCCATAGTGGATAGAGCGCCAGACCTGGACAGGAAGACTTCTCTTCCTGAGTTGAAACCCAGCCTTAGAAACTTGCTAGCTCTATGATCCTGGGCAAGTCACTTCACCCTGCTTGCCTCAGTTTCCTCATCAGTTAAATGAGCTGAAGGAGGAAATGGCAAACCATTCCAATATCTCTGCCAAGAAAACCCCAGATGGGGTCACAAGGTGTCAGACAGGACTGAAATGAGTAAATAGCAACAGTTCAAGTCAGTTGAATTTATTACTTGTTTTCCACTCATTAAAAAAACCAAACATGATGGAAAAGGAGTTTAGAGAATTGGTGAAAATTATACATTTGCATTTTTATGACTTATGTACTTAGCAGTAGTGCACTTGACCTTGGCTCCCAGTTACCATTGCTTGGCAGCTTTGGCTCTGCCCTGGATAAGTCCGTTTCCCTTGTCTCACTCGGACAGTGTGAGAAGTGGACTGGCTCACTTTGAGGGTGTATTTGCAAAGTTAGCAGGAAATTAAATGTTCCCCAGGAATAAGTTTCAAGTCATTGTGGGAGCAGAGTTCACTGGGGAATTGAGAGATTCCATCAAGCTCTTCTCTTCTTGCAGGGACCCTGGAGGCCATGCCTCTGTTGGCAGTAAGCCCAGATGGGAATTGGTTGGCTGCAGCTGGCATGAGTAATGGAGTCAGTATCTATGATTTGAAGCATCTTAAGGTGGGTCCAAGGTTTTTTTTGTTTGTTTTGATCTAAGTCTAGGATTTCATTGGTGTAAGAGGCTCCTTGTACCAATGTAGATGGACAAGTGGGCTGCAACTTGGAAGCCTTTGATGGTTGGGCTGCCCAGGGTCACACAGCCAGTATTTGTCAGAAGTGAGACTTGAACACGGGTCTTCCTGATCGGGGCCAGCTCTATCCACAGCTCCTACATAGCCTCTGTGGTTCAGAATTTAGTAACAGTGCCAACCACATAGAAGCTTTTGTACTTGCAAGTTGGTGTGTCTGTATGTTGGTATGTAAAAGCTTACTATTCAGCCCCTTGACTGATGCCTTCATATATAGTCCCTGCCAGGGCTTCTAAAACTTTTCCACTCAAGACCCCTTTTCGAATTTCAGCAGCATTGGTTGGTGCTGTGTGGGTGTGGCAGCAAATGCAGTGCAGAGTGCACGCGCTTTGTGTTCAGAACTGAGGCTGCAGTGAAGTTGCAGATGCAGCATGGGCAAGCGCTGCCAGAAACACCTCAGAGTCATTACCTGTTTGATTTTCAATTAATTTGTGGTCATTGGGCTTTCAGAAACATTTTACTGTTGCCAAATTTTTTATGACCCCATATGGAGTCGTGACCGATAGTTTAAGAAGTGCTGGTCTGTGCATTGGAATCCAGAGAGTGATTTCAGAGCGGTAAGAATGCCAGGGAGTCACTGGGCCCACTGTCTTTTTCTCTGTCTCCTGCAGCCTCACGGCACAGTGCCTGCTTACAACTTCCCTGTGACTGCCCTGGCCATAGCACCCGACACCAACAACCTTGTGATCGCTCATGCAGACCAACAGGTAGGAGACTGAGGGACCTTTGCAAGGAGAGGAGACAGAGCTGGAAACCTTAGTGATAACAAGAGATGCTTTTCTCAGTCCTTGGAGAGAGTGGGGGCGGGACAGCACTGTTGTGTTAATTCGGCCAGGGCTGGGAGTGGTCACCATTAGTTACCCCAGCTGGCCAGACGCCTGGTGTCCTCGTGGATAATCCCAGTTTCACCATCCCGTCCCCAGATGATGGTGGCGTGTTAGACAAAATCCATTTTGCTTACGTCTTGTATGCTGTAGCCAGGCTTGGAGCGTTGCATCGATGAACGGGAGATAGGGTGGGATTTTTGAGACCATCTCAGCCTTTCTGTCACTTTGCTCTATCACTGCTTTGTCGACTGTTTTATAATTGATAAACAGAGACACAGAAAGGTTAAATGACTTACCTCGTGTCATAGAACTATTCAGTGGCAGAAGCAGTATCAGAAGTGTCACATAGGCAACCCTTTCTACTCTGTTGATCAGAGAATCATGAGAACTCTCTGGCCTGTACTGTATGTGGAACTCATTCTTATATGGCTAATGTTGGAGGTAGTCTCTGAAATGAGTACTTATTTATCTTAGTTGAATTTCTTACTAAGTGAAGCCAGAGCCCTTCTTGGCTTATCCTTACTCTGAGAACACAGGAAGGCTTTCTCTTTAGAGGTGATATGCCTATTCATCATATTTCCTTAGCATTGATTAAACCCTTTATTAAGTACTATGGCTTAGTGTCCATAATCAGAGCATCTTGGGAATTGCTGGTCAGACCCCCATGGCTTTTCTTTACTTTACATGGCTGTCTGAGTTCTTTATGGTTTGCACTTGAGATTGTGGAAGGCACAATCCTCTTTTCAGGACATTCTTTACGACAGTGGTAACTTTTATTCTCTTCTCGTGTTCTTTACTAGATCTTTGAGTTCAGCATCCCCCAGAAACAATACACAGATTGGAGCCGGAAAGTTCAGAAGCATGGACTTCACTACCTTTGGCTAGAAAGGGATACACCAATCACACACATCACTTTTCATCCCAAGAGGCCTACACATATCCTTCTTCATGACACCTACATGTTCTGCATCATTGATAAGTCCATGGTGAGTCCCTCACAGCCACCTGAGGTTCTCTCTTCTTTCAGGGTCTTCTTTACTAAACAGCTTTGGCTAACCTAAGAAAAGGGAGACAGAATGGGGTAGACTTTCCCAGATGCAATTGTACCTGACTTAAATACCCCATGGGGTCGTTGTGAATATTGTGGCAACCTTTAGATTGCTGTGAAGATGTGAGTTATTTTTTGCTGAACTTGCTGCTTAATGGGGCAGACCAGATTAGTGCTGCAGCGTTTAACTTCTTGGGAAATCTCAGTGCTCCACATGGCCTGAGATGACCCTGACTGACACTCTGCACTGCTAGAGTTTTGGCTGCTTGCATAGAGGTGCAAGCCCCCAGGCATTGTTAGTAAGAGTCAAATGACTGTAATAGCTGAACTAAATCCTCCTCAGAGAATGCTCTTTTGCATCACTGGGTTTTAGGTGGGATGTGCTGTTCTTCAGTCTTGGCCAACTGCTGCTTTGAATCGTCCCACTGCTGAATGCTTTTCTTGGGTAGGCACCTTCCCCACAGCCCTGTGTTCTACAAATAGCACTTACTTGTCATATGAGCTCAAAGCACATTATAACACACAGCAATGGTTTTGTTGTATCTGTGAACATGGGGGTGTGTGGAACATGGGGGAAGCAGATGGCTAAAAACAAGTTATTCACTACAGTTTGTGCAAGGAACCTGCCTCATCGGGCTGATGAGAGCTCTCCGTGTGGGAGAGCTGGCTGACAAGTGCCTTCAGAGAGATGAGTGATACAGGAAGGACTCCTCCCACCTGCTTGCCTCTTTGTAAGCGAGCCCAGAGAGCTGGTTCTAGGCCCCATCACTTCCATACACTGGACATAGCTATTTCCCAAAGAAGTGAGAGGGTGGAATTTCATTTGCTTGGCCCGAAAGCATCTCCCAGGGTGTCAGTGGCATGTTGTGGGGCCTAAACCTGCTAAGGCAAGGCTGATCTCAGGTGCAGCCTTCCTGGGCTGAGCTCCTGTAAATGCTGGCTTGTTTTCTCCCTGACAAAGTGTCATCCGCAAGGCTGACCTTTGGTCTGACTGGTGGGGTCAAGCACATTCTTCTTTACCTCAAGTCTTCACACGTGGCTTGTGCATGCCTGGGAAGAGGGGCCAGAACTCCTTTTTGATAGAAGCAGAAAATGAAAGTTGGGACGTTTAAATTCAGCATGGTTACAGGAAAATATTGGCATGCATGGCCTGGACAGGAAATAACAAGCAGAAACCCAAGAATATTGAAAGCTTTAAATGTGTTGCTTTTTTTCCCCCCCTTTTAGCCACTTCCAGATGACAAAACTCCCTTATTCAATCAGCTTTCCTTAAGGGAGGCATCTGAAAATGTCAGGAGGCGCCATGCCCATGCCTTCAAGATCTCTAAGAAGTTTCAGGTGAGATTATCTTCAGTGCTATTGACTTCAGGCTGGTGCTCTGATTCTTTGATGAACTCCATGTTACTCTTAGTGAAGAAAACAAAGATACGGTAGTCCAGGCAACAAAACCCCAATGCACTATTCAAAGGCGTTAGCGTTCAGGGTCATAGTGAATTTCAAATCCTAGGGCAGAAGGAACTTTCCAAGGTTATCTAGTCCATACCCCTCCTTTTAAACTATCTTGGAGAAGATCAGAAATCTATTTTTGACTTCTTTGTACCTAGGTGGTCTGTTTGATATTAAAAGCCCATGCTTCAGAGCCCTGAGTTAAAGAGTTTGCATCCAAAGGGCTTGAGAACCTTAATGAAGCCCTTTTATAGTTTGGGTTCTTGGGATAGAGGAAAGGAACCTTTTAGAGGTCCACAGTGAGCCAGTAGTAGGAAAAGGGAGTGAGGGCGTCAGGTATGTGCCCTTTCTGTTCTACCCTTGTGTGGGAGAGCTGGAGAGTTAACCAGACCCTGCCAAAGGAAGACAACACCCCTGCCTAGATTTTAATACAAATGCAGGGAGAGGCTGCTCAGCCATCATCCACATTTCTGCAAAAACTGAAAGAGAATGTCCCCCCCAAGGTAGTGTTTAAGCACCAGGAAGTTAAGAACTTCCCTTTAGCTCCGCCAAGGCTCATTACGGCTCCGGTCAGGTGTGTTTTCTTTCTGTGTTAAAATTTAATTTCCTCTAATATACATATTCTCTTGGGATCCTGGATTTGGGGGGGGGCGCAGGGCTTAGAGACTGTCTAGTTCCGTAATTTTACAGACAAGGCACTGAATCCCAGAAAGGTTCATTGCCTTTGCCAAAGTCCCATAGGTGTTAGAGCTGGGATGTAAGCCCAAGTCCTTTGAATTCACATTCAGCGCACTTTCCATAGCCCCCATCTTAGTTAATGTTTAGACTCTGTTTTATGCTTTGGGAGATAGGTTCAGAAGTTCTGATCAAGCTTAGCTTTTGAGAGTATACTGGTGTTGGCAAGGGAAAAGACTTTTATATAGTGCCTGTTAGGTGCTAGACACTGTGCTGAGCATTTTATAATATCTCATTTGACCCTGGGAGGAAGGTGCCATTACTGTCCTCACTTTACAGTTGCGAAACAGGCAGAGGTGAAGTGACTTGCCCCCGGTGGCACAGCTAGACATTGGATTTGAGCTCAGGACTTCCTGACTCCAGGCCCAGCTCTGTATCTGCTGTGCCACCAGCTGCTGCCACTCTAACGATCTGAGGCTGAGAAGCCATGTCCTGAAGCCCTCCGTTGATACTGGCTCATGGACATTTTAATATAATCAATCCCTCATGGGTAAATAATGTGCCCCAGAGCTACGTGTAAGTCTCTGTATTTTAGTACTAGGGTGAATTTTTTCAGTCCGAGGGCAAGTGCAGCTTTGAGAGCTGGTCTGGTTTGCCAAAGTAAGCAGGCCCCCTTCAGACTGGGCTGAGTGCTAGCGGGGTGGTGGTGGGAGCTTTCCAGTGGGTTCACTGTCCTCTCTCTGCCTTTCAGCCTCTCCTCTTCATGGACCTATTGGATGAAGGCACACTGGTGGCAGTGGAACGGCCTTTGGAAGACATCATTGCTCAACTTCCACCACCCATCAAAAGAAAGAAATTTGGAACTTAAGTGGAGTTGTGTGTTTCCTTCCCTGAACTGGCTGACTTGTTCTTTTCCTAGAAATCATGATAATAAAACAAAGTTATTCTTTAGGGCTCCACAACCATGAATGTTATTTGCCCTCATTTCTTAGCTGCCAGAAGACAGGGTGAAGACTTGCACCTGGAGCCCCACGTCATGACCGGTCAGTGTGCTCAAGTGCAGTGGAAACGAACCGAGCTCTCCAAGCAAGGTGTCTGTGGTCGTGATGAAGTACCAAAGAACCACAAGCCACCATCTTCCCTTCAGAAAACGGACGCCTCTGCTCTTAAATAAAGGCTGAGACCGCAGAGAGCTGACTCTCCTTCTGTCTCTGTTGATGCTCGGCTGCTCCATCATCAGAGTCCTGGTCCTTCTTTCTGCGCTCCGAATCCTTCCGTGGAAAGAGGTGCATTTGCCCATTGGTGCTCATTTAACACAGGCTAGAGCAACCCCAGAGGGGTGCATGTTTGGTTTCAGTTCAGTCGGAGTTTCACTTCTCAAATTGATAAGCGGTGCTTTTTCTGAAAATGAATGTTTCTGGCCTTCATACAGTCAACTGTTAACTTTCTAAATGGCAGCGAATGAACATTACTTTGGGAAGTCAGTTTTATGATTGTGCTTCCTCATTCATTTAGGGGGCAGAGTTTCAAAGGAACTTTGGACAGAGACCAAAAATTTGGGAGGAGGGGCAGGGAGAGGTAAGGAAGGAACAGAGGCCATATTTCAGTTCGTACTGCTCCTCTGCTCTACCTGGTCTGGCTTCTTATTTCCAGAATGCTGGTAACCTACTCACTTGAATTTATTATCTTAACTAGAAAGTGAATATTCCCTAGTAATTTTAATTGAGCAACTAGATTTCTGTTCTGTACCATGCCTGCTGAAAAGTGTGTGTGAAAGCTGTTCAGCGATGGGGGCCGGGAATGTGTGAGGTTTCTTGATGATGCCATTGGGTGGAGTAATGCTTAAAAAATTTTAGATGGTCACGCTTATGTGAAGCTTGCCCCCAGGGCTCTGTTCTGGAAAGAGAAAACACATTGACTAGCCTCGTTTGGGATGAAACTGAAAGTGGGATGGCTCTCTATCTAAGCCTAGTAGTACAAATCCTGAGGTTAGGAAAACATCGTCAGTTTGGGAAGAGCAAAGAGGTCCAGTGTTATTTGTTGTCAAGTATAATTAAATTCGTTCTTGTCCACATATTTTCCAGTGGTAGTTGTCTCCATTTAAATCTATTGGCTCTATGTTTCATGAAGAATAGCTTTTTTTTTTCTTTCTCTGTGTTGTTCAGTCATTTCAGTTGTGTCTGACTCTTTGTGACCCCATCTGGGGTTTTCTTGGCAGAGATACTGGAGTGGTTTCACATTTCCTTGTCCAGCTTATTTGACATATGAGAAAACTAAGGCAAAACAGGGTTAAGTAACTTGCCCAGGGTCACACAGTCAGTGTCTGAGGCCAGATTTGAACTCCAGTCTTCTTGACTCCCGGCCCTGCGCTCTTTCCACTGAGCCATCCAGCTGCCCTTTTCCTCTATATCTGGTTAATTTTCCATCACTGAATCTGGCAGTGTTTTCCCAACCTTTGGGCTGCGAAAGGAGGGGTTGGGTTCCCAGTCACTGGAGGTTCATCAAGCAAAAACTGAATGACCCCTCATCAGAGACATAGAAAGGGACAGATGTTGAGCCGTTATTCTGTGCCAAGGGCTGTACAGATATGATCTCATTTGAATTTGAAGGGGTTCCTATTCGGATGTGTCTCAGACCAGAGCATCCCTGAGGTGCCTTCCTGTGTCAGGAAGAGTAAACCTAGAAGGAAATGAGGCCTTGGAAGAGGCTTGCTCCAGCCCTGGGTTATGCATGTTTCCTATGTTATTTTGCATGATTGAAGCCTAAGTTCAGCATCACTAATGGGTATAGGATGTGACCGTATCCTGGGAAGAGAAGCAAATCCCCTATCAGTTCACCTGCTGCGTTGCTACAGAAAAGGACTTAGAATTTGATAACTGAAGTCTGGTTTGATTCTTGGCTGCCAAAACTCAGGCTCATTCTGAAAGTTATGAAGCATCTTCCTCTAGTTTAAAAGCTTTTCTTCACCTGTTCAGACAGTGGGTGGCTTCGACAAGGGTGATTTGGCCCTCTGGATTCAGAGGGAAAGAAGTGCAGGATGAATAGGCCTGTTAGCTGATGTGCTGCTGTAGCCAGGCTCTGCAAGCACGTGAGGCACTTTCCATTAGAAATAAGGAGGCAAGCAAGACGCAGCAGCTCTGGACCTTGAAATCCTTGCTTAAACAGATAATGGAATACAAAAGAAGCCTACAGAGTTTCTTAGGTGACCTGGAGGAAGCATAGATGAGCTGTTTGAGGGGAAACGCACACTTTTGTGGTTTGTCTAAAGCGTACTTTTGGTTTTTCATTTACTTTTATTTTCTCCTGCTTTTCAAATTGCTAGTTTTACCTGGTTGCAGAAGATAAGTCATTGAGATAAATAGGTGAGTCTCCAATTTCTTGGTACCTTCTGTTTTCTGACTTTAATATTTTGCAAGGCTGTCTTTTTTTCTTTGACTGTATTTTACGTGGTAGTTATCCTAGAATGATAAAATGTTGTTCAGACATTAGAATGTGAACTTGAGATTAGGGGTTACCTCAGATTTTCCCCAGTACTTAACATATATTAAAACCTTAATCAGATTCCATTCCTTCATTAATTCATACATTTCAGATCAAGGAGGCCTTTTAGAAACTGCCCCAGTATTAGTCAAACCAGAGTAGACCTAGAAATCACAGCCATGTGGACTAGCAGTGATTTTCAATTTGAAGGCTTATTGGGAGTGGTACTGATGAAAGGTTTTTAAATTCAATACCACAAGAAGAAGGTGCTTCCTAGAAACATTTATTGGCCCAGGAAAAGTATTTCAGGCACAGTCAGTCTGAGCATTTGAGTTTGGTACACAAGACACTGCACCATGGGCTTCTCCATTTTATCCTTAAAAAATACTTATTATTACAAACATTCAAATTTTAGTACATATTTTTAAAATATTTTTAGCACATAAATACTACACATAAGTACTGTATAGTTGGGAAACTACAAAGGGTCTAAGACAGTGATAGCTTGCTTGAGTAATGGTAAGTAGGAACAATTGGGTCCCATCTGGAAAAATTTCGTGGAAGGACTATGGACCAAAGGGAATTTCCAAGGATGGGAGGGGAAGAATGGTTTGGAGGAGAGCTGGGTAGAAGAGACAGATTGGTTTAAGAAGCCATAATATTGTGAGAAATGAAGATAGTTGGCTGAGTTAAAGGTCAACCGTGGGTGATTTTGGTGATTAAGTTTTAGTTGAACACAAGGCATTTGTGTTCGGGGTCTTTGTTCTGTTGGGAATCTTCAGGTTAAAAGAGAAGAGCTTTAACATAGTAAAATTCTCTTGTCTGTAGGAGAGGTGGTTGAGGAAGGAGGCTTGAAACTGAGAGAAACTAGCAAAGACTTTTGGAAGGAAGCAAGGAAACAATTATTAAGCATATAGTAATATGCCAGGCACTGTTACAAATATTTGATCTTCACATGAACCCTGGAATGTAGGTGATGTGATCATTTTACAGTTAAGGAGACTGAGGCAGAAGTTAAGTGTCGTCTAGGAAATACCTGAGGTTTGATTTGAACTTGAGTCTTCCTGACTTGACCCAGTGCTCTACTCACTGCACCATCTAGTTGCCTGTGTTGTTTTAGACTGTCAGCATCTTTTGATCTGTGGGTCTTAAACTCTTGGGGGTCTGTGGAGTTATTTTAAGGAATCTATAGCCAGTCATATCTGTTATCAAATTAATAAATGTGAATAGTACAACTAATATCTGGTGGTGGTGTTATCAAAAATATTTTGTGTTAAAAGGGAGTCTTCATATTTAAAAGTGTTGGGAGCCATTCAGCGTAGGTATAAGTCAGTTCAGATTTATTAAATGTTTACTGTGTCCCAGGCATTGCACTGAGCATTGGAGATACAAAGAAAGCGGGGGGGGGGGGGAAAGGTGCTCAGTCTAATGAGGGAGACAACACATAAACCATAAGTGTTGTCGTCTTTCAGTCATGTCCAACTCTTCGTGACCCCATTTGGGTTTTTCTTGCCACTTCCTTCTTCAGCTCATCTGACAGATGAGGAAAGGCAGATGGGGGGGGAGGAAGTGACTTGCTCAGGGTCTCACAGCTGGTAAGTGTATGGGGCCAGATTTGAACTCAGGAAGATGAGTCTTCCTGACTCTGGGCCTGGCGATCTATGGCGGCACCTAGCTGCCCCAAACAGCTATGTACAATTAAGATAAATTACAGGATAACTGGGGGTGGCTAGGCGATGACTCAGTGGATAGAGCACTGGGTCTGGAGTCAGGAAGACCTGAGTTCAACTCCAGCCTCAAAAACTTACTAGCTGTGTGACCCTGGGCAACTCACTTAACCTCTGCCTTAATCCACTAGAGAAAGAAATAGCAAACCACTCCAGTATCTCTGCCCAGAAAATACCATGGACAAGCATTGGTGATGAGGCTCAGCAGTAGCAGTGGCAGAAGAGAGAAGGGAGTGTATGTGAGAGATGTTTTGAATGAAAGTCCTTGGCAACAGATTGGCCATGGACAATAAGATAATGAGGAGCTGAGGATGACACCTAAGTTTGGAATCCTGAGTGACTGAGGATGGTGGTGCCCTCAACAGTAGTTGGAAAGTTAGGAAGGGAGTGGGAGACTGAGAGGAAAGATAGTGCATTCAGTTTTGGACATGCTGAATTGAAGATAATCCACTGGCCATGAGATGCCCCAAGGGCAGTTGGAGGTATGAGAATGGAAGTCAGCAAAAGTAGATCTGATAATCAGAGCCACTAATCAGAGCACAGTGGATAGAGTGCCGAGCCTGGAGTCAGGAACACTCATCTTCCTGAGTTCAAATTTGACCTCAGACTCTAGCTGTGTAACCCTGGGCAAGTCACTGAACCTTGTTTGCCTCAGTTTGCTCATCTGTCAAGTGAGCTGGAGAAGGAAATGGCAAACTACTCCAGTGTCTTTGCCAAGAAAACCCCAAATGGGGTCAAGAAGAGTTGGACACAACTGAAAAGACTGAACAACAACAACATTATCTGATAACCATGGATATAAAGATGATAATTGAGCCCAGGGGAGCTATGAGATCACCAAGTGAAGCAGTGGAGAGGGCTCAGGACTGAGCTTTACGGAACACCCATGGGGAATGGGTGTGACCTGGATGAAGATCCAATAAATGAGACAGAAGATGGGCAGTCCAGTAGAGTTATGTGAGAAGGTGAGGAAGATAAAGCCTTAACCAAGACTGGCTGTCCAACAGAACCTAACAATATTCCTGAAGGAGAATCAACAAGATTTGGTCTCAGACTGCATATGGGGAAGGAAGGAGTGAAGGAATTTGACTGTGATTCCAGGGCCCCAGATTTGGGAGACAGGAATGGGGGTTAATTTTTAATGTGATTTTAGGTCAGTGATCACAAAAGTCTCCTCATTTATCTTTCCTCCACTTATAGCATAGTGCATAGAGCACTTGACTTGGAGACTGGAGGACCTGAGTTTGAATCCTGCCTAAAATGCTTATTAGCTGTGTGACCCTGGGCAGGTCACTTAATCTCTCTGAACCTCAATTGCCTCATCTGTAAAATGGCAATGGTAATCCTCCCTGAGTTGTTTACAAACCTGAAAGCACCATTAGCTATTATTATTATTGTTGTTGCTGTTGTTAATATTTGGTCAATAGAAAAAGTCACAGTTCTACAAAGCTAACTGCAACCAGCTGTTTCTCATTAGAAATGTGGTAAGCAGATGTGGCTTTTCATGGTCATAATGTATGAGATAGTTAATTCATTTTTTCCCCCTTTGTGGGCTTCAGATAGACAATGATTTATTTAGATGGGGTGAATCAAAAATGTGCTTGCATCAGCTGAAGCAAAAAAGAAAAGTACCTTCTATAGGTTTATTCGGGGCGGCAGTACCTGTTTAGATGTACCCAGGAAAAGAAATCTTTTCAGGACATTTTCTGTCTCTGGTAAAGCTATAGTGCCAACAGTTGCAAGGGGTAACTAAGTTTCATTTTGTGTTACTGTAGTTTATCTTCTTCCTGAGCTGCAGTTTTTCTACATTGGCTGTTGCAGTGTTATCTCCTAAGCCATGTTTCCTCCTGTGGCATCTTTAGGAATGATTATTCTGGTATGCTGTTGGTTCCCTCTTCGTATCAGGCCTCCTCCGTGGCTTCCATCTTCTGGCTTCCTCGGGGTTGTAATTTTGCCTGGGGCCCTTTTTCCTTAAGGAATTGCATAACCTTCAAACCTTGGAGCCCACCCCAAATCCTTCCACTCCTTCTTTTGACGGGTTTTTGGCAGCATAAAACATATTTTGGCCCAAGTGTAGCCTTATACAAGGGCTGTTTGTCACCAAAATTAATTTGGCCATTTGTCATGTGTGTACAGGATCAAAAATGGTGTTCTTAAGGCAAAGGCTCCCTCCTAGATAAAGTACAGCCTCTTACTTGAAGAGGAAAAAAAGCAATATTTATATCCTTTTTTTTACTGATGTTGGTAAAGCCCAGTCAAATCCAATCCTCAGTACCTCAAGGACCTGTAATGGCAACCATTTATATAACTTATCTTAGAGAGTTGTTTCATCCATGGTCACACAGCTCATTACTGTCCCGGTGGGACTTGAATGGGAGATTTTCCTCCTCAAATCCAGTACTCTATTCCTAACAAGAAGCATGAAATAAAAATTTAAAACATGTGTTTCTGGTGCTTTTAAGGTACTTTTGCACAAAAATCCTGTGAGGTATAATTATTTTGTAGATAAAAAACAGCCTTTGAAAAGCTAAATATCATACATAGCTAATGAGTGTCAGAGCTGGTATTTGAGCTCAGGTTTCTTGGCTCTCCAAGGTCAACTGTCTTTCTGCTGAACTCAATTGTCTCTTAAGTTTACTCTCTGCAACATTTCAGAGAGTGCAAAAAACAAACCAAAAAAAGCTACCATCCTTACCCCTCAGGAAGCTTATAGACTAGTTAAATAGATCCTAGAATTTTAAATCTATGGAAGGGTTCCTGGAGATAATGCTTTTCTAATCCTGTTATTTTAAAAGAATGACTCTTTTATGTTCCTGACTCACCACAGGAAATTATGAAGACATAGTATGAGCACAGTTGAGTCGTTATTGACATAAATGATAGGTTATTGGAATTGTACCCAGGAATTTCCTTTTCAAAGACAGATGGATGAAAAAAATGGCCCTGAACCAAAGTATATTTAAACTACATTCATTATTCCTAAGAAAGGAGAGAAGCAGATGTATTTTTTTTTCATTTCAAATTTCATCATCATGTCCAGGGCCAATGACCAATAAAAGTACTTTCTACTGAGTACCAGTTTTTGAAGATTATTTTTCATGGTCCTAAGCCTCTTCAGAGATAAATTTTAAATAGCTAGTAAATACTGGATTTCATCCCATCCACAAATATTTTTGGTGAAGTGGAAAGAGGGCCAAATTCAGAGTCAGAGAACCTAGGGTCCAATTCCAGCATTGTCACTTTCTGAGTTCCCTTAGGCAGGTTACATGGAGAGCCAAGACTATATCATTTGTCTTGGTATCTGAGAACAGTACCTGTTTAATAAGTGTGTTTGTTTGTTTTAACTTTGAAATTAACGTGTTCAATTTATTATATTCTTTTTTTAATGTAAGCTATAAGTAATAGATTCATGGTTTCATGTAAAACAAAACAAAACCCTCCATTCACATGCCAAAAAAAAAAAATACACAAGATTAAGGCAACAATGAAAAATCCAGATTCCATCTATAGCAAAGTTATCTGACAATGTATTAATCATAAAAAAATCAGTATTGAAACTTTATAATCACAGTGTATTTACTATAAATATTTGTAGTCTAAATAATTTGAAACATAAAAAAAATTCAAAATATCAAATAGGGTTGAGTCACTTTTTTTAACCAATGTAATATTTGTCCATTTTGCCTCACCCCTACCTTCCTCATAGCATTGTGACTTCTGCCTTCTTTTCTCCATTCTTTGTAGCCTACTTGATTTTCTTTACTTCACAGCTGTGTTCTTTCTACATGAAGTCTCAAATCACATACAATCCTCTAAGCCATTATGAACAAATCATTCAAATAATGCCACTTTTAAGTTATTACCACAACAGAAAAAGATACTTTTCCCCCGGTAAAATGTCATCGGCCAACTTTCAACCTAAGGCGATTTTATTTCCATGTCAGAAACCTCAAATAAATGGAGCTGAGTTTATAATCAATATAACATGACAACTTGGCATTAGAATCTATGGATGCTAACGGGTAGCTTTCCTATAATGAGGCATTTAGGGATTAATCATGGTGAATTATAGTACTAAACTGCAAAACCAATGAGCAATTTCTGTTGCATCCTTCATCACTCTAGCCCACAAAAGCTAAGAAGTATTTAACCCAAAATTTCAGGTTAGGTGAACAACAACAACAAAAAAAAGGATTAATCAAGTCATAAGTACTATTTGCCCTTTCTAAAGTCTGAACCAGAAACAAACATTAACAAAGCAATGAATATTTATCAAATCTTCCTGTGTGGTAGGGATTGAAGCAAAGCCATTAAAAGATATGTTAGAATACAGAACAATCCTTGTTCTAAACAAATTTAACTTCCCTTCCTCATGCAAGCTGGACTATAGGATCTCATTCATAATTTACATTTCAAAGGAGATATAAAATTGTCATTTTAACACCAGGAAATTAGGAAGAAAAATCACTAAATGAAATGCTCACTTTTAACTAATATTCTATTATTCACATTGCTAAAAAGATTTTTAACTAATATTTCATACTAAAACCTTTCTAATTACACCAAAGTCAATCTGTTCTTAGTAATATGAGGGTAGAGTTACAAGTGATTTTTGGATAGGAGAAAAGAAATGCATTTTATTTTACACGAGTACAAAACCCAGATCATTCCACAGGGTTGTTACTGGGAACCACAAAGTTTATTTGTCTTCATTGAGCACTTCATCTATTCTCCTATCATTTTCTCTGACTAGCACCACACCACAGATCTGCTCTTTGAAAGCCAAAGCAATTGTGCTGCTTTCTTGGTGCTGCAAACATGGGCTTCAGGGACATGGCATAATATCCCTTCCCCTTTCCCAGACGGTTATCCTGTTTGTCAAATCCAAGACCTGGCATGAAGATGAGATCCAGACCCCCTGTTGAGAAAGTCTCCTCCCATACTTCATCATCACTGAGCTGATAAATGTTCCAGGAAGTTTTGGAAAGTGAAAACATTTCTTCCACTGAAAATAACTTGACCATATCCATGTAGTTTTTCTTTAATTTGTATGGAGGGATAAACCATGTTTTGCCACGTTGAAAAATATCCTTGATAATTTCCTCTGTCTCAATTTCATCCTGCATGCTCAGAAAGATTGCAATTCTCTGTGACTCTTGATATTTACTGTGAGCAATCACCTTCTCTGTTAGCATACGGGATTGGTGAAGCCTTTGTTCCTAGGTGCTGATTTCCCACAACCCTGCTAGCCATTACGTTGGAGTGCAGACCAGGCATATATAATAAGTGTTTAATAAATGCTGGTGATTGACTTCACTACTTAGGGCCTCAGTTTCCTCATCTATTAAATGGGAGGATTGGACCTGATGACTCCTAAAGTCCCTACCAGCCCTAAATCTGCGATCCTATGATGTGCTAGATGTTATTGTGAATTCCCATATGAAGAAATAGAAGAAAGGATCTCTGCCCTCAGAGTATTATCTATAAATAATCATAAGGCCCATGAAAAAAATAACTAACGCTAATTCCACCTGACAAAATATTTATTCTCTAACGTGCAAACCACTATAGTAAAGACACTGAGCAGCCATGTGGTAGAATTTGTAGAAATTGGAATCAGAAGGTGTGTATTCAGATCCTGACTCAGTGCATAGATAAGAGTATTGGGCCTGTAATTGATGGTAGGAGTCCTGGGAATCCCCCCACCCCAAAACTCTTCTTGAATTTTCTTTTTTTCCCACAAGGCCTTGTCTTCCATGTTCTCCTGAGACATCATCTCAGGAATCCCCATCAACTGGCCTTTCATCGTAGCTACACCCAATCTCCCAATTCTGTTACCTCTGACCCAGCCCAACCTTCATTGTCTGTTACTTCTCTATTGCCCTGGCCACTTTCCACCCTTCCCACCCTTGATCCTATCTACCTCCATTCAACCTCCTAGTCACTCCCATCAAGATCCTCCCTAGACCCCCTCCTCTAGTCACCTCAGCTTACTGGTCCCGCCCCATCAAGATCCTTCCTAGATCCTCCCTTCTCATAGTCACCCCAAAATACTTGGCCACTCCTAGATCCCTCCTACAGTCTTTCTGCATATATGGTCCATTTTGTCTCCATTAAGATGCTCAGATTCTTAAAATCTAGCCAATGGCTCAGATTCACTGTAACCTGCTTGTGACAAGTGTCACAAATGTTCAGATTCCTTAAGAGTCTGGCCAATATGGCCAATCTTTAATAAACCTTGTCATTGGCCATGTGTTGCTATTTCAGGGTCCCAGCAACCCAGTATCCCTAAACCTCAACAGAATTAGGAAGATGAATTCAAATTTGACTTCAGACACTTATCTGTGTGACCGTGGGCAAGTCATCTAACCTTGTTTGCCTCAATTTCCTCAAGTGTAAAATGGGGATAACAACAGTACCTACCTCCCAGGGGTGTTGTGAGGAACAAATGAAGTATTTGTAAAGCACTTTGCACAGTACCTAGCATACAATAGGCACTATATAGATGCTAGCTATCATCAGCATCATCATTATTATTGTTAATACTACCACTACTAGGTCACTTAACCTCTCTGAGCCTCTGTCCTATTCTGTAAAATTGAGATAATAATACTTCTACCTGCTCACAAGTTCTTATGAGTAACAGTATGTAAAACCATATGTGAATATTATTTAATACTCTTATATTATTGAAGACAAAAAATTACAGTCCCTACCCTCAGGAATTTTCAGTTCACCTGAGGATCTCCAAAATGAACAAAATACCAAGTGAGATGCATGCTGAAACAATTTTTTAAAAATCAGTATTATGTTAAATAACCCATTAGATCCCAAGGGGAGATCTAGACAAAATGTTCTAGAATAATTTAGTCAATAGTCAATAAGCATTTATTAAGCTATGTGCCAAGCCCTGGGGATGTAAATTAAAAAAAAAAAGTTCCAGCCCTTAAAGACTTAACAGTCTAAAGGGAGAAAACACACAAATGAATCTGAAAAGTTGGGGGCAGGAGAATGGAAAAGCCACAAATCCTAAAGTCATGCAGCCAGGTGGAAAATGAGACATGGGTGTCCTGAGCAGAGGGTAGTGATGGGATGTTAATATCAAAGTTGATATGATCGTGCAGAGTGATGAATCTTCCCAATGGTGAGGTCCCTGGGGCATGGTGGAAAGTTAGAGAAATCCCAACAGAGTGCAGCCAGGTGGGAAATGAGATTCCAATTTGAGCAGAAACACAAGCTGGGGCAATCAGGAAAGCTAATAAATGACAACTGTGACATGAGTGATAGAGACAAGAAGTGAATCCAAGCTCTTTGAGGGCATAGTGTAGCCTATTAAGCTCTTCCTTTAAGCATCTTCTCTTAAACTTGCAGTTAGGTGAGTCTTAAATGTCGCTGGAATTCAGTGTTCTTGGAGGTCAGAGGAAAGATGGATTCCAGCTGGGGCTAACTGTTATATGGTGGAAAAACCCATTAGCCTCCCAATTGAAGCCTGAATTCTAGTGCTAATTCTCACACTAACTCTAATGAGACTTTTGCAGCCCTCCTGAAGGAGGGAGCTGAGAACTCATTTTCATGCAAAATGATATGTTAGATTTAAGGTCCCTTCAAGTTTCACTAGTCCAGGTTAGTTAATGGAGAAGGTAGAATTTAAACCAAGCCTTTAAGGTTGGATAGGATTTCTGGGGACACAAGAGGAAGGCAAACATTTCAGAAAAGATTCTGACGCAGAAAAAGTAAAGGCATGTTTAAAGGGACAATGAATAAACCAGTTTAGCAGGTTCATTTAAGGAAATAGTGGGGAGAAGAGGCCAAAAGGGAAGGCTAGGTTCAAATTATGGAGGACATTGAGTGCAAAGCTTAAGTGTTTGCCTATATGGCAAAAATTCAAAAGGAAAACTTCACCGGGAATTCTACCAGAGGTTTTTTAAAAGGAGAGGAAGCATCCCAAACCATCTAAACAATAACATTTTCCCTCTACATTTCAATTTTATATAATTTGCCCTCTTGTTCATCACATAACTTTACAGATATCTAAATGGGCCTCTAGGGGCCTGTGTGTATGTGTGTGTCTGTCTGTCTTCAGGCTGTACAGGACCACTGGGCATATCTAGACCTGCTGAAGACCCAGGAGGCCTCTTTGCAGTAGATTTAGGGGAGGTCTGGTTTGTTTAACTTTGATGAAATTTGCAACTTGGAAAATCTTGCCTTATTGCAAAAACAAATCCTATTATAATGACTTTTAGTAAGACCTGAATTATGTCTTAATGGGATTGATAAACCTCTGACTAGATTTTTTTAAAATTGACTCTTCTTTGAGACTTTGAGAAGGAAGTTAAGTGATATACAGGCTAGAGCAGTGGATCTGGAATCAGGGAGACCCAAGTTAAAATCTGGCCTCAGCCATTTACCAGCAATATGACCCTGGGCAAGTCACTTAACCTCTGTTTGCCTTAGTTTCTTCAACAATAAAATAAGGATAATAATAGCATCTACCTTCCTGGGTTGTGGTGAGGTTCAAATGAGATCATATTTGTAAAGTGCTTAGCAAAGTACTTGGCAGTAATAGGTGCTTAATAAATGCTTATTCCCCACTCTTCTCTCTTAGAGAGTGCTTGGATTCAGCCTTTCACCCTTGTAGTGTACAAAGGACAGGACACAAGGCTTACTATCAGAAGTGACCTCAATTCAAATTCTGCCTCCAACTTACATTAGATACATGACCTCCATGTAAGTCATTTAGCCTTTTCAAGCCCATTTATTTATCTAGAAATGTTTTTGTAAATAAATATGCATTTGTCTATGAAATGAGGATAGCACCTGAAGTACCTGCCTCACTGGTGTTGGAAGGGTCAAATGAGATAATGTATCCTCGTTAAAAGGGAACTGGACTTGTGATTTAATTGGTTTGGGGAATTCCCAGGTATGGAAATTCACTTTACCAAAGCAGGTCAGTACCTCCTCTGCAGTTTAACTATCTAAGAGAGAGTTGCCTACAGCATTGAGTGATTAAGTGAGGGGAGGGCAGTGAGCATGGGTTAGGGGAGGGTCACTGCAGGTATGCTTCACAAGTAGGACTTGAATTCAGTTCCTCTCTGCTTTGAGGCCACTACAGCATGCTGCCCCCATAAATATCAGGTATTATTCATTCAACACACATATTTTCTGTAAGAAATTGTGCTTGGAGGGGCAGCTAGGTGGTGCAGTGGATAGAGCCTTGGACTTGGAGTCAGGAGGACCTGTGATCAAATCCAGCCTCAGACACTTGACACTTACTAGCTGTGTGACCCTGGGCAAGTCACTTAACCCCATTGCCTCACCAAAAACTGCATGCACGCATAAATAAATAAATTTGCTTTAAAAAAAATTGTGCTTGGGCGCTAGGTTCCAAAAACAAAATAAAATAACCTACCTCCAAGGATCTTACTGGGGATTTATGATTACTTTGCAGTCTGCCAGGGATTAGGCCTTGGAGTCACAGAAATCTGGGTTCACATTCTCCCTCTTAATATTTGTGAAACCCTGGTCAAATCATTGAGTCTTTGTTCTTCTGACAACTCTCCTTAATTCTACTTAAGTCCTGGGAGGGTTGTGTATTGGTGGAAGGAATTCAGATCCCTGGAGTTCCCTAGGCTGACAGAAAATCATGGAACCTTCTGGTGTTCCCATGGGCACATCGAGATCCTTTGGAATTTACAGGTGTCAGCATGTACTTTATGGACACGCTCCATGAACAGAGCCTGTTTTGATCTTAATTCACCTTTGCAAGAATTATTTATTGCGCCCTTGGGACCTGTGGGAAATGTGTGAACCTCACCTCTGGGGCTGGAGGCCACTCTCACTATCTTGCTGCTGACAGCTGTTCTACTTGTGTCTTCTATAGACCAAACCCTTTGAGCTGTTTGAGCTCAGAAAGAAGCTGCAGGACCTGGGGCCCATGCAACTCAATTTCATAGGCTAATAAAGAGATTACCAGAGGGAATTTTAATTTTGCCCAGTTGCATTTATTGAGACATCTGGCATAAATGGATCAGATTCTTTGGTTGAGGGCTAAGGAGATAGCTAGAGCCCAAAGCATTTCTCCTCTTTCCATATAGCAGGGCCCTGAATTTGGAGTCAGCTAAGCTGCCTTCAGCACATTAAGTGGTATCCTAGGGCCAATCACAATCGCTGGGGCTTGGTTTCCTTCTCTGTTAACCCAGGGGTTAAACTAAAGTCCTTTCCAGCTCTGACATTATCAATTCTCAGGACCCTCTGAAGTCCAGACATTCTGTGTTCAAGAGGGTTGGCTCAGCTCTGACATTCCCTGTTCTATGGCCCCTCCCAGCCCTAACATTTCATGTTCTATGCTCCCAGGTCTGACAGTCCATGTTCTAAGTTTTCTTCCAACTCTGACTCTGTGTTCTAAGCTCCTTCCCAGCCCTAACATTCAATGTTCTATGGTCCTCCCAGCTCTAATAATCCATGTTCTAAGTTCTGTCCCAACTCTGACTCTTGTGTTCTAAGCTTCTTCCCAGCCCTAACATTCCATGTTCTATGGTCCTCCCAGCTCTAACAGTCGGTGTTCTAAGTTCTGTCCCAATTCTGACTCTGCGTTCTAAGCTCCTTCCCAGGTCTGACAGTCCACGTTCTAAGCTCTGTCCTGACCCTGACATTCTGTGTTCTAAGCTCCCAGCTCTGACACTTTGTTCTAAGCTGCCCCAGCCCCAACTTTCTCCGCTCGAAGAGCCCTCCCAGCTGTGACCTTGCGCTTGGAGATCCCCCGTAACTTAAGCTCTCTGGCCCGGCCAGAGCCAGCTGTCTCTCCCCCCCCCTTCCCGGAAGCGGCCCCGCCCCCGCGGTAAAAAGAGGAGTGGGCGGGGCAGCTCATGAATAATGGATTCTCGGGGCTGGGGGCGGGGCCTCGCCCCCGCAGGCGGGAAGGGGGAAGCGCCGGGACTCCCGGTTGGGAATGAGCCTGGCCTCGGCGGCGGCGGCGGCGGCGGCGGCGGCAGCGGCGGAACCCGAGCCGGCCATGGCGGTGTGGACGAGGGCCACCAAAGCGGGGCTGGTGGAGCTGCTGCTGCGGGAGCGCTGGGTGCGGGTGGTGGCCGAGCTGAGCGGCGAGAGCCTGAGCCTGACCGGGGACGCGGCGGCCGAGACGGACCCTCCGCTGGGGCCGGTGCTGGCCGCCTTCAACGGCCTCCCCAACGGCGGCGGGGGCAGCGGCAGCGGCGGGGACTCGTTGCCCGGCAGCCCGAGCCGCGGCCTGGGCCCGCCCAGCCCGCCCGGGGCCGCGGCCGCGGCCGGGGGCTCCCCGCCCGTGCGGCGCGTGCGGGTGGTGAAGCAGGAGGCGGGCGGCCTGGGCATCAGCATCAAGGGCGGCCGCGAGAACCGGATGCCGATCCTCATCTCTAAGATCTTCCCTGGGCTGGCGGCCGACCAGAGTCGGGCGCTGCGGCTGGGCGACGCCATCCTGTCGGTGAACGGCACCGACCTGCGCCAGGCCACCCATGACCAGGCCGTGCAGGCGCTGAAGCGAGCCGGCAAGGAGGTGCTGCTGGAGGGTGAGTGGGGACCTTGGGGAGGCGAGTACGGGCTTTGGCCACGGATGGGACAAGACTTGCTGCTGGAGGGAGAGTGGAGACCGGGGTGGGAGGCGAGCACGGGCTTTGGCCACTGATGGGACAAGACTTGGGGAGCCGGTAGGCAGGGACGTGCTGCTGGAGAGTGAGTGGGGACTTGGGGGAGGCGAGCGCAGGCTTTGACTAGGGACTAGGGGGAGGGGGACGCGCTCAAGCAAGCTGGCCTGGAAGGTGCTGCTAGAGGGTGAGTGAGAAGTGGGGGAGGTGACCGCTGGCTTTGGCGAAGGACGGAACAGGACGGAGTAAGGCGTGCTGAAGCGAGCGGACTAGGAGGTGCTGCTGGAGAGTGAGTTGAAACCGGGGGGGGGGAGGCGAGCACAGGCTTTGCAAGAGAAGGATGGGACTGAGACAAGCCGCGCTGGCAAGGCGACCAGGAGATCCTGGTGGAGAGTGAGTGGGGATTGGGGAAGTGTTGAGGTTAGCAATGGGCTTTGGCGAGGGACTGGAGGAGCCGACCCCGGAGCAGCACTTGTCTTCGACCCTCTCTGCCTACAGTGACCATGACTTTGTTTTCCTTGTCTCCCCTGGAACTCAAAACTCAGGCAGTATCCTTCTCTACCTAGTAAAGTAGGTTTCTGGTCACCAGCTTGGCATTTTGGGAAACTCCAATGACTCTTGCTGGAAAAGTTCAGCGACAGTCGAAATGGTTTATAGCCGTGAAAGGTTTAATTCAGATTTATTTGGGGCAAGACGGGAACTTCTAAATGTTTCCGTGGGATACTTTTTCATTTTTTGTTAAGCCTTGGCAGTCTCCCTGCATGACACCTATTGGATTTAACTGGAGAAGTACCAGACTGCCGCCGCCGCCTTCTTTTCTTACTCCTCACTTCCCTAGATGGGTTTTTAAAAAACGCATGCCTGCTGTGGATTTGGGCATACCACCAAAATGCTGATTAATTTATGGGAATTTAACCCATCATTGACTTTCAACAATAACCCAACAAGATCTTAGCTCTTCATTGAAGGTAGAAGGCTGAAAAGGCAAGTTTGTTTAGTTAATGAGCCTTAGTTTACAATGAAGGCACGCCGAGTTTGAAGTTTGAGTTATTGCCAGGATAAGAGTTTTGCCCCTTTTGTTTAGTTTACAAAAGTCTGGTGCCAATCTCAGGCTTGCTTTTTAAAAGACTTTTAAAGCTAGAAACTTCAAATACAAAAACGAAATACAGTGGTAGACTGGAAAGTTCAAAAGTATACTTTCTTAACTGTACTTATTACTTAGAAGAGGGAGCTTTTACTAGTGGATGGGGAGTTGGCCCCCTAAACCTGGAAAACCTGGGTTCAAATCTAACCTCTGACACAGATGCAATGTGACTTAAATTCTCAGTGCTCTAGGAACTCTTTAAAGACAGTAAATTGCAAAGAAGGTGCTGATCTGCCCTAGTAGAGGAAGTTAGTCACTGGAAGTTTTTTGAAACAGTGAAACCACATATATGTCTAATCCTTATCCTTATTCATTGTTTACATACATTAATTGTTGTTAATTTATATTTGATGACAGTGTCATGTAAATACAGTGGCGGATGTAACCAAATGAGCATAGTAGACTCTGCAGAAAACTTGTGAAAGTTATGCTTAACAAGTTCAAAATGAGTCAGCAGTGCAACATAGCATGTAGTTTACTATATCAAGAGAAGTATAGTGTCCAGAAAATGGGAGTCTGACTATCTGCTCTGTTCTGCTCAGATATCATTTGGAGTATTGTGATCAGTTTTGGGTACCACATTTTAGGAAAGAGCAACCAGAGAAATGCTGTCAATAAGGTCAGGGGCCTTGAGAGCTTACCTTCAGAGGATCTTTTGAAAGTAAAAAAAAAAGATGGTGGGATATCTTTGTAAGTATTTGAAGGTCTCTCATATGGAAGAAGAATTAGACTTATTCCATTTGTCCTCAGAAAGTAGAACAAGAAGTGGGTAGAACATAAAGAGAGACAGATTTAGGCTCAATGTAAAGGAAAACTTCCTAATAATTCTAATGGTCCAAAGTGGACTTAGAATATAGATTTCCTTTCACTAGTGGTCTTGAAGTGGAGGGTATCCTGATTCAGTTATGGATTAGATTAAATGACCTTCTGATACTGAGATTGTTTTTTGTACAGCATTAGGGTAATAACGTTTTATCTGGAATTTAGAAGTAGCATTTGAAGAAAATAGAAGGCCTGTGTTGGAGTAAGGAAGACCTGGGTTCAAACTAGTTGTATGACCTAGAACAAGTTGTTTAACTTCTCTTCAGTCCAAGATTTGTTGCAGATAAACTGTGGATTTGCATAGGTGGAGAGAATTCCCATACCTGGACCTCCCCCACACTAGATGAAATCGCAGGACTAGACTGAAAAAAAAAAATCTGGCATGCTTCGAAAACAAAAAGTGGAATGATTTGTTAAGTAGGGATCTCTAAGGGGTCTGGAAAGATTTTTAATAGTTTTGTGAACTTGGATGGGAAAAATACATCTTTATTCTAACATAATTAATTTTCTCCACAATCTTATTTTTTTTATTTTATGCATTTAAAAAATTCTCTGAAGGAATCCATAGATTGCCAGACTGCCAAAGGAATCCTTGACACAAAAAAGTTTAAGAACCCCTACTTCCAGGGAAAGAGGGGGGGGAAATGTGTAGAAGTGATTTTAATGGTGATTTTAATGAAGCAAATCACCTTATTTAGAAATTTTTGAGTTAATCTTTTTATTAATTGATTCAACAAGCATTTATCAAGCACCTACTGAATGTACACTGTACTGGATACTGGAAATTCAGAGGGAAAAAAAGTTTCTACCCTCTGTCTATTTAAAGACATAATTTTGGGGGGTGTGGCACTAACAACTGGGAGTGGGGATCAAGGAAAGCCTCATGTAGGGGTTGGCACTTGAGTTGAGCTTATTTTTATTTCACTTACTGATTTCATTCAGTCATTCAGCATTTCTTGAGTGCCAGCTTTGTACTTGGTACAAGCACAGCATTGTACTATGGCCAGTGAAAAAGAAGGAAAGTATTTGCTTATAATCTAGTTGGTATTTTATGTATTTGTATCCTTTTTCTCCAAGGACAAAAAAAAATGCAGGATTATTTTGTGCCAATTGTAGATATAGGTACTGAAGGAAAAACAACCTGCAGAATGATCATAGGAGTTTGAGGATAATCATTCAAGGAAGGCTGCTTGGGAGAGATGAATCTTGAGCCAGATCTCAAAGAGGTGATACATAAATAAGACAGAGGTGAGTCAGGAGAGCATTCTAGACAGGAGAATTGTAGGAACAAAAAGAGAAAGGAGGAAGAGACCAGCCAACCAACTAAACGTTAGAGATAACTCTGGCAAAAGTATTTTCGCTTGTTCCCAAATTTGATTGTGCTTTTTTGGAAAAGGGTACTATGGTGTAAGTAAATCACATGATATTCATTTCTTATGAAATCATGTGTTCTCATCTTTGGGCTCTCTTAGGGGTGGGGAACCTGAGGCTAGCATGTGGCCCTCTAGATCCTCAAGTGCAGCCCTTTGAATCCAAGTTTGATTCAGTTAGGATTCAGTCAAAGGAACGAACCTGAGGCTGTAGAGGGCCAGGAGTGGCCTTGAAGCTGCAGGATCCTCACCCCAGTGAATCTTTTTCTTCTGATAAATAAATAAATAAATGAGAGAGAGAGAGAGAGAGAGAGAGAGAGAGAGAGAGAGAGAGAGAGAGAGAGAGAGAGGGAGGGAGAGAGAGAGAGAGAGAGAGAGAGAGAGAGAGAGAGAGAGAGAGAGAGAGAGGAGAGGGAGGGAGGGAGGGAGGGAGGGAGGGAGGGAGGGAGGGAGGGAGGAGAGAGAGAGAGAGAGAGAGAGAGAGGAGGGAGAGTGTGTGTGTGTGTGTGTGTGTGTGTGTGTGTGTGTGTGTGTGTGTACTGGTGGAATTAGATAACTGTCTTTACTTCAGTGTTAATAAACAGAGTAAAATAATTTTTTTTGGTGGCTCAGGCAAGGTTTTTATTTCCTATTGAATTCATGTAAGTATGCCACCATAACTGCTATAGACACCAAGCATTTTAAATACCTACCGTGTAAGACGCTGTACTATGTGTTAGGACTACAGAGTCAACGAAAGAGTTCCTGATCTCAAGGAGCTCACCTCTTGAAAGAAATAACATTTGTAGGTAGATACAGTAATTTTGTGTAGTGAAAGCAGTAACAGCTGGGGAAAGGCTTCGTTCAGGGTCTAGCACTTGAGCTGAGCCTTGAAGAAAGCTAGAGATTTTGTGAGGTAGAAGTGACGAAGGAGTCCGTTACAGGTAAGGGAACAGCCTTTCAAAGGCCAAGAGATGTGAGATGGCATGTCCAGAGAGGGAATAGCCAGCAAGTCAGTGTGGCTGAACTATAGAGAATTTGAAGGAGAATAATGTGTCAGTAATCAGTCAGTCAATACATAGTTATTAAATATCTACTGTATACTGGGCACTGACTATGGGAAGCGCTGGCGATACAAACACCAAAAAGAAAGGTAGTTCCTGCCCTCTAGGGGCTTACAATCAAATGGTGGAAGACGACACACTGAGAAGCTGAGGTACCTGGTTCCCCAGGGATGATCAGGAAGTCCAAAGGAGTGCAGCCAGGTGGGAAATGGAGAAATGACTGGCTTGGGAACCCTCCATAATCCTTCTAAAGGAGGGAAACCTCCTTTAAAACCCTCCAATCGGAGGAGACTCGGGAATTGCGGCTCAACATATAGAATCTGCCATTATTCATGTATAACTTGTGTGGTATTCAGCAGTTGCTATTGCAGGCTGTCAAAATCTCCAAACTATTCGAGGTAGTTTGCAGTCAATATCATCAGTAATGCTGGTAATAAAAGTAACTAACATATAGCACTTGAAAGTTTGCAGAGAACATATGTAACTTATGTTAAATTGCTTATTCTCTTAGGAGTGAGAGGAGGGAATAAGGGAGAAAATTTGGAACTCAAAATTTTCTTAAAAATTAATGTTTACAATTGTCTTTATATGCAATTTGAAAAAATAAATTACTGTTTAAAAGAAAAAATTTTGCTAAGACTTTATATTATTTGATCTCACTGCAGCTGTATAAGGTAGGTAAAAATTGAGTTTCAGAGAAATTAAGTAATTTGTCTCTGGTTTTAGGGATGAGATTTGAACCCAAGACTTCTTGATTCCACATCCAACAGACCAAATTGGAAGCTAGGGCCCACCAACGGGGTCATGGCCTGACTCCCAAGGGTGTGTTATCAAGTCCCACCCTCTCCTTATTGCCATTTGTGGGGCTGGTTTCCAAGGTAACAACCCACCCATGTTCTCCAACACTCCCTCACTCTTTCCCCCTTCCATTTGCTATGCACGTCCCCAACCTCCCATCTTTCTACCGTGGGCATCAGCCTCTCGGGGTAGTAAAAACATTTCTGGGTGCCCACAGCAGTAGTGGTAGCTGCAGGTGTCACTGGGGAAATTCCCTGCTTGCCCCCCTATACCCACCCTTGTTCTACCAGATGACAGCATGGTCATTAGCAAGTGCCCCTCAGAGGACACACTCTGATCTCTTTCATTTTGGGTGATTAGGCCAGGATGAGCAGGCATGGAAGAGCTGTGTTCTGCACACCAGCACTACCCAAACACACTCCATTTCTGAGCTTTGAAAGCACTTGCTAAGCCGCTCTTCACCCACATTGTCATCCTTGGCGCCATCTTTGGTACAAGCCTTGGTATCCTCTTTAAATCCTAACTCTCCCTCCATCCACATGAGCCAAGTCTTGTCATTTTCTTTTTCTTTTCTTTTTTTTTTTGTGCAAGGCAGTTGGGGTTAAGTGACTTGCCCAGGGTCACACAGCTAGTAAGTGTCAAGTCTCTCTTCTGAGACTGGATTTGAACTCAGGTCCTCCTGACTTTAGGGCTGGTGCTCTATCCATTGCATCACCTAGCTGCCCCTTGTCATTTTCACCTCCACATCTCTCACACCCTTCCTCTTTTTACTCCCACAGCTGCTGTCCTAGTTCAGACCTTCATCACCTCTCACCTGAAGTATTCCCAGGTAGCCTCCTGAGTTTTCTCCTTGCCTCACTTCCATTCCTTCTCCAGTCCACCAAGCTACCAAAGTGATTTTCTTAAAACACTTTTGACCAAGTCACTCACCTATTAAACTGTCTGTTGACTGCAGCATCAAATATTATTTCATCTTTATTTCATTCTTTAAAAATTTATATTTTTGCATAAGTTTTATAATATACACAAGTATTAGTATTATAGTATGGTAAGTAGTATAATATGGCAGTATAATATAGTACATTTATGAAATGTATAAACAAGTAAATATTCACATTGGACAGATATGCTTGAAAATTTCTCAGAATGAGGTATACAATCAAGAAAGCTTGAGAGCACTGAACTTGGTCACACTGCCATGGAACAAGGGTCACACAAAATGGCTTAGCTCAAACTGTGTGACAAATGTGTTCCTACAAAGTAGGCTTTTTAGCTCTGCAATAATAAGTATCCATTTACTACCATTTAGCTATGTATCATATGAAACTTTTTGTAATTTAAGCTCTCTGGCTTTGTAAACAAAAACATCAGTAAAATGAGACAAGACTTTTATGATTTTAGATGTGGGGAATGAATATGTTAGATACTTGGAAACTTTGAATGGAAGCCCAAAGGTGTTCAACTTGAGAATAGCTGTCTCATCCCAGTAAGAAAAAGGAGTTTTTTCCATGGCCCTGAAATATTCAAATTGTATTCTTCATCCTTTTGTTTTTGTTTTAAATTTTTTTTTATTATTCAGAACCTGACAGACATGAATATTTCCATATTTGAAGAAGAACAGAAAAAGAGGATTGTGGATAAAATTATGAATCTCTACAATTGCCTGAGAGTTAGTTTCTAAGCTGCCCTGCTGGCTTGTGCACGTCCCCTTTGAATTCCCTGATGGTCTCTTTTGTACATTTCCAAAAAAAAAAAAGCTTTAATGACACTTTTCTTTCATTTGTCATCACTAGTTGCCTTCTTCTCTCAGCTTCCCTGCCCCCCAATTTTTTTTAACCTCCCTTGTTACAAAGTGTAGTGGAGCAAAGCTATGTCTGCAAACAGATGTCTCATTCTGCACCTTCGGTCCATCACTTCTCTGTCTCATCATTCCCCTGGAGCTGTGCTGGACCATTGCATTAATAATAATTCTTCAGTCCTAACAAGTTGTTTTCCCTTACAGCCCTTGTGCTCATTGTTTAAATTGTTCTGGTTCTCTTTGCTTTACTCTATATCGAGTTACTCAATGTGACAATATTCCGTTATATTCACAGACCATAATTTGTTCAACCATTCCCTAATTTGTGGGCACTGGAGCTGCTATGGATATTTTTGTACATTTCGGTCTTTTCTCTCTTGTCTTTTTGGGGGTATATGCCTAGTAGTGGTATCACTGTGTCAAACATACATCAAATTTTTCAAAGTTTGAAAAATATTGCCCCCAATGACAACACACCAATGAATCTGCTAGGGTAGTTACATAATTTCAAACACTATCCCTACCATCACCACTCATTCCTCTGTCCCACTCCAATGGAAAATTTATAGTATCTGTTTTCCTGTAGTTAAAATCAGGGAACTGTAAACCAAAGTGTATTCCTTGATGTTAGCCATTTGTGAGAAAGGGAGAGAATTAACCAAGACACTGTTTTTTGTGTTTTATCTAATATTTAGTGTTTAGGGCAGCTAGGTGGTGCAGTTGATAGAGCGTTGGGCTTGGAGTCAGGAAGATCTGAGTTCAAATTTAACCTCAAACACACACTAGCTATGAGACCTTGGGCAAGTCACTTCACCCTGCCTACCTCAGTTTCCTCATCTGTAAAATGAGCTGGAGAAGGAAATGACAAACCACTCCAGTGTCTTTGCCAAGAAAACCCCAAATGGGGTCACACAGTCACATGTGACTGACCAAACAATATGACGTTTGTTGAATGAATATTAGAACTAGGGCTAGAGTCATAGAATAATGCACTTTACATTCCAGAATGAGAACTTTTGGTTGAAAAATGAAATGGCTTTTACAAGGTCACAGAGCAAGCTGCTGATAAAATTGAGCTCAAATTTCCTATTGAGTCACCTCCCCAAATCACTGACCTATATTGCCTTCAGTAGAATTAATAGCAGTTTTATACCAGCATACACCCACCTTAACATTATTCATGAGACTGTAGGTTTAGAGCTGAGGGCTTCTTGGGGATCTTCCTAGGCCAACCCTTTCATTTTACACATGAAGCAGCTGAGGCCCAGAGAGCTAGTAGCCTGGTTGGGATTCAGATCTCTGACACCAAAATGATCCTTTGAAAATATGGTATTTGTAAAAAACCAAACAAATGAAAATCAGAGGGGCCTTTAGTTGTTTGAGTTACAAATAGATGATTGGCTAATTAACATTACATCAGGGTTTTACCAACAGTGTAACATATTAACAATATTAATATCACAAAAACGTTACCAATCAGGGCAGCACAATGCAGGGGATGACTAATAGGCCTATTTAATCCAAAATAGGTAATTAAGGTTTTGCACATGAAGTGATTTTTCCAGCATCACCTCAAAGTAATGATGTTTTTGGCCATAGAGGAATGCTTAACTAGACTGTTTTATATCTGTGTTTACTTGTACAGTGTGCTTTGACCCTCCCTGATCGTTATTTGGTTTACTGTTAAGATGAGTGAATGTTGTCCAGTCTTCTCTGACTCTCTGTGATCCCATTTTGGGGTTTTCTTGATGGGAGATAGTGGAGTGGTCCTTCTCCAGCTTATTTTACAGATGAGGAAACTGAGGCAAACAGGGTCAAGTGACTTGTCCTGAGTGGAAGATGAGTTCCTGATTCCAGGCCCAGCGTTCTATCCACTGCTCCACCTGGCTGCCCCATGCCTGAAACTGTTAAGATAGGTCTACTGTTAAGGCAGTTTCGACTGACTTAACTAGATCAGCCCCATAAGGTTTTCTGATCTACTGCCTGGATACCCTGTAATTCTCAAATAAAAAGCACTGAAACTAAACATCCAACAGATGGTTACAGAACAACATCAAATAGACATTCACATCTATAATTCACATTCCTATCAATACAAAAGGAAAGCCATTTCAGGCGCTTCTGGAGGAGGGTTGTAAGCAAAAGTTGTTTAAAAATTAGTTTATGTTTACAGTCCTCAGTATCAATGATAATGTTCCCAGGAGGGAATATAAATTCACACTCACTGGGAAGTTCAAGGCTTCACATGCTAAGTACTGAGATGAGGAAAGAGACAAATCAAGGAGGTTTAACTCCTTACTAAGTACCTTCTACCTGCTGGGCACTGGAGCCTGGGCATGGCTGAACGATCACCACCCCAAGCCAGTGATAACTATTAACCACTAATGAATCAATATCACAGCAACTTTATGAGGTGAAAAGAACACCCAACTCCCATCTTCCCCATTTTCCTGCAGACAGAACAACTGTCTCACTTCAGACACCAATTTTTGGGAAAACCACAGGCTTTAGTTGCAGAAGAGCTCTTAGGAGATCATCTACATCAATACCTTCAATTTACAGACAAGGAAACTGAGGCCCAGAGAGAATGAAGGGTTTGCCCAAGAGACCAGAGGTGAGATTCAAATCTAGGCCTTTTACCTCTGCATCCTTTGCTCCTCCCCCCTCACCAAAGGCAGGCGCAGCAGGGTGGCCCAGGGAATAGAGACCTACTAGCTACTAGACCCTGAGAAAGACCCTCAACCTGTGCTTGCTTCAGTTTCCCCATCTGTAAAATGGGGATAATAAAAGCACCTACCACACAGGGTGGTTATGAGGATTAAATGGAATAATATTTGCAAATCTTGAAGTGCTATATAAATACTGGCTATTACTATTAGAAAAGCTTGATTTTTAAAAAAGTTATAAAAACACCCTTGTTAATCTATTTTAGGGTTACAATTTCTTCAGAAAAATTACATAAATGCAAAATGCTAATAATATTGTTATTAAATTTTAGAATTGGACTTTTGTAAAGCGTTTAATTAAATGACATAACCTTGTTACATAATTCTAAATTAAAACTTTTTTTGATTTATGAACTCATCCTAGATGAAGTGGGAAAAATGTGGTTTAGCAGGCCAAATCATCTTCAATTTTATAGTCTAGTAACTTCAGCAATATTTGCCCACAACCAAACAGAAACAAAACAGCACTACAATACAGGTTCCACTCATCCTCAGGGGCTCTATTGGTATACATGAATAAACACTAGTTTAAAAATGATTGTTTTGGTGTCGAGTGGAGTTATGATCAAGATAGTTGGGGTTTTTTTTGTCTTTTGCAACTAAAGCCTGTGGTTTTCCCAAAAATTGTTGTTGAGACAGTTGTTCTGTCTGTAGGAAAATGGGGAAGATGGGAGTTAGGTGTTCTTTTCACCTCATAAAGTTGCTGAGATATTGATTCATTAATGGTTAATAGTTATTGGCTTGGGGTGGTGATTGTTTAGCTATGCCCAGGCTCCAGTGCCTAGCAGGTAGAAGACATTTAGTAAGGAGTTAAACTTCCTTAATTGATTAATTGAATAGGTGGCTTTTCTTTTTTCAGTTAAGTGGGTGAGGTCCTCATTTAAGGATGTGGAAAGCCAGGCCCAAGGTCAAGTCAGGGTGAAGTACTTGTGATTTCCTGGGTGTGGGAGGTCCCATGTGGGAAGATCCTTTATATGAGCAGGTAGGTATCAGACAGCTGGCTGACCTGCAGATAGGTTTAAGGGAATTGCTCAGTGTTGTGGTAAGTGTCAAAAGTAGGAACCTGAACCCAGATCTGCCTCTCTCCTCACTATAAACCAAGGTCATGGTAGTGCTTGGACTAAAACACAGATCTCTTAGATGTTTATTGAGTATTATGTGTTCTTACTTTGCTAGGCATTGTGGGGGATGCAAAAAAAATCCAATTGAAGAAAAAAACCACATTAAATCTTTAATTGTGTGGTACTGGCTACATCTGGAAGTAACAGGGATGTGGCCTGTAGCCATCAGACCAGGCTTTGTGGAGAAGACAAGATTGATTTTAGGTCTTTTCTTGCTTTGTTTTCTTTTTGAGGCATTTGGGATTAAGTGACTTGCCCAGGGTCACACAGCTAGTAAGTATCAAGTGTTTGGTATGAGGTGAGATTTGAACTCAGATCCTCCTGGCTTCGGGGCCGGTGCAGTATCCACTGCGCCACCTAGTTGCCCTGATTTTAGGTCTTAAAAGATGGGCAAGCACCAGCCCCAGAGTCAGGAGGACCTGAGTTCCAATCCGGCCTCAGACACATAATACTTAACTAGCTGTGTGACTCTGGGCAAGTCACTTAACCCCAATTGCCTCACCAGAAAAAAAAAAAAAGATGGGCAGGATTTCAGTAAGGGAAGGGGATTCCAGGCAAGGTTGAACAACAGAAGTGGGAGTGAGTGTGACATGGAGCCAAGTAGCCTGAGTGAAGGGCAGGAGGTGTCAATGTTAGACTGACACACTATAAAACAGAACCGGATTTCAAAGGGCCTTCAACACCAGGAAAGGAACTTTGAACTTGATGCTTTATTAGGAGGAAGCTGTTGAAGTTTTTGATCAAGCAGTGACAGGATGTGAAGAATATTTTGGGAAAAAACGGTTCTGGTACTGTGCCTGTTAATAAGGCAGCGTCTTGGGTCCTGGGGACACAGACAACCAGCAGCAACGACAATTGATAGCATTTATATAGCCCGTACTGTGTACCAGGAACTGGGCTAAGGGCTTTACAGATTTGATCCTCACAGCTCTGGAAGGTAGGTAGTATTATCACCATCCTGGTTTCACAGTTGAGGAAACAGAGGCACAGAGAAGTTAAGCAGCTTGGCCAGGATCAGATAGCTAGTGTCTAAGGCTAGATTTGAACTCGGATCTTCAGGACCCCAAGCCCAAAACTGAATCCACTGTGCCGCCTAGCTGCCTTATAAAAAAGTCTCTGCCCAATAGTACCTCATCTTTATATGGTGCTTTTAAACAGATTTGCAAAAGTGCTGTGAAGGCATGAGTTAATGAGGGCCTGGACTGGGGAAAGGTTAGCTCTGAAATGACTTTAAGGTTTTTAACCTGGGCCTTAAGATTCCCCTTGATAAAAATGGAGAAGAAAACCTATGTGCATTTCAGTTTCATCATAATGTACATACTGTGAGACAGATTCCCAGGCTACGTGTAACTCTGTCTATCTGATAGTGACAATGATTGAAAAGGCAGGCTGGTAATCGCCACGTATAGGATGGTCAAATCCTTGGTTACCGTATCTTTGACTCCAAACTGTAGTTTTTTAATTTATGGGAGGAGAGCTTCTGGAAAATGTCTTTGACTTCTCCCAGGAGAGAACATGGATGAATCACATATAGCTAAAGATGCAGGATATTGTATCTACGGAAACATACCAAATTGATTTCAGTTGTGTGCCCAGATATTTCGTCAGTTTCACGATGCCTATCTCTGGTCAACTTTTCCCTGAGTGGCCTCTGAGGAAATGCCTTGGGATGTGCTAACTGGACTTGTAACGCCTTCATGAAATTTGCCCTCTGGTTAAAAATGCCATTTAGGTAAATAATTCTGTATATGAAAAGTACTGGTGATTGACACTTGAAGAGAAGACAATTACATTAGTCAGGAATGCAAGAGTGATATCGAGCTTCCTTGAACATTATCTTAGGCTTGGTAACGCAGGGGTAGAAAGCCTGGGACCTCGTGACCACAAGTGGCCCCCTAGGTCCTCAAGTGTAGCCCTCTGACTGAATCCAAACTTCACAGAACAAGTCCCCTTAATAAAAATAAACATGTGGCCTCAAGGCCTCTCAGGTTCCCCACCCCTGGTTTAATGTATCAAACTTGTTCAGAGCTATATTTCCACATGAGCCTGAGGCAGTTTTACAACTATATTACTAAGATATTTCAGAACATGACATTCTTAAGTTAAGGAATATGTATTACACTAATTTTTTTTGTTATTTTATTTGGGGCATTTCTGTTTACACCTTTTTTTCTTTCAACTCTCTTCTAGATTTTGTAAGTTATGCACAGCAAGTTCTGTTAAGTGAAAAGTCTTTGCTTACTACTTCTCCCTTCCAAGCTTTATACAAAGTGAACACCTACGAGTGGGAAAATATTTGAAAATAGGTGTTTTTTGTGTAACACATAGCTAATAATAGTATTTATTAGGCCAGTTTGTTTGGAACATAAGAGTATGCGAAAGAGGGAGGTGTACAAAAAGCCTGGAACGGTGGGTTGGAGCCGGATTGTGAAGGGCAAAACTAGACAAGACAGATAGGAGTTTATTGGCAAGGTCATGGAAGCTTCTGGAGCAGGAGAGTGATAGGGTTGGTCATATGTGTGCTTTAGGAGTATCAGTTTGTCATCGGTGTGGAAGATGACTTGAAAAAGGGTGATTAGATGAAGGGAAACCACTTGGGAAGCCGTTGGTAGTGGTCCAGGTGAGAGCTAATGAGGGTCTTAAGCGAGATGATGTCTGTATGAATGAAGAGAAGGGAATGAATGAGAGACGGATAGATTGGGGAAGCAGAACTGACAAAACTTGACCATTGAGCAGGGTTGAGGGAGGGTGAGGAGCTGAGCCTGGCTCTGAGGTTACCCATGTGGCTAAGTGGGAAAGGGTGGGGCCCTCAACAGAATGAGGCAAGTTAGAGAGAGAGAGAGCAGGAGGAGGGCTTCGGGAAGAAGGAGAATTTGCTCATCTTGCACATGTTGGGTTTGAGGTCCCTCTGAATGTGCGCTTAGAGATGTTCAGTAGGCATTTGGGGGGTAGGGGCCTGGAGTTCTAGATGGAGGCTGGGGTTGGATAGGACAGATTTGGTCCACAACGAGAACACCAGCAAGAATGTAGACAGATGAGAAGAAGGCCCAAGACAAAGCGCTGAGGTACATACACCCAGGAATAGTCTTTGGGACTAGGGTGGTGTTCAGCAAAGGAGATGGAAAAAGGAGAGAGTATCTGAGAAGAGGTGTAGGGTGGGGTGGGGACTGGGCTTCAGATACCTCAGAGTCAAATGCATGAGGGCCGAAAAAGCTCAGAAGATTTGTGTTTCCATCTGTAGCTCCACTTGGATTCAACTCCAGGGAGCAAGATGCTTTGGACCCTGGTGTCCACTCACCACCCCCTCCCTTCCAGCTTCCTTTTGTGTGTTGTCTTCCTCCATTAGACTGTAAGCTCTTTGAGGGCAAATACAGTCTATTTTTTCTTATTTGTATCCACAGCATTCAGCACAGTGCCAGACACGTAGTAGGTGCTTAGTAAATGTTTATCACATTGAAAAGCTAAGAAATTACTGGTAAATTTAGAGAGAGCAGTTTCATTTTATAAGGAGAAGAAATCAAGTGGAGGCAATTTTTGTAGACGGCTTTTTTTCCCAGGAGTTTTGAAAGGGAGGGAAGATAGGATGGCAGCTGGAGAGGAAGGTAGGGTCAGATGAAGGTTTTTTAAGGGTGAGGAAAGATCTGGGCATGCTTTCAATCATCGAGGAAAGAGCTGACAGGTAGGGAGAGATTGAAACTAGGTAGGTAATAAGGTTCAGATAGTCAGCTTCATATGTTTAATACTGGCTGCTAAATGCTGGGGTAGATATTGGAGAGGACACAACAAAAGAATCACAGAACTTCAGACTTGGATAGGAGTGACTGTTCAGTCTAGCCGAGGTCTGACCAAAAGAGTTTCCTCTCTAACACAGCCAGCAAGTGGTTCTCCAACCAGTACCTGAAGACCTTCAAGTGAGGGGGGCGCCCTTCCTGGTCTCTGAGGTGCCCCATTACACTTGAGAATAGCTTTCGTGAGAATGTTTTCTCCTTCAGCTCTTAACATGGTGCCTGGCAACTTGGCACCTCTTAATAAAAGCTTTTGACTTGGCTAAATCAAGCTGGAGTTGGCCTCTTTGTAACTTCCTACCTATTGTTCCTACGTCTGCCCTCTAGGAAAGAAACAGGAAACATAGTCCCTATAGACCATATCCTTACTCAAGTAGCCTAATTTAACAGCTCATTAAACAGGGACACAAAGGAAAAGCCATAGAACATCTTCAAAGATACTTATAAATGAGTGTAAATTTTTTTGTTGTTCGGGTATTTTAGTCATTTAGTCTTCACTTGGCAGAGATACTGGAGTGGTATGCCATTTCCTTCTCCAGCTCATTTTACAGATGAGGAAACTGAGGTAAGCAGGTTGAGTGAGTTGCCCAGGGTCACACAGCTAGTAAGTATATGAGGCTGCATTTGAACTCAGGTCATCCTGACTCCAGGCCTGGCACTCTGTCCACTGATGTGCTACCTTGCTGAGTAAATTCTTTTACATTGTTGTAATACATTATATATTGAAAATATATTCTGAATTAAAGTCCTGCTTTGATGCTCACTTAATCAACCAGCATTGTTAGTGGCCTGCTAGGTGGTAGGTACCGGGCTAGGTGCTGGAGACAAACTGGAAATATTCCTGCCTGCCATCAATCAACAAGCTCCTCTTAATTCCTTTGCTTTGTGCTGGGTACTGTGCTAAGTGCTGAAGAAAAGAAGAGCCATAAACAGTTGTCGTCCTTGTCAAAGGGCTTACGTGATAACACCGTGTGTGCATGCATGTGTCGGTAAAACATGGCATTCTTAGTTTTCTCTGAGAGAAGAATCATCTCCCTGTGCTCATCTCAAGTCAGACTTCTGTGTTCAGCTCCAGACTGCATGGACCGAGGATGTTGATCAGCTGGAGAGTGTCCAGAGGAGGGCACCCAGGAGGTAGAAGGGCCCTTGGAGGATTGGCCAGGTGATCTGGGTCATTTAGCATGTCTGATCAGTGCCATCTCCATCCTGGGCATCTAGCTAGGGGATGAGCATACAGAGATAGGAATGAAACCATCCTTCCCTTCAAGGAGATCACATTCCACTAAAGGGAAATAGCCTGTACACAAATAGATAAAGCTGGAATAAATGCCAAGTATTTCAGGGGGCTCTGGGGGTGAAGGAAGGGTTGCTCTAGCTACCCTCAGGAGGTCATCTGTGGAGGGAGATTTCTGAGTTCTAAGAGGCAGATGGGGTACGGGGCGAGAAGCAGAAGAGAAGTAAGAGGAGAGAGATGGGAGGAACTAAGGGCATTGGGTTTGGAAAAGAGATTCAGAAGTAGCCAGTCAGTTTTTGAAAGACTGTCTTGGGGATTTGGATTAAACTTGTTCTTCTTCCTCCCAGAGGTCAGGACTAGGCACGCTAGGCAATAGAGCTTACCCTTAGGGCTGGCAGACAGTGGAATGGGCTGCTCTTCAAAAATAGCTTTGATTCAATGATAAGGAGAAAGTTTATATGATGCTTTATTTTTTTATTTTTTTTAGTTTTGGTAAGGCAATCGGGGTTAAGTGACTTGCCTAGGGTCACACAACTAGTAAGTGTCAAGTGTCTGAGGTCGGATTTGAACTCAAGTCCTCCTGGCTCCAAGGCCTGAGCTTTATCCCCTGTGCCATCTAGATGCCCCCAGATGCTTTATTCTTTAAATAAAAATATTACTTATACTCTAGAAATCATCTTGAATAAGGACTACTACACTACCATCTTACAGTATCCTTTGAATTGGCTTTTAGGATGCATGATGATATGAATGTTCATTTATATGTATGATGCGGTGGACTTTTCATGTGACAGCTGGAGTATTTATTAGATTAGTGGTTAATTTGTCAGACAGTGTGTACATAAAATTCATAGCTTTCAATGACAGTAGGAAGATTTCTCTGATAAGTCAGCAGTCAGCTAGTTTCCTATCAGAACTAAATGTAGGACTTTCTAGCTAAAACACTGCTTTCCCATGAAAGGTTTTATTAATGATAATGATATAATAACTTCAGCCATCTGGCCTAAGAACTCTATTAATTTCATCCATTGCTTGCTAGCTACTTTTTATTGCAAAATCAATCATTTTTTGAAATACATTTTATTGATGCATTTTGAGTTTATAGCCTAGTTATTCGCATCCCACCTCCTCAGGATTGTACCCTTCCTCTAGACAAAGAAAAGCAGTTGAGTAAAAACACGTCTGACCCTGGGCCTTAGTAATTCCCTGCTTCTCTGCCTCAGGGAGGAGAGGAATATTTCCTTATGATCTTCTCTGGTGCCTTCATTGGTTTTTCCATTACTCAGACCTCAATTTCCTTTTAGTGATTTCCAAATTGACATTGATATAGGTCAGGGGTGGTGAATTTTCGGCCTTGAGGTCACATGTGGCCCTCTAGGTACTCCATTGCGGATTCAGTCAAAGAGAGCCACGTGTAGCCTGGAACTCTCAGGTTCTCTACCCCTATTGTAGGTCATCATGAATATTGTTTTGGTTCTACTCATTTTGTTCTGCTTTAGTACATATAAATCTTCCTATCTTTCTCTGAATTCTTCATATTTTTCCTTTTGTACTATACGATTGTACCTCATTACATTCATATTTCATAGCTTTTTTACCTATTCTTCAATAAAAGGGCACATACTTTATTTCCATTTCTTTGCTACCGCAAAAAATGTGATATAAGAATATTTTGGCCTATATTGGATCTTTGTTTCTATCTTGAACTTTGTTGGAGTATACATTCGGAAGTAGATTTGCTGAGTCAAAGGACTGCCCAGTTTAGTCACATGCAGAACTAGCAGCTGAAATCCAGAATGATAGGACCACTTTACAACTCCATCAGCAGTAAATGCATCTGCTCTTTCTTCCCATAATCTCTCCCAACATTGACTCTTGACAGCTTTTTTTTTTAACCATTGCCAGTTTGCATGGACTGTGTTCCTAGCCTTTGCCCATTGATCGATAGGGGAATGGACTTTTTTAAAAATGCTTTTGAACATAGAATGGTGCTCAAAAGTGAGAGATTAATTTTTCTATAGTCAAATTTTATTTTATTTCACATCCACATTCTCTCCATCCCACACTCCCTCTACCCCAATTGAGAAAGAAAGAAAAACAAGATGCCAAGAAAAACAAGCATGTATAGTCAAGCAAAGCAAATTCCCACATAGGTCATGTCCAAAAAAAATAGTAATAATCTCAGTTTGTACTCTTTTTTCCCCCCTCAATTTGTACTGTTGAGTCCATCACCTATGTCAGAAGATGGGTACTATGTTTCATTATGATTCCTCTGGAATTGTAGTTGATCAGAGTTCCTAAGTCTTTCAAAGTTGTGTATCTTTACAATGTTGTTGCTATATTAATTGTTCTGGTTCTGCTTAATTTAGTCTGCTTCAGTTCATAAAAGACTTTGTAGGTTTCTTTTGACGTGATCCCCTTCATTTTTATAGTATAATAGTATTCTATTCACACACATATATACATGCATGCCTGCACACACAAACACACATGTATACACACACACACCCCCATAACTTAGCCAGCCATTCCCCAGTATATGGGCATCCCTTCAGCTGCCAATTCTTTTCCACCACAAAAAGAGCTGCTATAAATATTTTTGTACATATGGGTCCTTTTTCTTTGATCTCTTTGGGAATATAGATATAGTAGGAGCAGCTTTTTTGGGCGTGCTACCATATTGCTTTACAGAAGGATAGACTAATTCACGGTCCTACCAACAGTGCATTAATGGACTTGTTTTCCCACAACACTGCTGGCACTGCCTGAAGTCTCTTCTGACTCCAGTCCATCCTTTCAACCACCGCAGTGATTTTCCTGAAGCATAGGTTTGACTATGTCACCCCATCCCCACTCCCACCCCCTACTCAATAAACTGTCAAGCGACTCCCTAACACCTTATTTCTAAACAGGAACAAATGCAAAGATCTTCTGTTTGGTGTTCAAAGCCCCCTCCTATATTTTCAGTCTTCTTACACACTACTCCCCAGTGAGTACTCTCCAGTCCAGTGACATTGGCTCCTGGCTGTTCGACAAAAAAACACTCACTTTATCAGTTTTCAGTGGGTGTCCCTCATGCCTTTGCTCCCTCCCCCCATATGTTTCATGACTTCTCTGGCTTTCTTTAAGTCTCAGCTAATAATAATAGCTAACATTTATATAGTGTTTACTATGTGCCAGGCACTGTGCTGAGTGCTCTACAACTATTATCTCATTTGATCCTCACAACAACCCTGGGAGGTAGGTGCTATTATTATCCCCATTTTACAGATGAGGAGAATGAGGCAAATAAAGGTTAAGTGACTTGCCCAGGGCCCACTGCTAGTAAGTGTCTGAGGTAGGATTTGAACTCAGGTCTTCTTGACTTCAGGGCCAATGCTTTATCTCCTGAGCCCCTAGCTGCCTAAATGAAAATTCTGTTTTCTACAGGAAGCCTTTCCCAGCCCTGGTTGTCCTGTATCTAACTTATTTGTACATATTTGTTTACTTTTCTCCCCCACTGGATTTTAAACTCCTTGAGGGCAAGGATTATATTACTTCTTTGTGTATTCCTAGCTCTTTAGCACTATGTCTGGCATGTTGTAGGTGCTTAATAAATGTTTATTGATTGGCTGAATCTGATGGGTTTGAATGGGAAGCTCAAAGTTACTTTAATTTGCAGTTCTCTAATAGTAATTTAGAGCTTTTTTCTTTTTCTTTTTTTTTTTTGCATGGCTAGTGATAGCTTGGAATTCTTCCTCTGCCAACTTCTTGTTTATATAGTAATAATAACTAACTTTTATTTGGAGCTTGCTTTGTGTTAGTAGACGTTGTGCTAAGTGCTTTGCAGTTATTGCCTCATTTGATTCTCAGGACAGTCCTGTGAGGTAAGTGATCTTATTATTGACATTTTACAGATGAAGAAACTGGGACAGACAGAGCTGAAGTGACTTGTCCAGGATTACACAGCTGGCATTATATCCTTGGACCATTGATCAGTCAGAGAATGGTTCTTATTCTTATAAATTTGAGTGTGTTCCCCATATGTTTTAGAAATGAGACTTTTGTCAGAGAAACTAGTTTTGCTGTAAAGATTTTCTCTTATTTACCGGTTTCTCTTCTAACTTTAGCAGCATTGCTGTTGTTTGTGCAAAAACAGTTTAATTTTATGTAATCAGAATTGTCCCTTTTACCTCCCATAGTTCTTTCCATTTCTAATCATGATCTCTTCCCCCAACCATGTAGATTTGACAGGTAATTTCTTTCTTGCTTCATTAACTTGTTAATGAGGTGTAAGTTATGTAACTATTCAGAGCTTATCTTGTTATATGGTGTGAGATAGTGGTTTATATCTAGTTTCTGCCGGATTACTTTCCAGTTTTCCCAACAGTTTTTGTAGAATAGAGAGTTCTTGCTACAATGGTTGGGATCTTTGGTTTTATTAAACACTGGAATATTGGACTTGTTTGCTATAAGAGATTAATTTTTTAAAATTTCAGTGACACAGATTAGCTATGAATAACAGAAAGAAGGTAAGCTAGGAGCATGTGAGTGAAGGCATGGGTAGGAAATCCTTTAATATTGCTTAGCCAAATGTTTATTTCATCCATTTAGACAAATTAATTCTTTAATAAAAGGAGTATATTTGGGAGTTTTTTGAGGGGAGGGACAATTGCCAATTTCTTGGCTTCCTGGGCTTAAATATGGTGAGCGAAGCTGAAAGGAATGTTAATCTGCTTTGCTTATTGCTTACTGCTTTTCTTCAGCTAAAAGTTTAAAAAAGGGGGAAAAAATACACGTTTTCAATATTTTGGAGATGGAAACATCTGAATGATTGCTGCAGATTTCTCATTTGTAGGTTGACAGCCTCTTAGACCCAGACTGTAGAGTTGGCCCTCCTAGATAAGGAAACAAAATTCTGGGAGGTCTGGGGCTTTGGTTCAAGTTCCATGGTGATGGCTTTAGGGCAGCAGAAGAGTTAGGAGCCAGGAGGGAAACAGGGTCCTAGAGAGGTGTTAAGACCTTGTAAGTCAGAGCAGAAAGGTCGATAGGCCAAGTTGTTTGAAAATACCAGATTGGTGAGCAAATTGCCTATTGAGGTGGAAGAGTACTCTCCAAAATGAGGGCCCAATTAAAGGCTTCCTATGTGTCAGGCGTGGTGCTGAGGGTCGGGGATATAAAATAAGGCCCAAATAATCCTCAGCAAATTCCCCATTGTTAAATGGGGGAGGCAACATATAAGTAACCAGGTCCATTTGAGATCTCGGTAGAGTCGAAGGGAGGTAATCTGAGAGAGGAAGGCAGTGGTAGCTGGGGGAAGGGAAAAAGTCGTGAAGAGATAACTGATATACCATCTGACACAAAGGTCTTGCACGTGGATTTCTCTAATAGACACCTTACTTTTCTTTCACCTTAAGTTTCACTCTTTGCTGTCATGAGCATATCTGTGGCATTGAGCTGTATCTCCCATCCCCAGCCTGTCGAATTAATTTATTTATTGCTGTTTCAAGTAGAATTTAACCAAAATAGATTTGTTTGTTAGAGAGTTAGTAGCCCAGGGGTCCCCAGTTTGAACTTGGACCCTGAACAAGGGCTGTAGCTAGTCTCTGGTCACAGCTTATAGTCATTACAGGATCACAGGATTTTAGAACTGCAATTAATTAATAAATGAATGAGTATTTCTTAAGCACTTATTGTATACTAAGCCCTGGGCTAAACCCTGGGAGTACACATACAGAATCAGACAGCCTGGTCTTATAGGAGCTCAGGTTCTTTTTTTGGGGTGGGATGGGGGTGGGGAGGTAATGGGGTTAAGTGACTTGCCCAGGATTGCACAGCTGGAAGGTGTCTGAGGTCAGATTTGAACTCAGCTCCTTCTAACTCCAGGGCTGGTGATTTATCCATTTCAACACTTAGCTGCCCCTTAGGAGCTATCCATGGAGCCACCTAGCTGCTCTATATTAATTGACACTGTTTACTTTTTTAAAAAATTAATTAATGACTGAATTTTAGGTTAATTAGAAAGCTGACACAGGATCTTGGGGAAGAATCTGGAAAGAAATGGGCAGAGGGGAGGTAGCAAAAGGAACTGACTAAGACTACTGAAAATAATGACTGCACATATTTGTTCATAAACATGATCTGTGTGCAGTGAGTGTGACAACAAACATGTATTACTGTCAGTTTCTATATGGGTAAGGAATTATATTTGTTCTATACTGTGTCATGTAGAGACCATTAATATCTACTTTGTTTCTCACTGCAACAATCAGAAGGGTGGGATATTGGCAGAGAAATAAGACCCCAGAGGAGACCCTCAGGACCCTGAACCCCAAAGCCCAGGATGGACACTGCCCCCAGACCACTGGCCCTGCTTCTTAGGCTAGCCCCTGCAGCTATGATCCTAGGAAGCAAGCCCTGTCTTTGGAGATGTGACCAGGGAACCACTTCTGTGGGTGCTGGAGACCCTACTTCCCCAACAATCACTGCTATTGACAACCAAGAAAAGAAAGTGGTCACCACCAAAATCCTTGGCACTGTCAACTGGCTCGAAATCAGAAATAGATGTGGTTTTATCAGTGGAAGTGATACTAAAGGAAGACACATTACCATCTGCTTTGCCACTGCAAAGTCAAGTCAGCACAGATTTGTGAAGCATCTACTGTGTGCCAGGCACCGTGCTATACAAAGAATGACAAGAAGCGAAACAAACAAAAGCAAACCAGTCCCTGCCCCTCCGGGGGCTTACAGTCTAATGGGGGAGAGGAAGCACAAACAGCTAAGCACAAAGAAGAGAAAGACATGACAAAAATGGAGGTAATCTCAGAGGGGAGGCACTATCATTAAAGAGAATCAGGAAAAACTTCTTACAGAAAGTGAGGTTTTGGCTAAGAAGTGAAGCAGAGAGGAAGAAGGAGAGAGGTCCAGGCCTGGGATAGTCAGTGAAAATGCAGGAATCAGGAGACAGAATATCTTGTATGAGGACCCTATGGACTATGGGATCTTTCATCTGACTTTCACATACTGGACATGTGACTTTGTTTGCAGTGGCTAGGTGGCTACATGGATAGCGCCAGGCCTGGAGTCAAGAAAGACCCATTACCATCTGCTTTGCCACTGCAAACAAAGTTACATGTCCAGTGTGTGAAAGTCGGGTGAAAGATCCCATAGTCCATAGGGTCCTTGTACAAGATATTCTGTCTCCTGGTTTTCTTGGCGGAGATACTACAGTGGCTTGCCATTTCCTTCTCCGGCTCATTTTACAGATGAGAAAACTGAGGGAAATAGGGTTAAGTGACTTACCCAGGGTCACACAGGTAGTAAGTGTCTGAGGCTAGATTTGAACTCAGAAAACCACAAATGGGGACATAAAGAGTTGAAACGACTGAAACAACAGAATGACAGTAAATCAACTAATACTTGTAGAAAGCTTGTTGAATGCTGACTATTGTATTGGTTGCTAGATGACAGGGTGGATAGTGATGGACTTGGAGTCAGGAAGACCCAAGTTCAAATCCATCCTCAGAACTTAACAGCTGTGTGACTCTGGGCAAGTCATTTAGCCTTGGACTTCCTCAGTTTCCTCACCTGTAACATAAAGATAATAGCAACATCCTCTGGAAGTATTGTGAGGATCAAATGAAATAATATTTGTAAAGTGCTCTGTAAACCTTAAAATGCTATACTAATACTTCTCTTATTGGCTGTGATTGTCTTATTGAAGTGAGGACAGACAGAAGAGGGGTTTGTATGTTGTTTGGTTACTGTTGCTAATATGATGCTCTTGGTTGTGCTCAGGAATTTTGCACTGGTCATGTCTCATATGTTGAATTTTAGCACTCAAAAAACCCCCCCTCCAAAATGTTGAGACTTTGGGTTTTAAGAAGTTTGACACCACACACACACACACACACACACACACACACACACACACACACACAGAGGCAAGTGCCTGGGCATGAGCAAAGTCTGACATGTATGTATATTCATAAACACACATACACATACATACATACATATGTATGTATATTATATATGTATGTGTATATACACACATATATGTCTATACACACACACATATACCTATGCATATACACATACACATATAAGAGTCAGTAAAGTCTAAACTGTATACATAAATCTATGCATACACACAGGCATACATATAAGAGTGGGTAGAGTCGCAACACACACGCACACACACACACACACACACACGCCATATTATTTTAGAGATGAAGAAATTTAAGTCTGGGCTTGAATTGCCGGCAAACACCTAATAATCTTGCAGAGGCAGAGGCAGTACATGGCCTGAATGATTATTTTGTCTTTTAGAAAAGGGCTTAAGTTAATATTTTCTGCTTCAAGTCTGAATGAAGCTACTACAGACTTAGGCTGTGTGAATTCTTAAGACTTATTTAAAAATAGCAATTCTCAAACTAGAGCCAGTTCTTTTTTCAGCTGACCTGCCAAGGTAGGGACTTGGGCAACATGGGCCCATTCATTAATCTGTCTCAGTTGGCTAGTCTGTGACATAAGCAAGTATTTTTCCACTCTTCAGTTTACCGCATCTTCTTGGCATTAAATTACCCCTCTACTTAATTCAAATTGCTAGTCTGTTGGTCTATATTCGGTTGTGGAAGAGGAATAAAAATTATTTATTTTAGGAACTCTATATGACTGATATATCATTTGTATATGGTTAAATTATTTACATACTCATGCCTTGGGAGGTCCCATTATTGCATTCTTCAGTGTTTCCCTCAAATATTCATGTACCAAAATTGTTAGCTTTCCAGAGTGGAGCCTCCTAGCAATTGGGGAGACCTCAGATGTATGGCCAAGTTCATTGCAATGTAGATCTGGGAGATGTGGGACACCTTCATTCTCATCTACTCCCTTATGCTTGCTTTCTCCCTCCCCCCAAAAAGAAAAAAGAAAAAACTGGGTTTATAGAATTTCTTATTCTATTGAGCTCTAGAAAGAGAGAATAGAGATTCCTAATTTCATCTTACTTCTGTCCTCTCTTCTTTGGGTCATTAAGTTTGGGTGTGACTGCCTTATCATTTTGACTAATTGTTTTTTTCCTCATTCCTCTGGCATCCTTAAATTCCATATAATTAAATTCCATCTGGCACCCTGAAATTTCACATAATGTACGTATTACATGGCAGTTTTCTGAGGAAATAATGGTTGACTTCAACTGTATTTAAAAGAAAAGGAGGCAAATAGTTTATATGATCCAGTTTTATTTTATGAAAGGTGATAAGTTTTTACAGCTGGGTTTTTTGTTTTTGTTTTGCTTTTTGATGAGGTGATGGGGTTAAGTGACTTGTCCAGGGTCACACAGCTAGTAAGTGTCAAATGTCGCCCCCCCAGCTGCACCTACAGCTGGTTTTTTAAAACTCTTAAGTGCCCCGCAGTGTTTCATGAAAAGAAATCTTGCCCATCTTGATAAAAACCTTTGTCTTTCCACTGAAGTTTGGCATGCATTCCCCTTGCTGGGAAGTGTTACCACATTCTTGGCTCCCCATGTTTTTGCTTAGTGATCATTATTCAGAAGTCATCTTTCCATAAAATATGGTTTGGACAAAACATAACTAATACTTTTCCGTTTGTCTTGTAAGCTTTGTTTATGATGAGTTTGCTACATTTTCATGAAAGAAATTCTTTGAGGCTTTAAAGTTTTGATTTTTTTAACCCAAATTTGACAGCCTAATACTGTTTGCAATAGACTAGAATTATATTTTTTGTTGTTCAGTCCTATTTGACTCTTTGTGACCCCATTTAGGGTTTGATGGGCAATGGTACTGTAGTGGTTTGCCGTTCTTTTGCTGGCTCATTTTACAGATGAAGAAACTGAGGCAAGCAGGGTTAAGTGACTTGCCCAGGGTCACATAACTAGTACATCTCTGAGGCGAGATTTGAAATGATGAAGATGAGTCTTCCTATCGATATCCTATATCGAATTGCTTGCCTTTTCAATGAGGGTGAGTAGGGAGGGAGGATGGGAAAGAACTTGGAAGTCTTGAAAACAAATGTTAAAAATTGTTTTTACGTGCAGACAGTGGGGTAAAGAAATCTGTCTTACCTTACAGGAAAATAGAAGGGGAAAGGGATAAGAGAAGAGGGAGTGATAGAAGGGAGGGCACATTGGGGGAAGGGATAATCAGAATGCACAACTTCGTGGGGTGAGGAAAGGGGAGAGATGGAGAGAAAATTTGGAACTCAAAATCTTGTGGAAGTGAATGTTGAAAACTAAAAATAAATGAATAAATTGAGAAGATGAGTCTTCCTGATTCCAAGACCAGGGCTCTATCCCCTGCACCACCTAGCTGCTCCCTAAATATATTTTTATCCCTTGACCCCCCTCAGTACTCTAGGGGAAATCCTTTTTTTCTTAGATTGAAATCCCTTTTGTGCCAACTTTCTCTTAAAGAAGAAGGAAAGTTTGTTTATAGGAATCCAATCCACCAAATGCTAAGTAAATCAAAGACCATCATAAATAGTGAATATTGAGTAAACCATTCATTCAAGTAGACAGCAAACAGAAATCAGAGAAGCAAATTAGAATATGCCAGACAATACACAGAACAAACGAGCTGTTGCATTGGGAACGAGTTGTCTCAGCTCAACCAAGACAGAATCCCTGATCTTACCTGGGAAATTCTCTGAGGTGTCTAGGGAGGTAAGCTGTAAATCAGGGACTCATTGAGACACCAGTTCCTCTTCATGTCTGCTTCTTCCCAACATCTCTCTCACATCAGGAAGAAGAAAGTTTCTCTTTCAGGCGCTAGGACAAACTGACAATCCCCCTCTGCCCCCCAACTACTCAGGGGTTGAGTCAATCATTCTCTCCAACTGTGAGGGTAGCTTTATGCAAATACTCCCAGCCTGAACCCGGAGTTACAACAATCAATTGATAAACACTTATTAAGTGCCTACTATATTTCAGGCACTGTAGTAAATGCTAGGGATACAAAAAGACGAAAGACAGTCCCTGCCCTCAAGGAGCTTACTGTCTAATGGGGGAGACAACATACAAACATATATACAAAGCAAGCTATATACAGGATAAATAGGAAATAATTTATGGGGCTTCCACTGGAATTGAAGGGTTAGGAAAGGCATCCTATGAAAGAAGGGATTTTAGTTGGGACTTAAAGGAAGCCAGTAGGCAGAGATGAGAAGAGAGAGTTTCAGGCATGGGGGACAGCCGGATAGAATTTCCAGAGCTGAGAGATGGCTCATCTTGTTTGTCAGTTGCCAGAAGGCCAGTGTCATTGGATCAAAGAGTATGGGGGGTGGGTAAGGTGTAAGAAGGCTGGAAAGGTAGGGAGGGGGCGAGCTTATGAAAGGCTTTAATTGCCAAGCAGAGAATTTGTATTTGTTCCCGGAGGTGATAGGAAGCCCCTTGGAGTTTATTGAATAGGGGAGAGGGTGACATGATTAGACCTATGCTTTAGGAAAATCACTTTAGTGGCTGAATGGAGGGATGGATTGGAGTGGGAAGAGACTTGAGGCAGGCAGACCCACCAGCAGCTATTGCAATAATCTAGGTTTGAGGTGATGAGGGTCTGTACCAGAGTGGGGACAGAAGAGAGAAGGGGTGTATTTGAATCTCTCTGTCGCTCTCTCTCTTTTTTTTTTTTTTTAGGCAATTGGGATTAAGTGACTTGCCAGGGTCACACAGCTAGTAAGTGTCAAGTGTTTGGTCTGAGGCCAGATTTGAACTCAGGTCCCCCTGACTTTAGGGCTGGTGCTCTGTCCACTATGCCACCTAGCTGCCCCTGAAGGGGTGTATTTGAGGTGAGATCAACATGCCTTGGCAACAGCTTGGATATGGGGGAGGGATGTGAGAGATGGTGAAGAATGCAGGATGACTCCTAAGTCATGAGCCTTAATGACTGGGAGGATGGCGTTGCCATCTATAGTGATAGGGAAGGTGGGCAGGGGGAGGACTCGGCAGGAAGATAATGAGTTCTGTTTTGAACACATTGTGTTTAAGATGTCTACTAGACATCTAATGTCTAAAAGGCAGCTGGAAATGTGAGATTGGAGGTCAGCATATTGGGGCAGGAAAGGTAGTATTGAGAATCATTAGCAAAGAGATGGTAATTACATCCATGGGAGCTGATGAGATCCCCAAGTGAAGTAGTATAGAGGGAAAACAAAAGGACCCTGAGAGACACCTACAGTTAGAGGGCATGATTTGGAAGAGGATCTAGCAAAGGAGACAGAGAAGGAGTGGTCAGATAGGTTGGAGGAGAACCAGGAGAGAGGGGTGTCCCAAGAATATCAAGAAGGTGATGGACAGTGTCAGAGGTTGTAGAGAGGTCAGGGAGATTGAGGATTTGAGAGATCATTGATAACTTTGGAGAGAGCAGTTTTGATGGAATGATGATTGGAAGCCAGATTAAAAGGGTTTAAGAAGAGAGAAAGTAGAATTGGAAAGGATTTGCAGTTGCTTAGTCTAACCCTCTCCTTTTATAGCTCATGAAAATGAGGCTGCCAAAAGGTTATTATTAGTTCAATGATTTATCTATCTGAGGTCAAACTATTAATATTTCTGTCTAAATAAAGACATTTATTGTTAAAAAAAAATGTATAATTCTCCACAGAGCATCTTTTTTTTTTTTGGTCCAGACTTGTGATTTTATTGGTGTGATTTCCTTCCATCTATCCAGATAAACTACTGTTAATAGTCTTATATTTATTACTTACTTGCTTTAGACACTGAAGGGTTAAGTGACTGGGCAGTGGTCTGTCACCTAGAGTATGACAGAAAGAGGTAGGGCCTGAACTTGGGCCTTCTTGTCTCCAATATAAATATTTTTGTAAATATCCATAAATATTTTTATTTAATATTATATTTTCCCCCAGTTACATGTAAAAATAATTTTTAGCATTTGTTTTTAAAAATTTTGGGTTCCAAATTCTCTGCCTTCCTGTCTTCTCCCCTCATTGAGAAGATAAACATTTTGATATAGGTTATACATATGCAGTCATGCAAAACATATTTCCATGTTAGTCATGTTATTAAAAAAAATACAGACCAAAGAAACCCCAAGAAAAATAATGGTTAAAAAAAAAGTGTGCTTCGATCTGCAGTCATACGCTGTCAGTTCAGTCTCTGGCAGTGGATAGCATTTTTCATCATAAGTCTTTTGGAATTGTCTTGGGTCATTGTATTGCTGAGAATAGCCAAGTCATTCACAGTTGATCATTGTACATTATTGCTGTTACTATGCACACTGTTCTCCTGGTTCTGCTCATTTCACTTTGCATCAGTTCATGTAAGTCCAGGTTTTTCTGAGACTATCTTGCTCATCATTTCTCATAACAGCACAATAGTATTCCTTTACAATCATACCATAACTTGGTTAGCCATTCCCCAATTGATGGGCATCCTCTCAGTTTCTAATTCTTTGCCACCACAAAAAGAGCTGCTATAAATATTTTTGCACATATAGGCCCTTTTCCTTTTTTTTTTAAATCTCTTTGGAATACAGACCTAGTAATAATATTTATGCCAGTTACATATTGACAAATTCTGCCCAAATGTATTTATAAATATTTACCTCCTACAAACATAATTTTTGGAATTATAAATATATATAATTACATATTTGTAACTATAAATAATAATTATTATTACATGCATTGCCAAATATTTATCCGCAGAAATAGTTCTTAATGTTGGCTTTTACAATTCTCCCAAATAAAGTATATTACACTTCATTAAAAGAGAAAATATTCTACCCCTTTTCCAACACTTTATATTCAATCTGTTGCCAAGTCGTGTAGATTCTATCTTCTCAACATCTTATATATGCTCCAGTTCTCTTTTCTGACATTGCCACTATACCAGTGCAGGCCTTTAGCTCTTCGTGCCTGGACTATTGCAATAACCTGTTGGTTGGTCTGCCAGCTACAAGTCTTTCCCCACTCCAGCCCACTCTCCGCTCAGCTGTCAAAGTGATTTCCTGAAGTGGAGATCTGATCTTGTCTTCCCCATTTAATAAACTCCAGTGGCTCTAGAATCAAATATGAAAACCTCACTTATCTGGCTTCTGACACAGTCCTCCTCTCTACGTACTCTGTGCTCCATTGATCCTTCTGTGCTGTTCCTGGCATGAGAAGTATTTCATCTCCTGATTCCTTGCATTTCCAGATGCCTGGAATTCTCTCTTTCCTCATCTCAATCTCTGGATTCCCTGGTTTCCTTCAAGTCTCAGTTAAAATCCCACCTTTTAGCGAGAAGCCTTCCCTCTGAGATCATCTCCAATTTCTGCTGTCTCTATCTTGTTTATACATAGTTAGTGTTTGCCTGTTGTCTCCCTTATTAGAGATTGTAAGGTCCTTGAGAGCAGGGACTGTCTTTTTTACTTTCTGTTTATTTTTAGCACATAGCACAGTGCCTGGCACAGAGAAGGGACTTAGTAAATGCTTGTTCACTTAGCAAAACAAATTGCCTTCTGGCATTCGAAAAACATTGTGAAATTAAACATTTCCTCCTCTGGATCTTGTGCAAACAGCCCTTTTTTGAGAGCAAGATATTCCTCTCTATCAGCATTATCACCATCAGAAATCTTACTGTCTACCCTATGCCTTGCTTTTATCCTAGATTGTTGACAGAATGTTTTAGGGCGAGGCAGAGTTTTCTTCTAAGTGATATGAAAGAAATCTTTAACGTAGCAAATATATTTCAACTGGGTAAATGAAACCTAAAACGACAATACTTTGCAATTTAAAGTGCTTTGTGAATTTAGAAGTTGATAAATTGCCATTGGAGCAGAACCAAGATTGGTATTGAAAATGGCACAGCATGGCAAAGATCCCATTTCCTTTATTAAAGTAGAAGCTTCTAGAGGTCAGGATCAGTACCAACTTTTATTTGGCATAGCATCTAAAATAAAGATCCTGTGCCTGGTGCTGTGGAATAGCAAGGAGGGAAATATTATTTCCAATGATAATTTGTTCTTCTTTGTATTGTACCTTGCACATAGTAGACACTTAATATAATACAATATGCATTTATTAAGTGCCTACTATGCCCAGAGATACAAATAAGAAAAAGAAAGGCAGTCCTTCCCCTGGAGGAGCTTATAATCTAATAGGGAAAACAGTGCACAATAGGAAGCTGAAAAAGTGGGGAGGGGGCACCACCAGCAGGTACCCAGCGTATGGCATATTTAATAAATGATTGTTGAATTGAAAGCAATAGCTGGAATGTAGAGAGTACTTTAAATGTTGTAAAGTGCTTTATGTGTATTACCTTATTTGAGCTTCACTGCCTTCTGAAAGACTGTTGGTATTAATTATCCTTATTATCTCTAGTTTATAGATGAAATAACTGAGACTAAGAGAAATTGTGACTTGCCCGTGGTCATGCATCTAGTATCAGAGATGGGATTTGAACCCAGGTCTTCCTAACTCTAGGTCTAATACTATCCATATACCTGCTTGAGCAAAGTTTTTGAATAAATAAAAGAATGAAAAAGATGTTATGGGAGATGAGCTAAGTTTTCTGTCATCTGAAACCTCATATTCATTTTTCTCAGATTGATTGAAAAGATATTATTGAAATAATGCAGAACCAGAAAGAGTTATTATTGTGTATGTCAACCAACAATCATGACTCCACAAGACATGATTAGTAACTTACTTTATTACAAAAGAAAGCAGAAAGAACTTGCATGGCAGAGCTCCTTAAGCCAAGTACGAAGAAGGGCAAGTCTGGGGGCCCTCTACACATATTATCTAAGAGGGCACCCCCTCTCTCAAAGTGTTATGTACTTAAGTGTTTACGTGGAGAGTTAAAGTTCTATCGACCTAGAAGCAAATTTGTACATTTGTTCTTAAGGCATGCAGTATGCTGGGGCCAGAAAAAAAAATAGGAACTTGCTCATTTATGTTTAATTTCACAGAGTAGCCTGTGTTTTAATTATGTTACATAGTTATCAGTTCTGATCAGGCTTTAATGGCCATGAATTTTTCATGTTTTTTATCTATTTGACAATACCAAGACTGTAGTTTTATCAAATTAAAAGAAGACATTTGCACCTTCTGTACCTTCATGGTGAGTTTTAAGGCACATTTAATTATTTTAGAGGGAAGGAGAGAGTGAACTGTTATATCAAGGGGAAAAATTATTTGCTGAAATTAACATTTTTTCCCTGTAATTTTTTCTTCCTTTGAAGGAAGCCATTGGACCTGGAGGCCTCTGGTTTCCCCACCCCTGTCAGTCAAACGGCAGCAGTTGAGAACCTAGAAGGCCACATATGGCCTTGAGGCAGCAGGTTCCCCACCCCTGCACTGGGCGAATAGGTAGCATAGTAGATAGAGTGCTGGGCCTGGAGTTAGGCAGACTTGAGTTCGAATCTGTCCTCAGATGCTAGTTATTTGTCCCTGGGCAAGTCACTTAACCACTGTCTGCCTCAGTTTCCTCATCTGTATGGAAATGAGGATAATAATAGCACCTACCACCTAGGGTGGTTGTGAGGATCAAACAAGGTAATATTTTTAAAGTACTTAGCACAGTGCCTGGCAAATAGTATATAAATGTCAGCTGCTATCATTAGCTTTTATATGAGATCAATAAGAAGTAGCATAGTATATTGGATAAAGGGCTGGTCTTGGAGTCAGGAAGTTGTTGTTTTTGACCTGTAGCTGTGTGACATGTAGCTACATGGGCAAGTCATTGGATCTCCTAATGCCCCAAGATGAGTTGCCCTTCTGTAACAATGAAGGGAGTTTTCCCACTAGGGAGTCCCTAAACTGATAAAAAAAAAAGTCCAGTTGCCCCTTTTCACCCTCTCCCCCCTCCATGAGTTAAGTGATACTGACTTATTTTAAAAAATAAGACAACTCAGAATTTTCCACCGTGATGTATTCATAAATGGTTTCAAATCTAATATTGGAGTGACCTCTATAAAATCCCACAACCTGCTTTTGACTTCAATTCCTAAGTAATTGAGTTCAGATGGTTAAAAGATAGGAATAGGCAGTTTTCAAAGGAAGAAATCAAAGCTATCAACAACCATATGAAAACATGTTTCACCTCCCTAATAATTAGAGAAATGCAAATTAAAGGCTTTTCTGCTTTTTGTAGCATCTCTCATATATACCCCCTTCTCTCCTTTGACACTTGCCACCAACCTGGTCCAGGTCCTTAACACCTCCTACTTGGACAACATCCTAGGGCTCCCTTCCTCAGATCTCTTCCTAGTCCCAGCCTTGCTGTATTGAGCCATCAAATTGATCTTCCTAAAGAGCCATTCTGACCACGTCACCCCTCCTATTTATTCAGCTCCAGTGGTTTACTGCTGCCTCTAGGATTGAATATGAAATATAAGATATAACATCCTCTGTTTGGCTTATAAAACCCTCTATTACCTGGCCCCTTCCTGTCTTTCCAGTCTTAGACCTCATATCCCATGCCATCTCCCTGCCATGTTTTCTGTGATCTTGCAACACTAGCTTCCTTCTTGTTCCTTGAACACAATATTCCATCTCCCAGTTCTGGGAATTTTCACTGGTTGTCCCCCCATTCCTGGAACGCTCTCTCCTTATCTCCTCCTCTTAGCTTCCCTGACTTCCTTCAAGTCTCAGTTAAAATCCCACCTTCTAGAATCAAGAAGCCTTTCCTGGTCCCCCTTATTGCTAGCACCTTCCCCCTCTCTGCTATTTCCAATTTATCCTGAATGTATCTTGTTGTACACATTTACATATTGTCTCCCCCATTAGATTGTAAGCTCCTTGAGATCAGGGACTGTCTTTTGCTTTTCTTTGTATCCCTAATGCTTAGCACAGTGTCTGGCACGGAGCAAGAGCTTAAGAAATGTTAGTTGAGGGGCAGCTAGGTGGTGCAATGGATAGAGCACCGGCCCTGAAGTCAGGAGGATCTGAGTTCAAATGCAGCCTCAGGCCAAACATTTGACATGTACTAGCTGTGTGACCTTGGGCAAGTCACTTAACCCCAATTGCCTCACTAAACAAAAAAAAAAAAGAAAAAAGAAATGTTAGTTAACTGACAGATATCCATCAGATTGGCAAAGATGACAAAGAGGAAAATGACAAATGGCTGTGAATTGGTCTAGCCATTCAAGAAAGCAATTTGGAACTGTGCCCCCAATTTTACTAAATCCTCTGTATCTTTTGACCCAGTGATACAACTACTAGGTCTATGCCCTCAGAGAGATCAAAGAAAGAGGAAAAGGGGCCAATATGTAAAAAATATATGTATAGTAGTTCTTTTCATAGTATACCCATACTGGAAACTAAGAGGGAGGGGAGTAACCTTCCCATTGAAAAATGGCTAAACAAATTGTTGTATATAAATGTAATGGAATATTATTGTGTCATAAGATTAATGAAATAGATTGCAAGGAAACTGGGCAGACCCTCTATGACCTGATACTGATGAAGTGAGCAGAGCTAGGACAATAGTGTACAATGATAGCATAAAAAGAAACAACTTTGAGCCCTAAATCACACAGTTTCTTTGATTATAGACCATGAGTCCAAAGGGCTGAAGATGAAATTCACCACCTACTTCCACCCAGAGAGGTGATAGACTTAAAAGGGAGAGAAAAGGGACTTACATTTTTGGACATGGCCAACGTGGGAATTTGTTTTGCTGGTCCATACATATTTATTTTGAGGGTTTTGGTTTTCATTTTTAAAAAAAATACTCAATGGGGGAGGGGCAGGGAGAAGGAAAAATAATAAAAACTTGTAAAATTTAATTAAAATTAAAAGGAATTAAGTTTATCTTCATTTAATTGTCATGAGTAGTTTTATGAGGTGGTTTTTTTTCCCCTTACTGTGTGTTTGTGTGTTACTTTCCTGTGCACAATTCCTTAACCACATATGACAGAGTATATGGTGTGGTCTCCTTTGGTTTCATCAGGCAGGGCATTTCTGTTGCTTGAAGTTAGTCTGTGTGGGTTCCACATTTAATTCCTTTGAAGGATAGAGGAAAATTATTTAACTCCAGCCAAACACTTTGGCAGCATTTCAGTTCAAGTGACCTATTTTGTGACCAAATCTAATCTCAGTGGAGAAGACAGATAGTTTAGATTTCAGAAATTTCAAAAATCTTGCCAGGCCTAAAAATTTGATGTTGACTCAATGACATAGAACCCTTTCATGGTTACAAAATAGGAAATTTAAATATTTTTGCTGAATTTCAATATTTCCCTCAAGTATCTTGTGGTGATTTCTTATGTTAACTGTCAGATTTTTAGGTGGGATTGTTTCTGGAACTAGAGAGAATTAGGTCTAGGAAGAAGATCGAGATATAAGCTTAGGTCTCCAAGAATGACAGACTGATTTGAAAGATCTTTTGAATAACCTTTCATTCTTTCCCCTCCACCTGTCTTACAGATGAGCAAACTCAGGCTAGAGAGAGGTTAAGTAATGGAGCCCAAGTCCACACTGCTAGTTATTAGCAGAGCCCAAACTAGGTCAAATTCAGATGTTTTAACCCCTTGCCCAGTGCTCTTTTCAATACAACACAATGGCAGATGAGAGTGTATTACAAGCCCCCAGAGTTTATAGAAACTTATTTTGTATTATAACTGAAGATTACTTTCTTTTATGAGAGACCCACAGGGTCTAAGTTGATTTACACTTCTTGGAGGTCAGGCCAGGAAGGGAGGTTACTGGTTAGGAAAGTAAAAAGGAAGCAAAGACGCTAAAGGTTAAGTCAATACGGTTAATACAGTGAAAATGGATTTTTTTAATAGATTTTTAAAACCATGAATTTGTCCCATTTGGGTCCTTGTTTGCCAAAGACTTTATTTTTTGCAGCTCTAACTTATAAGAGCGCTGCTGAATAAAAAAGGTTAAGAGCATTCTATTTAGCCATAATTAGCCCTTCATTGTGTCTATCATACAATTGGCTGTTAAATTTTCTAGGGAAAAAAATAATTGAAAAGATAAAAAATATTTACATTTACTCTAACCCTAATTATCTCTTCCTAGTAGAGACTATCTCAGACAAGTTTGTTCTGAAGCATCTCCTCAACTAGGAGAGAGAGCAGTGAAATGATTTGTAGGGAGGAAATCGTTAAATTTTATGCACATTGTGTAATTTTGAAGACCCTTGCTGTGGTCTTGACCGCTCCTCTCCAAGATTAATATTTTAGTTTTTTGTACTTTAAGGTTTTCCCAGGATAAAAGAAGAAAACTAAATTTTTAGAGAACTATGTATTTTAATGACTTTAAAAAAAATTAATATGTGGTTGTACATGTGTGACCTAAGTCAGATTGTTTGCTATCTTGGGGAGGAGTGGAGAGAGGGAGGGAGGGAGAAAAATTTGGAACTTAAAATCTTATAAAAGTGAACATTGAAAACTATCTTTACATATAATTGGAAAAAAGAAGATACTATTAAGCAAGGAAGAAAATAAAAGAAAATTGGTAGAATAGTATCCTGTAGCCACAAAGAGACGTTAGAGATTGTGTTTCGTTTACCAAGGAAATCCTGTGTTCTTCCTTCAGTGGTCCTGGTAACCTCAGAATTGCTTTTGTCCCCTGCTGTACTATATGTGGAAGAAACATTCCACATTCTGGCGTTGAATACAAATCTGCCAGAGATGAAATTAATTAAATCATTCTAATTACTTTATAATAGTATTTACAAACACGACAAAATTCCACAGTAAGATAAAAACATAGTAACAGAATTCAGGTAACAGTTTTGATTTACCAGATAGAACAATCATTTTACTTTTTTATTTTTGTTTTCCTAAAATCATTATATGCCTCTTTTAACTACTTCCTTCAAGAATTCTTCTTTCCACCCGATCAGAGGCAAATTTGAGATACTACTTTTAATTGGAAAAATCAAAATATTCTTCCTTCCCTTCCTCTAATTATTTTCAGGGAAGACTCTTAGAAACTGCAAGATTTCAGTGCCAGGACATTGTTTTGGAAAGTTTTCTTAATCAGATTAAATCAAGGACTTCAGGTTAAAGTAATAGTCTAGTAGTCAGTTATGTTATATAATCTAAAGAGGAGACAGGGCCTGCATGGGTGAAGGGGTCTCTTAGTAGACTGTTATATGTTTACCACAAATATTGGAAAGGCAAATGGGCTGTCCCGTGACAATCACTGCTGGTGAGATTCTTGCCAGAGTCCTTGATAGGTTGGTTCTTTACCTGAAAGATGGTCATCTACCTGAGGACTAGTGTGGCTTCAGAAAGGTCTGAGGAACAGACGATATGGTGTTTGCTGCCCAACCACACCAGGAGAAACGCCAGGAGCAGAGCAGTCTGTACACCACCTTCCCGGATCTAACCAAGGCCTTTCACGCTGTCATCATGAAGGCAGAATTTGGCTGCCCAGAGATGTTCATTAGCACTGTGTGCCAGTTTGATGATAGCATGCTTGCCGTGTTCTGGGTAAGGGACAATGCTCTCTCACTTTCCTAGTCACCAGTGGAGTAAAGCAGGGCTGTGTGCTTTCTCTTATGCTTTTTAGCATATCTTCAGCAATGTTAACTTGAAAAGGCTACATGCCAAGACTAAAGTGGAGGGAAAGTTGGTACCCAGCTCTTTGTTGGCAGATGATTGTGCACTCAGTGCAGCCTCTGAGGCTGAGCTGCAATGAAGTATGGATTGATTCTCTGTTGCTTGTGCTAATTTTGGCCTAACAATTAACACCAAGAAAACAGAGGTTCTCCACCAGCTAGCAACACACCATCCATATGTGGAACCATCGGCTACAGCATTTAGTGGTGACTTAGTGATTTTTTCAAACATAGGGAAATGCCAATGCCATTAAATCATGTTTTTCCTATTTTTTTTATTGTTAGATGGGTGCTTAATTTTTTTTCTTATTGATTAATTTTTAATATTCATTTTTTTAAAATTGTGATTTCCAAATTTTTTCTCTTCTTGCAGCCCCTCTCCCCACCCATTGAGAAGACAAGCAATAAACTTATTATACCATGTGATATCATGCAAAACATATTTCCATATTAGTCCTGTTGCCCAAAAAAGCAAAAAAAAAAAGAAGTGAAAAATAGCCTGCTTTAAACTTTGCTCAGAGTTCAGTTCTCTCTGGAGGTTGACAGCATTGTCCATCAAGAGTCCTTTGGAATTGTTGTGGATCATTGTCTTCATCAGAGTAATTAAGTGTTTCATAGTTGACTTCCATTACAATATTGTTCTTATTGTATACAATGTTCTCCTGGTTTTGCTCACTTCACTTTGTATCAGTTCGTTTAAATCTTTCCAGGTTTTTCTGAGACCACCAGTCTCACTACAGCACAATAAAATTCCATCACAATCATATACCACAACTTGTTCAGCCAATTCTCCAATTAATAGGTATCTCCTTAATTTCCAGTTCTTTGCCACCATTATTCCTACTTTTCCATGTTCAAGTGAAATTACTTTGTTATGAACTGGAAAAAATTTGTGTTTGAACTTTACTTTTACTTTGTTCTAAGGTACAAGACCAGGGTCAGGTTTGGGGAGACCTATGGAAATGTTTTGGTGACTGTCCAGAGATAACCTTTTTTTTTTTTGGTGTTATCTACAGGTTTTGGGGTTTTTTAAAAATTTAAAAAAAAATTTTTTTAGGCAATTGGGGTTAAGTGCCCTGACCAGGGTCACACAGCTAGTAAATGTAAAGTGTTTGGTCTGAGGCTGGATTTGAACTCAGGTCCTCCTGACTTCAGGGCCGGTGCTCTATCCATTCGCCACCTAGCTGCCCCTGTATCTACAGTTTTATTACAAAATCATTTTATCATGTAGTTAGTGAAAGCAATAGCAAGATATTACCAGTGCAGTTTCTGTAGTAGCTCTAATGTATTGCAGCAATTGTGTTCCTTGCTTATAGTCTGTTACCTCCAGAACATATAAGTTATCTGCAGGTGTTACTGCTGCAAATCTGAATTCATATATACTATTTAGGAAGAATCTGAGTGGTAAAAAATAGGTGAAAAGAACAGACTGTTTAGGGCCTTTAAAAATAAGCAAACGTGGTATTATTTATTACTCAACATTTCATTGAGGGATTGTTATTTTAAGGAATTATTTTACTTTAAAAAGACAGCCAAATTAGTACTTCTAGAGTTAGTCAGAATAGCATCAGTGCCCAAAGAGACAACCATTCTTAATTTTTCTCTAACATTACAATAAGTTTCTTGCATTGAAAGACTGAATCTTTTAAATTTGTGTACCCCTTAATAGTACCTAACACAACCCCTATGTATAAAAGATAAGTTTGTAAATATTACTCTGATGCCTCATTGTGGCACAGAGGTGACCTCTCAAAGGCTGTGCTGGGGCACACATTCCTGTTCTATCAATCTGCTAAGTCTTCAAGTACTAGCCCAATGACTGGGTTTGCTCTTAGGAGATTTACGGTAGAGAGGGTTGGAGGGTGGACACTAGGTGTTTAATTCTTTGACCGTGACAACTCATGAAGCAAAAAATGAATTCTTCTTTAGCGTACTTTCTTTTAAAAACATGTTTTAATAATGGTTTTCATCTGAAAATTTGGGTAAATTTTGTGATTTTAGCCAGGGCTGGTGTCCTCAAATTCAGCTAAGAAAAAGAAACTTTTAAAAATCCGTGGCTCACTCACCATTTATGTCACTTTGGTTGTCCTTGAGGGAGAGACTTGACCAGCTAATGCTGCTCTTTTCTCCAGTGTATGCATCATGTCTGATTGTGCCATTGTTTGAATGTCCTTCAAAACAAGGACGTGTGATGAGGCCTAGAGAAGTCAAGTAAGAGAGTGAGGAACAGAGGCTGAAGAGCCCTAGCTCTGCACAGGATTTTGTCTGCATCACCTGTGTGCCTCTGCTTACCCATTTGACCCGCCCTTAGCATGGTGTTTTCCTGTAACTGTCTAGCTCTGTTGATTTTTTTTTTTTAGCACTATTGATTTTTCCCAGCTCTACCCACACCTTCTTATTCTCTTTCTTCTGCTACTATCCCTTTTGGGCTATCTGGTTAGCCTAGGTCCCTTCACCTAGAAAGGGTGAAAGAAAATAGTAAGTCAGAAATAGAGTAACTGATGAGTCCAAAGTGCAACCTCCTAACACCAAAAGAATTTTACCCCCCCCATGTGTTGTCCAATTTACTTGTGGTTAGTGTATTAAAAGTGTGCCTGGGGGTCTGCTTACCTCAGATTGGTACATTTATAAAAGGCTCCAGATTCCTTTATCATCCTGAATATAAAACTATTGGCCATTACCTCCTTTGGTAGAATCAGCCTGATGTTCTGGGCCTGGCTGGTTTCCCAAGACCATAATGTGAGTATCTTCATCCCCTGGGGCTAGAACCAACATTGAGCCCCAGATGGCAGTGCAGGGGATTCTTACTAGTCTCCTTGTATCCTATGTGAGTCAATATACCATCAGTGGTTTGTATTCTATCAATGAACCTTGTAGGTAGATAAAAGGAATTTGGAGCTGACTTCCTTGAAAGCCACAACCCAGCTAGGGCAAACTCCTTTTCTTTTTTTCTCCTCCCCAGGAGGCTATGCTGTGAGAAATGCTATAGGCAAAATTTCTTAAATAACGAATGGAATTTTAGTCACCCAGATGACTTATAAGTGATTGATTCACTTCAGTCTTTTATCATTTTGTATATCTATATGGGAACCCTGAAGTATCCCTGTCAAAGGAGAATCATTTTCATTCCTAATGATGAATAAGATGCCTTGTAGAGGTCAGGATGCTAAGAAAGGAAACCAAAGAAAGGGAGACTTAATGCAAGAGGTTCTTTCTTTCTCTTAATCCTGTCAATACCCATCATAGAGCCTCAAATTCCTGTCTTTACGCTCTCCTGGTAGGTACTCAGTGGCAGGGATTGTTGGGGGAGAATTCATTCACACTCATCTCTGACACCTTTCCAGTTGCATTTCTACTCTTGTTGTATATCGTCTTAATGCTTTTCATGTAGGACGGGGTCAGGCTTCCAAATATTCCATTGTGATAAAAGTAAAAGGAAATATAACAGATTAGCCTTAGGTGATTGTGGGATTCTCTTAGCTTTATAGTGTTAAAATTTTTTAAAAATCCATTTTTCAATAGGCATTTAAAGCTTCCTTTGACCTTCATTGTGGTATTATTAACATCAAGTTGCTAGTTCTGGAAACTGTATTTAAACAGGAGTACTTTTCCTTTAAAGAGCTCAGTGTACTTTGTGAGCCTTATCTCATTAATCCTCACAATAGTTCTATGAGATATATATAGGTCAGACTTGAAAATGCACTGTAATCATTCTTCTGAATTCCAGTATGCCTAATCCCCAGTGTTTAGATGAAAATCTAGCTTTTCCTAAGAGTCCTTCCTCACCTGGGTGGACCTCTAAGTTTTGAAAGAATGGCAAAGTGTGAAAGCCATGCCTTCTATTTGAAAAGTCATATCCCTTTCCCCCTATTCTTCACTTGTAGCTCTAGGCTTTCCTACCAGAATCTTTGAGACAGCAGAGGGGAGACTGGTTGCCGTCCTGAGTTGTTTCTCTGCTATTACAGAAACACTTTTCTCACTTCCCACTCTGAAGTTAATGAAGGGGGAAGATCATGGGGTAGAGACCTGGGAAGTAGAGATCATTTAGTCTTGTCTCCCTCACTTTCAAAGGAGAAAAACAAGGTCTGTAGAAGGGACATGAGGAGAGTAGAACACAGGCTGATGACTGCCATATTGATTTTGCTTTCATTAGTCCTTTGTACCCTGGTCTACCAATTTGGTCCTACCCCATATTGCCTTGGGGAAGTAGGTAGCCAAACAAGAGAAATTAAACATTTATCTGTGCTTTGAAATAATTATCTGAAATAGAAGAATGTAAGACACTGTGTATAAATGCCTTTGCTTAAAGGCATGTAAGTGGTATAATCAGTATTGAATAAAGTATAACCTTCCTGACTCCAAGTTCTAATATTGTGTTAGTCCGTGAGACTCTCATATAAGCTTCATATTTACGTCATTATTTTCTTCTTACTGAGATCTGAGTTTGATTATCCACTTATTGTCATACGTTGTGTGATTGTCATTCCATCTGGGAGAGTAAGATTTATAAGGTACTTATAAATAAATATAAACAAACTGTATACTTATGAACAAATAGTAATTTGTTGAAGACTACATGGGGTAGTGGACTGCAAAGTCCGTGAGCCAGTCAGTCAGTAAACACTTATTAAGCACTATGTGCCAGGCATCCTGCTAAGTGCTGGGGATACAAAAAAGAACCAGAAACAGTTCCTGCCCTTGAGGAGCTCATGATTTAATGGGGAGGGAGGAAGACAGCAAGCTATTAACAGGATAAATAAGAGATCATCCACAGATGTAGGGCACTAGAATTAAGAGGGATTGGGAAAGACTTCCTGTAAAAAATGGAATTTTAGTTGGGACTTAAAGGTAACCAAGGAAGCTAGTAGGTAGAGATAAGGAGAGAGAGCATTCCAGGAATGGAATTGGAATGGGACACAGCCAGAGAAAATGCCCAGAGCTAAGAGATAGAGTGCCTTGTTTGAGAAACAACCTGGAGGCCTGGAGTCACGGGGTCGTAGTCAGCAGTACAGTATGGCAGGCAGATAAGCTGGTTGGATCAGTTCACAACTCCACCAGTAGTGCACTAGTGTCCCAGTTTTCCCACATCCTCTCCAACATTTATCATTTTCTTTTTCTGTCATGATAGGTGTGAGGTGGTACCTCAGAGTTGTTTTAATTTGCCTTTTCTGAATCCATAGTGATTTAAAGCATTTTTTGTGTGACTATAAAATACCTTTGATTTCTTCATCCAAAACCTACCTGTTCATATCCTTTTACCATTTATCAGTGACTTGTATTCTTATAAACTTTGACTCCTTTGAGAAATGAGGCCTTTGTCAGAGATACTTGCTGTAAAAATGTTTCCCTTCAGTTTTCTGCTTTCCTTCTAATTTTGTCTGAATTGGTTTTGTTTATGTAAAAACACTTAAATTTAATGTAATAAAAATTATCCATTTTACAGGATTTTTCTTCCAAGTATAGTTTGTATTAGATTACCTCTGAGGTCTCCAGCTGTGATGTGAGATTCTGTGAGATGCCGCTGTGTTTTTGCTTTATGTTTTTGACTTTGTAGAGACAAGGAGTAAATCTGGGCTTCTGATACAATGAATCATTGAATAACTTATACAAAAAGTGTTTAGAATGATCTTACTCCCCCTTTAAAAATCCTGGTTAACTAGAGCTTGCCTTCTAGTCTAGGCTCTTCCGTTATCTTTCTGTGTGACCTTGGACAAATGCTTAATCTCTCTGGGCCTTCATATGCTAATCTTTTTATAAATTTTAAATTAATTTATTTTGAATTATCCACAATCATTTCCACAAGTTTTAAATTTTTCGACCCCTCTCTCCCCACAACACACCACTATCTGATGTAGGCTGTACAAATCATATGTTAATCTTTAAAATGAGGCTGGTGTGGAATGAACTCTTTAAGAGTTCCTTTTAGCCCTCAACATTTTGTGTTCTAGTCTTAAAAGTGTGCTCAACTTCCTCATCTGTAAAATGGGTATTGTAGTTACGTATGGTCCCCACAATACAAAGGTTATTATAAGGATCAGATAAGACAATATATATATATAAGACAATGTATATACTTGATGTAAAAATCGGCTGTACTAAGAGTTCTTATATATAGAAATTAATAATCCTAATAATTTACCCATTACAGATTGGTAATTTTTCCAACAGTTTTTTTTCCCTTAAGAAATAGACTTTCAGTAAACCTGTAGGAGAAAATAAAGAGGAATTTAAAATGCATGCAGATGATTATAGCAAGCTAATATTAATAATATTTGCTTCCCACGGCAAGGGTGAAATATCTGCTGTAGTGAATGTCGTGTAATTGGGACATGTAGCAAGATGTTTTATTGTATTATGAGGCCAGCCTAAAAGACTGTTTTTGGCAGACAGTTTGGTATTTACTTCCTTAACACCTATGATCCATTGATGTGTTTATAGATTGGCTCATGATGAGTCCAGAATTAAAAGAATTGTGCCTTTTTTTCTCTTTTATATTTTTAATTCTAAACTTAACAAACATCACGTCATATGAGCAGTTCCATGTACACTGTAGAATAGGAGATAAAAAGCTTTCTTTTCTTTTTAAGTACATAATAAGTTAAACATGTAACTTTCAAAGCTTTCCTGCTTGTCTGAAATTTCTTCTGGCCTACCTTTTCTTTTCTTCTCTTTTGAGAGAATGATGGAGCCCTATCCCTATTCCCCTTCTTTCCTGTGCCTCAGGTTCCTGTCTGCAAAATGGTGGTAGGGGGGATTTGGACTCGATGTCTTCTAAGGTCCCTCCCAGGTCTTAGAACTATGATCCTGTATCATCTTATGACCAGTGATCCAGGGGAATGTTTTTCTTTTTTCTTTTTCTTTTTTTAATCAGGCCCAGATCACATTTGCTGGATCAGAAGAAATTGCAACACAAAGGTGATGTTAATATACCTATAAATGTGTGAAGATGCCTTTAGATGTCATAGAATAGACCATACACTAATCACAAAATTCCTAAGTTGTGTGATAGTGCATTATATATTTATTTCCACAATTGCTTTTGTCAAGAGAACCTCAGAACACTTAGCAACCATAGTCTAATGAAAATGTAATCATTATTATTATACAAATGATTATAGTTCAGCCTCAAAGATTAAGCAATTTGATTAAGACACCGGAATGGTCAGTGGTAAAGCTAGAAACAAAGGAGTTTAGGACTCTCAGACAAGGATTCTTACGTCTAGAGCTGGATTTGAAGGGCTGAGTTGTTTAATGCTGTAAAATATCTCACAACATGTAAATTTTAATTACTTTTAAGGTTATATCAAGAGGTAGAGTACTTTTTCCATTGGCATTTATTACATGTAAAGATTCTTTTTAAATATCAGTTCTTTTAAATTTGGATTAACTTTTATTTAATATTTTATTTTCCAAAATTACATGTAAAAACAATTTTTTAACATTCATTTTTTAAAATTGTGAGTTCCAAATTCTTTCCCTCCCCTTCCCCTAATTGAGAAAGTAAGCAGTTTGATATAGGTGAAACATGTATGGTCATGCAAAACTTATTTCCATATTAGTCATGTTGTGAAAGAAAACACACACAAAAAAAGAACACACAAAAAATTTAAAAAATAAACTTTGATCCGCATTCAGATTCCATCACTTTTTTCTTTGGAGATGGACAGCATTTTTCATCATAAATCCTTTGGAATTGTCTTGGATCTTTCTATTGCTGAGACTAGCTAAGTCATTCACAGTTGATCATTGCTGTTACCTTGTACTGTTCTCCTGGTTCTACTCACTTCATTTTGCATCAGTTAATGTAACTCTTTCCAAATTTTTCTGAAAGCATCTTGCTCATCATTTCTAGCACAATAGTATTCCATCACACTCATTTGCCACATCTTATTTAGCTATTCCCCAGCTGATGGGCATCCCATCAATTTCCAATCCTTTGCCACCACAAAATAAGCTGCTACAGATATTTTTGTACATATAGGTCCTTTTCCTTTTATTTTACTTTTTTGCTTCTTTGGGATACAGACCTAATAGTGTTATCACAGGGTCAAAGGTTATTTGTAGTTTGTTAGCCCTTTGGGCATGGTTCCAAAATGTTCTCCAGAATGGTTGGATCAGTTAACAACTCTACCAACAGTGTATTTGTGTTCCAATTTTCCCACATCTCTTCCAACATTTATCATTTTCCTTTTCTGTCCTATTAGCCACTCTGAAAGATGAGAGGTGGTCCCTCAGAGTTGTTTTAATTTGTGTTTTTCTAATCGGTAGTGCAGCATCCACATTTTCTGATGTATCCTTCCATCCGCAGTTGGCAGGGAGTTACCTCCAATAAGAAAAAGTACAAATGACAGGAAAACAGCAAAACTAACTAACATATTTAAAAAGTCTGATGTTATATGTGGGTCTCTCTAATCTCTGCAAAGAGGACCAATGGAGTTGGACTGTTTTACAACTACACCAACAGTACATTTGTATGACCATCTTCCCCTAACCCCTTTAACATTGACTATTTCCATCTTTTGTCATCCTTGGCATTTTTCTGGGTGTAATGTGAAACCTCAGAGTTGTTTTAATCTTTATTTTTCTTCTTTTTAGTGATTTGGTGCACTCTTTCATATAGTGGTTAGTAGTGTGAAATTCTATTTTGTTCATATCCTTTGGCTACTTATTTATTGGAGAATGGCTTTTGATCTCATATTTCTGTTAGTTGTCTATTTAAATCTTGGACATAAGAACTTTATCCAGAGATATTTGATATAAAGATAAATTTCACATAATCAAAATGATCTCTTATCTTTGGTAATCATCTCTTACTCTTGTTTGGCTAAAAATTCACCTGTTAACTGTACCTCTGATTGTTGTATATGATTCTTCTGATTTGTTTGGATATGATCGGTAAGTCAGGTCATATATCCATTTTAGATTTGTTATGGCAAATGGTATCCCATCAAATAAATCCAACAAAATGTTAGCATACTTTATATGAAATGATTCTGTGGATAGAACACTGGACCAGAGTTCAAATGTGGCCTTAGACCGAACACTTGACACTTACTAGCTGTGTGACCCTGGGCAAGTAACCCTAGTTGCCAAAAAAAAAATGATTCTGTTGATGCTACTGTCACTAGCAGTGATGGATTTGCCCTACACCTTTTCATCAGTTCCTTATTTTAAGCAGCAGCAGGTACTCTTTCTTCTGACATGATTGGTGCAGTTTGTGTTCAGAAAACTGCAGAAACCAGGAGCTTCTTTAGCCGGGTCCCTTAAATCTTAAATCCCCTGAGTTATGGTTCTTCCCCCAAAAGAGTAACTCACATTTATATACCACCTCATTTTCCAGTGTGCTTTCCAGACAACACTGTGAAGTGAACAGCATAGTAAGTGGGAGTATCCCGTTATTACATGTGAGGGAACAGAGTATCAAAGTAGTTTAATGCCATCCCAAAGGTCATTTTACAAAATTATAAAATGATTTGTAAATGACAGAGCTAGGCGTTGAACATGGGCATCTGACTTCATCTAGGTCTCCTTCTACCATGTTGTGCTGTCTCACTAGCTAACTAACTAACATGGGTCAGATACTGATATTCTAGAAAAGAGTTCTAGCCCAAAGTCACACTTGTTTATAATTGTAAATGTTAGGGTTATTTCATCTGCAGCATTTTCTTTGGAGTAGTTCTCTCCAAACCTCCCCTTCTCTTGAGATGGAATATTTTAAAAAATATAAATTGTCACCTTTCTAAGATATTTTTCTTTTCAGGACTGCCCTGTAATATTAGAAATTCCAGAAATTCAAATAGTTGAGATGAGTTCAACTGAATAAACATTTATTAGGTACCATACTCTGTGGGAATCCTCATGTCCCTAGAGGCAGGGGATAAAGTGATGAAAACTAACACAAGTTTTGTCCTAATGGATAAATCATCTTTGGTAATGTAGAATTCCTTGTAAGGCACATGGTATTGTTGAATTTTGGGGCACTACTTGATTCTTTTCTCTGGCAAATTGTTTTTCCCCCCATTGGAAAGTAACCTTCCTGAAGGCAAGCACAATATATTTTTTTAAGGCAATTGGGGTTAAGTGACTTGCCCAGGGTCACACAACTAGTAAGTGTCAAGTGTTTGGTCTGAGACCGGATTTGAACTCAGGTCCTCCTGACTTCAGGGTGGGTGCTCTAAGAACAATTTTTTGATTCAGTTTCGGTGGTTAGCAGTTATACTTTCAGAACCCAGCACAGCTACTTGCTTATAGTAGGTGTTTTATAAATTCTTTGTGCATTTGTTGACAATCTAATAACATCCAAAAAATTTTGTTTCTCAACTTCTCGGTCACAAAAGAGAAGGGAAGAGAGGGAAAAGTTTGAAAAGAGATCTTTGTATTCCTCCTTCTCCTCTGAACCTAGCTAGTTCTGCCAAATTGGTCAGAAAATCCCTAAAGACAACAAAACCCTGGCAACAACTAACAGCATTTCTTTTGTACAATAAAAAATAATTACAAAGTGTTAAAGATGTGGAAACTTGGATAGCCTTTTCATTCCTCAGGGGTGACTCCAGCTGGATGTTCAGGAAGGAGTGTTTGCTGACCCTTTGAACGCATCTATTGTGTTTGGTTAATATTATATTTCCCTCTATAGTTTACTTCTTGGGTCACTGTTCCAAAACAAATCATCCAGTTTATCCAGCTAAACCAGGCTACATCCCATTTGTGTTAGGATTTCACATACAGTTTTTGTGTTTATTGGAACTACCAGAATTTTTTCTAATAGAGGGAAAATGCTTTTTGCTTTTGTTAGCAAAGTATCAATACATAAAGATGTAATGTCTTAATCTGGTAACCTTTTTCTGGTCTTAGTGTAGTTGATATGAGAAAAAGTTTACTGGTTGAAAACTTGAATTGGAAACAATTATAATGATCTTTTCCATAGATTATTTTAATAAATCAAAGGAATAGGGACATTTTCCACTTGAGAATATAATTGGCATTTTAACCCACTCCTGGCTTTTCACAATATGTTTCCATCTTTATATCATTACAAACGCAATCTTTTAAAGTCATGTCATGTGGTCCATTTTGCACATATTATTAAATTTATTAATGATAACATTTCTTGATAAAAACTCCTTCTTACTAGGGATGGATCACTGAGTAGGGGAGGGACACATTCAGAAATGAAGGTGATGTAAAAAACAATAAAAATTAAAAATGTGGAGAGAGAGAGACTGGTCATAATGATTAATTTTGTTGTTTGGATTGTCAGAGTAGGTGGTGACTAAGGAAGGAAGGGAGGATCTCAACAAAAAAGATCACACTCAAGTGTGTATTGTGGCTTTTTTAAACTACCTTCCCTTCAGTAGATTGAAAGAGAAACCTAAACCCACAAGGACTATGAAATGTTTACACAAATACTGTTAATTGCTGTTTGTTCTATGCCCCTAAGCCTCCTAAAATTAATTACCAAAATGCCTATTTTTTACTAGTGTTCAGAATAATTTAATTAAATCATTGCTTTTTAGGTTCTTTGACCATAAATATTTCTAGTGATTTCCATGGGGGGAAAATTTCAGGTTTTTATGGAAGAGGAGACAATTTGTTATAAGTGGGTGCTACACAGATCCATTGCAAGTAGGAAGCCTCCTTTTTAACTTATGGTAACGCCCTTTTCTACAGACAGTCCTTCACTATTTGGCCAAGGCTGGCAATAGTCCATTACTTAAACTGTTGAATTTCCAGGGGTTGACAGGATGAAGAGGAGCAGATGGAAAGCTCCTTTCTTACATTGTCTCTTAACCCTCATTCCCCCCTTTCGGTGGAGAACGTCTTTCTTCTTTATCCTTCCTTCATCCTCCACAGTCTTGCCCATGCCTGTGGCTGCTTTTACTTCTTTTCTGGTTATTTTTTTCCTCAATGTGAACAAAAGTGGGGTATGAAAATATCTGCCAACCTCTTGAGGGATCCCCTCCCTATGTCTTTGAAGCCTCTTGTCAGCGTTCCCCCACATGTGGCTGGTGTTTTCTTCACTCCGGAGATAAAGATGCTGAGAGCTGCTGCTGACTGTAGAACATTAGGTCTTGAGATGTTTCATACGTACGTACGTATATACATACATACATACATACATACATACATACATACATATATATTTTGGTGTGGCAATCAGGGTTAAGTGACTTGCCAGGATCACACAGCTAGTAAGTGTCTAGTGTCTGAGGTCAGTTTTGAACTCAGGTTCTCCTGACTCCTAGGCTGTAGTTCTATCCACTGCGCCACCTAGTTGCCCTTGTTCCATGTGTGTGTGTGTTTGTGTGTGTGTGTGTGTGTGTTGTGTGTGTGTGTGTGTGTGTGTGTGTGTGTGTGTAAAATTTATTTATTTTTTTGCTTTTTTGGTGAGGCAGTCGGGGTTAAATGACTTGCCCAGGGTTGCATAGCTAGTAAGTGTCAAGTGTCTGAGGCCAGATTTGACCTCAGGTTCTTCTGTTCATGTATATTTTGAAACAATTTCTATGGTTGCATCAGGCCCCTGGGGGTCTTTGATAATAATTTAGATAGATGATTTGTAACAGTCTGCTGTTTTCACAAGGATAGTTTATTGCTGGGTGATTTTTTTTTAACTAAGAGGAAGTTTTAAAAATATTTTTGAAAGAAATTGAAAAAATGTTATATGATATTTTGAGGGAAAATGCCAAAAGCCTCCTTTTTTGCATTTATTCAAGAAATGTTCACATCTTATATGAGCCATAGATACTTAACCATGTAAGATTAGTAGTTAAGGATCCCATGCTAGTAGGGAGAAATTATACCCATGTACTGCAAACCTCCAGGTTACTCTAATATAGCTTGTTTATTCTTTGTCTGTGTGTATATGTAAATCTGGAAACTAATATTTTTATACACAAGTAATTAGAATTGGGTTATGATATATATATATATATATAGATAGATAGATAGATAGATAGATAGATAGATAGATAGATAGATATAGATATAGATATATTGCCAGTATATATAAAAATTTATCATTAAAAAGCCTTAATTTTAAAATTCGAAGTTTTCATGTGCTGGGCCCCAGTGCCAAAGGCTGCCTTATTTCTGGTTTGGGGGGCATGGGATTATTATAGTTTAGAAGAAGCCTTAGTCCTTTATTCTGCCCAGTGGTAACTTGAGAGGGGACACAGAAGAAAAACATTTCTTCTACTTTTGTATGATTGATCAGAGTTTGGATTAATATACAGAAAGAAAGGAGAGTCGTAAACTGTGTTAAAAATTGCAAGACAAACAGGAAACTCTATTGTAAGTGTGAGAACAGATTTATATCCCCCAGGGTTGGACTAATGAATCTTAAGCTCTAGTTTGATGCTTCTGCTTTATCTGCACGAAGAGTTCTCAAAGATGTAAAATGAGATGGTAGATCGATCCAATGAAGGAGCCAGCTACTGGTAATCAAGAGTAGACAGGAGACAGGTGGTTGTGGCTTTGGAGAGAGGCTTTGTTAGCTTGTGGTGGCAATAAATCCAGAGACGGTAGCTCTGGAAGCACTGTTGTGGAGCCATTTGGGGTTTTCTTGGCAAAGATACTAGAGTGGTTTTGCCATTTCCTTCTCTAGCTCATTTTACAGATGAGGAAACTGAGGCTAACAGGGTTAAGTTACTTGCCCAGGGCCACACAGCTAGTAAGTGTCTGACGCTGGATTTGAACTCATTAAGATGAGTCTTCCTGATCACCAATAGATGCTAATAGAACCCAAAGCTCTATCCACTGCACCACCTAGCTCCTCCTCTGGAATTACCAGCGACAGAGGAAAAAAATGTAGGCTGCATGATTTTCTTGCATTTGAGAAGAAGATAGCATCTAATATTTGAATAACATTTTTATTCATTACTTAGAAGAACTGGGAGGTGCAAACTTAGAAATTTGAGTAGCGTCAGCCGTTAGGTCTGTGTTGAGCTTGACTGATGAAATCAAAGTCTAAGCGACTGAGTTTAGAGCAGAGCCCAGTTCCAGTGGGAGTAGGTGAAGATTTTATGGTGCTCATGTTGGAATTCATATTACATAATAGTGCTTTTAAGTTTGTATTAATAATTGACATTTACATAGGTCGGTTTTGAGATTAGAAAAGCATGTTACATCATCTTCTTTGATCATCACAACAACCCACAAACCCAGTGACTGTAAATAAAAATGTCAGAGATGTTTCAACTGGAAAATGAAATATGCCAATGAGGACGCAAGAGGAAAGTTAGGGTAACAAATGACAGCCTGTTGCTTGCACCTGTGTAAGGTCAAGTGATGACAGTAGAGCCGAACTCAGTGATAAAGCTCGTTTTAACTTGTGTCTCTGGACTGTAGCTTGTTGGCTCTTTGTTGTTTGTGAATTGCACAATAATATTCTGTTACATTTGTCTATCAGGATTTGTTTAGCCATTTTCCATTTGATGAGCACTTTTTTTGCCAAGCTTTCTTTCAACTCTCTCCCTTCCGCTACCGGCCCCTGTTTCTTGGTGTCTTAGGAGGTGATGTAATGTTGTAATGTAATCTTCTCTGTAGTATTTTATGAATGAATTGGCTGACCTTGGCTACTGTAGCTCTGATTAAGGTGGTCTTTAGAGCCTTCATAAGATCATACATTTAGGGCTGAACAAAATCGTAGAGGAACCCTCCTGAAGAGTGATTCCTCCCCCAGGTCTGTTTGACTGGAGGTCAATAAATCAAGAGGCCAGGCTAGAAAATAAAAAGTTTAAGTAGCATGGGTAGATGGGCAGTTGCCAGGTGGCTAGCCACTCCACAGAACAGGATTAGGGCAGGCAGCAAAAGGAACCTATCAGGTGGGACTACCCAGCAACTTTCCTTATTTGGGGCTGAGTAATAGGGACAGGATGTCATGTGATGGGAGGGGGTGGAGGATGTCTTGATTTTGGACTGTAACTTGCTAACCTTGGTGCCTAGGATCAGGTCTGTTCTGGTTGGGAGTGTTTTCCTGTAGTTAATCTCAGCAGACCATCTTGTGGGGGGGGGGAGATTTCATTCTGTACTGAAGGTTTAGGTGGGACCTGAGGTCTGAGATAGAGGAGGGTTCTCCCTTTGAGACAGGAATACAGAACCTTGTTTACACTGCCGTGCAAGCTATGGTGTCCCATAGGTATGAAATGACAGAGCCAGGATTCAAACCTTTGACTCAAAATCCAGCACCCTTTCTATTGTACCATGTCTTTTCTCTCATTATGGCAATTGGTTACATCTGTTACATTTCTGCATGAAATTGTTGCAATCATTGCTAATGCCCTTTTCCTCTGTTTCCCAATATTTGGCACAAACAACTTATTTAAACAGGTCAGGTTGGAATTGTTTTCATTGAATACCTACCATGTGTTTTTCTCAGTCACTCAACATTTATCAAGTGCCTATTGTGTGCCAGGTACTGTCTTAGCACTTTACAAATATAATCTCGTTTGAGCCTCCCAACAACCCTGTGAGGTAGGTGCTGTTGTTATTCTTATTTTTAGTTGAGGAAACTGAGGCTGTCATTTGCCCAAGTTCATACAGCTTGTAAGGGTCTAGATTTGAACTCAGATCTTCCTGATTCAGGCCCAGTACACTCTCCATGGCACTACCAGCTGCCTCATTCTCATTTTACTCTTCTAGTTAGATATTTTTCTATTTGCTCTTGCAAGTAGGTGGTCTTGTTATATAGAGACAGATGATTTTGGAATGACTTCCACATCAGTAATGAATCATTTCCTGTCTATTGAAATATAGCTATTTTTTAAAAATGAAATATCATTCATATTCATTCATTGTCATTTGATGCCCACTATGAATTCTTTTCTTGAATAAAGTATTCTTGATGTGTAGGGCAATACTCTGTGCAGTCTACATTTACCCCTGAACCACATTTTCAACCATGTTTTTCATTGACTTTACCTAGTTCTGTTTTCACATTAATGTCACAAAAGATCAAAGAATATTTTGACTTAATTTTAAGGGTCTTACTGAATTCTTTGTAGGATTTCACTACTTCATCTTTTGTAACACATGTTAGTACAGAAGCTAAAAGTATTTTCATAATGATCTTTTTGCAAATATTTTCTCGTATACACTGAAGTGCAAGGTGATCAAGTGTCCCAAGAAATTATGTTTCTTGTATTTGAACATACAGCAAAAAAACTCCTTCCACCAATTGTAGTATTTGTCTTTCCAAGGAGAACCTATGAAGCCATCCCTCCACTTAGCTGCAACTTCCTTCTGTTTTCTGATTTTATTTATAATAATAATGGTACTTTGAGGTTTGCAAAACAAGCTACATAAATTATCTCACTTTATCCTCTTGACAACCTTTTGAGGTGAGTACTTTTATTGATTCCATTTTACCAATGAAGAAACTGAGACTGAGAATTTGTGATTTGCCCAGTACCACACAGCTAAGACAAGCCTGAGACAGGATGTGAAATCAGATGTCTTAACTCTTAAGCCCAACACGTGGTCCATTTTGCCTCCAGTAGTTTTGTCTCCTTAATGGCCCTTGGTCAAGGGTTTCACATCTAAAGACCCAATAGCTAAGTTAATGCTTATAGACAGCCTGAATTTCTGATTCTGATTCTCTGTCTCCTACCACTTTGTCATTATCACTGCAGAGGACTTAGGGTCATTTTGTTATTTTCTTTGTTTTCTTTGTTGCCATGGCCAAGGGATTCATGATTGGATGACCAACTTTCTGGTGATGAGCCTCCCCATCCTTATGTAGACTGGTCCTCACACCGGTCTGTTGCTAGGAACATACTCATCTTTCCAGTATGGTAGAATCTTGTGAAACTTGTCCACTCTTGATATAGCCTTCAGGGATCCTGGATCACCTCTATGCCACAATGAGGCATCCAAGGAGAACTTGTAGAGCACCTAACATCCAGAATTGATTCCCTACCCCTTGGACAGATTCAGATCAAACCATCCCTACTGTTGTTTTCTTAATCCTGTATGGCAGTGGTGTCAAACTCTTAATAGAAATGAATCCCTGCAGGCCACATTCTGACTTAGAAAATCACAAATTAACATCATCTGTGTTGTACTGTATTTTTATTTAATTTTGTTCAATATTTACCAATTACCTTTTATTCTGATTAGGCCTCACTCAGTAGTTTTGCCAGCTCTGGGTTTGATATCTCTCCTGTATAGCATTTATGTGAAAAATCCTCATCTCTTATTCTGCCCTCTGGCTGTAACTTAACCTGATTTAAACTTTATTTTCCATCATCTAACTATTGCCCACTTTGATGTCTCTGCCACCTGTAAGTTGAAGGACTTTAAGCAAGCTATGTGCCCTCCTTTTTAGTTTCCTTATCTATAAAGGGAGGGGAAGGTAGTAGATCTCCAAAGGTTCTGTCCAGCTTTGCCTACCCTTCTGTCCTTCCTTGATGTGAAAGGAAGACTATTTTTAGCGTGTTGTGGGTTTAAGTTGAAAAACTAAATGGGCATTTTACCCACCAGTTTGATAAAACCTGGGCCTTGGCTGAGTGAATGGAAAGGTTCAGTAACTGGTGTTTGGGGCTTGCTTAAAGAGCCATTCTCTCCTGGTTTGTTTCTCAATTTCCAGGTCCTTTCTTTGGCCTTTCTGGAAGTGTCCAGAGAGGGTGCTGGAGCTCTGACCCAGGTTGTTGTTCTCCTCTTGTCTACCAGATCTCTCGGTGATGTTCTCTCTTTCCGGGGAGTCTTGTTACCATCAACATTCAAATAAAAACCATTCCTTGTGGCTCTGACTTTTCAGGCTCGCTTTTTCATTCTGCTTTTAGAAAACTTAAGTTGCATGTTACGTGTTGCATTTCAAGATTAGCAGTGGAAAAAACAGGAATTGCTGACTTCCCCATAGAAGCCATCTTATTTGTTCTGCTTCTTGATTGCTGTGAGTGATGCCAGAGCTGGGGTGAATCAACAAAGCCAGTGTATTTATTTATTAAGGGCCTACTGTGTGCCAGGCCACTGTGGCATAGTGGATAGAGCACTGGGCCTGCTGAGTGCAGATTTGACCTTAGACGTTTCCTAGTTGCACAAATTACTTAACCTCTGTTTCCTTATCTGTAAAATGGGGATAATAATAGCACTTACCTCCCAGGGTTGTTGTGAAGATCAAATGAGATAATAATTATAAAGCACTTAGCACAGTGCCTGGCACATAGTAGGTGCTATATAAATGTTAGTTATTATAAGGATATGCCAGAATGAACCAGTTCTGACCTCAGGAAGCTTATAGTCTACCTGGAGAAATAACAATACGCAGTACTTTTAAATGAATGTTAAGTGATTCCCTCAGGCAGCTGGGGTAGGACGGTAAAAGAAAAGGCCTCATTTCCAGAGCTGGCACTTGAGCTGAATGAGTGGGCCAGCTTGGCAGGAATGGAGCCTTGTGTGAAAAGAGAGTAAAGTCAAAAGTCCTGGAAGGGTGGATTGGGCCCAGGCTGGGAAGGACTTCCAAAGCGAAACTCAGGTGTCTGTATTTGAGTCTAGAGGCTGTAGAGAACCCCTGAGTTAGGCCTGCTCTTTAGGAAAATCCCTTTGGTTGAAACCAAAACTCTACTGAGGAGGGAAAAGGAAAAAAGGAGAGAAAAAAGCATAAACGAGGGGGGAGGGGAATAGGAGGGAGAGGAAGACACAGATAGTAGTCATAACTGTGAATGTGAAGGGGATGAACTCTCCTATAAAATGGAAGTGGATAGCAGAATGGATTAAAAACCATAATCCTACAATATGTTGTCTACAGGAAACACATTTGATGCAGAGGGATACACACAGAGTAACGGGAAAAGACTGGAGCAGAATACATCATGCTTCAGCTGAAGTAAAAAAAGCAGGGGTAGCAATCCTGATCTCAGACAAAGCGAAAGTAAAAATAGATCTAATTAAAAGAGATAAGGAAGGAAACTACATCCTGCTAAAAAGCACCATAGATAATGAAGTAATATCATTGCTAAACATATGTTCACCAAGTAGTATAACAGCCAGATTCTTAAAGGAGAAGTTAAGGGAGATACAGGAAGAAATAGACAGCAAAACTATACTAGTGGGGCACCTCAACCTCCCCCTCTCTGAACTAGGTAAATGTAACCACAAAATAAACAAGAAAAAAGTTAAAGACATCAATAGACTCAGGGAGTCATATTACACAGGGTTGAGAAGTGAATCGTCTGGTATATTTCACCAAACTGAGATATACTATTAATATCCTGAAACCTCAGTATTCTTGTTTGCATTGTGGAGTAGAATTCATTATCATGTATCCAGGAGGCTGTAATTATATTTAAGGATCTAAAGAGAAGTGTTATGATGGTGGTCCCCTGGCAGGGACCCTAAGGGCATCATTATAGCCAGGCTCTGCTGTGTGCTTGTTCTCTCTCTGGAATGGACAGGTAATTACTGTCAGTGATTCTTTAGAGCTGAAATTTGAGGAGGTAGGTATTGGACAACAAAAGAAAAGTTTTCTGGAAAAAGGGAAAAAAAGAAATCTAATCACGTTACCATTAAAACTCCTAAAATGCTTTCGAAGCTCCAGTATTTAGTTAAATTGTAGTGGGGAGGGAGAGGAGATTTTACTAAGGGGAAACATATTGTATATTGTATATTTTTCTCCTTGGTAAAATCTCCTTTCCCTCCCCATCGCAATTTAACTAAATACTGTGAATTAAATGTGGTGCAGTTGGGGAAAGCTGGCGACTTTGTCCTGTTGACCCGGAGTTAGCCGTGCGTCCAGGCCGAGTTCTTTTAGCAGGCGTGGTACCTAACTATACCTTTACAATAGAAACATAGCTATAGGCCTTCTCTAAGGGTCACTAGGTGGTCCTGGGGATACACGGCCGGGCCTGGAGTCAGGAAGACACTTACAAGCTGTATGACCCTGGACAAGTCACTTAACCCTGTTTGCCTCAATTTCCTCATCTGTAAAATGAGCTAGAGAAGAAAGTAGCAAACCACTCCAGTATCTTTGCCAAGAAAACCCCAGATGGGGTCATGAAGAGTTGAACAAGACTGAAAATGACTCAACAGCACCTTTTGTAATTGCTTGAAGAGGCTCCGTAGAATCGCCCTGTACTTTCATGTCTCTCAAGGGTGGGCTTAGCTTTGTCCCCGGCAGTGTGTGATGTGGCTCCCTGCCACCAGACAAGGGCTGCCAGATGTCCCCTTAGCCGCTGGTCTGAACATGGCCAAGTCATGGGAGCCGTTGGCCTCTTGATGAATCCACCAAAGCAGTGTTATTCATTCAGATTGTTGTGGGTTTGGTATCCAACTTAACAAGGTATTTTGGATCAGATGGCTTTCAGAGTAGACCCAGACGTCTCTGGGGGATATTTGAACCTTAATTATAGTAGTCGGCCTATCTTTCACAGTAGAAATTGTTTGAAATGACCGGAACATTAAAAATCATGTATCAGCTTTTGTCAGTAACTGGAAACTGTTGGTTCTTGTTGCCAGAGTCCTCATAATGGAATCCTCTTGAAAGCACAAGGCTGACAGGCCTTGAAAGGCCAGAGTCAGCCTCTTCAAGAGCAAAGCTAGATTTAAACCATTTTTAGGGGTACTGGGCCCTAGCTTATTTTTTGAGGATGAAAGATTCTCTTTGGTACCATGAGGGAGTTAAATTAGCCCTTTGCCCTCCCCACCCAGAAAGAACCATGATGTGTGGAAGCACAAAACACCAATGCTCTCCCCAAATTGCCAGCCTCAGCTTTGTTCTGTATTGTGTTTAATTTCAGCAGACCTTGTCATGTAACTTATAAAACAATAACCTTGGTTCTTTGGCTGACCACAGCTAAAATTTGCAACCTCTTCCCCAGATATTCATATTTGAAGTGATAGGCTTATATTATGCAATATATATTTGTAGAAATGTCCTAATTTAAATTTTTTTTGTTTCTGTACACATTGAAAACAAGGAAGCAGGTGAAAATTCACATATTTGGCATCTTTCTGATATTTACTGTACATTATTTATACACCTATCTTTTTTATGATTCTTCTTCTCTTCCTAATCTTTTGCCTCATAGAAATGTTAGGGGTGAGGGGACAAGAGAATGCTGATGCACCATTTATGGCTCATTGTGGAGTAATTGGGCATTGATTGTTGTGAATTTGATTGAACTGCATCCAGCTGTTTGCTTTTTATTTTAATATGATTTGAGATAAAGTCTCCTCAACCTGTCTAATTCCTAGGGCATGAAGATGTTATCTCCATACATCTTTGCACAATCTGTTCCGTGAGAAATAAAGGCAAAGGGCATGTTTCCCATGTAGTGAGATGACACTATCGTCTTATAACAGTCCAAAACCTCAGATTTATGTTATATATATATATATATATGTAATATTATATTATATTTTTATTTATTTTATTTTTAATTTATGGGCTAAAACAATCATTTCCATGACATAGTATAATAAAAAAAGATTGCACATAAAACTGCAAATCTATTATGTATGACTGCTACTTCATTTAAATATATAATAAAGTCATATAAATTTCTTTTTTCTTTTTTTCCTTCCCTCTTCCCCTAGATTTATATTTTTAAAATGGCTCCTCCCATGTCCTGAGAGTGACATTCCACTTGTTATAAAGAATAAGATATATTTTATCTTATATTTTATGTTAAGAATATGGTTGTTTTCCAATTGTGCATTTCTAAAAGATGCAAAAGGACTAACTTACTTTTCTATCCTGATTTTGTCCATAGTCAAGTTCATTCGGGAAGTGACCCCATATATCAAGAAGCCGTCGTTGGTATCCGATCTGCCCTGGGAAGGGGTTACCCCCCAGTCACCAAGCTTTAGTGGCAGCGAGGACTCGGGCTCCCCCAAACACCAACACGGCACCAAAGACAGGAAGGTCATCCCTCTCAAAATGTGTTTTGCTACCAGGAACCTGAGTATGCCAGATCTGGAGAACAGGTGAGAGGAATATAATGGGGGAACAACAGACTACTTGTAAACTTGGGGAATGGGGGGAAGGTGGATCACAAACAATTGTTCCCAGGGCCAGAGTGGTTTCCCATGACAAACCCACAATTGGAAGATAGTACAATTCGGGAGTCCTTGGGGGGGGGGGGTCACAGGACCAGAGTTCTGTGGTGATGGGAACAAGCTGTGCAGTCTTTGATTCGCTTCACTTCGGGTACACAGGCAGAAGGGTGCCGGTGATTGTGAGCATTGTCATGGTTTGATTGATCAGTTTAAGCTGTATCGTGAGTCTGACTCAAGCTGGACAAGGCAATTCTGAAAAATCTGAGCTATTAGTATATTCATTACACATCATGTCAATTATTATAAAAATCGGAATTCCCTCCACATAGTAAACATCTGGTAAACATCTACTATGTGTCGGGTACTGCTGAGATACAAAGAATGGCCAGAGACAGCTCCTGCCCTCAACAAGCTTGCCTATCTTACCGGGAAGATGCCCACAAAAGACAGCTGTGAAAAGGGGGGAGGGAAGGACACTGTGGAGATGTCTGGAGGTGGCTGGGCAGTCAGGAAGGGCCAGTCCATCTTCAGTGATTGTTCAGCTGTTTATTTTGTTTTGCCTTTTTTCTGTTTTACTTTTTTCTTCTGTCTGTATTAGGATTCTTGAATACTGAGGTCAGGGTATACTAGCCATTGTAGTGGAAGGTCCTCCAGAAGACCTTGGGTTCAGTCATTTTACAGTCATGTCTGACTCTTTATAACCCCATTTGGGGTTTTCTTGGCAAAGATACTGTAGTGTTTTGCCATTTCCTTCTCTGGCTCATTTGACAAATGAGAAAAGTGAGGCAAAAAGGGTTAAGTGGCTTGCCCAGGATCACACAGCTAGTAAGTATCTGAGGCCGGATTTGAACTCAGAAAGATGAGTCTTTCCTGAGTTCAGGCCTGGTGCTCTACACGCACTGTGGTGCCACCCAGCTGCCCCACTGGAAGATCAGCTCTGGGTGGAGTGTGGTAGTTGTAAACCTGACCCCTCTTCCATGCAGAGTGGGGTTCTCTCTAAATGGTGCTGAGACATTCCTGAAGGTATGCTTAGCTCAGGAAATTGAGGACTCGGGCTGTTGCTCTGAATTCCACCTAGCTTGAGTACAGAGTAGCCACTAGGACTTGGGGGTAGGACTTTGGCTTGGCATATGGTAACAGATGTGCTATGGCCAGGTGAACCACTAGGGGGCGCTGTGGACAGCATGCTAGACCTGAGTTTAAATTTGGCCTCTGACCTGATCAAGTCACTAAACCGCCCTCTGCCTCAGTTTCCTCATATGTAAAATGGGGATAATTAGAGGTTAAATTGAGATAATGTTTGTGAAGCACTTTGCAAACCTTAAAATTGCTATGTAAATGCTATGTGTTGTTGCTAATGTTATTATCATCTCCCTTTGTTAACTGTTAAATAACCCACCAGTGAAACTAAACTATTAGGGAACTGATCTGAGTCAGGTCCAGCCTATAATATATACTGGTCATATATTTTCTCTGTCCGCTTATTTTTCCCTCTGTAAAATGTAACCACATTATTTATTTTCCAGTCCAACAAGCATTTATTAGCATGTACTTTGTGCTAGACAGTGCCCCACTCTATAGCTATAAGTAAAAAAAAAAAAATAGCCCTGCCCTCAGGGAGCTTGTAATCTTCTGGGAGATAAAACATGTAAACAGTGTAGTCTAGACAGGATCTTTAGAGGAGGAGGCAGCAAGTACTGAGAACTAAAGGGGTTTGGGAGAGGGTTCCAGCTGGGAGAAGGAACCGAAACCAGGAATTCCAAGAGGTAGAGAGGAGATGGGAGAAGGGAGTGGGAGAGAGATGGAATGTGAATAGAGGGAACACATACAGACCCAGTGAGAATGGGAGCAAGGAGGCTGCAGCCTTTTATCAGCTCAGGCAGCTGTGAGCCACTGAAGTTTCTTGAGCAAAGAGAGAGACATCATGGTTAGGCCTGTGCTTTAAGACAAATTGAAAATCTTCAGAATCACACTGAGCACTTTGGGAGGGAGCCCTTACTCTATGGCTCAGAATTTTCCCCATGCCAGCTTCAGTGAATATAAGCCCCGTTGGATTTCAGGTGTGAGCTGGTTTTGAGACTTCCCATCCACAGACACTGCAGCTTAAATCTCAGGTGTGTCAAAAATAGGAAAGACAAAAAAAAAAAAGGCCTGATGGTAAGTGCAGCTGCTAAAGGTAAAGCCTTGGGGAGCAAACCAGTTCAAGTAGGAACAGCGAAGAGGGCCAGGTTTTAGCAAGTCATCTGTCATCAACACATTCATTAGAGTCAGCTCTGTATAATGAGCTATATCACTGCTTAGAAACTTGATCTCTTACAGTCCTTTGCAGGAGGTATCCCTAGATGGTCTTGGGTCCTGATGATGATAATAGTAATAATAGGTGACTTTTTATACTGAGCTGCAAATACTTCACATAATTTCTTTTGAATCTTATAATGACTCTGTGAGAGAGATCCTTTTAGACGCATTTTGCAGATGAGGAATCCAAGACTTCAGTGGTGACTTGCTTGTGTCAAGGGTGGAATTCAAACCTGGGTCTTTCTCAGTTCCAGACCCTGAGATTTTTTTTCCATGATGTTGTTTCCATGAGGCTTTTCCTCCTGGATCAGCCACATAGCAGTTCTTCTGTCTGTGTCCACTGTCCCCTCTGCCATGGTCAGCATTTAAAACTGAAGCAGCTGAATCTCCTTGTTAGTGTTGTGTTGGGCTCTTCGTGATCCTGTAGGCCATAGCACGCCAAAACTTCCATGTAGTTTTCTTGGCAAAGATACTAGCATGGTTTGCCATTTCCTTCTCCAGCTCATTAGATAGATGAAAGAAATGGAGGCAGAAGGAGTTAAGTGACTTGCCCAGGGTCACACAGCTAGTACGTGTCCCAAGGTCAAATTTGAACTCAGGTCTTCCTGACTCAAGGCCCAGCGCACTATCTACTGTACCACCTAGCTGCTGTACTATTTGCCTATGGACATTAGCTCTGTTTTCCCAATAATCTTACACTATTTAGGGACCTCAGTGGTTCCCAAGCCCAGGAGAGAGGTCCTAGCCAGAGGGCCCCTGCTTGGAGACCCTCCCTCCCTCTCCAAGCCGCAGTGTGCAGAGAGTTCTCATAGTTAGGAAGTTTTTCTGCCAATGGAGCCCAAATATGTCTGCAGCTTCCACACATTCTCTCCTGCTGGGCCTGCTGGGCCAAAGTGTAATAGTCTGCTAATCCCTCTTGGACAGAGGCACCCTTCAAATCCTTGAAGAGGATGATTCATGCCCCAAGTCTTTTCCTCTCCAGGCTAAATATCACTTTCCTTCAGTTAGTCATCTTATGACTCTCCTGTCCTTTCATCCTCACCATCCCCCTCAGCTGCTGCTGCTTTCCTTTCCTAATTGCCTTATCTTTTTTTCAAGTGTTAAAAATGGTTTGTGAAATGTTTTTTTAAATTTTTAAACATTTTATTTATTTATTATTAATTAATTTTATCAACAATCACTTCCATAAGCTTTTGAGTTTTAAATTTTTCCCCCCCTCCATCCTCAATCTGATACAGGCTATGTATATACATTCCTATTAAACATATTTTCACACCTAATTGCCTTTTTTTTTTGTTAGGTAATTGGGGTTAAGTGATTTGCCCAGGGTCACACAGCTAGTAAGTCTCAAGTGTTTGGTCTGAGGTTGGATTTTAACTCAGGTCCTCCTGACGTCAGGGCTGGTGCTCTATCCACTGCACCACTTAGCTGCCCCTAATTACCTTATTTTTAAAGGGATTCTCGGGATCTGTCCTGCCAGTACCGATGTGGACAAGAAAATGTGAGCTTCTCTGGAGCGGGGATGGCCTCCTTGGGCCATTTTCTCCCTGACCTGAGCCCAGTGCAATTGACCCTGATCCCCAGTTCTGGACATGCAGTGTCACGGTGTTTACTCTTTGAATTTTGAGGTCCACTAAAAGCCCCAGATCTTTTTTTTACGAGAACTGTTGTCTGGCTGCGCTTCTTCCTACCTTCACTTATATTGTGATCTACTTTTATTTATCCCAAATGTGGGATTTGGGATTAGTTTTTTAAAAAGTTTCCTGTATTCTTTCTTCCATGGTTCTACTTCCTAGATCTCAAACACGTCATTAGGCATCAGGGCAAATGAGGGGTTCCTTCCAGTTTTCTCTGCTCCCCACTCTAATTTCAGTTTTCAAGACTGCTGTAATGTACCTCTAAGCCACTTTTAACAAGGGCTTCCCGTTAAGAAAGTGGAAGCTAGCTCTAGTGTCAAGAGATTCATGTAGGAGAAAATGGAGCTCGGTTTTTTGCCAGTGACTACTGTGGGCAATGTATATTTATTTAGCGATCTGTGTAGTTCAGAAGGAACATGCTGTTCTCATGCAGCTGCCTTTTGGAAATGCAGTGCTGTTTTCTTTGGGCGTGTACAGGATGCCGCAATAATCTTCCCCCTGGATACTTTCCATACAAAAGATAATTTGGGCTTTGTGCCACAGATAAACTAGTGTGGATGGAAGTGTTAACCTCCCAGTCTAGCCACTGGACTCAGCATTTGTCTTTAATTGATTAAATAAATGCTGTAGAAGTGTCTGGGAAACCAAAGAAAATCCAGGACCCCAGAGCAGCTAAACTTAGGGGGCCCTGTGCTCTGGGGTGCCTAGACCACAGCTTGATTCATCTGATCACAATGTAATTGTAATTCACAGAAAATTCCCAGTGGTTTGGCCCAAAGCCAATACCGCTCATGCTGTGGCTGTCTTCCATGCTTTCTTTCTCTTGCTCTCCTATGGGCTCCAGCAGTGATTGGCAGATTGCCATAGTGTATTTATTAGCGGGGTTTTCATTTGAACTGTGCTTTTAAAACAGTGGTAGGCTATTAAAAAAAAAAGACTTTGCTGTGATTCTCCAATAATATTAGAGCTGCATTCTAGAAGGAAAGATCTTTTGGATCCTAGGGTCAGTCCGGAGATGATTGATTGAGCCCTAGAAGAAGCCTTTGTATTTTATGTAATTGAATTTTCTGACTCAAGATCCTTTTCATTTAAATTTTTAAAAATGGGTAATTGGGGACCTGCCTACCTCATTAGCCCTTCGTAGTCCACTCATTTCTGAACTGTTTGATCAGACATTAAATCAACTGCTTTTGATTACTGAGATTCCTAATGTTTGGGAGTCTGGCATTTATGTCATGTCAAAAGAAACACATCTTAGAAGATGTGACCTATTCAGAGTTATATTGACATCTCTTTTTACATGCCAATCATTTCCCAATAGGGGCAGCTAGGTGGTTCAGTGGATAGAGCACCCGCCCTGGCATCAGGAAGACTCATCTTCACAAATTCAAATCTGGCCTCAGATACTTACTAGCTCTGTGACCCTGGGCAAGTTACTTAACCCTGTTTGCCTCAGTTTCCTCATCTGTAGAATGAGCTGGAGAAGGAAATGGCAAACCACTCGAGGATCTTCCAAGAAAACCCCACATGGAGTCATGAAGAATTGTACATGACTGAACAACAATAACCTTTTCCTGTATACCACCCTTCCTCGTAACAAAGGCTAACAATTAGGCAAAACTGACTGAGGGAATGCTGTCGTCTCATAGTCTTGGCCCCGTTCTGCTCACATAGTGCCCCACATCACCAGGAGGAGCAGACATGTTTCAGCAACTGTTCATCATTGCAGCTAATCAGAGTTCAGATGCCTGTTAATACTATTTTTCTTTACGTCATTGTAGTTATTGCATACGAAGCAGTTAGGTGGCTCAGTGGACAAAGTGCTGGGCCTGGAGTCAGGAAGACTTAAGTTCAAATCCGGCCTCAGACATCTGGCAGTTGTATGACCTTGGGCAAGCCACTTAGCCTCTGTTTGCCTTAATCCACTGGAGAAGAAAATGGCAACATCTATGCCAAGAAAACCCCATGGACAGCGCTGGTGTGCTGCGGTCCGCCAGGGTTACGAAGAGGCAGGTGTAACTGTGTGACTGAACAGGAACAAAGTTCTTAAGTATATTTTTTGCCTGCTTCTGCTTACTTCACTCAGTTATAACCTTTTCAATAACTTTGTTATATCCTAAAATAAGGATAAACTGATGCCTATATTTAGTGCTAAGTAGGTCGGTGGGAGGGGTGAAGGAAATTTCTTGTCACAAGTTTGTGCCTGAATTTTGAGCATTTGTGTGACGGATGTCAAGCTAGCTACCCAATGCCAAACCAATGAAGTGGAAATAAATTATCCTCCAAAAGATGTAGGAGCTTCGATTTCTGAATCAAGGTCAGGACTGTACGTCTTAACCATGACTCAGCTGCATTCAATGCCCAAGGAGAAGTGGAACTTTGGTAGACATATTAAATATGTGAAACATGTATTCTTGATACTGCTGATTTACTTTCCATTGGCAGTCATGAGAAATAGATTTTATAGTTGAGGAAACTAGGAGAGCTTTTCAAGGGCAGCTTCAGGTCATTGAATCTTAAAGTAAGTTTGCCTTCTCTAGTTTGATGAGCAAAGGACTAGGTGTTCTGGGTAGCTCACCAACCATGTGCCCAGACTTCTTATTCTTAAAAGGGAGCATCTCAGCATTCTGTTGATGGTACAGTTTACTGTGTTTTCTTTATATAAATTATATTAATTCCTTACATAAATTATACACCTTTCCTCTAAGGAATATAAGTAAGTTTTAACAAAGAGTGTATCAGCAATACAAGAAGAGTTAGTGTTAAAAGGAACAAAACAAAAACAAGAATAATGAAGAGTGTAACGTAAATCCTAATGGCAGTAAGCTTAAAGTTAGAGTTTTAAATTCAAATCAGTATTAAGCTTCTTAAACCAATAAAATTTTCCTCCATACATTGAAAGCCAGACACAAGTGCCATCTCCCTAAGAAATGTTCTCTGATCCCTCCATTTTCCGACTGCCCTTCTGTCCCAGAATTGTATAGTCCTTTGATCATTGAGCCGGGAAGCGTTAACCACGCACTTGGTGAGTGCCAGGGACTGTGCTGGAGATGCAAAGCAAGGCAGCGGCGATCCCTGCCCTCCGGGACGTCACCCTTTAATGGGGGAGACCACAAGTAAACGACTATGTACGAATAAGATATAAACAGGATAAATTAGAGATCATCTCCGAGGTAAGGCATTATCATTAAGGGGATCAGGAAAGGCTTCTTGGAAAAGGTAGCCTTTTAGCTGAGACTCAAAGGACGAAGGCAAAGATGAATGAGGAGGGAGAGAATTCCAAGGTTGGAAGACAGCCAAATAAAATGCGTGGAGTTGGGAAATGGAGGGTATGTTCTAGGAGCAGCAAGGAAGCCAGCTGTGTTAGGGCACAGACCTTGTTAGAGAGAAACTTGTTTTCTCCCCAAGCCTTAGTATAGCACTTTAGACTCAAGTCCTGTGGAACACTGGGTTTGGGATCGTTCTGCTCAAGTTAGATCTCGTGCCCTTCAACCCAGAGCCGCATGTGCTTTATGCTGGTCTCAGTGTAGTTTTCACAAGACAGGCTTCTACTTGATACCTTGCCCAGTGCCTGACACACTGTATGTATGTATGTCTGTATTTATTTATTTATTTGCTTATTTTTTTGATGAGGCAGTTGGGGTTAAGTGACTTGCCCAGAGTCACACAGCTAGTGAGTGTTATGTGTCTGAGGCCGGATTTGAATTCAGGTCCTCCTGACTTCAGGGCCGGTGCTCTGTCCACTGTGCTACCTAGCTGCTCCACTGTAGGTATTTAATAAAGGCTTATTAATTAGTTGATTAATATCTGTCCACTTACTGGATGCCCTTTAGTTTTTCCCTGGTGGGGATGGGTGGATGATGACGAGTTTGTACAACTCTGACTCACTTAAAAGTCAAAAGTCAAGACGTCACCCTGTGATGCCAGTGGTCCTCTTTGAAAGGAGGAACTACAACAGGGATGCAGCTATGAAAAGCAAAGACATCACTCCTGTCCTCCAGGAACTTATTGTCTGATAGAGGAAGACATTATATAAAAGGAAACTATAAAGATGGAGGAGGAAAGGGTACCCACCCGGAGGTGTTACGACTGGGGAATGGAATCCAAAGACTGGAGCTAAGCCTCCTTATCTGGAGATTTGGGGGGGGGGTCTTTGCTCTGTCATCTAGCCCTCCAATTAGAGGGGCAGACGATACTGACAGTACTGATGGAGTTTGAGTACCAAAGCTGAAAGAATCTTGGTGATGATGTGTTTACTGGTGATGAGCTTTTTGGAGGTGGAAGTGGGGTGTAATGATGGCAGTAGAGTGGGATGTGGAGAGTACAGCCGATGGGAAATGGACATTCCATTCTTAGATCATGTGGTAGATTTCTAGCAGCACGATATATCCCATTGTCCTAGGTCCCAAGCAGATTAGTAGAAGTCATTGCTGCTGCGATAACAATAATTCACTTTTATAGAGTATTTTTAAGCTTTGCAAAGCTGCCAGTGTGAATTGATAGAGGGAGTTTTTCCTACCAGGACCAAACAAAACCAAGGTTTGTAAGGTGCTGTCCTCATAATCCTGAGGGTAGGCAGTGCGAGTATTCCTTAGTGCTGTTTTATAGATCAAGAAACTGAGGCAAGGTTAAGCAGTGTTCCTGCTCCTGCTCACATAGGTTTTCTGTATCAGAGCCAGTGATCCATCCTGGGTCTTCATATTTCAAGTCAGGTGTTCCTTTTACTACACTACCCTACTCTTACACTCTCTCTCTCTCTCCATATACACATACATACATACTTATGTATGTAAGTCATGCTTACTTTGCTTTGTATTGATAGATTTTGCCTGTCCCCACAACCACTACTCTAGGTAGTATCTTAAAAATAAAACAATTAAGCAGAGCCACTGAATAAAGCAATTCTGACAAACTTGGCATGTAGCTCTCCTCTGTTGTAGCCTGCCATTTGTAAACAGAAAAGATATGTGTTTTAGCCTCAGTAATACAGAACTAACATTGACCTTTGTATATGACCTAAGTATTTTTGCCTTCTACTGTCTTCATTGACATTATTGTAGTCAAATGTATTGTTCTATCACCTCTGCTTTTTGTTTACCAATAGGTCATATGAGTCTTCACATTTTTTTTTGATTTCTTCATATTTATCATTTCCTACAACAACAATATTCCCTTCCATTTAAATATGACAACTTGTTCAGCTATTCTCCTATCTTTTGGCACAACATCTGTTTCCACCATGTTGCTATTACAAATAGTGCTGCTGTATTTTGGGATGCGTAGGGCTTTTCTTTTTGACACTGATCTCCTTAGAGTATTAACCCAGTATTGGGCCTGCTGAATTATAAGGTCTAAACAGTCAGTAACTCTTCCCAGAATTTTAATTATATTTCTAGAGCTGTTATTTGTGCCAATTCACAGCTCTACCAACAGTGAATTAATGTGCCTGACTTCTCACAGCTCCTCCAACATGGGCTTTTTCCATCCCTTATCATCGCTGCCAGTTTGACAGGTATGAAGTGATATTTCAGAGTTGTTTGAATTTGCATTTCTCTAGTGATTTTGAAGATTTCCTCATATGCTTATTGATGATTTGCGTTTCTTCTTTTGAAAACTTTGCTCTTGTGTATCCTCTCAGACTCTGTTGATATGCTGGCTCTTTTTACTGAACTGCTGTTTGTTTTCCCCTGTTTGTTCTTTGTGGCAAGATGATGATGCCCAGGCATCCCCTGTCCGTGACATATAGTCATAAAGAGTTGAATATTTCTCCAATTATTTAGATTTTCATTTATTTCCATAAATATCATTTTGTAGTTATATTGGCACATTTGTTCTTTGTATGTCTTAATAACATACATCACAAATATCCTTATGCATTTTGTAGCTATTTTAAATGGAATTTTTCTATCTTTTCCCCTTGGCTTCTATCGTTAATATTCAGAAATCTTATTAAGACATGGATTTATTTACATGCTCTTACCTTGAAGAAGCTATTGCCTCAACTACCTAGTTTTTGTTGTTGTTGATTTCTTAGGGTTTTCTAAGTAAAACTTATATATAAAAAATATAAAATTTATATTGGCTACAAACAGGTATAATTTTGTCTCTTCTCTGTGAATACTTTTTCCCTAATTTTCTTATCTTTCTGAAACAGCTGGCATTTCAAGTACTATGTCAAATAGTGGAGATGGTGAATATTCCTGTTTGATCTCAACAGGAGAGCTTAGAGTGTTTCTTCCTCACAAATAATGGTCACTCTTGGTTTTAGATCCTCTTAAGGAAGAGTCCTTCCATTTTTATACTTTTTAGCTTTCTTAACGTAAATGTGTCCTATGTTTTGTCAAATGCTTTTTCTTCATTTGTTTATTATGTAGCATTTGTTGACTTGCCTATTAATGTATTGAGCTATGCTAATTAGATTCCAGATGTTGAATTATATTTGTACCTCTGCTATAACTCCAAGTGGGTCCTAACAATTTTTTTGTTATATTGTAGTATTCTCTTTGTTTAAAATGTCTTTCAAATGTTTTTTATCAATATTCATTAGTGATATTGGGCATGGTTCTCTTTGGCTTCAACCCTGCATGAGTTTGGTGTAAGGACCATATTTATCTCAGAAAAGGAGTTTGAGGTAGTGCCCTTTCTCTCCTGTCCTCTCACGCTCCCACTCATCTTATAGTAATAGTAATAGCAGTAGCAACAACTAGCAATTATATGGCGCCTGCTGTATGCCAGGCACTGTGCTAAGTGCTTTGCAAATATTATCTCATTTGACACAGTAATCTCTGGAGGTAGGTGCTTTTGTTATCCATATTTTACAGTTGAAGAAACTGAGGCAGACAGATGAACACATCCCTAGGGTTACATATCTACTAAGTGTCTGAAGCAGAATTTTAACTCAGGTCTTCTAGATTCCAGGCCCAGGGTTGTATGCACTGCTTCATCTAGCTGTCATCTTATACTTATGAAGGTGATTTTTTTTTTAACCTATAAGTGTAAGACTTTATTTTTCTCCTTGTTAAATTTGCATTAATTAGCTTCAGGCCAGGCATGCAGATTTCTCCTCAGATAAAATGAATTGATTCTGAGGAAGGGCTTGAGAAGATTTCTAAGGAATCAAGTTCTCACACTGTAGTAGTATCCAGGTATTTGGACCCATTTTTGCAGCCCCGTAACTTTCTTAGCTGGTTCGGATAGTTGAGTCAAGCGTTCCTAAGATAGGCCTCCTATTTAGGGTCTGCTCTGTATCCAGACCTTCCCTGGGCTTTGTGGCTAGATTAGATTCAGTGCAGCCGACATTTATAAAGTGCCTACTATGTGCTAAATTGTTCTAGGTGTTGGGCATCCAAAAAAACACCCCACCAAGCTCAGGTATTGCATGTGACACAAGAAGGAGGGAGGACAGTGCGTCAGCAACAGGTGGTATGATAGACAGCTTCACAGAGTAGAGAACATCTGAGCTGGTCCTTGAAGAATACCAAAAGGCGAAAATAAAGGAGGGCGTGATTGGAGAACGGCTTCTGGGGCCATTTTAATTAGAATGTGGAATGCGTGAAATAAGGCTGGAAAGGTAGGCTGGGGTTGCTTGTGGAAAGCCTTAAATGCCAGGCTAAGGAGTTTTGTATTTTATGCCACAGGCAATGGGAAGTCACTAACAACTTTTGAGTGGGAGACATAGAATGGCAGATCTGTGCCTTAGGAAGATTCTTTAGCCCCTGTGGGAAGGATAGGTTGGCAAAAGGAAAGACTCAATGCAGGGAGTCCAAATGGGAGGCTATTTGTGTAGTCCAGGTCAGTTGAGAGGAACAAGGGTAGTGGTTGTATGAGTAGAGGGAAGGAGATAGAGATGGAAGACCAATGTCAGTGGAGCAGGTACAAGAATTGGCAAGTAGGGGCAGCTGGGTGGCACAGTAGATAGAGCACCGGTCCTGGATTCAGGAGGACCTGAGTTCAAATCTGGTCTCAGACACATAACACTTACTAGCTGTGTGACCCTGGGCAAGTCACTTAACTCCATTGCCTAGCCAAAAAAAGAATTGGCAAGTGACCAAATGGGGAGAGCAAGGAGAGGGATTGGCCAGAGCTGCCTCCGAACCTCAGGGATTGGGGAGATGGCAGTGCATTCAAAGGTCATATGGAACTTGGGGAAGAGACACGGGTTTGGTGGCAAAGGTAGCAAGTTTCATTTTGGACATGGTAAGATCACCTTATCAGTCAATAAGCTTTTATTAAACACCTTCTGTGTTCCAGACAGTGCGCAGTGTGATCTGTATACAAGGGCCAAAGTGAAACAGCCCCTGACCTCCGGAGCTTCGAGGCCACGTGGGCTGCGGACTTGGAGCCCCAGGGTCACTTAGCTGCTGTACAGCTCGGTGGTGCAGTGGGTAGAGTGCCCAGACCTGGAGTCAGGAAGACTCTTTTTCCTGATTTCAAATCTGGCCTCAGACACTTAGTGGCTGTGTGATCCTGGGAAAAATCACTTAACCCTGTTTGCCTTGGTTTCCTTATCTGTATGAAGAAGGAAATGGTCAACTACTCCAGTATCTTTACCAAGATAACCCCAAATGGGGTCACAGAGAGCTTGAACATGACTGAAAAACGACTGAACAATAACAACAACAAAACAGAAATAAAACCAGCATCTGCCTTCCAGGGTCGTGGGGCAGGTCCGATGAGGTAATAGCTATGAAGCGCTTGGCCAGCTTCCTACAAGGCTTGTGTAGTGCCTTTATGGGAGGCACTCTATAAATGTGATGCATCATTATTCTATTGAGAGTTAACACAAAATGGATAGGTTATTGGGAAGGGTGGGAAGGGGTAGCTCCCTCTCTATCACCTGGAATATTCAGAAAGGCTGCCTGTAAAAGGTGGCATTTGATCCGAGTCTCTGAGGAAAGTAGGCTTTCCCAAAGGTAGAGAAGAGAGGTGTGTTCCAGGCCCCTATCCTAGGGGATAGCCAGGGCCCAAAGTGGGGAAGGAGAGCCTCTGAGCGGGAGCAGGAAGAAGGCCAGTTTGATCTGAGAATCTGTAAAGTGGACTAACAGAGGTCATGTTTGTTCCTAGAGAACCACCAGGCCGACATAGTCAGACCTGCCCTTGAGCAGCAATGGATTGACAGGACGGGTTGGAGAGGGAGATGCCATTCTACCCCTCGGTCTCAGTGCTGGCATGACCCACTGTAATGGGCTGGCCACAAACCCGAAGCCCTCCAAATAAGGCCAACCCCACAATGCATTTGGGCTGACTGATGACTGTGATAGAGGAATGTACCTCTAGTCATCCTCCCACCTCTATCCAAGTAGTGGTCTTTATCTCCCACATGAAGGCTCTCCCAGACACTCCATAGAGATTGTCTGTCTAACCCAAGTGGGCTCTCCAGGAATCATGGCCAATCACTCAACCAGTCAGTGGGCTTTTATTAAGAGGAGGGGCCAAGACAGAGCCCATGTTTATATCCATGCTCAAAGAGGACAGGAGATGGCAGGAGGAGGACCAGGAGAGAGCAGGGTCATAGATGCCGAGGGAGGAGCCAGTGTTCAATAGCATGAAATCTTAGCTGCAGAGAAGCAGAGGAGAACTGAGGGAAGGCCTTTGAAAAAGATGGCGATTTCTAGGACAGTAGCTTGAAGGCTGAGCTGTAATGACCATGGGGGACTTGGTCCCAAGGCTCCGACAACTGGAGGTGGCTCAGGCGTGGCACATTCTTCACTGTCCTCCCCAGCCCTTGCCAGACAGTCTTGGCTGGAACGCCAACCCCCCAGTGTCCCGTGGCCCTGATGCCCACTTTTTTTTTTTGAGAAGATAATTCTGTTGGTTTTAGTAACTCTTTCCAATTATCCCTTGTTGAATTAATTGAATGAGCAGGATGATGGCCTAATTGTGTAACTCCTGTAGAGGGGACAGACATTCTGGATTATCATGGGTTGCTACGATTTTGAGTTTTCATTCATCTCCTGAGGCAAGGAAATGACAAATGTTTTGAGACTCAAGCAGAAGAGAGACAACACATGTAGAGAAAGGAGATGGCAGCATTTCGCCCCTCTTTTCAGTGGCAGTGCCAATGCCCACTTTTTGTAGGCCTCAGCTTTCCCCCCTTCCAAACCCAGAGGTGGGAGCGTCAGGCTGTCCCTCCTTCTGGTACAACTATAAACGTGGCAGAAATGCCATCCATGTGACCTTCTAACTGCTTTTATCCAACTGAAAATATTCCTAGTTATGGCTCAGAGAAAAGGCTTTTTTTCAGGATGGGAAGGGTGGGAACAAAGAGTAGACCTGGACATGTTTGTGTTGAGCAGGAAAAGAACCAGTAAACAGGAAGAGATTGAAGATATGAGTGAGTGTGAGAGAGAGAGAAAGCGAGTGAGAGAAAAGGAGGAGGAGGAGAAGGAGGAGGGATTCTCCTAGGGACAGCAGGCTAGGGGACTGAGGGCACCGGTGGAGGGTTTGGCCTTGGTGAAGAAAGACCATGAGCTCTCTTGTTCCCTTTCAAAAGATGTGTAAACAGTGCTAGAATGTATTATTGTCTTTGCACTGTTACCTCTTCATTTATTGATGCTTAAGCTCCTCTAGGGAGGAACTTTGTCCAAAATGTGAACTAATACCCAGAATTCTTAAATAGATCTAGAAATAGTTTGTTCAGTTGCATTAAAAGTGTTTAATCAATCAATGATAATTTTTTGTTAATTATCAGGTAGATAAAAGTAATTGTTCTTAGCACCAGACATCTCACTTGTTGCTCTACCATTATTAATAGCTCATAAAAATATTTAATCAATGCTAATCCATTTCTTGAAAATATCACCAAATAATTTTTTCACCAACCTGGCTAATGTGGAAATATGTTTTGCATGATTTCACATGTATAAGTGATATATTGTTTGCCTTCTCAGTTGGGTGGGGGAGGTCCTAGAGAGAAGAAGAGAATTTGGAACTCAAAAATTTTAAAAATATGTTAAAAATAAATAATGATTCTTTTAAGATCCCTGAAATTAAAAATATTGTTTCATAAAAGACTATTATTATTCTTGCCACTCAGGAAAATTATGTTCCCCATTTGGTAATGTACTGGAAGTTTTGTAAATATTTTAAAAGCCTTACCTCATTGTTTATAACATGCCTGTAAGTTTTGACAGATAAACTTTTCACAGCTTCTAGAGAGACTAGGTCAGGATTGCATGATAAATAGTGATGTAAACAATATTATATCCCTTCCGACTGGCTCCTCCCAACAGAAGCATCACTATGAATGCAGAAACAACAAGGTCTGTAGTTGGTCTTTTGAATATTTGTTTTGGCATATGTGGGTTTTCTGAGAAAAGGGGCCCCTTGGGGGAATCTGGAGATAGGAGCTCTCAGTTGTAAAAATGTCGAGGTTAAGTTGATCTTATTATGCGTGGTGCATTTAGTTCTCTTTTTGTTTGTTTCTTCACACAGATTGATAGAACTCCATTCTCCTGATAGCAGAAATACTTTGATCCTTCGCTGCAAGGACACTGCAACCGCCCACTCGTGGTTCATAGCCATCCACACCAACATCATGGCTCTCCTGCCACAGGTGTTGGCTGAACTCAATGCCATGCTCGGTGCTACCTGTACAGCTGGAGGCAGCAAGGAAGTCAGACACATTGCCTGGCTGGCAGAACAGGTATGCTGAGAGGTGGGACAGTGTGCTTATTAGCAGAGAACTTTCTCAGCCAGGATGAGCATTGTAAAACGTTCTATCCCGAGCACCTCTGGTATTTACATTAAGGCCAAACATTAGTTATTCAAGGGATGATTTATCCAGTTTGGGATTACTTGTTCTCTTGGCTTCTCCTCCATCTCTAGCTGTCTGCCTGTTGTCTGTTTCACTGTGTATTAGCATCTCTACCAGAAAGGTAAACAAGGGTAAATGAAGTCTTATTAATACATTTTCTACTCAAGAACTGGTAGAGTGGAGAAAGACTATTTATATCACATATCATCAATAAAAACCTGGTATCCAAAATAGGTAGGGAGTCGTCAAAAATATGCAACCTCAAGAGTCATTCCCCAGTAGGTAAATGATTAAAGGATGTGAGCAAACAATTTGAAAAAAAAAATCACAAAATGTAAATTAAATCCTTAAAATATTCTCTAAATCACTAACAGAGAAATAGAAATTTTTTAAATCCTGAGGTTTCACCTTCTTCTGCAAAAATATGAGAGCAGGCAGGGATGGTGGGGCTGTGAGAAGACACAAACGCACACACACAGAGGCATTGTTGGTGGAGCAGCAAAGTTGTTCAGCTCTTCTAGATTTTTCATTTGGGAATTATGCAAAAAAAGAGTGACTAAATTATCCTTACCCGTTGATCTAGCAACCCCACCATATACCTCAAGGAAGTCAAAGGCTCTGTGTGTGTGTGTGTGTGTGTGTATGTGTGTGTGTGTGTGTATACACTCCCCCCCCCAAAAAAAATGCTCATAGCAGCTCTTATTGTGGTCACAAGGAACTAGAATCATGGTGGTTTCCCACTGGATTGGAGAAAGGCCGAAAATACACTGCATGTGATATTATTGTGTGATAAGAAATAATGAATATGTGGAATTCTGGAGGAGAGTGTGGGAAGCAACTAGGATATAAAAACAAAAGGCATCAGTAAAACATTTTTAAATATGAAGAGCGGATGCAGGGGAAATAACTTGAGATTTGGAGCCAGATGATCTGGGTGTCACGTACTACCCAGGCACCTCGGGCAGGTCACTCCAGGTCTCCAATCACTAATCAGGTATGTGGGATTGAATGAAGTGTCCTCTAAAGACACCCCCAGCCCAGGTCTGAATCTATGACCCTGTGAGCTGCTTTTAATAAAAGCTGGCTGAAGGAAGTAATCAGCGTGGTAAGTGTGGGGGTTTGTTCATTTGTCAGTGCCATCTCAGGATTCGATATCCAGGGTAAAGATTTCAGGGCTGTTTGCCCACTTTGGCTCACTTCTTTTATTTTAAAATGCATGTTGACATTTATTATTCCAGCCTGGAAGAATATCCCTTATCATATTTCACGCAGCAAAACACATGTGAAAACTTTACTTGTCAAATAAATGATAATCTAAGCGAGACCTTGCTTAAGAGATCTTGTCACAACAACTTCTTTTAGGTTCTGATCATTTTAAGGCCAATGGGCTATAAAGAAATAGGAACCAAGTATTTCTTTTTTTTAATCCTAAAGCTGTTTTTCTGCAAGGTAGAATATGTTTCCTTGACTCAGGTGGTAACATTTGGAAAAGATATCCTATTGAAATAGGCAGACTTTATACTTTTTGTTGTAATCAAGAGAGATGGAATGGTTGCTGCCTTCTTGAAGCTGTCCATGGTTTTTCCACACGTTTCAATAGAATATCCCCGAGGCGTTATTGAGGGCGAGACGTCCTTGACTGAGCCAAGTGTCTTGGACGGTTGTCAAAGGAAGATCCAAATTCTGGAAGCATTTCAAACAAGTATTTCATCCTTGACTGTTATGTATAAAGCCACGACCTGATCTGTAGCATGCCACCGGTTTCTTTGCCTCCTGAGTGTTTACTGTTTTGGGGAGCTGGTCCAGCCCCTAGGGATACTGAAGATGACAGCTTGACTCACGTCCATCTCCAAATGAATTAAGCGCCTTCATTTGGTGCTCAGTCTTATCTGCGCTCCTCTAGATCTTGACGGGAATAACCTTACCTCCTTCATCAGTTCGGTGTCGAGAAGCCCCCAGCCTTGTAGGTTACCCCCGCGTCTGGATCGAACCAGTCTTGAGCACAATTTCTGGTGGGAGCATTCACTTACAAAGGGCCAGGCTGGTCAGGATTTCGGGATCCAGGCTAACTTGGGTCATTCATTCTCCTAAAGAGCGAAACTTGATCTTCGCTTTAGCAATGTGAGCTGGCATGACTGTTGTGCTAGAGGAAGTCCGCACAGCCTCGGGAGGTATTGAGTGTGCTTGGTTCCTTCTCCACTTCCTTTTGGATTAGGAAAGCATCCCCTCTTCTCCTTTCCAAAAGCCTCTGTCAGCCTTTTGTGGTTCCTGAGATAGTAGTGCATAAAGTTCCAGTGCAGGCCCAAGACCTCTGCCAGATTTGTTCTCATACTGAATTTCCAGTATAGCCTGTGGCCTCAGATCCAGCGCTGTGGCCCTGGCCTGTTTCAGCAGGGCCTCCAGGTTTAGTGTATTGCTTTTATCTAGTCAGGCCCCAGGTCTGCTTCCTTCAGAGTCAGACCAGTTATTTTCTGTTTACTGCCAAATAATCTTTGCACAGCCCGCTTTTCAGCAAACATACTTTTTTCGGTTACATTTGTTTATTTGATTATTTTTCACATTTTTTTTAAATTTTGAGTCCCAAATTCCCTACCTCTCCCCCACCCACTGAGAAGGTAAGCAATATAATATCAAACATTTATATTTAAAAATAAAATTTTGGGGGCAGCTAGGTGGCGCAGTGGATAGAGCTCTGGCCTTGGAGTCAGGAGGACCTGAGTTCAAATCCAGCCTCAGACACTTGACACTTACTAGCTGTGTGACCCTGAGCAAGTCACTTAACCCTGATTGCTTCACCAAAAAGCAAATAAATGATTTTTTTTTCTGGGCTTCAAATATGGCGGGGTCAGGGGAGAACGGACGTGCTAAACAGGTTCTTCTAGACTCACTGACTTGGGAAAGGTTGTTTCCTGGGACAGCTAGGTGGTGCAGTGGATAGAGTTATCAGCCCTGAAGTCAGGAGGACCTGAGTTCAAATCTGGCCTCAGACCAAACACTTAACACTTACTAGCTGTGTGACCCTGGGCAAGTCACTTAACCCCAATTGCCTAAAAATTAAAAAATAAATAAATAAATTGAAAGGTTGTTTCCTGTCATGATTACCAGAGGACTCTGAAGTTCCTTGTTAGTTTTCATTGTCAGTATGTTGTGGCTAACTTCATCAAATGGAATAACCTTCTGGCATAACTGCTATTGACAACATGCAAAGAATACAAAAAAAACCAAAAAGGTGAACTTCTGAAGGACGTGATGCTGATGGGGGCGCGCACAGGTCATCAAGCCTTTTTGTATCTCTAGGGGAAGTTTTTGTTGGAGATGTTTGGGTCCTTTACCAGGAACACGATTCTTGGCAACCAAATTCACCTTCTCACATGGGTTTCTTTCCCTATCTTTTGAGTATTAGTCCAAATGCTGGTTCTTCTGGTAATGACCTTCATCTGTGTAGTCACTCTATTCTTTAGCTTATATGCTGAATTGTCTAACCCAGGCCTGCACAACCTGTGACCCCTGGGCTCCTTCTGGCACACCAAAGGATTTCCTCTACATTTTTCTCTGGCCACTGGAAATCCTTTGGCACGCTGCAAGTGGCCAGAGGGCTGCCGATTGTGTAAGCCTGGTCTGACTACTTGATTCAGTCATATTGTGTTGGTATAAGTGGTCTCCAATGCAAAACCGTGTGAATAAATGAGTCAATAAAACATTTATTAAGTGCTCACGATGTGCAAAGCACAACACCAAGTGCTGGGGATACAAATAGAACAGTCAGACGGTGCCTGCTCTTAAGGAGCTCACATTTGAAAGGGGGAGACAGAGAAATATAGAAGATTTCAACTGCAAGTCAGGTGGAAAGACCCCATGTTCCTTAGGGGGCAACAGCAAAGCAATGGCAATATCTCTAAAAATTTTTTTTTTAATATTTTCAGTTAGCAAAAATCTGTCTTCTCACCCCCCTTCCAAATGGAGAAATGATTTTTTTAAAATCCCTGTCACAAATATATAGTTGAGTAAAACAAATTCCTGTACTGACCATGTCCAAAAAAGTGTTTCTGGTTTTGGGGGGCGGGGGTTTTGGTGCAATTGGGGTTAAATGACTTGCCCAGAGTCACACAGCTAGTTAAGTGTTATGTGTCTGAGACCAGATTTGAACTCGGGTCCTCCTGACTCCAAGACTAGTACTCCATGCACTGTGTCACCTAGCTGCCCCAAAAAGAGTGTTTCTGCACTTTGACTCTTTCACCTTTCTGTAAAGACCTGTGCGCACACCCATCAGCATCACATCCTTCAGAAGTTCACCTTTGTGGTTTTTTTTTATTCTTTGCATGTTGTCAGTAGCAGTTATGCCAGAAGGTTATTCCATTTGATGAAGTTAGCCACAACATACTGACAATGAAAACCAACAAGGAACTGTAGAATCCTCTGGTAATCATGACAGGAAAGAACCTCTCTGTAAAGTCCTCTATCCTTTAGAATGCCTAAGTTTTTCCAGGTTGTTGTCTTTACAATATTGTTATTGTATAAATTGTTCTCTTGATTCTGCACACTTCATTTTGCATCAGTTCATGTAAGTCTTCCCTTGTTTCTCTGAAACCATTCCCTTTGCCATTTCTGCAACACAATAGTATAGTATCTCATCACATTCATATACCATCATTTGTTCTGCCAATCCCCAGTGGATAGGCACCCACCTCCCCTTGGTTTCCAGGTCTTTCCTACCACAAAAAAGGGTTGTACATATTTTTGTATATTCTTAGAGTCCTATTTTGCTGGGAATTAATCCGTCTGTTAATCTACCCTCCCTCCACTCCCTTCTCCTTTAACTCCTTTCCTTATTTCCCTGTTGAGTGAAATGTATTTCTGACACCAGCTGTGTGTGTGTGTGTGTGTGTGTGTGTGTGTAGTCGTATTCCATCTTCTGATTCATTCAGAGGAGAGGTGTCACCCATGTCTCCACCCCCTTTGGTGTTTGTACAGACTTCTACTTGTGCACTCGATTGTGAGATAATTTTCCTTCCCCTATCCCCACATTCATTTCCCTATCCCTTTACATTCTTCTTTTATCATCACAATATAACAACCATTCCCAGACCTCACATCTATTTTCATGGAGGCTCCTTTGTGAGTCACCCTGGATGATGACAGAGTTCAGAGGAGACATATGTATCAGCTCCCCATGTTAAAATTAAGCAGTTTGTCCTTGTTCAGCCTTATGATTGCCCATTCCTGTTTGTCTTTTTATGCTTATCTTGACTACTGTGTTTGCACTTCAAAGTTTCTACACAGCTCTGGTCTTATCAGGAATACTTGGAAGTCTAGATTTTGGCTATAATGTTCCTGGGAGTTTTCATTTTGAGATTTCTTTCAGGAGATGACCAGCGGATTCTTTCTATTTCTTCTTTGCCTTCTGTTTCCAAGAGACAGTTTTAAGATTTCTTAAAACATGATGTTTGGGCTCTTTTTTTGGTCATAACTTTCAGAGAGTAAAATGAATCTTAAATTTTCTCTCCTCAGTTCTTTTTCCAAGTCAATTGTTTTTGCTATGAGAACTTACATTTTCTTCTGTTTTATAATTTTTTCAGTCTTTTGACTTTGTTTTAATGCTTCTTGTCTCATGGAGTCATTTGCTTCTATTTGGTCCATTCTGATTTTCAGGGAGTTTGTTTCTTGGGCAAGGTTTTGTGCCTCATGCTAAGCTGTTAATTCTTTTTCCAATTTGTTATTTCATAGCTGTCATTTCTTTTCCATTTGTAAAATGAAAAGATCTTGAAGTAAATAATCATTCCTAGTTTCTTCCCCCACTCCTCAGTGAAGGATTTTTGTATTGTATTTGCTTCCTACAAGGTACAGCTACACAGAAAATTCCTATATCATAACGTTTTTATTTTATCGTATTGACATGAGCATCTATCTAATCTTTACATTAATTTTATTACATCTGATAGTTGTTTTCATTTTAAGCTGTTGAAAGCTCCTGAATTCTAAATCCTGGAAATTTTCTTCATGAGTGTGTATATAAATTCAAGATTGGTGTTATGGTTCCATTAGCTTTTTATCATCTTTTTTGTAGTATGCTAGAGTTGACCAAAAATTTCAAAACATTACATGAGAGACTGAGATTTTTTTTTTTGTTAGAGGATTTAAAAAGGGAATGAGTAATTGTTTGTCTTATCTCTCTCTGCTTTAGTTCTAATGCATTCCATGTTTTGGGAAATGCTGTTGTAAAAGGCTATCACACGGGCAGATATGTAAGTGTGTGTAGGTATTGTAAGATATGCAAGCTAAATCCCCAACATTAATATCTCTTGGTTCAGTTAGAAACTTAAATCATTGAGCCCCTCGGTTGCCTATAGCGCAAGGCACAGGCTCAGTACAGCTGTCTGCAGTCTAACTGAACCAAAAGCAAAGTTGGCCTTATAAGGAGGCAGCTGGGCGGTTCTGTTCTTATAGAGCAAGGGATCTGAGTTCAAATTCATTTAGACATTTACTACCCTGGGCAAGTCACTTAACCTCTGTTTGCCTTAATCCATTGGAAAAAGAAATGGCCTACCGCATCAGTATATTTGCCAAGAAAATCCCGTGAATAGTGTTGGCTATGGTCTAAGGGGTCACAAAGACTTGGACACTACTGAACAACTAAAGGAGAAGAATAATTAATCCAGAACTTCATTTTCTAAATGGTAGCACCTCTGTTTAGGAAACATTCAAGTACTTCATAGCAGGAGATGAGCCTGGACTCTCAAAGATTATTCCAATAGATTGCAAGTTCTGACAATCCTAACCAAGTCCTCTGAGCAGAGTACAGGCCATGGATGGTGGTGCCATTGCATCTTCTGAGGCCACCAGAGGTTTGGACAGCAAAGGATGACTCTGGGGGAGCCAGAGAAACTGAAGAAAACTGTTTTGTGGTGTGGAGAGGTTCTGACCTGGACCAGTAAGGAGAGCACCTGTACCTGTCAAAAACCTATAAACACAGACCTGAAATCCTCAAGTGTTCATTTGCCTTACTCCAGTATTAAAGTGAAACAAACCCTTGGATTCTGAAGCCTGGGAATGATCACTTCTTTTTCTTTAGACTTACCTGAGAAAAACTGTTCTTTGTCTTCATGCTGGATATTGCTTCTGTTGGCAAATACTTTTCAGACCCCAATGTTTTTAATGGAATAAATCAATTGAATTTAGATGTTTCAAAGGCCTATACTTAAACCTAGACTATCTCAAATCTTTTCCCCAAAAAAATTTTAAATAAATTATTGTAATTTTTACTAGAATACTGTTTTTTCCCTTAAGGAGAGATCTTTTCCTTCTTGGGATGCCACATGTCTTAAGCTTTTGGGTTAATATCAACTCCTTTAACTAAACTTAACTCCTTAGGAGAGGACCCAAAAAATACTAGGGAGCATTTTTAGACTTGGCAGCTTGAGATAGTGGTAAAAGCAAAAGACTTGAAGTCAACTGACCCAGTTTCAGGTTCTGGTTCTGACACCTTTACTGGCTATGGGACTCTGAGCAAGGCAAACCTTTACCTCAGTTTCCTCATACATAGAATGGACACAATAATCATTATTCTATGTACTTCAACAGCTTATTTGGAGGAGAGTACTTTGTAAACATTAAAAAGCCATCACCCTATGAGTTGTTAGTATCTCTGTGTATGTCAAAAAATCACTCCTAGATCTATAGTTTGGGAAAACATCAAAATTATAGTTACTTCTGAAGTACACAGTTCTTTTTTTTTTTCTCCTAGCCTTATCTTTTGTTTTAAAAATAATATTTTTTGGGGCAGCTAGGTGGCACAGTGGATAGAGAACTGGCCCTGGAGTCGGGAGAACCTGAGTTCAAGTCTGGCCTCAGACACATAACACTTGCTAGCTGTTTGACCCTGGGCAAGTCACTTAACCCCATTGCCCTCACCAAAAATAAATAAATAAATAAAAATAAGAATAAATTCTTCCCATATAAGGATATTTTAAGCATTCTTTTTATTTTTTTTTTAATTCTGCATTCTAAATTTTCTCTCTTCCCTCCCTCAAGTACACAATCCTGAGAACATATTCATCCAGGCATAGTTGACAGTAAGATCTAGAGGACTAAATTTAAGATTTGCTAGTAGGTTTATACCTCAACATGGTCAACGGTAAGAAGAAAGTCCCTATATTCACCAAAGTATTTATAGCAGCACTTTTGGTGATAGAAAAAAAAATTAAAACAAAGTAGATGCCCATCAGCTGACAAACGGCTAAAAAGATCATGGTACATCAATGTAATGGAATGTTACTCTATGGTAAGAAACGACGAGCATAATGAATGCAGAGAAGCAGGGAAGATTTACAAAGCATGATGCAGAAGTAGGTAAGCAGAGCCACAAAGTACAGACGGCAGCCGCAATATCAGTAGAAAGAACAGCCACAAAGCAATCCACAGCGAATTACAAGGAATTAGCCTGGCTCCAGTGAAGAGACACGAGCACGTTCCCTCACCCCATCCCTTTGCAGTGTTGAGAGGGCCACAGGTGTGGCACGCTGCACATATTTCCAGACTTTTTCAATATATTGATTAATGTTACTGGGTTTTTCCCCCCCTTTTCCTTTTTTTTTCTTTAAAAATATTGTTGTATAGAATGGCTTTCAGTGGAGGGAGTGTATATTGGGTAACATTTTGGTGATGTCAAAAAAAACAAAAGATATCAATAAAAATTTATTTTTTGTGAGAAAAGATTCACCCTGCGTTGATCTGGCTGTCTTAACGGTTTCAAAACAGCATATGTATAGCTCTTCTTAGAATCCTCATAATTTTGTCTTTGTCACTTGGAATCCACCCTCGTCCTAATGACAAGTATAGCTATGTTCTAGTTCTGTCATCACTTCCTGAAGACTTCCTGTAGTCAGGAAGACCTGAGTTCAAATGTAGTCTCAGACACTTAGTAGCTGTGTGACCTTGGGCAAGTCACTCAACCTCTGTTTGGGAGGCAGCTGGGTGGTTCAGTAGATAGAGTGCTGGGCCTGGAGTCAGGAAGACCTGAATCCAGCAGATTCTTATTAGCTGTGTGACCCTAGGCAAGTCATTTAACCTGTTTGCCTTAATCCACTGGAGAAGGAAATGGCAAACCACTGCAATATCTTTGCCAAGAAGACCCCATGGAGTCACGGAGGGGTTCTTGGAGTTTTCCTTGTGTTTTTGGGTCCTCGATATCACCTATCTGAGGCTTGGGATCTCATTTTGGGGAGCCTTTTGTTACCTATCCCCCAGGATACCTCTTCTAATGAAGCACCTCATAAATCTAAAGCTTCCCTCCAGTTCCCATATTAGTCTTTTGCTCCTCATTAATTTTAAGAGCTGTGATGAGCTTTAAAACAGTCACTAGATAGGAGGGGCCAATGTATAATTCTTTACTCTTTTAAAAATGAACGTGAATTACTTGCTTGTGGTTAGACATGGGAAATGAGTGATTATATACAGGAAGCCATACGCAGACCAGTTTGATTGGAATGGAAGGAAAATAATATGAAATAAGACCAGAAGGCAAAGAATCAGAAGTGGGGGAAGTTCCTTCCTGTCAACTGAGAATGAATGAACAAGTTGTGGGTCATGAATGTGATAGAATACTATTGTGCTGTAAGAAATGATGGGGGGGAGGGGGACAGCTAGGTGGCACAGTGGATGGAGCACCTACCCTGAAGTCAGGAGGACCTGAGTTTAAATCTGGCCTCAGACCAAACACTTGACACTTACTAGCTGTGTGACCCTGGGCAAGTCACTTAACCCCAGTTGCCTAAGAAAGAAAGAAAAAAAGAAATGATGAAGGGAATGGTTTCAGAAAAACCTGGGAAGACTTTTATGAACTGATGAAGAGTGAAGTGAGCAGAACAGGAGAAAAATTTAAATAACAGTATTATAAAGACAAACAACTTTTGGGGCTCTGATCAACAATGGCCAACCATAATTCCATATTGCTCACCATCTCCTGATAAAGACATGATAGACTCCAAAGATGGAGAAGTCTCTCTCCCCCTCTCCTCTCTCTCTCTCCCTCCCTCTCTGTCTCTGTCTCTGTCTCTGTCTCCTCTCTCTCTCTCTCTCTCTCTCTCTTCTCTCTCTCTCTCTCTCCCCCCCCCATCCTCTCTCTCCCTCTCCCTCTCTTTTTGACTTGGCCAACCTGGGGGGTTGTCTTGCATAACAATACATGTTTGTATTTGTCTAGGGGATTTCCTTTGTTTTTGATCTCTTAATAGGAGTGAGGGGGGAAGAGTGTCAGAGAATGCTGTTCTAAAAATAAAATTTAATAAAATAAAAAAATAACACTAGTAGGAGCTATATAATGGAAGGTCTTAAACACTGGGCTGAGGATTTTGTATTTTATCCTAATGGTGGCAGGGAGTCAGGGAAGATTTTTAGTAGCAGGATGGCATGGTCAGATATATATTTTAGAAATATCAATTTATCAGTTTTGTGGAGGAAGGGTTGAAAAGGGAGAGAGACTGGAAACAGTGAGACCAATTGGAAAAGGATTGCAGTAGACAGAGGAACAGCAAGATAAATGCTGTACAACTAGAGAGAAGAGTCTTATAAGAGATATATCGTCAATTGGATAGAGGAGAAGAAGGAAGGGGATGAGTCAAGGAATACTCGGAGGATAGCACCCTTAACAGAAATCAGGAAATTTGAAGAAGGGGCAGGTTTAGAGGCTGAAGACAATGGGTTCCATTTTGGACGTCACCGATTTCAAGGTCCCTTTGTGTCATCCAGCTGGAGATGTACTGATTTAACTTTTCTTATATGCTTTACTATTAATAGTTACAGTTTCCCACTGAGAAGACGAGGGCCTCAACAGTGAAATGAATGTAGGGTCAAAGACTTAGAGTTGAAATGGACTTTAGAAATCATTTGGTCCAATCCTTTCATTTTTACTGATGAAGAAATTGAGGCCCAAGAGACTTTAAGTGACTTACCCAAGGTCACCCTAGTAGTATGTGGCAAAGCTGAGATTTTTACCCAGGACTTCTGAATCCAAATCTAGTACTCTTTTCCTTGCATGCTGGACTTCCCTTGTGTGGTTTCCTACCATCTATTCTTTGACCTTTGATAATAAGGATAAATCTCTCGTAAACAGAGTTTTGACGTTTTTAATGGTCTCCAGAAATAATGGCACCACATGCAACTGAATCATGCAATAATTTCTTAGCTGATAAATGAACACGATCTTCCCAAAATGTTCTTTGGTATCCTTTTGACAGAAGTTTAGATTATAGGTTTCTTTAATGACGGGGTTTTGTATGTCTGTCTTTTGCACGGAAGGCACTCAGTCTTTTCCTCAAACATTCCAGTACTAGTAACCATTCTCAACAGATTACCACACTTTGGTGAAGGGCTAGTGTGGTGTAAAATTGTTAGGAGAAATAGGAAAAAGTATTCCATTTCACAAGATACTCTGTGGAAATTGCTGATTATAGGGCCAGGGAAGGGGAGAATAAATTGTCGAGATTGACAGCTTTGTGGAGAAGCTGCTATTCCCTTTCCCCACTTTTTCTTCACTTCTTCAGGTTTCTTTTTAAGATAGGGTGTTTTTTTTTTCTTCCCCTGATCTTAATGCCACATAGATGATGAACAGCAGGACTGTTTACCAGGTATATGGCTACACAGGCTGTTCCCCTTTCTGTGTTTACCATTTAACAATCCATTTATCTTGATGTTTCAGGCAAAACTAGATGGTGGAAGGCAGCAGTGGAGACCAGTCCTGATGGCTGTGACAGAGAAAGATTTACTGCTCTATGACTACATGCCGTGGACAAGGGATGCCTGGGCATCACCTTGTCATAGCTACCCTCTTATCGCCACCCGGTGAGACACATACCTCCGAGTGAATTGAGTCCAACTCTCCCAAGGAATTTTTAGACTGCATGATGAATTTTAGTAACATCATTGCTTTTTAAGTAACTAGTCTTATTTTAAGCAAAAGCGTGGCTTTTTAACTCTATCGGTCATATTATAGAGCCTGTTTCAGGCCAGTGCACTTCTGTCTTTCCTGTCATTTTTAGGTGTGAAATAAGCTTCTTCCTAATCTTTTCGTTAAATTTTTATTCATTATTCATTAAATTTTTAAAAACAACTGCTCTTTTAAGAGCTGTCTAGGTCACTAAGATAAGTGAATGACGTGATCATTATTTCATTGTCTGTGACTGGAAAACCACTGAAATTTTGATAGCCTTCAAGTTGAATGATGAAAGCATTTCAACTAGAGTGCAGTAATGTGAATAAACCCCATGACTTAGCCCATATATCCTTTAGCTTCTCTTTCTAATATAAAAGCACATAATTTTAACTCCACAAAATAAACACTGACTTCATTGTGAGTAAAACCAGCAAGATGTTCTGAGCAATCCCGACGTAGAGAATTGGGAGATGTAGATTTGAGAACTGTGGGGTCCAGAATTACCCAATCTACAATAAAAGAAATGAGACAGAGCTCTGAGCCAGTAGTACTTTATTAAAGGGTCCATGGCTCCCTCTAATGAAGTTGACCTCAGATCTTCCTCATGATCTCAGATGCCCCCTTCCTCCAGGGCTTTAGTTTTATAGTCCTTGATACCCTAATGGTACAGAAGAGTCAAAGGAAAATGCATGTCATTGGTTGATAGACCTTGACCTTGACCCTCTAGGAGGGTCTATGTAAAATACATAATCCCATTGGTTGGCAAATGAGCTGACGAGCAGGCCTTATTAACAGACCTATCTTGACCTTTCGGGAGGTCCTGCTGAGCCAATGAGCAGACCCATGAACTGGGCTGATAAAAGGATATCCACACATGTACATGGGCTGATGAGCTAGCAGAAAGGCAAGCCACAGGCTGGAACACAGGAAGGACCATTTCTTGGCCAAACACTCATGGCCATCTCTCCATGTTGGGCAATAGAGGGATGGAGGGGCAACAAAAATAGCTGGGGGACTTTCTATTTCATTGAGTCACCTCTGCCATACTAGACTTGGTCACCAAAAACAAGGATGGCAATCCTCTGATGAGTTTCCTATGATTAAGCAAATGAGTTTATAATCTGCACTTCACAACTGTGGGGCCTAATATACAGACTTTATAATCACTACCTGTATAGAATCATATTAAACTGATTAATAGTGAGTGGAATAAAATAAGGGTCCAATTAATCATCTATCAAAGAATTGCAGATTTTTTTAGTGCAAAACTTCTTTAAAATAAAAAAATTCGATTTTATTTTCAAGTCCCCATTCTCTCCCTATTACCTCCTCCTCTCCTCATTGAGAAAGTAAGAAAAATCCTTGTTACAAACATGTATAGTCAAGTAAAACAAATTCCTGTATTGACCCATCTCCAAAAAAAAAAGAAAGAAAAATATGCCTCATTCTGCACTGGAGCTGGGTAGCATGTTTTATCATGAGTCCTCTGGAATTTTAGTGGATCATTTTGTTTATCAGAGTTCCTAAGTCTTTCAAAGCTTTTTGCCATTACGATATTGTTGTTATTATATACATTGTTCTCCTGGTTCTATTCATTTCACTTTGCATCAGTTCATACAGATCTTCATAGGTTTTTCTGAAACCATCTCCTTCATCATTTCTTACAACACAATAGTATTCCATCACATTCGTGCACCATTACTTGCTTAGCCATTCATTCCCCAATTGATGGATACCTACTGTATTTCCAATTCTTTGCCACCGCAAAAATAGCTGCTATAAATACATAGGGTCTTTCCCCGTCTTTCTTTGCTCACTTTTAGGCATAGACTTAATAGCAATATGCTAGGCCAAAGGTTATGCACAGTTTAACAGTTTGGGGTCATAGGTTAAAAATTTATTTCCCAAATGACTGGACCAGTTCACAGCTCCATCAATAGCAAAGTAGTGTGGCCATTTTTCCCACAGACCTTCCAGCATTTGTAATTTCCTTTTTTTTTTTTAAGTCAGCTTTGCCAGTCTGATGGGTGTGAGTTGGTACCTTAGAGCTGTTTTAATTTAATTTAAATTTATTTAATTATTTGTGATTTCAAGCACTTTTTCCTTATGACTATTAGTAGCTTTTATTTCTTCTTCTGAAAACTGCCTATTCATGTTCTGTGACCATTTATCAGTCAAAGAATGCAGGCTAAAGTTTCTTAAATGATAATACTCAAATATGGCTAAATTAGAATATGTATATTCATTTGTTGCTATGTCTCAGATAAGCTTGTTAATCCAACTTTATTAAAAGTCAACTCCTCCCCTAAAGTAATTTGGTAGATAGAAGTGTCATTATGCCAGACTTACACTGAGGTGCAGGTGGAGGAGAGAGGGAGAAGGCTCACAGGGATTTGGGGCATTTTTGTATGAAAAGGGTAAAAACTAAAAGCCTAAATATGAGCCCTTGTTACTTGTGTAGACACTCTGTAGAACATCAGGGTCCTTCAGTGCCAAATTTGGTTGGCGTGTAGCTTTTGAGGCTGGCACCATTTCTGTAAAGCAAGATGCATACATTGTGCATGCAGGAGGAGACTCAGGGCCATGGGACATACAGAGGGTGGGTGGACACGCCTCAGATAAAGGAGGTCCCTCCTTCTTTTACTATTCTGCTGCTCCCTAAGATAGGGACTTGCCCTATGGCACTTCTGCAGGAAATATTTAATCACGAGTGAATTCCTGTGTCTCTTTTTTGAAAGATATGTTACCTTCTCACCAAATCCCATAAGCCTTCCAGAAACCCAGGACAGCAGTAATAATTCTTTAGGGAAGTGAATGAATGAAAGCAGTAAACCGGGCCTACCAGACCAAGAACACTTCTGTGTTCTGCTGAAGTGGGGTAAGCTTGTGTGTGCACTGCTAGGCTAGATTTTATTTGCAAGTATAAGGAGGAAATGGGAGCATGCCTGAACCGTAAGGGGAGGTATTTGAATTGAAACCTGTCTAAGGTAAGCTAAAGAAAGGTCTAAAGCATCAGGCATTCTGAAAATCATGTTACTAGTAAAAATGACCAGAAGGAGAAAATATCGACAAGCTGATCATTCCATAGAGTGTACACGAGATAGGAGAGTGGTTCTTACTGCATTTTTATGTGCTTTAATTCATCCGCCTGGGAGGGGGAGGTTGGGGAGCCACTCGGAGGGGGTTCAGGAACCATGGGACTATAGCTTAACGATAGTTTGGGGACTGGTACCATATAGCCACAGTACAAGCAACCAGAAAATTTGGTGTGAACCAGTGAATTTTCTTAAATTATTAAATATAAGTAAATTCAGTGAATTCTGGTTACTTTAAGCCCTGCTACAGGATATTGAATTTATAGGTGCCATGGCCTATAATCTTGCCTTTTGCAAGATTAATTGCTGTTAAAATTACAACTTTACGGGGCAGCTAGATGGTGCAGTGGATAGAGAACCGGCCCTGAAGTCAGAAGGACCCGAGTTCAAAATCTGGTCTCAGACCAAAACACTTCACACTTACTAGCTGTGTGACCCTGGGCAAGTCACTTAACCCCAATTGCCCCCCCCCAATTACAACTTTACTTCTGTCTAGCTCAGGAAGTAAGTAGGGTAGATGACTTGCAAAGTGACAGCAGGTGGTAAGGTTAATTTTTCCATAATCAATCATTAGAGGTACATGGGTATATAGGTGGTTGAACCAAAGGTTTAAGTCATAAAATAGAAAGTTAGGACAATGTGGGCTCCAATCCCTCGTCTGGTACTAGCTGTGTGATCTTGGACAAGCTAACCTCTTTGAGCCTCAGTTTCCCCATCTGTAAAATAGAGATATTAATACCTGTAGTACCTACCCCCAGTGGATTGTTGTGAGTCTCGGATGAAAAGATGTATGTAAAATGTTATATAAATCTTGAACATGCTATATGAATTTCAGTTGTTGTTATTATTATTATTCCCTCTCTCCGTACTATCCAGTTAGAGCAGAAGTGTAAGTGAGAAGCTATATACTTGAGTCAAGTATAGGGACAATAGATGACCAGGGAAAGAGAGATCATTGAATGTGATGACCTTTGAAAGGAGGCAGGGCATTCTAGGAAATGGAAATCCAGTGGCTTGTTTGAGGGAGGTAGAAGTTTCTGGGATCTGTAGGAGAAGAGAAAGAAGGCTTTGAAATTTGTGTCTCGCCCATTCTCCTTTTTCCAATCCTTTAGGACATTCTGTAATGAGTAATAAAATGGCTAGAAAGTAGGCAGCATTAAAGAGTGTAAAGAAGGAAGACAAAAATGGCCTTGCCCATCCATAAACTACGGGGTCATTCCCTGCCTCATCAAGCATTGACTAGTTTGAAAAGAGAGATGATCCTCTTTTGTGATATTTCCCAGGCCTTGTCACTTACATTGCATTACACGTGTAAAAAAGGTCTGTGAAACCAGTGTTGTTTTATATTTTTTTAAAGCTGATATTTTAGCCTGAAAAATTAAACAAAACTTAAAAGTGAAAAAAAAAAGTAATTTTCCTTTTACAAGCAGTTCCTGAGATTGAAGCCAGATGGACAGTGGAAGCAGGAAGACAGACACCAATTTTACAGGGCTGTAGATTACTTGCTCTGTAGGCTCAGGATGTGGGTTTTGTAGGCTTTTCCTCCAAGCTTTGGTTGGGGGAGTAAAACAGTATGTAACTACTTTACAACATGGAAACCAAGGGGAGCTGTGCTTACCACAGACTCCACTCACACCTTCTCCTGAGCTCGGGTGTCCTTCCTCAGAAGGCGTGGCCATGGCCATGGCCGATAACCAATTGCTGCTCAGCAAGAGTCCTGCAGCTGGGCTGAATTAAGTTCCTTGTGCCAAACACTCCATCTGAATCTGAAGGAAAAAATTCTTCTGGAGTTAATATTTTTTAATATCTGATTTGGGACTAAAGCCTAGCTGAATACGGTGGAATACGTCCAGTTACTCTTCCAACCACTGGGTTTCACTTTGATCACACACACACACACACACACTCACTCTCATTTTCTTTCCCTCTCTCTCTCTCTCTCTAACAATACTTTATTTTAGCTCTTGCTGAGTTGACTAACGTCTAGATGACGTGTTGGTTTTGGAGTAATCGGAAGATTTTTTTTTCCTCTCTTAGCTGTAGCAACTGATAGATTGGAGGAAGCTGCTTTTCACATTGGGTCAGGCACCCAAGCCAACACTGGCTCTCCAGTTACACAGAGAGTTGAACTGTGCATTCATCTTGGCCCTTCCAACATCTTGCCTAGTTTACTACATGGGGGAAATAAAGAGCAGGTGAAGACTGTACGTTAAGACACAGTCCAAGATCTTTGTTCCCGTTCAATCCATAATTCTTTTATGAAACTATGACCTGCCATTTTCTTTTCAGATGGCTATTCCCTTAAAAGATTTTAAAATGTCTCCAATCTGGAAAAATGTTGGCATCTTAAATTCAATATCTCAGCTGGAATTCATCTCCCTACACCTCCCCCACCCCCCTCAAGCCCATTCTTCTGCAGACTTCTGGGCACCTCCATCCTTTCAGTCCCCTGGGTTTACGGATTCAGTCTTCCTTGGTTCTTCCCACTCCTGTACCACCCCCAAGACTCAGTTGCCACCTGTACCACACAGAGCTGGCTTCCTGTTCTTTCTTTCCACTCACACAGCCACCCCTCAAGTTTAGGCCCCCATCACCTCTTATCCTAATTGGTCTCCTTGTTCCCGATGTCTTCTGTCCTCCACACAGCCACCAGAATAATCTTTTAAAAGCACAGGTCTCCATGTCAATCCTCTGCTGAGAGAGCAGTGGCTTCCTATGATTTATAAGATAAAATATAAATCCTTCAGCTTGGCACTTCATCTGGCTTCAGTCTACGTTTCCAGGCATAGCCCATTATTCTATCCCTACACTCTGTGTCCTAACCAAACTGGCCTGTTGGTGTTCTTTCTAAGCTTGGGGTCCTGTCTCCTGCCTTTGTACTTTTGCACAAACCATTCTTGACTCCTGAAATGCACTCTGGGCTCACCTCAGGCTCTTAGAATTCCTGGCTTTCTTCTAGGTTCAGTGCTGGGGCTACAGTTATGCAAAATGCTTCCTAATCTCCCTGTTTGTTCTCTCTTCCATCTCCAATTATCTTCTGTATACCTTTTGACTCAGCAATACCACTTCCAGGTCTGTACTCTAAAGAGATCATAGGAAAACGAAAAGGACCCATATATAAAGAAACATTTACAGCAGCCTTTTTTGTGGTTGTCCTTGTGCTCAAAGAGGACTGAAATAACATCACAATGCCAGGATCCATATATAGTGTCCAGCTATGGTGGATCAGACCAATACTAGGTTGGAAGGTTCTACCATAGGTCAAGCACAAACAGTCTAAATTAATATTTGAGTGGAGATGTCTCTAAATTTGTGCTTCTCATGTTTCTTTTGAGTTACTGAGCACAGGGGATGCCCATCAACTGGGGAATGGCTGAACAAATTATGGTATATGATTGTGATGGAATACTATTGGCTATAAGAAATGATGAGAGAGATGGTTTCAGAAAAACCTGAGAGGATGTATATGAACTGATGCAAAGTGAAGTGAGCAGAACCAGGAGAACAATTTATAAGAACAACAATATTATAAAGATAATCAATTTTGAAAGACTTGGAAACTCGGAGCAACACAGTGACCTACCACAATTCTTATTGTGAAACATGCTGCCCATCTCCTGATACAGAACTAATGGACTCAGAGTGCAGATTGAAGTATATTTTATTTTCTTCCTCTTTTTCTAGACATGGCTAATGCTGCAATTTGTTTTGCCTGACTATATATATTTGTAATGGATTTTGTTTTTCTTGCCTTTTCAACAGGTGGGGCAGAAGGAGAGGGGAAGGAAAAAAATTTGACCTGAAAATAAAATAAAATTGAATTTTAAAAATTGCGCGTATACCTAGCTATTCACATATTGTGTTCCCCCAGTATAATGTAAACTGCTTAAAGGCAGGGACTATTTTTCAGTTTGTCTTTGTATTCCTGGAGCCAGGGCAGCTAAGAGGTGCAATATGTAGGGTGCCCGTCCTGGAGTCAGGAAGCTTCATCTTCCCGAGTTCAAATGTAGCCTCAGATATTTACCAGCTGTGTGACCAGCTGTGTAACTTAACCCTGTTTACCTCAGTTTCCTCATTTGTAAAATGGGCTAGAGAAGGAAACAGCAAACCACTGCAGTATCTTTGCCAAGAAAACTCCAAATGTGACACAATTTGAAAAAACAACCAAACAATTACTAGAGCCTATCCTAGTCTGTCTTTTGCATGTAGTAGGCATATAATAAATGCATGTTGAATCAGAGGTAGTGTATAACATTTTAAAAATAATGTTGTTTTGGTACAGGAGGCATAGTGGAAACTGACTAGATTCAAGGGTTCTTCTGAAATGAAATCCTTGAAAAGTTCAATGGTCTGAATGAGAATAGCATTCTTTGTGGTTTTTTACATGTGCAGTTCATTCTTGGCTATCAGTGGGGGTGTTTCGTTAATATATCATATTAACACTCAGTACTTGACAAGTTCTTGCAAATGTTTCCCTCCTACAAATATTTTCATATCATAAATCCTAGATGTCACATTTTTGGGGGTCTTTGTCCTTGAAATTCTCTTCTTGCCTCAGGCTTTATTTCTGATTTCTACAAAGCAGGAAGTATGAGAAGATTTGAGATTCTGTATTGGTCAGGCTTCTCACTGTAGATTTCTTTTCTCTGCTTTATTTCATTTCCATCCCTCATTTTATTTGCCTCAACTCCCAACAGGGATCATTCCTTCTGCAACGTTTTCCCAGTTATATCCTATGGTGCCATTGAATTCTCAATGCAAAATAAATTTTAATGCACTAATTATAAAAAATTTTTAAAAAGACAAATTAAGTCCTGGGTGGATGATCTGATTGTGAAACATCATGATGTGTAATATTTGTGACACCATCGTTTCCTTGTCCCAAATTGTAAGGTAGGAAAGAACTTTGCCCGTTCCTTTCTAGGGTCCCATACAAGTTCTGACATTCTATCAATCAATTATGGCAAATATGTTACTGTTTGGTGAACAAGAAATTTACTTGGGGCACAAAGAGCTCGTCCTTCATGCGACACGGGGAATTTTTCATCTCAAGAAAGGGTAACTAGTTCCTGTCATTGAAAGTAATATGGCTCCAACTAGGACTAAACAAAGAGATGGGCATCTCAACAACTGGCATTTGTTTCCCCATCATAGCCTCTGGGACAAAAGGATCCTGCACCACCTGGGATTTTTGCCTCAAAAACCTTCCCAAGGTCTTTCCTTCTCTCCCCTCCTCCACCCTCATTTATGGTGAACTTTGGAGAAGAGACAGGGCCCAGTTTATTCCTCCTCCTGAATGAAGCCACAGGGCAGTAGAGTAGATTTGGAGCTGGAAGGAAGAGTCTTTCAAAGCCATCTGGTCCAGCCCTCTTGTTCCCAAATGGGGAAACTAAGGCCCATGGTCACACAACTAGGAAGCATCATGAGTGAGATTTGAATACAGGTCCTCTGACCCAACTTCCATTGTTTTTTGTCATCGTGCTATACTACCTCTAACAGAATTCTCAAACTCTGAGAAGGAGGGAAGACAGAGAGAGGAAGGGCTCAAAGACAGAAGTTTGACTTGGCCTCGAAATGACCATGTTTCCACCACCATCTTCCCTCATCCTCTGTTCCATCAGCCGGACTAGACTTTTCTAGGTTTTTTTTGCCTGCCTCATTTTGTCCAAAGCCCCTTGCATGAGACTTCCTGCCTTCTTTGTCCTCTTTTCCACCCATGTGAACCTTATTCATCTCTCAAGCTCTGCCTGAAGCTGGGTGTGAAGTCATCACCTTCTCCCCACAGAGATTTTTCTCTCCTTTGTACAACCAAGTATGTCTCCTATAGCCCTCAGTTTGGTGTTTAATCACATGTTGGCTCTTGTATCCCTTTAGAATGCTCACCAGGTCTGCGTTCTCTGTCCCCCAGGTTAGTACACTCGGGCTCGGGATGTAGGTCACCGTCCATTGGATCAGACCTCACATTTGCCACCAGGACGGGCTCCCGTCAGGGCATCGAGATGCATGTGTTCAGGGCAGAGACGCATCGGGACCTGTCGACTTGGACCCGGGTACTTGTACAAGGGTGTCACACTGCAGCCGAACTGATCAAGGAGGTTTCACTAGGTATCGCTGATATTTCACTTCCAATAGTAATTAAATGATTGTAGCATGCTTTCCTTTCATTTGAGCTAATGTCATTGTCATTTAGACAAATCTTAAATATGTACAGAAATACGTTCTTCCATCATCACTTCATTAAACTAACTGTCAGCATCTTGGCAGCTTGAAGAGGTGATATTGGAAATAAACCTGGCTTCTCTGAGTCTAGTGACATTTTCCCAAGCTCCATAGATGTCTTTATGCCTATCGTTAAATATCCATTGTAAAACCTTGTATTAACATTTTCTTTATATGCTATTATTAATTACCCTTTGTATACAACTTACTGGGTTACTTTACTGAACACTGAAATTCATTCATCCCTGGGTGGAGGATTTTTAATATAAATGTGGTGTAGGAATCTTTAAAATGGTAACATCTGACAAGCCAGATGGCTGTAAGGACATAAAGAATTTAGAATGTCAGACTTTTAAAAAAGGAACTCCACTCTAGGACTGACTAAAAATATATATATATGTATATGTGTGTGTGTGTGTGTGTGTGTGTGTGTGTGTATCTATATATCTATCTGTATGTATGTATATATTTCCATGAACTTCCAAAGTTCTTTGTGGAGAAAAATCCTAAGGATCTGGTACAGTCTAAGCTCCCTCTAGTGGTTAGTTTCAATGAATGAAAATTTTACTTAAAAAAAAAAATCTACATTTATGTTTGTGTGAATGTCTGTGTTTATTAAGTGCTTGCTATGTGTAGAGCTTCAGGATAAGTGCTGTGGATGCAAATTTAAAAATCAAGACACAGAAGGGTTCAGCTGTAAGGTCTATGGGAGGGCCCACTGGTCCATCCTGAGGGTGTAGCTTTAGGTAAAACAACCAAAGGGGTTTTTCATTTCAATCAGTACTTATTTTATACTCCCCTTATGCCAGATATTGTGTTAGGCACAATGTCAGCAGCTTACACTGCCAAAATTACACACACACACACACACACACACACACACACACACACACACACACGACGCTGTGTACGTGACCTGTGGAGAAGCTGTTCAGTGAAAAGGCTCCCTCCCCACACTTGGGATCCAAAGACCTCATCTCCAACCCCAGCTTTGTCCCTTACCAGCTGTATGACCTTTGGAAGTTTAGTCTTCTTGTGCCTCAGTTTCTTCATCTGTCAAATGGGAACTGTACCTGTCCTGCTTACCTTACCACTTTTTGCAAGGATTATGTGAAAGTGCTTTGAAAAACTTCAGAACTCTACAGAGATTAAGGCCAATATTCCAATGACCTATTTCATTGACACAGAACCTTCCTGCACCAAGGCAGGACCTGTCTAGGACTTGCAGGCTTAGAGAGCCTCGTGGGGTTTGCCCAGCATAACAAAGCAAGTGTCAGAGGTGGGATCTGAACCTTCACCTTCTTGCCTCTGGCTCTAACCCTCTATCCACTTTACAACACTGCCTCTCTACAGATCAAGGGATCGATTATTCTGTAATAACATCTCTTTAAGCCACAGTTGTGATGAACAGCACCATTTGTTCTTTTCACCAAGACCTAAGAATTATTAAGCAGTTTTACAAAAATGAAATAAAATAAGTTTTGTTTCTCTTCTTTAACTTGGTTAGTTAGAGTTTACCCTTGATAAAAATTTACACATATTGGGTTATAGCTATACATTTACGGAGTCTTAATAAAACCTTTCTGCATAACTCAAGTTGTACAAATAATCTGCCATCTTGTAGTTAATGAGCAATTAATTTTCTTGTCACAACTGATTCACTAGACCTCATTTACCTTATCTGTAAAGTGAGAGGGTTAAACAAATGATTTCTAAGGAACGTTTCCATCAGCCATCGTGGATGGAGACCTGGCCTAAAACCTGAGATAATGTGGATTCCACTCCAGCCTCCGACAAGCTTAGGTGTGTGACTCCAGGCCAGTTCTTCACAGTAAGATGCAGATGGGGCCAAATCTATAGGAGGTAGTTATACCTAAGAAAATCACACAAGAGATCCAGACACACATCCACATGTGTTTAATAAAAGTTATCCATAAGACTTGTAACTTTGCTAAGGAATTCATTAATCTGTCTTGAAGAGGATGATAATTAGAATTCCTTTTACCCTGAGAGGTCTAATTTACCTTTTGATTTTTATCAGTTAGTTTAAAATGATGGTGTGGGTTTTGTCAACTGTACCCTTTTGCTAACCACGTTGGGTTTCTTCTGTCTCTTCCTTCTCCCTAACACAAGCCCCCAACTCCAACCAGAGCAGCCTCCTTCTGTTCCCTAAGTGAGTCATGCCCACTCCTGCCTTTGCCACGACCATCCCCCCAGCCCAGCTTCTCCCCATCTCCCTCCCCAGCCCCCTAGAATGATGTCCTAGTTTTTTCTGCCTGTCAATCCATGTGCAGGCAGATGCTTACAGACCTCCGGGACGTTCCCCTTCCTGCCTCTCTCAGTGAGTCCACGCCCTGCCTTACAATCTCTCTCCTCTCCAGCTCCTGTTCTCATCCTAGGAGACTTCAGCATTACATATCAATACTCCCTCAATCACCCTGACCTCCCAATTCATTTCTTATGACTTCTGCTCTATCACAACCACATAGAGATGGTCATACCCTAGATCTTGTCCTCACCCACAGATGCCCCACCTCTTTTTTCATGAACTGTTAAATTCCCTTACCTGATCAGTCTGTTAGCATTCTGCCTCTTCCTCTGCCTTGAAATCTTAAACTGTACCCTTCACCCACACCATGACCTCTGATCCCTCATCATCTCAGCCCTTGGTTCTCTCCCAGGCCCATCTTCCCTGCATTAGCTGCACTCCCCCACTTTTCTCATCTCGATCCCTTAGTGAACCAGATCCTCTTCTCCTGGGTCTTTTACATCCCTAACATGTCACTGATTGTGCCCTGCCAAGCCCCAGCCTTGGACCACTCCCACCATCTGCCACACCTGTTCTGACAGGATCCACTACAGATGTGTTACACAATCTCACCTGGGCCCTCACTGCTGCTCGGCGTCCTGCTGTACTTGCCTTATCCACTCATTCTCCCATTTCCACAGCAGCTCTTCCAAACCTTCTCAAGCCTCCCATGGCTACCCCTTACCCCACCTCTCCGTGGAGAACCTTGCCTCATATTTTACTGAAAAAAACTGAGGCTATTTGCTGGGAGCTCCCTCTTTTCCTCCTCCTCCTTATCTTGTATCACCAGGTTCCTTCTGTCCCGTGACCTCCTTCACTCCTGTCTCACAGGATACTCTCTTCTGTCTTGGTTTCAAGCCCCTCTCCTGGTTCTCCTCCTGCCCATATTACTGTTCCTTCTGTGTCACTTTTACTGAATCCTCCAGCTGCTTATGCAGGGGTGAGTCCTGCTTCTCCTTTTCTTCTCCCCCTATGATATTTCATTTGGTGATCTCATGGCTCCCAGCAGACTCAATTATTTCTATGTAGATTATTGTCAGATCTGCTTGTTCTGCCCTAGACTCTGCTGACTTCCATTATCACATCTTAACTGCCTGATAGACATCTCAAACTGGATGTCCTATAGACATCTTATACCAAATATGTCCAAAACTAAGCTTATTTTTCCCCCTAGATCCTTTTCCCTCCTACCTTCTCTGTTACTATAGAGGGCAGCATCATCCTCACAGTCCCCTGGGTATACAACCCAGGAGTGGTCCTGGATTCCTCACTACCTCTCCCCCCATGTCCAAGCTGTTGCCTGTCAAATTCCCCTTGAAACATCTCTTGAATATTTCCCCTTTTCTCCTCTGACACTGCCCTCATCACCTCACACTTGGATTATCGTAATAGTCTGCCTGCCTCAAGTCTCTTCCCCCTCTCCCTAACCTGTCCTCCATTTGGCCACCAGAGTGATTTTCCTAAAGTATCATGTCACTTACCATACCCCACCCCATCCTACTTAATAAACTCCAGTGGCTCCCTAATGTCTTCAGGATCAAATATAAAAACTTATTTTTGGGGTTCAAAGCCCTTCCTAAGATCCCCCTGCCTCCAACAGTATTCTTACACCACACATACACACACACACCCATACACGCATACTCTACAGTCTGGTGACATTCACCTCTTTGTTGTTCTTCACACAAGATACTGTATCTCCCAACTCTGAAAATTTTCACTGGCTTCTTTCTGTCCTGCATACTGTGCTCCCTCCCCTCTTCTCTACCTCTCGGCTTCAGTTCAGTCCGAGCTGAAATCCCGCTGTCCATGGGAAGCCTTTCCCAGCCCCTCGTAATTCCAGTGCCTTCCTTCTGTTGATCATTTCCTGTTTATCCTGTCTAGAGCTTACTTTGTATGTATTTGTTTTCACATCTCCCATTAGACTGTAAGCTCCTTGAGGGCAGGACTGTGTTGCCTTTCTTTGTATCCCCAGTGCTTAGTACAGTGCCTGGCACTTAGTAAATATGGGTTTTTTATGGGCTGACTGACCTATCAACTACCTGTCTTCTTTCACTGGCCCTTCCACAAAGACCTTTCCCCGTGATTCTGGGTACCATCGCTCCACACTGACATCCTTTTGTACTGTGCCACCACTCATTTTGATATATTTTATTATTTCGTATTTATGTCTGAGTTCCCAAGTTAGAGTCCTCACTCCTCGAGGCCAGGGACTACTATTTAATTATTTAAATATTTAATTATTTGTAATTGGATCCTATGTCAAAGAGAATATGGTGGTCCCTTTTCTGTATCAATGGAGAAATCAGTGACCAAAATGAGGCCTTGGTTAGTAGATGCCAAGTAAGCAGTGACTCACCGAAGTCTGAGCATGTGTCACCTTCCTCACTCCAACTCAGAAGAATTCTCTGGCCCTTGACAGCACAAAGCGTAAACCCTCCTAATTGTGCTTGCTTGCCTATTTTTGTACAGGTTGCATAATGAATGGTCAGGAAGTGCGACTCACAGTGCATTATGAGAATGGATTCACAATCTCCCGAGAAGGAGGAGGCCCTGGCAGCGTGTTATATCGATACCCCTTTGAAAAGTTAAAAATGTCTGCTGATGATGGTATCAGAAATCTGTACTTGGATTTTGGTGGTCCTGAGGGAGAACTGGTAAGCAGGATTGGGGAAATCATTTTTAAAAGTTCTAGAATCTTTTTTTTTAAGGCAATTGGGATTAAGTGACTTGCCCAGGGTCACACAGCTAGTAAGTGTCAAGTGTTTGGTCTGAGGCCAGATTTGAACTCAGGTCTTCCTGACTTCAGGGCCAGTGCTCTATCCACTGCACCCACCACGCTGTCCCTAAAAGTTCTAGAATCTTGAAGAAAATAATGGAGGTAAGGTAGGAATGAAGTGAGCATAGCATTACCAGATGTCAGATTATATTATGAAGTACTAATCACAAAATAGTACTGGCTTAATAAAAACTAAGTCACTAGGTGGTGCAGTGCATAGGGCACCAGGCCTAGGGTCAGGAAGACTCATCTTCCCAAGTTCAAATCTGGCCTCAGACACTTAATTCCTGTGTGACAAGTCACTTCACCCTGTTTGCCTCAGTTTCCTCATCTGTAAAATGAGCTGGAGAAGGAAATGGCAAACCACTCCAGTATCTTTGCCAAGAAAACCCCCAGTGGGGTCACAAAGAGTCAGACACAGCTGAAAAGGAAACAACAACAAAAAGAAAAATAGCTCAGTGGAAGACCATAGGTCAGCGAGACCCAGAAGCTACTGAAAAGGGCTATCCTGGGTTCTGTAAGCCTAAGAACACAGACTGTAGGAGTGGAGGCAGAAGGAAGGATTCCCTATTTAATAAGAATGGCTGTGAAAATGGAAAACACTCTGAGAAGTTGGGTTTAAACCAGCACATCCTAAACTATATAGTACAATAAATTTTAGGTGCATTTGCCACCTTAATATAAAAGTTCACATTACTTTAAATAAAAGCTAAAACTTAGGAAAGACACCTTTCACAAAGGGGAAAATTTTTTACCCTCCGGATCATAAAAGTTAAAATGGATAGTTTTAATTACATAAAATTAAACAGCTTTTGCACAAACAAAATCAGTTCAGCTAGAATAAGAAAAGAACCTGTCAAATGTGGAAAAAATCCTCACATCAAATATCTGTGATAGGTAGGATATCCACGTTATCTAGGGAATTGACACAAATATATAAGACCAATAGCCATTCCTCAGTTAGCCAGTCCATCAGTAGGCATTTATATTACATTTATTACTCTGATAAGTAAGTGATCAAATGTATGAACAGTTTACAATGACCATATGAAAAATTGTTTCAAATTACTAAAAACAAATACAAATGAAAACAACTCACATGCCTTAAAATGGCAAAAGATGGTAAAATACGTGACTACCATTGTTGAATGGTTCGTGGGAAGACAGTCACCCTTAGTGGACACTGTTTGAGCTGTGGATTGGTCCAGCTGCTCTAGAAAACAGTGGTGCAAGACGAGGCACTGACCTGTTCGTACCCTTTGATCCAGTGGTTTTATTACTGGGCAGATACTCCAAGGAGGACCAAGATAGAATGCCTCTCATAGCAGCGCTCTCTGTGCTAGCAAAACATTGACAACAAAGGAGCTTTCATCATTCGGGGAATGGCTGGACAAACTATGGTACAGGAGTAATGGAATGGAATGCTCCTAACTCCACCAGCGAGTGGCGAGTGGAGTGTTTCATCTTCCTTTGGACTCATGGTTTATCATTGAATCGATCACTAAAGTTGTTTTCACTGTATCAATCATCCTTGTATTTCTGATCACTTCACTCTATGGCAGTTCATCGGGCTTCCCACTCTCATCAGAAACTGTCCGTTTCATCATTTCTTCTGGCATAGTAATATTCCATTATATTCATATATACAGATTTGTAGCCTTTTTTCAATAGAAGTACATTCCCTTAGTTTCTGATTTTGGGCTACCACAAAAAGAGATTTTGCAAATATTGTTGTACACATAGAATATTTTTCTCTTTGTTTTATCTTTGGAGTATAGGTGCAGTGGTTGTGGTATCCTTGGGCCAAAGGGAGCTATTCATAGTTCAGTAACTTTGGGGACATAGTTCCAAATTGCTTTGTAGAATGGGTGGAACAGTTACACTGTACCTCCACCCACAAAAGACAAGTGTGCCCATTATCTCTGAGCCACCCTTTGTCCTTTTCATTTTTTGGGTTATCTTTCCCAGCCTAATGGGTTGTGAACTGGAACCTCAAAGTTGCTTTAATGCTTTGCATTTCTCTATTATCTGGAGTATTTTTTCACAAAGCTTTTTATACTTTGAATGGCTTCTTCTGAGAACTGCCTGTTCATATCTTTTGACTATCTAGTGGGGAATAGTTCTCTTATAAATTAATTCCTTTTTTTTTGTAAATGAGACCTTTCTGAGAGAAATTTGCTTAAAGGAGCCTCCCCCCCTTCCCAGTTTGCTGTTTTCTTTCTAATTTTAGCTGCATTGGGTTTTGCTGTACAAAATATTTTTGATTTTACAGACTCACAAGTGTCCATTTTGGCTTCAGTGAGCCTCTCCATCTCAGGCAGATAAGCTGAAACCCACTGACAAAAAACCCGAGATATTTCAAATGGCCGTTTCACCTTATTTGCCTGTTTTTCTTTTTTTTCTTATGTTCTTGTTCCATGTATTTGAATAACTATATTTGTCAATGGAAGTTAAAATAAATTTTACTTTAAACAAAGTAAAAGAAAGAAGTCTTTGACAAAAGTTTTCTATTGAATGCTGATGCTAGTAGCCCTTTTAAAGAAATAAAACAGAACTATAGCCAGTGCTAATACTGGCGATCTGTTAAGAGGGGGCAGTTGAGATTTAGTCATTTAGTTGCCAAGGGAACTCTGCTTTGAATGGAAATAGTCCGAGAGCTGTGCCCACACAGCATGACACGCTTTCTCATTTGCCTTCTGTCTGTGGAAGGATAAGGAAGCAGAGATGTTTTCCCTTGGAGGAACAAAGCAAGGAGGTAGAAGGCCCAGAGGCAGCCTGGAGACAGATGCTCTGGAAGTAAATGCCCACCTTTGCTCTCATAAGCAGTCAGCTGGTTCTTCTTGCCAAAGTTGCCCTGATGCTCCAAGAAGAAGCAGTGAGCCCTTGAACCTCAAAGGGGTGGAATGGGGGACGGGACTGGATTTGTGACTTTATTGCTGTAGGGAACTGCCAGCGAGGAAGCTCCCTCTATCAGGGTAGGCCAGCACTTCTCTGCAATTTCTAGTGTTAAGGAGCTGTCTGGAGCTCTGAGAGTTAAAGTGAGTTAGCTGCCCAGGATCACAAGGCCATTTTGTGTCAAAGGTGGGCCTTGAACTCAGGTCTCCCAGGCCCCAAGCCCATCTCTATCCATTGCACTACAATTCCTCTGTAAAGGTAAACTCCCTTTTGAGATCAAGTTGTGAAGGGCTCTGGAAGCTAAACAGAGAAATTACCATTCTAGCCTAGAGTTAACAGGAAGCTACTGGAGTTTATTGGTTAGGGAAGTGACATGTTTGGTTCAGGATTTAAGGAAAATTGAACTGTGTAGTTTGAATTGGAGTAATGAGAGTTGAGGCAGTAAGACCAACTAGGAGACCATTGCAATGATGTCAGCTATTGGAATGGAGAGAAGAGATGGAAGAATGTTGTGGAGGCAGATCCAGATCCAGCGAAATCTGGCAGCTGGCGGGATCCGTGGGGCGAGGGAAAAGGAGGAGTGAATAATGCTAGTTATAAATCGGGAAGTCGGACAGATGGCGAGGCCTTGGGACAAAAATAGGGACTTTGCAGGAGGAAGAGCAGGGGAGAGTTTGAGGGGAAAGAGAAGTTCAGTTCTGGACAAACCAAGTTTGAGATGTCTCTGGGACATCCATTTTGAAATGGCTATTAGGCAACTGTTGATGTGGTTAAAACCTCTGAGCTCGGGAGAGGGTAGGGCTGTGTGTGTGTGAGAGAGAGTGTAGTTATCTGCAATTGAGATGATAGCGAAACTGATAATGATGACGAGGGTACCAGAGAAGAAGAGCTAGAAACAGAATACCGAGAACACCCTCAGGTGGACAGCATGATGTGAATGATGAGCCAGCAAAGGAGATGGAGGGGAGCTTGGATAGATAGAGTGGAGAAAAGGGTGTCCAGGAGCAGAGGGCAGTCAGTGGTATCACATATACAAACTGTGTTGAGAAGGACGAGTCCTAAGAAAGACCATCAGACATGGCGAGTGAGGAATCATTGGTAACTCGGAGAAAGCCGTTTCCGTTCAGTGATGAGTACAGGAGCCAGACTGCAGAGGACTGAGAAGTCAGCAAAAGGCAAGGAAGGAAAGACTGGGCATATGGTCAGCATTTTCAAGGAGTTTGGACGAAGAAGGGAGGAGAAATCTAGAGTGAGAAACTAAAGGGATGATAGAGTAGTGATTTCTAAAGCCTTGGGCATGTTGGAACACAGTAGATGAGGAGCCAGTGTATGGGAAAAGGTGGAGGGGATGGAGAATGAAAGCTGCTGGGGATAGGATCAAGGCACGGCCTTGGAAGGGGAAGGGTCATCTTTTTGTCAGCCACTTAGGGAGAGGAGATGTAACTGTAGAAATTGTTCTCATAGTTCTGTTCACTTCGGTCTATATCCATTCATAGAAGTCTTCCCAGTTTCCAATGAAATTGTACATCTTGTAATTTCTTTTTACACAAAATATTCCATTGTATTTATATACCATAATTTGTTTAGCTATCCGCCAATCAGTGAGCACCCCTTTAGCTTCCATTGTTAACTACTATGAAAAGAGCTGCTATACATATTTTTGTACATATCTACCTCAAAACTTGCTTCATTTAAATTTACTGTGGTTCTTAAGTAAAATAAATGACAAGACTATAGCAGTTTCAGAAATTTCAGAGTATTCTTAACTTTATATACAATAAAAGTCACCGGTCCCCCATTTGTCCCAAAAATAAAAAGAAGAAAAGAGTACCTAATTGTATAAAATCAAATACTGACTTACCGTATCACTGGGCCCATCCTTGTCTGGGTATAATTCTTTATTAGCAAAAAATATTCAGTTAACGTTTGTTAAGCAAGGCATTGTGGGTAGGCGCTAGGAATAGAAAAATGAGAAAGGATGTGGTCCTTGTCCCAAAGAGCTTATATCTGTTGTGAGATTATCTCTTTTACACACACACACACACACACACACACACACACACACACACACACACGCACACACACATTAGTGGAGTTTAAAGCAGCGCATGATGAGAGTAAAAGGACCTTTGGACAAAATACGGTAGGAGACTTTGAGGAGAGAGGGGACGCTTCTTTCCAGGGGCCTTTGAGCTGACCCCTGATGACAGAGGGGCCCTCGAGTAGCGGGTGGAGATGAGGGGGGTGCCTTACCCTAGGGCTGACGCTGGATAGCTTGTGTGTGTGTCGCACCTCTCCATCTCAGAGTACTGACTGGCTCCTTGCTCTCCCCACAGACCATGGACCTGCACTCATGCCCCAAGCCAATTGTTTTTGTGGTGCACACCTTCTTGTCAGCCAAAGTCACGCGCATGGGCCTGCTGGTGTGAGCCCAAGGCCGCTGAGCTCTGAGCATCACAAGGAGCGCCTCCACCTCCGAAGAAAACAATTAAGCACAAAAGAAAGCTGCTTCTTTGCTCTCTCCTACAGCATCAGTGCCTTGACAAGGACCTGCAATCACTGCTAACCCAAAACCGTGTTCAAAGAACATCCCATGAGGACGAGCCACCACATGCAGGAATTCCGGCGTTCTCCCTGAGGTCCCTCCCTGGTTAGGGATGGGGAGGCGTGACTTCCATGACTGTAGAATGATGAGCTATTTTCTGTATATTCTCTGTGTTCATCATCTGTTTGTGTTTGTCTCTCTTCTCCCATGATGGGGTGGGGTCGTGGTTCTTCTTTCCAAATACGAGCAAACAGTAGAGAGACATTTCCCTTGTTCCTGAGTTCATGGGCTTGATTTGGTGCCCATCCTCACACCCGACATCCATGCTGGACAACTCTCCCCACCCATTCTTTGCAAGCAGGCTGTTTGCTTTGCGGCCATTTCAGGGGCTTCCTAAGCTTTGGCAGGAGTTTGCCATCTCCTTCTGTCGTGTGAAGCCTCAGTTGCGGGCCCCATGGGTGTCCCTCTCTCTGTCATGATACTATTGCTACATCCCCACCACGGCCATCGTCACCCAATTTACCAAGTTTTATCCCTCAAGAGTGTTTACTTTATAGCATAAAACTTGTAAAATGTTGGTTTAGTTCACCACATATTTTTAACCAGCACCTAGCAGAAAGAATATTGGAGACCAGGGTATTACAAGGAAATATCTACTCATTTCAGTTTGGGTTTTTTTTTTCTCTAATGTTTTTGGAAGGAAACAGAGGATATTATGGTATGAGACTGATTTTACAAGAAAATCTTTATTTTATACAAAGCCATTTTTTAATGGCTTGCCAAATGTGCCTTTGGTCAAGATGGGTCAGATGTAGGTGAATATCACAAGCTCCATTAAAGGAAGGTCATCTCAGTTCTGAAGAATGCTTCATTAAGGTGAGCTTCCATAGCTGCATTTTTAGCAGCTGGCAAAGCTCCTATAGAGAAGACAAACCTGGAAGAGTTGCCATCCTGTTTCAAGAGTGAACTTTGGAGGAATGATCTGCCCCTTTGCACAAATGCTATCAGCAATCCCTTAGGGCCATCTGATCCCAATGCAGGCTCTGCGATATATGGGCTGGTTTATCCCCCACAACGTGATAGGGAAAAAAATTATTCATCCTTAGCAATGTCAAGACCCAGTGAGGCTCTAGAACAGCCCTCTGGCATTCTTGAAGTATTCTTGACATTACTCCAAAGAAATGGAACAAACAAGGTTGTTGGGTTTCTGGCATTGTAAATCCTTCCCTTCCCCTAATCTTAACAGGGCTACGTTTATGAAAAATGGTTAAAAATAAGAGTATGAATGCCATTTGAGTTATAACAGTCATCCTGAATCTGAAAGGAAGGCAGCAGCGAAGCCTTACAACTGGCCTGGATGTTGACTCTGGCAGACTGGCTGAAATTCAGAAAGGGGCAGGTGTGCGATCAGAGAGCCAGGCCAGCAGGGGTCTCATTGGAAGGCTCCCTCCTTTCATCAGGGAAGTGCTGGAGGGCTGGGCATCCCATGAAGGATCCCTGTAGTCAGCATTTCTGAAATGGTGATGAAGACTGGGTACATGGTAGAGCAGTGCTAGTGGTTGCCTCTTGAGCAAGCACAGGCCAGCTCTCCCCGCCCCTTCCCCCCCCCCCCGGACCGCTGCTCTGCCCCTTTCCATGAGCTGCCTGTGCTCTTGCATAATTCTCATGTGATCAGGATGAGGAAGGTGCCCTTCTTCTCCTGTCCCAGATCCATGGAATTTCTGAAAACTAGACCTAAGTTGTCCCCCCTACTTGAACTGCAAAGATACAAATCCAAAGGCAAAACAGAGTTACTTATAGAATTTGTTATTTTCAAAATCCATAGACTCATCTAAAATTGGAACTTACAGATTAATTGGTCTTTTAAATATCTTTTTCATCTCAAATCCAATATGAATTTTGATAGTAAAAGTTTTAGTGGCTGGGAGCAGCCAACAAGACCCAAGGATTTTTTTTAAATGAATGCCTTGAAGCCCAGGTTGTGTCTTAAAGCAGAATTCCAGCACTGGCTGCGGTCAAATCTAGGAGCTCTGTCAAATCTCTGCACAATCCAAACATCATTACGTTGGACTGCTGTTTTCCAAGGTGAACAAAAGTTTAACTCTGCAGACTGAAATTTCCCCAACAACATCCTTAGATTCCTGCTTTGCTGTGGATATTTTTATATATTCTTGTTTTGGGGGAGAAAAAAGAAAAGCCTGAGCCAACAAGAAATATAATCATGGGAATGTCTGGAAACCATTCTATTCATCCTTCTTCACAAGAAGATTTTGTACGGGGTAAAATGTAAGTGAGAACAAGAGAAGCCAACCCTCGTCTGTCCTTCCTAACCTGGGATCAGATTGTGGATTTCATTTCCCCCGGTTTGGGCTGCTCAGGCATAAAAGCATCAAAGACCTAAGGGTCTTGATTAGATCTTTGCACCTTGAAAGAGAAACAAAATGGAAGGGAATAGAAGCCCACCCACAAGACCCCAGCCTCTCTGGGAAGCCTTCAGACTGTACCTGGTAGACCCTCTTGGAGTCATCCGATCACGGGTGGCCAGGGTACACTTGGTGAGATCCCTATCCCACAAATGGAGTGTTTTATGAAGGGACAGTTTGGATAAATGGGTTTCCAATTAAGCTCACCGAATATGGCAGATTGTTTGAAAAGACGGCATTGTTGCCTTTCTGCCTCTGACCACCGGCCTGGCAGCTTTTGGTCCCCTTCTCATTTTTGATGAGAAGACTTGTGAAAGTGCTCGGTGCTCTCCATGGGTGGAGCTTAAAGGGAACCACTGGGCAGCGGTATTTCTTGTTCACACTCCTATGCAACCGAGGTGGGGGGACTGGAGATGTTCTGTTCCATACCCCTCTCCCCAACATTCATGCGATTGAGTTCATAAGCCACTGGTCGGTGAGAGAGAGCCTGCTCTTTTCTGCCTGTGACCCTTTCTTTTCTCTTTTTCCTCCATTCCCCTCTGTCCTCACCCTGGCATATGATAAAGAAAAAAAACTGAAAGGTAGGAATAGCTATCTTTTTGTAAAAGGAAACCTTTCCTTGCAAGGTCAAAAACTAGAACTCGACCTGCAAATTACTTTAAAATCTAGCATTATATAGATAAGTATTTTTCTTTCATGTGTGTTTATGCAGTTATTTATTAGAATAATTATAATTGTAATTATATGTAACTATCCAGTAGACCCCAGAAATGTGAGGTATACTGGCTATGTGCACATATTCAGAATTTTATTCTAAAGGCCATTCAAGTCTTCAAAAGCCATCTTTGAGCACTTTTTAAACAAGGGATATCTTATCGGTTCATATTATCCGTTCATATTATCTGCACTCTCAATAACTTTACAATTCCAAAAACTGACTGCATAGGCAGGAAGTAGAGCTATGGAATTCCTTGTTTGTTACATTTCTATTAAAAAAAACACAACTTGTACTTTAAATAGCAAATAGTTAAAGCTGTTACTGCTATTCATGTCTCAAAATTAACTCTGTAAAGGTATATGCTAGTAGCAAAATCTTGCTTGCTATTTAAATTTGCACTTAGCTGCCAACTCCTAAGTTTTCCTCAGTTTTTTTTAAAATAAAAATCCATGTGGAGAATTAATAAGGTCATGTTTCTCCCAGAAAAATAGCTTTTGCTATAAATGGTTTTCAATGACAAGGAGGTGTGACTACATTTGAGAAAAGGTCTGATGGATTTTTTTTTCTCAAAAAACCCTTCAGATACTAGGGTATAATTTATATGCATGTTATATTAGTATATTTCAAAAACAAAAATGAGACTGTCCCTGTCCATGTTTTTTCTTTCACCTACAAACCACCTTGTAAGCTGCTATGCAAATTATCTTCAAAGCCCTACCTGCTTAAAGGGTTAATTAAACATTCTTTAGGCTCTGGGGAAGACATGTAGACTTTCGCACTTTTCTCTGTTTTATTTTTATTATTCTTAGCTCTGACACTTAAACTGAATTATGTTAATGTCTTAATTTTGGTGGCTATAAACTATTGATTTTAAATAACATTTAAACTGAACAGTGTTGCTGCCAAAGTTAAATGAAATTACAGTTGATCTGTCAAGTAGGAAGGCCAAAGGTTGCTATTGAATTCTGTATTATTAAATGAAAAGTTAAATGCCAAAACTCTTTGGTTCTGAAGCTGCTTGCATCGGAGAAATTCTAATTTCTATAAAATGAGGACTTCTTTTAGACCTTAGAACTTTGTTTAAACTATATTTTAGGTTAAACATGACCCACTGCCCTACTGCAGATTGCTTTTTGGCAAGACCTCATATGCAGTCAGTGAAGTCTGTAGTATTTTTCAGTTAAATTTAGATTATTTTTGTCTCCTCCGCCATCCCCACCCCAGTATAGGAAGTATAAGAACTCATTATTTGATGCCCCATTTTAGTAAGCGCCATCTTTTACTTGGTAACCTAGGCACATCAACGTTTAACTTCTGTTGAATGGTTTAAGATGCTAATATGCTTTTAAAAACCACACAGTTCATAAAAATCAATGTTGCTGGGCTCTTACCCAGCACTTGGTAAATACTTATGAGTTGATAAATATGTCTGAAATGATTACGCTACCACCTTAACCATTTGATTCTGTAAGGGTCCTTATAAGTGATGCATGAATTTGAATGACTTGTCCTAACAATGTTAGAGATTTATTTTATGTAGAAAATGTGTTAGAGTAGCTACTCTGAAGCCCTTCCTACCAAAGCTAAGTTTGGCTTTTGCTACGGGTGATGCAGGTTCAGTTGCTTAAGTGAGTCTGGGCCCATATTGCAAAATCTGAGTTGAAGGGGCTCCTCCCGCACCCAGCTTTGGCCATACCTGACCAAGAATCCCCTCTGCAACACCCCCAACAAGTGGTCATCCTGTCTTTGCCTGAGAACCTTTCAGTGAGTAGAACCTACTGCCCCCTCAAGCAGCCCACTGTACTTACGGATGGTTGCAATTGTCAGAAAGTTTTATCTCATTAAGCCGAAATCTGCCTCTTTGCAAATTTTACCTCTTGTTTCTTGTTCTCCCTTTTGGGGCCATGCAGAACCAGTCTGTTCTTTCCATGAGAAAGCCCTTCTTCAGATATTGAAAGTTAACTATACGATTTCCCCTACGTCTTTTCCTTTCCAGGCTGAATTTTTTCAGTTCCTTCACAGATTCTCTTATAGCACAATCTCAAGGCCCATCATCATCCCAGACGTTCTCCCCTTTATCGGTGTCACCCACAGCCGACTGGTCCTCATGTAGTCTGATGGAGGTAGGGTACGGGAGGCCCTTCTTCCTCACTCTTGCCCTCCCGCCTCTCCCAATGCAGCCTAAGATCATGTCACTGGTATTACGGCTGCTGTATCACAGGGGTGTCCACTCCCACTGGGCTTCTATAAAGTCTGCTAAATTTCCCCAGGTCTTTTTTCAAACATTGCTCTCTAACCAAGCTTTCCCCATTTTATACTTTTGAAGCTGATTTTTTTGAACTCAAGTGAGACCCCTTATTCTTATTAGCAAGAATTATTTATATGCTTTAGTTTTTAAGGAATATTTTTAGATGTGATGGGTTTTATTTCAAACTTGGTGAAATTTAACTTCAGTGTCTGGTAATCTCTCCAACAGTGCCCTACCTTGCTTATGAACTTCTCCAGTGGCAGAACTTGAAGTATTTTTTTCTCATTTTCCAGCACTCCTGCTTTTGATGTCATGGTTCTATGTGCCTTTTTTACAGATAACATCTGGTGCTTGCTGTCTAAAGAACTTAGTTACCAGTAATGTAACATATTAAACATAACTCAACTTGCCTAAAAATGTGTTGGCTAAAACTAGATATAGCTTATGCTGTAGTGAGAAAGGACATTCATTCACCGAGCATTTAAGTGCCTACGATTCCCAGTACTGCATTTGGTGCTTTGGGGCTTTCAAAAGAAGCCAGACTTGTTGGCAAATCTAGTTCATGCCCAACTAAATCATGCCTTCTCTTACACAGTAGGTTTTAAGGACTTCATCTCAGATTTTTACCAAAGTGTTTTCCCATTTTTACTAATTGGGTATGCTGGCAAACCGTACAAAAAGGCCTGAAGTGATACTTGGGCTTTGAGAAAAGGCTGTCTATCCCATGAAAATGAGGGTGATAGTCTGAGCACTTTACAGGAAATCTCATATTACATTAATTATGCAGGAGGGAAAAACCTGCAGGAATTGCCTCAGGGGGAAGGTAGTGAATTCCCATTCCATGGTAGACTTGGAGGAGAAGTAGAACCACTCTTAGGAGTCTTTGGAGAGGAAATTCAGGACTTGGAGAGGGATTGGCTTAGGTGTTTTGGGGTTCCTTCCAACTCTAAGATAGCATAAATTGGTTTTTTCTTTCCCACCAGAAGAAGGAAGGAAAGGCTTGATGTGACATGTCGTGGAATTTCATCTCCTAAATAAGATGCGGCCAAACAAAGCAAGCTCTGTTCTGAGTGAAGAATGGAAGACAGAAGAGATGGGGAGAGAGAAGAGGAGATTCCTTCAATGACACAGAGCAGAATTAAATAGGATTACTCTTTGTTCCACCCATCAACTTTTTTCTAAATGGTGCTGTTACATAAATTCCCAGACTGACATCCCTCTCAATAGCTCCTTATTTGCATAGTAAAATGCTTCCTTAGTGATTGGTCAAAATGAAGACATTGGGAACCTCAGAGAAATATCCTTTTTTTCTTTCTTTTTTTTTTTTAAGCAACTACTGGAGACGTGGTCCCAGAACATGGAATGTACTTGAGAAAAGAGAGAAGAAATTTTTTAATTTATCAAAAAATTTTCATCCAACCAAAGCCCTTTTCTGTACAAAATGCCTTATTGAGTTAAAAATAGGTTTTTCCTCAGACCTCACAACATAGATCAAGTTTTTAAATGGATGAGCCTCAGGTGTATTCAGAAAACGTATTCATCTTCTTGGTATAGCGTGTAAAAGTCACATTGGCCCTTAACTAACCCTTTGTTTTCAGATATGCTAGGACTGTACGTGAAAATTGGTCTTTGCTTCAGTGTCTTGTTCCTTTCATTAGACACGCCCTTGGAGATCCTGACGTTCTCCGTTATATGTAATTGGGATCTCTATATTTAGGTATCTGCAGTCCATAGCTTGGGAAATGTCATTTATCCATTTTTTTGCTTAAGTGGATTCAGTTACACTTTTCATCTTTATGTAGTTACCCTATTAGAAGGCAGGAATATGGATAGCTTAAAACTGTATTTCCTATTTAGCATCACCACTCACTCATAGCTGTTGCTTCCCTTAGCAAATCTGCCCTTTGGAAAGAGCCATTTTAGAATTTCTTGCTGTAACAAATGGCACCGGTGTTATGTTTACACAGTGAATACAGCATGACAAGTAACAGCTATTCCTTTTGGTACCATCGACCCCAAAGATTTGGTGAAATAACCTGTGTAAAATCACTACCCAAAATGGCCCATTTTGACTGACATCTGTGAAAATTCTGGCTCCCCTCCCCCTTTTTTCCCTCCCTCCTCCTTTCCCTTCTCCCTCTCTTCACCCCATTCCCCTCTCTCTCACATATTGTTCCTGGTGATTTTTAAATATTGAGACTAAGGAGATTGTAATAATACTGCTAGATAGAATCAAAAGTATATCCTGTATTCAAATAAGACTTCTTTCCTCTTATCTTGGATCTTCTGGCTGATCTAGGCTACCAAATCAAAATATTCATGTAAAACAGGGCAGTATTGTTTTCTTAACAGTCAATCCCAGGAAAGCTTTATATGTACACTATAAATATGGATACATAGACAACACTTTCCTTGAGTTGCATATTAACTATAGCATTGTACATTACAATGAAAATGTGTGACCTAAGGGCAATATATATAAGTACATATATACCTTTGTAACCTTTATATTGTAAATAATAAAAAGTTTTGCTTTTAGATGTGCTTGTTTTTACCTTCAGTGTTTCCTCTTATAAGATATCTGTTCAAATTATTACCTGCCTCAAATGCCACTTATAAATAGATTTAGAGCAACCACATGTTCCCAGTTAGGGTTTTAATGAGTAATAAGTTCTTGTCCTGGTTGTACAGCTGACTTCCTGAGGATAGAAGCTAAATCATTTGATCCTCTGGTTCTGTTTTCATGCAAATCATGGAGGGGAGTGGGGGGGGGAGAAGAGATGGGGGGGGAGGGAAATGGTGTTATTTTTCAGAAATGTTAAAGAGAAATAAGAATAGTTGAAAATTGATGTGTCAATCATTTACTTTGAACATTATCCTCGACAACTGTTTTAATCCTGGCCTGTTTCCTCCCATCCTCAGGTGGATGTCTGCTCAAGAAATGCACTTGACATAACATAAGCCTGAGCTTATTATAATTAACACAGGTAATTAATAATTATCAAGGCAAATGTGCCGCAAATCAAAATGCTAAAATGTGGTAAGAAGCTAAGTACATAAAAATGATTTTGCAGAACCAGAAAATTAGAGGACAACTTCATTTAATAACCAGCCCTCCCTTGCCCCCCAGGAATATTAGACTTTTTGACACCGACTGCTATTTGACAAGCCATTGCCAGTAAGACTAATAGTTCCTAATTTATGAGATGGGTCACTCGATTGGGTTTACACACAGCTTGTAAGAAACATCCATTGTGTGCTCAAATACACAATACATTCCCAAGGCAAACATAAATGACTCTACTTATGAAACTGCTCCCCTGTCTTTGTCCTTAGATAATTAAGGGGTAAGTGAATGAGTGAACCCTTCTTCCCTACTTCTCACTCAAAAAACTCGCCTCTAATTTCTTGATGTTGATAGTAACATTATCCCAGTTTGTCATCTCGGTGTAATATTTGAATTTCTCTCCAGCCCTTCCCCCCCTTCCCCTCATCCAAGCAGTTGCCAAGTCTTGTAGACTCGACCTTTACAATCCCTTGTGACATATATAGATGTCTCACCATTTTCTGGCCCCAATGAACTCTGCAGCACGGATGTACCTCTGAAATTTGCCTACAGGCCATGCCGTCTCCAATGCATTTTTCACTAGACCATCCAGGTATGTCTTCCTTCGTGTTGCATGCCTATACAAGGTGTCCCAAAAGTCTTAGTGCAGTTAAGCTTAAAGAAAAGGCGAAGACATTAACCTTGTAGGTTTTGTTCTTTTTTAATAAAGTAAACACTGCCAACTGAGTATGCTCGCAAGAGGCCTCTGTGCACGCTTAAGTGCTACTGGGCTGTTTCCTCTCTTGTCTATCCCTCTGCTCGATATCCATCCCGGGATGGGCTGGACCCAGCCTTCAAGGCTCTCCACCATCTGGCTCTAACCTACCTTTCCAGCCTTATCTTCTACTACCCCCATTCACAGGCTCTGCATTCCAGACATGCGGGAAGTCATCTTGATCTTTATTATGCATCTCGCGCAGGATCCATTCTGCCCGACCGGCTTGCCTTGGATCCCCAGTCCATCTGCCCAGCTGCGCCTGGCCGCTTGCTCAGGGATGGATGGGCGGGGATGGCGCCGAGACTGCAGCTCTCCGCTGCGGCCGCCAGGGGGCGACCGCGGAGCCGGTGCTGGGCCGCTCTAGGCCGCGCTCGCCGTCCTCTCTCTGGCTCGCTCCCTCTCGCTCGCTCGCTCGCGGTGAGCTCGGAGCCGAGCGGAGCCGAGCGGAGCCGAGGCTGCCCAGCCGGGGCCCCGCCCGCTACGCGTCCCCTTCCGCCCGTCGGCCCGTCCTGGACCCAGCGTCCTCGGCCTCCCGCAGGGGCCCGCACCGAGGCCGGAACCAGCGCCACGGGCTGCCGGGGCCGCCCGGGAGATGAAATGACAACTTCAACTCTCCAGGTACCGGCCTCGGGGGCCTGGCAGGGGAGGCCGCGCCGGGAGGCCGGGCCGGCCCGGGGCCTGGGCCCAGCCGAGGCCGAGGCCGCCCGGGAGGCCTATGGCCCGGCCCGGCCCGACCGGCGCCGGCGAGGAGGATGGGCCCCCAGCCGCCGCCCTGGCTGTGGCCCGGGCCCTCAGCCGCTGCATGCCTGGGGCCCGCAGCTGGGGAAACTGAGGCCGCCCTGCGCTCGGCCATTGCCTGCTGCCCCCCGCTCTGACCCTCTCGTGGTGGGCGGCGAGCCCCCACCCTGTTTGCACGCTCTGTGACCCAGACCCCCCCCCCCCGCCCTCAGCCTACCTGGGGACACCGGGCAGGTGCCATGCCCTACCTGGAGGCACCGGACTGCCGCGGAACCTGGTTCCTTTGCTTTACTGATGGGGAAACTGAGACCCGCAGAAGGGAAGTGACCTGCCCCAAGGTCACCCAGGGAATGGTGGTAGGGCCAGGATTTATACCAAGTCTACTACATGACTGCTTGACTTCCCTGAAGCCTCTCTGGTCTCTGGTTCTCCTTCCTTTAACGTGTTTCCATTTCATAGCAGATGGCCATGAGACCCTAGGACAGGGGACAGCTGGAGCAGGAGGCCAGGCTCCACACCCACCAGTTGACTTACCCTTACCCATTTCTTTGGCTTAGGCAAGTCACTTCACCTCTGAATTTCCTCGTCCTCATCTGTCACATGGATAGCTAAGATAGGTGTTACCTGCTTCTCTAGGATGTTTTGCAGAATGTACTTTGTAAACCTTAAAACACTTGTAGATATGTGAATCGTTACTGGCTTTCCTCACCCTTTTGGAGGAATTTATTTATCAAGAGATACAGTGGGGGAAAAAGGTTTATGTATTTAGTGATCTTTTCTCCACTTCACAAAATTTCCATCTTGAAACTTAGGTGCTTGACCTAATTTTATTTAGCCCTAGATATATCGACTGACATACAGGCTCTGTGACCCTGGGCAGTTCATTTAACCTTTCTGTGCTCTAGTCAGATTTCTAAGACAGTAGGTTGCAGAAAAGGTCCCTGCATTCATAAAGAGTGTTTCCTCATGTGGTAGCTCTCCATAACAGTGAAATCACAGGGTCAGTTCCTATCCCTGTGCCTAGATTGGCTAAAAACACACCCAGCAGAAATTTCTCTCCCATGCATTCTTGACATTTGTAGCAACCAGGCTATTGTCATTAGTGTTCACTAATGAGCAACGGCAAAAAACCAGCAGAGGGTCCAGAAGGTCTAGGACTTTGTCTTTGAGGCTTTTCATCCAGTAAGACTGAAAACTACAGTATGCTCCAAGAAAAGACTAAACTCCTAATGATAGCAGCAAACATTTTCTTACTCTTTTTCCTATCTTTTAAAGCTGTTGGATTGGTTTGCTATTAACTAAAATGGATTTCTTCAGTCTGTCACATTGCTTGGAAATGTTTGTATTTTTCTGACGGAAGAGCCTCAATGACATTTGATAATGCCTTATCCCCCAGTGGACCAGGAGGTGTATCACTTCATTAGAGATGGGGTTTTAGTTGCCAGCTGTGATTTTGTAATCCCCATAATTTAATATTGTTTCTGTTAAAGGCTTTCTGCTTTTTCCAGAGGTGAAATTATGAGTTTCCACAACTAGACTTTGGAGCATAAAGATCCTTCATCCTTTAAAATCCCGCTTGAGGGGGCTGGGGAAGGTGTCTGGTCTGCAGAAATTGTGTATTATATGATTTGATTTGACTATCGATGCATGTGTCTTTGAGACAGAAAGGCCTGTCTTGTGTTTATGGTCATTAAACTCTGTATTAGAAATATTCCCACACTTACTGTAGTGTCTCAGGAATACTCTCGTCCTCCTCTCTAACCAAAGGAAGTCAATTCAGTGGAGCCGGTAGAACTGAACCAAGTTCCCTTGAAATCCACACAGTGAGGTCTATGAGTGGACGTGGGGCTTCTCTGAATCTCACATCATCTTCTGCCATTTGTTTCTGGAAATAGTGTAATTTCTGGTCTTCTTTCTAAACTACTTAATGGTAGTGGAGGGTCAGTGGAATCCCAGGTCTTCTGTTGGTGGACACTTTCTTTTTGGACTTTCTTTTTGGAGTTAGTGGAATAAAGTGTCCTAATAACAACAGAATGACTCCTCCATCCTTTTGTAACTCTAGTCTGGGACATTAGCTCAGGTTTCCTCCTGCTGGAATCCAGAGAGGAGAGCAAGTGTGAAATCCCTGTTAACTGTGTGGTTATTGTGGAGAAGGCATGACTGTCTTTTCATGCCTTCTTTTAAAGCCTTTCTGTTTGATGGCTGGGAAGTGTTTGGCTCTCATGGCCTAGGACAGATGAATAAGTCAGCCTGAGCTCATTGGCTCCAGTGTCTTCCTGCTGCCTGTGACTGAGTGCTTTCAGGATCTGTTTGGGAGCCCTGTGTTATGTTGTCTTTCCAGAAGGCCATTGATCTGGTGACGAAGGCGACAGAGGAGGATAAAGCCAAGAATTATGAGGAGGCATTGCGGCTCTACCAACACGCTGTGGAATATTTCCTACATGCAATCAAATGTGAGTCAGAGTGGGGCCCTGAGCTGCTGTGGGCACCTCCTACAAAGAGGAGGTGACCCCTGAGGCTAACTGGGCCTCTTTTACAGATGAGACACACAGTGATAAAGCAAAGGAGAGCATCCGGAGAAAGTGTATGCAGTACCTGGACCGGGCGGAGAAGCTGAAGGATTACTTACGGAATAAAGACAAGCAAAGCAAAAAGCCAGTGAAGGAGGCTCCCAATGACAGCAAGGGGTGAGTGTCTCAGTCCAGAGGGGCTGAGTCAGTATGAGCAAGAGGACCCCAGAGCTCCCAAGGACACATGTCCTTTTTGTGTGTGTTGTCATCCAATACAATTAGAGAAATAATTGCGTTTAAATGCCCTAATAAGATTAGCCTGAATTTATGAAGTGCCTGGCTCTCGAATTCCAGCTGAAGTTTCACCAACCACAACAAGAGAAGAAGCTGGCAGGTGGTATCCCAGGGACAGGAATACGTTCCTTGTAGAAAGCACATTGTCATGAGGAAACGTGATTTGACAGGGTGGGTGCCCTGAGTGGAAGGCCTTTCCTGGAGGATGGGAAGACTCCTGGGAACAGACCCTTCTTCCAGGAGGCCAAGATTTTGCAACAGTGTTTGGTTTTTTTCCTCTGTAGTGACAATTGTACATGAGTTGGGGGGCCTCTTAGAGGATTTGAGGGGTGCTAAAAGTCTTTAGAAGGGGCAGCATGGGATAGTGAATAGAATGCTGGGCTTGCGTCAGGAAGACCTCTGATACTTGGTATGTCACTGACGCTGACCAGCTGATGCTTGCTTGTCTCCTCATCTGTAAAATGGGGGTAATAGTCCTGCATTACCTATTCCCCAAGGCCTTTGTGATGTTTACATGAGATAATGTATGTAAAGTGCTTAGTGAATGTTAGAGCTTTGTGGAAATGTTGGTTATTATTATTTTGTGCCCTGAAGAGCTGCACTTAGCAATAGCATATTGATTTTACAAACCAGCTCCTACTTATTACGAGGATGGATCGGGTACCTTTCCGTTTGGGACCGAGGGCTCCCTCGGGCTTTGGCGGGAGGGCGCCCCTGATGCAGCCGCTCATGGCGTCGCCAGTGGACTTCTGTGTCCCTTCAGTTGCGCCCCAGCAGCCAGGTGTTGGACCTTGCTTGTTAGAACCCCTGCTGCCAACATGAAAGATCAGCTTGTGACCACCTGTTTCATTTCCACAGAAGTGACAGCGACAGTGAAGGAGAGAATCCAGAGAAGAAGAAACTGCAAGAACAGCTGATGGGTAAGTCGTATGAGACTGCGTGGTCATCCCCTTGGGGCTCGTGGGCCCCTCCTTAAGCCCCTCTGCTTTCTTGTTACAGGGGCCATCGTCATGGAGAAGCCCAACATTCGGTGGAGTGACGTGGCTGGACTGGAGGGAGCCAAGGAAGCGCTTAAAGAGGCTGTCATCCTGCCCATTAAGTTCCCACACTTGTTCACAGGTGAGGGTCGAACTGATTCAGTCCACAATACCAAAAATAAAGAAGTCGAAAGTTACCAGAAAGAGATGAAAACAATTTCCCATTCTTCTAGTGAGTGAGAGACCTCTTGATTCCTGTGCCCCGTCAGTCAGAATGAGGACACAGGACTAGAGCCTGCCGAGGAGTTAGGGCCCTTGCGACCTGGTGTTCCCCATCCCCCACCACCTGGATGAGGACGATGCCAGTGCCACCTGACTTCTGGTCCAACTCATCCATAAGAACAGTGTCAGCAAGGCTTCTGTCACTTGAGTGAGCTAAAGAAGGCCAAAGAAGGCCAGGGGTCGCCTAAAAGGGTGGTCAGGCTGTGGACAGGACAGAAGAGCCCAGCTTCAGTGTTAGCCCCCTTGGTCATCTGAGTCCAGAATCCTTTGCTGCTCACCTGCCAGTTTTTCATTTCCTCTCATAGGCAAGCGCACCCCCTGGAGGGGGATCCTGCTCTTTGGACCTCCTGGCACAGGGAAATCTTACCTGGCAAAGGCTGTGGCAACAGAAGCCAACAACTCCACCTTCTTCTCGGTGTCCTCCTCAGATCTGATGTCCAAATGGCTGGGGGAGAGCGAGAAGTAAGTCAGTAGCCAGGCCACGCTCCCTCTAGGCTCAGTGGGGCCGGGGAAAATGGCACAGAGTGAACTCTGCCTTTGAGAGAACCAAGTCCTGCTTGCTGACAGATCCCCAGAAGCCATGTGGGGTGGAGAGGGCTGGGGTGAATAAGAGCAGTCACATCCCAGCTAAAAAGTTGTGGCTTTTCATCACAGGCTTGTCAAAAACCTCTTTGAGCTGGCCAGGCAGCACAAACCCTCCATCATCTTCATCGACGAGGTGGATTCCCTCTGCGGATCTCGGAATGAGAATGAGAGCGAGGCTGCCCGGAGGATCAAGACGGAGTTCCTGGTCCAGATGCAGGGTGAGTGCTGAAAGGAGCCTGGAGGTCACCGCGTGCGCCGTCTTCATTTTACAGAGGATGACGCTGAGGTCCTTGGGGTGGGGGAAGGGACCGCCTGGAGCCATAGAGCCAGAGCCAGTCCAGCCTGCCTCCCCCGCGTCTCTGCTCATTGGCCTTTACGCCTTAGAATCTTCACCCTGAACATGCTTGCACCTCCTGGACAGCCCTGGGACAGAGCGCCTGTCCAGCAGGTGTGAGTAGAAATGCACGGACAGGCCTGCCAGCAAGAAAGCTGCTAAGCCTGCCACAAGCAGAGCTTCTGGTGGACCACCCCACAGAGAAGTACATCCAGCTCACTGTGCCGGCGTTCAGGGTTGACCTGGACCAGGGCACCAGCACAGGCTGACCGTGAAGGAGAATCTGGCACCTGATGTTTGGCCTGGAGCAGGGCATGCTGGTTCATGGCAATGCCCCCATGAAGAACTAGCTGGTCACTGCTGGCTTTTAGGGACACACAGGCCTCCCAGGGCCATTGAAGCTTTTGGGGTTCCCTTGTTTTTATTGTATTTTTAAAGAATACACATATGATTTCATCCAGCTCTCTTAATTCCCCATCCAGGACTCTTTCTACTCCGCTCTCCTGCCTCCCCTCTGTGCACTCTTTAGCCTTCTTTAAGTAGCCCTGGGCAAAGTTACAGTACTTCAAAGGAGCTCTGGAACTTTGACTGTGGGTATCAAGGGAGACATGAGGGCACAAAGCCCAGTCGTGCTTTCTCTGTCCCCTCCAAGAAGCCAACTAATCCTTGCTGTTGCCTTCTTTTCTACTCTGCCTGCAATTACAGACCAGCCTGTTCTCACTTCAGGAGGTGCTGGTAGTTGGTGTGTCCTGCTCACACCAGCACAAAGCCCCCAAGGTCCTTTCCCCGAGACGATGGCTAGGGATGGTCGCGTTTTCATGATCGGCTTCTTTGTCTCCTCCTTTCCACAGGGGTCGGGAACAACAATGATGGCACCTTGGTCCTGGGCGCCACAAACATCCCCTGGGTGTTGGATTCAGCCATTAGAAGGAGGTGGGTATGACCCCTATTTCACTGGAGTAGTTAGTACCAGCTGCTAAATTCATTCTCCATCCCGTTGTCAGGTATACATTAACCAGCCACCTTTGACTCTAGTCATCTTCGTGGTTCACTCACAATCTTGCTGGGTTTGATTTGGGCAAGCAGAGCCCTTGGGGGAGGTCACACCTCAGAACCCATCAGCCCTACAGCAAGGATTCTTAACTGTTTTTTTGTGTCAGGGACCCCTTTGCAGTCTGGAGAAGCTGATGAGCTCCTCAGAATGCATATGATAAAATACACAGGATTACAAAGGAATCCACTTATATTATCAACATATTAAGGAGACCAGTCCATGGACCCCTTGAAATCTATCCATGGACTAGACTGAGAACTCCTGTGCTATCGGATAATTCATTGTTGTTCTCTTTCCTTTGGAATGAATCCATTCGATCAGTCTCTCTCCTTTCTTCCCCCTCCCCACATAGATTCCCTTGGGGTAGTGTTAATTACATAGCTTTGTTGGAGATTTCGAGTAATGTCACTCTGGTACTGGGGGCCTCTAATTTCCAGCCTTTTTACCCTGGTATCTTAGTTTTAGGAGTTGAGGGGAGACTCTTGATGGAACCTCTGTTCTTCTCTAAACCTGTATAGCACCCATTCCTATGCATTTGACTCTAGGTTTGAAAAACGAATTTACATCCCACTGCCTGAGGAAGCAGCCCGGACCCAGATGTTCCGACTGCATCTCGGGAACACCCCACATAGCCTCACCGAGGCCAACATCCTCGAGCTAGCCCGCAAGACAGACGGCTACTCGGGAGCAGACATTAGCATCATTGTGCGGGATTCTCTCATGCAGCCTGTGCGAAAAGTGCAGTCAGCAACACACTTCAAAAAGGTAGGGTAGTAAGCTGCACAGTGTGGCCGGGGAGGAGGGCACAGACTTTACCAGGCAGGCTTTGTAAGCTTCCTTTTTTGTACACTCTGGCTTCTCGGGTGGTGTGTTCCTCTTCTTCAAGGACAGTAGAGTGTATGTGTCTGATATGTCCTCCTTTTCAGGTCCATGCACAGAAACATGTTGGAGATGGGGTAGGGGGGCTTGGGTTTCAGTTCCTTGTCATTTTAAGAGACATGCTGGGAGGACAGTGGTTTGTTAGGGAAGAATACCTGATGGAGCTTTTTCAGTAGTGGGGTTTGGTGGATTGGGGTGAGGGAGGTGGGTATTAAAGCAGGGAGGGCAGATTTAGGAGCAGGCCAGTAGGGGTTTTACTAGCCTGAGAGTTATCTGGGGGGCTCCCTCTACCGGTGCAGACCCCAGCCGTCTTTGCCTCAGGAGATCTGAGGCACTGTGAATGGAGGTAGGGGATGGCCTGAGGTTTCACAGGAAGACAGTTTTTAGATGTGGTCAGTAGGAAGTCATTTTGCTTACTGTGCATATTTGTTACAGAGATTTTGTTTTTCTTTTTCAGTGGGGCAGTTGGAAGGACAAAATAGGGATATTCACTCACTTTTTTCTAAATTTAAGGAAGTTTTTTAAAAGATAAGCTGGGGAGTTGCTTGAAGTGAATAGAGAGGTTAAGTGATTTCCTGAGGCTCACCTAGCTAATCCATATCAGAAGCTGTATTGGAACTTCTCCGGACTCCAAGCCTGATATTTTTTTCTACTGTCCTGTGCCGGCCCCTGGAGATTCGCTTGTCGATTCCTCCATGTCTGCTTCTAGACCTAAAGCTCTCTTGGTTAGACAGCATCGCTTTCTCATGAATTTGATCTCCCTGGATGACTTGATAAGCTTAGCAATTTCATACACAACCAGTGTTATCTTAGAATTATTGTTTAGCATTTTCCAGCCCCAAAATATTCCTCAGAGAATCATTTTTATTGTGTCTAGCCAGAATCTACAGAAGAGTAAGTCTTGATGGGCTGGTAGGTCTAGGCCCCTTATGTCTCTGGTTTGGTTCCAGGTTCGGGGTCCTTCTCGCACCAACCCTGGAGTCATGATAGATGACCTTCTGACCCCCTGCTCTCCAGGAGACCCTGGAGCCATTGAGATGACTTGGATGGATGTACCCAGTGACAAGCTGTTGGAGCCTGTGGTGTGCATGGTAAATAGATGGACAGCCAGAGTACAAACTAAGAACTTTCCTCACTCCACTGCCCCTAAACAACTGTGCCCTCTTCTAAACACAGAGCCACCTGTGGTGGTGTGTGCCCCACAGTCCTTCTACCTTACATAAGAAAGAGTCTCACTGTGGAGAGATAGAGAGTGCAGATTCCTCTCACTTTATTTAGCATCAGAAGTCTGTACAAAGGATTTCCATTTGAGATGAGGGGTTTGACTGTGCATACAGCAGGTATTCAATAAAATATTTGTCAGCTTGGTTTGTTAGGGTTCGTACTGCCTACTGTGTCCTGTCTTCGCTCAGGCAGGCATATGGTATAGGCTGAATCCACTAATAACTTCATAATATAACATGAAGGTATGAAGTGAGACACCCTCCTACCCCAGTGTACAAACTCCAATTCACTCATTCCTGGAAAAATTCTCAGCATAAAAGATGGCGGCTGGGGGCAGAAGAGCCTCTCCTGGTCCTAGCTACCTCTTCTTTCTTTGCAGTCTGACATGCTTCGGTCTCTGGCCACCACCCGACCCACCGTCAATGCAGAAGACCTTCTGAAAGTGAAGAAATTCTCAGAGGACTTTGGACAGGAAGGTTAAAAGCTTCTGTTGGGGTGATGACGAGGGGGGAGGTTGACCAGGGGAAGTCCACAGCACTTCCTGTCCCCATGCCAGCAGCCAGACAGGGCCCCACGTGGCTAATCCCAGAGTCACAACAGAATCCACTTTGCTGTCTGGCGACCAGCTGGGAAGCAAGGAGGATGGGCTTCTCCTACAGCCTCAGAGACGCTGGAACACGGCCGATACATGATGGAGCCTGGGTTCTACATGTTTCCTCCTTTCCAAATGCTCACTACTCCTTTTCCTGACTCTCCCTGTCTTCTGTTTTTTTAACTTTTTTTTTGTAATTATTCTAAATTAATGCTGCTTGAATTTTTGTCTTGTTTATAAATAAAAATAAAATCACCCAAAAGCTTCAGGGAGTGGAACGATCCCATTCCTGTGGTGGCCAGCTCAGCCAGCCCTTTCCTCCTCCTTTCTCTTTATAGCCATGTCCTAGTTCTTGAGAAAAGGCCATCTGAAGCCCTTTGGCTCCTAGGATCATCAGGAACTTTGCCGGTGTCACTTTGAGGCTAGGTATACGTGGACTTGTTTCTTCTATGCAGGAGGAGGAGATGACTTCTGCAAATGAAAAGCTATTCAAGTCAAAAGAAATTAGGTCTGTAGTGAAGACTGTTGGCCCAATTTTCACAGCTGCCTTTTCCTCCTTCTGCCTGTGGAAACAGCACAGTGTTGCTGCACTTAGAGTCCCTCTCCTGGAAATGGCCTAATAAACCTTTTCCCCCTCCTGAGCTACCTGAGTGATGTCATGTCTCTAGCACTTCCTTGAAGCTCCTGGTAAGCTGCCCTTTACTGCCGGCAAATAAACTGCTGACTAATTGATTCTCTGCCAAATGGATGGTGAGGGTGGGAGTCATTGGGATTGATACTAGGAGGCTCATTCTAAGTTTCTTTTTTTTTTTTTGGCTAGGCAGTGGGGTTAAGTGACTTGCCCAGAGTCACACAGCTAGTGACTGCTTTGTGTCTGAGGCGGGATTTGAACTCAGGTCCTTTTGAATCCGGGGCCAGTGCTCTATCCACTGCGCCACCTGGCTGCCCCTAGGAGGCTCATTCTAGCCTCAGAGGTAATAATCATTCTTCAGCATCTGTTATTCTCAGATTTGGTTTTTTTAGGTTGTTTTTGGGTTTTGGTATTCTTGGACTGAGGTGCCTCTAGCCAGCAGATTTCAGGAACACATCATCTTGTATTAGTGTGTTTTGGGTTTTTATTTACAGGGTATCTATGCTGTCTTAGAAGGTAAGGTGTCTCATTCTGGTCTCTTGATATTATATAAAGGGATTTCACCATGCCTTTAAAATCTGCATAATGAAAAAAGGAAAATGTCACAAACATTAACCCCTTCAGGGTCTATGATATCTCTTTTAGGGTAAAAAGCCAGTTTAGATCTGTGTGGTTCCTTTGGGCAAAACAAGACGGTGGGGTGAGAGAGAAACAGAATCCTTTCTTTTTTTTGCAGAGCTATCTAAAAATCAGAAAAGACTGCCTCCCAGAGTGGCAGATTCATCCTGTCACTTATGAAAGATTAAACAATTCAGTTTAACAAATATTTCTTTGTGCGTATTTTATGTCTATTGAAGTTATTTATTATGAGTAATAAAAGTAATTTGTTACTGTTAACACATGTTTGTTAGTTAAAAGGAGTTCTTAATCCTGGTTTGACTCTTAGATGGCCTCTAAGGTTGAATTTAGCTCTGTGACTGTCAGTGTAGGGGAATAACCTTGACCATTATCAATGAATGCTTAACTCTTTAAATGGCTTTTTAAATGGCCAGTTTACTTTGGTAAATACTGAGACAAAAGATAGATCTGTAGACCTGTCCACTACCTGCACTTCTATTTGCTATATTTCTAAGCCTTTTCTGTAGTTTTCTCCTTATGTCACCACCTACTGTAGCTTTCTTTGGTCAGAAGATTCCTCGTTGCTTTTGACTTAGAGTTGGTCGTATTTTTTTTTTTTTGCAATTGGGGTTAAGTGACTTGCCCAGGGTCACACAGCTAGTGTCAAGTGTTTGGTCTGAGGCTGGATTTGAACTCAGGTATGCCTGACTTCAGGGCCGGTGCTCTATTGTTATTAGCCATTCCACCTAGCTGCCCCAACCAGTAGCATTTCTTAGGCATACGTAAATCTGAGTGGTTATAACAGGTGCTTTGGGGTTGCCACAATTTTATTCACCAGCTCTTAACTGCTTCTTTGGGATGCTGGTATGGACACTGCTACCTGTCTTTAATGTAAGCATTTAATCCTTAACTTAAACATTGACTTTTTTTTTTTGTGAGACAACTGGGGTTAAGTGTCTTGCCCAGGGTCATACAGCTAGTGTTATGTGCCTGAGGCCGGATCTGAACTCAGGTACTTCTGACTCCAAGGCTGAAGCTCTATCCACTGGGCCACCTAGCTGCCTCTAACATTGACTTTCAAACATGTTTGAGAAACAGCTGAGAGCGGTCTGCCCATTAGCCAACTCACTTTAATATATCTGATATTGCATTCAAAAGATTTCATTCCATAAAAAAATCTCCAGACTCATCACTTGAAGAGCCTCTTCCTCCTATAGTCTCCACTCTTCCATGCACATGCCTTTGGTTCTAAATGAGCATCGAGCATTGGGCTGACTTTCCGTTTTCTAGGATTTCTGTCAAATCAGAAAGCAAAGTTGGTGAAAACTACCCGAGCAAGTGGAATATTTTCTCTTGCTGACATGGAGGCCATTGTTGCAAGAAGCACTGGAATGATTACAAGGGAAAGGAGGATGGTGTCTTTGTCCTATGGTGATGACTATGTATTGTATCCTTTCTCCCTTGGAATTTGGTAGCAGCACTAACTCTGAAATGTTAAATCTCTGGATATCAGCGTCATAAATCAAGGCCATACCTAATGGTATGAAAGATGAACAAATACCCTGACACCCTTTCCCCACATCCTACCCAACCACACTCTGGACTGGCCACTGGAGTTTACCAATCTTAGCCTTGCCATGATGACCCCACCAAGTTCCAGTGAGTATTACAAATTCTACCTCCCTTTCTTCCCACAATCAGTGTTGTGCTGCAACACCCTAGTTTATTCCACCTGACCACCCCTCCACAGGCACCTCCCATTGAATGGCAGAGTCTTATGGGGAAGTCCTAGTACACATACAACCTGTTCCCCCTCCTTACTTGGGTGTTGGCTGTGTTCACCTGCTAGAAAAGGATAGCCAATAACTAAGGTCACCACTGACTCTTAAGAACTAAGGTAAGCAGTCTCCTTGGGGAAAGGATGAAAGGCAATGTGGGAAAAATGGGATTCAGTTCTGCCTGACCAGACTGGCTGGCTGTCATTAAGCTCCAAAGGCCTGAATGTAGGCCAAACCCACCCTATGGAGAAAGGCAAGTCATATAGGTATATGCTGAACCACAGCCTATAATAGCTTTTTATATAAACCACGTTTGCAGTGTGAAAACTGAAGAACCGTGAGACAGTAGGTAGGACCTGGCTGCCCACCTCAGGCCTGTGCTGATCAAGCATTGAGTTCTGTGGCCCTGCAAGATATTGTTCCGAGGAAAATGATCCCATTATGGTCATTAGTCTCACTGAGGCAAGAACTGGCCCTAACCTGGTTTTGGAATGATACCTGTATTCCTAATAACTAATAAAGCATTTGATTCTTTTGCCAAGATTTACTTAAGGCTACAGCTACATGTGTGAAAGTAAGAAGTGCTGATCTCCGTGGACCTTTATTGACCCTGTCCAGATTCTATAATTCACATCTATGGCCACTAGGTTTGCAAAGCACTTTCCTCACAACTATCTCGAGGCAGGTAAGTTATACAGATGAGGAAACTGAGGCTCTGAGGTTAAATGACTTGCGTAGTACCTAGGATCTGCACTGTGGTCTCCTGGCTAGTCAAACACTCTCTCCATTATTAAGCCATGCTTGTTGAGAAGAGGACGATCCCCAACTCATCCTCAAATACTGAACTGCCTTCAGTGAATAAGCCAGATGCTACTAGCTGAGAAGCAGAAAAAGGATGGCTTCTGATTTTTGGCATCCTAGGGCTGATGTTAAAGGATGAAAACTTAATGAAACAGGAGGACAGTTAAATTGTGAATCTACACAAATTTGTAAGGTGGGTGTGAATAGCAGCTTGTTATTAAGCGTCAGACTGAATGGGACAGGGACCACTGTCATTTCTTTGAACAGTTTGATGATGAGAGTGAGTCTCCCAAGTACTTCGTAGTTGGGGCCACTGGCGAAATATTCTCTAGTTGGAGCTTAGCATCTCTGACACATTCCTGCAGTTTTCACTCCAGCAGTTCAACCTTAATCAGATGACAGTGTCCTTTTTCTTGGAAAAAAAATTAACTTTTTCAACTAGAATGTAAAAACGAGGGTGACCAATTGGCAGATCCAGGATGGATGGCCAGGTCTCCCAATTCCTGGATCCAGCACCCATCCCTCTGTCTCAGGAGGCCAACTGACAAGAAATGCACGCCAGTGGGAGTGGCTTCACCTCAGATTCTCAACCTGGGGTTGAGGAACTTTTAAAGAAATTTTAATAACTATTTCAATGTAACTGGTTTCTTTTGCAATCCTATGTATTCTATGTTTTAAAAAACATTATTCTGTGTCAAAATATGTCTTATAGGAATGTATATGTATAGTCCATATCAGATTGTGCACCGTCTTGGGGAGTGGTGGGGAGGAAGGGGGAGAAAAATTTTAAACTCAAAAGCGTATGGAGGTGATTGTTAAAAAAAAACATTATTTTGAGAAGGGGCCCATAAGTTACCCTAAAAAACCCACTCTACAGAACGATGCCCAAACCAATGAGCTCACCCTTTGTTTTTGCAGTGCTGTTATCCTCCTGCATTTTCTTTCTCTACTTCTACTTGGGTGAAGGAAGAAATAAATTTTTCTGGAGATCTCATGGTAACTAGGCTTTGGTGAGATTCTGTGTTCCTCCTTCCATCCCAGGTGGCCCCTCTGGTAAATGTAAAAAGTTTAAAATCCTGTGACCGAGAGTGATCACCAACAGGAGTACTTGAGAGCTAAAATGGTTAGGCATTTAAATCAGGCTATTTGGAAAATGCTTTACAGTTCTTTACAGTTATGACCAGTTTTTGACTTTGATTTTATAGGTCTTGTAAAAATCATGCAGTGAGCAATGCCAATTGCAGTGTGTGTATGTGTGTGTTTATGCTCTTTTCCAGGAAAACCTTCAGAAAAAGTACCGTCCACTCAATAAGTTTTTTGTTTTCTTGTTTGGAATTATACCTTTATGTTTGGGGAACTCCCAGTGTGGAAAGTAGCTCCACCAAAGCCTACGTGCATTGTGTCTGTTTCTCAGCTTCAACTGTTTGAGCATTTATGTGACTTATCCCTGGTCAAACAGCTGCTATACTTTCAGAGCCAAGACTCACCCAGGTTTTCCTAATGCCAGGTGAGCCCTTTATACACAATACATTGCCTCTTTTATTAGGTATCTCCAAGCGATAATTACTCCTTTTCAAAAGTGGAGGTCAAATATTTTGCCCAGAGCACTAATTTCATTATAGATGTTCTTTGAATCAGTAATTTCTAACCATTGTGATCAGCGAAATGTAGGCCAAGCACATCATTAACTTCAAACGCGGCCAGCCTAAGGTTACAGCTACTGGAAGATGCTTTTTCAGAATTCACTCTGGAGAGGAAGACTTCAGTCATTTACTTCCATCCACCGCACATTTGTAAAAGTCTTGCTGTCCATTTTGTCAATGAAGAGACAGCCTTGCAAGTGGTCCATCTCATGCTGTATAATCCGGGCAAGCCATCCACTGGCCTGCCACACCACAGATTCTCCATTTTCATTCAACCCTGCAATGAAATTCATTGCACTGGTGAAAACACTGCACCATGCAATTCTCCATCTCCCATCCTCACTGCCCCCTTCTTCCCTCCTAGTTAAGGTTCTCCCACATTCTCCTTGCTAAGTAAGTAGCATTATAAAGAAACGGAATTCAGAAAAGAGGGTTCCCATTCCCCCTACAGAATTGCTGCAATTCTTCCCCTCACCTAGTATTCAGCCCTGTTGCCATCTCTGATAGTTTGTGGACTCAGAGCTAGGGGGTGGAAAAGCTACCTGTCGTTTTCCAAGCAGCTTCTCTTTCCTTTTGCTCTTCCTCCTCCAGCCTACCTATGTCTACTTAGCTACCAACACCCCAACATTCTAACCTTAAGGCAGGTACACTAGCCAACTAATAATGCTACAGAACCCTGTAAAGATAAATGCTGTTTTCCTTTACTTCCACCTTCTGACCCACTGTGATTGAGTGGTTTGTTCAAGATAGGTCCAAGACTTCATCCTATCCAATGTCCTTTTGTCTGAGCTCAGCTCAGGGCCCTAAACAACAGGTAAAGCCTGAAATAGTGCAGAGTGTGTGGATATTTTCCCCACATGTGAGCTGTACCCCATTAATCCAAGAACACAAAGACTGTATTCAGAGTTGGGAAAGCAGCACATGCAGATGATATGTTGTTAAGGACACACAAAAGGGAGCAGGCTGAACCCTTCGTCTTTGGTGAGTGACCGCCCTTCCTCTTTCTCTTCTCTTTTTCCAGGTGCTGCATGGTATGCCTCTGGCTGTCCAAAGCAGTGGTCTCCCAAGTGGGGCTGTGCCTGACCATAAGGAACGTGCGATCACCCAAACAGAGGCTGAGAAGAGAGGTCCCAGTTCACCATTAGCCAATTGCGGGGCTTGTCACCACACTTAGCCTTATTCCCCAAAGTACCTCCCCCTCCTTCTGTTGTGCACGCAAAAGAATCAGTGTGGCCACTACCCACAGCAGCTGCATGGCATTCTGCAAAAATTCTGGTTTTAACTCCTGCCTCACCGGTCATCTCCTGGCTTGGGCAAGGACTCCACCAACCTCCTTTTAATTTGGGGCAAGGAGTGAGTCACAGTGGTTTTATACAGCGCTTTAAGGTTTGTGTATGTTATCTCATTTGACCTTCCCAACTACTATTTTCTCCATTTTACAGATGAGGAAACCGAGATAGAAATTAAGTGACTTTCCTAGTGTCACAGCTAATAAGTTTCTGAGGCCGCATCTGAACTCACGTCTTCCTGACTCCAAGTCCAGCGCTCTGTCCACTGCGACACCTAGCTGCTACCCTAGCATGGATGGACTGCAGATATCATTATATTATCTTCTCCTCAAGCCTACTCATCTTCCAAACTTTCCTGATACTGTTGAGGGCACCACTATCCTTCCAGTGACCCAGGTTTTCACAATCTCGGGGTCATCTCTGGCTCCTCACTTTCATTAACCTCATATTCACGTATCTGATCAGTTGCCAAATCTCTGCCTCCTCATCCCTTCACATCTGCCCCCTTCTCTTTACCAACATGGCTGCTGCGGCCACCGCTACCCCCTTCTCCAAAGCAGCTGGTGATTTTCCTAAGGTGCTGGATGAATCATGTTCCTCTCCTACTCCCTAAGCATCAATGCCCTTCCTTTTGACTCTGACATTTCATCAGTTTAATGGACCAGCGGACAAAGCGCTGGGCCTGGGTCAGGAAAAATCTGAGGCTAACTCCAGCCTCAGTCACTTAGTAACTATGTGACCCAGGGCAAGTCACTTATCTGCCTGTTCCAATAAATAATTAATAATAACAAGCATTTATAAACCACTTTAAGAGCTGCAGTGCACTATATGAGGGTTATCTCATTCGATAAATGGGAATTAATGGGAATAATTGCTCCTACCTCACATAGAGAATCAAATGAAATCACAGATGTGAAGTGCTTCCTCAGCCTTAAAGTGCTCTAGAAAGTCTAGCTGTCATCTCATTTTTAAAAATTTCTACTTTTTGTTTTATAAAGTCCATTCCATTAGCGCAGCAGCAGGGCCATGCCCCGCACCTGTGCTCTCCCCAGAACAGGAAGCTAGCTCTCTCTCTCAAGGGGGAGGACATCTTCTCTGCCACCTGCTGTCCTAGGCAGAGCTCAGATGTAAAATGTGTCCAGGGTCCCAGGGCCAGGACATGAACCCAGAGCTTCCTGGCTCCAAGGTCAGCTCTCCAGCCACATTACACTGCCCCTTAGTACAGGGATGTCATGTATAAATAAGCAAAAGACACACTGGAGGGATATGTTCAAAAGATCTGAAGGCGTACATGATTAAGAAAATTTGAAGACCCTCTGGTCTCAAGTACTCAGGGTAGCCCTCTGTCCACCTTCCCTTCTGGGCAGCATCTAAGGGTGGGTGGCTCTTTCCCAACCCTTTCTCCCCACCAAAATGTACCTGTCCAGCATCCTATCCTTCCGGTTCTCCTAGGTGAGAGCATGCTAATCTGCTAAATTAATCCATGCTAGTGTGTGGGTGCTAAACAATTGTGTTTTTCATCATACCAATCAAGTGTCAAGCTCTTTGGAGACATCCTGTTTCTCAGAACTAAGGCTCAGCAAGCAGGCTGTGCCCTGAGCTTGGCATAACAACACTCCTTTGTGCTCTGGATGATCTTACCCTCTGGCAAAGTATATTCTTTGACTAGTACCAGGTGTTCCCTGAGGGATTTATGATTTTCATATTAATCAATAACTATTTAGATCTATTGGACCTTCCCCTCTTTCCCAGAGACCTGAGAGCCAACATGCTGCAGCCTAAAGCTATCCATCACATCTCTTGACATGCTCTCAATCCCTGTTCCTTGTAACTGTCAAGTGAACCAAACCAGGTACTGCACTCCTGTTCCTGCCATACTACCTCTGGTTCTGTACTCCACTGAACGATCACAAGGTTCAATGACCCTTAAGACTTGAGAAACCGTACCCATCGGACCCAAGCCCAAGAAATATCAACCATAGGAACTGTCTTCCCTGCCTGGAACCCTCTCCCTCCTCATCTCTCCCTCCTGGCTTCTTTCAAGTACCAGCTAAAATCCCACCTTCTGCAAGAAGCGTCTTCTGGGTCCCCCTTAATCTTTGTGCCTTCCTTCTGAGACTACCCCCAAGTCATCCTGTCTGTATCTTGTGTGTACGTAGTTATTGGCCCGTTGTCTCTCCCATTCGACTGTGAGCTCCGGGTTGCAGGGGCTCTCTTTTGCCCTTCTGAGAGCTTAGCACAGTGACAGTGCAGCACCCAGTAGGCGCTTCATGGATGCTCCTCTCTTCCTCCCCACCTGTCTCTCTGCATTCTCAGCACCCTGCACACAGTAGGCACTTCACAGATGCTCTTCTCCTTTCTTCCTCCCCAGCTGTCTCTCTGCATCCTCAACGCCTGTCTCTCCCTCTCCCTCTCCCTCTCTCTCTCGGTACGCCCCTCCACCCCCGCAGCCCAGCCCGCACCTTCGACCTGCACCGCCCGGCAGCGTGGCACGCACGCCAGGAAGCCAGCCACGCTGAGGCAGCCCTCGGGGAAGGTGTCGAGGCTGGCGTCGAGCACGCGCACGCGCGGGTTGACGAGCACGCGCAGCGGGCAGGGGGCCATGCGGCGGGCCTCTCGCACGGCGGGCGGGTAGCTGGCGAGCAGGCGCTCGGGGAACTCCACGGCCAGCACCTGCAGCGGCACACCAAGCTGCGGAGCGCTCAGCCCCACGGCGCCCTGCGCGCGCATCACGTGCACCAGTCGCGCGATCAGCGCCTGCGCCTCGGGCCCCGCCAGCCGCGCTGCGTCCACGGGCACCGCCACGGCCCGCAGCGCCGGCTCGCCCACCTGGCACACGTGTCTGTACGGCGGCTCGGGCGGCCGCAGCAGCCAGCGACGCAAGGTACGGGCCCACGGGCGGCGCAGCTTGGGGCCTACGACGGGAGGCGCGGAGCCCGCGACCCACGGCCCCGCGCTGCCGCAGCCCCGCGCCACGGCTAGCAGCTTCTCCCACGGCCGCCCCATGGCCATCAGAACGCTGGCCTCCCGGGAACGCCACTTCCGCTTCCGCCGCTAAGGACGCTGGAAGTTTGTAGTTCCCAACCGCCTGCTGGGCTGGGAAGTCCTCCGTGCGGAGGGCCTGTTGGGAGGACTTGGAGTCAGCCCTAGGTTAGGGTTCTTCAACCTGGCATCTGTGCACTTGTGTTTTATTTTTTCACTTTGGTTTGTTATTGTCAACATTCTGGGTTTTTTTTAATTTTAAGTTACAAATTCTTCCCCTCCCTCCTGCTTGCCCTACCCTTTGAGAAGGCAAGCAACATGATATCAATTATATACCTAAAGTCATGTAAAACATAGTTTCATATTAGCCATGTTGCCCCCTGCCCCCCCCCCCAAATGAAAACGTATGCTTCAATCGGCCCTTGTTTTCTTGGAGGTGGGTAGCATTGTTCACCATGGGTACTCTGGAATTGTCTTGGGTCCTTGTCTTAAGCAGAGTATCTACGGGTACAAGGTCCTCCTGGTTCTGCTCATTTCACTTTGCACCAGGTCCTATAAAGCTTTCCAGATTTTTCTTCAACAGTTTCTTGCTCCATTTCTTATAAGAAAACAGTAATTCATCAGAGTATATACCACAACTCGTTCAGCCATTCCCAATGAATGGACATCTCCTCAATTTCCAATTATTTGCCACCACAAAAAGAGCTGCTATATGTACGTTTAGGTCCTTTCACTTCCTTTTTTGGAGCTCTTTGGGATACAGACCTAGTAGCATTGTTGTAGGGTCAAAAGGTATGCAGTTTGACAGCTGTTTGGTTATAGATTCACAGCTCCACCAACAGTTCATTGTTATTAAGTTGTGTCTGATTTTTTGGACGTCCTTTGAAGTTTTCTTGGCAAAGAAATTGATGTGGTTTGTCATTTCCTTCTTCAGCTCATTTTATAGATGAGGAAACTGAGGCAAACAAGGTTAAGTGACTTGCTCAGGGTCATACAGCTAGGAAGTAGCTGAGGCTGGATTTGAACTCGTCTTCTTGACTCCAGGCTCAGTGTTCTATCCACTGAGATGTACCTGTTTTTCCGTATTCCCCTCTAGCATTTGTCATTTTCCTTTCCTGTCATGTTATCTAATCTGATGAATGTGAGATGGTACCTTAGTTTTATATTTCTCTAATTATTCATGAGTTAGAACATTTTTTCATGAGATTATCAATAGCTTTGATTTCTTCTGAAAACTGCCTGTTCATATTCCTTAACCTTTAATCAGTTGGGGAATGGCTTTTTAAAAAAAATCAATTTGGCTCATTTCCCTGTATACTAGGGAAGAGACCTTTATCAAAGAACTTTGGTAAAATGTTTTCCCGGTTTTCTGCATTCCTTCTCATTTTGGCTGAATTGGTTGTTTGTGTACCCTTGTTTTTAAAAAACATTTTAGTAACTATACTTAAATATAATTGTAGTCCTATGCATTTTTTTTATACATTTAAAAGAGTATTCTGACTGCCAAAGAGCTAGAACATACACAAAAAAGGTTAACAATCCCTGACCTAGTCCTCCTCCTTTTACAGTTATTCACATAAGATGAAAGAGTGGCTGTGGGTCTTAGTGGACGGAGGGTGGAACTTACAGTCAAGAAGGCCCAACTCAGACATTTACTCACTGAAGTGACCCTAAGTCTGGAACCTTTCCTCGGTTGCAAAATGGGGAAAGTCACACCATCTAGCCCACAGGGATATTATGAAGATCAAATGATATTTCAAGTGATATATGTAAAGCACTTTGCAAACCTCTAAGCACTATACTGAGGTTAGCTATTAGTAGTAAGAGCGACAAAGGTATATCGAATAAGTCAGTCATCATGGCTAAAATATTTTTTATTTATTGTTATATATCTTTATATGCCACCCAATCCATTTTCAAACCCAAAATGTTACTCCACAACTTCCTTTCTGTATATGTGTACTGCTATGTCACTTCCTCAGAGAGAGTCTCAGAAAAAAGGCCACAGGCCTCCTAAGCATAAATTCAATCATAAGAAGTCAATGTGGTCAGACCACAGCACCATTAACAAACCTTCTTCCTACAAAATCCCTTCATATAATATAGGCCCACCCAGATTCTGGGTAAAAGGGTTCAAGTGGTAGGACAGTGTCAAACAGAACTTGGAGACAGTACTGGGTCTTGCAAATGTGCATCCAGTCAAGAAATTACTGATTCCAGGAGGCACAGGTCTGAAACTGTGCAGATGTTTAAGGAGTAAGCAAGCACTAGCCACCCTTGCACTAGGTCCCAGTCGAAGGAGTGTCAGATGGCAAAGGGTCCCCCAGGGCACTTTCTTCTTCTGTATTCTCTAGGGAAGTTTCAGGAGCAGATGCCAGACCGAGTTCCTGTTCTGTAAGTTCTAGAGCTGGAGCTATGATCTCTTCTTCCAGTCCTTTCTCATCCAATAGGAAAACTGCCTCTCTCTTTGGCAAGATAAAAGCCAAGGGCTCCTGGATGACTTGGATATTTACATGTCCAAGGTTTCTGAACTTGGAGAGCTGAGTGGGTGGAATGCCTGGGTTCAAAAGGTTAGGGAAGTGGGAAAAGCAGGGAAAAAAAAGAGAAAAGAGGCAAATTACTCAATGTCTGCCCACAGAGAAGCAGTAAGATACATGATTTAACAACATTAGAGACACATCGGCCTTCTGACACTGGCAATTCTCCACCCTCAGTCTCCTCCTCTTCCCAGCGGCAGGTTCCTTCCCAGATTCTCCATCTGAGTGAGCACCCATGTCAGCCATGCTCTCATCAAACCTGAACCAGCCCATGAACCGACTGATGATTTCTCCACTTCTCCTGACCCCCACCCCACCGCTGTGTTTCTCTGTTAAAATGTAAGCTCCTTGAGGACAGGGACTGTCTTTTTGGTTGTATGTGTAATCCTAGCACATGATAAGAGCTTCATAAATGCTCGCTCACTCTGCCTACATGGTTACCATATAACAAAAAGCATGCTATGCAATGAGAATTCAAGAATGACCACTGGGCTACAAATAAGGAACAACTCCGGCAGAGCTGGATCAACCATTAAGTCACTACAGCCAACGAGCATGCCCATGGAAAGACTGAAGTGATTACGAGGACAAAGTGAACAGTGAGACATGCCGGTCTTGACGTTGCTAGTGGATGCTTGTCACTCTCAGCAGAGATGGATCCTGTTCTTCAGATAAGAATATGAGGAATAAACAAAAACAAAAAGGTCAAGTACGGAAAAGTATTGTTCTCAATCTCCTACCCAAAATCTGTGCTATCTGGGCTGGCGGGAAGAGGACCTGGAGACAGCGATTTAGGTAAGGGACCAAGTCTTCCAGGAAAACAGTGCAGAACTGGATAAAGAGCTCTTGTTCCCGGCTACTGAACGCTGCCTCTTCTGCCCGGTGAAAGGCCAATATTATTTTTGTCACCTAAAAAAAAACACAAACAAACCCCAAAACTGTCTTTAGTCCCATGAGGCACATTCTCCAAGTACTATAAGTTGCTGTGCTATGTACAACACAACAGACAGAACTTTTAGACAGAAAAATACCTTAAAAAGCCAATTCATCGCATTTAATATTCAAGCTCCAAATCATCAAGCTCCTGAAACCAGCCCACCTTCACAGCCATCTCTGCTTGCTGACTGCTGGTGTAGTTCTTAGCAGCACAGTATTAAATGCCAGAGAAACCAATACCAATGCAACAGGTGTGCAGACAACATAGAAAATGACTTATTTCCAACATAAGAATAAGCCCAAACTGTGATGGACCCAAAAAAGGAAGTAAGGAATAAAACACGTCTCCTACTGAGTTTTGCTCTTTGAGGCAACAGCAAGTCCAGGAAACTTCAGAGAAGAGAGACAGAGACGTGGCAAAATATCCCGCCTCTCTCCTCACCACACTTGGCTCCAGGGGCTGAATCTATGGTTCCACCTGGCTAAGACAGACACCAGCCAAGCTCTAAGTCCTGTTCACTGTAGCCAAGGGAAAAGCTTATTTTTACCCATAATTCACTACCCTAGGTCTGGCTCTGGAATGCTTACTCACACTCTGAGAGCAAAGGGAAAAACCAACAGTGAAACAAGAGGGTAAGAAAAATGAAGATTACAGTCCTAGGAAAGTATGTATAAAAAAGAGGAGAGTGCTAAGAAATAGTACCACCATAATAAGAAAATTAGTATCCAACCAGGAGTCAGTACAACAGTTCAGAACCTCCTCTAGTCCACAGTAGCTAGAGCTTCTCACCTAGGATCTTGCACATGACTGTTTGATAAAGCCATTATCTACAAATAAAATATGATTGGGAGAAGGGGAATGTCAAAATGGGAGAGGGAGGGAGAGGCTTGCTAAACCTTCCAACTCATCCCTAAAAAGCAGGATTCCACCATGACTCTTGGCATTTCCCCACCTTGCCAAGGGCATCCTCTAAAGAGGCAGTCACATCCTGAGCCAGAGCCACAGGACAACAGAGACGCAAATCATTGAATGCAACCAGAATGTTGTTGAGGAAACAAGCCAGTGGTGGGAAGTCCAGCAGTCCCATGGGGGGTTGCAAGGTTCCAGGCTGAGTCACAGGAACGGCAGCAGGAATTGCACTCCGCAGTGCAGCAGGAGCAGAAATAAGAGTATAGGAATTCATTTCATCCTGAAATTTCTCCACACCTTCCTGAACTGCTTTCTTGAAAGTATTCAAAGCAACCTGCTGGAACACAGGGGCAAGTTGGCCCCGAAAATCAGCCCCTACTCGGCTGAAGGAGAGCCCAAAGTACATACACTGGCCGAGCAGCGAGTCCAGGCGGCCACTGCCACCACGCTGAAGGTCACTCTCCAACACCTGCAGGAACTGAGAGACCTTCTGCAAGACCCAGCCGTGGAAGATGGCGCTCTCATTCACTGAGGGCTCACCAGTAGCCAGCGGCAGCAACGGGTCCTCATCAGAGAATATGGCACGGTACTGTGTGATGATGTCAAAAAGGTGGACACGACATGCCTCGATGGTCTTGGTAATGTGAAAATAAGGATCCTCATTGGGAATGGAGGTCAGGATGGAACGCAGCCATGCATCTCGGGCCTGTAAGAACTTGATTCGCAACTCAGCCTCTGTGAAAATGTCCATTCGACGAAGATAGCCAATAACTCGAAGACAGGCAGGGAGCTGGATGTTGGTTCGGAGTTGCTGGATCAACTGGCTGAGCATCAATTGCATAGACTGACGGACCTCATTCACAATGCCCTGCAAATTGTAGCAGAAGTGGTTAGCGGAAAAACGTTAGGTTTGTTTTTTAAAAGACTGGACATGTGTGACTTCATTAGTATGGGGAACTGCCATTAAAAATCTTTTTCTAGCAACAAAGATTGGCTCCTAACTCTGCACATGATAATGTTAGTGGGTGGCCTGGGGCACTGAGACGTTAAATGAGTTGTATAGAGGTCATACAGCCAGGATGAGTCAGAGAGAAGGTTTTCAGACTCCAAGGCTGGATCTCTATCCGTTACACCACACTACCTCCAACACACAAAGCATGACTACACCAAAGTTGGAAAGATGTTTTCTAACTCATTTTATCAAACATCTTCACCTGGCATTCAAAGGTCTCCACAACCTGGCACCACCCCATCTTCCAAGCATCCACAAGCTCTTTGTTCCAGCCAAATAAGAAAATGCTTTGCTGCCTGAACAAACATGGTGTACCCATGTCTGAGCCCTGGTTCAGGTGGCCTTCCATGCCTGGAGTGCAGTCACGTCTGCTGGACCGTAATCTATACTACTCCATGGTTTAAAACTCAAGTCCAATGCCCCCTCCCTTCAAGAAGCCTTCTGATTTCCCAGGTGAATTACAATCTTCTCCCTCAGACCTGACAAGGCCTCTTGCTTCCTAATTCCCTAATAATGTATTTTGTAATATTGTCTACAAGAGTTTTCTCATTGGTATCTTATGTGAGCACCTTGAGAGTAGGACTTGTGTCTTAACTAACCTTTTTATCTGCCCAAGGGCCTAACAATAGGGGTTTGTTGACTGATTCCTACGCTTTACAGAATTATGAAGCTAAATTTTCTGAAGAACTATTTTGTAGATTGCCAGCAAAGCCAAGTTTCAATTTATGCTCCAGATTATTTCTCACAATAATATATAATTACAATAACATATAATAAAGTAAATACAGTAAGGGGTTGCCATATAACATTTCTACGCATGGTTAGGTAGCAGGGAAAACACCAGAGACCTGAGACCCAATGTGGCAAGCTTAAAACAACAGTGGTGATACCTGGATAACAGGGATGGTAGAATATTTTCTTTCCAGTCTGCGCACATAGGCTGCAAGCTCAAGAGCCTCCTCATAGTAGCTATTTCGAACACAGGTGTCCATTAACTGAGGGATTTCCAAGATTTCCAAGATCTCTGTGTGCCGGTTCAGGGTCAGGGTATTCATATGGCGGTTAGAACCAATCTCTTCAGCATCCTTCACAAAGTTCCTATTGCAAATGAAGGGATAAATACATGAGTCCAAAGCTTGAGTCCAATTATCTCACATTTTCACCCAAGTTCAGGCCAAAGAACCAGAGAGATTTTCTATTCACGTCCAACAGAAGTGCCAGCACAGTGTAGCAGAAAAAGGCTTGCCTGTTGGAATCAGGAGGCTGGGATTCAAATGCCAACTAAAATATTTACTCAGTGATGCTGGACAAATCATCACCTTTCCTAGCCTACCTTTCCTCATCTGTAAAACAGAGCAAACAATCCTTGCATTACCTCCTTCACAAACTTACTGCAGGGCCAGTGCTTTAATGCAGCCTTAAAGCGATAGAGAAATTGCAGCCATTATCATGACCAACATCATAACTTTGGTCCGAGTCACTGCAATAAACAATGCATTTCATTTCTCAAATCCTGCTGAAACAAAGCATAATGCTTTGCCCTTGATAAACGCTTCATTCACTCATTCAGTTGTTCCTATTTATAGAACTTACGAGCTGGAAGGCTGCTAAGGATCATCTATCTAGTCCCGATACCCACATTTTACAGAGGAGGAAACATGTGGCTGAGAACTGTTTAGAGACTTGTTCCCAAGGAGTGAGCGTCAGCTCTGGGATTTGTTATTATTTAACATTTTGAAAAAATAACGAACGCTAGCATTTGCACAGCGCTTTCGGGGTTGCAGGCGCTTTACAAACGTCATCTCATGGGATGCTCGCAGCCACTCTGGGAGGAGGGGCTGCACCCCCCGTTTTACAGGGAGGCACCGAGGCGGGCAGCGGTAAGGGGTAGCCGGGGCTCCCCTCTCCCTCGCGGGGCCCGCACCGGCAGCTCTGCTGGAAGCTGGGCAGGCGGCCCAGCAGGTGGCCCAGGGCGGCCTCCACGTCCCCGAAGAGGCGGTGGATGCGCTCGGTGCACTCTGCGCCGCGGATGAACGTCTTGTAGTTGGCGAAGGCCAAGTCCCGCGTCTGCTGCAGCAGCTGCGCCCGCTCCTCCGCCAGCCGCTCGGGCTCCCGCCGCAGCCGCTCCAGCCCCGAGCCGCTCAGCTCGCGCAGGTAGCGCCCCACGTCAGGCCGCTCGCGCCACTGGCCCTCCGGGAACCGGTCTCGGAACAGCGAGGCCAGGAGCCCTTCATCCTCCACCTCGCCCAGCGCCGCCGCCGCCGCCGCCCCGCCGGCCGCCACCGCGGCCATGTTGGCGCTTCCGGGTCCTCCGCCCGCCCCGGCGGAAGTGCTGAGCCGCCTGGGAATGAATGTCCCTTCCGGGAGGCCCTTTGGTTTCTCCGCGGAGCTCGGTGCCCATCTAGGAAAGACCTCCCAGCCTCTATGGTCCGTGGTGGAGGTCGGCCGGGAAATCTTGGCAAAGGAGGGAGGAGCTAACGTGAGCAGCCAATGAAAATGTGGGCGGAGAAGAGGAGTTACTTCCGCTTCCGGAGGTCTAAGGCGTGCGGCTCTGGGTTTGCTTTGCTGCAAAATGCGACCCCTGACCGAAGAGGAGACCAGCACCTTGTTCCAAAAGCTCTCGAAATAGTGAGGACTGGGGGAAAGAGGGGGAACGAGGGAGAGCGGGAGCTTGGGGGCTCCCGGGAGGGCTGGGCCAGACCCGGGCCGAAGGTTAGGGGAGGGGACACGTGGGTTCGGGGCGCGTGGAAGCGGGAAGCCCCGAGAGCCGAGCCTGCCCCCCAGCCGGGTGACGCCTGGTAAGCTCTGGGCCTCGTTTTCCGTATCTGTGAGCTAGATGGTAAGCCCTTTGAGGGCAGGCGTTGTCTTTCTTTTCTTTGTGTCCCCAGCGCTTAGCACATGCCTGGCACATAGTAGGCACTTAATGAATGTTGATTAATTGATAGATTGACTGTAAAACGAAAGGGAGTTCTGCTGAGAGACACAGGGTGCCTGGACTGTTGTGCTAGGAGTCAGAAGACCTGGTTTCGAGCCCTGTCTCAAACACTAGCTGGGCAAGTGTTTGTACAGGCATGTCACTTGATCCTTATGGGCCTCAATTTCATCATCTATAAAACAAGGGGAGTTTGACTCAACGATCCTGCGATCCCTTCTGGTCCTAAATCTGTGGTTCCCTTTGTGTTTGCAGTATTGGAGAAAACATTCAGTTGCTTGTGGACCGACCCGATGGCACCTACTGTTTCCGACTCCATAAAGACAGAGTCTACTATGTAAGGTGAGCGTTTCTGGATTGGGCTGGAGCTCTGGTGGGTGGGTGTTTGGGAGACTGAGAGAACCTGAGAGCGCTGCTTATGCCACCTGTATTTGTCTCCATTTCCCGGCAGCGAGAAGATTCTGAAGCTGGCAGTGAATATCTCCCGGGAGAAGCTGGTGTCTCTGGGGACCTGCTTTGGGAAGTTCACTAAGACCCAGAAGTTCAGATTGCACATCACTGCCCTGGATTACCTGGCACCCTATGCAAAGGTAGGCAGTTGTTTCAGTGCTGAGGAAATTGTTTTCAGCAGTCTGCAGGAGGTCTTAAGTGTCCAGGATTGAACCACATCAGTGGCTCTGGCCATCCCAGTATACTGTGAAATGCTTTGGTTATGGCTTTGGCAGAACTGCATGTGAATCTCAGCTTTCCTTAGGCTATAAAACAAGGGGGTGGGAGTAGATGATCTCTAATGTACTCATAAAATTTAAATTCTACAGTAGGAGAAGGAAAGATAGCTTTTGGTATGAAATTGGTTATTGATTACTGCTTGATTGTTAAGAGTTTTTAGTTAATTAGTGAAACTAGTATCTGTGAATCCTATTTGAGTTAAATACGGTAGGCCTTGAGAAGTAGAGTTTGTAAGAGCTTATGTACCAGATCTTAAGGCTGCAAGCTGGTCCATTCTTCTGAGGGAGATAAGGAAGGTGGATGATTCAGATTCAGACTGGTTGGGAGATGTTTTTCTTAGCACTGAGTCTCACCGGTGTGGGAGATGGTATCTGTCATGGGACTTTGCAGAGGATGTTGACTAACTCTGTATTTTCCCTTTTGCCCAAATCTGGAGACTCCTCTTGCCAGTGATTGTGTTGTGTAGTCCACCCTTTGCCTTTGTTGTAGACTAATTGTAGTCTTAATTTAGTTTGCAGCGCTGGAGCTCATGCAACCACCAAACTTTATAAAAAGCTGCTCTGGTTGTAAGGCGTGTCTTTGGTCATTGAGAGACCACTGACCCCTGTTGGCAGTTGGTATTATCTTTGTGGCTGCCTCAATTGCCTTTGTACCTCAGAGTGTCTTCATCAAAGATTTTAAGTACTTTTTGACCTTCTCTTACTGAGGTCAGAAGAAGATTTGACTCCTTGGAGATTCAGATGGAGTGAGCATTGTTCAGTGGACGTATCTTTTTTACAAGGTTTTTAGAAGTTCTGTTACCATTTGGCCTCATGACCAAGGAAAGTATTTTCTCATTACTAATCCCTGTGAAACAGGAGGAAATTAACAGTGTGTAGGGACTTTCACTTCCTTCTTCACTGTACTCTGTACCTGTCTTTCTTTTTAAAATTCCTTCAAGAGAAAAATAACCCAAGAGCTAGCAAATGGTTCAACTATTGGGATGTAAATATAAATACTAATTTGATGTCTCATTTAGATGAATATTCTTTTTTGTAGCATAAAGTATGGGTGAAACCTGGAGCAGAGCAATCATTCTTGTATGGGAACCATGTGTTAAAGTCTGGCCTGGGTCGAATCACAGAAAATACTAATCAGTATCAGGGACTGGTGGTGTACTCCATGGCAGATGTCCCTTTGGTGAGTAGAAGTAGTAGATGCATTAGTTCTTTTTAGAGAAAAAAAATTATACCCTTTATGCATTCAAAGAAAATTTAGGGGTTTTGTCTTATAGTACTGGCTAGGTTTTCACGTGAGGCAAAGGCAATGCCAGCATTTGGGAACTACCTTCCACCGAGGTACTGCAGTAATCCTTCCTTGTGATGTAGAGGTCACCCTGGGTTCCCAAAGACTATGTCAGAGAAGCATAATTTCTGGCAGGTTTTGCCACTCTTAGAAAGGCTTCAGATATGGCCCCACCAGCAGACTGTCTGAGGACCAGCCTTGTTCAGGGCTATCAGTTGGGGTGGGATGGGGACTTTTTGGTCAGAGCAGTTCATAAAAGCACTGAATGTAGAGGATGGTGTCTGGGAGAATACCTTTCAGAGGGCGTCCTCACATTAATGAAAATCACTGGGCCATGGAACGTGCCGGGGTGAATAGAATGCAGCGCCTCATGAATCCTTGTCCTTTCTGTTGAATCTCCAGGGTTTTGGTGTGGCAGCCAAGTCCACGCAGGACTGCAGGAAGGTGGACCCCATGGCAATTGTTGTGTTTCACCAAGCCGACATTGGGGAATACGTGCGTCATGAAGACACACTGATTTAATTCCTCTTATGGACTTGTGACCAGGATTTTTTTCCTGTGGGAGTGGCTGAACTACCAATCCACCCTCTTAGTGACCTATGCCATGACTTGTGGATGCACTTGGTTTTCAGTTGGCCATTCTTACTATTGCAGGGGCACTGGGGCCTAGTGCATCAAATACTGTACTCGGAAGTTGGAAGACCGGGGCTTGAATCTGCTGCTTGGCATAGTGCCTGGCACATAGTAGGCGCTTAATAAGCCTTGAATGATTGTCATCTCTGACACTTAGCAGCTGGGTGATCCCATGCAGTACTTCACTGGATTCACCTGGTTGTTGTGAGGATCAAATTGGAGATAAAGTACTTGGGGCAAAAGTGGGGGGGAAGTCTTAAGCTTTCGTTGTAAACAATTGCAGGGTGAGCACTTGTTTAACAAGAAAATGAGATATTTGAACCTCTTTTGTTTAATACTGATTAAATTGAATACCATGTTTTATACAGAATGAAGTCACTTCTTGCTCCTTGGTATAGGCCCTGATATTTTTTAGAACTGAGGACAAATATAGCTGTTTCTTGTAGCTCTTATGTAAGCAGATGGTTATTGAACACTCAGCTGTCTGTTCTTACGTCAATTCAGTGGCATGGGACAAAACAGGTATTTTGTATTTCCCTCAGTTTTACGTACAGATTGTGACCAGAGTGTAATAAGGACACCAGGGTGTCATACTGAGAAAGGTGATTGTGCAGAATTCACATTTATTTTTCAGTCTCTTTTCCATGGTTTCTTTTCTGGTGTTGCTCCTACAGTATCCTACTGATCATTGTTTATATGGAAATGATAAGCCCTACTGATAAGATTAGGAGTTTGTTGAAACCAGGTGTAATCTCTCTATTAAACTGATGTGTTACTGGCAAGGTAGACTCCATTTGGGTATTGAAAACAGGGAAAGAAAGATACTTGTCTTTCCGTCCAGCAGACTTTTTTGAAGCCAAGGGCCAAACAGATGATGAACCTGTAGAGGGATTCTACTTCTGATTGTTTTACCTTTAGAATGCCAACAACAATAGTAGTTTGGCTAAATATAGGTCTTATCACCTTACTGTACCAACCAAGACTTTATTCCAGCTACATTTTAAAAAAATTCTTTTCCACTGCTTCACTAAGCTGAACAAAAGGCCTTTGATACAGGCTCTGAAATTCATAATTCATATCCACTCATCTGTCCCCTTCATCCAAAGGATTTGGTGATTTTTTTTCTAGAGTACTTAATTTATATAAAGCCACAGAAGGGCTGGCTTACATTTTAGACAGATTATTGCTTTGCAAGTCTACTTATCTTTAATTCAGAAGATGTAATTTATAGAAGTACAAAATGGTTTCCAACATTGATAAGGTCTTTATTTATTTTTACTTAATATTGGCTGTGATCCATCTTCCAGCTCTTGTTCTCATACATCCCTAGCTTTCTTTCCTGTTTTAAGATTTTTCTTTCCTTTAGCAACCCACCTCTCCATCCCCCAACTCCTTTAGGCTCTAGATAAATATGGTTGGTAGAATTTAGGGGAATAGTTATTAGCACCATTTAGAGCAAGCTTTTTAAGGACTTGTCATGGACTCGCTTAAAGCCAAGTAATAATTCTGAATTTAGTTATTTTTACTGCTGCTCCTGGTCCTTTGTGAGTGATGACAATGATTTTTTAAAAATTTGGTGTGGATGGTTAATTTCTGTAACGCTTTCATAAAACTGATTTGATGAGCTTTGGGGAAAAAAAGGGGAGTGGGAGGGATTAGGACTTGTCTTGCCTTTAACATCTTGGCTTCCTCGTGTCTGTGACTTGGGGGGCATTGAAGAGACGCTTCAGGAAATACAACTGCAGGATCCCAGAAAGGACAATAACTATACTCTGGGCTGTTGACCACCAGTTCACGTAGTTATAGTTTGATTGGAGAGTGAAAAAGTCAGACCCTTTCCTCATGCGGGCAAAGTTGTAGTACCTCCACATGTGGAAGATATTCATCTGGACCTTGTGTGTACTCTCCTAAGGAAAAAGATGAAAGAAGGTAAAGGATGGTTCCTGTAGGTGGACCCCAGCAGTAATCCAAGCTGTCTAATGTAGCTTATACGCTGGGCAGATGTTTTTCACCATTGTGAAGTGAACAGCCTACATTGTTGCATATGCAGAACGTTTTTAGGCATTTGGGGATGTTTGTCTACCAAACGCTTAGGCTGATTATATAACAAGTTAAACCAGCATCAGAAGCCTAGATCTTCCCTAAGTTCTTCAGAAATACATATTTATACTACCCCCTCCTAGATACTGATCATAAGAGTAATTTTAAACTTGGGGAAGACCCAGGTTATCTGGTTGTACCCTTTATTTTATAAATGAAAAAACCAAAGCCCAGAGAGATCAACTGATTGCCCGCCTAGGGCTACGATCACTCATTACTCTTACCAAAATGCATCCACTTTCTTTTTTTTCCCCCCTGAGGCAACTGGCGTTAAGTGACTTGCCCAGGATCACACAGCTAGTAAGTATTGTGTCTGAGGTTGGACTTGAACTCAGGTCCTCATGACTCCAAGGCCAGTGCTCTATCCACTGCACCACCTAGCAGCCCCAATGCATCTACTTTCTATCCTACCTCTGAATCCTTTCACAGTTGGAGATAAATAGCATTCCCCTCAATAATGTAACCTAAAGCTAAGATGTTCTCTCCCAAACGGTGTGTCTTTCTGCTTCACATTCACTGTTAGCGTTGAAGCGTCTTCAGTGCAACAGAGTGGGTAACTTGCAGAATCCAGAATTGAGTAGCTGTCCTATTCTAGACCTTGCCCACAAGACCATCATTTCCTGCCGTCTTTTCTCCAGACTTCATTTCCAATCCCCTTTTCCTTTATTAAAAAATGTGTTCATAAGTCGTTTCACTCTCAGTACAGAAATGTTTCCCCCTTCGGAGCATTCATTACCTCGATGGCATCCAGAGTATCATTCAGTTTTTGTCTCTCCTCATTCTTCTGATCATTCGCCATGTCAGCCCCCTTGTAAAAGACTCCAAAATTGAGATACACTTGGACAGAGGCGAAATGGTTATGTTGATTGCTCAGGCAAAGCTGGTGAAAGCCTGTAGGAATTCCCAGATGAGTACGGAGTTTTCAGTTTCCCAGCGCTACTTAAGTAAGGTTCTTATATGCCCCCACTTCCTTGGCTCTTAATCTGCCATCCTTTATACAAAGCCTTTAAAGCTACCGAGGCAGGAAAAAAATTGAATCATGTTCTGATTTAATTCCGAATAGTAAGCCCTCTCGCTGCAGTTTAATAGCATTTATACTGGGTATAATAACTGCATCCTGCAAGAATTTCCTTCTGCTTCTTCTCTTTCAGCAATACATAATTACCATTTATTTAATTAAGCTTCCTTCTCTTCCCATTTGGAAGACTCCCCCTCAATGCTAGTTCACCTTCTCTCTGGAATTAATTCTTATTTGTCCTGTTTTATCTTGTAGGTACATAGTTGTTTCTTTTTTTTTCTTTTTTTTAAGGCAATTGGGGTTAAGTGACTTGCCCAGGGTCACACAGCTAGTAAGTGTCAAGTGTCTGGTCTGAGGCCAGATTTGAACTCGGGTCCTCCTGACTCCAGGGGCCAGTGTTCTGTCCACTGCGCCACCTGGCTGCCCCTACATGGTTGTTTATCCCTTAGGATATAGTACCTAGCACAGAGTAAAATGCTTTAGTCCGAATCAGCTTGGTCAATAATAATCAACAGTTTGCCTTCTGAATAGATCCACCTGCTTCTCTGGACCATGCGTTTTGCTGAGTTAACAAGAACTTTTATCCCTTACCGGGATGTCAGAGATGGGCTTTCTCCACCTTCCATACCCTTGCATAAGTGGTCTCCTGTGCCTTCTTTCCTGTGGAAAACACTTCTTCCCCACATCAGCTTTTTGGAATTCTCATCTTCCTTCAAAGCACAACTCGAGAGCCCCATCCTCTGTGAGGCCTTTTAAAGTGCTGTCTACCCGAAGGGACAGCTAGGTGGGTAGCTGGATCTCTGTCCAGCTGGGCCTGCAGGCAGGAAGACCCAAGTTCAGATCTATCCTCAAACACTTATACTGGCTGTGAGACCCTGGGCAAGTCACTTAACCCTTAACCCTGTTTGAGCTAGAGAAGGAAACGGCAAACCACTACAGTATCTACGAAGAAAAACTCGAATGGGGTCATGTAGAGTTGAACATGACTAAAATCACAACAAATCTACCTGAAATTGCCTTGTATACTTTGTATTTATTTCTTTATGACAATGAATCTCTCCCCAGAAGAATGGAAGCTCCTTGAGGGCAGGGAATGGGATGTCTCATTCTGTGCTTTTGTATCTACAATACCGATGGACACCCACCTTGTCATGGGGGGCTGCTGCTCACAGGTTTTTGGGAGCACATGACTAGGGGCCCCCCGTATCCTTCCAAGTATCCAATACTTTCAATACTATCCCATATCCTAGAGCCTTGCACTTAATAAATGTTTAAATGAACTTGCCATTTCCTTATCAGTCTAGGGGGGGAAAAAAAGCCTTAATCTCAATACCCCCCTAGATATTTTGCTCAATTGTCTAGAAACCACAGACCAAGGTGACAAGATGGGGAACTGAATAGGCAGCTACTGTACTACTGAACACAGACCTGTCTCTTTGGTAGAAAAGTTGATCTGGCCTCGGATGTCCTGGGATTTATCAATGAGAAAACCTTTTGGAGTACGTGCAGTGGCAGTAATATGACGGCCGTGTAAAAATCCCATTGTCCGCTGGACCTGCCAAGATATGGAGAGCAGGGTGAAGAACGTCTAGGTGTAAGCTTCTTAAAAGCTGGCAGTTTTCATTTCTGTCTTTCTCTCACCAACACCTAGTGCAGTGCACCTTGGAGCACAGTAAACACAAAAGAAACCTGTGTTGAATTGGACTGATTTATAGCAGTCAGCAATGAGAAGCTATAGAGATCTCAGAGTGACCAAATACCAAATGCAAGCCCCATCTGAGGAGGTCAACAGGTCTGAACTTATAAAACGGAGCTGTTGGGCCATATTTATGCTCTTTCATCACTTTAAGAAAAGTCAAGGATTGATAAATCTGTAATTTCATTAGATATCTTCGAAATAGGGCTCACCTTAATGAATTGAATTAGTATTGAAAGCAGCTTTTATGCCCTTCATTTTATGCCCCTCATTTTATGCCCCTCATTGCTTGGACATGATGTCCAAATATCAGTGTATGTGTGTGTGTATGTGAGTGTGTGTGCGCGTGTGTATATATACACACGCACACACATTTATACATACATACACACATATACATACACATACATATAATCCACATAACATACACACATACATACACACATTTTTTTCAGTCATTAAAAATCCATCTTCCATAAAGAAAGAAAAACAAAACTCATATTATGCTAATCTGCAGTCAGGCAAAATTCTCACGTTGGCTATGTTCCCTCTCACTCCCCACCCCAGAGCTCAGTGTTCTCTATGAATCCATCCCTTTTCTGTTAGGAAGTGAGTAGCATGTTTTATCGTTGGTCGTATGGCACTGTGTGTGGTCATTGCACTGATCGGAGTTCCTAAGTATTTCAAGGTTATTTGTCTTTACAATACTGTTGTTACTGTTTAATATATTCTTGTAATCTGTTCACCTTACTCTCAGTCAATTCATATATGCCTTCCCAGGTTTCTCTGAAACCATCCCCTTCATCATTTCTCACAGCACAGTAATATTCCATTATATTTGTATAACATGATTTATTCAGCCTTTCTGTAATTGATGAATGCGCTTTAAGAGCTACTATACATATTTTTGTACATTTGGCTCCTTTTCCTCTTTCTTTGATCTCTTTGGGGTATAGTTTCAGGTTGCTTTCAAGAATGGCTGGACCAGTCACAGCACAACAGTGCATTCATGAGTATTTTTCATGTCATTATGGATAGCTTGGATTTCTCCCTCTAAAAACTTTATTTATAGTTGTGATAGGAATTTAAAATTTCCCTTTTTTTATGATTTCTTTTAAGATTTCATGATATATAATGGCCAAGTTATTTTTTTTATTTTGATCATAGCTTTTTAAAATTACCTCTCCTCAGTCTCCTTTCCAGATCCATCATTATTGTAATAAGGTATCTTACATTTTCTTCTATTTCTTTCAGTCTTTTGACTTCATTTTAATATTTCTTTTGTCTCAATGACTTCCAAAGGACTTATGATGAAAAATGCCATTCATCTCCAGAGAATGGCCTTCTGAATGAAGATCTAAGCATTTTTTTTACTTTCTTCTTTTTTCTTGGAGGTTTTTTGATCTGTATTTTCTTTCACAACATGACTAATAAGGAAATATGTTTTGCATGACTGCACATGCATAATCCCTACAAATCACTTGCCCTCTCAATGAGGGGGAAGGGGAGGGAGCTTTGGAGAAATGGAATTTGGAAATCAAAATTTAAAAAAAAGAATGTTAAAATTGTTTTTATATGTAATTGGGGGGAAATATTAAATTAAAAAATTGAAAAATAAAAAAAATTGTCTCATGGAGTCATTATTTTTATTTAGTTCATTCTAATTTTAAGCCAGTAATTTTCAGGTAAGGTTTTACGTTTCTTGTGCCAAGCTATTAATTCCCTTTCCAATTTTCTTTTATAATTCTCATTTATTTTCCATTTCCCCCTCTAGTGCTCTTGTTTCATTTATACTTTAAAAAAAATTTTTTTAACTTAGAGTTTGTATGAGAGTGCAATATGTAAAAGAATTTATTTCTCTGTTACTCTGACATTAATTTTGTCTATAAAAGCCACTTTAGAATCCTTATGTTTGCTCAACATTATTTTTTTGAATCCTGAACCTATGCATAAGCATAATAAAAATTCATTTTTTTCCAGGAATTCTTTTCGCACTTGTGCCCACACTGTGTTTTTGAAGCTTTTCTTGTAGATGTTTTGAAGTCATTCTCCTCTGGGTTTATATTCTGAGCATCTCTGTCACTTTAAAGCTTTATATAGTGAGATTTTTTTTCCCTTATTCTTCCAGCCAGCTTCCTGACTTTGGACTTTGTGTTAGGGCAAGTTCTGTACACTGCTGGAGGGAACATCTGAGCTGATCCTGCTGCTGTTTTATTGGGGATATTAAGTGTTGTTATTGCAGGACTTCAGGGACAGCTCAGTCTGGGGAACCTGCAAGTTTTCTGTTCTCAAAGTGGTGATTCTAGGCAAAGTCTGATTGCCATCCTCCTGGTCTCACCTCTGCAAGTTCCTAATCTAGGTTTGGGTTTATGTAATATGTCTGTGGACTTGCTCTGGTCAGAGTTCCAGTAGACTATCATTGACTCAGCCACTATCGGCCAGCTAGAAAGCTCTTCTGGTTCAGAATAACAGAACTGCAGACTCCCATTTGATCAGGAATTTCTGCCCTGGATGGTCTTCTACAGGCTTCAAACTAAAGGGTGGAACTGAGTCTCCACTCTACTTTTGGGGTCTGGGCCACAAAGCTCCTACTTATTTCTGAACTTGCTCCTTGCTCAGTACACAGCCCCAGGGCAGCAGTTGGGCCTTACTAGGTGCTTGTGTCCTCCTGAGTCAGCCTTGGAACTGGGCAGTGAGTTAAATAGGCAGGCTCCTCCTGCCGGTCGGTACCTGTTCTTAAATCCAGCACGAGGTTATACCTGGCTGTGGATCAGTGACCTCTTCTTCACCTGGTGGATGCATCTCCCTATGCTGAAGTGTTCCACTTGGCCATTCCTGGCTAGACCCCATCCTAGTGTCCACAGACCTCTCTGTCTCCCTATGCTGACCTGGGTTCAAAAAAGTGACTTATGATTTCTTTTTGTTGAATTTCCCAGTGGACTTGGTGTGGTGTGTTTTCTCGATCTGTTTGGAGGAGTTGTGGAGGAGAGTTTAGCTGTATTTTTTCCTGTTACTCTACCATCTTGGCTCCTCTTCTAATATCAGGATTAGGTAATATCTTCAATTAAGCGCACATTGCATAACCTCAGGTCAATTGGCCAGAGCTAGGGATTTTGAGGAAAGAATGTGTCATCATAGTGTATAGTCTTTGGACATTTTCCAGGCAATGGCTTATATCAGCAGTTCTCAGGACTCCTTTATGGTCTTAAAAACTGAGGACCCTCCCCCCCAAAAAAAGAAAAGTTTCTTATGTGGGTTGTGTCTATTGATATTTACCATATTAGAAATTCAAATGTACTAGTATTATTATGAAAATAGTTTTGACCCTGAAGATCCCCTTGAAAGTGTCTTAGTGAACAAAAGGTGTGCTGGAGCTAGCTTATCCTGGTACATGAGAGTCAATTGTTAAGCTTTCAGTGTGAGCATTCACAGCTCAAAAATCAGAAAATGCTGTAAATAAGGGCTTGACTTGTTCTTTTGTTGTCTAGACTTTTTTAAAAAAAAAGCAAGGGAGAAAATATTAATAATGCAAGTTAAACTAGAAAGTGTGTTTCATGCTTTCAGAAAGTCAGGGAACCCAGGTAAATTCTTTTGGACAGAGGGCACTAGTAGCTGAAGGGACCAGGAAAGGTTTCACGAAGGTGTCACCAGTAGAATTTTGAAAGGAACTATGGATTCTTCGAGGTGGAAGTAAGGAGGGAGTGCATTCCATGCATCCTGGGGACCATCTGTGAAAAAGCACTGGGGGCAGGAGATGTATCATGTGTGAGGTACAAATGGAACCGCCGGGACCTTTCAGGGAAGGAACACATTGAAAAGGTAGTTGTCAACGTAGGTTGGACCAGATTATGATGGACTTTATAAATAGAAGAGCTGACATGTCCTCACCCTCTTCGGTGCTGGAATCACAAACCATGGCCAGATCAACTCTGCAATTGCTCCTGTTTGAGGCTGTCAGTCTCTTTCTCAATGGCCCCACTCACCATTCCTGTAAGTTTTGGACCAAAATGCCCCTCCCTGGCCACCATTCCCCTATGTGTCTATTCCCCTATGGAAATACAAGCTCCTTAAGGAAAAGGACTGCCTTGGTATTTTAATCTCAAGCTCTCAGCACTGTGCTTGATGAATTTAAGTAAAGCCTTTTAAAAACGTACTTTTCATTCATTCATTCATTGAGTTGCATGGTAACATGGTTAGACCTGCACTTTAGAAAATGACTTTGGCTAATGTGTGAAAGGTGAATTGGATAGGAGAGAGGCGCAAGGCAAGGAGACTTGTAGGAGGCTATTGGAGTGAGCCACATGAGAGGTGATGCCCCCCTCTCAGAATCTGGGGGTTAGAAGGGACCTCAGTGGCCCTGTGGGCCAACCCATACACAAAAAGAATCCCCACTATAGCATACCTGATCAGCTGTTGCCCTGCCTTTGCTCAAAGACCTCCAGGGAGGGGAACTCACCACCTCTAGAGGCAGGCCATTCGTTGTTAGGAAGCTTTCCCTAGTTGCCTTTTTCCGATTTCCACCCATTGCTGCTGGTTCTGCCCTCTGGGGCCAAACGGAACAAGGCCATTTGCTCCCTTTTCTAGGTCATCTTCAAGTCAACAAGCCTTTACTAAGTGTTTATACTGTGTGCCAGGCACTGGGCTAAGCCCAGAGAGAGATAGGCAAAAATGTGGTTGTTGCCCTCAAAAAGCACCCAGTGCTCTAGCCTGTGAAGATCCTTTTGGATCCCACTTGTCATCCAGGGTCTTAGTTATCCCTCTCAGCTCAATGTCATCAGCAAATCTGATGAGCATGCCACCTGTGCCTTTCTCCGTCACTGATAAAAATGTTAAACAGCACTGGACCAGGCATGGACCTGTAAAGTACTCCACTAGAGACTTCCTGCCACTTTGACATCGCTTTCTTGAGAGCAAGGACCATCTCTGGCCTCTTTTTGTACCCCCAGTGCTTAGCACAGTGCCTGGCACATAATAGGTGCTTAATAAATATGGATTGGTTTGATTTGATCTTTAATGACTATCCTTTGAATTCTACTTTTTGACCAATTCAGCCTCCATCTATTCAGTCCACACTGGTGCATCTTCTCCATAAGAAGATAATGAGATAATTTGTCAAAAAGCTTTGCTAAAAATCTAGGTAAATGATATTTACATTTCCTTAATTTACTATTTTAGTAACTGTAAAAAATTGAAATGAAGTATTGCTTGCCTCCTCAATGGGTGGGGGAGGGCCTGGAGGAAGGGAGAGGATTAGGAATTCAGATTTTTAAAAATGAATATTAAAAATAAGTTTATTTTGAAAAAACTTTTTAATTGAAATGAAATTAGTTTGGCATGACCTGTTGATAAAGTTAGGCTGGTTCTTTGTAATCACCAATTCCCTTTCCAGGTATTCACCAATCATCCCTACAGTGATCCTTTTAGAATTTTCCCAGGAATCAAAGTTAAATTCACTGGCCTATAGTTTGGAGATTCTATTCTCTTCCTTCTTTGGAAATTGGGACATTCACCCTTCTCCAATCTTATGATTCCTCTCCTATTTTCCATGATTTTTCAGATATCACTGATGGTGGCCTGGCCATCATGTTTGCCAGTTCTTTCAGGAGCCAAAATGGTGGTTCATTTGAGCCAGGTGACTTGAATTCATCGAGGACAGCGCAGCATTCTCTTACTGTCTCCTTACTTTTCTTGGGTATCAACTATTAGTGATTTTTATTCTATCATTTCCAGTTTAAAAGCAATTCTCCTTTTCAGAGAAAACATAAGCAAGAGTTGAACAGCATTCCATTCTCTGTATTGTTAGTTATCATCATCTACTCCAAGCAAAAGTTCCATCCCTTCCTTGTTCCTCCTTTTTCTCCCAATAGAGCTATAAATAAATAAATCAGTGAATGAATGAATGAATGAAATTTGTTGTCTTTAGCTTCTCTGGCCAGCCTCAGCTCATTCTGAACTTCAGCATTACAACATAATTTTCGTAATAGATTTTTATTGTTATCTTTATTTTCACACTGCCATTTCCCTTTGTATGCCTTCTCCTCCCCTCTTCCAGGGAGGCATCTCTTATAATAAGAATTTTTTAAAAATAAAGAAAAAGAAAACAAAAAAAAATGAGCAAAACTGGTCAATAAATGGGAAAAAATCTTAGGTTATGATGTTCACATTCCCTGGGGCATATTCCTCCCCTTTTACCACTAATCCCCAAACCACTGCAAAGGAGCATGGGGAGTTGTCTGGACCACTTAGTCAACACTCCAACATTTAGTTTGGGGCCTGGCATATAGTGGGTGTTTAATAAATGCTTATTGACTTGACACTACTTTAAAAGACTGTGCCATGATTTTATATTCACCCAGTTGGCCTTGATTCCATCTTCTACACATTTCTTTTTTAAAAATAACATTATTTACTTCTGACAAAACCCATTTTTCCTTCTCACTGGAATTTTCCCTTTGTGTCTTCTGAATTTAGTTTCTGAGCATCATCCTTTCCTCCTGGGTTAACTTTCTCCTATAGTATGTTTTAGTCCGTGAGATTCTATTTATCTTTCCTCAAACCCTTTGAAATCTGCTTTCCCCAATTCTAAGGTGCATGTCATATCATGCCTGATTTCCTCTCCTCTTCACAAGTAAGACATAATGGAGGGAGAGGAGATGGTGTGGGAAGCTTAAAGAAAGGTTTAGAACAGCCTCTATGGGGAGTGAGTAAAAGAACTGATTGTCTTTTAATTAATTATAGATTCAAGATTGGGAAGAGAGGAGAATGAGGTTAGAGTGTGTATGATGTCCAGAGAGAGTACTGAGAGATGGACAGTCTGGATGTTTTGTTAGGATATATAATGAGTTTAGGAGGGGAAAGGCAGAGGGAGAGATGGAATTAGAAGAGGTTAAAGATCTGATGGAAGGAATGTCAGAGTTTTTCATTTTTGAAGTCGATCTCTTTTAGTTCAAGTTTCTGACCATCCCTGTGTGTAGCTGAGATGAAATGGAGAAGTACATCATGAGAGTCTGAGGTGGGGTAGACTGAGGAATTGGGTCATTGAGGTGTTTGGGGGTAATTCATTTTTTCAGCAGAATTCATGACAGTCACACATTTACTAGCATTTATGCATTTATACAGGTTTGCAGAATGCTTTCTTCACAACCCACCTCCCCCGTGACATAGTTATAATGACCCCAGCAGCAGCCTCCCTATGCCTAAAGAAGCCCCAGAGAAGCTCAAAAATCCCTCAGTCACCTTGTCAGATAGTAACAAAATCATTATTAGCAATATTAGCCACAAACCCCTTCCTCACCAGAGCTGAGAGAGGTTGGATATTCATTAGCCACCAATTCCCCACGAAACTTCCTTCCCATTAGCATGAATCCGCACCAACACCCAGATCCTTGTTCCCTTCCCCCAGTGTGAAAGAACCTTGCCACACTGGAACCCTTTAAAAACCAACCAGACTTTATTGGTTGGGGGGGCGGGGCGCGGGGTGACGTTGCCCCATTCCCTCAAGGTCCTCAGCCGGGTGTGACCAATTACATCTGAGGCTCCACTATCCTCTTTATATTGCATGTCCCCTCACTAGAGCTGGCTTGTTTTACTGTCCTGTGACTTCCATGTTTCCTTATACTGCACCTTTGTATTCTGAGCCTTCCTAATTCTGCATTCATACAGGAATATGGGAATTATTGGGCCCATTTTACAGATGAGAAACTTTAGGTTATCATCATCACATCTCAAAATCAAAATTTAGGTTATCATCTTCTCATCAAACTCTCATCACACAGCTTGTAAATATCTAAGGTGGAATTTGGTTTTGTTTGTTTGTTTTTTGTTTTTGTTTTTAGGCAATTGGGGTTAAGTGACTTGCCCGGGTCACACAGCTAATGTGTCAAGTGTTTGGTCGGAGGCCAGATTTGAACTCAGGTCCTCCTGATTTCAAGGCCGGTGCTCTATCCACTGTGCCACCTAGCTGCCCCCTCTAAGGTGGAATTTGAATCCAGATCATCTGAGTCCATGGCCAGTGCTAGATCGACTACATAATCCTCAGCTGTTTTCAGAGGCTATGGAATTGAGTTACCCTCCTATGACACACACCTTGAATAGAACAGGGTAGGGTATGGCCTGTAACTAAGTGGACCTTCCCTTACAACTGAGGCTACATATCAGACTATAGGCACAATTTGTTGTTTTGTCCTTGCTGGAATGTTCTAGAATGAAATCGTCTCATTAAGTTCTAATGTGAGACAGCCACTGCATGGTTCACCTTGACAGCTTGACAGCCCGTGCTTATAGAAAGGACAGCACGGGCAGCTCGTCTTCACTGGAGGTACGAGGTGAGCTCCTAAGCAAAGCAGGACCTTTGTGGACTTTCACAGATAAGAAGTAACTGCTGTGTGAGTGTGGAATGGGATTTAAACAGCCTGTTGCTGTGCAAACAGCAGTTGGAAGGAACAGGTTTCAAAGGCTGTTATGAGAACGTGTGACAGATAACAAAGGAAATGTAACAGCACCCACACTGGATTAGAGTCAGGGGTCGGCAAACCAGAGCCGAGAGTGGTATTTAAAAATGTAAAATCTATTCTTAGCTTGCTTTCTAGCCGTGCAAACAGGTGGCCGGGCTGTGGTTTGCTGATCCTTGGATTAGACAATTAGAAATTTACTCAGTCCCTCGAATATGTGGCCTTACAAGGCTACTCAAAGTTGGAACAGCATGGTCCTTTCCATGCTTTCTTACTCATCCACCTGCTAAATAAGGCACTTATGCTCTGAGTGTGTTTCCTCATGGTTAACGTTAAATGGGAATTAGGGCTAGTGCTGACTTCACAGGGTAGAACCAAATGAGATAACGCACATGAAGTGCTTTTGAAACTTGAAGCACTATATAAATCTCAATTGTTTTTACTGTTGTTACTTCAGTTACTCAGCTGTCCTGATCGTACCATCTTATACCAAATTCTTTCCAATCATTTGTCTGCCAGCACCATTCGGAAACCATCGAGTCCCAAATATGATTTCAAATAACATGAAATTAGGATCTGTATGACCCATACCATGAACAAATCAGTTTGGTTGTATCTTTTCACTGGTGATATATGAATACATTTAAAAATCTCCTAAGGTAAAGGAAATGAGTGACCAGGGCAATCTGGATACCTTTCTATGGCTAAAGAAAGATCTACGGCTTCTCTCTTATGCCATATGTTCAACCCTCTTGGGTGTGATGAATAATCCTTTTGCTGGGGACTCTAGTCAGAACGAGATGCCAGGCTAGTAAGTAATATCAGGGTGAAGGGAACATAGCCTCCCTCTAGAAGAATAAATAATGAAAGCCCCTGCTTGACAAGGGAAGCTCCTTGGTGACCCACCTCGTAAGTGAAGTAAAAGTATCCACTTTGGTGAGCAAACTGCCAGAAGCATTCTGTTTCTCCTGGTGAGACCATGATGGCAAAATCATAGCGATCAGCTCCACGAAAAAGTGTTTGGTCAGTGAGGCCACTGAAGGGCTCTGTCTTCTGTCCTCTGGCCAATAGCACCAGATTCAGGAATGCCACTACAACCACGAAGAGGGAAGGAGACATGCTGCTTCCTCCAGAATCCAGACGCTTTGCTTGGAGCAGAGCAGGGGACGATCGGTTTTGGCCACTGTTGGGGTAATAATTAACTTCACTCATCCCTCTTCTGGCAATTATAGTTCCCCACACATCGAGGACCTTGGGTCACGCATATTGCCTCTTAAGTATGGGACACTCAAAGTGACTGGCTTATGGCTCTTTCTAGTTTTAGAAAAAACAAATGATTTTTAGTCCTGGATACTGGCTAAAAACAGAGCATACTGCCAACCATCCTTAGCAAACTGTAATTTTTTATTTCAACTTACTTGGGCAACTGAGTAAATTTAGAGTATAATCCCTAAGTAAATGAACAAATAAGTTTCTTGTGTATAGTTTTCTATTACTATCTATTTAAAAGTGCCAGCTTTCAAAGATGAGTTCTGGGGGCAGCTAGGTGGTGCAGTGGATAGAGCTCCGGCCTTGGAGTCAGGAGGAGCTGAGTTCAAATGTGACCTCAGACACTTGACACTTACTAGGTGTGTGACCCTGGGCAAGTCACTTAACCCTGATTGCCTCACCCAAAAGCAAAAATAAATAAATGAATGAATGAATGAATGAATGTGAGGTCTAATCTCAGTTCTTATCCCAACTACTCCTTACTTTCCTGGGTCCCAGTTTCCTCAACTGTTAAAGAAAGGGGTTAGACACTTCAAGATGATTTGAGACCTTGTCTAGATTGGGGGTTCTGAATATGCAGTCTGTCCTTGTTACTCCCCAGGGGCAGAGGGGGAAAGTTGCTGTGACATGCTCCTGCCCCACTGCTAGGCAGAAAATGAGAGAACTCTGCAGGCAACACCAGTTGCACCAGTTTTAAAGGCAAGATGCTTGATGTCTGTGACAATCCATGATGTATTATCACTGGTTAGGGTGGGTAAGTATATGAGATACCACACCTATATTGCTTACCAAAGGTTTCCATGTGTAAAGCCAGAAGCTAAATGCCCATACCTGCACATCCTGATACCTAAAACCACAGTTTACAGCCTTGATCTGCTAATTTCTCAGCTTCGGTCACTAATATTAGTCGGCTTTCTCCAGCCCTCATGTGAACTCCAGCATTTTCACCGTCAAAGCACAAGTACCTCTTCTATTTAAAAGAACGGTGACTCTAGAAATACAGGATTTGAGCAAGTGGACCTTTTCCTTGCCGAGGTTTTTATGCAAGCTGCAGGCCTTGCCTAGAATGTACATCCTTCCCACCACTACCTTTCACAACGTCTGGCTCTAAGACGCCACTCAGACTCCCTTGGTCAGTGCCCTCTCCTGAAATGACTTTGTAGTTGCCTATTTGTACAACACGTGTAATCTATCCCCAGTAGGCTGTAAGGTCCCAGAGGGAAAAGTCTCTCTTTTAAAAATTTGGTAGCCCTTCATAACCCAGTCCCCTCCTACCTTTGCCAGTCTTCTTACACATGACTCCTCTCATGGACTCTGTGATCCAGTGACACCTGGCTTCCTTGCATGTGTTAATTTTCCCTAGGTCTCTCGCATCTCTACCACTTGACTTCCTTCAAGTTTTAGCTAAAGTGTCCTTTTCTGCACTGTCTCTTTCATCCGATTTTGAGCTCCCTGAGAGCATGGACTGCTAGTTAGTACAGTGCCTGGCACATACTTGCTGACATAGTAAATACTTAATAAAAACGTTTTTAAATGTTCTTGTTAAATGGCAAACACACTTTGGCCAAAAGCAAGGCCTGCCCCGCCTGTGCATAGAAAATACACCCCCATGGGAAGCCAGAGAATGAGAGCTGATTATCTCTTCCATTTTAAAATGTTTGAGTTAGCTGATTTAAAAAACCAAGAGATTTAGTTAAATCTGAGCAGGATAATTAGATGGGGCTCAAATAATGCGTTCTGAGAACTGAATCTACTCATAATGAGAAGAGGTTAGGGAGAGTTCCCTCCTACTTTTAAACTTGTTGGTAAGACCCCAGAGTATGAGCCAAGGGTAAGACCCTTGCCTCTACATAAATGAAGTTAACTTATGTATGTTCCTTTCCTGCATAAACCTGCAGGTGAGAAAAGGTATGTTCCTGGGTCCTTGAGAGGCATAAACCGCAGAAAGCATATTTTGAAGGTTCATCATTTCATACCAGCCCCTTGTTTCTTAACCACATCAAATGCTATTATTGAACATCTACATAGAATTGTGAGGGAAACAGTATTTTAATGAAGAATGCTACAAGTAATGGACAATAATTAGTATTCATCTTTTAAAAAAAAAAGATTACAGAAAACATTTTACTGAAAGTTGTGGCTAAAAAGAGACCATCAGGCCTTTCCTCAAGGGTGTCTGAGACAGACAGCAAGCACAAACAATATGGAAGGAACCAGAAGGCGTGAGGAGCTGCTGCGCAACGCGACGATACACCACCCTTTACAAGCACAATGAGGGCGTCAAGCAGCTGCAAACGTTTCACAAACTAAGAACAGAACTAAGGGCTAGATTCAGGCTTCTTTAAAGCTTCCAGAGTCCAGGCAGAAGGGCAAACACTAAGCTCACTTACAACACACAATTTTACAAAAGGGAAAGCCCCCACACCAGTTCAGCCACGTGGGAATCGAGGCTCAAAGTTGCCTCTCTGGCCCAGAAAAGAGAAGAACCGACATGCCAGCAGCTTAGAGGCCCGCTGGGGGTCCCAACTGGTGAAGACTCTTCTTCCAGACAGACACAGCTCTCCTCCACCTGGGCTCACGATGGAGCAGGCTTCTACCCCGGCTTCTGCTAAAACTCTGCCTGGGGGCTGTTTCTACTGACCAGCGGGGGGTGTCAGTTCGATTTAAGCCACGTGAGAACATGGAAGCTGCCTGCCTCCTGGTCCCCCCCAAAGTGTGTACCTCAGTCATTCCTGCCAAGAAGGCTGGGCTGGAGCTCTCCTCCTTCTCAACTCCAAATGCTTTCTGATAGCGCAAAAAACAACAAGGACCTTCCCAACCAAAGAAGCAGGCTGCCCAGAACTCTCATCACCCCAGCCCAACTTCTGAAAGAAAGCATGGAATAGAGGGCTATTATTTGAAGACATGCCCCTATTAATTCTGAGAAAATAAAAGAAGTTTTCAGTTCATTCCCAGTTTCTTCATGGTCCGCCAACGGTCCTTGATCATCACAGCTGTTCGGTTAACAAAGGGGAAATTTTTGGAAATAGCAGCCCAGTTTCCTTCCCCATATTTTTTCACTCCAGCCTTGACCCACTCACTCTCTTGCACAGTCCATTTCTGCAAGAGAAAACCAAAAGAGACTTATCACACCCTGTCCTCTGAGAAATCCCAAGAACAGGATACCCAGAGCACCAAAGAGAAAAAGTCTAGAGAGAAGAATCTGAAACTACTAAGGAAGGTCAAATGGTATAATCCTTTTAAAAGATTTCAGTACCATGGAATTTTAAAGGCACAGTTAAATTATTATTGGCATCATAAGTTTCAGTTATTATTTATTTAAAAATCACTTTCCAACAACATATCCGCCTTCTAAACATCCTTTCTCCATTTAAGAAACAAGCCATCAGTAAAAGCTGAAGTGCTGCCACAAACCTCCCCCAAATTTAAGCAGTTCTACTTCCTATAATTTTAAAAGTCAAAAACAAACAAAAAACCCCACACCTCATGCTGAGCTTTCTGTGACCCGTGAAGTGTACGCCATCCCTTCTGGCTCAAGACCTGGTTAATCAATAAACATTTATGAAGTGCTGGCTCTTTGCCCGCACTATGCAAAACACCCGATTCAGAAAATCCAAGGCAAGGTTCTGACCCTTGATTTTTCTCTGGAAGAACACCTGCCCCTTTGGTTACACTCATCTGAGACAGGCCATTTCTTCTTCCCAAAAAGAAGTTTCCAATGATCAAACACTACAGTTTGCAGATACGTTCCCTTTCCCTTCATCCTCTTTACACCCAACCAGAGAAGATCCCTCCCAGCCCACCCCGCTCCGGGGGCAAGCTCTTCCACAGTTCTCTTTGAAAGGGAAGACTCTAGAGTCAACATTACCTGCTTTTTGGCTCCAGGGGCTGAGCTGTTGTTTCCATCCGATCCTGCTGCAAAACAAAAAGGACGCTTATTTAGCCCTAGCTTTCACTGTACAATCACACCACCAACCAAAGCCATGAGACAGACTAGAGAGCCCAAAGAGAACAAAAAGGGGTCCTCGGCTCAAATCAACATTTGTAAACACTGGAAGAAAAGGGACACCACTTGAGGTTAGTTTCTGCCACAATTCTTGTAAGAGTTCGTTTTTTTCCCTCCAAAAATGTCAGGCTTTTTAACACTCATCTTCATGTTAATGGATCGGTGTGTGCTGACCACCTTGATATGGGAACACACCCCTGTCCTGCACACCTGGAATGCTCTCCCATCTCACTTGCACATCAGAGAATCTGGCATCCAAATTTTCAGGTGCCAGCCCCTTCACAAGGTACCTTCTCTTCACTTGTTAGAAGCACTAACGGGAGTCTGTGGACTGGACCACCCGCTCCTTAAAACAATCTGCAACCATGCCCTCAAAGTTACTACACTGCATACCCTTTGACCCAGCAATACCACTAGTGGGTGTGTGGCCCAAAGAAATCAAAGAAAGAAGAGAACCTATACGTATAAAAAATTTAGAGCAGCTCTTTTTGTGGTGGCAAAGAACTGGAAACTAAAGGCATTCCCATCAGCTGGAGAATGGCTTGACGAGAGATGGTATATAAATGGAATGGAGCATGGCTGGGCTGTAAGAAATGACCAAGGGGATGTTTTCAGAGAAACCTGAGAAGACTCATATGAATTGATGCAGAATGATGTGAACAGAAGCAGGAGAATGATTTATACAGAGTAAAAATACTCTAGGCATAGACAGCTCTGAAAGACTTTAAAACTCTGGCCAGTCAATGCTAAGCCGGCAAAGATGATGAGGAAGCACGCTGCCCACCTGCTGACAAAGAAGGAGCGGGAGCTGATGTGCAGAAAGCCCTGGCCCCCTGCTCCCCAGGAGTGGCAGCTGGGCTTGTTCTGATCAGCCACACATCTGTATTGCAAGAGCTTTGGCTTTTCTTCAATGGGGAGAAGTGCAGAGGAAGAGCAAGTGAATGCTTGTTCATTGAAAAATAAGTGCTTACAACTTAAATAATATTATGTATTTGCTTTGTGTATTAATGCTTATTTACTTATGTCTGTGTACTGTGTTTCCCACCTCCAGGCAGGGGCTGTCTCTCTTTGGTCCAGCAGAGAGCACATGGCAGCCACATAACAAAGGCTTGCTGGCCAAATGAATGAATATAAAGATACCTCAGAATTACATGCTGCAGCTCCCTACACAAATCAGCAGGCTGTAGGAAGGAACCTAGAAGGGAGACTCTGGCACAAAGGCTATAATATTTTATATTAATTATGCAAGAGGCATTGCTGTTGATCCTGGGAGTCAAAAAGAAGAAATCTCCCTTTCACATCAGAGATGGATAATCCCATTTGCCCTTTTTAATAATGTCAGGTTGATCATTTCTATCAAACAAATGCATATTCCAAAACCATCAATTAACAGAATACCATGAGGAAATTGAAGTAGCACATTTTTATTTAGAAGTTATAAAAAACACAATTGCTAAGGAAGTGCTGCTTGAACAGTCTTCACTGTGAATTTTACAGCAAATGAGAGACCTGACTCTAAGGTAAGCTCACAGAATAAGAGATAGGATGCAAGTCAGAAGTGAAGATGAAAGTCAGAGGTGTCAGTAATTTCTTAAAACACTTTAAAAATTATTTGGAGAAGCATGTGGTGGAATGTTCACCTGTGCCAGCTTGTATTTTGTATCTAAGCATGTGTCCTTCATGCATGAACAAGTAATATGTGTATATAGAGACATGTCAGTTGCACACATGCATGCATGTGTGGCACTGCCCCCACCCCCGCCACGAGAGCACTTATATGTGATTTTGCAGACGTACCCTGGACATGAAAGAGCTCCTCCTCCTCCAACCAGGTGTCTTTTTCTTCAAGCCCATTGGAGCTGTTCCATTTGTCTCTGTGAACTCTGAGGGAGAGACCAAAAATACATGTGGATATAACATAGTGAACAAGCCTAAATAAAGAGAAAGCTATCCCCTATGCAAGTTATACAAACATTCATGGATTTCAAAGGGAGTATATTAAGGGCATCAAAATGACATGGTAAAAAATAAACACAAATCACCATGACATGCGTCCATCAAAGCCTTAAGAGATTACTCTTCCACAATGTCCCCAAAATAAAGCACTGAGTACCCACAATTCAGAGGTTATAGTTAAAGTCTCTCCCTGGTCAGCTGTAGCTCAACTCAGTAGTGGGGCCTCTAACCTAGTATTTGTTAAGATCATGCAGCATTCCCACTTAAATCAGAGACTGAAAGCATGCTCTGAAATGCGCAGAGTTCCAGAAACTAGACCTACTATATAGACCTGAGAACCCTGTTTAAGAGTACGGTTCAACTTAAGAAGGGATGCTCAAAGAAAAATAACATTTGGTGGTAACATCTCATAAGGACTTGAGTGTATTTTGCTAAGTAGTCAGTAATTAACTATTAATTAAATCAGCCACAGCTGCTTTGAAAATAAAGAAAAGCAAACAAAAGAACAAACCAGTTTGCCTTAACAAAAAGATTTGATGCTTTTTACAAAACAAACATGAAAACAATCGGAACTAGTTAGGTAGGAGTGGCCCACACCAAATGGAAATGTTGATGCTTTATACGGAAGTCATTGGCAGTTTTTACTTATGCTGTTCCCTTTGACAAGGCTCTTTCCCAGCTCGCATAGCCCAATACCACCCATCTTTCAAAACATGGCTTAAACCCTCAAAAATCATACTTTTAGCTTGTTGGCTATTTGCCTGCTTTAAAAGCACACAGGCTTTTAAAAACACCTAAGTTTTCAAAAAAGTTTTTCTAGCAACTAAGTGGATGTGATTGTAAAGTCAGTCTGTTGTCTTTGAACACGCATAGACAACAGAAGACACTGCAGATCTACAGCATAATGTCCCACATTTCAAGGAGGGGAGAAACAGAGGCTATAAATGAGGTCAGTGAACTTAATTTCCTGGTAGGATCCTTAAATTTATCGCTGGAGGAGTGCCTGGTGAACATCTGGGAAAAAAAATCAGTAACCTCAAGCTAGCATGGCTTCACCAAAAATAGGTCATGCCAGACTAACCTACTGTGCTTTCTGAATAGATTGGTAGATCAAGAGAATGCTAATGTTAATCTAGATTTTTTGAAGCACAGGATGCTGGAGACAGTGGTGTATCTAGAACATGCCAAGACCTTGACAAAGTTTCTCATGCTCTTTCGTGGACAATGTGAAAGTTCTGGTAATACTATACTTACTACGAATGGTATCCACCTACCTATAGATTTGGAATGGGTCCTATCTCATTAATCATTCGATATCAAGTTAAAAGAGCTTTAGTGGAGGGTTCCCCAGAACTGCATTTGGCCCTGTGCTGTTTAATATTTTTATCAGTGATTTGGATCAAGTAATTCTCATGGGTAGCTGAAACAAAACTTTGAGAGAATCAGGATTTATGGAAGATCAACAGACCAGAATGTTGGGTTCAATCTAATAAGAAATTTACTAAGGATAAAAATAGTCTTACACTTGGGTTCAGAAAAATCAACTTCATAAATCAACAAGTATTTATACAAATTCACAAGATTTGGGAAGAATGGCTAGGAAGCAGTTTCTCTGGAAAACAAAGATCTGGCTTTTGTTGTTTTTTTAATGGACTGTGAGCTTAATGAGTCAAAGGTGTAACATAGCAGCCAAGAAAACAAATAGGATATCATTGCTCCATTGAGAAGGAATGATCAGAAGAGGGAAGCCAGAGTTCCTGTCCTCTGCCCTGGTCAAACTACATCCATAACACTGGGTGCCATGTTTTAGGAAAGCTGTGGAGAATCAAGAGGAGGGTGACCAGGATGATGACAGGCCTGGTCTGGAGGACTGGAAAAAGGGTCAAGAGATTTCTTAGCCTGGACAAGAAAGAGAAGCTTCATGGATGACATGATAGCTCTGAAGGCTCTGAAGGGTTGTCATGTGGAAGGGGATCAGACGAGTTCTGATTAACTCCAGAAGGGCAGGATTAGGAACACTAGGAGGAAGCTGAAAAGAGGAAAGTTTAGGCCTGATGCAAGGAAAAGCTTCCTGACAGTCACAGCTATCCTGAAGTGGAGTGGCCTGCCTTGGGATACACTAGGTTCCCCATCCCTCAGGCCTTCCACAAATGCTAGATAACCACTTCTTTGGTGTGGCACAGAGGGCACTTTTGATCAAACAGGGTACGGACCACTTGGCCTTTGAGCACTGCCATATTAACTAGGACCTATTATTTTAATGCAGTTTAGTTTAAACTACTAGCATTTATGATGGTCAGATCATCATCTCTAAAATACACCATGTAGATTCCGACCTGAATATATTTGCTTATGTAATTTCTCAGTTAAAATAATGCTTTTCCATCTCATTCCCTTGACCCTTCAAGAACTAGTTCATTTGAGGTATGGCTTCATCAAGAAGGGGTCAAACACGCCAAGGTAACCTAATGTTCTTCTCTGGCAGGATTACTAGCAGAGGAATACTACAGATCTAGCTGAATGTAGGTTCTAGCAAAGCTTTAATTTCATAATTTAACTCATGCTAGTCCTGTGGATTAGGCAGTTAACACAATTAGATGAATTCAGCAATGGTCAGACAGCCGGACTCAATAGTGACTGTTTAGTGTCAACGTGGCAGGTCTCCAATAGGTTACACCAGAGATCTGCACTCAGCCCTTTGCTCTAACTTGGGAGATAACACCGAGCTGGGAATCATCGCACACTGGATGGTAGAACCAGAATCCAAGAAGATCTTGATGGGCTAGGTCACTGGACTGAATCTTAAAAGATGAAATTCAGTTAGGAGCAGGGCAGTCTCGTACTTGGATGACAAAAGAGAATCCACTTCATCACTTCTAATGAGGGAGGCATGATTAGAAGGCGGTCTAAAAAAACAATCTGAGGGTTTTAGTGGGCTCCAAGCTCAATCTGTGCCAGCACTGTGATATTTCCTCAGCCAAAAAAGTTAATGCTATTTGGGCTGCCTTGAAAGGCGTCACTTCCAAGAAGGGAAATGTGACAGTCACAGCATCTCTCCCATGGTCAACCTGCATCTGGAGTCGTGTTCCCTTCAGGTTAAGGAGTATCCAGAGAAGAGGAACAAGGCTGGCGAAGGGCCTTGGGCCCATGTCACATGAGGACTGGTCAAAGGAACCAGGCCTATGACCACTGGATAAGAGAAAACTTAGAGGAACAGGACAGTGATACTCAAGTACTTGAAGGGCTGCAATGGAAGAGAGATTAGCTGTGTTCTGTTTGACACTAGAAGGTAGAACCAGGAGTAATTTGGGCTCCATGAAAACTGTGGATCGGGCTGACGTGAATAGCTGGCTCCCTCTGTCTCCCTGGAGGTCTTCAAGCAGAGGCAGGTAGCTGCTGAGGCCCCTTCCGACTCTCAAATGCTGCAATTCTTCGAAAGCCCCCCTTTCCCTCCCTGACCAATCTCACCTCCAGTTGGCGCTCCCTCTTATTAACTTACTGGCTACACCAGTCATCTGGCATGTGTACACTGCTGTGGGACAGCTTCTGGGTTTTTCTTATGTCTTATTTCACCCTTGTACTGTCATCCACTTCTCACCTATGTCTGGTGCCTCTAAGCAGACAATGAACTTGAAGATAGGAATCGTGTCACACTTTTTTACATCCATTTAACAAACACATTGAGGCTCTAATATGGGCACATTTCTGCAATGGGTGCTAAAGAGCAGGGGAGTCAAACATGCCACGAAGCTCCCAATGCTCAGGAACCCAATTAATATGTAATTAGGAAATGTTTAACAAAACAAATAAAAATGCAATACAACACAGCATGTGAATTAGTAGTTTTCTAAGTCAACATGTGGGGGCAGGGATTTGTTTCTATTTGAGTTTGACACTATTGTTGTAAAAGATACCAAGAATCCTAAGACATCTTTTAAGAATTATGACATATAGGAATGTATAGTCCAATAGGTAAATAGGCCATATATATACCAATAGCTACAAGGCAAGCCCCCAAAATAGGTCACACCCTAAAAATGAGATCTCCCTGAAAGGAAAAATATACACTGAACAATAACACCACTTTTTATGACATTTAAAGTTTTATGTAAACCACAATCAAGGGAAAACAGTATTCAGTAAATGAAGTTCAGGAGGAGAATTCACTTTCACTGAGAGCTATCTTTAAGAAAGCTTTCAAAGGAAAAGGTGGGATCTGAACAGGGTTTTGAAGGATGGGCAGAGTTTCTTTTTTTGCCCATGTGCACAGCTGTGGAATCCAAAGATGGGGTGGTCAGTTCATCCAGAGGGAACTGCATGAGCAAAAACAGAGACACCTACAAGGTCTGAGATGTTCCAGAGAGGGAGACCAAGTCAAGTTTAGCAGCACAAAAGGTGAGTATAGAGCAGTGGGACACACTCAAGCTGGAAGGGCATCTGGGGAAAATTGTGAAAGTCATTAGATGCCAGGCTAGGGGGGCAAGGCACTGCTCATTATTCACTATCTGTCGAAAGACCAAGAGCCTCAAATATACACAACAAGCAAGGGACTACAAGGGTTCTCTTTCTTGAGGGGAAAAAAAAGAAATGTAACACAGTCTCCTTAAAACAATCTGCCTTAACATGAAACAGTCTGAAATGAACAGCCCTAGCTAGCTCACTAAAATGAAATCAGGGAGAAACCAGCTGGGGAACGCTTCCATTCTCTTTCCCGCCCTCGGACACCTCCTGGGCCCCCATTTCTGAGTTCTGCTCTAGCAGCGGTTTAACACCAAGTTTTTCATGACTTAGTTTAACTGGGCTGCTTCATCTACTAAAGCGATAACCACACTAGGACAACCAACCAACCACGGACGGCAAAGACCATCTTCGTACTTATGACTCTTCTCCCCAGTGAGGGGCTGATTGTGTAGCTTCAGGACTGTGGAGTTGGAGGCTGAAGACACAATGGTCTCTTGGGAGGAGTCCGGGCTATCACTCTGCTCACTGCCCTGGCTGTCTTGCTCCAAAACCAATCTGCTTATTGTCATACACTTGTTCTGGGGCTGCAGTTCAGAGTTATCTGTAGACTCTGAGGGTGAACTTTCGTCTTGTCTCTGTCTCTTGTTTCTGAGGGCTGCTGAAGGGGACACTGGACTGGGAACTATAACATCCTTCTGGTCCAATTTAGTGAAAGCCGCTTCAGGGTCTTGTGAATCAGAAAGGCTCCTAAAAGCTCTTTTCAGAGTCGAAATCCCAAATGTGGAAGGACTTTCAGACAACTGTCTAAAAATAAAAAGAAAAATACTTTGACAGCCCAAGGTCAGTGTCATGGATCCCTGCTAGTCTCCCAACCCAAACATCAACATCCTCCCCAAGCTGTGATGCTGCAAACCGGACAAAGTCATTTGGCTGAGATCTAAACATGTTCAAGAAAGGATCTGAACACCTCCGTAGCTAATCACAAAATCGAGGCTTTCTTTCAAATGGAGAGAGAAGAAGGGTGACTATAACATTTGTAGGGTAGTCTTCTTTCCAGAATTTCCCTTCCTGCTCCTTCTCCTTTATAGCGGAGACCACAAGAAAAATGACTGGAATTTGTGTGCCAATTTAACTCTAATGAGATTTACGTTAAAAACACTGAATGCTATTTGACTTATGTGAACCTGGGGTGACACATGCTTAAGTCTGTTCAACTGATTTCATCAGGGAGTTTATACAATTGAACTTCTGCCCTCTTTGGAGATCAGAGAAGTAGCATGGGAGGGCAGAAAAAGCAAGAAGGGACCAGAAGGCTTGGGTTTTAAACCTCTTTTTCCAACTAAACTAGTCATGTGACTTTGAGCAAATCACTTCACTCTAAGGGGCCTCACCCTGCCTCCTCTAAGAAGAGAAGAGGTTCATTCCCAGAAGTAATTTGTTAATTAAGCTATTCTAGAAGGAATAATCTTGCTGGGTCAAGAAGCCTGCACTTCCAATTGCCACCATTTCACAGACATTTCATTCCAAGGGAAATGTTCCCCCACCTCATGGGCTCTTTGAGTGGCTTCTCCCCGGGCTCCAGGGCTGGCTGTTTGTCTTCCTTCATATTCCCAGGGCCTTCATCCACACTAGCAACAGCAGCAGCCTCGGCTGTGGCACTGGCAGGGGGAGCCGGAGCCACGGCGGCCACAGCAGACGAGCTAGCTGTGGTGGCAGCAGCAGCGGGAGGAGCAGACGACGCAGACGATGATGATGATGATGATGTCGAAGACGATGACGACGCCTCAGACTTTAAAGCCCTCTTTGCGATCTTGGAAGGCAAGAGACTATAATTAGAAAGGACTCTACAGGGTTCCATTAATTCCCTATTTGATAACAATCAACACTCTCCTTATGGAGAGAGTTCACTTGAAAAACTTAAAGTCCGTAGTGGGGAAAAAAAGAAGAGTTGTTCCAAGATATCTCCCAAATTTATGTTTTCCCTTCACAAAACAAAGTAATAGTGACAAAAAGAGCTCACAATTTTAAAAACTATGTAAAAACAGCTGTTCTGATACTAGGAAAGGGGATCTGATTTCAGTAGTGTTAATTACCTTCACACTTCAGGTTTATATTTCAAATGTTCTTCACTCTTGGTTGCCAAATCCTATAGGCTCTTGTTCCACGTCTGTTGGCTCTGCCTCTCCTCTCCATATTTCCAACCATGCCCTAATGAAGAGTCTCTAACTCAGGGGTAGTCAACCTAACCCAAGATAGGAGTCAGAATTCGCAAGTGTCAAAGGGCCACAATGTTTCCTGGGGAGGGTTTGAGTGGAGCTGACAAATATGTAAATCATTCATCCATTTATTTATTTTTATATGAAATCTGGAATGTGTTTTATTGGGGAAGGGGAAACTATTGGGTCTATGTGTGGACATATATAGGGTATTTTAGCTTTACGGTAATTTATGTTTTCTTTGTTGGAAGTTTCTTTATCTTCACCCTTGTATTACCTATGCAGGTAATGTCAAAGCCTTAGGTTGGCTACCCCTGCTCTAACTCTAACATGGCTTCCTCTACCTCCGTCTAGCCTTAATTATTTTCCATTAGTACAAAGTAACTTGGCCTTAAAATTTCGGGTCCATTTATCTATAAAGGGTATTGATTTACAAGAAAAGAAAAACCTACCTATATTGGTAACATCCTACCCACATTTCACCAATAGTGTAAAAATGGCTATGAATCTTGATTACTTTATTCTAGCTATCCAGATACATAGAAGATTAACAGGAGTAGAGGTGGTGGCAGGAGGGGAAGGGTTATCAGAGGAATTTGCTGATGCCAGCTCTATTAACATTTCAAACCAGTTAAGAAGATAATTAAAAATACCTTGGCCATGTGATCTACAAATCAGCCACATTGGGTCACTGTAATAGATTTTTAAAAATATGATTTCAAAAAGCTAGTAAAAATCTGCAACCCAAAGACTCAACTTCCATCCATACTCAAAACAACCACCTTATCAAGTACAGCCATCTTCCTCTGAGTTCCAAGGTCCTCCAAGTTCCCACTTTGCATTTTACTTCTCTCTGCATGCTTGACTCTATTTACTTTGCCCCTGGCAAAGTAAACCTTGACTTGGCCGCTTTCTACTTGTGGCTGCACACTTCCTAAAAGCCCATGGTTCACAGGCTTTTAAACACCCTCATTTCACATCTACCAAGTTCTTATCTCCCTTCTTCCAAAGCCTCTCTCAAATTTCATCTCTTTCACAACACCCTGGTCAACTGGGGTAAATCACACTTGACTTAATTAAGCACCACAAACACACTCCACGCAACAAAATGAGAAAAAGCAGACTGTGTAGAGAAGGTCTGGGGCACTTACCTAAAGAACTAGCTACACCTCTGAATCACTTCCCCACATAAGCCAGCAAAACATCCACAACAGAAAAAAAAAAGCACCTGATGACTTTAGAAGCCTGATATCCAAATCCACTGTGTGAGAGGACCTACATACCGTGAGGAGATAAGGCTCAGCATCATCCATGTGGCTCTCCAGGAATCTCAACATCTTCTGCTGGAAGGTCTCATAGGAAAAGTTCTGAATCACAGGATGTGTGACGTTCCTTTCTCGGATAATGCCCAGCAGATCATTTCTCAATTTCTGAAGGAAAGGCCATTATTTACAACATGAAAAATGGATGTCAAATGAAAAACCCAATTACAGAGATCTGAAAGAATAACATTATAATAACATCTGCAATGTGGCCAATGCAAATCCCAAGTACTAAAAGAAAAAGTATGACACCATTGGATTTTTGGTCAAAGAATACTGTCCATTCCCTCAACCAAGCCTCCCTGTCCTGAATGCTTTCTGTGGTTGACATCTGAACCACATCAAAAACAGAGCAAACTGCTAACCCCTACTAGCTTTCGCCCATATCCAGGCACTGGTTACAAAAGGGACAAAGGCAGGGAAAGTAGGGAATCGAGGCAAGTCTATAATATGGAAAAGTAAGTCCAAAGTGAGCCTACAGGACAGCATCGCCTTTGGACAGCATTTTGTCTTTGTATCTTCCCTAGCCTCGACACCATGTTTTACACACAGTGGAGATAAGCACGGAGACAGAACAGACCTGGGATATTACTGCTTTAGGCAACAGTGAGTAAGAAAAGTCCTTCAGAAGGTGCATGGCTGCACCTTCTCTGAAGATGAGTGTCAGAAGGCACACCCCTTGCCAGGGTCAAACAGCCGACATACATCAGAGGCCAGCATTCCTGGCTCTACGGACAGCTCTGTAACCACACTGTACCATGATGTCTCCAGCGCATGCAGTAATAGGCATTTACTAAGGAGCTACTGAACCATCATTTACATTTAGTAACTTTCTGGGCTGAGGGGCTGCCCTTTATCTGTTTCTTTAAAAAAAAAAAAAAGATGGATTCAAGTCATGGTAAAACCAGAATGAATTTACCTGAGTTGTAGGATCCTTGGACATATGTTTTTTCAAAATTTTTGAAGCCTTTTCAAATTCTTTGTTTTTGATACAAATGATGACAGCCTAGAAAGGGAAAAAATGATCCTCACTTTGAACTGCTTTAATAATAATGGTAACAAATTTAATCAGCACATCACGTGAACTCTCTTTAATCAAGTGAAATTAAAGCTCCCATTCAAAAGCCTTTTTGTATTACACTCAATTTCTTATAAAATGGAATCTTGACTTAACATTAATGATTATTGCCAGAGCACAGCAAACAAACTTGATCCAATCCACAAAGGAATGGTCCTTCCACCCTAAACTTTTAACCATTAGGATCTTTCCAAAGTGCTGTTTATTTTTTTAATGGGATGAAAGGAGAAAACTAATTCATGGCATTATTATCAATAAGGCCAATTGGAATCATCTACCCTCCTCCCACCAATGGAGGTTGTTTCAAGGTAGCTCACTCCCAATTTCAAGAAATTATCTTAGTTCCCATAGCTTTTACTGTACTTTGGTGTAGTGAACACAAATGTTCCTTTAGTGTTTCAAAAAGTTGCTTACTGACCACAGACTTCTCCAAGTTAGGCTCAGGAAAGACTTGTGGCCATTTTTATTTAAAATTAACCTAACCCCTATGAACACACTAACCCTGAAAGAACAACCTCAGTTGTACAGAGAACAAAATGAACCAATGCCATGTGGTCGTTTCCACATGCATCAACCTAAGAGGACCAATGGGTTCTAACAGAAACAAAGGTGTTTCAAAGAATAGGTGCTAAGTACATAGAGAATGATTCTGTCAATAAAACTAAAAAAGAATATTTGAGGCTCATTTTGAATTAGGAGAAAGGAAGATATTATGTAAAATACTGTGGATTTGAGCTTTTTTTTAAAATGCTGTGAGCATATAAAAAATTAAGAGCATTTAGGATAATGCAGTAAAATGAAGGAAAGAAATAGGACCATGAAAAATTTGTTAACTCAAAATTAATACAGAATATTTTTATGAGCCCCAAATTGAACAGTAAGAGAAGCTTGGTCATTTCCAAGACCACTGAGTTTCCCTCTAACACACCAACCCTACCACGTATATAACCCAAAAGAAGGAAAAGCTTTGTGAAATGTCACTTATGAAGACCCAGACCATTCATATTCTCTAGACTGCCCAGTTACATGAGGGAAAAGGAAAATGGTGTCAAATCTGCTTCTGGAAAGATGCCAACAAGCTTTTTGTTGGGGTCCTTCTAACATGCCGTCAATGAAGCAAGACGACTACTAATGACAATTAGATTACTGTACGTACACACAATCACACTCTACAAAGGTGATGCTAAGTTAAAAAAGAATCCGTTGCTTCTCAAATACCAAAAACAGGAACTTATGGAAAGCAGTTACTAAGAGCAATACTGCCACTGTCAGCTAGGTGGTAGAGTGGATAGAGCACTGGCTCTGAAGTCAGGAGGATCTGAGTTCAAATGCAGCCTCAGACCAAACACTTGCCACTTACTAGTTGTATGACCCTGGGCAAGTCACTTAACCCCAACTGCCTAAAAAACAAACAAAAAAACCCAAATACTGCCACTGTACTTGGTATCTATTCTAAGACAGTTGCTTTTTTGGGGGTGGGGAAACAGGGGCAGCAATCAGGGTGACTTGCTGAGGGTATATAGCTAGTAAGCACCTGAGGCCAATTTGAACTCAGGGCCAGTACTCTATCCACTGTGCCACCCAGCTGCCCCAAACTACTTTTTCAATTCTTCTAACTCCACAACTTTGTGAAAATATTAACTTAGGTATGCGTGTTCCGTTCTAATCTCATTTTCATTTACATAAGAATAGACTGTGAAAGAAAGACTGTGAAAGGAAGTTGCAATTTTTCTCAAACATAGACTCTCCTTCCCCTTCACTCAATGTATCTGAAAAGGTCTATAATTAGATGTTCTGTTACAAGCTTCAGTTGGCTAACCTAGCAAATCACTAGTTTAAGAAGGCTGAGGTCTACCTGCTAAGAGGAACACAGTATCCAGAAGCTCTGGAAATAACCATTCAATGTGCAGGTGATTATCTTCATGATTTATACTCTGAGATGGTCCATCATCTCTCAGAAAAGTACCCCGAACACCCAGCACGATAAAGCATAACTCCTAAAAATACACTAAAAAATTAAATTGCCACTTGTTACCAAATAGGTTATTTAAAAATCCCATAACAAGGAAAATATTACTAAGTTCCCAGATGTACTTTAGGAAGAGAATGGAAAGTAAATACCAACCAAAAATGGTGAAAAGGCAGATGGCAGCAGAATGAATCTCGTGATCAGAGTAGGTACAAAGAAATGTCTGATATAACCAGGTCCCAATACTGAGAAGCAGCTTCTTGTAGAGCATAAACATCTTATTATTTTCTTTTTAAGTATTCAAGCAATAATGTAGCTTGCGAGAGTAGAAATGGCTCCAGATTTTTTTTTTTTGGAAAGAGACTTGTTCCAAAAATGTGTACTATGAACTTAACTGTTAACACTCCCCCCATCAGAATTCCCACAAAGGAATTTCCTTCTTCTTAAAATTTATGTATTTCAAGGCAAAGATATTTAATGAAGCAGTATAGCAAGAAAGAGAGCAATAAAACCCTCATAAACCTGAGTTATACTATTCTACACACACACACACACAGTGTTAAGAACAGACACAAGCAGGGAACATGTGCAGAGATGTACAGGGCACATGTGGCACCAGAGTACATATTTCAGACGCACATTACAAAAACACCTTCCTAGCTTCCCCACCCCAAACACTCCCAACTCTTTAAGAAATGCCCTGTTTCTCTTTTAAGAATCTTGGGGGGGGGGGGGGAAACCCGCACAGCTAGGTGGCACAGTGCATAGAGCACCTGCCCTGGAGTCCGGAGGACCCGAGTTCAAATGTGACCTCAGACACTACACTCACTAGCTGTGTGACTCTGGGCAAGTCACTCAACCCCAATTGCCTCACAGAAAAAAAAAAAGGAATCTTAAGGAAGAGGCATTTTATCTCCAGGAAGAAATTCTTTGCCACAGCTGCTCATAAACAAGAAGGTGTGACCAGCAAGTTATCATTGCTTAATTTTTAATTTGTCCTAAATTTCCTAATTAAAGGGCTTGAGTCATTTTATCAGAGATTATACTCTAGCTCATCTGTTCATTTTAATCATAGAAGGCCATGACATACTTATGTATCCTCCCTATAGGGACTATTCACTCAATAGCACGACCGAATTTCTTAAAAGAAAGCATCACTGCTTCTCATTCGGCATTTTTTCAGAAATATTTAATTTTCTTTTTTCCCCCCTCTACCCCAGGAATATATGTTTTATACATGCAAGACATTCTCTTTATATCCCCCTTCTCCCAAGAAAACCCACCAAAGAGAAGTCTGTCTTGTAGTTATGGAGAGAAAGCCAATGTGGACAAAGTGATCAGCAGCTTGTAGAAGCATTCATTTGGTGCCGTTCAGGTCATCAGGACACTTTGTGGGACATGAAAAAGCCTCCCTGACCTCAGGTTACCAAGCTACTTTCCTAAGAATGACAGACAATTTTGACCCAGTACACTGTAGAGGGGATCCCTGCAACAGATGAGAGACTGGAGGTGATGTCCTCTAAGGTCACCCCCAGCTCTAAGACTAGACATGGGAAAGGACAACTTCCGAAGGAGTGGGTACATAGCATTAAAGAACAGAGAGAAGATCAAAGTAAATATAATGAAAAATTCTAGTCCCAGATGTAAAACATTTTCCCAAAATGAAGTGGGAAAATGGAAGGGAGTCAATGCTGAATACTTCTAAATAAAGTTAAATCTGGATCCCTATAACAGATATTAAAATCCAGAGCAAAGCCCACAGGCCATCCCTAAACAGAAACCTCCCCACGGGGGCTCCAAGGCTCTTGCTTAGCTGACTGTTTCTTGTTATACCAAAGAGAACACCCTTTTTACTCCAGTCATCCCTTTTCCCCAACAATGTCCACTGCACAGATAGATGACAACAGAAATTACAAGGAAATCTTAGAGCACAAACTATCCCAGAATGAGTAAATTAGTTACAAGCACACACAATTTCATATTATTTGATTAAGTTTAATGAGGCTCTTCCAGATTCCTCTTTTATTCGTCTGTTCCATCCTCCCCATTTCTTCAACTATCCTTTAAGTCACTCTCTTTCCTTGCTAGTCCATTCTTACTTTTCACCTAGGTCTAAGGCTAAACTATTTCAATATCCCTAGTAACTGGCAAACTGTCATTTTCAGTCCGGGACTCACTGCCACCCTGTTTTGATCTAAAATTATTCTCTTTAAATCTGAGCCACATGGGAAAAAGAATTAGACTAATTCAGTTTGGCCTTCAAGGACAAAGCTAGAAACAACAGAATGGAAGGTACAATAAAGCAAATTCAGGCTGAATTCAAGGAAAAACTTTGTAACAGGAGCTATCGGAACATGGAATGGACTATCTCAAGAACTGGTGGATTCCCTGCCTACAGCAAGACGCCAGATGACCACTTGGTGGCTGTGCTGTAAAGGGGACTCTTGGTCAGGTATGAGTTAAACTTGCTGGCCGCCGAGATCTCTTCTGACTCTCCAGGTATTTCTTGGTGTGTAGGGCACATCGAACACACGCTGCTCTGTCCATTTCCTGAGGGCCCTTGGGGGCTGGGCGGGCTTGAAGTGAACCTTCTAGAGACACAAAGTTCCTTCAAGGTGTGTGCTCATGCTATGTCTCAGTCCTGGTGGCAGCAGCTGTCATGTACTAGAAGGAGGCCCCATATGGTCCAACTGCCAGAAGGAACAAGTTTCCCTGGAGATAAGTCAAAACTGTATACTGGCTCTTCCTTCTTCTAATCGTATTCCCCAGGGGAATAGAGGAGGGCAGAGCAAGCCTTCAGCAGAGCCTCAGAACATTCTGAGGGTGACAAGGTAGATGAGTACTTGGAAGGAAAACAGACCATGATTTACTGTGCCACAGTCCGAGGAGTTAGAGCCCTCTCTGGACCAACTGAATACAAAAACAAGTTCAGTCAGAGATGGGAAGAGGTAGAAGTACTACTGCTGATCCCCCTGCTCTCTCCCCAGACAGGTCTAACTTCTACCTATGAGCCCTCTGATGGACTATTTAGGGTTTTTGGAGAATGTTAAAATTCATCAGATCTAGATGCTTTTAAAAATGTTTAAGGGGTGGGAGAAAGGATGGGCAGAGCGAGCTCAAAGAGTACCTAAAATTTCTCACCCGAGCAGTGAACAGTTATCTTGACTGGTGAGGACCAGGTCAAAGTCCCAGTTATTTCCCATTCACTGAACCCTGACCTTGCTTACTTTAGAACAGGGTCTGAATATTGGTTCTGGTTCACGTTGTTCACCCCTCTGGGAATCTCACCTGTCATTGAACCAACTATCGTCATGGATTCCTAAGCCTCGGTCAAGTCTACTCTAATAAATTGACATCCCTGAACTCTGCCCAAAGAAAAAAATTTCAATTTCTGGAAACAGCCTGTTTCTAATCTTTGACTGCTGTCATCTTCAACCATCTTCATCTGTTCTGCTATTAACTAGTTTCTACAGTAGTGTGGCATAATAGATAGTATCTTGGACTCGGGAATGAGGAAGACCTGGATTCAAATCCTACCCTAGACTCCGACTACCCATGAGACTATAGGGCAAGTCACCTAACTCCCTCAAGCTTCATTTTCCTCATATATAAAATAGGGATAATATGACCCTCACCTCCAAAGTTATTGTAAAGATCAAATGAATTACTATATGTAAAGTGCTTTGCAAACCCTAAAACCTTACTTAAAACTGTAAATAGCTGTTATTATTCTAATGGCAGATTATGCCAAGTCTCTCCAATTCCAATCTTATCAGCTCACCTCCAGCCTCCTTTGTTATGCTAGCATCTCCAGGGAACTATGTCATTTCAGATAATACTGTCATAAAAGAAGAGCACTCCTCTATCAAAACTGGAGCCAAAATGACAATATTTCCAAATAGATTTGTAGAATAACCAAATTCTGAGAGGCTGCCTGACATAGTAGAGAAGAGCTGGGTTTGAATACTGCCTGTGACACAGTGCCTGGATAGTCCTGGAAAGGTCTGTTTAACTAACATGAGGCCCCAGGCTAACTCTTCAAAAGCTGCAGAACAAGCTGCCAATTGAAGTGGCAGAGGAAGCTCCCTTCACTGAGGAAACAAGTCCTGGTCACAAAAATAATCAAGTCCCAAAGATCCTCGGTCCCTTTTTGCTGCCTTCCTTCTCTCTTAACATTCTGCGCACAAGAACGAGCGGCTTCTGTCTATAAAAGAAGGCTGTCCCCCTCGGTCAAGATCTTAGCTTATCTGAAGAGCTAGACCCTATCTATCCTCTATAATGTCAGCCTCTCCACAGCCAAACCACCTTGGCCATGTCCGGGGCCTCTCCTTGTCAGTGACAAGCAAGGTCTCAGAAAGGGGACAAGGCACTGAGGGGTCTGCCTGTGACTACTGGAGTGGAGCGAAAGGGGAAGCTGTGTATCATTTTTACACCAACAATAAGCCTCTTCCACCCCATTCCAAAAGATTGAACACACCTACTCTATGAAATCTTAATACAATTTGCAAAAATATATATATATTTTTAAAAAGAAATGAAAGGAGAAATTGATCCTTACAGCTTCCTTGACCAGTTTTCTACTGGATTCTACCACTGCCTCTGTGAGAGTAAACTCCGTTTTAATGGTCTCCAGCACATTGATAGCGGATTCCAGAGGTGTGAGTTCAGCCTCCATATCAAAGGAACAGTCTAGGATAAAGAGAAAGATTTTTCACTTGCAACTATTTTTTATGGATCTGAAAGCTAGGGCAGGAAAAAAAATGTCTAAAAGAAATCATATTTACTGGTTATATTGCTGGCTTGTGTAAAAACCAGAACAAACACATATGGAAAACAAATATGGAATTAAAACTGCTGGAAATCAGCAATTTGTTGGAAGAAGAAATACATATTGTTTGGAAAATATAGTCATAACATGATGTGAGAGTCCATTAATACTAAAGAAATAGCAAAAACACATGCCTCAAGGATTCCAGTTAATCCCAGAATCCATACTGACTTTCTTAACACAAAGGTATGCACCTCACCCTGGCCCTCAGGTAGAAGCCAGAGTCAGTTTGTTATGCAATTCTGAATTTCATTTAAGAACATACACTTGCTAGTACTCAAAAACAGCAAACTAAGATCACACTTATAAACTTGGTTGGTTCAACTTTGAAAGACTTAGGAACTATATGACCAACACAATACCCCACTGTAATTTCTAAGGACTCAAGATGAAACATGCTACTGAGAAAATCAAATTGAGTTTCACTGATTGATTTTATTCTGTAATTGATTCTATTCTCTATCACCATTCTGTGTAACTGACTTTGTCTTTAAATTCTGTTCAGAAATTCACAGGTCCAAAAGTTCAGTCTTCTTCTCTAAGTTAGATTTAAAAGTTGTTTCCCTATCCAATACTTTAATTAAAAGAAGCCTGCTATCTTAAGAGTTCAGTTTCCCTATAAATCATCTTTAATTGAAGAAAACCTGTAATCTCTACACTGCTGGCTGTCCTTGGACAATTAGTGGAAATGTGTTATCTCTTAGGGTCATAAGTTCAGCTTTCCTGTAAATCACTCCCTATAAGGAAGTCTTATCTCTTGCTCCACTAACAAGCAGATGGACTCTATCAATCAGCATTTCCAGACAGCAGGATGGAAGGGTTGTTGCTACTCCCCGACGTCCAACCAATCACATTGTTTTTGTCACCTATGATGCTACAGGCTTTGTAACCAATCATATTTTTCGCTGCCTATGAAGACGATTACTATTTTTCTTGGAGGTTTCTCCTTTTGACTATAAAAGAAGGCTGTATTCCTCAGTCGAGGTCTTAGCTTATCTGAGGAGGCTAGAGCCTAATATCGGCAAATTCGTGCTTTGTCAATAAACTGATGGTGCTTCAAACTTTGTGCCTCAGTTTACCTTCATTACACTACACCACCTGACAACAGGTGATATAGTGAAGACTGAGACATTTTCTCCCCCAAGTTGGAGAATTTGTTTTGAAGACAAGACACAACAGGATTAACATGAGTTTTGTTCTTCTTGCTTTCTCAGGTGAGGCATGGGCAGGGAGAGGGGTGGGAGGGAGAAAATGTGAAGCTGAAAATTAATTAAAAAACAAAAACAAAAAACTTGGTCTGTTTTTCTTCATCACTAACACCAGAGTCAGGAGGATGGATTAAAATCTAATTTAAAAACTGGGAGCATAGGAAAAGCAATGATATAAACCCCCCCATACCGCACCTTAACATCTATAGTACTCTGAGATGACTTAACTCATGACTGAAATTAAAAGAGGACCATAAACTACTTCACAGAAAAGACAAACAAGCCCAAGAAGTAAGCAGCTCTCCATACCCAAGTTCTCCCCCTCTTCTATACGGGATAGACACTGCATAATCCGCAGCAGCCGGGAGATGGTGTGCTCCTTCCCCAAGGGCCGCACAAGTAGAGCTGGAAAACAAGACAGCGCTGGGCTAATGGGGTGTCCGGGGATGGCCCTGGTGTCCCCCCACCCCTGGGGTGCAGGGCAGGGCATCCACACCTTCAGTGGCTGCGCGCCCCATCCTCAATGCCATGTAAGACCGTCCACACCTGCTTTTGAACCAATCCCCCCACCCCCCCACCCCCGCTAGGTCAGGCTACACAGACCTCCCGCTGCTGTCCGCCCCGCCCTCCCACCCCTCCCCTGGATGCTGCCCACACCTGCTGCAACTTCTCCCCTTCTGGCCAGAATGCTGCCCGGAGCTGTGCACACCTGCTACTACGCATCCACTCCCCTCACACCATCCACCCAGGGATGCTACTAGGGCTTATCCACACCTGCTGTGCCCCAACAGTGACCCCACTATACTGCGTGCCGACCCCCCCATCCACCCTGAGATGCTGCGCGGGGTGGCCCACACCTGCTGCCCCACCATCTCCCTACACTGTGGGTCCGACCCCCCCCATCCACCCTGGGACGCTGCGCGGGGTAGCCCACACCTGCTGCCCCCCCACCTCCCTACAATGTGGGTCCAACCCCCCATCCACCCTGGGATGCTGCGCGGGGTAGCCCACACCTGCTGCCCCCCCACCTCCCTACAATGTGGGTCCAACCCCCCATCTACCCTGGGATGCTGCGCGGGGTAGCCCACACCTGCTGCCCCCCCACCTCCCTACCATGTGGGTCCGACCCCCCATCCACCACCTGCTGCGCCCGACCCTCCCCTCCCCCCCCCGCTGCTACGCCTCCCCACCCACCCCAGGATCCCGCGCGAGATTCTCCACAGCTGCTGCGCCCCGCCCCCACCCCCTCTGCGCGCGCCCCGCCTGCAGCACGCCGCCCCCCGGTCCTCACCCTGCATGATGTCCCGGATCTGCCTGAAGTCCCCATACCGGCCGCCCCGAAAGGCCCGCAGGGCCTCGTGGAAGTAGAACTTCAGCACCCAGCGGTTCACCGCCTCCTCCAGCCGCGCCTCGCCCACTCCCCGCTCCCCGTCTCCCCCCAGGCCCGACTCGTGGCGCCCGCGCCGGGCCCGCCCCATCCTCCGCGACGGCCTGCGGCTCGCCGCCCGCCCGTGCCCATCGTGGCTCCCGCTGCTCCCCCCAGGCATCGCGGCGCGGCACAGCGAGGCGAGCGAACGCGAACTAGCCCAGCCAGGCCCTGCGCCCGCGCGCCGCCCGCCAGACGGACGGCCCCTCCGCCGGCAGTGACGTCAAAAACGCCCGCTCGGGGTGTCGGAAGTGGCGCCCTCAGGGTCCGCCCCCGCCGCCGGGACCAGGGGAAGCCTCGCAAGCCACAAGCGGCCTGCCAGGGGAGAGAGAACTACGAGTCCTAGGGTGCCCCTCTGGCCTTCGTCACAATTCCAGGCGGCCTGAGCCGCGGAGTTTGCTGGGACTTGAAGTCCGCGCGGGCCTCTCGCCTCCTGAGGCCTAGCGCTCCCTGGGAACGCGCACTCGAGGGGAAGGTGGGCTTAAAACATGCGATGGTCTGGCGTAGAGGCCCGAGAACTGGCTGCTTAGGCAGGAGGCCTACCTAATCGCGGGCCTCTTCCCCTGTGAAGGAAGGAAGGAAGGGCTTTGCGATTAGATCAACTCCAATTGAGACCTATCTATGACGCCTTGCCCCGGAGCAGGTCGCCTCCTCACGTCCAGGGAAAAATGGCGGCCCAAACAGATGCAGTAACATGTATCCCCAGGTGGTACAACCACAGTCACAGCCAAATACAAACGTGTGGGATCTGAGTGGAAGCTTCAGTGAGGTGACTCAGGTGGTGAAGGAATTGGGGCTAGTGCTTATATAATAAGTCGCCTTCCGTGCCTCTGCAGCTCCAGAGATCCTGCTGGGCCATTCAAAAGTTTGAGCCTTACCTCTTGCCACATTTTGAAAGGTTTTAACACTTAAACAGAGGAGTCACTGGAGTTTGAGGAAATGTCGCAGATGTGGATTCGTTCTTCAGCAAAATCACTTTGGTAGCAGTGACTGCTCACTGTTCTCTTTATTCTTGACTTGTCACTCTCCCTCACTCTACATATACACTAAGTTTAAAAATTAGTACATTTCTACCTCCACAACATTTCTCATATCCAATCCCTTCTCTCTACTCACATCTTCTTGGTTTAGGTCTTCATCACCTCTTGCATTAATTATTCAGCAGACCTAATTGTCTCCCAACCTCAACAGTTAAGAATTTGATCCATCCTCCAAACTGCTGCCAAAGAGTTTTTCCTTAAGCCTAAGATCTTATACATGTCACTCTCCTATTCAATAAACTCCAATGTCTCCCTATTGCCTCTACCATGAAATATAAAATACTCTCTTTAGGTTTTCTCTGAGGCTCTGCTTGTAGTTGTAGACTTTCTTCTCTTGAGATTGTTTTTCAAACATCTCAGGAACCATGAAATCGTGGTCCACTGTATAATGTCTTCTATTCACTTCAGTTCTTGATCTGGGACTCTGTGCTGGGGCCAGGCTCTTCTCGGCTACCCTTCTTCGTACTTGGATGGGATGGTCAAACCCTGTGCTGTGGGAGCCTCTGTTTCCTGTCACTAATTTTCATTTGCCCTGGTGTGTCTGCTCTCAGAGCATCACTGGGTTTATATTTGATCACTCTCTTCTCTCTAGCTTTTTAGAACGCCTCTTTCTCCTGTTATTTTCAGTTCTTCCTGATGATTTTTTTTATCTTCTTTGTGCTTTTTTTTTCTTTGGGAGAGGGGAGTCTTGTGATTTTTCTAACAAGTGTTCGTTCTTCTTTAATTTAAACCCTTTAATTTCTTTAAATTAATCATTTACCAACAGCAGAACATCTCTCACTTTGTCTTTGAAGTATTTCTTTTTCCATTTATGTTGCTTCTGCTACCTTAGCTCTTTTAGTTGATGTCTTAGAATTGATTTTATTGCATTAATGCTTTGCTTGTTTGGGGTTTTTTTTTTGTATTTTTGTTGTTGGTGTTCAGTTATTTCAGTCATAGCCAACCCTTCGTCACCCTATTTGGGGTTTTCTTGGCAAAGGTACTGGAGTGGTTTGCTCCAGCTCATTTTGCAGGTGAGGAAACTGAGGCAAATGGGATTAAGTGACTTGCCCAGGGTCACACAGCTAGTAAATGTCTAAGGCCAGATTTGAATTTAGGCCTTCCTGACTCCAGGCCCAGTGCTCTATCCACTGAGCCACCTAGTTGCCTCCTAAAAACAAGATATATACAGGGTAAATTGGAAAACTCATTGACTGATAATTTATGACACTTTAAGCACTTTGCAAAGCACTTACAAATATTATCTTATTTGATCCTCACATAAACTGTGGGAGATAGGTGCTATTTTTATCCTCATTTTACAAATAAGGAAACAAGGGCTGATAAGGGTTAATCAATTTGCTTGGAGTCACACAGCTAGTAGTATGAGGCAGGATTTGAACTCAGACTCTCAGTCCAGCTCTCTATCTACTGTACCACTTAGGGAATCTACTAATGTTTTCCTTCTCTCTTCCTATCCCACCCTCTTCTTTCCCTTGATCCTTCCCTCATCCCCACCACCACTACCTCACTTTATCAGCACCTGTTACTCTTTCCATTTCTGTTCTATGCCATAATATCCCCTGCACTAAGACTCCAGACACTTGGGGAATGAAGGACTAGTCAGACAGGCTTGTGTCTGTCACACAGCACTCTGAGTAGTGTGTGTGTTTGCTATAGTACTCCTCTTCACCTCCTCCCATTCCACACGTATTTCTCAAATCTGTATACGTCTCATATCTTTATCACTTCCTATCTCTTGGAAGGGCCAGTTTGGAATTTCAGTGCTGTACTTGATCTCAAAGTTTGCCCTCTAGTGGATGGCAAAAATAATACTAGTTCTTACCTAAACTTTATCCTTCATTTTGCAGAAAAGTTAGACCCAGAGAGTTTTACTATGAATACACCATGGTACATCCAGTGGTGTGCCAAACCGAACAGCAAGGGCTTTCTTGATACATCCACACAGCCCCAAACAAGTCATTACGTGTCCATTTTGGGATAATTCAGAAACCATCATCATCATTATTATTACTATTATTTAGAAACCCTTACTTATAAAGCCAGAAGTAAAAGCCAAACAACTCCCTCCATACACACACACACACACACACACAACTAGACAGTTCCTCATAGTGTGAGAGTGTCTTATGCAACTCAGATCTGTAACAACCAATTTTTTTAAAAAAGAAAAATCAGCAAAAACCTGCCCCTTTTGGGAGTAGCTGGGCGGTGACTGTATCGGCCCAGCCGTTGGGAAGCCAGGTGGTGCCATAGTGCCATTGAGTGCTGGGGGCTTGAAGTCAGGAAGACTTATCTTCCTGAGTTCAAATCTGTCCTCAGCCTTACTAGCTATGTGACTCTGTTTACCTCAGTTTCCTCATCTGTAAAATGAGCTGGAGAAGGAAATGGCCAAACACTCCAGTACCTTTGCTAAGACAACCCCAAATGTATGACAGAGTCAGACGCGACTGAACAACAAGAAACAACAACATGAATTTTCTTCAATTAGATTACAAGATCCTAGAGGTTTAGGGCTTCCATAGGCACTAAATGTAATGCATGATAATAAGAAGAAAACAAGGTCCCTGCTGGCTACAAAGTTTGCTGAACTCTGGAATGTATGTTTGGCTGAATTTAGGGCCGGGCCTGTGACAGGCCGGATTCTTTAGTTTCACCCACACCCTATCTGACTTCTTTCCCAGCCCTTGCCTCAATTTACGCTCAAATCAGTAATTCCCTGTCTACCCACCCATGGGAGTGGGAAAGTCTACACCTACCTTCCACACTGTCCTAAATACAGCAGCCCTGCCACAATGCTTAGACCCAGCTTCCAGTGCAGAGTATCTGCTTCACCACTATTTGCTGACTGATGGCTTTTCAATTTGGATACCGTTACACTTACCCTTCTAATGTGGTTTAATGTAGATTTTACTTGGAAACAGAAGCATAAGCATCTGAGGCCTTTTCTGATTCTGGGACTTTATGATTCAGATATCCAGATTTCAATTAAAACATGTGGAGTACGGCATTGCTATTGATTTTTTTTAATTGACCTGAAAGATTAAAATGTCCAGCAGGGGGCAGTTGAAACTCAACTATGGAGTCTCTAGGGCAAAAGCAAACTTATTATTATTTCTGCTTCCTGTCCAAAATACCAAGATCCCCAGATCAGAGATGAAAGAAAAAGCCATGACTGCATAGTTTTAAGTGGGATGGGTTTTGTTTTTTAACAAAGCATTTCCGCTGCCTGTCTTTCTTGATAAACATTACTAAGCTTCCACAAGTAGAGACAAATCCCAGTCAGGGTCATAGGAGACCAGCTACCCAAGAGCCTCCAGTAGCTTTGGAGACTTCAGTGGGCAAGAGAAAACTATGTTTCTTTCTGACACGATGGAATTTTTGTTTGAAAGGCATTTGTTGCCAGTTTGTCCCTTCACGTAGAACAAAAGAATACATTTTACCATTTATTCATTTCACGGAAGGAGAAAAGCATCCAAGTTTTAAAAGTTTATTACCTTGTGTGTAAAGGTCATACTGTCTGCTGTTTAGTCGTTACACACAAGCTTACGAAAGAATCTCTCCATGCTCAAGCCAAATTAAACAAGATGCAGTTATGGAGAAATTGGTACAAGTTAATATTTAACCATAGACATTCTCCGGGTTCTTGTTTGCCCAGTTCTTCCTCAGTAAGGAAGATTGGAGTAGATCAGCAAGCCTTTGATTCATCCACGAGTATGTGGGACTCTTGGCCTTCCGGCCTCTTCCTATTTTCTTTTTGATAATCTTGAGCCAGGCATTCTCTAAGGCTATAAAGTTTTCCACTGACTTTCAGTGACAACATTGTACAGAACATTTCATTACTAAGCATACAAAAATTATTAAGTTCAGGTGTCCATATAAAGATGTTTGAATTCATCTCACTTTTCTTCCTAAAAAACTATCATTCTAACTATTATTGAATAGCTTGAAGAGCATGATATAACTCTCATTCTAGCCACGTTTGGGCCTGCCCCTAATCCTTTGAGACCCATTTTTTTCACCTGAAAAATGAAAGACTTAAAATAGATGATCTTTAAGGTTCTTTTCACTTCTAACATTCTAGGAGTTCTATGGGAGAAGAATTCAGACAATTGGACATAAACATTGGGGTAACTTGCTATAAAGACTGGAAACGTCACCAAGATTATGTATGTATGTATGTATGTATGTATGTGTATATATATGGATACAGTAAAAACTTGCCCATTCCAGGAATGAGAGCATTTTTCCTCATTCTATTCTGATTTTCCCATGAGAGTTCATATATCTTGACGTTATCATTTTCATAAAGACAAATAAGCAGGAATCACTTTCTTCCCTACCTCCAGAGGAAAAAAAATAGCCTTTTTCAAAATCATGCTTCTTTCCTCTAAAAATATTTTATTGGGCACTTCCTTTCAGAGATTCATCTCAAGGATGGGGACTCAAATAAAGGACACATCATTTAAACTCCTGGACATTCCTCATCCTGAGATACCTAGAATTCTAATCTTCATTTTGGGTACCTTATGTCACATACACATACACACATACACCCCTCACCAACTCTTCCAGTCTTTTAACATCCCTTATTTTCCACCACAGGGCAGCTAGGTTGTGCAGTAGATACAATTCTGGTCCTGAAGTCAGGAAGACTCATCTTCCTGAATTCAAATCTGGCCTTAGACACTTAGTAGCTGTGTGACCCTGAGCAAATCACTTAACCCTGTTTGCTTCAGTTTCCTCATCTGTAAAATGAGCTGGAGAAGGAAATGGGAAAACCATTCCAGTATCTTTGCCAAGAAAACCCCAAATGGGGTCATGAAGAGTCAGACACGACTGAAAAATGATTGAAATTTCCACCCTTTGTGTCCTCTACCCAGGAATTGAATTCATAAACTCTCTTTCCTTTCTACTCTACTAAATTTATTGCTTTAAAATTTGTTATTCTTCTTTACATTACATTTCCCATTCTTTCTGCCTTTCCCATTAGAGAGTTATCCCTTATAACAAAGAACAGAGGAAAAAAACAGCTCAGTGCATTTAACCAAAACAACAACTAAGTCCAACATTATAGGTGAAGTCCCCTATCTCTGCAAACAAAGGAGAGAGAAAGGGAAGTGCATTTTATTATCTCTTCTTTAGGGCTAATCATGGTCATTATAATTTCACAAGTTTTATATTGTTCTTTTCACTTAAACCTTGGAAGTCATTGCCTATGTTCTTTTCTGGTTCTGCTTACTTCACCTTGCATCAGTTCATATGTTTTTATCATACTTCTCTGTATTCATCATACTTATTGTTTCTTATAGGACAAAAATATTCCATCACATTCATGGACCACAATTTGTTTAGTCCCTAGTCAAGGATATCTATTTTTTCCCCCAGTTCTTTGGCTACAAAATAAGCTGCCATGAATTTCATGGTGGATATGGGCCCTTTCTTTTCATCACTGATCAAAGGTCATTCCTTATTTTCTTAGCTTAATTCCAAATTGCCTTTTGGAATGGTTGGGCCAATTCACAGCTCCACAAACAGTGCACTGGTGCAGAGCTGTCAAATATGGGCACAAGTGCTGCCTGAACCAAGCTAAAATGTAGTTAGGAAACATATAATAGATAAGTAAAATACAATAAAACATAGATAGTATTACATTTTAAAATTAAGTCAATACGTAGGCCCACAAGGATCCTTGTGTATAGCCTAGTGGTCTCTATTTCTATTTGAGTTTGACACCATTGCATGAGTATACCTATCTTTCTGTGGGTCCTCCAACATTGCTTTCCATCTATTATCTTAGCCAATTCACTAAGTATGAAGGTGAAAAGCCAGAGTTATTTTTACTTGCATTTCATTTACTGTTAGTAATTTGGATCATGCTTACATTTGGTTAATTGTTTATAATTCTTCTTTTGGGAACTATTTGTTGGTATCCTTTGAGCTCTTCTACACTGGGGAATGGATTGTGATCCCTTCAGTGAATTTCAAAAAGTACTTTACTAATACTTCAATAAACTCTGCAGTTTTAAACTTCATGTTTTCTTGCCTTGCTACCAACTTCCCTTTCCACTAACCTTGTTTATTATTATTCTCTAACACAGACTGTCTTTTCTAGTTAGGGAAATTTGACATGCCCCACACATGACTGCTCCAATGCCTTTTCTGTAAAAACATGCAATTCCTCTCACCTGACATTGTCCAGCTAGCCCCTATTTTCCCTTTATTCAAAACCCTGCAGAAAACTCTTCCCTTATTATTGATGGGGGCGAGATTAATATTTTTGTGCAAAAAAAGGGGAAAAGGGTCAGTGAAAAGATCTTGATGGGATTAAGGAGTGGTAAATAGCCTGGGGTGGGCCAGGTGCCAGACAATGAAAGGAGTTTAAGTGGTCTGAGAGCCAATGAGAGGGCTGTTAAAAGGATTATTGAGTATCTAAGTAAGCCGGGATGGGCCAGATGTCGTGAGTGGAGGCACCAGAGATCTGGGCTACTGAAATGTATGGGAAAATTCAGGTTCCAGGTCCCATCGCCCCATCACTGACTGCTTCCTGGGCATTCCAAATATCTTGTGAGCGATGCAGACTCACCATATCCACCATGGAACCAATTATCTTGGTTCAGCCACTCCTTGTCTCAGCTTCTCTATCTCTATCATAGGCGTGGGTATCCTTCCAGTCACCCAAGCTTGCAACATCATCAGCTTGTCATTTTTCTTCATTCGGCATATCCAATCAGTTGCCAAATCTCCTTTCTACCTTTGCAAGATTAGTCCACTTCTCTCCACTCACACAGCCACCATCCTTTTTAAGGCCTTGATCACTTCTTGCCTGGATTATTACAATAGCCTTCTAATTGATCTCCCTGTCTTTCCAATCCATTCTATAGAACTACTAAAACGATTTCCCTAAAACACAAGACTGACTCCGTCCCTCTCCTACTCAGTGAACTCCAGGAGCAGCGATTGTGTCAAATGTCAGTTCCAATGCTTGGCACCCAAAAGCCTCTTTAAGACCTGATGCCATACTGCTAATCCATCCAGCTCTCTGAAATATTGCCAAGCTGTCCCTCACTTATAACACATTCCGTATCTGGTCTCTGAAACTTTATGTTAGCTATCTCCTACCCCCAGAAAGAACTTCCTCCACACCTCTGTTTATTAGAATTCCTGGCCTCCTTCAAAACTTCAGTCAATTACCACTTGGTGCGTGAAGCCTTTTCTGATCCTCCCAGATATTAGTCTCTCCTACCATAAATGACGTTACATTTATTTTTCATTAGTCTTGTATCTACTGTAGATGTGTGCACGTGATGTTGCCCCCAGACAGAACACAAATTCCTGGAGGTTGGGGACGTTGTCGTTTTTTTGTCTTTCAATCCCTGGCACGTGATCAGTGCTTCATAAATACCTGTTGAGTGATTAGATGGCCACTCACCTTTGCTTTTAAATGTGTTCTAGAATTTTGCCAATGATAACTATCATACAGTATGACATTGTTGTTGAGTCATTTCAGTCGTGTCTGATTCTCCGTGACCCCATTGGGGTTTTCTTGGCAGAGGTACTGGAGTGGTTTGCCATTTCCTTCTCTAGCTCATTTTACAGATGAGGAAACTGAGGTAAACAGGGTGAAGTGACTAGCCCAGGGTCACACAGCTAGAAGTGTCTGAGGCCAGATTTGAACTCAGGAAGATAAATCTTACTGACTCCAGGTCTGACACCACTGTGCTACCTAGCTGCCCCTATCATATAGTATACATATAGCTATTATGATTACCTGTTTTTAATCCTATAATAGAGCAGAGGACATGCCTTATGGCTCTGTTTCTGACTTTTAGATGTCAGCACTATGCCTCAGCCGTGATCTCATCCTGGAACATTTATCTTCCTCTGCTACCTCCTCCACGAGAGCCCCCTTCTCCCAGTGGCAAGTTCCCTCCATTTTTTAGTGTGGCCCAGGTCCATCTAACCTTCACTCCCCTCTTGGATCTACTTCAACACCATTCCCCTTGTAGGTACCTCTCCCACCCCCATTTTCAGCTTCCTTTCGTATGCTATAATATGTTATATTATAAAATATAAGCTCCGAGAGGGCAGGAACTATCTTTTTGCTCGTATTTGTATCCCCAGCATTTAGCACAGTGCCTGGCTTTTTGCCCTGATTTGTCTAAAGGAATCCTAGAGCACACCCTTTTAGAAAGCAAATACCCTCTTGTAATAGAAATAATCATTCTTTGATGTACCTGTTTTGTAAATTTGGATTTTCATATGTGAAATATGAAATAAAAGTAAATGAATAATGAAATATGAAATAATGAAAAAATATGAAATAAAGCCTATTTCCTACCTATTTCCCCTAGGAAACTAAAAACAACTGCTACCAAACTATTGCTAACAAACAGTAAATTAACCAAATATTCTGTAGCCCAGTGCTCATAAGGAGCTTAAAAATAACAAGTTTGTAAAATTCAAGAAAGATGTGGCAAGAAAATGTCCCAGTTTTTTTTTTTATCTCTGTTACCAAAAACTCAAAATGGGGAAAGATTTTTTTTAAATAACAAGATATATTTAAAATATAAAAAAACATTTAAAAATTCTTCTGCCTCTAATAAGTCCAGAAACAAGTTTTAAAACCAGTTTTATTGTGAAGATTATGACAAAAATTCTAGTGTGTGCTTGTACTGTTTCCCTTTACCCTAGGTTGATTGCCAGAGGGGATAGAGTCTATGGGTAGGACACCAAAATGAAACACATTTATGTTGAATGATTACAGGATTTCAAGTGTTATTTTGCTCAATGAGATAAACACATATGTCATAAATTGCGACATCAAATGTAACATGAAGCTTAGTAATTTATACCTTTTCTTTATGGCTTCCCACACCTTTCTTGTATAAAATATTTGGCACCTTTACCCTAACGAGTCAGCTATAGGGAGTTGGAGGCATTTTTCTAGAACAAAGATATAGTAATCTCAAAGCATGGTATGACATGATGTGAAGGAAATTGATTATAAGCTAGTTGCATTTGTAACTGGGTGAGCAGGATAGGAAGAATTCAAGTGTATAAGCATTACTTAGCAGTCTGCTGTGGGTACGGTGGAGAAGGTGGTAAGCTGGGAATCATTAGACTGAGTTTAAATCCTGGTTCTACCACTTCTTACTGTCTATGTGACACTGGGCAAGTCACTTAATCCCTGTGGGCCTCAGTTTACTCTTCTGTAAAATGAGGAGGTTGAATTAGATGGCCTCTGAAATCCCTTCTAGCTCCAGAATTCTATAAAACCTTTAGGGAAGAAGTGACATTCTCTCACTTCATTAGGGAGGATGAATTTCTGTCTTCCTCCTATGCCCTGGCTACCTTCAATTATTTTATAAATAAACAGAACTATAAACCAGCATGCAATTTCAAGAACCTTCTTTATCACAATAACATGAAAAGGCAACCCTAGTAAAGAAGGAGAAAGAAAAAGAGGCTTCCGAATTGTTTTAGGAGTCCTTTTTAATGAGCTTTATTTGAAATGTCAAGCTGTCCTATTTGGTCAGAATGTGATGGTCAAATAAGTCAAGACAGGAACTCCTACTTCCCAAAACACTTTTCTCTTGTCTATCCATGACACTGATGCAGATTTAGGAAGGAGCCGCCTGAGTCTGTTATAAACAACAATAAAGTTTATGTGCATAAAGACTGATCTAATTTCCTTCCTTACTCTAAATGCCTCTTTTATCTTACATAAATGATACAAATGATTCTTTTAATTAATGTGAAGACAGTGACATCTGGAATCTTGCCCTTTCCCATTGCTCTGATTAAAGAAGCCTGGAGTTTCCCATGACTATCAAGGGCCCAGGTGCTCTGGAAAGCTGCCCCTATTTACCAAAGACAGCTTTAAATTAATGTTTGCTTTTACAATTTTATTTTAATATCTGATTGCTTGATTTTGATCTTTTAATTTTATTTTAATATATATTTTTAAAAGGGCATCTTGATCTGTCAAAAAATCTTTCCAGTGTTCATGGTGCAGCTTTGGCTTTAAAAGTAATATATTGTTAATGAAACTATTTTGGATTAACATCTGAATTCACCACCTCTCCCTTCTCCTGCTAATTGGGCAAAAAGAAGACATAAAAAGCCACAATGACGGCTCCCTTTGTTCTCCTCTTATTATAGAGTCCTTACTAACTTTTCCATCCCACCTTGGCTTAGACCCCTGGCAAAATTAAAAGTTAGAAGTGGCTTCTGAGATGTTTTTCTAACTTGTAAACTCATTTTCGAGGATTGAAGGGGGGTTGGGAACAGAGACTTGAAGATTTAAAGACAGAAATAGACTATCTTCTTAATTAACCAAAGGGAATTAAAAGAATTTTCTGACCCCAGAGGAGATTAAGAAAACCATTCATTCCTCATAAATGATTCTGGAAAGCTATAGCAGACATATAAATACTTTGTATTCATTTAGTCTCAAGCTTAAATCAGTCATCGTGAGTTCAGTCTGTACTGTACCAAATGTTATGCCTTCAATCCTTGAGGGCAAGGACCGTGTCCGGTTCGTCTTTATATTATCACAATACAGTGCTTTTGCACGCAGGACTGAACTAAGCAAATATTTATACTCAATGTAACTGTTGAATGAATAAATATAAAATTTTTGCATTTCAAAACAAGGTAGAAGAGGGGAGATTTTGGGGAGTACTTTTTTTTTTTTAGCTAATATTAATCCAATCCAATAAGACTTTGTTAAGGTGATGAGGATACAACCAAAAGAAAAAGTTTTTGTCCCCCAAGAGCTAACATTCTACTAGGGGTGGGGAAGGCATAACATACAAACAGACAAGTTTTAAAAAATAATAAATTGAGGAAAAAGAGAGCCTTAACAACCAAGAGGAATCAGGAAAGGCTTTCTGTAGGAATGGCGCAAGAACATTGAATAAAGCTAAGGATTCTAAAAGGCATGGGGAATAAGGCCAGTTTGGCTAAAAGGAGAATGATGTGACATGAGCCTGGAAGCTGCTGCCAAATGAAGAAGGGCTTTAAATGTCAAGGTGAAGAGTTTATATTTTTTTTAATGTAAATTTATTCATTTTTAGCTTTCAACATTCACTCCCACAAGTTTTTGAATTCCAAATTTATACCCTATCTCCCCCTTCCTCCCACCCCAAGATGGCATGCATTCTGAATATCCCTTCCCCTAGTCTGTCCTCTCTTCTATCTCTCTCCCCTTCTCTTATCCCCTTCCCCTTCTATTTTCCTGTAGGGCAGGATAGACTTCTGTACCCCATTTCCTGTATTTCTTATTTCCCAGTAGCATGTGAAAACATTTTTTTTAAACATAAGTTTTTAAAACTTTAGGTTTCAAATTTTCTCTCTTCCTCCCTCTCCACCCACCCTCATTGAAAAGGCAAGCAACTCAAATAGGTTGTACATGTGCAGCTATGTAAAACACATCCATAGTAGACATGTGAAAAACTAAAGAGTTCATATTTTATCCAAGATTGGGGATTCTTAACCCTTTTTATGTTGTGGAACCTTTGGGTAATATAGTTTGGTGAAACCTATGGACCACTTCTTAGAACTATGTTTTTGAATGCATAAAACGAAATACATAGGATTACAGAGGAAACCAAAGGTTAGCGAAAATAGAATTTCCCCCCCACCCAAGTCCACAGAAACCTTGAAATCTCTCCACAGATCCTAGGTTAAGAACTCCTAAGTTAAATGATCTAAGGTCTCTTCCAACTCTTAATTCCTATAGTCTTGTTTAGCCATACCTACCCTCATCTCGTTCTTGTTCATTTCTTTGAACTCAAACATTGGACTTGACATTTAAATGTCATCATTAAATTCAGCCTGTCATTCTGGACTGCGTGTATTTTATCATACATCTGAACTTTTTGACCCCTTTTGTATCATGGCCCATACTGGCAGTTTGGTAAAACCTAGAACCTCTTTCTCAGAATAAGGTTTTTAAATATACAAAATAAATGATATAGGATTACAAAAGAAAATAAGGCAGTGAAAATAACGATGTAATTTTTTTCCCATCCAAGTTCGAAGTTGAAATTTATAGATGGTTCCTAATGGACCATGAATACCAGGTTAAGAACCCTTGTCCTAGAGGCAATTATGTTTTTATTTAATTTTAGTGGGGTTGGTGGGCACCATACCAGGAGCAGGGTAGAATTCACATGACATTATTCTCAAACCCAAGTTCCCCTATGCAGATCTTGATTGGTTTTGGGGTCTGATAGGATCTTGTCACACAGATTGTGTTCCGAAATACACGTAGAAAGCTATCTGATTCCTGTATGCAATGAATATATTCTCGGAAATCATCGACTTTGTTTTTCCAGTCTCTTGAGTTCTGAATGTATAAGCAGAGATGGCAAAGATATGTTTCTGCACATAGCTGGGCTGCAACTGTGTGGCTCTGTTTCTTGTTTCCTTTGAGTATACTTAAAACATATTGATAAATTTATATTTAGACCATATGAATTTTTGGGAATTACTTAGTTTTCTAAATATTTTTATTAATGAAAGTGTTTGGAGATTCTATCAACTTAATTTTGATTAGGGTCAATTTCTCTTTCTATCAAACTAATTTTTCTGTTTTTTAGAAGTAGCTTTTTTTTTCATTTATAATGTGTTTATAAATAGATTAATTTTTTTTTTGGGTTAGGCAATGGCATTAAGTGACTTGCCTAGGGTCACACAGCTAATAAGTGTAATATGTCTGAGGCCGGATTTAACGCAGGTCCTCCTGAATCCAAGGCTGGTGCTCTGTGCACTGCGCCACATAGCTGCCCCAATAGATTAAATTTTAACCTATCTAAATTATATTTCATCCCTTGTGAAAATTCTTTATCACTTCCTGAAATAGGTGGATAAGAGTATTTGTAGTCTATAAAGTCTATAGATTTGTGTATCCCTTGGAGGGAACTAGGTGATGCCACAATGCATACAGCAGTGGTTCTTGGAGTCAGAAAGACCTGAGTTCAAGACCAACCTGAAGATACTTACTAGCATGTGACCAAAGTGAAGTCATTTAAAAACTTCTGTCTACCTCAGTTTCCTCAACTGTAAAGCGGTGATAATAACAGCAACTATTAAAGGGTAGCTAGGTAACTCTGTGGATAGAGTGCTGAGCCTGGAGAGGGAAATGGCAAACCACTCCAGTATCTCTGCTAAGAAAACATCAAATGGGGTCACAGAGTAAAACGTGACTGAAAAGAAAAAGACAACAAAAAACATTAGTCCCACCAATTTCAAGTCTAAAACTCCCTAGACTAGCATCCCAGGACTTTGGTTTCTCAGAACACCCAGGCTGGGCTAGCTATAACACCCCATGGGTGAAGCTCCCAGATGGGGAACTTGGCTCCTTGAACCTAGAACTGAGAAGGATAAATGAAACAGACCAAACCCTCAAACCTTAGGGTCACATGACCTAAAAGGGTGGGAAACGTGCACTTTAGGCCCTCCCCGCTTACCGCATGCTGCTTTCAGTGAATAAGTTTATCCCTAGAAGGGGGTCCTCTCTAGTCTTCCGGATCTATATCTTGTCTCTGGACCCAGTTGGCTCCGGAGGGGAAAGTGAGGCTGATGACTTTTCACAATCTTCCCTCACTTAAATGTAATTCACCTGCAAGTCCTGACAATCCCCTTCCTGATATCATGGTCCTCTTTGAGAGCCAAGGACAGACAACAACAACAACAACAACAAACACAACAATAACCCTTAGACAAAGAGCTAAACTGCACTTGAATCAGGTAGTTTTGAAGATGCAGACCCCTCAGGCTATGCAGCCAATGGAAGAAGGCTGCTCCCAACTCATGGGACATCAATGCAGGATGTCCACTCATACTCCAATGTTTTTGTCTCCCATGTAGATGATACCATTTTGGGTGGTCTAGGCATGCAACAACCCCACCCTCTTATGCTTTTTTTATTTCTTGAGACTGGGTCTCTCTATCTCCCTATCCAGACTAGAAGCGAAGGGGCCACTCATGGGCCAATCCTACTACTAACTGGAATGAGAGTTTTGACCTTCTCTGTTTCTGACTGGACAGGTTTCCTTCTCTGTTAACCAACCTGGTGGACTTCTTGGCTCCTAGAGACTTACCATATTGCTGTGGAACTTAATGCAGATACCTAACTGGCTGAGTTCACTGCCCTGTAAAGCTCAGCTTCCCTGACAGCAGGGATTACAGGCATGTACTAGCATTCTGGGCATTTTACTACTTTTAAAACATGTTGTTTTTGCCACTGTCAGGGAAGTAGATTGGCAAAGATGGAATTTCTTAACACTATACATACACACATATGGTTGTATGTGTGTGTATACATATACATACATGTGTATTGTCAACCATATATATTCTTTTGCTTATTTCCCCCCCATTAGACTGTTTACTTCTCAAGGGCAGGGACTTTCTTTTGCCTCTTTCTGTATCCTTAACAATTAGCATGATACCTGGCACACAGTAGGCACTTTTGGGGAACTGACTTACTGACCATTATATCTTTTCTAAGTTAGAGGGAAGAGTAACCAAATGGTCTGATACTTTTGGGGCCCCACTTAAAATACTACTGCCCCCAAACCTAAACTAAACTGAGAGCAAGTGTTACCATGGGAAGAGGGAGAAAGAAATGGGGAGCACAATGATCTCCACTAGGGGTACAAGCCATTTCCTCGCTCACCCTTGGAAAATATGGCACCCAGCAGAAGACTGGGTTTGCATTAAAAAATGACTAATAAAAAAAATGGAGGAGGTCAGGCAGGAGGGGGAAGGGAGAAAGAAAAGTTATTTTCAAGCTTCTAAGAGGTTTTCCAAACAATTGGGAGTAATTAAAAGTTCTCAGAAGTAGCCGATTGTGCCCTTTTCACCAAGGGAATGTGGGACAAGCACAATATATTAAAAGAGAGGGAGCGATTCTATTGAAGTTAAAAATAATCTGTCACATGGCTAATTTGTTGGAATGCAGCAGTAAAGGATTGTTGGCAGAGCGGGAGCTGAAAACATCTGGGGAAAGAGCACGTAGAGAGAGAGAGAGAGCTCCATTTGCAGCACACCCTTGGGTTTGTGTTTGCAAGGAGAGAAGAGGGAACTGTAGAGTCTGCCTGGGGTAACTTATCAGAAATGCATACCATAAAAAGGGAACCTTGATTTGATTTCAGAGTTCTGACCACAAGATTACTGGACCAGGGAGCAGGTCAAGACTTGTTACCTTGGTTGGGATTTCTCTGATTCCTGTGCCAGGGTGGAAGGAATTCAAGTTTTTCTCTCCTCTGTTTTTTTTTAAATTATCCATTTTAATCCGTTTCAAATGAATGCAGAACCCCAAGAAATCCTTTGATCCTAATCCATGCAAAGCCCAAGCAGCAGCTTTAACCCCAACTGCAGGTACCTTTGGAGAGCCATGGAAGCATCAGCAAGGCCGGATTCAGGGTAACAACAGACTTATTTGAGGAGGGGGCCAGTTTTGGAATTCTTAGCATTTACTGAAGCTAAATTGCTCAAAGGGCCCTCCTAAATGAATTGTTCTAATATCGAAAAAGAAAAGAAAAGAAAAGGAGTACTTTCAAGCTGCAAATAATAGACTCCAATCAATCATTATAAGATAGCTTCATTCCTTGGATGATGGAGATTTTTTTCGCACGGCCTGATGCTTTACACACCCATTTTATATGTTTCACAACCCCACCATGTCCTCCAATTTGTACTTTTATGTGTATACATATACATATATCTGTCTCTTCAATGCTGTTTTCAAGCAAGTGTCCAGTGTTCTGAATTGAATTGAATTGATGTTGTTGACAAGCAGAAACAGCAAGGACCAGAAGAAGCAAATATTGTAATACAATTTGCAGCAGCCAAAGCTAAAGCACCAAGAAGTATAACAATTTTCAAACCCAAGTGCTTTTTCCCCAAGTGGTCACTCTTAGACCTCTCAGATTATCTAGGAAATTCAGTGTTTGGTACTCCTCAAGGGTAGTCACCAGCTCTCCTTATGAGCACACAGGCTAACAAGGCTCAAAGAATGAGTTTTGTAGATCAAACACCTGAAATGTGAGACCTATCAAAGGAAACCTGGCTTTAGGAACCCTTTATATCCTAGCCCCCTCCTACCTTTCCAGTCTTCTTGTACCTTATTGACTTCCATGTATTTGTATTCTAGATTCCAGGGAAGCTGACCTTCTTGTTCCCGACTGGATCTGGAGTCAAGAAGATCTCAGATCAAATCCAGTTTCAGATACTTAGTCATTGTGTGACCCGGGGCAAAATACTCTCTGCCTGCCTCAGTTTTCTAATATGCAAAGTGGCAAAAAGAATAGTATCTACCTCCCAGGACTGTTGTGAGGATAAAATGAAATGATATCTGTAGAGACTTTGTAAACCTAAAGGCGCAATATAAATTCTAGTTACTATTATTATCATCACTGGGTGTCCTCCAAGTCTGGAATTCTCTCCCTCCTACTCTTCACTCCCAAGCTTCTCTGAAGTCTCTGCTAAAATTCCCCCTTCTCTAAGACGATTTTCCCAGCCTCCCTTAAAGTTAGTGCTTTCCCTCTGAGATTATCTCCAATTTATGTTGTACACAAATCTTTGTACATAGTTGTTTGCATGTTATTTCCTCCATTAGGTTATAAGCTCCTTGAGGGCAAGGACATTTTTTGTTTTTGTTTTTTGCCTTTCTTTGTATTTTCCAGGCTTAGCACAGCACTGGGTACATAGTAGGTCTTTGACAAACGTTTCTTGACTTTACTCGACTCTCCCAGAAAACTACAAAACCCCAGTGATTTAAAGTATGGCTCTCAGTAGGACTCTGGTTGGGAGTGATTGAGTCTGTTCCCATCAGGGCTGGGATTCATGAAGCCAACAGCTTTGAGGCTCCCACACAGTGGAAAGAACACCAGCAGTCAGAGGACCTATATTGAAATCCTGCCTCTGAGGCTTACTAACTGTGATGTTGGGCAAGCCTTTTAGTTTTTCTGGGCCTCAGTTTCCCCACCTTTAAGATGAAGAGGTTGACGCCGTGGATAAAGCACCGGCCCTGGATTCAGGAGGACCTGAGTTCAAATCTGGCCTCAGACACATAACACTTACTAGCTGTGTGACCCTAGGCAAGGCACTTAACCCCATTGCCTAGCCAAAAAATAAAAATAAAAAGGTTGGTTGGACTAGATCCCCTTTGTCTCCAGTGATGTTGCTATTCTCTGTAGGTGTTAACAATTGCTTTTCTCCATCAATAATCTTATCTGTTGGTGGTTGGACATTTCACCATAAGCTTGTTGTTTTCCTGTTGCTTACTTTAATTGATCCACGATTTCCACAGTTCAACTCTTCTTTGCGTGCTGGGGGAATATGGAGGTGAGGAATAACTGCTCATTTCTCATCAGTTTTCTACCCCTCAGGTCTTGCTCTGCCAGTTCCTCTATGCAGTTTGGTTTTCTTCCACCAGATGGTACTCATCCCTTTTCCCAGGGGACCATCTCTTTAAACTGAACCAAAGGAGACAAATATCAGAATAGTTTTCTAGCCCCCTTTTTCCTTATTTTTTTTCCCTTATTCTTAAGCCTTCTTTTGTATACTTCAAATCTCCAAATCTACGTGCCAAGTTTCTTCGCAGAGGAAGGGCACAGTTTTGGTGCCTGGCCCATAGATCAAACAATGATTTGTTGACTTGACTCATACTATTCAGATGAGTCCTCTTAGAACCCATCTAGGTTTCCTCCCAGATTGTCTCTCTATCCCCCATTTTATCTCAGGACAGCTGGGTTGTGTTATTCCATTTATCCAGGTCTGCTTATGGAGAGGCAGGAGGAGAGCATCAACTTGACCCAATTCAAGAACCCAGATATTAGGAAGGGCAAGGATTTGTGGTCCCTTTTACACTCATGGGAAGCACCACTTACAGCATGTGGGTCCCACCAGTGAATCTTCTCCCTATTCCCCTATGTTGAAGCAACTAAGTGGTACAGTAGATAGAATACTTTCCCAGAGTCAGGAAGACCTGGTTTTAAATTTGGCCTCATGGTAGCTGTGTGACCTGAGGCAGGTCATAACTTCTGTATGCCTCAGTTTCCTCACCTGTAAAATGAGGATAATAATAGTACCTCCCTCCCAGGGTAGTTGTGAGAAGCAAATGAAATAATATTTGTAAAGTGTTTTACAAACCTTAAAGTAGCACATAAATGATACTGTTATTATTATTGGTTATTATTATTGTTACTATTGCTATCATTATTATTTCTATTGTTATTATTGTTATCTCTATTGTTATTATTATTACTAAATATCTCTGTATAGTTTAGAGAGGGATAGTTTTGGAGAAGGACATGGGGAACATCGTTAAAATGAAAATAAAAATAAGACCAGAAAATTGGATCTAGATAGTAGAATGGAAGCTAGATATATGGGGATTATTTCACCTAAAGAAAAAAAAAGAGATAGAGTTTCATAATGACCATTAACATAATCATGCTGAGCAATGTGGTAACCTTAGTATGATCTTTAGGTTTATCTTCACTAAGACACCTTTAGAGTTAAATGCAAATTCCTCTGTTTGGCATTTAAAGCCTTTGACAACCTACTTTCAGTCTACCCTGCCAGCCATATTATCTATTGCTGCAGTTCATGCATCGTTCCTCTTGGTGGTTGGTTGGGCCTTCCTTCTGGAAGAGGACCGAAATGACATCACTGTATTAGAGGCAGGTTTACAGTGTGTCTGACTGCCGTCAACCAGACCGATAGGAGCTCAGAAGGCTCTACCACAGGTCAGGCACAAATAGTCCATAAATACTATTCCTCTACGCAATGGTCAAATTAGTTTTCTCGCCCTTTCTTACACAGCAATCCATTTCCTGTCTCCAGGCTTTTGTTCAGGCTGTCCCCTATGCTTGGAATACATTCCCTTTGCTGCTCAGAATCCCTAGTTATCTTGAAAGTCACCTGCAGTGTCAGCTTCTACTTGGGACTCTTCCTAATCTTCCCAGATTCTCCTATCCCTCCTTCCCAATGGTATATTGTATTTATTTTATACATGTCTTATATATAATTTTATACATACATACATACATATAATGCAACTGCTTGAGAGTCAGGGACTATTTCATTTTTGTCTTTGTATTGCTAGGGCCTAGCATAGTACCTGGTGCATATATAGTAGTCACTTAATAAATGCTTATCGATTGGTTTATTGATTAGCTCCTCTACCATTTGCTTTTACAGCGACCTATATTTGCCTGTTAGTCTTAGGAAAGCACTTTGTAACCATTCAAGCCCTAGGCAAATATAAGTTATAGATTGGAATTAGAGAAGAAATTGACCCACTTTCCTGGGGCAGTGAAAGAGGTGATATCACCTTAGTAAAATGAACACTCCCACCCCTTGGTAACCTTCCCCTGTGCTCTCTTGGTTTGTTGTTGTCGTTCAGTTGTTTTTCAGTCATGTCTGACTCTTTGTGACCTCATTTGAAATTTTCTGAATAAAGATATTGGAGTGGTTTGCCATTTCCTTCTCCAGCTCATTTTACATATGAGGAAACTGAGGCAAACAAGGTTAAATGACTTGCCCAGGTTCACACAGCCAGTAAGATGAGTCTTCCTAACTTCAGGCCCCAAACTCTATCTTGTTTAGACCTGTTTAAATACCACAAGGATGCCTTTCCACAGGAAATGATCTCCTGCCAGGTGAATGGAGAAAAACTAGCAGGTGGGACTGCTTGTATCCTAGCTAGGTGGGGTGCAGTAGCTAGAATATTGGGCTTGGAATAAAAAGACTTCAGTTCAAATCCTGCCTCAAGTCATTATTAATCAGTCAATAAACATTAATTAAGTGTCTATTGTGTGTCAGGTACTGTGCTAAGTGCTGGGGAGATAAAGAAAGGCAAAGACAGACCCTGCTTCAAGGAACTCAATGTAATGGGGAGACAACATACAAACAACTATATATGAATGATATATATGTGTATACATATGTATAGACACACACACACATATACACATATATGCACGCACACACACACACACACATATATATGTGTATATATATATATATATATATATAAAGCTATATGGTAAATTGGAGAAAATTAATAGGGAAAGCACTACAATTAAGGGGAGGGAAACACTAGAATTATTAGCTGTGTAATCCTCAGCAAATCATGTAACTTTTGTGCTTCAGTTTTCTCTTCTGTAAAATAAGGGGGTTGCACTCAGTACCCTTTTAGATCTGTTTTCTTCTGCCCTTATCTTTTCATGGTCTTCCATGAGAGTGAAAACTGGGATGTAAGAAAGATTGGCCTATCATGAGTAAAAAAGTAATTGATATTGAGCTGGTCTTCAGGTAATAATGATGGTGATGATGATGATGATGATAATGATAGCTAGCATTTATATCATGCCTTAAGATTTCCAAAGTGCCATACATGTATTAATTCATTTGATCCTCATAATAATCCTATCAGGTGGGTGTTCTTTTTTTGTTGGGGTTTTTTTTTTTTGGTGCAGCAATTGGGGTTAAGTGGCTTGCCCAGAGTCACACAGCTAGTGAGTGTTATGTGTCTGAGGTCACATTTGAACTCAGGTCCTCCTGACTCCAGGGCTGGTACTCTATCCACTATGCCACCTAGCTGCCCTGGTAGATGTTATGTTTATCCATTTTTTCAGATGAGGAAACTGAGGCAAATAGAAGTTAAATTAGTTGCCCAGGCTCACACAACTGGTAAGTATCTGAGGAGAAATTTGAATTTAAGTCTTCCTGATTCCAAGGCCCATGCTCTATTCACTGCAATATCTAGTTGTCTACATATAAAGTTATAGATAAACAGTACAATGTTATATATAGCATTATTACATAACCTTAAAATAATTTAAAAGCATTACAGCTAGGAATCATGAAAAACAATGAATTAAAATAAAATAAATGATTTTTTAATTGAACATTAGGAACTGAAAATGAACAGGCTCTTGAAATTTCAGAGATCAAACCTCAGTAACTAGAAACTTGTTCTCACAGTATATAAAATAAATCACTCACAGCATTTCGTTTTGGAAGGACAGTTTGAGAGCATTAAGTCTACCCCTTTATCTTATAAATGAGGAAGCTGAGGCCCACAAGGTACAAGTAACTTATCTAAGGTCATTGTATTGTGTTATCTCAGTGACTACAATTCTGTGATGGTTAGTATTGGTTATAGTTGAGAACTTTCCAAGAAGACAAAAAAAAAAGTGCCTCTGTGTGTGTGTGTGTGTGTGTGTGTGTGTGTGTGTGTGTTTTAAGTGGATTAGATTCTTTTCTTTGGAATCAAAATGAGTTCAATTATCCATCTTTCTTCCAAGTTCACCCAAAAATGTTTCTGAATTGGAGATTTAAAGAGATCTTTCCTGATTTATGTCCTAGCTTCATCCTTTCTTGTGAAACACAATGTGAAATATGACAACTTAGCTTGTATCTGAGAGACGGTGCTTTTGATTGTAGTTTTCAGATAGGAAATTGACACTACAATTGCTTTATGCTTTCATGATAGAAGTTAATAAGTACTAGCATGTTTTACCATATTCTTATGTATTACAATCGTCCTAGATACCATGGCTATTGTTAGCTAGAAAATAAACTTTGTCACCTATAATTTCATTCCATCTTGGTGAAATAAATAAGTCAGATTCTCTACCTAAAATGCATAAAACAATTTATTCCCACATATAGAGAGAAAATCTGTAGATCTAGAAACTATTTCCTAATATACTTAAATATTTTATGCTTTAGAGGTAGAAAGGACTTTTGGTTTTTGGGGGGGGGGGTTATTATTTTTTTTTTTGGGAGGCAATTGGGGTTAAGTGACTTGCCCAGGGTCCCACAGCTAGTAAGTGTCAGGTGTCTGGTCTGATACCATATTTGAACTCAGGTCCTCCTGACTCTAGGGCCGGTGTTCTATCCACTGCACTACCTAGCTGCCGCCTAGAAAGGATTTTTGAAGCCATCTATTTTGAACTTTGCATTTACTGATGAGGAATCTGAGGCACAGAAATAACTCACAGATAGCTAATAAGTAGTTGAAGGAAGATTTGAACCCTGATCCTGTTGATTCCAAACCCAATGTTTTTGTCACTGAACCTCACGGGCAAAGGGATAGGAATTCAGAGAAGTAGGATATATAGATGGGCACTCTTTTTGTAGGGCTCCTTAATTATAAAAAAATAGACTGTCCTTTTCTAAGGGTCCTTCTTGATTTTGCACTTGTGGCCTCATGCCCCACCCCTCAACAACACAGATGTGCTAGCCCACAATAAGAGGGAAGTGCTTTGTTAGTAAGAGAATTATTTTATCCAATGTGTTTCCTAACACAAGATGGGACAATAAGGGGAAAAATGAGGAGAAATAAAAAGGCCAGTTGCTCAGGCCATTTTCAATGAATCACCTCCCCATGTCGTTATCCATCTCTAGTCAGGAAAAGCTTTAGTTTTCTCATTGCCAAGAACAACACAGAGCAGGAAGAAACAAATTACAATCCTGTTTGTGTTTTGGGTCTTGGGTCTTGACCGCTTGATTTATAGACCTTGATCCAGTGATTTGAGATAAAAGAAAATATCCCAGAGTCCCAAACCTGAACTTTCCTGGGGGGTCTCATGTTCATTACTCAAAGTCAGCAAAAACTTAATAAAGCTAAAAAACATAAACTGGGGTCTCGGTCTGTCAGGAAGTAGTCTTAACCCTACAGGAAGATTGAATATCCCCAAGTTCTCTTTCCTTAATCCCTTCAACTTCTCACTGATTTCAGGAACTTTGTTCTTGTTGCCTGTACTGTGCCCTCTATCCTGCAGGTTGGGGGTAATTTACAGCTAAACAATCAGTATTAAAAAAAACCAACATAGCAAACAAAAACATGTTTAACCTCTTTCTCTCTCCTCTCACATTTTTTTTTGCTTAGTTCATGGTCACTGGCTATTAGCTACCCTTGACATGGCCCTGTTAACAATCTTTCTTTTGCCCATCATTCTTTGCTTATCTAGATAAAGTTGGATGGCGGCCAGTAAAAAGCATACTGCAAGCTTCTTTATCTATCTTATGTAATGTTGTGCTTAATTTTTTATATGCCAAAGACAGATAAAGGAATTTAACCAAAGATCCTAAATAAATCTAGTGGACAAAACAGTCAGAAGAGAATTTGATGTTCTTATAAAAAGATAGCTTTTTTCCCCTCTAAGTAGCCTTTCATCAAGTCCCTTTGAGTAAAAATGTTCCCATGTGATCTTACCCTGACATGTTTAACTGCAGCTCCCAGCTATTGCTGTACCTATTTCCCTAGGGCAAAAAAAAAAAGATCTAAAAGAAGAGCAGATCCTCTAAGTGAGCCTAGGAGAACTCAAATAATAGCCACAATGGAACAAATGAATTTTTGTGAATGGATATTTGCTTAGACATTATTCCTCTCCTTTTTCTTGGGGGTTGATTCAGTTCTGGTTATGCTCCAAGGATTTTAGAACTCACCTCGATATTTTCTGAAAATTTACACCAGAACTTTACTAGGGTGTTTTTAGTCAAAAGGCTGGGGTAGTTCTGGGCTGACTAGGGAATTGGGGGTCACCTTTGAGGTTGCCCTAGAGTGACTCCTACCAAGCTAACTCCTAGGTCAGAGGCTACATTAGCACTGGCCTTGGCATCTTCTCACTGAAGCTCCTAGGACAAAAACATTCCAGCTATAGTTGATTTTTTTACATAAACAGTATTTTATTTTTTCCAATTACAGGTAAAGATAGTTTTCAACATTCATTTTTTAATAAGATTTTTAAGTTCCGGATTTTTCTCCCTCTTCTCCACCCTTCCCAAGATGGCAAGCAATCTGATATAGGTTATACATGTGCAATCATGTTAAACATATTTATATATTAGTCATGTTGTGAGAAAAGAAACTGAGCTGTAGTTGATTAATTGGAGTGATAGTGGGTTTAGTTGAAAGAAGTTACAAGTACATTCAGCTAACAATTGTTTTCTGGCTTGTCTGTCTACTGTTCTTTATTTCTTGTGGCCTACTGTTTTTTATCCTTTGTAGCATGGTCACTTAATCCTATGCCTAAAAGCTGACCTTCCCTGGGGTATGGATAGAGACTAATTTGCCAAGAGCCATGATATATTGCAAAGGGTATGAATGAATTTAATGGGAACTTATTGTTTTTCTGGAACAGGAAAGAAGATTCAAAAAAACCTGTGAGAACATGGGAGGTGTGTATGAATGGGACAGCTCCCCACTTAGAATCTCTTCTCTTTGCACTATTCTAAGAGAGCTCAAACAGTAGATTTGAATTTCTTTACAATCTGCTTTGACAGTTTCCTGTTCCCATATCTACTTCTTATGTAAAGCCCATAAAATAAGCCCACAAAGGATTAGCCAATGTAAATAAATACTCTCAGTTCCTGACATACAATCAATTGGCACGAATTATCACAGTATATTAATACCTAGTTAGGAAGATTTTCTGTCTCAATAACAAAGGGAACATTTTTATACTAGTAGACCTAAACAAAAGGTTATGTGTTGTAAGTATCAGCTTCTTAAAATATAAGTTCCTTGAGGGCAGGGACTCTTATTTAGTTTTATATATGTTGTAACAGGTAGGGAAGCTGAGGCAGGCATCTAAAAATGTTACCAAGGTAGGATGTGGCAACACATGGTTGTAATCCCTTCTTCTGAGGAGGTTGACCTTAGAAGTCACTGAGCTAAAGCCAATGAGGTGAAGGCACTAAGTCTGGTACAAAGATGGTGAGCCCCTGGGAATAGGGGGCCATCAGGCTATATAAGAAGGAGCAAACTTGCCCATTTTGGAAACCGAGCAAGCAGGCTTTCCAGCCTGAGTAAGAGAGGGAGACCAAGTTTCAAACGAACAATTCTCCCCCCGCTTCTCAATAAATTAATAAACAGACAAAATGTTACTGGGTGGGGTAATACATGGCACAGATAATCTGTGACTGCAGTTAATAGGAGGAAGGAATAAAGGAATTCAAGAGAGTCCACAGCTGCAAACCTCTCTCCTCTCCCTCTTCTTCCTGGCCTTCTGGCTCTTAATAACAATAGTACAGGGGAAATTTATGGCTTCAGTGATGAATCCAGGAGTAGACCAAAACGACACTCTCTCAAATAAGTCACTAGCAACACTAGTCTAGAGGAATAGTGCCTTCAGATGATAAATTTCTCTCTCTAGTTTTGTTTCTTCTTATTACCCTAGTTTAGTTTAGAAAGTAGCCACAGGCAGCTCCACAGGGTTTGGGAGTTCCCTGAAGAGCCTGCACTTATCTGTCCCTGGTTTCCTACCCAGTGTCTGCTTCAAGGGGCTGTAGATGAATCTACTGGATTAGTCCAGACTGTATTGACCCCCAATTTCTATTGTCCAAATAGCAACACACAAATGAAGGTTAGCATTGCTGATGTATTTTATGTAACACTAGAATAAACAGTTGGATAGAAATAGCAGGGAAAGGTGTACTGTGGGGGGCACTGGATACCATGGGTAGCTCCACTTTCTTGCATGAACTCTTTTTTTTTTTTTGGTTTGTTTTTCAGGTAATTGAGGTTAAGTGACTTGCCCAGGGTCACACAGCTAGTAAGTGTCAAGTGTTTGGTCTAAGGCCGCATTTGAACTCAGGTCTGTCCTGATTTCAGGGCCAGTGCTTTATCCACTGCACCGCCTAGCTGCCCCTTGCATGAACTCCTTCTACAATTCCTTCTACCCATAGTGCAGCAGAGTGGGGTAAATTAACTGCGGCTGCTTTTTCCTCAGCATTGATCTATAAGTGTAGCAGGGGTCATGTCACACAACCTAGTCCTCTAGATTCAGTTCTTATATTCTTAGTCACCCTGATTAAGGCTTCTTTGAAAGAGTCACTGAAAGAATAAAAGCACAAATTTCTGTTAGAGCTCAACTCTACAGAAGCTGACATCATCTTGATGGGGCACTAATGATGGACCTCTAAAAGGCCCTGGACTCTCCCACATGGGCCAGATCCCTGACATTCACCTGAGGCACCCAGCCCTTCCCAGTCAATAATCCTTTTATTTAACTGCCCTTTCATTGTGGGCTTCATAGTCTGCACCTGGCCCCACCCCAGGCTATTTTCCACCCTTAATCCCATCTAGACCCCTTCTCTGTTACCTCTGGTCACTCCAGATTCCATCCAAATCTTCCCACAAATCTTTTTCTCTATAAAAAAGGTCAGTCTCATTTACCAAATGCACAGGTTCTTAAAATCCTGTCTGCTTCTATTGGCAAAACAACAAACCTTGTCTCTGACTGAAAGAAGGCTTGAACAGTTGAATTCTTTTAAGGCAGGACCCACACCTTTTGCCCTTGAATTTTGGGGTTCCCAGTGTGTGGGATGCCACTCAAATTAAAAAACATGCTTAGAGGTTTTTTTCAAGGAGAAACAGAAAGCTAATTTATTTGCTATTCTCGAGAATAGGGTGTCTCTCCACCAGTATACTCTGATGAAGGGAGACAGATTACAGAAGCAGAAGAACCAGATTAAATAGCCCTAACGGGTAAAGCCCCCCTCCCACCAACTGGCCAATGTTTGGCTCACAATCTGTAGAAACAAAGAAACTATATGCATATCTGTATTTAGCCCCTTAGTTTACTGAAATGTTGCCAAAGAAACAATTAAAAATGTGCAGTCAAGGTAGACGCTGTACTACATAGCCAGCTCATCATGACAGAAATATAGCAACAGTTATAACAAAATACAGGGGGGCTTCAAGGGTTTCAGGCTTGGCAAAACTTTAACTACTGAACAATGGCATAGAAGGGGAGGTACTTGGGGTTAGATTCCTGTAAATCAGGTGATTTCCAGTAAATCGAAACTTAGGCCTGTCTGGCTGCTATGCCTGCCTTGAGTCACAATACAATTTCTATTTATTCTTCTAAGAAGTCTTCACGGGACCTCTCATCCCACTCAGCCTTATCCCAACCTTAAGTACACTGAGAAGTCTTCACTGGGACATCCCATTCACCAGCACCCCTAGACTGCAACAGTCTCGAGATGAATTGGCTGAACCTTCCACCCCTGCGACCTGGGCTCTCCCTTTTACCCCAAATTCTTTGCAAACTGCCCCAAGTAACTTGCTAGTTTATTATATCACTGCCCGATGACCTCCTAAGATAGTGTTTCCATTTCCTAGCTTATTTCCAGGCAGGGTCAGATTCTGAAGCAGGGCTAATGTGTAATATTCAATGCAGGTTTTTTTTTACATTGCAAGCAATTAACAAATTAAACAAATACAAGCACTTTAAGTCATAGGCTCTTGTTAAAGAATATGGGTCAGTAAGTAGGTCCTAAAATACTAGTTTTATTTTAAGTACTGATTCTGGTTTTGTTTTCTTATATACATTGTATTTTAACTTTTATTGACAAATATTCAAATAGATAAATGAAAGCCTAGGAAATGACAGTGAGGAAAATAAGTATGCAATATAAAATAACTCCTCCTCAATATGTTAAATGACTGTACATGTACCTGTTAATTTCTGAGCTTTACCAATTATTAACCCAGCCCCAATACACCTAGAAAAAACTATGTATACTTATTGGTCCCAATTCATCTTTTTCTCATTATCTTCTAAATCCCCTCTAATTTGGCTTCTGACCTCATCATTCAACTGAAACTGCTCTCTCCAAAGTTACTAGAGATATCTTAATTGCTAAATCCTTGAACTCTCTGGGTATTTGATATGGTAGGTCACTTCTTTTTTTCCCCCCAAAGTAATTAATTAATTAACATTTATCTATTTATTTATCTTAGTTTTCAACATTCACTTTTATAAGATTTTGAGTTCCAATTGTTTTTCTCCCTTTCTCCCTCTTTTTCCCCCTCCCCAAGACAGCAAGCAATCTGAGAGAAGCTATACATGCACAATCATATTAAACATATTTCCACATTGGTCATGTTGTAAAAGAAGAATCAGAACAAAAGGGAAAAACCATGAGAAAGAAAAAAAGAGAAAAAATACTATGCTTCAATCTGCATTCAGACTCCACAGTTCTTTCTCTGGATATGGATAGCATTTTCTATCAAGAGTCTTTTGGAATTGTCTTAGATCATTGCATTGCTGAAAAGAGCTAAGTTTATCAGAGTTGATCATTGCACAATATCGCTGCTACTGTGTACAATGTTCTTCTGGTTCTGCTCATCAGTTCATTAAGTCTTTCCAGGTTTTTCTGAAATCGGCCTGCTCATCATTTCTTATAGCACAATAATATTCCATTACATTCAGGTACCACAACTTGTTCAATCATTCCCCAGTTGATGAACATCCTCTCAATTTCCAATTCTTTGCCGCCACAAAAAGAGCTGCTATGAATATTTTTGTACATGTAGGTCTCTTTCCCTTTTTTATGATCTCTTTGTAGTGACCTAGCAGTGGTATTGCTGGACCAAAGGATATGCGCAGTTTGATAGCCCTTTGGGTCCATTTCCAAATTGCTCTCCAGAGTGGATAGTTCAGTTCACAACTCCACCCCAACAATGCATTAGTGTTCCAATTTTCCCGCATCTCCAACATTTGTCATTTCCCTTTTTTGTCATATTAGCCAATGGGATAGGTATGAAGTGGGACCTTAGAGTTGCTTTAGTTTGTATTTCTCTAATGAATATGATGGGGTGCTAATGATGGACCCCTAAAAGGCCCTGGACTTTCTCACATTGCCTAGGTCCCTGGTGTTTGCCTGAGGCTACAATCCTTTCAATTGTCCTTGCATTGTGGCTTTGACCCTGTCCCAATCTCCAATTCTCTGTTACCTCTAACCAAGACCAGCCCTTCATTGTCTGTTACCTCCAGATTGCCCCTGACCATATCCCACCTTTAGTTCCATCTAGACCCTTTACATGTGGCCCAGGTCCCTCGTGTTCACCTGGGACACCTAGCCCTTCCAGATCCTTCTGTGACCTCTCAGTCACCCAAGCTATTGGCCACTCCTTGACCACTGTATGTAAGTGTCCATCTTGCCCCCATTAAATCGCTCAGATTCTGGCCTGGTTGTATTCTCATTACAAAGGCTCAGATTCTTAAAATCTGGCCAATAGGGTGGATTCTTAGAATCTTGCCCATCCTGACCAGTGTTCTAATAAATTTTGTCTTTGGCTGAAAGAAGGCTTGGGTCAAATTTGTTCAAGGTAGCACCCGCATAACTTGCCCTTGAATTTTGGGGTCCCAGCATCCCTAGACCCTAACAAATAGTGATTTAGACCATTGTTTCATATGACTATAGATAGTTTTAATTTCTTCATCTGAAACTGCCTCTTCATATCCTTTGATCATTTCTCAATTGGGGAATGATTTATTCTTACAAATTTGACTCAGTTCTCTATATATTTTAGAAATGAGGCCTTTGTCAGAAACACTGGCAGTAAAAATTGATTTCCAGTTTTCTGCTTTCCTTCTAATCTTGAGTGCATTGGCTTTGTTTCCATAAATCCTTTTTAATTTAATGTAATCAGAATTATCCATTTTGCATTTCATACTGTTCTCTATCTCTTGTTTGGTCATAAATTCTTCCCTTCTCCATAGATCTGACAGGTAAACTATTTCTTGCTCTCCTAATTTCCTTAAGGAAATCATATCTAAATCATATATCCATTTTGACCTTATCTTGGTATATAGTGTAAAATGTTGGTCTATGCCTAGTTTCTGTGATACTATTTTCCAGTTTTCCCAACAGTTTTTGTCAAATAGTGAGTTCTTATCCTAGAAGCTGGAGTCTTTGGTTTTATCAAACAGTAGTTTTCTATAGTCACTGACTACTGTGTCTTGGTACCTAACCTATTCTACTGATCCACTACTCTACTTTCAGCCAATACCAAATAGTTTTGATGATTGCTGCTTTACGATGTAGTTTTAGATCTGCTATGGCTAGACCACCTTCCTTTGCATTTTTTCATTAATTCTCTTGATATTCTTGACCTTTTGTTCTTCCAGATGAATTTTGTTATTATTTTTTCTAGCTCTATAAAATAATTTTTTGATAGTTTGATTGGCATGGTTTAGGTCACTTCTGAATAATCTCTTCTCTGTGTTTTCATGACATTACTCTCTCTGAGTTCTCCTACTACCTGTCCGGCCATTCTCTCTCAGTCTCCTTTGCTCGATAATCATCCATGTCATGCCCATTAATATGCCATAAGATTTTATCCTGGATCCTACTTTCTTCTTCCTCTGCACATTTACTTTGTGACCTTATTAGCCCCCGTGGGTTCAGTGATGATCCCAATGTAGATGATAGCTATTATTTCTTTTTTTTTCCTTTTTTCTTTTTTCTTTGTTGGGCAATGGGGGTTGTGACTTGCCCAGGGTCACACAGCTAGTAAGTGTTATGTGTTTGAGACCAGATTTGAACTCAGGTCTTCCTAAATCCAGGGCCAGTGCTATATCCACTTCACCACCTAGCTGTCCCTATTATTTCAATATAATTGACTCCCATCTCTATATGTACAATCCTGCTTTCTATCATTACTTCCAGGTTCACATCAATAACTGCCTATTGGACATTCAGAACTGGAAGCTCTATAAACGTTTTAAACTCAGCATGTCCAAAACAGAGCTCTTTATCTTTACCCCACCCCCAATCCCACGCTTCTCTCTCTTCTGAACTTCCTTATTATTAAGGGCACCACAATCCCTCCAGTTTTTCACAATCTTGGTGTTATCTTTGATTCCTCATTTGCCCTCACTCAATATTGTACAATCAGTTGCCAAACTTCTATATTCATATCTCTTCCAAAAGTCCCCTTCACCCCATTCACAAATGTCACCCTGCTTTTGGTCCTCATCACCTCTTGCCTGAATTATTTCAATAGTCTTCTAATTAGTCTCCTTTTGTCAAGTCTTTCCCATCTCCAATCCATCTTCCACATAGCTAGTAAAATGAATTTCCTAAAGCCTAAGGCTGACCATGTCACCACCCTCTTACTCAGTCAAATTCAGTGGTTGGCATTTACACCTACCTTCAAATGTAAACTCTTATGTTTAGCATTTAAGGACCTTCACAGCCTGGCTCAATCCTGCCTTTCCAGCCTTGTTACACAATATCTACATTGGAGCCAAAATGGCCTCCTCTATGTTCCATATGCTCAACATTCCATCTCTCATCTCTGTGTCTTTGTATTGACTGTTCCAGAAGTCAGGAATGCACTCTCTCCTAACCTCTAGCTCTTGGATTCCCTGGCTTCCTTTAAAACTTGACTCGAGTACCACCTTCTGTAAGGGGCTTTTTCAGGTCCCTTCAGCTGCTAATGCCTCCTCCCCTCAAAGTTACCTTGAATTTGCCTTGTATGTGCTATATATATATGTATATATATATATGGATATAGAACTACTTAAGTACATACTGTCTCCCTGGGTAGAATGTAAGCTTGAGGATAGACATTGTTTTGCTTTTGTCTTTGTATTGCCAGTGCCTAGTACAATGCTTAGGAACTAGTAGGTGCTCAATAAATGCTTGTTTGCTTTCTTAACATAGTAGAACCAAAATCGTACTTGTTTTCCTTATCCTTCTTTACCTAATTTTATATTTGCATATTATATAATTATTATACTATAGATAATATTTGTTATATTATATTATAGATAATATATCATGTGTCAGATATTTATATATATTTAGAATATGGTTATGTATCACACACATATGTTTGGTCACAACCCCTTAGGTTTACCCCCTAAAATCCCAAAAGGAGAAGTAGTAATTTCCTTTTCTGGGAACCTAACCTGCCAGTTTCAGATAAGCTGGGTGAGTGACCCCAGATAGGATGCTACACATGTAGGCAGATTATTGTTGTCTTTGTTCTTTAACTACAGAGCTGTCATCATTGTGAATATTTTTCTTTGGATTCTGCTACCTTATTTATCCCTTTGATCCTGCTTTACCCCTTCAGAGAACACAAAATCTCAGTGTAAGAAGGTATCCAGGAGGCCTTCAACCCAACCTGTACTTGAACAAGAATTCCCACTACAACATACTCCATAAATGATTCTTTTGCTACTTCTCAATGACTCCTAGTTTCCAAGGCAGCCCATTTTAGTTTTGGAAAGCTCTAGTTATTCGGAAGTATTTTATTACATCCAGCTGAAGTATGTCTCTGCAACTTCTAACCATTGCTTCCAGGTCTGTCTGCCCTCTGGGGCCAATGAAAACAAGTCAATGCCTCTTTCACATGGTCCTTCAAATACTTGAACCCAGTGGTCGTATTCCCCATTAAGTATTTATTTCTCCAAGCTAAACATACCCAGTTCCTTCCATGAGTCTTCATATGGCATGATCACAAGGCCTTTCACCATGGCAGTTGTCCTTCTCTAGACCCTTCCTCCAGTTTATCAATGACACTCCTAAAGCATAGATCCAAAATGAACAGTGTGGCATTTAAAAAGTTTTGAGAGATATAATTTCTGGGTAATTTAATCATTTTATTATCAAGGCTAGCATTTTTATTAATAAAAGGATGGTTATTTGGCTATCTCTCTTAGACCAAAGACCTCTCATGACAGTGAGCTCACAGTTTACAAGCCCTTCAAAGAGCAGGTGTTCCTGAGGGTGGCAATCAAGTCTGATTAATTAACAATTAATGAGAAAATGAATATTACAATGAGAGGGTGGGTTATATTAGAATGAGAGTTTTGGGGTACGTGACTTGGATCATCCAAATGTTGGTCAAAGAGACTTAACAATTTCCATATCACCTATCTGACAAAAAGGAGAATCAAAACTTCCCCGGCCTACCTGAGCAAACACAACAAGCAGGAATGTACCCATTAGCCCAAATTTAGAATTTCTTTTACTGTCTTTGAGTAGATCTTGGCCTGGGTACATCTTTTAAAGAGATTTCCCACACTGGCTGATTTCTGGGTGAAGAAGTAGAAAAAGGGAAAAACCTTGGCCCTAATAGAATAATTAGTTATTAAATAGAAGAGAGAAATAATCATTTTTTCACAACAGAGTACCCCACACATGGTCTGAATAGGATGAAGTAGAGGGGCATTATTTTTTTCCAATTACATGTAAAAAATTTTTACATTCTCTTTTAAAATTTTTGAGTTCCAAATTCTCTCCCTCCTTTCCTTACCTCCCCCCTAATTAAGAAGGCAAACAATTTGATATAGGTTATACATATACAGTCATGCAAAATTTATTTCCATATTAGTCATGTTGTGAAAAAAACAGAACAAAAAAACCCAAGAAAAATAAAGTTAAAAAAACCCTTTGCTTTGATGTGTAAAGAACTTAATCAGTTCTTTCTCTGGAGGTGGATAACATTTTTCATCATATTGTCTTGGATTATTATATCTCTGAGAATAGCCAACTCATTCCACAGTTAATCATCATACAATGTTGCTGTTACCGTATACAATGTTCTCCCGGTTCTTCTAATTTACTTTGCACTATTTCCCTTTTAATGCAGCCAGAAATCTCATTAGCTTTTTAGTCACAGAGCATAGATGTATAGCTTAAAAGACCATCTGAAGTCACCTTCTCATTTTACAAATGAGGCCAATAGAAACTAAGTGATTTGCCCAAGGCCATACGTGAAATATGAGTTACAGCCTGAGGTCAAACCAAAGTCCTCTGACCACATATACAGTGTACATTCTACTATACCAGAGGTTCCCAAACTTTCTTGGTTCATGGAGCCCTCAGTGTCTCAGTAATTTTTTCATGACACTCTTAGGCCAAAAGAAATGCCTGTTTCATTTACTAATAGTTAGGTCAAAACAACTTAATATTTATATTCTAATTGCTTAGTAGCTATTTATAAAAAAATACACATAAATTAAAAGAAAAATAACATTTTAGTTTCATTTTTAAATAATCATAATTACTAATAGGATGTGTGTGTAAAGTGGGCACTGTACAGCTTCTCAAACCTTGGAATCAGATTAAACATGATAACCTTATTTCTGGTTCCATTCATTTTTCCATGTACTTAAAAAAATTATCACTAACTGCTAAAAAAAACAGCTTCAAAAAGATATGACATTGCAACAAGTTAGAGAAATTACTGGGGTAGCCAAAAGTACAAGTAAACAAAAACACATCCCAAACCTCTGAGAATATCATATTACTGTGTTTCCCTCAAATATTTAAGATATCCCAAAGAGTCGCTACGAGTTCAATAGAGTACCCTGGGGCTCAGTCACAGTATGGGAACCATGGTATACTGTATCATACTGCCATATTACAGTGACGACATACTGAGTTTGTAGTTCCCTGAAACACATCAAGGTTTGGTGTTTTTTGCCTTTTTCTTTCCAGATGAACTACTATTTGGTCTCACTTTCTGTGAAGTTGATTTTTTTTTATATTCAAGAATAAACCTTTACATTTATTTATATTAAATTTCATCTTATTAAATTCAGCCTACTATTTTAACTTGTCAGAATCTTTTGTGCTTCTCAACTGACATCCAATGTGTTAGCTGTCCCTCCTAATTTCATATCATCCACGAATTTGATAAGCATGCCACCTGTGCCTTTATTTTAACAAAACAATTATTTTTAATTGTACATATACATTTTAAACAGCAGAAATCTGCCTTCTCTCTCTCCCACCCCACACCCCACCACTGAGATGAAAAGAAAAACAAACCCCCTGTTATAAGTATGTATAGTTAAACAAAACAAAATGTCAAGTTGGCAATGTCCAAAAAATGTATGTCACATTCTACACTCATGTTTGCCTTTTTATATTTCTCTTGACTCCCATGTTTGAACTTAAAAGTTTCTATGCAGCTCTGGTCTTTTCATCAGGAATGCTTAGAAATATATATTTTCATTAAATATCCATTTTTTCCTATAGTATTAATACTCAGTTTTGCTGGGTAAATTATTATTGTCTATAAGCTTATATCCTTTGCTTTCTAGAATATCATATTCTAAGTTCTCTGTTCCTTTATCATGGTGCCTGCTAAGTTATGTGTTATCTTGACTGTGGTTCTTCAGTCTTTCTTTCTAGATGGCTGAAGTATTTTTTTTCTTTGCCCTGGAAGCTCTGACTTTTGACCATAATGTTCCTGGGAGTTTGAATTTGGGGTTTCTTTCAGGAGGTGACGAGTAGGTTCTTTCTATTTCTATTTTCCCCTCTGGTTCTAAGACAGCTGGGCAATTTTCTTTTAAGATTTCTTGAAATAGAATGCCTAGGCTTATTTATTTTTTGGTCATGGCATTCAATTAATCTAATAATGCTTTCTTATTCAATCTTTTGCTCCTTTTCATTTTATTGGATTGTTTAATCCATTCACATGAAAAGTTATGAGTTAGATTTATATTTTCCTCCATCTATCTCCAATGCTATTTTTTAAAGTTGTGATTTCCCCCCCTCTTCTGCTGAAAACAGTATTATGTGCCTTTAGTTACTTTGTTGTTGTTCAGGTGTGTCTGAATTTTTGTGACCCTGTGGGCTGTACTGTCCACAGGGTTTCTTGGCAAAGATACTGGAGTGGTTTGTCATTTCCTCTTCCATCAGATTAAGGCAAACAAAGGTTAAATGACTTGCCCAGGGCCACATAGCTAGCAAGTATCTGAGGCTGGATTTGAACCCAGGTGTCACTGACTCCAGTCCCAGTCCTATCCACTGAGCCATCCAGCTGCATCTTCAGTTACTTTAATCTTTTTTTTTTTTAAGGTGGCTCTGTTCCCACTGGCTCTCTTCCCTGCACACCTGGTGCCCTCCTCTTGCTTTTAGGGTTTTGTTTATTAGTTCCTTTGTCTCTCCAGCTTTCATCCGGTTATATAATTCTCACCCCACCCCATACACACATTTTCCCTCTCAGCCAAGTAGATTTCCTTTTCCTCTACTCCACTTCAACTAGTCCTATTCATTTTTTGTTTCAATTTTTTTGTTGTTCCGCTTTCCAAAAAAAGAATTTTTCTCACTCTTGGTTATCCATCCTCTCTTTCTGTCTGCCTTAGACATTCATTCTCCAATTGATATAATTATCTGGTCTTTCTTTTCTGCGTATTCCTAACATAATCAAAGCTTTCAAGCTTTCCCCTCCAGGTAGATTCTGCTATTGTCTTTTAGGAGTTTCCCCACGGATTCCCCTTTTCCATTGTGCCTCACTCCCAGAACAATGTTAATAATTGCAGGTGTCAGAGAGAATATTGCCCCACAGTAAAGATCCTTCCCCATCATGTCCCAGATTATGCATTTTACCACTGATCTATACCCTCCCCTGGTTATCTTCTGCCCCATCTCCCCACCATTTGCCTCAAAATTTTCTCTATAGGTCCATGCTCTCTCATTCCCTTGGGTACCAGTTGCCACCAGGGGTTCCAGCTCCACCCTCCTGATAGAAGACAAGGAGACTTCTCAAGCTCCAAATCCCACAGGCCACATCCAGTGTGAGGTCCCCATCTCCCTCCATAGACTCTCCATCCATCTCTCTTGCCCCATAGGAATATTCATCATTACAACCCCCTTTCACCACCAAAGTAAGACCTCCTTCCTTTCCCTCCTTTTTCAGTCTTTCCCCACTCCTCTTTCTCCACTCCCCTTTAGTCTCTTCACTTTTTGAGACCAGAGAGGTTATTCTGTGTTTTTGCTAGCCCTTGGTTGAATCCGGGCACATCACACGCTCCTCCCCGATCTCCTTCCCCTCTTTCATGTACCTTTCATGTACCTGTAATGGAGCCCTGCAAAAACAAACAACAAAACATTGATTCCCCTATAGGCAGGATATTGCTAGGTTCTGCCCATAATGTCCCGTGTTTGCCTCTTCACTCTTACCTTTACCAGATTTTTGCCTCGACCTATGTCTGCTTGTGTACATTTAGAAATGTCTCTTACTGGTCTCTCTGTTGTCACTCTGTTGATGCTGCTGTCCTTGTCTGTTGCAATTATGCACTCCTTCTGCATTTCTGTTATTTGGGGTGTTTGAGAATGAAATAATCTCTTCAGTTCTGGTTTTCTCTCTGAGACTCTGTATTACTGAACTTCTATCATTTTTTATGTGTGGTATTGACCCCCAAAACTTTAAGAAAGAGACAAATGGATTAGGGCATGTCTTTATTTATCTCAAGCGGGCTTGACATGCATTTCAGGGGGGGCAGTACAGAACTGGCTCGATTTGGGATTTGGGGATACAAGGTTATATGCCCTTAGAAGAGTAGGTGTTCCCAATCAACTCTTATTGGTCAACACACGGGGAGGTGGGTTATAGTAAAATGAGGTCTTGAGTATGTGACTTAGGTCACTTAATCCTGGTACAATACCTTTTCAACAGGGGCTGACATCATCAGGACAGAGGAAATAACCCGTTTTATCTGACCACCCTCCAACCAGACCCCTCTCAACCCTGGGCTATCTAGGCAGAAGAATCTGTCTCTAACCAAACCAAGCAGATTAAATCAATTCAGGACTGGGTTGGAGTTTGACCAGGATAAGACTCAAGGCAATCTTATTATCAGTAATGTCCTTCTGAAGAACTTTTCAGAAGGGGGCTGGCTGGGGGTGAAGCTCTGAGAATTGATTTTCACAATGGTTCAAGCTCAGATTTTCAGGGTAGGTCACTCTGGGCTGCATTCTGAGCTCCATTGCTGTGCAAAACACATCATTACATTCCCTCCTGTTTTCTAGGGGGTATATAACAGTCTTATTTTATTTAAATGTCCCTTCCCTTGTATTTGAAGGTCTTTCTCCTGATGGATCACAGAACTTGTTTCTAAATTGAACTGTTAAATTTAACCACTATATATGTCTTGGAGCTTGCAATCTTGTTTTGTGTGTGTGTGTGTGTGTGTGTGTGTGTGTGTTTCTTTTCTGGAGACCATCTATGAATTCTTTCAATTGGAATTTCATTTTCTGTGTTCAGAAGTTCTAGGCAATTCTCTTCTGTTATTTCCTTTGTTATGGTATTAAGATTTTTTTTTGTCCTATTGTGTTCTTCTGGGAGACCTGTCATCTGTTTCTATGCATTCTGTCTTTGAAATCAGTATGTCTTGCTTGCATATTGACCATATTTACTTTTAATGTTATTGTTTTTTTCTTCTCTTCTTCTAGATTATTTTTCACTTCTGTGTATTTGTATTCCAAACTATTGTTCTCTCTTTTGCGTCTTTGATGAGGATTGCCATTGTAGATTCTAGTTTTTCTCTTCTGCCCATTATTTTTGCTGTTTTAACTATAAATTCTGCTCTCATAATTCTCATTTCTTTTTTGAATCACTGAGGGACAGTGTGTTGTAGTTCCATGATCTCAAATTCAACAGGGCTCTCTGTCTCATCAAGTGTTGTGTCATTTTCCTTTGTTTTGCAGTATTTACTCAGATCCCTGAACTTGTTTGCTAGATCTAGAAGCCATATTTCCTTCTGTTACAGTTTTTTTTTTATTGTTGCTTTGTCTGCGTTAGAAAAATCTGAAAGAAAAATCTACTACAGGAATGAGTGAAGGAAAGCCTTTATTATGCTTCTTGTGAGAGAAGCAGGCACAATGCATTTTAGTAGTATGTGGGCACTGGTTCAGTGGTACAATCCTTTTTCAACAGTTAGTAAGATCTGTAATCCACCCACCAGGGCTGCGATTGGTCTAGTTCATCTGAATTACATTATTCCTGGACAGCCCCTCACATGTTCTTCCCTGTTCTATTAACTCCACCTACTTCATGGGTCCCATGATAAACAATGGCGTCTATCTCTGCCCTCGGGTGTGTCAGTTAATATTTAATAAGCTTATTAAGCAAGCGTAGCGGAGAAAAGCCTTTGCCCTGTCAAGGCCCCGTTCTTGAACCCTACAGGTTGTAACTGGTTTAGCCTCCAGGGCTCTTTCTTAAGGAACTAGTTATTTGGAGAATGTTTGGGGCACTTTCCGATTGGTTGAGGGTCTATCCACAAGATCTTGGAAGTCCTCAGAATCCCCTTGTTCTGTGGTGGAAGCCTAACTCCTTAATCCTTTCTTACAGTCTGCTTTGAGTTTTATTCTTCCTGAATTCCTGGGTAATTTCAGTCTTTCTCCCTCCCCTGCCTTCCCCTTTCAATCACTTTCTGATTCCCCACTGATTGTGGTTTCCTTGGGATCTGGACCTCAAAGTGTCTCTCAGCCTCCTTTCATATCGGGCAATTCGTAATTCACCAGATGGCTGCCCCAAATAACTTTTAGGTGGCCAGAGCTGGTCCCAACTGGATGCTGTGCTCTGTCTTTCAGGCTTTAGTGGATTGCTACGCGCACCCCTGCCCCAACTCACACACAATGTTCTGTCCTGGTACCCTGTATCTCTCTCCCCCTGTTCCTTACTTCTCTGGCCTGGCACTAGCAGTTTGGAAATTTATAGCACTGGTGCTACAGGGTACTATCCCAGGAGGCTTTTGCTCCTGAGGGACTTTGGTTACCTGGCTGCCTGTGGAGGCTAAGGAAGTTTTCTGCAGACTGGTGCCAGGGTCCTCGTGACACTAGAAAGAGAGAAGAGCAGTCAGGGTATGGGGATGGGTTTTGTCGTAAGCCTGTGTTGTATTTTGGTTCTGATAGTACATTCTTGCCGTGGGGTGGAGGAGGAGTGCTGAGTGAGTTTAGGATCAATGCTTTATTTCATGGGTTCTTGGAATTTTTTTTAACCTTAATCTAGAATTCTGGGTGTCCCAGACAATGGAGACAGCTGAAGTTACTTTATCTTTGGTGCATAATTTCTGTCTTGGAGAGATTTGAGATGTTTTGGGGATCAGAGAAAATGTCTAGTCCTCCATCTTGTTGTGCACATGACCTAGAAGTCCTCACTCTAATGATTCTTAATTTTTCTCCTCAATCTATTTTCTATATCAGTTGCTTTTGATATGAAATATCTTACATTTTCTCTTTTTTTCCCCCATTCTTTTAATTTTGTTTAAATATTTCTTGTTGTCTCATGGAATCCTTGGCTTTTATTTGGTCCATTCCAGTTTTCAGGAAGGTTGTTGTTTCAGGAAGTTTTATACTTCTTGTGCCAAGCTATTAACTCCTTTCCAATTTTTTCTTCCATAGCTCTCATTCCTTTCTCTTTTTATTTCTTATACTCTCATTTATAAAAACATTTTAAACTCTTTTGAAGCAAGACTCTTGCTTTATCTCTTCTAAGAAGTATAATTGAATTTATGTCCAAGCTGTGTTTTTCCTTGAAGTTTCACTTGTATATTCTGGAGTTATCTTCTTTTGGATTTGTGTCTTGAGAATCAACATAAGAGCTTTTTATGGTGGAGCTCTTTTTTTGGTTGCTCATTCTTCCAGTGGTCCTTCCTGACTTCAGACTTGATGTGGAGGGAAGGTCTGGGCTGGTCCTGTTGCTGCTTTTTTGGAGGTATTAAATGTATTATTTGAGGATTTAAGTAATAGGAATTGGAAGAAGTAAAAAATAAAACTCAGGAATAAGAATTGGAAGAAATAAAAAATAAAAGTCATTTGTTCTTCTGCTTTGCCCTGGCAACATAGGAATTTTGGGATAGGACAGATTCTTCCTTATCACACATTTCTCTTTCTACTAGATAGTCCTGGAGGCACAACCTTCTTCTGGTCTATGCCCTACTACTGTGTCCTTTGATTTATGCCTTCGCATTAAAGGCTTGAATTTTTCCTGAGACATTTATGTGCTAACAACCTGCAATAATTTTTTCATTGCAATAATAACTGGTTTTTTAGCATAGTACAGAGTGATGAAAACCTCAGTTCATGTGAGCCTCTCCCTCTCTTTCCCTCTCTTCCCTTCCTTTCCCTTCTCTTAAAGGAGGAAATAAAAAAGTTTTAATAATAAACATCACCTTAGATGTCTCTCACAATTGGTTTACACCCCCCCCCGCCAAAGGTGGGAATCCAATAATTCTGTACAGAAGTCTAATCTTCTGACCTAATTTTGTTTTGTGTAAATCAGGCTTGTGGTTGGCACCCTCTATTTGCCCTTGCCCTGCATGTAAATAACATCTAGACATGCATCACAAAGCAGTTATGGTTGATCATAGATTTTAAATCTAGGGAAAATCTTTTCAAAGACAAATTAAATAAGTAGTCATAAACAGATTTCAAAAAACCAAGAAAATCAATAATAAATGCTTATAGTCTACAGGTGGGAAGAGGAAGGAACCCTGGATTTATTAAGTACCTACTAGGTTCCAAGCATTGTGCTAAGAGCTTTGAAAATATTGTCTCATTTGACCCACACAACGCTGTGAAATAAGTGTTATATTTTCTCCCATTTTACAGTTGAGGAAAGTGAGGCAGACAGAGATCAAGTGACTTGCTCAGGGTCACACAGTGAGCAAGTAAGGCATTTTTTGAAATATATTTTTATTTACTTCATTAAATATTTTCTGATTATGTGTAAAAAAATTAACATTAGTTTTGTTTGTTTAAAATAGTATTTTATTTTTTACAACTACATGTAAGGACAATTTCCAACATTCATTTTTTGAAAGATTTTGAGTTCCAAACTTTTCTCCCTCCCTCCCTAAACACCCTCCCCAAAACAGCAAGCAATTTGATATCAGTTATACATTGTTGAACCCCAATAAATTACAGTCTGTTCTAAGAAAGAGAGAAACAAAATTAGGGTTCAAAATTAGCCAGTTCAGAACTGGCTTAATTTAGGATTTGGGGGTACAGGGTTATAAGCCCTTAGAAGAATAGGTGTTCCCAAGGGGTACCAATCAACTCTGGTCAAAACACTGGGAAGTGGGCTATATTAAAATGAGGTCTTGAGTAGTGACATAGGTCACTTAATCCTGACCTGTTCTATCAGACCACTCCCAGTCTTTGGGCTATCTAGGCAGAAGAATCTGTCTCCACCCGAACCTGAATAGGATAAAATCAATTCAGGTCTGGGTTGGAGTTTGACCAGGATAAGAAGATTCAATGTAGTCTCATTATCAGTAATGTCCTTCTGAAGAACTTTGGGCAGAAGGCTGGGGGGCTGGGAGCTCTGAGTTTCCAAGACACAGATTACCAAGAGAAACAATTTTTCACATTCCCACATCGATTTGAATGAGAGTCGTAGCCTTCTTAATGAATCATTAACTGATATGGTCAATACTTCATCAAGGGGTTTGGGGACTTATGATGGGTAACAATATGGGGGAGGGAGAAATTGATCAACACATTGACAAATCAAAGGAAAGGGTAAAATTTCCATTCAAGGCTCAGAAGTCCCATTCCACATAGCCCTCTGGTACTCAGACACCATGGGATGAAATCCTCTGTTAGAAGTGCTGTTCAAGCAGCCTATTAGACTGTCTTCTTTAAGAGTCCTTGTTGTCTTAATCCTTATGTCTCTATTATTATAAGATCAAAATTGGAACCTTGGCCAATTGTCATGTTTAAGAGACTCAAATTAAAAAAAGAAAAAAGAAAAATTAGAACCCAGTTTTTGTACTTCACATTATTCAAAACCCAGTTTTTATATTTCACATTATTCATTATTCATTCCCCCATCAGGAGGATGAGATTCCACTAAGGAATTAATAACAGAATACTTTTATAAAAAAGATAGACTTCAATACATACATAATACATTGAGTGATCAATTTCATTTTATTTTAATTCAATTTTTTTTGTGAGGCAATTGGGGTTAAGTGACTTGCTCAGGGTCATGCAGCTAATAAGTGTTAAGTGTCTGAGGCTGGATTTGAACTCAGATTTTCCTGACTCCAAGACTGCAACTCCATCCACTGCGCCACCTAGCTGCCCCTGAGTGATCAATTTTAAAATAGTACATATCAAGTAATAAAATAGTTTCAACTTCTGGTCATGTACAAATAAATACCCTTAATTAAAGTGGTTGCTTCCTTTAAGGTATTTACAAGATAGACCACAAGCCATTCTTCTTTTAACATTAACTAATTGTAACAAAACCGAGAGAGGTATGATATTAACTGAGTAACAAGATAATATCCTGGTTTCACAAGTCCTTGACCAAATCATCCCCAAACCATTATGAGGAATTAAAGGACCCTAACTTATACAGGAATATATACTAGTAACAGATGTCAAGTCTAAATACTTAATTCTAAGCTTCTCAGCCAAATAGCTCAATCTTATATTTGCGTCTTATTATAATAACCTCAGATGTTCCAGCATCAATCTATTATTTAATATTGTGCTTATAAAACTTTTTGATTACATAAAATTGCCTTAAAAGAATAGGGACATAACTACAGTAAGGGAACAACGTTCCGTGACTTCATGTAAATTGCAGGCAGAAGTTATGAAAGACAGCCAAGTGCATTGATCCAGGCTTAATGTCAGCCAGGTAGGATATTCATATTGGGAAATTGAGTCAAGAGGATCCTACCTCAGCTCATGTGGAAGTCGTTCTCATGAGAACACCCTCTGTAGAATATAGACACCTACAGGGTTGCTGGCATCAGGAATCAGTAGCTCAGTAACATTCCTTGAAAGCCATACCTGGAGTCAGACTCAGTATAACAGTCACTTAACAGTCCCATAAGGCTTTAAATAGCAAGTTCCAATAATCAGAACCTTAAGGAGCATGTATACATCCCTACACACGTACTAGTTCCTCATTAAATAACAACATGAGTAAAATCAAATTTCCATTAAGATCGTAAGTTACTACTCTAATAGATCTGCATCTCTGTTCCTCAAGCTTATTTATCCTTCTCTAACCATACTTAATCTGAAAGAATGAAACACTTCAGGAATTGAATCTTATGCATGTAATAAATTCAAACACTAATTTTGACCCTTGCTAGGCCATGGAATGAATTCAGATCAAAACAGCAAGATCCTTCCCACTTACAACTCATTACAGTAATTGCTTTAGTATAAATCACCAGCCTTAGACCTCTGATGCTGCTCCCATTGAGTTGCTGACTCTGACTCTGCTTCTCAGAAAGCATCCATTTAAGGCCCGTCCGACGACACAACAAACCTAGGAACAAAACTCAAAGTTCACAGTAAATTTGGTCATAATTGTCATTGATATCAAATTATTACTGCAACAAATTAGCTTGCAAATGGAAATTCAAAAAAATCACACAAAAGATTTTGCAAAACATTTCTTTATAAAAGTGTTTCTCTTTCTTGAAAACAGCTTACAATTTATCCTGTTACTATAACAAACTAAATTAATTACAAGATTTTACAAGGTCCTTTCTTTGCATAATTACCAAATTCCCTTTCAAAAAATACTTTTATAAATATTTGATTTAAGCAATAACTCCAAATAGCTTAGTTAACAATCTTAATTTTCATAAATGAGAACCAAATAATTTCAGCTGAAACTTCCTTTAAATGTAGACAAAACTTAGAAGCTTATGACTTCTTAGATTTCTGTACTTCAAAATATTATAACACATGGTCAAATAGAATGACCTAACAATTCCTAACCCATTCATTTTTCTTTTTCTCTGACAGTATAATTCTAATCTAACAGAGAAACTGCTTTTCTAACAACATAGGTGATGCAATTGTTACCAAATTGCACATTATAAGGAATTTTAGAAATGTAGCAATACCATAAATAATTATCATATTTAAACTTGAAACAAAGCCAATTAATTGCCAATTAGGTGACCTTGATTTACGTAATTACATTTAAAAAGTTAACATTCAGATAGCATTTGTCCTACACAAAGCAGTATGCCAAGCACTTTATGATCATGTGATCCTCACAACATCCCTGGGAAGTGAGTTCCACTATTATCCCTTTACAAAATGGCAAACTGGGGGTAAACAGAACTTTCTCAGGGCCATAAGTTAATAAATTGCCAAATAACAATATCTTTTTGTGCTTAATCCTGATAGGAAGAGCACTCTCAGGTTATTCCTTCAGGACAGATTTTTGACTTAAATCAAATCTAATCTGGATTTATAATTGCTAATGATTAACATTTTAATTTTTTTTGAAGTCCAATACTTTTGAAATATTATCCATAAATTCATACATTCCCTTAAAAAGACACATGGTCTAGGAAATGCATATTAAGTTTTACAGTTTGAAATCACCTGTTATCATCAGGTTAGCTAAAGAGTTGGCCCAGGCAAAGAGACCTAAGGAATTTGAATTAATGCTGACAGGATGTGCTCAGCCTCCCCAGGCAGGAACCTCTATAGCCTCCAAAAAATAATTGAACAATACAAGGAAACATCTCAAAATTTTATATAATAATCTCAAATCACAATAACTGATACCTTTACCATAGCTAATATTTATGTAATGTTAGATTTAATAAGGCCTTCCCACAGATTTATCCTGAAAGGCAGGAAGAGATAATTCCTTCTAACCCTCTATAATTTTATCTATCAGTTTTCAAATAAAGCTATGGAGAGACGGAGCCAAGATGGTGGAGTAAAAGCAGTGACTTGCTTGAGCTCTTCCCCAGATCCCTCCATATACCTATAAAAAATGGCTCTAAACAATTTCTAAAGCATCAGAACCCACAAAGAGACAAAGTGAAACAAATTTCCAGCCCAAGACAACCTGGATGGTTGGTCAGAAAGGTATATCTCGCCGGGCTGGGAGAGGAACGCATGTGGTGTGGGCACGCAGGCACAGAGAACCTGGAGCAGGCCTCAGAGGACTGAATCACAGGCAGTTGTGGTGGTTTCCAGACTTCTCAACGCCAAAGACGACTTAGAAGGTCAGTGGGAAAAGTCTGTTTCTGTGGTGAGAGAGAAGCTAGGTCTCAGCCCCATTCCTCGAGCTCAGCCCCAGAGCAGCGGCTGCCTCCTGAGCTTCCAACCCACAGGCTGAGGGGAAATCCAGTGGCTTATCAGAGGGGGATTGCAGGGATCTCTCTGCTGGTGCAGGATTCTCTTGCTTTGCCCATGCTTGGATCTAGATCACAGTTCTGGGTGGTGGTCCTGGGGCGAGAAGGAGTGCTAGCGTGGTGGAGCTTGTAGTGGCTATGGAGAGAAAATCCTCCTCACAGCTCCAAGAAAAGAGTGCTTGTGATCACTCATAGAGCAGAGCACAGGCCAGGAAAGGAGTAATACTAAAATTCCTTATTATATTATATTATATAATATAATTATATAATATTATATAATATAATATATTATATTATATTATATTTATGGTATAGCAATACCATAAATAATTATCATATATTTAAACATGAAACAAAACCAATTAATTGCCAATTTATTTGATCATAACCTTTGGAAGAACTGAAAATTTACAGGTCCCTAGAAGTATCTCTGAAAACAGCTGCACAAAACCCCTGAAGCTTGGCCACAGTACATTCTCCACATTGGAAACAGACCCCTACCCTACCAAAGTGTTTATAACTCAAGTAATTGGCCAGGATCATGAGCAAGCAGTGCAAAAAGAGTCAGACTCTATTATCTTACTTTGGTGACAAAGAAGATCAAAACATACAACCAGAAGAAGACAATGAAGCCAGAGCTCCTACATCCAAAGCCTCCAAGAAAAATATGAATTGGTCCCAGGCCATGGAAGAGCTCAAAAAGGATTTTGAGAAGGAAGTAAGAGAAGTAGAGGAAAAACTGAGAGTTTTTAAAGGAGACCAAAAAAAAATACTAAAGAAAATAACGCCTTAAAAAGTAACCTAATTCAAATGGCAAAAGAGATCCAAAAAGCCAATGAGGAGAAGAATGCCCTAAAAAGCAAAATTGGCCAAATGGAAAAGGAAGTCCAAAAGCTTACTGAAGAAAATACTTCCTTAAAAATTAGAATGGAGCAATTGGAAGCTAGTAACCATATGAGAAATCAAGGCATTGTAAAACTAATCCAAAAGAATGAAAAAATAGAAGAGAATGTGAAATACCTCATTGGAAAAACAACTGACCTGGAAAATAGATCCAGGAGAGAGAACTTAAAAATTATTGGACTATCTGAAAGGCATGATCAAAAAAAGAGCCTAGACATCATCTTTCAAGAAATTATCAAGGAAAACTGCCCTGGTGTTTTAGAACCAGAGGGCAAAATAGAAATCAAAAGAATCCACCGATCTCCTCTTTGAAAGAGATCCCCAAAGGAAAACTGCTAGGAATATTGTAGCCAAATTCCAGAATTCCCAGGTCAAGGAGAAAATATTGCAGGCATCCAGAAAGAAACAATTTAAGTATTGTGAAAACACAATCAGGATAACACAACACATGGAGCATGATATTCCGGAAGGCAAAAGAGATAGGGTTACAACCAAGAATCACTTACCCAGCAAGACTGAGTATAATCCTTCATGGTAAAAAATGGTCATTTAGTGAAATAGAGGACTTGCAAGCATTCCTGAGGAAAAGACCAGAGCTGAATAGAAAATTTGACTTTCAAATACAAGACTCAAATAAAGCCACAAAATTTTCATTTTTATTCTTTCTACTTATAACAAAATAGGACTTCCTTGCGCCCTCTCATGATCTGAAGCTGGCACTAAGCACCCAGAACAACTACCCAAGGATGGGGGCATGGCTGAGAGCACATGGGCTTCCTGCTGCCCTTCTCCATCTGTCTCCAAACAGTTTTTTTCCTACCCTTCTTTTTTTGCTCAAACCTTTATTTCTCTTTCCTAATCTTTCAACCTGTTACTCAGACTACTTTCACTTTCCTTTACATGCCAAATTAAAATTATACTTGACTAAATTTGTCCTGCTTGTCTTCACCTTTTAGAATCTGGAGGGAGTTTATGCCTAACAAGTTACAAATCACAAACAGCTTTTATAATGTTAATGCTTAAAAGACAGAAAAACCCTTATTTTTGTAGTTTTAAACACATTGCCCTGATATCAGATACATTGGTGGGAGAGTGCAAAAACAGTTCTCTAGATTTAATTTAAACATAAAGTACAAACTTTAGCTTTGGGTTCTAATTAAACCTAAGTTCTAACCCTCAGCTTTTCTCTCTTTCAGCCCTTGCTATCTTGGGCTGTATGCTGTAGATCCGTATCAGTAAAAAAAACGTTGCCTATTGCTCTGATTTCACCTTTCACTAACTTCTGGGAAAGTCTCACCCTGCTTTTTAAAAATTCCATTACTCATCATATAACTTTATTCTGGTATCTCATCTTGGCCAGTGTTGGGACCATTCCCCCCCCCCCCCCAAAAAAAGACTCTTAATCTTCCACTGAAAGCTTAAGGTGGAAGTTCTTTCTCAATGTTCTCTGTCTAATTATAGACCTTAGAAGTTCCTTAGAAGTTTTTCCGGCTGCATTTTAAATCTTTCACCACAAACACAAAATATTTTATAAACATACACAGAGACAGAAACAGCTTGACAAGAAAAAGTGTGCATAAATCTAATTTTCTTGTTGGCTTTTTAGGCTGTTTGTTTTTAAGATAAACCAATTTAGAATTCGAATTAGGCTGGTCAAAATTCAGCACATGATAAGTTACTCTGAGTTATCCTTTAGTTCCACATCCTTCTAAAAGCAACCAATTCAGATTATAATACAATTTATAGCCAAATTCCAGAGGATATCCCTTCAGAGGAGACCTGTCTTGAGGCCTCTGATCCCGGAGCCACCTGGAGAGAAAAAAAAGGGCTGTGATAAATAAGCAGAGTCCATTAGGTAAGGAGCAGGGATTTTGAGGATAAGACTTACCCACCCTTCAGGGTGGGGACTTCAGGACAAAGTCCTGTGGGTGCCCAGTACCAGCACTGTTGGAGTGAAAATTCCCCTCCCCCCCATTCCAGTCCAAATCCAAATCGCTTGGCACCATTTAATGCTAAACTCCAATAAATTACAGAGTGTATTCTAAGAAAGAGACAAAAGAAATTAAGTTAAGTGTGTCCGTGGTTTAATTTCTCTTAATCTGTTGTGATGTGCATTGCATGGGAGTTCAGTCCAAAACTGGGCCTCCCTAAGGGAGCTTGTTCAGAACCGGCTCAATTTGGGATTTGGGGGTACACGGTTATATGCCCTTTGAACACTGGGTATTCCCAAGGGGTGCCAATCAACTCTGATTGGTCAGAACACTGGGAAGCAGCCTATATTAAAATGAGGTTTGAGTACATGACTTACGTCACTTAATCCTGACCTGTTCTACCAGACCACCCCTAGTCTTTGGGCTACTGAGGTAGAAGAATATGCCTCCACTCAAACCTGAGTAGGATAAAATCAATTCAGGCCTGGGTTGGAGTTTGACCAGGATGAGAAGATTCAATGCAATCTCATTGTCAGGAATGTCCTTCTGAAGAACTTTGGGCAGAAGGCTGGGGGGCTGGGAGTTCTGAGTCTCCAAGAGACAGATTACCAAGAAAAATCATTTTTCACAACATTAACATAAATTTTTAAAAATTTTCTCCCTCTCTTCCATGCCTACATCCCTTTGAGAAGGCAAGCAATATGATATTGATTATATATGTGAAATCATGCGAAACATATTTCTCTATTAGCTATGTTGCAAAAGAAACTGCACACAAAAAACCCCCAAGAAAAATGAAGAACTTTTAAAAAGCATGCTTTAATCTGCACTGAGTTCATCAGTTCTATCTCTGAAGGTGGATAACATTTTTTCATCATGAGTCCTTTGGAATTGTCTTGGATCATTGTCTTGATCAGAGTAGCTAAGTCTTTCACAATTCACATCCTTACAAAATTGCTGTTACTAAGTACAGTATTCTGGTTCTGCTAAGTAAGGCACTTTTTAACTTGGGTCTTCCTGACTGCAGGTCCCCTATCCATTGCTCTACCTGGCTACTTACTGGGTCATGTAAAGATAAGTAGACAGTTCAGTTACTTACCAGGTAGGGATTTGACTAGATGGGAGTAGCTTGGCTACCCATGCGGACATTATAATTTTAATCTCCATTCATGCACTTTTCATGTCTCACTTGTTGGCTTGCTCCATTATACATTCTATTCCTGTCTCTCTCCAAAACTGAAAGCAGAAACGCCTTAGTGGCTCTGGCTCACTGCCCTCCCAACTGCTCAGTCTGTGAAAGTAGTCATTCCCTTAGGGCAGAAAAACAAACAAAAACTGTCTCTTTGGGACTACAAATCCCAGAATTCATAATTCACTTTCATGACTTTTTCCAGCCTCTCCCAGGGCAGAGAGAAAACAACCTGACCCTTTAAGACACACGCCCTTTCCTATTCATTGCACAAAATCCAATTCTGACCCTACCCCTGACTGGTGGGGAAACCTGTTTACACACTGATTTATTTGTCAATTTTTTTAAACAGTAACAGATAGTTTTGATAATTATCACTTTATAATTTAATTTGAGATCTGAGAGTACAAGTCCTTCTTGCTTTTTTTCTTTTTTATAATGTCCCTTGATATTCTTAAGCAAGGAAAAATACTTTTTTTTAAAAAAACAAAAATGGGAATAATATTTTATCAAGATTATTTTCCTGTCTGTTGATATAAACATATTGTTTTTTGTTTTTATTGTTAATGAGTATTATGCTAAGTGTTTTCCTAACATTGGACCATTCTTGTATTTCCGATTTAAATTCCTCTTGATCACAAAGAATAGTTCTTCCTGTATTGCTGCATTCAGTTTGCCAATATTTTATTTAATATGTTTGCATTAGTACTAATTTGTTAGTGGTCTATAGTTCTCTTTTTCTACCTTATCTTTCCTTTTCTTTGGAGCATGAGAATCATATTTGTCTCACAAAAAGAATTAAGTAAAGCATCATCCTTTTAAAGAAAGTCTTAATAGAATTTATAAATTTATAGCTTTAGAGCTAGAAGTACCTTAAAGGTCATAGGGTTCAAGCCCCTCATTTTGTTTTATTTTTTGTAAATAGTATTTTATTTTTTCCAATTTCATGTAATAATACTGTTCAACATTCATTTTTAGAATAAGATTTTGAGTTTCAAATTTTTTCTATCTCCCTCCCCCCCTGCCATCCTTCCCAAAACAACAAGCGATCTGATATAGATTATACATGTGGAATCATGTTAAACATATTTCCACATTAGTCATGCTGTAAAAGAAGAATCAGAACAAAAGGGTAAAAAACACAAGAAAGAAAAAACAACAAAAAGAGTGACAATAGTATGCTTTGATCTGCATTCATACTCCGTAGTTCTTTATCTGGATGTCAACCCCATCATTTTAAATCTAAAACTTGGGTTAAGTGACCTATCCAAGCATCCAGTTAATAAGTCAGCAGCAGGATTTGAATCCATGCTTTCCTGACTCTGAGTCGAGCATCCCTGTGTACTACACCACATTTCATTTGCGAATCTATCTGATCTAGCTAGGTTACTTATGTGACAGTTTGTTCATGGCTTGTTCAATTTCTTTTTCAGATTTTGGTTTATTTAGAAATCTGTCAATTTGAGCATTTTATATTTTATTCTAGGCATTCATGCATTTTTAAATTCTCAGTTTGGTTTATTATTATAATAAAATATTCTTTAATAATTATGCTTATTTCTTCATTCTTCATTGTGATTTCTCTTCTCTCATTTTTTATTTTCCTCTTCTTTTTTGTTAACATAAACTAATAGTTTATAAATTTTATTGGTCTTTTAAAAAGCCTAGCTCCTTGTTTTGTTTATCCAGCTGGTTTTTTTCTTCTTAATTCTGTTAACTTCTTTAATCTTAATACTTTTTGTCTTATGCTTATTTTGGGTATATTCATGCTGATTTTTCCCTTTTTTAAAAACAATTGCAAATTCAGCTTATTAGTCTTCTCTTTTGTTAATATAAACATTCAGGGAAATAAATTTTTCTCTGAGAAATGCTTGAGTTTGAAAACCATAAATGTTGGTATGTTGTTTATTATTTCAATTATATTTAATATAATTTTAATTGTTTTTTACCAAATTATTCTTAATTAAATTATTTTTAGTCTCCATTTAGGCCATTATCTTTTGATCAAATATCTTTTATTGATTACTATTCTAACTGATGTTCTTTAAAAGTAGTGTTCTCAATTCTTGGAATTAATGTTCTTTAAGCTCATGAACATTTGAATAAATAGCAAATTCTCTAATAAACCAGTTCAGTTCCCATCAAGTCTCATTGTCCCAAACTTCAGAGGTTTTATGCAGCTGTTTTCAGAGATACTTTGAGGGACATGGGCATCAAATAATTGATTAGACGGAGATTACAGGGATCTCTTTGCTGGCACTGAGGCAGGATTCTGTTGCTTTGCCCATACTTGGATGTGGGTCGCAGTCCTGGGTGGTGGTCCTGGGGTGAGGAGGAGCACTGGCATAGCAGAACTTATGGCAACAGTGGAGAGAAAACCCTTCTCACAGTTCCAGGGCAGAAAAGAGTGTTTGTGGTCACTCACAGACCTGAGCACAGGCCAGGAAAGAAGTAAACACCTCTCCTTAGATCATACCACTTTGGAAGAACTGGAAACTTACAGATCCCTCAAAGTATCTCTGAAAACAGCTACATAAAACCCCTGAAGTTTGGGACAATGCACCCTCTACACTGGAAGCAGAGCCCTACCTTAACAAAGAGTTTAAAAATCAAGTAACTGACTGGGAAAATGAGCAAACAATGGAAAGAAACTCAGACTATAGAATCTTACTTTGGTGACAAGGAAGATCAAAACATATAATCAGAAGAAGACAACAAAGTCAAAGCTCTTACATCCAAAGGCTCCAAAAAAATATGAATTAGTCTCAGGCCATGGAAGAGCTCAGAAAGCATTTTGAAAATCAAGTAAGAGAAGTAGAGGAAAAGTTGGGAAGAGAAATGAGAATGATGCAAGAAAATCATGAAAAATGAGTTAACAGCTTGCTAAAGGAGACCCAAAAAAATACTGAAAAAAATAACACAAAATAGACTAAGCCAAATGGTAAAAGAGGTTAAAAAAGCCAATGAGAAGAAAAATGCTTTAAAAAGCAGAACTAGCCAAATGGAAAAGAAGGTCCAAAAGCTCACTGAAGAAAATAATTCCTTGGGGCAGCTAGGTGGCTTAGTGGATAGAGCACTGGCCCTGAAGTCAGGAGGATCTGAGTTCAAATCCGGCCTCAGACCAAACACTTCACACTTACTAGCTGTGTGATCCTGGGCAAGTCACTTAACCCCAATTGCCTAAAAATCAATAAATAAAATAAAAATAAGAAAATAATTCCTTAAAAATTAGAATGGAGCAAATGGAAGCTAATGACTCTATGAGAAATCAAGAAATTATAAAACAAAGCCAAAAGAATGAAAAAATAGAAGACAATGTAAAATATCTCATTGGAAAAACAACTGACCTGGAAAATAGAACCAGGAGAGATAATTTAAAAATTATTGGACTACCTGAAAGCCATGATCAAAAAAAGAGCAGAGACATCATCTTTCAAGAAATTAGCAAGGGAAACTGCCCTGATATTCTAGAACCAGGGGGGTAAAATAGAAATTGAAAGAATCTACCAGTTACCTTCTAAAAGAAATCCCAAAAGGAAGACTCCCAAGAATATTATAGCCAAATTCCAGAGTTCCCAGGTCAAGGAGAAAATATTGCAAGCAGCCAGAAAGAAACAATTCAAGTATTGTGAAAACACAATCAGGATAACAGAAGATCTAGAAGCTTCTACATCAAGGGATTGGAGGGCTTGGAATATGGTATTCCAGAGGTCAAAGGAGCTAGGGTTAAAACCCAGAATCACCTACCCAGCAAAACTGAGTATAATCAATGAGGGGGGAAAACTGATGTTCAATGATGTAAAGGAATTTAATGCATTTTTGAGAAGCCAGAGCTAAATAGAAAAACTGACTCTCAAATACAAGACTCAAGAGAAGCATAAAAAGGTAAACAGGAAAAGACAAGCCATAAGGGACTTATTAAAGTTGAACTGTTTGTATTCCTACATGGAAAGATGATATTTGTAACTCATGAGGCCTTTCTCATTATTAGGGTAGTTGGAGGGAATATATATATATATATATATATATTTTTTTTTTTTTCCATATATATATGTACAGAGGGCACAGGGTGAATTGAATATGAAGGGAGAATATCTAAAAAATAAAATTAAAGGGTGAGAGAGGAGTGTTACTGGGAGAAGGAGAAAGGGAGATGTAGAATGGGGTATATTATTTTACATAAAAGAGGCAATAAAAAGCTTTTACAGTGGAGGGGGAGAAAGGAGAGGTGAGAGGGAATGAGTGAACCTTACTCTTATCAGATTTGGCTTAAGGAGGGAATAACATACCCACTCAATTGGGTATAGAAATCTATCTTACCCTACAGGAAAGTAGGGGGGACGAGATAAGAGAGGGGGAGAGATGACAGAAGGAAGGGCAGATTGGGGGAGGGGGGGTAATTAGAAGCAAACACTTTTGAGGAGGGACAGAGTCCAAGAAGAGAATAGAATAAATGGGGGTGAGGGTGGGATAGGATGGAGGGAAATACAGTCAGTCTTTCACAACATGACTATTATGGAAGTGTTTTGCATGACTACACATGTATAACCTATATCGAATCTCAATGAATGTGGGTGGAGAGGGAGGAAGGGAGGGAATTTGGAACTCAAAAGTTTTTAAAACGAAAAAATTGTTTTTTACATGCAACTGCGAAAAAAGATATACAGGCAATGGGGTATGGAAATCTCTCTTACTCTACAGGAAAATAGAAGGGGAAGGGGATAAGAGAATGGGGGGTGGTGATAGAAGGGAGGGCAGATTGGGCAAAGGGGTAACCAGAATGCATGACATCATGGGGAGTGGGGAGGAGAGAGATTGGGAGAAAATTTGGAACTCAGAATCCTGTGGAAGTGAATGTTGAAAACCAAAAATAAATAAAATTTTTAGAAATGTTAAATGTTCATTTATTTTTATATCACTTTTATTTTAAATATATCCTTCCTCATCCAACAAGCTATCTGTTATCACAAAAAATCTTAAAAAGACAAAAAAAGCAAAACAGACTCAACAGAGTCTGACAGTATATACAGCATTGCATAAGCACAGTTCCTTTCCTCTGTAAAGAAGGGAGCAAAATGCACTTTTCAAGGGTAAGCATTGGTCACAATCACCTGGCATTCAATTTTATTTTTTTTCTTTCCATTTACAGTATGATAATTTTGCATATTGTACACTCATTTTGCTTACTTCACTTTGCAGTTCATATTAGTCTTCCCCTGCTTCTCTGAATTCTTTCTATTTTATTATTTCTTACAACATAGTAATATTTCATTTTATTGGTTTATCACAATTTAGCCATTTCCCAATCAAAGGACATCTAATATGCTTAGTTTTCAATTCTTTGCTACTACAAGGATTGCTATGAATATTTTTCTGCTTTTGTATCCTTTGCCTACGTGCCCAAGAGTAGAATCTCTGGGTCAAGGACAATGACATTTTAGTCTCTCTCTTTTTTAAAGCATAGTTATAAATCACTTTCCAGAATGGTTGGATCAATTCACAGCTTTGTCGACAATGTATTAGTATGACCAGATCTTTTTACTAATGCCATAGTTTTCTTCAATTCTTTTAATAAATTTATTTTCCAATTCATTTCTCATTCATTTATAGAACTACTCTTGAAGGTAATCTTGATTTTTCCTTCTGGTAACTTTTTTTTGAGGTCTTGGGGGGTTTGTTTCTGCTCATTTCTATTCTTTATTTTTACCAGAAAGATTATTATTTTTGAGAGGTCTTTGATTAATTTTTTTTTCCTCCTTTACCTTTTTACTTATTTTTGGACATTTTAAAATCTATTTATGGGGGATAGAAAACCTAAGGACTTTTCACTCTGCCATCTTGCTGAAACTGTATGTCTTTTTAAGTAGGACTCAAATTATTAGAAACTCTATTTAATTCATTTTTAGGAGTGTAGACTAAAGGGTCAATTTTTATTATTCATATTTAAGTCTATCATGTAAGATGCCACTATGAATGTTGGGGATATAACAATAAAAATGTACCAACACTTAGGCCTTCCTTTTCCAGAGTGAGGCCAACTACATCTTCCTCCCAGGTTCTACAGTGCATTTGATATCCTAGGGTGATTCTTCTCTAATGCCATTGGCTTGAGCCCCCACTCTTATGTGTTCTCCCCACTGTTAACCACCAGTGATTAACATTCCAGTTTCATTAAATCAATTAATTAACCTATATTAATTAAATAACCTAAATTAAAGGGATATTTGCTATGAAGACATAGAAAAAAATGTTAGAAACATTTCTCTCCAACACCTAGGGCACACTCACTTCAGTCCCTAGACAGAGTGGTTTCAAATTTTTAAAAATTTCTACACTGTGTTCTTCCCACCAAATTTATCTCTAAAAGTGGAATAGCTGCTGGTCCCCCAGGTTATTCCTTTAGGTCTTTCTGCTACTTCATTTTCAGTTCTTTGACACCACAAAAAATACTGCTACTAATATTTTGGTGCATTTTTGTCAATAACCTGCTTGGGGTATATGCCTGGCAGTGGAATCTGTGGTCAAAGATTAAGGATATTTTTTGCTAGGTGATTTATAATTTAGTGGAGAGACAGGACTCTCCATATTTCATATTATAACTTACTGTACTATATTATTTTGTAATAATAATAATAATAATGATAGCTAACATTTATATAGTGCTTTGAGGTTTAAAAGTGCTTTACAAATATTATTTCATTTAATTCTCACAATTATTATTATCTTCATTTTACAGTTGAGGAAAATGAGGCAGACAGATATTAAGTGATTTGCCCAGGGTCACACAACTAGTATTTGTGATGCTGGGTTTGAAATTGAGAGAAATCGTTATTTCTCTTTTATATTAATAAGCAATTAATATCAGTGGGATCCAGGTTTATCCCCTTCTTATTTCCTCATTCAAAGTCCAGTCTTCTCAAGGAGATTTCTAACCTTGCCCAAAGAATTTACTCCACTTAGATCATCTTATCTAGGTCGAATTCTTACCCCATCCAACCAGAAAACCTTACAAAGAGAATCTAGTCTAGGTAAATCCCAGCCCATTGTGTTCTACTGACAGATTTGGGGGTAGGGTTAGGGAGAAATCCCTTTGTCTAGATTGCCCAAGGATGGGGATGGTCTGGGTAGGAGGAATAAAAGTGACACAATCATAGTCACATCTCCCAGGCCCTCATTAGATAGGTCCATTTCTCATTATAATATTAATTTCCTCATTAATTGTTAACCAAAGTTGTTTTCCGCCTGTTGGGAGCACCTACTCTTCCTAGGACATATAAATTTTCAGAAGCCTCCGTGGTTCATCTTTGGCTTACAAGAGAAAGCCAAATGACCATTATTTTATTAATTATTCACTAGCCATAATTAATAAAATGATTAATTATCCAGAAATTACATCACTCAGACTTTTCATTCACAAACTCATGTCTTTCTGATTCTGGCTGTCTATTTTAGATATGTTCTAGGATTATTATACTCTCTTTGGCATTTACAATCCTTCACCATCTAGCCCCTTCCAATCCTTCTAGTCTACTCAAACACTATTCTCCTCTATACTCTAGCCATACTGGCTTTCTTGCCATCCCTAACACCCAATTCTTCAAATCCTTTTGCCATGCCTTTCCACGGGCTATCTTCCCTCTTCTGTTTTGACTCTCAGAATTCTTGATTTCCTTCAAGTCTCAGCTCAAAAACTATGTTCTTTAGGAGGCTTTTCCTGGTCCCCTCAGCTGCTAATACTTTCTTTTGTAAGGTTACCTTTCTTCCACCTTCTCTGTACATATTTTGCATAGACCTATTTATTTACATTTTGTCTCCTTCATTAGAATGCAAGCTCCTTGAGGACAGGAATGTCTTTACTTTTTCTTTGTAACACTAGCACTTGGCATTGTGCCTGGCATATAGTAAGTGCTTAATAAATGCTTGTTGATTGGTCATCTTCTCCACATTCCAATACTTCCTATTGAGCTCTTAGTTACCTACACCAGAAACTATGTCCTGGAGGAACTTCTCAGGGGCTTTCTCTCCTGATTGATGACTAAACACTATTGCAGGAAAACCGCAACCCCGCTTCACTTTGCCCGCTCCTCTCTGACCACCTCCTCCACAAACTCTTGGCCATCTGCTTTACCATTGCTTTCCCCCAAATCCTCCAGTTCTGAAACCATGATCTGAGATCAAATCAAATCTGCCATTTTTCCTGAATGAATTTTCAGTCTTCTCCTTTATGGTTCCATTCCCTATCTCTGTAACTTTCTGGACCAAAGTGCCTCTCCCTGACTCCCACTCCATATGTGTCCAATGTAAGCTCTTTGAGGACCAAGACTGTGTTGCTTTTGTATCTTTAGAGCTTAACTCAGTACATCGTAAAGCTGTTTTTCATTTATTATTTCATTTTTATTCATTTTATTCATTATTCTTTCATATTATTCTATATTTCGATGGCCTTGACAAGACGACCTTCAAAATTCTTTCTACCTCTTAAATTCTGATTTCATGTGAATGGAACATGGACTGTAGTAGGTAATGAAAATGAACATGACATGTATGAAGAACAGAGAAGAGACTGCCCTAACTGGCTGCAAGGTTTGCTTTGACTATTCCTGGGAAATGAAATTCAATAGGCAGATTTCTTCTTCTTCTTCTTCTTCTGCAACTGATGTTAAGTGACTTGCCCAGGGTCACACAGCTAGTAAGTGTTATGTGTCTGAGGCTAAATTTGAACTCAAGTCCTCCTGATTCCAAGGTCAGAGCTCTATCCCCTGTGCCACCTAGCTGCCCCCAATAGGCAGATTTTTAATAATTATAAACATTCAAGTAGTCTATAAATATTAGCTCAGTACTTTATATACCTTATCTCATTTGATCCTTACAACAACCTGTGGAGTAGCCTCATTTTACAGATGAAAAAACTGAGTCTCAAATGAGCCTCAGAGAGATCAAATGATTTGTCCATCGTTACTCTGCTAGTTCACAGAATGAAAAGTAGGTTTTCCTTATTCTTATTCTAGAACTCTTTTCCACTATACCTTGAAGGGCTCTGAAAATAAGAGAGAACAATTTGGACTTGATTTAGTAGATAATAGGTAGCCATTTTAGGTTCTTTTGCAGGAAAATGACAGAGATGAACGCAGCACTTCAGAGAAATTAGTTATAGCAAAAATGAAGCAAAGGCATCTTTGTGGAAATCATTAACTTTTATTGCCTACCAGGAATGTGTTCAAGTCTTTTCTATTACATAAATTTTAATAAAATCCCAAGGTCTTGTCAATATTGTGTTGAAAGAAAAATCATAATTAGAGCTTTGCCCTAATAAATTAGGCAAACTCAGAAAAATGAGGCAAAAAAGGAGTTTATTATATGGGCCAATGCCTTGAGCTCAGGCCATGCTCAACCTTTTAAAGACAAATTTTCATAACAACAGAAATCAATTCTGACAGATTTACAATTCAAAAGGGAATTGGCTGGTGTTAGTATCAGTGTTGAGCTAACAAACCAGGTAGGATTCTAATTTCTAAAGTGGAATCAAAGCCCTCATGGGTCTGCTCTTTCTTACACTAGGTTTGGCAGGTACTATATTCCTCCCTCACAAAAGAGTTGTCACATAAACCTGTGCAGCCCTCCTTATGAGAGAGCTGTTATTTTTGCCTGTGGGAAATCATGCAAGTTCATGCGACTTAGCTTGTTGTGGCTAAATTCTACAAAATAATTCAATAATCCCCCTATTTGGTGCTAGCTGTATTTTATGGTGCAGCACCACAGTTTTATATCACTTCTGTATCCTCACCTGCATCATCCTAATCTCTGCTGTGTGCAATTTGGGAATTGGCCCAGAGATCAGTTCATTGCAGCAAGGCACGTACCATAAACACATGCCTCTGAGAGCACGCTGAGAAAACCCACAGACAGATACTTTAGCCAATGAAAGGTTCTGCATCCCAGACACACCTGTCCCAATTGGCACAGATTGGCAGTTCAACCTTCAGGTGTTAAAACATATAAAGTCTTGGTTCTTTGGTATTAGTACGAGCAGAAATGTAGTAGTGTACTCAATGAGTAACAGGTCCACACACACACACACACACACACACACACACACACACACACACACACACATGACTAACATTACAAGTAGAGTTACAATAAGTCAGTAAAGAAAACCAAGACAGCTGTAGCTTTAGGGATGTCAAGTCCTTTTGCAGTGTTCATGACCTTCAGGGGACTGGCAAGTACTTCCTGTGCAGCTCTCACACAGCTGTGTATGGATCAGGCAGATCTATGGAGACAGTTCCCCAACCATCTCCAGGGACCATATCTAAGTCATTTTTAGAGACTCTTTAGAAAATGCTGCTAAGTTCTTCTAGTGATAAGACTTTGTATAATTCAGTAAACTGTGATGAAATCTAAGCAGATTGACTTTCCAGTAATTAGTTCATGTGACAAGAACCAATCAGACTGTATGGATTTAACCCTAGTAATAACATAATTAGAAGAACAAATCAGGAACCCATAACTTACCTGGAACTTCAGAGAATTTCTGTTTTTACATAACACTTTCTCTTTCTATCTTCACCCAAACTCTACCTGATATGGACAATGTCATCCACAGGCTGAATTCTTTACAGTTATTAATGCAAATTTACCTATAAAATCTCAATCTAATTTTTGAGAATTTATTACCAAAACATATTCAGGACCTGTATATCCCAGTAGAAACCCTTAGAAGCCAACTGTAGACAAATAAAGCTATATAGCTATAGCTACATCTATCTACAATGTATCTATATCTACAGTGATATAAAGATGTGTATATCTATCTATATGACTGACTTTCAAATGTATGTGTACACACATATGTGTATGTATACTATAAATATACATATATGTATACATACACATATGTGTATGTATATTATAAATATACATATATATGTATATACACACACATATCTGTATGTCTATATTTCCTAGGTCTTAGAGAAAACAATCTAATCTTATTGTCTTCCCAAGTTTACTACTCCATTACATTTAGAATTTTTTTTTACATCCTTGTGTTATTCCTCTTTGGGATATGTATATTATCCTTGCATTATCTTGAAAGAATGAGACACTTTAAGGACCTAATCTTATGCATGACTTTGTAACTGTCAGCAAGGGAATGACAAGTTCAAGAACTCATTTACCTAGTTACATAGGATATGGAGGTGACCACAAATACAGATTAATAATAATGAGATTTTTCATACTTGCATCCTACTATCATAACTCAGATGTTTTGGTATTAATCTATCAATCAATAGATTTATTATTGTAACAACAAACTTCCACTGTTCGCCTGCCCTTATCATAGAAATTTGCCATGAAAGAAAAAGAGGGATATGATTATGACAATGTCAAGATTGTTACATCAAGGGCACAGACTAATCTGACATAACAAGGGATAGATCTTTATTTTATTTGTAGCAGTTTATGTAAGTGCAGCCAAATACAAAGCTTTAGGACAAATTGTACGCAAATTTTACAATGTAGGATTTGAAATAGGAAAAAAAATCTAGCAACTGTAAAAAATCAAGCACAGATACCAGCACTGAAACTTAGAATCCATGTGAAAGGGAATTTTCTTTTCCTTTTGAGTGCTTTATTTCTGCTACAAAACAGTCAAAACGAAGATGTAAAGCTCTGTGGTTAGTTTAAATTATATACCCTCTGCAGACATTCTAACAATTTAAAAGTTACATATATAACAATAGATGTCCATAATCAGTTCATGGCTTGCTGAGAACAAATCAGGAAAAACTGGAGTTCATCTAAGTCTTCCCAGGTTTTTCCAAAAACCACCTGCTCATCATTTCTTAGAGCACAATAGTATTCCATTACATTCATGTACCACAACTTGTTCAGCCATTCCCCAACTGATGGGTGTTCACTCAATTTCCAATTCTTGGCCACCACAAAAAGACCTGCTATGAATATTTTTGTACATCTGGGTCCCTTCCCCTTTTTTATGATCTTTTTGGGACACAGATGTAGTAGTGGTATTACTGGATCAAAGGGTATGCATAGTTCGATAGCCCTTTGGGCATAGTTCCAAATTGCCCTCCAGTATGGTTGGATCAATTTATAGCTCCACCAACAATGCATTACTGTCCCAATTTTCCCACATCTTCTCCAACATTTACCATTTTCTTTTTCTATCATATTAGCCAATCTGATAGGGTGAGGTAGTACCTCAGAGTTGTTTTAATTTGCATTTTTCTAATCAATAATGATTTAGAGTATTTTTTCATATGACTATAGATAGCTTTAATTTCTTTATCTGAAAACTGCCTGTTCATATTTTTTGACTATTTGTCAATTGGGCAATCTTGGCCAACTTTTTATAAGCCTTCTTCAGCTCATTCTCCATGGCATCTGGAGGAATCCTGAGATTGTCATATAGTTTCATATCATCCATGTTCCCCACTGTGGCGTAAAGGAAGGGAAGATGGCAGAAAGCATTGGTGAACCTGGAGCAAAGACAGCAGCAGTAGGGTAGACTGAGAAAAAGGAGACATGCAAAGAGCAATTTTTTTTAACTTCTAAGTTGCTCCCTGATTTAAATAAGCTTCTAGGAAAGAGTTAATAATAGGCAGTTCTGAAGTACTAGATAAATTTAAACTGTAAACTCATTTAAAAATTCTTTAAAACAAATTCTGCAGAAGGGTACCCCAAAACTCATAAAATATATTATCATTTATAAAATGTTCAAACTGCAGTTTGAAAATTCACAGTAGAAAAATTTTATTTCAGTCACAAATGTAGTCTCTAGTTTGCATTTACATAAATTTCTACAGACTGGGGAAAGATTAATTTCCCTCTTATTTGTGTTATCTCTTCTCTGCCTTCCAACTTGACTAGAGTTATAAGGTAGAGCAATTATCCTTACTGAAGGCCTTGAAAGTTCTGCAGTCCAATAGAAGAACTTGACTTCACCCTTCTAACACCTCCCTCCCCTATTTAGGGTTTTCTTGGCAAAAATGTAGATTTTTGGCTCTTGATGAGAAAGAACTTTCTAACAATTAAGAAATGCACAGAAAAGTTATAGTTTGCCTTATGAGATTGTGAGCTTCCTGTCACTGAATGTTTTCAAGCATGGCCTGCATGGCCACCCATCCTAAACATGGTAGAGAGGATCATTTCATATGACTGGGGAAGTTGAACTGAATGGTTTCTAAGGCTCCTTTTGAAAAAACAAAGCTCTTTGGTTCTATAATTCTACAGCAAAAAGAAGGGTAGAGAATGGTGGAGGAGTCAAAAACCAAATAACTTTAAAAATTTCCAGATTTGGTGGCTAAATGATGAGTTGATTGTATTAATATTAATTCAGTACTTTCAAAGAATTTAATGTTTGCTTTAGCAATACTATCCTTATGAGTCAAAGTCAGACATTTAATATGTGAAGTATCACTATAGAGTTTTTTTCCCCCAAGAAGCAAATTTTATAAAAACAAGGGAAATGAACATAAATCATAGATGGACAACCATTAGTTACGAACATGTATGTAAATATCCAAAGTCACTTGCAGTTCTCATGTCCTCCTAAGACTTTTCTTCTTCATGAGTTTTTTCTTTTTTTTTCTTTTTCATTTTTTTCTTCTTTATATTCCCAGTTCCTTCCATTGATCCATTTATGGCTTGGACCTAAGGCCCTTTATCATCATGATTATCTTCCTCTGGAATTTCTGCTTATTAATGTCCTTCCTAAATTGTGGCAAGGCAGAGGTATCATCAAGGTTAAATAAATTGCCTAAGTCAACACAATGAAGTTAGTAAACTTTAAATTCCAAAATGCTGACCTCAGGCCTCCAGCTGAAAAAGTAAAGGAAGCAAGATGTTTTGGAAGGAACACTTAATGTTCCAGTTGGAAGGCTTGGATTCTTTGTGTGACTTTGTGCAAATCACTTTTCTTCTCCAGTTCTCCATCAAACAAATGGTTCAAAAAGATAATCAACCTATTAGCTACTTTCTACCTCTAGAGCACAAATCTCAACACTGATATAAGCCTTGAAACTGGGCAAGTCACTTAATCTTACCAGTCCGAAAAATAGAGGTAATAGTATTCGTACTCATCTACTTAGGAAACCCCCAAATAGGGTCACTTTAAAGCACCGATTTTATTGAATGGAGTGGGAGGAGAGTAAGACAAGACATATAATTCCAGGTTTAGAAACACCCTCTTCTGATGCAGGTCTACAAGTCGTCATCCCAGAGCCAACATTTTAATATTTTTAATATCATGGACCTCTTTGGCAGTCTGGTGAAACCCATGGACCCTTTCTGAGTAGTGGTTTAAGGCTTACATTCATAATTGAAGGAAATGATAAATTTCAGTTAGATGATTGTGAAAATAAGGATGTGTTTTTTCCCCTCCATCTAAGTATATGGACTGCCTGAAATCTAACCACAGAACTGGTGGATCCCAAGTTATGAACGTCGGTCTTTGAGATTTGTCAAGAGCACGGGAGCACACAGCCATGATGAAATATGAGACTTTTTTGTGGTACAGCTGCCCAAAATAAATAACACTCAAGAGATTTTCTAGGTATAAAGTGAAAGATTTATTACGCCTCGAGAAGTGGGCATCTGCTTCATCAGCAGTCCCAGGGAAGCACGGCAAGGCACAAAGGCCAGGACAAAGGCTATATAGCCCTAACACAAAGATACCCACCCACCACTGGCTTTGAATTCCCATTGGACAGGAATTTCAGCCTTACAATCTAAAACGCGAAAATCAACCCCAGAAACAAGAAACCACATTATAATACTACCAATCCTAGCTATTTATCCTTATTTAGTAATTAGCCATTACTTAATGCTGATGTAACAATACAAATCATGTGATTTCTAGGAACCTGAAATTTAGGACTATTCAGGTTATTGTAACCAACCTCGAGTTTGCAACAGTCTAAGAAATTGTTACACTCAGCCCATCTGAGAGATCTCACATTGTTTACATTGTTTCACTCCGTTAAAAACCAGAGTCTTGACAAAAGTTTGCAAAAAGGAGATCTCTTTTTTGACTTTCTTGAGAAAACGCACCCCCATGCTGCCTCAGCTGCTTCGAGAGTGCGACTGCTCTTTGTTTAAGGCAAGATTATATAGAACCTAACTGCAGCAGCCCACCCTAACCCCCTTCCGGTGGCTTATTGACTGAGCCTCAGGTATACAATCTATTCGTGTAAAAACTACCCCAGTAACAGAGAGAACAAAGAGATATACAAATTATGTTAACACGTTCCCCTTTTCAGGGCCTTACAGTCTCAGCAGCCTTTTACCCAAGGTCCTAAAGCTAGCTAGAGGTTGAGATAGACAATATGCTCTTATGGCTCAGGAATTTCTGCTAACACTATCTAAGAGTAGGGGAGGGGGTCTTATATTCTGAGGGGTCTTCACTTAGTGTTGGTACACATGTACCACTCAAAAGCAACAATACCAGAACCATTAAGAAGAACTAATGACCCCCTGAGGAGGCTTCACTTCTGAGAGATCATGTCTCACACTTTGAACTCAAGTCTTCCCAGGAGACTATCCCCTAGCTCTTGATACCTCATTATTATTAATTAGTATATTATTCCAAAGGAAAACATGGCTATCTTCACCCCCCAATGTCGGGAGGAGGCTGAAGCCACGCATTTCAGGGATTCTCCCTCCACGTGGACAGCCCTCATCCTCCCACCCCCGGTTTTAGGGCCACCTGCAGGGGTCAAGGCCAGGAGTCTGTCACTCCCCTTTTCTTGGGCGAAATGTAGGCATCATCACGCGGGGGCCGAAAGATGGGGACAGTCGGGGAATTGGGGCGTTAGGTCGCTGGGGGAGACCCCACGCACAGGCACGTGGAGTGGGGGAGAAGCCGCTTTAGTGACACGTGGCTCAGGAGATGAGAGGCCGCCTGCTCAAGTAGAGCTGGTACCTTCTCTCCCGCATCCTTCATCCCTCATCCCCGGCTATTCTACGAGGTCTCCGAATCACGGCTTTCCATTGGTCCGATGGGAGACACCGGGCGCTCCTATTGGTCCTCATTGAGGCGGAGGCGTCAGGCGGAACAGGTGCACTCCTCGCTCTCGTCCCTCGTCCTGTACATTCTTCGCGCTCTCAGAATCGCGGTTTGTTATTGGTCGGATGAGACACCGGCGTGCTTCTGATTGGTCATCTAGAAGTGGAGTCAGAAATACGACCGAAAGGAAGGTTCGGTCGTGTTACCTCCCGGCCCGGCCCCCAGCTTTGCTTTTCATTGGTGGACAGAAAACAGACCACCGCCTCCAGCTAGCGTCCATTGGCTTTGCCCCCAGCCCTCCAAAGTTGGGATGGTCGGTTGGATACGGAAGCCGGCACGGCCGGAGAGGGCGAATCCTGCCACCTGAAGTCGGTCTCGCTGCCGGGAGCGGGGGCCTCTGGTTTTGATGGCGGCCGAAGGCGGCAGCGGCAGCATGGAGGGGAAAGAGCCCCAGGCCGTGGTCACCTACTACCGGCTCGAGGAGGTGGCGAAGCGCAACTCGGAGAAGGAGGTGTGGATAGTGATCCACGGGCGAGTCTATGACATCACCGCCTTCCTTGGCGAGGTGGGGCCCGGGCCCGGGCCGGGCTGGGGGGAGGGGGCGGAGGAGGGCCGTCAGAACGGGAGCCCGAACCGACGGGGGAAAGCCCGAGGCTTGGGGGGCCGTGCAGGCCACGTGCGGGGCTCGTGCCCGAGCGGCTGCCCCTTCTCTCCGGGAACGCCCAGTGCTAGGGGCTGCCCCCAAGGCGCGTCACCCCGGCTTTGGTGGGGGAGGCACTCGGGGGCATCGGGGGCCGGGCTGGACGTGGTGCAGGGGGAGCCGAGTTCGAGTTCTGCCGCAAGCCCTGGGCACCCCTGCCGCGGCCTCAGTTTTGTGAAATCAGCACGTTTAGAACACCCAATTGTAAATCCTTCTTCTTACGTTTACGAGCCTCGGGACCCTGGGGGGCAAGCCCCTAAAGCCGGCTCCGCCTCCTCGTAGGCCTGGAGTTCAATAATAAGTAATAATAATTACTGGCATTTATAGAGCACTTACTCAGTGCTAAGCGCTACGCTGTGCTAAGCGCTTTCCAAATACGATCTCCTTTGATCCTCACCGCTCCACTCGAGGTAGATGCCATTATCATTCCCATTTTTACAAGTGAGGAAACTGAGGCAGACGTAGGGTAAATGACTTGCCTGAGGTTGTACAGTTAGGACGTGTGAACCCAGCTTCTTCCTGACTCCAGGCCCAGAGCTTTATCCACGTCGTTTCAAATCCTGCTTCAGACTTAGTATGCTACATCATGACCTTGAGTAAATCTCTGAACCCTCCCTCTCAGCCTCAGTTTCCTCATTTGTAAAATCAGGATCATAATAGCACTTGAGTTCAAATCCTGCTTCAGATACTACTAGCTATGGGCAAATCACTGGGTTTCCTCGTCTGCCAGTTGGGGATTAATAGTAGAACTTGAGTTTAAATTCAGCTTCAGACACTTCTTAGCAGTGGTACCCTGGGAAATCTGAAGCCCTCATCTGTAAAATGGGGTTAATAGCACTCACTTAAGTTGATCTACCTAGTAATGGCCTCTTATTTCCTCCAACTGATTTACTGTCGGTGTGCCTGTGGACAAATAACTTTACTGAGTCCTGCTTTCATTACTTATAGAATGGAAACAATCATACTTGTAGTTTACTTGTAGTTTACTTACCTTATACGGTTATTGTGAGGAGTAAATGAAGAAGTACTATATGGATGTCAGTTGTTAATAATGTGAATTCAATATAAGAAAACATTTAGCCCCTAAGGCAATATGCTGAAAGTTGGAGATAAAAAAAAATTTTAAAAGGAAAATCTTTGCTCTTCTGAGAGCTTATCTTTTAGGGCTATGTTCCAGGTAGTGTGCTAAGTGCTTTGTAATTTTTATTTGGTCCTCAAAACAACCTTGGTAAGCAGGTGCTATTTTTATCCCCATTTTACAGGTGAGGAAAAAGAGAGATCAGATAGTATTCTGGAAAAAAATTGCAGAAGGGATCATTTTCAGTTGAAAAGATAATAGAAGGTGTCACTGAGGGTAACAATATTTTTGGAGGCTAATTTTAGATACTTTGCTCTATATGAAAGGCTCCCTAGTGTCTTCATTTTCTCTTTCTGTAGCAAGAATAGTCGAAATATATTTCTGTTAATTTGGTTAACTTGTGAGAATGTACTTTCTAACTCCTGATTCTAGAAAAGTTTCAATACTTAAGTTTTACACTGAAGAACATTCTGCATATTTTTACATGAGTTTGTCAGTAAATTAGCTTTTAGACATTAACTTCTAATTATTAGTATCATTTAACATACTTGTGTAATGTCCTCTTCTCAAAAATGTTTTTACATTTAATTTCTGCAATAACTTAGGGAGCAGATTTATTTCCATTTTAATAGATGAGGAAACTGAGGTTAAGGTCATATAGCTGGTTAATGGTAAAACTTGGATTAAGTAAATCTTCTAATTTACCTTTTAGTGACTTTTTATTTGTTGTAGTAGCTTTCATAGATGATTTTAACATACACTTGGGAGATACCTCGTATGAGTTAAAAATAATACAAGGTTTCCCCAAAGATGCAAAGGAGCCCTGCAAAATCCCAGGACCATTTCTTTTGCTGTCTTTCTTGGTGATTTATAATGGCTGTGGAATCACCTTTTCCCTTTGTGGTTTGGCTTTTCTTAGAGTCCTGGGGTGGGGAGCCTGCAGCCTTGAGGCCACGTGTGGCCTTCTAAGACCTTGGGTGAGTATGAATGAATCCAGGTTTTATAGAACAAATCCTTTTATTAAGGGGATTTGTTCTGTGAAGTTTAGATTCAGTCAAAGGTCCCTCTTGAGGACCTAGAAGTCCACATGTGGCATTGAGGCAGAAGGTTCCCCACCCCTGAATAGTCTAACCGTTTTGTTTTCACGGTTAAGGAAATCGATACCCAGAGAGATGAAGTAACTTGTACAAAGTCAGTGGCAGCTGGCATGAAGGTTCAGGTCTCCAGATTAGCAGTTCCATATGCTTTTTACTACACTGGTTTCCCTGAAGTGCTTTCTAAGAGTTCTTTCGTAAGATTCTGGCTAATTTTGCTTAAGACTTGGATTCAAATTCTGTCTCTCTTAGCACGTGGGTGCTTTTAGGTAAGGAGCTTAACTTTGCTTGGCCTCAGTTTCTTAATCTGTAAAATGAGGGCCATGGGCTAGATGACCTCTAAGCATTACCAGCTTTATCTTGCTAATCCTAAAAAAGGATAATTGGTAGCTTCTATCTAATCTACACACCATGCCACCATTTTACCCAAAGTTTAATTAAAGATATTGGAACCCAGATGTTAAAGTGCAAAGAAAAGAGCAAGAGAAGAGAAAGTGGGGGCACCTATTACAGATGAAGGCTTTAGTGAGAAAGGGCAGAAGAGATATAAGGTGATGCTTAGCAGGGATAGAAGGATCAAGGGAAGGATTTTTTAGGCCAGGGGAGACATAGGCATATTTGTAAGAAGTAGGGAAGGAGCTAGTAGACAGAGAAAGATGGAAAATAATTGATTGACAGAAGGGCCCTCTGTTGGAGGAGACAGAAAAGAAGGGGATCCCTTGAGTAGGTAGACGGTTAGCTTCAGTAAGGAGGAAGGCCACCTCATCAGGTGAGACTGGTGTGAAGGAGGAGAGAGGGGTAGAGGGGAGATGAAACATGCGCAAAAATATTTCAAATTTTGTATTATGAGACAGTATATGGACATGGCAATGAGAGTATGTAATGATACCTATAGGTAAATAAAATTTATTAAAATGTACCTTGCACAAAATTTATTGACTTGAAAAAGGAGACTTTATCTTGGTCATTGACTCTATTATATAATGTAATTCTCAACCATTTTTGTCATAAAATGGAATGTAACCTTAAAAGGTCAACCAGTCTAGCTTCCCTTCAGTCATCCCTCTCCCTTTCCCTAAATTCCAAGCTGTCCTTAATCCATTGTTTCCTCTGTTGCTTTCAAACATACTCAGGTCTATTTCATTTCACTTGAACCCATGAGGTATTGTTCTAGATCTTCCCTAAAATCCTAGAAATAAACTATGTACATTTGTTGCCTTCTCATTCCTCAGATCTGAGAGGAAGGTCTTGTAGAAGATGGAATTTTAATTGGGACTTAAAGAAAGCGAGGCAGGTCAGCAGTTGGAGTGGAGGAAAGAGTGTTCCAGGCATGGGGGACAGCCAGAGAGAATGCCCAGAGTTGAGAAATGGAGTGTCTAATTTGTGGAAGGCCCAGGAGGCTAGGGTCACTGGATCTAAGAGTATATGTTGGGGAGCAAAGATCTAAGACTGGAAAGGTAGGAGGGGCCTAGATTATGAGGGGCTTTTTAGGGAGCCACTGGAATTTATTGAGTGACGTGGGTGATATGGTCAGATCTGTGCTTTAGTGACTGAATGGAGGATGGATTAGAGTGGGAAGAGCCCTGAACCAGGCTGACCCACCACTAGTAGGCCATTGCAGTAGTCCAGATGTGAGGTGATGAGGGCCTGTACTACAGTGTCAGAGGAGAGAAGGGGCAGATTCAAGAGATGCTCCAGATTAAAAAGTGAAATTAATCTCCTGTAGGAGATTAAGAGGTGAAATCAATAGACCTTGGCAACAACTTGAATATGGTCGCTGAGGGATAGGGAGGAATCCAGGATGACCCCTAGCTTTTAGCCTTGAAGGCCTGAGAGGATGGTGTTGCCCTTGACAGGAATAATAGGGAAGGAGTGGAGGAGGGCATAGGGGGAAAGATAATACGTTCCATTTTGGACATATTGAGTTTAAGATGTCTACTGAACATCCAGTTTGAGATGTTTAAAAAGCAGTTGGAGATGTAAGATGGGAGGTCAGCAGAGGGATGGGGGAAGGTTAGGTAAATTTATGAATCACAGCACAGAGATGGTAATTAAATCCTTGGAAGCTGATGAGATCACCAAGTGTAGTGGTATAGAGGGAAAAGAGAAGCAGGCCAGGACACTTGGTTTAGTGGGTGTGATCTAGAGGAGGAGCCAGGAAAGAAGACTGAGAAGTGGTCAGTCAGAAAGGTAGGAGGAGACCGAGGAGAGAGGGGTGTCCTGCAAACCTAGAGGGAAGAGAGTATCGAGGAGGGCTGTAAACTAAGAGATCATCAATCACTCTGGAGGGAGCAGTTTGAGGCAGTACGGAAGGAGCCAGTAGGCTGGAAAATAAGTGATAGAATGAGAGTGATAGAAGGGCCATTTGTTGGAGGAGACAGGAGGGAAGGACCTTCTCCTTTTCTCTCTACATTTTTCTTGGTGAACTCATTAACTCCCCGGGATTCAACCATGACCTTTATGCAGGTACTTCCTAAATCAAAATATTCAGCCTTCAACTCTCTTCAGAGTTCCAGACCCACATCTCCAACTGCCTGTTTGACATCTCCACTGGGGTTTTCCATAGGCATTTTTAACTCAACCTGCCCAAACCTCAGAGTTCCTCTCGTCAGTCAGTAAGCATTTGTGTTTTTTTTTAAATAAATTTATTTATTTTCAGTTTTCAACATTCACTTCCACAAGTTTTTGAGTTCCAAATTTTCACCCCATCTCCCCCTCCCTCCACCCCAAGATGGCATGCATTCTGAATATCCCTTCCCCTAGTCTGCCCTCTCTTCTATCTCTCCCCTTCTCTTATCCCCTCCCTCTTCTATTTTCCTGTAGGGCACGATAGACTTCTGTACCCCATTTCCTGGATTTCTTATTTCCCAGTAGCATGTGAAAGCATTATTTTAAACATGTTTTTTAAAACTTAGGTTTCAAATTTTCTCTCTTCCTCCCTCCCCACCCACCCTCATTGAAAAGGCAAGCAACTCGATATAGGTTGTACATGTGCAGTTATGCAAAGCACTTCCACAGTAGACATGGTGTGAAAAACTAACTCTATTTCCCTTCATCCTATCCTGCCCCCCCATTTATTCTATTCTTCCTTTTGACCCTGTCCCTCCTCAGAAGTATTTACTTCTGATTACCCCCTTTCCCAATCTGCTCTCCTCTCTATCATCCCCCCTGCTTTCCTGTCCCCTTCTCCCCCTATTTTCCTGTAGGGTAAGACAGATTTCCATACCCAATTGAATTTGGATGGTATTCCCTGCTTCAGCCAAATCCTATGAGAATAAGATTCACTCATTCCCTCTCACCTTCCCCCGTTTCCCCTCCACTGTAAGACACTTTTCTTTTCTGTTTTTTTATTTGTGAGATAATTTACCCCATTCTGCCTCTCCCTTTCTTCTTCTCTGAGTATCATCCTCTCTCATCCCTTAATTTTATTCTCCAGATATGACCCCTTAATCTTCAGCTCACTCTGTGCCCTCTATCTATCTACATATACATACATATAATTTTTTTCCTCCAACTACCCTAATACTGACAAAGGTCTCATGAGTTATAAATATCATCTTTCCATGCAGGAATATAAACAGTTCAATCTTAATAAGTCTCTTATGATTTCTCTTTCCTGTTTACCTCTTCATATTCCACTTGAGTCCTATATTTGAAAGTCAAATTTTCTATTCAGCTCTGGTCTTTTCATCAAGAATGCTTGAAAGTCCTCTATTTCACTGAATAACCATTTTTTCCCCTGAAGGATTATACTCAGTTTTGCTGGGTGGGTGATTCTTGGTTGTAATCCTATCTCCTTTGCCCTCCGGAATATTATATTCCATGCCCTGCGGTCCTTTAATGTAGAAGCTGCTAAATCTTGTGTTATCCTAATTGTGTTTCCACAGTACTTGAACTGTTTCCTTCTGGCAGCTTGTAATATTTTCTCCTTGACCTGGGAACTCTGGAATTTGGCTATAATATTCCTAGGAGTTTTTCTTTGGGGATCTCTTTCAGGAGGAGATCGGTAGATTCTTTCAGTTTCTTTTTTGCCCTCTGGTTCTAAAATATCAGGGCAGTTTTCCTTGATAATTTCTTGAAAGATGATGTCTAGGCTCTTTTTTTGATTATGGCTTTCAGACAGTCCAATAATTTTTAATTTTTTCATTCTTTTGGATTTGTTCTACTGTGTCGTGATTTCTCATAAAGTCACTATCTTCCAATTGTTGTATTCTAATTTTTAAGGAAGTATTTTCTTCAGTAATCTTTTGGACTTCCTTTTCCATTTGGCCGATTTTTCTTTTGAGGGCATTCTTCTCCTCATTGGCTTTTTGGACCTCTTTTGCCATTTGGGTTAGGCTATTTTTTAAGGTGTTATTTTCTTCAGTATTTTTTTTGGGTCTCCTTTAGCAAGCTGTTGACTTGTTTTTCGTGAATTTCTTGCATCACTCTCATTTCTCTTCCCAGTTTTTCCTCTACTTCCCTTACTTGCTTCTCAAGATCCCTTTTGAGCTCTTCCAAGGCCTGGGACTAATTCATGTTTTTCTTCTTGGAGGCTTTGGATGTAGGAGCTTTGACTTTGTGTGTCTTCTTCTGGTTGTATATTTTGATCTTCTTTTTCACCAAAGTAAGACTCTATGGTCTGACTCTTTTTGCTTCCAGATATGGAAATTTTACAGCTTCTTTTAGAAACTTACTCTAATTCTTAATCTTTAATAAGCAGGACCCAGCAAGTGCTGAGTAATATCACAAAATGAAATGGCCATCTATTAGCAGATAGGAATGATTGTATATTGACGTGAAGCCATTTCAGAGTCCTTTTTTATGCGCAGTCAGCCTCCTGAGAAGTGAAAACAAAGGTCAGAGTCATGCCAGCCTAGAAGGAAGGAAAGAGGATGGGCATTCACTGCCTGCTATTAAAGGCTGGCCCAGCCTGTTTGAACAAATTGTTGGCATTGAGGAATGGGAAGTGTGCATCAAAGAAGAGAAGGGGAGTCTGATTGTAACTATTTCTCATCAAAGGTCAGAGGATTGTAGCTTTCTGAGACAGAAGTGACCCTGGATGTCATCTGCTTTTAGCCTAGTCATTTTATTGCTGAGGACATGGGGGCCCAGGGTCAGGATTTGAGCTCAAGTCCTCTGGCTTCACACCTAGCAATCAGCGCTCTTTGCAGGGCACCAGGAATTAATCTGACTTAAAAATGATGTGGCAGTGAGTAGGCCTAGAGAACCCAGAAATGGCCTCAGCCAGCAGACACTTGAGCTTCTCCAGCGGGAAGGTGTGGCAGCCAGAAGGAACACTGGTTTGAGGGCAAGCTAATTTGCAAAAGATCTTGGAGGCAGAATATTATGGGATGTATATCATTTTGGAAGAACTTCAGAAAGTGATGGAAGAGAAAGCAAATTTGCAGAAAAGCGTTAGTGAGCCCGTCCTTCTCAAAGCTTTCCCCCTGGGGATGACAGCTGGAAGAAGGGTAACAGGAGAGTCTGAATGAAGCTTAAATGTCGGGATTTCTGTAGCAGTATTCTCATTAATGGCAGTGGAATCACTGCCTCCATCCTGTGTGCTGTTTGAGGAGGTGAAAGTGGCACTTGGGACTTTTAAATTGAGAAGAAGGGCTCGACCTTACCAAGACTAACAGAAGAAAGGGCAGTCAATGTGGATTTTTAGTATGGCTGAAAGAACGCAAGATATCAGAAGAAGAGGGAAAATTGTGGGCTGTATTATTACCGTCCCCCAAAGATGACTGAGAATATTGTTATAGTTGAAAGTAAAGGTCAATTGAGAGATGATGGTCTGAGCATGATCAATTTATTAGATAGGCTAGCAGTAACCAATAAATTGGGTCAGTGGCCTCAGTGACCAGAGACCTTGCGATAGGGCTCACCAGCCTTATTATAGTTTTGGGGAGTACAGAGTTAGTGAGGAAGAAGACAAGGGTAGACAGCCTTCTGGCAGTGGGGACAGTGTAATTGGTCATAGGAAAGAAAGGGAGCTTACCATGTGGGGCTAGTGACCACCGTTCTCTGACAATTAAGGAATGTTATGTATGTGTGTGTGTACACATATATATGTATGTATATATAATTTTTTTTTGGTACTTGTCCACATCTTTGAGACTTTGTTAGTAGAACTGAGTTAGCAGACTCCCTGAGGTCTAGAAGGGTTTGTTAGGGAGATAAGACCCTCCTTAATTGTACAATGGATAATATACCTTTGGGGTTTGATCACAGGTTTACTTGTAGCTTTAAACTAACTCAGGAAAAGCTGACTCATTTATGAAATTAGTACAGCATAAAATCAGTTATACCATAGAAACTAGAGGTAATATTAATTTTGATATTTTCAGTTTTACCAATAAGAATGATTCATATGCCTACTTCTCATCTCTCTAACAAACAACTTTATGAGAATGGTCCACACCTTTATTGATGTTATCCTTGATGAAAGTATGAGAGTAAGCGTACATCACTTTTTCAGTGATAATGAACATCTTTATGATCCCCAAATCCACTTTTTAATACCACGTTCTACAGTAATTTATCACACATGCAATGCCTAATGACAAGGTATTACGTCTTGTTAAAATTAAAATTTCCTTAAAAATTCACAAAACTAAATGTGTAAAAGAAATTTAAATAATTAAACTTTCTGATGATGTATTTGTGATTTTTGTAGCATTTATACTTCTGAAATTATTAAAGCTTAAAACTCTTTGAAGGCTTTTGGGACACTGTATTGTAACATTCTACTCTTTTTTTTTTTAATGTGAGGCAGTTGGGGTTAAGTGACTTGCCCAGAGTCACACAGCTAGTGAGAGTTATGTGTCTGAGGCCAGCTTTGAACTCAGGTCCTCCTGACTCCAGGGCCAGTGCTCTAGCCACTGCACCGCCTAGCTGCCCTCTATTTTTCAAATGGATTAGTACTCTGCACCATTCTAGCATTCCAGAAACAATGCAAATTGTGAGCCATCCATGCCTGCCCGTTTTGTGCAGCTCTTGTCCAGGGCTTCCGACGGTCTTTTGCCAGGGGGCTGGGGGCCCGTCCTTGAGTTCTCATGATAGTTCAGGGATGCCCGTGGAGCTCACTACCCATTTGGTCTTTTTACCCCTTGTGTTCCTCTGACTCCTTTTCTGACTTGTAGCTCCTCCTTGATGACATGCTGTACGCTGCTTCTGGCCGCCCACGTGGGGTTCTCTGTTGTCCTTTGGCTGATCCTCTCGTGGGCTCTTTGCAGGCTGTAGTACCTTTTTCTTTAAAAAGCTCTCTAGGGGCAGCTAGGGGGCGCAGTGGATAGAGCACCGGCCCTGGAGTCAGGAGGACCTGAGTTCAAATCAAGCCTCAGACACATAACACTAACTGTGTGACCCTGGGCAAGTCATTTAGCCCAGATTGCCTTGCCAAAAACAAAACAAAACCAAAAAGCTCACTCAGTCTACTCTGTATTGCAAGAGACTCTACTGAGTTGCAACGTTCTTCTCCATGGTACTCAGAAGATTAAAAAGGTACTAGAAACTTCAGCATCCTCTCGGACCCATTTCCAGTCAGAAAATTCACACTTGAGTGTTTCAGTGGGTCCACAGATCTTGTTGGTTTGGGTACAGATTGAAATCCCTCCTCATCTCTCTCTTCTTGTCTGTGGCAGGAGGCCTTGTGGTTTTCTGGCAGCCACCTAAACAGAACAATTCACGTGTACATGGAAATGGATAATGTGGCAGATGGGGTAGCGGGAAGCCAGACTTCTGATAGTTTTGACGTATCTAAGCTCGTGTCTTCAGTTATGTGTGATAGTGTAAGATTTTAAATGGTCACTTCTGCCTCCGATGGAAAGGAGGTGCCTTCCCGTGGAGTAGTTCCTCTTCCTTGCTCAAGGTGGCTCCACATTTGTATTCAGCAGAAGGTTGTAGAAGAACTTTCAAGTTGCATTATTTCATTGTAAAAAATTTTTCGACAGAAAAAAGAAATAAAATCATATGTAAACCATAAACTAGAGATTATTTGCATTTACTGAAAAGGAGTATATGCATTATAGGCACTCACATGTTAGCACAATAATTTTGTTATTGTGAATCTTTTACCCACTGACGCAGATCACAGTCTCTGTAACATGATAGATGTCTTCCGTAATTGTGGCCAAAGATCTAATCACCCTGTAGCCAACCTGGTGATGAGCCTCTGAACTTAACTGAAGCTTCTCCTGGGCAACAGAGGCACAGTTCATCACAAGGCCTGTACTAGGAGCCTTTCCAGCTCTTGGTCAGATCTTCTAGTCAGGGGTAGAGGCCGAGCTGTTAGAGCTTGTCCTTTGCTGGTCTGGTCTTGTCAAGAGTCGAACTTTTTAGTGCTGAATCTGGTAGTCCATAAGCAAAAATTGAAATGCTCCAGACCAGATTAGCATGTGTGTGTGTGTATATATATATATATATATATATACATATATATATATATATATGTACACATAGATATGTACATATATACACTTAAACTCATATCTCCCCAGCAGTCCTGTGATATGTAGGTAGCACAGGTATTATCCCCAATTGGATGTGAGACTGAGGCCGGGAGAACTTGCGAGGTACTACAGATGGTAGAGTCAAATCTTGAAACCATGTCTTCTGATTCCAAGTCAAACATCCTTGCTTTAATGTTGTTTTATGTAAATGTCTTCTTATTACTCTGTGTTGCCTCCAGTATGTACCCTTATAGGTTCATAGATTGAGGGCTGAAAGGGACCTCCAAGGGCACCTTGCTTACGCCTGTTAAGGATGAGGGAACCTAGACCCAGACAAGTGAGATTACCCACCCGTGGTCACAAAGGCAGGAAAGAATCAGAGCTGGGATTCAAATCCCATCGTTTTACTGCACCGAGCTGCCATTTTTGTCTTCTCATCCAGAGAATCCCCTTTTCCTCAAAGGTGGTGAGCCTTTTTGGGCATGGAAACTTGTCGAAGATTTTTAAAAAGTTTTCTTATATAAAACAGACTATAGCCATCTGTTCTTTATTCCTTTCAGCATTTCCTGCCTCAAAGACATCTGAATAAATTGATCAGGCATTCTTTCTCTTACATAAACCATGTCTCTCTCCCAATAGATTGATTAAGTACTTAGTGATCCTGTTCTTCTCCACCATTGCCCCCCTTTGAAAAAGGTCTTGCCATATTATTCCTGTGGTCCCCTTGGCGATCTACCTCTCTCCCTCCAGAGCGCTCATTGGCAATGACATGTTGCACATTGTGGCCCACAGTCTAATAATGTCACCTCTGAGTTCCTTCAAGGCACTTGAGTGATTGCCGTTTGGCACTTGGGTAAAGGGTTTCTGGTGTGTTGATTAGGTCTGTAACATTCTAAGCATTTGACAGCATCTGATCTAGTACTTTCTTTCTGTTTTATTTTTGAAACCAGGTATTCAGACTTTCCTTGTGAGTAGGGAAAGTCTCTGAAACCTAACTGTCAATTCTGAGTATTGCAGTTCTGGAGAGACAACATTATTTTCTCTCTGCCCTGAGAGAGATTCTTTGAGGAGTTTGTATGCAAACACACAGGGTAACCAACAGGTGGTGCTGTGAAGCAGGGCTTGTCTGTATGGGTGAATGTATACCATTTCCGCAGAAATTTTGTAGTTCTTTTATTTTTCTAGTAAGATTGATGTTTATCCTAGGATTGATTAAGTCAGTTCTTAAAGTGCTACCCCCATTATGACAGCTCATCCCAATGCTTTCTGTAGAGTTGGTAGCCTGGAAGCATGCTAGCCCATTTGTTGTCCTTACTGTGTTGTTTTTAGTTTCTGAAGCAATTATGTTTATTTTTGTTTTTGTTTTTTTGGTAAGGCAGTTAGGGTAAAGTGACTTGCCCAGAGTCACACAGCTAAGAAATATTATGTGTCTGAGGCTGCATTTGAACTCAGGTCCTCCTGACTTCAGGGCCAGTGCTCTATCCACTGCACCACCTAGCTGCCCCTATTTCTGGAGCAATTATGAAAAAATTAGGGGCAGGTCCTAATTCCCATATGTCCTCTGTACAAGGCTGTTGAGCTAAATAAACTGTTATCCCAAGAGATGTTTGACTTCACTCAGTGAGTCAGAAATGAATAGGTCAGTAACTGCTCTTTCCCAATTATCAGTCTTGATTGCAGAATAATTCATTTCTAAGATTTTATTTGTACTGTTGTGTAACTTGCGTAATATAAGCTGAGACAAGGCCATCAGCCTTACTGCACGAAGGCCATCAGGTTATAAAAATGTTTGCAGATTGACCAAGATTTGGGGGGGAAAAGATCCTGGAAGAAAAGGGAGGAGGCAGTATCTACTTTAAGGAAGGGCTGATAGGGTCTTGTACTCGGTTTGTATGGTATAAAATGACCTTTAGATCGATGCCTAGGCTTGAAAATTACTGGAAAGGTTGAGTCATTGATGCCAGCCCGCAGGTTTTTGGTGTTTTTTTCCTGAGGGGTTTAGACAAAAGTGCAGTTTTGTTGTTGCCTGTGGGTTTTTTGCCCTTTACGTTATCAGTTCTGGAGAGACAACATTATTTTCTCAACAAACCTAATGATAGGTTTGTAAACTTGCCTTTATTTTTAGAAACACTAGAAAGGAATATTTATTGTGTATTGAATACCAACACAATTTTATAATTATAATATATAACCATTAAAACAAAAAATAAGAAATTTTAAATCATTAAGATTTAATATTTAAGCTTAACAAAATAACAAAAACATTTTGAATACCTTTTAAAACAACTTTTCCATTTTGTCTGTGTTCTCTTCTATATATTGTCTTATTTCTCTTCTGTATAACATATTTTGGTATTATAAATAATTATAAATAAGTTACATATATACATGTAGTTTTCCTGAATCTGTTTTCTCTATTTGGCATTTTTATTCCTTTTTGTTCATCTTTGTATGTTTCTTTGTATTCACATTTGTCATTTTTAACGACCCTGTCGTATTCTTTTATGTGAATATAATACAGTTTGTCTGTTTCCTTAATTTTATACTTTGAGGCTGTTTCCGGTTTCTAGCTATTACAGATAATGCTGCTATAAACATCTTTGTAATATTGTGAGGTTGTTTTGTTTTCTTCTTGGAGATATGTTTTTGATTACTATTCACATTTACATAGTGTTTACTTAGCAGTTTTTTCACAACAGCCTTGTGAAGTAGGTCATACCTGTGAGCTAAGTAGTGCAGAGTAGTCTTGTCTGTGTGACCATGGACAAGTCATTTTCTAAACCACAGTTTCCTCATCTCTAAAACAGATAGTACACCTCAAAGCTGAAACCTGATCAACTGTCATAGATCATTGGGTCAAGGATCTTGGTCAGGTTCTAATCAGCTAACCATTGCCACTGCCCCTGGAAAGTATTAGACTGTCTCTTTCTTCTGTTTATAATCTCAGTGATTTTACACACACACATATATGGTATGAATTACACACACACACACACACACAACACACACACACACACACACACACACATACATACATACACACATACATCAACATCCTTCCCTGGCTGTCACTCCTCTGGATGTGATTCTCTCCCTGTTACAAATAAACTCTTCACCTGCCCTGGAGTCAGGAGGACCTGACTTCAAATTCGGCCTCACATACAAAACACTTATTAGCTGTGTGACCCTGGGCAAGTCACTTAACCCCATTGCCTAGCCAAAATAAAAAAAAAAAGAAGTAAACTGTTGAGGGCAGGGACTTATCTGTATCTGTAACACTTAGCACAGTTTTAGGCATATAGTGAGCACTTGAATACTTTTTCAATTCATTTGTTATCATCTATTCAGTAATTGTTAATGTATATTCGATTTGTGAATTTTCAGACTTTTAGGCTTTTGTCAGGAATCTCCCATCAGACTTATAGTGTGGTATAAAGTTACAGCTAAATGAAGGGAAATATTTTGAATAAAACTTAACAAGGATTTTAAAGAGTGCCTGCTTTTGTGGTAGAGGCCCTGTTCAAGGGGATGCAGAGATGGAGGGAAGCACCTTTCTCCTCATTGCTGTGATTCAGGGGCTCAGCTTTCTTTCGGTGTTGCTCTTGTTTGTATTATTGTCAGCACTGTGTGTGTTCTTGTGATTCAGCTTGTTTTACTCTAAGTCAGTTCACAAATGTATCTCTGAATTCCTCACAGTCATCATTTCTTACTGCACAATAGCATTTCATTACATTCATGTGCTACTTTCCAGTTTAGGAAAATTATTTTGGCAACATTATGAAAGATAGATTACCGAGTAGAGATACTAGAATGAGGAAGATGATAAAAGGCTATCAACAGTGCTCTAGAAGAAAAACGATGAGGCCTGAACCAGGGGACATCATAAGCCACTGAAATTCTTTTCTGCTGCCTTGCAGTAGTGTGGAGATGCTGCTGAGTTGCTGAAGGCAGTGGTGACACTGTACAGTTTCTGACAAGGTGGAAGACTTCAAATAGGCGTTAATGAGCGTTATTTGAGGAACAGTTTGTATAGGTATAGAGAGGTGTTGTGGGAATTATTAGCGGCATAATTGCTAATTGGCTCTGACCAAGGGCCTCATTCTTTTTTCTAATTTCATTTTTTGACCTCAGTTTTTTAAAGTTCCCTCAACATAAATCCCCAGTAGGTACATTACTTTGATGGATCTCCGTTCTCATCAGTGTAGGCACTCATCTTAATGATGTGGAACATCACTTCTCCATGCTTTCTCACCCGTTGCAATTCCTGTAATCATCCTTGGGTAATCTCTCCATAGAGGACTTACTGCTCACTGGAGGCCATTATCACCCTGTGTTCTTGCTGTAGGCCTCGCCTGCCTCCTTTTCTCATCGCCTCACTGTCCTTGCTGATCACTTTTGTGCCACTTGTCCTGGGCTAGTTCATTGCATCCTACAATTTCACCCACCATGCATCTTTCCATTGTTCATGTGTCACCTACGTTGTAATGTGGAATGATTCATAGTCATGGATAGCATCACTGGGGAAATATTGATGTTAGAAAAGATGGGCTTTTGAGTCCTTTTTATGGTGGCAAAAATTGGAAATTGAGGGGATGCCCATCAGTTGAGGAATGGCTGAACAAATTATGATTATGATGTAATACTGTTGTGCTGTAAGAAATGATGAAGGGGATGGTTTCAGAAAAAACTTGTGAAGACTTGTATGAACTGATGCAAAGTGAAGTGAGCAGAATTAGGAGAATATTGTACACAGTACAATGTTGTAATGATCTTCAACTGTGAAAGGTTTAGCTACCCTGATCAATACAGTGGATCAAGGCATTTCCTAAGGACTCATGATGAAAAATGCTGTCCGTCTCCAGAGAGAGATCTGATGAACTCTCAGTACAGATTGAAACATACTCTTCGCTTTCTTTGTTTCTTGCCTTTTATTGTTCTTTTTTGTTGCAATATGACTTATATGGAAATGTGTTATATAACTTCACATGTATAATTGATATCATATTGCTGGCCTTCTCAATGGGTAGGAGAGAGGTGGGAGGGAGGGAGGGAATTTAGAGCTCAAAATTAAAAAAAAATGTTAAACGTAAATAAAAATAAAGAATGCATAGCTAGAAGAAAAAAAGATGGGCTTTGCACTAGATAGCTGCCAAGGCAGATCCCTTCCACCTCTCAGATTCCATCAGTAAGTGGCAGTTTGGGCTTCTTGAAAGAACTATGGGATGTTCTGGCCCATTTGCCTGGCCTTCTGTTCTAGGTATAGTTCACTGTTCAGTGCCTGGCAGGGTAGGTACATCAGTGCTGATGGGTTAATTCAATGGCCTGCTCTTCTGACCCTGTCCTAATTTAGGCACAGTTGCTAAGATGTACTCCTTGGTATAGTGGAAGGAATCCTGTATTTGGAGCTGTAGGGATTGGGGTTAAATCTTCCTCTGCTTACCACAGGTGTGACCTTGGGTAAATATCTCAGTGTGTCAGTTTCCTCATTTGTAAAATAAGGGAGTTGGTCTAGAAGGGGTGGGGAACCAGTGGCCTGGATGATGTCTGAGGTTCCTTCCGTCTCTCAACATATATGTCAGTGATATGATTGCCTGACTTGTATGTGGAAGGCACATGGTATTTTTTTGGTTCCTTGGTGGAAGGAAGTTGTCTGTTCTCCACCCTTACCGCCTCCCCCAACCAATGAAGGACTGCAGGTAGTCTTTAATAGATAGTCCTAGAATGTCCCTATAGTGTTAAGAAATGCACTTCCCCGTAGCTGGATGAAATGTGTACTTGGCGTTGAGATGTCTCACACTTATTTTGAGCTAGTGCAGTTCTGCTTTGCTCATAGAGCACAGCGTCTTCTTTGATGAGAGCACACCGTGCTACATGGTCCTGTGCCAGTGTCTCCCGTGACTCACAATTGATTCCAAAGTTCTTCAGAGACCTCGAGAGTGTCCTTGTGTTGCTGCTTTTGATCTCCATGTGAGCACTTGAACAACATGGCCAGTAGAGTCTGAATGCAGTCAGCTCAAGAAGGGACTTCATTGTCTAGTACCTTATCTTGCCAGGTGATCTTCAGAATTTTCCTAAGACAGTTTATTTTCCTGGCATGGCCCTGGTAGACTGTCCAAGTTTCACACTTATACAACAATGAGGTCAGCATAGTGGCTCTATACACGTTCAGTTTGGTAGAAGCTATTAGTAGATAATAGATTTCAGAAGGTTAAAAATAGTAATAAGCAGGCTTGTATTTTTTTGTTTTGTTTTGTTTTTAGGCAGTTGGGGTTAAGTGACTTGGGGTCACAGCTAGTAAGTGTCAAGTGTTTGGTTTGAGGCTGGATTTGAACTCATGTCCTCCTGACTTCAGGGCCAGTGCTCTATCCGCACCACCACCTAGCTGCCCCACCTAGCTGCCCCAAGCAGGCTTATATTTTAAAAAGTTTACTTAAAACTGAAATATGTAAAAATGTCATTTACAGATCACATTTCATTTAGATTTTATTCTAGCTACATATGCAGGTTATGTCAGAATGGTATCTATTCCCTCTAAATGCAAAATAAAGAAAAGGAGAATTCTCCTGGACAGAGAAGTGCTTGTTAAACAATATGGTATCTCCATTAGAGTTGAATTCTTTCTTCCTCGGTATTTTTTTTTCCAAGAATATGACTATTACAATTACTATTGAAATATGAATGAAACCCAGTGCTAAAAGACAGTCAAACTTAGAATAATTGCAATAACCAGTCTTGGACCTGGAAAATAGATGATGGAAAAACACACTTCTATCTTCTTTAAAAAGAGGTTGGGGACTATCAGAGCAGAATGTTGCATATGCTATCACAAGGGGTCATTTTCCTCTCTTTGTTTTTGCTTAACTCTTTTTCTTTGGCACGAGGTAAATAAAGTTCATGGTGAGAGGCAGGAGTAGTCAGAGAGAATGGCTGATATTTGGAAATGACTATAGTATAAAGACAAAAGGCAAGAAAAAAACTTAAGAAATAATATCGTTGTCTACTAGAATTCACTGAATAGACTTTCTTCAAGTGTTGGGAGCCATTCGATTCTTAAGAATTTTTCATTTTCTAGTTTGTTTTGCAAAAGGATTCTGTAGGAAGGAGAATTTTATAGTATTTTGGTTTGGCCAGTTTAGTTTTTTAAACTGGACTGCTAGTACATCCTTCCATGGAATAAGGTAAATAAATAGTTAAAATTCTCTTGGTCCTAGGTATCCTCTTACTTACTTTGGAGAAACTTCAATGTTTAAATGATGTATGTTAATTAAGTGCTTGAAATGGCAATCATCAGCTACAGGGCAAATGCTGGGAAATTAGGAGTTATCTGGGTGTGTCTCAGCCCTTTCCTTTGGCCTCTTGCTAAATTTGTTACACAGTCTGATTCTTCCTATTGTGCCTTCTTGTTTTATTCCTGTGGGACTAAGAGTGAAAAAGTTTCTCTCTCTTAAAGTTGATTTCCCCTTTTCGTGGAATCCACTTTGATATACACTCCTCAAATTAGAGAAAAGAAATTCTAAGTGCCAGTTTTTGAAGCAGTCATTCCTCATAGTATCAGCAGGGAATGAGATGTTCCTTTCGAGTAGATTTAGTGAAACTTTCATTAAGGCCTTTAAGTGTCAAAAAAATTTTTTTTCAAGTTAAATGTTTTTGTTGCCATCCTTTAAAAGTACTGTGGCTGAAAAGCCCTTCCTTCACTTTTTGCCTGTTAGATTCCTAACCATCTTTTAAGACCCAGCTCCTCCTTGAGCTTCTGTGTTATTTTCCTTGCACCTTTCTTCTCCATTTGAACCATGCTGTAAGAGACAAAGCCTGGCTCGGGTCTGAAATTAGAATGAGGAATGAGACACTTGTAGATTATCTGGTATTTAACAAAAGGTGGTTTCCTTAGCCATGGCGGTCAAGGACATTCAGCAGGGAGACAGACAGCATTGATTCATTTGGGGGGCCTTTCCGGGTCTCTCTCTGCTACTCAGAAGCCTGAAGGAAGAGCTGGCTTGTGCAAAAGGAAGCTGTGACAGAGGGCCATCTCACTTCCTCAACCTTTAGTTGTCTCAAGGATGATTCTAATACCTTTTAAAGAAAAGCTACAATAGCTTGGTAGAGGTATATAGCCTTAGGCTGTTACTTCAGACAAATAGGTATTGTTTGTTTTAGTTTTTGAATATGGGTGATCTCCACTATTAGACTGTAAGCTCCTTTGAGGGTAGGGACTATGTCTAAACTTTATATGCTGCCTTGCCAGCCACCCTCCTCCCCATATATTACATTGTATACAGTAGGTAATTAATATTTGCACAAAATTTAATGTTATATATCAAGAGTATATAGTATGAATTTTTTTTTTTGGCTAGGCAGTAGGGTTAAGTGACTTGCCCAGGGTCACATAGCTAGTAAGTGTTGTGTCTGAAGCCAGATTTGAAGTCAGGTCCTCCTGAATCCAGGGCTGGTGCTCTATCCACTGCACCACCTAGCTGCCCCTAAGAGTATATAGTATGATTGATATAGAGGAAAGAATTTTGGATTTAGAATCAAGAGACGTAGATTCAAATCCTTTATTCTGCCATGTGACCATGCAAGTCCTTTAACTTTTCTGAGCCCCAACTTCCTCATCTATAAAGTGAAAATAATGCTTGTGCTTTCTTCCCCACAGAGTTGTTGGAAAAGTGCTTTGTAAACCTTAAACTGTAGTATAAATATGAGCTGTTGTTAAGGTAACAGAAGTAAGCCTTTTGTTGGTGATTTAGCATAGGCATTATAGATACACTACAGAATCCCAGTCAGTAAATATTCAGCACTATCTACATGCCAGGCTCTGGGCTAAGTGCTTCACAATTAGTAACTCATTTGATCCTCACAGCAACAGGTGCCATTATTATCCCCATTTTACCAGTGAGGAAACTGAGGCAAACAGTAGACCCTGCCATGAAGGAGCCCATAGTCTAATGGGGGAGTTGATGAGCAAACAAATATGCATAAACAAGCTATGTACAAGATAAATAGGGAATGATTAACAGAGAGAAGGTACTTGAATTATAAGGGATTGAGAAAAGGTTCCTGTAGAAGGTGGGAGTTTAGCTGGGACTTGAAGGAATCCAGGAGAAAGAGATAATGTAGGAGAGCATTCCAGGTATGGGAGATAGCCAGAGGAAATTTTCCAGGGAGGTGGAGGGTCTTGTTTATGGAACAAGAAGGCCAGTGTTGTTGGATTTGCAGAATATAGGGTAAAGGGGAGGTGTAAGATGTAAGAACACTGTAGAAGGGGGTGTGTGTGTGTGTGTGTGTGTGTGTGTGTGTGTTATGAAGGACTTTGAATGTCTAACAGAATTTTGCATTTGGTCCTGGAGGTGATACGGAGTCACTGGAGTTTTTTGAGGGGGATGCTACATTCAGATGGTCACTTTTGGAAAATCACTTTGGTGGAGGAATGGATTGGAACGGAAGAGACTTGAGGCAGGCAGACTCTTCCTCTCCACAGTCCTCCCTCCCCAAGGAGGCTGTTGCAGTAATCCAGCTGTGAGGTGAGGAGGGCTTGTACCAGGGGGGTGGGGCAGGGCACTGTCAGAGGAGAGAAGGGGCATATTTGAGAGATGTTACAAAGGTGAAATGGACAGGCCTTGGCAATAGATTGGATGTGGAGAGCTAATGGAGAAATAGTGAGGGATCCAGGATGCCACTGAGGGTGGTGGAGGATGGTGGAAGATGGTGTTGCCCTTTACAGTAACAGGAGCAGGGAGGGTTTAGTGGGAAAGATGATGAGTTGCATTTTGGACATGATGTCCCAGAAGCCTAGTGAGAAGAGAGTATCAAGAAGAGGGTGATTGAATTTGTCAAAGGCTGCAGAGAGGTCAAGGAGAATGTGGATTGAGAAAAGGCCATTGGATTTGGACATTAGGAGAACATTGGAGGGGACTTCAGAAGTCTTCTGGTCCACTTCATACCTGAACAAGAATCATTTTTATAACTTAAGTACCTCCATGTTCTAACTGGCTTGAAGTGAGGAAGCATGAATCTCAATACTCTTGCTCTTTCCCTTTTTTCTACCAGTTGCATACTTCCTGTGCCCAGGAAGATTTTGTCCATCTGTTAAAAAAAAAAATTCAATCTCAATGACCCCTTGGGCAACACTGAAATTCATGCCTTGCTTCAGGCTGTGTTTTATGATTAGATGCCTTCATCTAGACATTTTGGAAAAGGCTGGATTGAACAGCTATCCCGATCCCTCTCCTGCAACATGCTTTCTGTTCTTGGTTTTTTTATTTAAATTTTTTTTATACATTCTTTGTTTTTAGTTTTCAATATTCACTACTATAAGATTTTGAGTTTTAAATTTTCTCCCCCTCTTTCTGCTTTCCCCTCCCCAAGACAACGTGCAATCTGATATAGGCTATATATATAAAAAGAAAAAAAATAGTATGCTTCAATCTGCAATCAGATTCCATAGTTCTTTCTCTTCATGTAGATAGCATTTTCCATCATGAGTCTTTTGGAATTGTCTTAGATCCTTGTATTGCTGAGAAGAGTTAAGTCTTATCAGAGTTGGTCATTGTACAATATTGCTGTTACTGTGTACTGTGTTCTCCTGGTTCTGCTCATTTCACTCAGCATCAGTTCATTAAGTCTTTCCAGGTTTTTCTGAAGTCCACCTGCTCGTCATTTCTTATGCAAAAATAGTATTCCATTACATTCATATACCACAGCTTGTTCAGCCATTCCCTAATTGATGGGCATCCCCTCAATTTCCAATTCTTGGCCACCACAAAAAGCTTCTATAAATATTTTTTGTGCATGTGAGTCCTTTTCCCATTTTTATAATCTCTTTGGGATCAGACCTAGAAGTGGTATTGCTGAGTCAAAGATCTGTTGTTGTTTTTTGATACGTATATGATGATTTGATTCATTGAACATCCTCATAAGAAAGTGATTTTCCCCACTTGGGCAATTGCTTAATAAAGTACGAACGCTCAGTGGCTAGATGAATAAGTGGTTTTTTTATTACGTGACATGATATACCTGACAAGCGGGCGCTTTGCTTGAATATCTTCAGTGAGAAGAAAATCTATAACCTGAGTAATTGGCTGTCAGTTATTTTAACAGGCTATGATTGAATAGTTTTTTTGTCCCTTTCTTGGGGCCCCCAACCAGACATCTTTTCATCATAACTTTTGAATTAATTTCCAGTTCAGAAACATTTCCATAATCTGCTTTCTCTACTTTTCCAGTTCTACAAAGGAAGTGCTAGAGGAAGATGAAGACTTAGCCCCCTGCAATTTATTTCATATTAATTTGACAGTCTACTACTTGGTGATCTTACTAAGAGTCACATTTATTTTTGCGTTTTGCAAGCCTCTTCTGCACAGCACCTCTTTGAGCTAGGTAGTACAAGTACTTTTGTTCTCCTGATTTTATACGTGGGGAAACTGAGGCTGAGAGATCTGTACACACATATACATATATATTCTCCTGACTTGAAAAAAATTTGAGTCTTGGCCCAGGTGCCCCTTCTACCTCCTGTCCTGTTTCTCTGACAGACTCATCCATAGGACACCATTACATCCTTCTCCCTGTAGTCTTACTTGTGTCCTCAAACCTGAATCTGCCCTCTCAATCAGCAAATCTCACATGGTTTTCTTAGTCCTTACTCTTCCTTTGACCTCTCTTAAACACGGTCCGCCTCTCCCAAATGACATCTCAGGTTATTATTTGGGAGCTCCAGAGAATTGCATTGGTGCTACTGGTAGAGGTGTCTTCAGTGGGGAACCTGCGGGCTGGAGGCCACATGTGGCCCTCTCGGTCCTCAAGTTCTGCACTTTGACTGAATCCAGACTTCACAGAATTCAGTCAAAGGCCCGCACTTGAGGACGGAGAGGGCCACATATAGCCTCGAGGCCGAGGCAGGTTCCCCACCCCTGACCTAGATGCATGGACTGTGGCAGGTACAGGATGTACTTCCTTTATTCCTTTGTTCTTGTCCTTGACCTTATGGCTTCTTAGTTGGGCTATTAAAATGCAAATGGCCTCCTGTGAGGGTCACAACCTTAAGCAAAGTCCTGAGTTATCAGTTAATCCCTTAGTATGGGTGGGAGTGGTGGCCCCTTTCCTGTAAACCCTGGTCCTAGAGGAGGCTGAGGCTTGGTAGGGGCTTCTGAGCCACAGGAGAACTAAAGCCTGTTGGGCATCTGTATTAAGTCTGGTACAAAGAAAATGTGCCTCCTACCCCCCCCCCCCAGCAGAGGACCACAAGGCTGCCAGAGAGGGCTGAGAGCCTAACTGGGGAAATCAGTGAGTGTGGAACTTTGGAAAAAGAAGGGGCGGCTATCAGGATTTGCCAGTGGATTTGTTTTTCATCTAAGGCAAACTTCTCCTAGTTCTCCATAACCCACCACTGTAAATGATCTTTTTCTGCCACGTTTGTCACTGACATCATAGGTTGTTTTGCCATCTTGGTGTTCTGCTTTCTGATCCCTTCTCCAGTCTTATGATTTCTCTTGGGTACCTAATTGTGGGCCTTCATAGGATCAGTTCTCATTGATCTTTTCTCATGGCTATCCTTAAGCCCTTTCTTAGGGCTGTTTCTTTATCTTCCATTTTCCTTTGGAATCCTGCCATCACTTCTAACTTAGCATGTCCAAAATGAAACTGTAACCATTCCTTTGGACACAGTTCCCATCTTAAGTTTGTTCCTTCTGTGAAAGGTATGTGTGGGACAGAGACCCCAACCCAAATTAGACTCAGACTTCTCAAGGTGGAAAGCAAAGGTTACCTTTATTACACTCTCAGGAGATGGCTGTCGGCTCCTTCGATACAAGTGGAGAGGGAGAGAGAGAGAGAGAGACCAAGTAACAGGGGCCGCCTTATGAAAGCAAATCTCTGCCCACCATGCAAACAAGCCTCCACCCACCATGAAAACAAGTTTCCACCCACCACTATCCCTTACCCCCTTTACTGGGGGTGGGCTTACAGTCTAAGCTTGAAAGTTTCTTCCTATCCTCTTAACTGGGAGGTGGGGCTTACATTCCAGGAGGGAAGTTCAAAGACAAGGAAAGAGGCTGGAAGCCAAGGGCAAACGGCTCAGGTTGGGGGTGGGGCAGGGCTTATTCTTTCTGTTAAGTGCTTAAAAACAGGGTCTGAGTGGGGGAGGATTTTGAAAGTAGTTATCAAGAATTATTTGACCCTTTGAGGAGCCTTCACTTCTGAGAGTTCATTTCTCACACTACCTTCTGAACTCATTACCTTAATTACACTGAGAAGTCTTCACTGGGACGTCCCATTCAGGTACCACCACTGATAATCTCCCAGGTTTGAAGTCTCCAAGTCACCTCTAATTTATCCTTTCCTAAACTTCCACACTTAATCATTTGTCGTCTTGTCCTTTCTTCTAAAGTATCTGTTCTTTTCTCTTCTTTCCCACAGTCTTCTCTTGTCCAGACCTTCTCTGCATCACACTTAGTTGTAGTAGTAGACAGGTAAAACATTTATTAAGCACTTACTGTGTGTCATGCATGTGCCAGCTGTAAGCTCCTGACTGATACACCTGTAGCCAAGATAGCCATTTTTTCTCTGGAAACTCTGGGACACACCTCAAAGTGTGTCCTAAATATAGAATTCACTGCCACCCAGTTTGAATATTATTATTGTAATAGATGGTGGGGATGAGAAGAAAATAATACCACAGTGTAGTGGAAAAAGTGGTTGTCTTAGGGTCAGAAGACCTGAGTTTCAGTCCCAGGTCTGACAGTCATTAGCTTTGTTAGCCTGGGCAACTTCCCTGAGTCTCCGTTTCTTCATCTGCAAAATAGGGTTTAACACTTCGATAATTCAGTGAATATTAAGTGCCTCTCATATGCAAGGCGATGGTGCATTAAATAACTATTTATCCACCTTATGGAATTGTTCAGAAGACAGTGCTTTGTAAACCTTATTTCCTTAAACCATTTTGGTTTTATTCTTTTGTGGCATAGATTCCTCAAAATTATTAATTAGAACATTAAATTATTGTAGATAAGGTAGAAAATTCAGTGGTACCAATACCAATTAACCCTCAGGGCTCTGGGCAGTTCTTTAAGACTCTGAAGTGGCCTAGCAGGTGCTGATCAGTCTGTGGTAGAGTGAGATTCCTCCCTGGGGAGTTCCCTGCACTCCCTGGTCCATGGGGCCAGCTAGGTAGTGCAGTTGATAGAACTCTAGCCTTGGAGTCAGGAGGACCAGATTTCAAATGTGGCCTCAGACACTTGACACTTAATAGCTGTATGACTCTGGGCAAGTCACTTAACCTTGATTGCCTCACCAAAAAAAGCAAAAAAGAGAAAAAAAAGAAAGCAAGCAAGCACTGGTGTAGGCCCCCTCCATTCCCTTATGTTCTCTCTCTCCCCCCCCCCCAATGGTTCCCATTTACTTTACAGAAGCAGTTTTAACTGGTTGGGTTTTTTAATTTAAATTTTTTTGTTTTTTAAGTGATGAATTTAATTATGTCAGTATTTCCAAAGAGCCATCATTTTGGCTCTGGGTTTTCCTTCCACTAACCCAGCACAATCCCTGAATACCATAGGCGATGATTTTAGACAGTACTGTGGCCAAAAAAATTTACCTGGTGATGAGCCTCAAAAAATTTAGGTAGGCTAATCTTTGGATGTGCTCTTTAACTAGTGGGTGGAAAAACATAGAAGAATTCCCCTGAAAGGTAGCCCACAAAGTTATTGCTAATTGAATGGTCCCCATTCAGTTCTATCAGCAATTAATAATATTAAGTGCTTGCTACATGCTAGGCTCTGTGCTAGGTGCTTTGGATACAAGACAGCCCTTGCCTTCAAGGAGTTTACATGCAGCCATAAAGGAATGAGACTTTATATAAAAAAACATAAACTGGAGCTCCATACTTTATAGCTATAATATGTAGTATGTGGTAGTATGTATGTATGAAATTTTAGAAAGAAAGGCCTTAGGGAATCACCTTGGTTTTTAATTGAAGAAACAGTGGAATGCCTTCGGTTTGACTGTTAGAAAATATTTTCCTGGAGTTTGGTAGTAAGTTTAGATGAGACTGGTATTATGCGTAGTCCCTCCCATATTAATATTATTGTGACATGTGCATTTTCTCTAACATTTTGAGGATTCTTCAGCCAGAAGCAGCAAATTGTAGATATTTAATTTTTCAAATGGAAGGCATAAGTGAATTAGGACAGTGGATTTTGTTTTTCAAAATCTTTTACATTTCTTGCCTTCAGAAGAAAATGCAGTCTTCTTAACTTATTGGTGACAGGTGGTGTGTTCCTAAATGTTCTTGTTTCTCTTGAAACTGTCATACTGCACCGTGGGCAAATATTTTACCTGTCGCGGTAGTGCTGAGCTGTTCTGTCTGGACTAGCGGCTATTATATGGATGATTGCTGTTAGTTAAATAGATAGACTTAGTCGTTCTTCTTTGAAGAGTCTAAGGTTAGGCTAGGGGCAGAGCATTTTTCTGGAACCATTCTTACCTTTCCTTGTTTGCAGTGGAGCTAAAAGAAGGCCCCAGTCCTGAAGGATCCGCGCTGCTCCTTTGTGTAGAACAAGGCACCGAAATCAGCATGTACCTAGTGTCTTAATGCTTGCCATCTAAGGAGGTGCGATGGGAATGCAGGTGGCCCATCAGACGTAGATTTGGAGTATTCTGGGCTTAAGCCTAGGTACATTGAAACACGAAAAAACGAAGCCAACGGCAAATAAACAAAAAAGGCAAGGGCTGAGGTAAAATGAAGAAGTTAAGCTAAAAGTAAACTCAAGGGGTGTCCTGTTGCACACCAATACATTTATTTACTCTTTCCTGATTGACTCTTGCACTGGATAGCAAAAAATTTATTTTTCTTAAGCCACCTGTGCCACTGAAATTTCCCTTCCTCCTCAAGAGAGAACTTGGCCTCCCCCATCAGTTTCACAACAAAATTCCTAGGAAAAGCTGTTTATAATTCTCACTTCTACTTTCTACCTTTTTTTTTTAAATTTTTAGGCAGTTGGGGTTAAGTAACTTGCCAAGGGTCACACAGCTAGTAAGTGTCAAGTGTTTGGTCTGAGGCTGAATTTGAACTCAGGTCCTCCTGACTTCAGGGTTGGTGCTCTATCCACTGTGCCACCTAGCTGCCCTTCACTTCTACTTTCTCATCTCCCATTTAGTTTTCAGCCATTTTCAGTCTGGCTTCTGTCACTTTGACAGAAACTAGGCTTTCCAAGGTCACCAATGATTTCTTTGTTTGAGAATTGGTTTTTCAATAACCTAATCATAGAAGAGGGGCCAGATAATAAGATGTTTAGCTATAAAGTAGGGTCATGCCAGGTGATGCTTTTATCACAGGCAAATTAGTGCCTTGAGTAAATAAAAAGGGGACCAACTAGATAGGTTTATTCACCTCACACTGACCTTTAAAAGTTAGTTCACTGAGATAGCCTTGAAGAAGAAACTGACCCCTGAAGGGAGGAGCAGAAGCAGCGTGGAGCTAGAGAAGGAGAAGGGGTAGGAAGCCAAGTGGTGTGGAGAGAGCAGTAGCCAGGTGGAGGCATTTGCTTTAAAGAAAGGAACCAGGACTCTGGGAGTGAAAGTTGCTTGATTGGATCAGGCACGAGATTTGTCTGAAGGGAAGCTGTGTTACTGAACCCCCAGATTATAGGCTCCCAAGCAGCGATCCTGTTTTTCCTTTTTCCCCATGAGTTCCTTCATGGGAATCTGAAACCTTTTCTTCTGGGCAGAAGGGGAGGAGTTTGCTTACCTTACTTTGTCTTTATGTACTTTGATTGTTGAATTAAATTTAGTGGAATTAGATTTGGGAGAAGAGAAAGAAATGAGCTAGGTTTAACATTGAAGTGTGTTACTAGAAGCACTGTCTCTGTCTGGGGCCTTAGAGCTAACTCAAGATAAAATCATACCTCTTTTGATTCTACTTCCCAGTATGGAAGAGTGTTTGTACTGAGAAAGTTCGTCAGTGCAGTGAGGCAGGAGTAGAGTCAGGGACAAATAGGGAGTGATTGCACAATCTTGATGACCACACCATTCCCCTCAATTTTACTGTGTCTTTATTACTAAATACAGTGGATTTTTCTGTGTCCTTACCTTGCCCACCTTCCTTTTGGATACTCTCTCCTCCCTGGATTTTTGCATCATTGCTCTGATATGGTTCTCTTCCTTCCAGTCTGATTTGTCCTTAGTCACCTTTCTCTTGTGTCTTTTCTTCTCTCTTGGTGATCTCTGCAGCTGCCTTGGATTCTACGGTCAACTTTAAGTGCTGATTCCCCAAAATCTACATTGTTAGCCCTCATGTCTATTCTGAGTTCCAGTTCCACACTGCTTGCTATCCCCGTAAGCATCACAAACTCAGTAGAGGTAGCTAAGACAAGACTCATCTTTAATGCCGTAACCAGCCCCCAGGTCTTGTAGATTCCACATGCACATTTCTGGCATCGTCCCTGCCTCTCTGTTGTCACTGCAGCTGCCACAGTGTAAGTCCTCCGTCTTGTCGTGCCTGCACTGTTGCCCTGCCCTGCTGTCTTTGAGTGCTGTCTCCTTTGTTGTGTCCGGCCTCCAGTACACCACAGTTGCTGTCCTCCAGCACAAATCTGCCCATGCCACTCCCCTTTTCAGAAAATTTCAGTGGTTTGCTGTTAAGTCTGGGATAAAATATGAATGCTTGAATTTTATGTTTAAAGCCCTTCACATCCTGGTTCTAGCCTGTCTTTCATGGCTGTTTAAACATTGCTCCACCTCCATGCCTTGGCATAGTGTCTCTGAGCTTGGAATGCTTTCCTAGGAGACTCTCTTGCCTCTTGGGGTGCCCAGCTCTTTTCAAGAGTCAGCTCAAGTCAAGTCAAGAGTCAGCTGTCTTCTTCAGAAGGCACAATTAGTACACCAATATCTGCCCTCGGTTATGTTTTTACATATCTTGTATTTACTAACCTATAAAATACCCTCTAGAGTGGAATATTTAGCTCCCTAGGGACAGAAAAGGACTTTTTCTCCTGGCCTGGCACAGTCTGTGCCTGGCAAATAGTAGCTTATTGATTGATAGATTAAAGAGAGATTCTTGCTTTTAAAGCCTGGATAGAACTTTGAAACAGCCAGAAATTCTGGGTTTTTTTTCTATAACTGCAGGGCAAAAGTAAATGAAAATTTTTTTAGTTAATATCTTTTGTTTTTATATCACCTTTATGTTGTTCCTATATCCTGCAAAATTAGCACCATCAGCCAAGTTTTATATTATATGCAGTGTTCCACGCTTATAAACACCCCTTCTCCACAAATAAGGGAAGGAGGTGTGTTCTCTCATTTCTTAGGACAAAGCTGATCATTATAATTACGCAGCTTTTACTTTGCTTTTTTGTTCTTTCCATTTACGTTGTTGGGAGTAATTGTGCACATTATTTTCTTGGCTATGCTTACTTTACTCCTTGTTCTCATATAGTTCTTCCTGTGCTTTCCTGAATTCATCATATTCATCATTTCAGTACAATAATATTCCTTCTACCTCAATTTCCTCTTTTGAAAAGTGGGAATATTACCTACCTCGTGGGATTGTTGTGAACGTCAAATGAGATGATATATGTAAAAGCGCTTTGCAAACTGTAAAGCATTATATAAATGCTAGTTATTATAAGTGCAATTCATCTTTGGTCTTTCTAGAGTGATGGTTGTTCATCGCATCGATCAGAATTCTTGTCTTTCAGAGTTGTTTGCCTTTATAGTGTTGTAGTTATTATATAAATTGTTTACCTAGTTCTGCTTCTTTTCTCAGCATCAGTTCATAAAAGCCTTCCAGGTTTGTGTCTGGATTTTGTTTTCTGTCCCTTTCGTTGTTTCTTATGATGCAAGATTATTCAGGTGCATTCATAAACCGTCGTTTATTTGCTCAGCTGTTCCCAGATTGGTGGGGAATTACTCCCTTTGTGTCCATTTTTTTCCCGTAATGTCATAAAACCAACTTCTGCTTTCCCAATATAAATCCTGCTTGATCCATCAATAAGCAATGACAGTTCTGCCCCACACTCACAAATCTACAGCTTCCTTATGACAGCCCTTTGAGAGTTTGAATGAGAATGATAACAACAGATAACATTTGCATAGTGCTTTAAGGATGTGGGGGCAAACTCTGGTTGAGAAGGGGGCCACTGATTCTTAGTGGTCACTTATGAGTTTTAAATTGTAATATTATATATGTTTATTGTATTTTTTATTTATCATGTTAAATATTTCCAAATTATACTTTAATCTGATTTGGAATGTTGGGCCACTGCACCTCTGTGTGGCACCTCTGCTATAAAGTGTTCCTTGTCTCTTTTGAGTCTTACAGTTGTGGAGTTTTCCCCTTTTTACAGACTAAGAAACTCAGGTTCAAGAAGATTCGAGTGACAGGTGGCATATCAGTGGGAATTACACATCGGATTTCCTGACTTCCAAGTCCAGCCCTCTGATGTCATTGATCTAGTGAGTGTTGTACTTGGAGTCAGAAAGACTCTTAGTTCAAATCCGACCTCAGACGCTTAGTAGTCATGTGCCAATAAAAGAGTCACTAACCTTCCTCAGTCCCAGTTTCCTCATCTGTAAAATGGGAATAATAATAGCATTTACCTCCTCCAAGGGTTATTGCAAGGATCCAATGAGATAATGTATGTAAAGCACTTTGTAAGCCTTAAGGCACTATCTAAAATCCTGGCTTATTATTATTATTATATTATTATTATTATTATTATTATTATTATTATTATTGACTTCTGTGCTTTTGGGCCACTAATCAAAATTTTTTTATACAGAAACTGTTATCTAGCCAACATTCCATATTTGTAAAAATTAATCTTTGGAACTCAAATATTGAATTTTACATTTATCCCTAATTGTATTTTATCTTATTTAATTTGGCCTATTATTCTAGGCTGTCAAGATATATTTGGTTCTATATTTGATCACCAGCTGTTAGCTAATCTTGGTGCCAGATGCAAATTTGACGTGCATGATATCTCTGCTTTCATCCAAGCTCTTGATACAAATATTGAATGTCACAGAGCTGGTGACAAATTCTTGGAATGGTTCCACTCACTACTCCTTTTCCCCCAGTTGACATTGTCCCATTATTTTGGATCTGGTACATTTAGCCAGTACCAATCCACTTCACTATACTATTGTCTAGTCTAGTCCATATATTTCCATCCTACCGACAAGCACGGCATAAAAGACTGTCAAATTTGTCAAATGCTTTGCTTTAAGCTAAGTAAGTATACTGTGTTTTTTGGTACTTCTCACATTGAGCAGTGTAGTCATCCTGTCAGAAATAAGATTAATCTGGCATGATCCCTTTTTTAAAGGAGTCATAGCTTTTAGTGATCATTATATCCCTTCCTAAGTTCTCACAAATGGAAGTCAATTAGTCACTGCTGTATGGGACTTCTTTATCATTCACGCTTTTCCATTTCTGTGGTTCCTCTTCCTTTCTTCAAGATGTTTCAGAAGTCACTGAGAGCCTTTTTTCCTGCTCCTTCGTCTAGGATGGAGCTTGACCAGGGCTGTTAACTTGGTTATTCTGAGGGCAACTAGGTGTCATTCTCCTGTCTTTTTAAAATCTGAATTTGTAGATTCCCATTCAACAAATGTTGTGCATCCACGTTAATAATCTCTTTAGACATCTACTCTTTTTCCTCCTTACCACAGTATTTGTGTCAGAATTTCATTCTGGAGAGCTTCCCACAAAATATCTTGGACTACCAGTTTTAAGTGATACCTGTGATGTCAAATTTGCATCCCCCCTTTATGGTCTCTAGTTCACTCTGAATGCATTTGGGTCTAGATATTTGAGGTTGTGGGCGTTATTGCTGACTTCTGTTTTGGATATGTCTGCAGTGAGTGTATGGTTGTATCTATCGATGTTCTCCCTACATTTTAAGCTACTCACTATGGGGTATGTGTGTGTGTGTTTCCACTGTTTTCTCCTTCCTTCATCCTCTATGTCTTAAAGCCCTTTTGATTAGATTCTCTAGATTCTAAGCGAATGCATTCTTACCTTGCCCTGTTAGGTGCCCCTCCATCCCTGGCCAGGACATTATCGGTCTTTGTTTGTTTTAAGCCATGGTCCAGTAGTTATCAGATGTCATCATCTTCATCAGCTGTTCACTTACTAAGTAGACTTGTTTCTACTGAAGCCTTTGCCTTTAATTGGCAGCAGTGGTGCCAATACCATCTACGCCCCCGAGGTCTTCATTTCCTTGCCCAAGACTCTGTAATCTTTAGAAATGCTTTCTAGGTTCATTCTGGCAATATTGCTTGTGCTCATATGAATGACCGGAAATGGATAGTCGTCTTAATATTTGACAAGTCACGTGGCTCTTTCACATTGTGAAAACGTGCCCCAGGAAGACAACAGACTTCACTTGTTGTTAACAGGACAACGCATGGCTTCCTTGGTCCTCTTCAGTAGACTTATCAACCCACATTACTTGTCTCTTCTTCTGTGAACCTTACTGTATGACCTCTTACCTAACAATGCCTTTGGAGCCATATCATCCCTTCCTCGAGGACATGAAGCTGTTTCCTCCTGAGAAACTTTGGGGATCAAAGTGATTCAGACCTTCCTTCCTACAGCAGAGCTCTTCTTTCTTAGATGAAGCACCTGGGCCTTAGAACTGTGAAGTGACTTGTACCCAGAGATGCCTAGTAAGTGGTAGAATGGGGCCTGGACCCTGAGATTACAGCCCTTTGTTCTTTTTGTTTTTTTTTTCCCCCTGATATGTGTTTAAAATTAATTATATAGAATCTGTGCCGGTTGGTAGACACAAATAAAGATGCCAGTTGTGTTCACAATCCAAATGCCATGGAGCTCACAGTCCCAAAGTACTAAATGTGGAAAGACTCATCACCTCCGTTCGAAGCCCTTTTTAACTTCTCTTTTGTGAAGATCTTTGGAGTACTTTCAGGATCCAACAGGAATATAAAATGTAGGGTTAGATCTAAGCAACTTATTTGGAGGTCAGATTAAGGAAGTTTTTAGGATTATATCCTTAGTCATTCTGGGACCAAAACAATATTGACTGCAGCTATCAGTTTATGTGTCAAGAGTTTTTGTCCATTTTGATTGAAGATTTAAAATTATTTCCACACATAGGATTCTGAAACTGCAGAGAATGTGCTGTATTCTGTTTCCTGTCAAATTCTAAACTTCATATAGATTGCAGGTGAAATCTTGAATCCATTTCCTTGGGGAACCTCCTTCCAGTGTACCAAGGGCAGCTTGACACAATGTAGGCTTTATACTATAAACAAGGTATAAAGCAGAGAAATTTGTTACGGTGGGAGTGAGTGTCCGATCCAGATGCCTAGTGAAAATATTAAAAGTAGGGATTCACCTTACATATTTACCTTAAAAAGCAAGTCTTTATTTGATCTGGGAAGCCATCCTTAAATTCCCACATTTACATCTTAACAGGAAAACTAAGGCTTGTTCCCTGGTCAGAAAGTGTCCCGTGTAGTTCAGAACCATTTTTTGATGAAGGGAGTGTCTCACATCACACATGGTGTAGGTTGTTTTTCTAGTGACAAAAAAAAGGTTTCCATTGAACTGTGTTTTAACCTAGTCTTGGTTGTGACCAAAGGCACACATTTGTGAGAAGACTAGTCAGGTTTGGGGGTATAATTCATAGCTGTGGAATAGAATTTTCTTTTCTCTGTGGTAAGCCACTCTTCAATTACTCAACAAGCATTTATTAAGCATTTACTGTATGCCAGGTACTACTGTATGAGATGGTGAGGATATAGCTGTAAAGAAGGCAATGATCCTTACTCCTAAGGAGTTGTACTAGAAAGGTTCATTAATTACATAAATATGTATGTAATAAATATAATAACATATAATAAATAAGTACAAGGTGGTTTGGGGGGGGGATCTGAGAAGACTTCATGTAGGAGGTGCCACCTGTGCTGCATGTTGAGGAAACAGGTGGATCCTGTGAGGAAGAGGTAAAAGAAGAGCATGCTCCAGGTGTGGTGGACAGCCCCGGAAAAGCACAGAGGCAGGAGAGGGAGTATTGTGTGTGTGTGCAAGAGAGAGGGAGTAAAGCAGAGATTCTTAACTTTGTGTGTTGTGGATCCCTTTTGAGGTCTGTTGGAGCTATGGGTGCCTTCTTAGAACAGCAGTTTTAAATATCTAAAATAAAATACATAGCATTACAAAGGAAACCAATAATATTGAAATGCAGTTGTCAGAGGATAAAAAAAGTTCACAGATCCCAGGTTAAGAACTCCTGGTGTAGGGGAGAAAAAAAAAAGTGGACCCAGGACAGAATTTTGGGGAAATCACCCCAAGGGGACATGATATGGAGCAAAGGAGAATGAGAAGAATCAGTCAAGAAGGAGGAGAACCAGGAGACAGCAGGGTCACAGAAACAGAGGAGAGGGTGGTCAGCTGTGTCAAATGCAGCAGAGTTTAAGAAGGATAAAGACTGAGGAAAGACTCTCAGAGTTTGTCATTGAGATTGTAATTGTAATTGCATTGGTAACCTTTGGAGAGAACCTGCCCCTCAGTCACTGCTTAGCTCAGTGAAACAATGACCTGTGCCCTGCAGGGTTATCCAAGATGGACAGGTCATAGCAGTAGAGTTCTGATAAAAGGCGATCCACTGGAGAAGGAAATGGCAAACCCCTCCAGTATTTTTGCCAAGAAAACACCACGGACAGTACTAAGATGACATTGGCAGAGGAGCCTCTCAGGTTGGAAGGTGTTCAGCATGCTACCAGAGAAGGAAAGCTGTGGTACTAAGGAAGCAGCTGGGCCAAAGCTGAAAGGAAGCCCAGCTGTGGATGTGTCTGATGACCAAAGAAAAGCCCAGGGTTGTAAAGATCAGTATTACATAGGAGCCTGATGTGTAATCTGTGCACCGAGTAAGCAGGATGTGATCAAACAGGAGATGGAAAGATTAAACCTAAGCATCGTGGGTGTCAGTGAACTTAAAGAGACAGGAATGGGTGGCTTTAATTAAGTTGATCATTGCATATTCTGCTGTGGGCAAAAATCCCATAGAAGAAATGGAGTAGCCCTCATAGTCAAAAAAGGTGAGAAAAGTAGTACTGGGGCATCATCTCAAAATTGACTGAATAATATCTGTTCAAATCCAAGGCAGACCAACCATTCAGCATCACAGTAATACACATCTATGCTCCAACTACTGAAGCCAAAGAGTGCAAAGTTCTAAGAAGACCTACGATATCTTCTAACAGTAACATGAAACAAGATTTCACATTCGTCATAGGGAATTGGCATGGTAAAGCAGGAAATCAAGAGGTAATTGTAGTAACAGGCAAGTTTAGCCATGGAGTACAAAATGAAGCAGGGCAGAGGCCTGGAATTTTTGTCAAGAGAACTTGCTAGTCATAACGAAACACTTTTTCAACAGCCCAAAAAGGCAACTCAACACATGGACATCACCAGATAGTCAATCTAGGAATCAGATTGATGATTTACTTTGCAGTCAAAGGTGGAGGAGCTCTAGACAGTCAGTTAAAACAAGACCTGGAGCTTAACTGTGGCTCATTTCATGGCTCAGATCATGAACTGCTTATTGAAAATCAGACTGAAGTTGAAGAAAGTAGGGAAAACCGTCAGACCATATAGGTAATGTCCTAAATAACATTTCTTATGAATGTGAAGTGGAGATGATGAGTAAATTTTAAGTGATTAGCTCTGGTAGATAAAGTGCCTGAAGAACTACGGACAGTTTCACAATATTTTACAGGAGGCTGCAACAAAAAACATTCCAAAGAAAAGAGCAAGAAAGCAAATTGGCTGCCTGATGAGGCTTTACAAATAGCTGAGGAAAGAAGGAAAGGGAAAGGTAAAGAAGAAGGGGAAAGATATCCAACTGAATTCGGAATTCCAAAGAATAGCAACAGATAAAGTTTTCTTAAAAGTACAATGCAAAGAAATGGAAGACAACAATAGAATGGGAAAGATAAGAGATCTCTTCAAGAAAATTAAAATGTGAAGGGAATGGTTCATGCGAAAATGGGCATTATAATAGACAAAAATGGTAGAGACTTAACAGATGTAAAAAAGATTAAGAAGAGGTAACAAGAATATACAGAAGAACTGTACAAGACAGATCTTACCATCACTCATAACTGTGATGGGGTGGTTACTAAATTAAAGGCAGACGTCCTGGAGAATGAAGTCAAGTGGGCCTTCAGAAGCTTTGCTAACAGAAAGGTTAGTGGAGATGATGGGATTCCAACTGAGCTATTTAAAATCCCAAAAGGTGCTGCTGCTAGTGCTGCACTTAGTATGCCAGCAAATATGGAAAACTAAACTGTGGCCACTGGATTGGAAAAGATCAGTGTATACCTTGGCAGCGCCAAAGAATATTCAAAGTAGCAAACCATTGCACTTATTTCACACACCAGCAAGGTTATGCTTAAGATTCTGCAAGCTAGCCTTTAGCAGTATGTGAACCAAGAATTACCAGAAGAGCAGTCTGGTTTTTGAAGAGGCAGAGGAACTAGAAACCAAATTGCCAACATTTGCTGGATTATGGAGAAAGTCAGGGAGTTCTGGAAAAACGTCTGCTTCTGCTTCACTACACTAAAGCCTTTATGTAGCTTACAGTAAAATGTGCCAAGTTCTTAAAGAGATGGGAGTACCAGATCATCTTACTTGTCTCCCTAGGAACCTGTATGCACACCAAGAAGCAACAGTTAGAACTGAACATGGAACAACTGATTGGTTTAAGATTTGAAAAGGAGTATGACAGGGCTGTATATTGTCACCTTATTTATTTAACTTACATGTATAGTACATCATGTGAAATGCCAGGCTGGATGTATCAAAAGCCAGAATTGAGGCTGCCAGGAGAAATATCAACAGTTTCAGATAGGCAGGCAGTACCACCCTGATGGCAGAAAGTAAAGAGGAATTTAGAACCCTCTTGATGGGTGTAAAAGAGGAGAGTGTCAAAGCTGGCTTGAAGCTTAACGTCCGAAAAACCAAGATCTTATCAGCTGGTCCCATCACTTCCTGGCCAGTAGATGGAGAAGAAATGGAAGCAGCGTCAGATTCTGTGTTCTTGGGCTCCAAGATAACTGCAGCCAGCAACTGCAACCATGGTATTAAAAGGCACTTGCTCCTTGGAAGGAAAGCTATGACAAATCTGGACAGCAGATTAAAAAGCAGAGACATCACCTTGCTGACAAAGTCTGTAGAGTCAAAGTTATGTTTTTTTTCCCCGATATCAATATATGGCTGTGAGACTTGCACTATAAGGAAAGGTGAGTCCTGTAGTATTGGTGCTTTTGAATTGTGGTGCTGGAGAAGACTTTTGAGAGTCCCTTCTTTGGACAGCAGGGAGGTCAAATCAGTCAGTACTTAAAAATCAGATATTGAAGCTGAAGCTTAAATACTTTGGCTACATAATGCAAGACCCTGATGTTGGGAAAGATTGAAGGCAAAAGGAAAAGGGGATAGGGGAAGATGTGATAGACAGTGTCATGGAAACAATAAACATGAACTTGGACAGGCTTTGAAAGGTAGTGGAGGGGAGGAGGGCTTGACATTCTATGGTCCCTTGAGCCATGAAGTGTTGGACACAGCTGAACTACAACCTGGAGAGAGCAATTTCACTTGAGCGGTAAGGTTGGAAGCTTTATGCAAAGGGTGGAGGAGAGGAAGTGGAGGCAATGAGTGTAGGTAATTTTTTCAAGGAGTTTGGCCAAGGTCTTAGTGTAGGGCAATAACTTGGAAGAATGGGGTCTGTTGATGCTTTTATTTATTGGGTGAAGAAGACTTGGGAATGTTTGAAGGCAGTGGGGAAGAAACAATAGACAGGGAAAGGTTGAAAATGTGAGACGGAGAAAGATTGAGAGAAAAAGAGAGGGTGAAGGAAGAGAGAAGGATGATTTGAGGTCACAGTGTGCTCTTGAACACGGGTGTCAAACTCATAGAAATGGGGGCCACTGATTAATGATCCCTGTGGATCCTTACTGATTTAGTTTTAAAGTGTGGTATTATCTGTGTTTTATTGTATTTTTAAAAATTTTGTTCCTCATTACGTTCTGATTTAGGCCACGCTTGGGAGTATTGTGGGCCATGTGTTGGATACCTCTTCTTTAGAAGAGAGGAGGGGATTGGATTAAGGGTAGTTGTTGAACATTTGGTCATGGCAAGGAGAAGGACCATCTCATTTTAAGAGACTGAGGAAAAGGAGGAGAGTGTAGTCGTTGATGATATCCAGATTTTGAGAAGAGAAAGAGAACAAACTCACATTAGATGGTCTCAGATTTCTCAGTAAAGTAAGAGGGAGCTGAGAAAGAGGAGAGAGGAGAGAGGTGTGAGAGGCTTGAGGAGGGAAGAGGAAGTTTAGAATAGCTTCTGTGGTGAATGAGATGGGGAATCAATTAGTGAGAAATAAAAGGACTGTCTTGCTGCAGTGAGAGCCCAGTTGAAGCTGGATAACATAAATGAATAGTGTGCCAAGCAGTCTTGTCATCCTCTTTTGTTCAGCAGTGGTTGAACACCATATATGTAAATATTTTTTGGCTATAGGAACTCACAAAGACTTAGAGGTGTTACATTCTGTGATGGTGGAATGAAGTGCTCATACTGACAAAACTGTGACTATTTTATTTATTGAAAAGTATGGACTAGATTATATGGAAGTTGAGTTCTTGTTTATGATTTCCTCAGTACCATTCTCTAATTTATTTAGCCCTGCTGCCACAATGGAAGTTTTAACAAGATGACCTTGAGAACAAACTTGTACTTTGAGGTGCTTTAGGTCATTTCCCCTGCCTCTGACAGCAGTCATTTTGGATTTTTCTAACCCAATTCAGGATGAATTAATTAAGCCTGTCTATCTTCACAATTGGTTTGGTTAATTATCCATTTTGAGTAAGAAGAGCTGGTTACATGTTATGGTTGTTTTCTGAAAGGTGGTCAAGGTCTTCTAGACCTTAGAGATTTCTTTGAGCAATGATTTAGCATTAACTGATGGACTGTTGTTTTCTTAGTGTATTTAGAGTACACCCAAGGAGAGCACAGTGTGAGTGGAGCCCTGAACTAGGAATCAGGCAGTCAGATTTGGTTGTGTGGTTTGGGGCAGGTTATTGCCTTTTGGTTGTCAGTTTTCCATATCTATAAAATAAATTGGGTTGGACTACATACTAGTAAATTAGTAAAAATAAGACCTCTTCTAGCTTTAATGCTTGTAAATATGAGGGACACTCATTTTTTTGAAGATACAAATAATCAAAATTTTATTAAATTACTTTCAGCAAAGTAGAATTCAATTCAGCAAATGCTTATACAAGTCCTAATATAGGCAAAGAACTTTGCTAGGAATATAAGCACAAAAACCGAAAAGTTTCTGCCTTCAAGGATTTTATGTTCTATTGTGGAACGCCTTGAAATATTGGCAGGGGTTAGAAGTGATACTGCAGATTATATCAAGGCTGTTTTTTTCACTATATGTTAGTTATATTTCAGGGAATATAATTGGATAATCACACTGTCTTTGTAATAATTTTAATATCCAAGTTCATGCACTATACTGACTCACAAAGATAGCTTTATAACTCTTATATTAGTTTCTTTATATATGAATATTTATCATCCTTTTTCCTTTATACCTGTACTTCTAATGGAGGTCAGGTGGGACCCCCTCCTCACCTGAGCTGAAGGCTATAGTATAAGTGTGATTTATGGACCAAGTTCTTTCTGACAAAAGGTGAAATGGTATCATTGATCCTTTATGCTGGAAGGGGTTTGCTGCTAGTGAAGCTGGTCAGGCTGGGTACAGAATGAATACAGGGACTCCTTTCTCCTTCTTAGGATTGCCTCAAGGCGAGGGTAGGCCCCTTGGTTTCTAACCAGGAGTATCTTGAGCTTGTAGTCAGAAGCCACTTTACTAATGTAAAAAAGGTGAAGGTGATGGGAGGAAAGGAGTTCATACCTTACTTTTGCTTCCAGTGAGCCTTGGATTCAGGGGATTTCTCTTCCTTTTCTTTTCTCCTAGCACCCAGGTGGAGAAGAGGTTCTGATGGAGCAAGCTGGTCGGGATGCGACTGAAAGCTTTGAAGATGTGGGACACTCTTTGGATGCCAAGGAAATGCTCAAACAGTACTATGTTGGGGAAGTCCATCCGGTAAGCAGTGTGGAGCTAGAGGCTATGATGGGGAAGGTGAGAGAGAGGGACACATTACCAACGAGGGTGAAATGAATTAGAGGATAAGTAGATTAGAAGATAATTCTGATGAACTCCTCTCATTGCCCTCGGGTACATATTCGTGTTTATGAGGCTGAACACTTAGTGTTGATTCACAATCTGGAAGGAAATGGTTGTGAATTTTTCTCAAGTGATGAAAAGCGCCTTTACTGCCCTTGATTTGGCCCACGTGCCACTGTCTGGTGGCTCCTGCGTATTGTTGGGAAGGTGTGACTCCTCTTCCCTAGAGCAGCTGGTTCTGCATGTCCTTGTTTCTTCATTATTTGGATATTTCTTTACATTTGATTTTTCTTTTTTTCCAGAGTGACCGTGAAGGTGAAAGATCTGAGGTAAGAAAAGCATCAATTTCTTCTGTCCCCCTGAAGCACAAAGTGTCCGAACACAGTCCCTCAGCAGATGTACCAGTTTGGTGTATGCTTTTAGTTTGATATGAGTTGTGTTGTTTGGTTTTTAAAACCAGGCAGAAGGACACCCCCCCCTTTTTTTTTGATAAGGAATTTGAACTAAATTCCGCCATAGGAGAAAAGTTTTCAATAGTAGAGAAAATGTCCTAAACATTGAATTTGTAAGCTAATTAGTATATGGGAAGGAAGCAGATGAATTTGGGGCTTGACCCTAGAAAAGTGATATCATCTGGCCTGATGGACAGGTGATTTAAAAAAAGTCTTGCTCTGTTCTCAGAAGGTGGTTTTGTTTTTTGTTTTGTTTTTTGGGAAAAGACTTAGAACATCAGTTTTTATCTCTCTCACCCATCCTCTCTTTTTCCTTTCCAAATACAAACATATACACATACACATATCCTCCTAATTTTCCATTTTAAAGAGTTGTGGGATGAATCGATTTGGAGATGGCCTTTCTACTCTTTACCCAGTAATCTAATTCTCTTACCAAGTGAAAATATGGAGGCTGCTTTGCTCAGGAATATGTTCCCTCATCCATTCACTCTGTGGTTTAGCAGGAAGGGTGGAATCAGTCATCAGTCAGTACTGTTGAGAGTCAACACATACCTCCCACTGTTACCCACACCTAGGACAGAAAAGATAAGGGCTTTCTTAGGCTCTCCTGCTTCTGGGCGTCTGTTTTTTCATGGACCATCCCTCACCCAGCCCTTTTCCAACTTCACTTTTGTAGATGACAGAGTAGGAGCATCATAAAATCGATATGCCTTTTTCCCTGTATCCCCGTCCCCATTGAGCCTGAATTGCCGGGCAGGTTTGCTGTAGCAATTAGTGTTGACTTAGACACAAGCACTGAAGCCTTAGTTGCCTCAGAATGTCTGTGCCTGAGCGGCTCAATCCACTCTTTACGCCCCACACACTCACTATGTCAGTCTGTTAAATCATTTTCAGAAAAGGAAAGACTTGTCTTTAACCTAGCTCTGAGCAGTGTTGGCTTGTAATGTGCACCGTTGCACCCCCAGCCTGTGTTCTTTGCCCCTGAGCTCTTATCGATAATGTTGAATTGGGCGGCTCCAAATGTTCTCGTACAGTTTATTGAACTTGTCCAGAAAGCATTAGCAGGTCAGAGGTGGGTCTGTGCTTCCTGTAGGTGTGTCCCTGTTTGCCCAGGAGATGTGTCCTGGCTTCTCGCTCATAGATGCATCTTGGTTTACATCCCTAAAACAGATTCAGGACATAGAGAAATAGAGAAAGCCTTATTTCTTGCATCTTTTCCCATGTGATTATGGTTTCTTTCCAATACCTTGTAGGAGACTAGAAAGAAGATACTGTGCAGAATTAAGGTCCCCCCTTGCGAGTAGAGCCAGAGCTGTGACAGGCTTTGAGGGTACCCTCTGAGAATGGTTGCTGTGACTTAGGAGTACCAGCAGGTGCTAGTCACTGGAAGGGGCTGTGTTTTCAGTTGGAAACTAAGGAAATATTCCTCTGGGAATAGAGAGCAAAGTCTTATTTGAAGTAAGGGTCCTGCATGTCTGTGCTAAAGAGACTTTTTATTACAAAGTGTCCTGAGAAATTTTGACTGTAGCCTTGCTCCTTTTACAGGATTTACAGAAGTAATAATAACTGGCATTTATGTAGCACTTTATGGCTTGATTTATATACCTATGCTGTCTCATGCAGTACAATCTCTGTTGTACCTATAGAATATTAATGATAGAACACTAGATAACTGTATTATAAAAATAGAAATAAATTCTTCCATCTGGCAGTTTAGCAGATAACTACATTACATATAACAAGATTCAGTTTAGCAGTTTATTAGGTTTTACTGATGGCCAAAGATACAGTTATGGTTATTGAGACTCAGTTTTTCCTCATGTTCATTGTGTTCAACGATTCTCTCAGTTATAGAGAACATGATTCTGTAGGTTACGTACTTCCTCTAAAAGTGATATACCTACTAGATCATCATGTTTGTTTTTAGTTCTCTGCCCCTTTAGTTCAGGACTCATGGACAATAGGTGGCCTTTTAGACATTTTGTAAAGGCAGCCAGTGTAGTGGAGGGAAGACTGCACTTGGAGTCAGCTAGGCCTGCGTTCCAAGTCCTGCCTCAGACACTTACTGGCTGTGTGACCCAGAGTAAGTCATGTGATCTCTGTGGGCCTCAGTTTTTTCATATGTAGAACAAGGGGGTTGGACTCTGTGGCCTCTGAGGTCCTTTCCAATTCTAAATCTATGATTTAGTGAACCCATCATCTCCCAGAGAGACAAATTCCAAACCTGGTTTTCCATTCCTCAACCCAATTAAGAAGGAATATTCTCTCTCTCAAGTTATCAGACAAGGCTTCTAGTCTGCAGTTGTTTGCTAGAAGAACTATCATTTCTGGTGATTTTTCTGGCTTATCTTAACCAAGAGAAAATGGTAAAGTTTCTTCTTTTCATCACACCTTTCTTTTTTAGGTCCCTGGGGGGCAGGGGCAGAGTAAGCTTTCCCAAAGTATAGTTTCTAAAAGTTTGAGGATTTTACCCTCTTGGGTATAAGGGTTAAGTCAGTCTTTGTCAAATAAGTTTTAGACCTGTTGAAGGCCAAGGTTTTGTTTTCATCTCTCCTCTATTTACTTTTAATGTAGAGAGAGTTCTCATTCTTGTTCTAAGTTTTTTGCATGTAGGGTGAGTGTGGAATGTGAAAGGGCCTGTGGAAAAGTCTGCTATTCTACTTTAGGTCCTTTCTTTTCAGGACATTAAAAAAAATGTGTAAAAATAACAACTATCTATTTGGTTAGACTTGTGCCAGTTTTTTCGATGTGTGATCAGGGTGAAATTCCCTAAAGTTTACCTTTCTGACTTAAAGCTCAACTTTATTGAGTTAGTAGCCATTATTCCATTTTTCTAGGGGACTCTTCATGTTCTTTTCAATACGCCATATCCAGGAGATATGGTCATTTCTTACCCTGATTTAATGTCAGATATCTTACCAAGGTAGCTCAGGAGCCAGGGCACCAGAAGCAGAGGGCTTACCATCATTCATGCCTAGTTTCTGGTGTCAGGGTAAGACAGCTGAGCAAACTCTCTTTCCTGCTCTAGACAAGGTCAGGTAGTGGGCTGACAAACCTTGATTGCTGTGATTAAAAAGCCTGCAAGCTGCTGTGCACACTGGGCTTTCCTTGCTGGGCAGCTTTGCAGTGGACCCTTGTCTTGGGAATGACCTTCCCAGTGTAGCAAATCTCTTCCGATCAGTCATTTGCCAATACAGTTAACTTGGGATTGTTCAAATAAAACCCACAGGTTTAGATCTTTAGACTGACTTAGCTTGTAGTTTCTGTTAACTTCTTACTGAATTTGACCAGTATTATGGTGCATTTAGACAGGTGGGATGAGCTGTCTTTTCTCTCCCTGCCTCTCCACAGTGGGGAAGAGAAAGTGTAAGAAGTACCCTCAGTGTGGGTCAGCAGGGGTGAGCTTCAGGAAACCTTCCCCATTCCTTTGCTGTGTGGGTGTCAGAGGTTAATCTACTATTTCTACTGATGTCACAAAGTCCTTGGCATAGAGGTGGCCTTGGGCTCTGTGACTGTGGTAGATGAGCTCAGGTTTTGGCCACTTCTGCAAAGCTGGAAATGCTTTGACCTTGGTGGATCTGGCACCAGATTGTATGACTAAGCTAGTCTGTATAACCTACACACAACCAGCCCAGCTAAGATCAGAGGTCATCTCAAGAAGCTGGGCAACCCAGTGGTTTGCTTTTTCTTTTTTGGTCACTGCCACTCATAAAACCGTAAATAAAAGAAGAGCAGTTGATCTGAATTGGTGAAGGGAGCTCCCACGCTGAAGAAATCACAATTCCAAAAAGAGTTTGTTGTTCCTTGCTTTATTTGGTCCATTTCTGGCAGTTTTGAGGGGATAAAGGTGAGTTGACTTTAAATTCAGACCCTCCCTCATCTGCCTTGCACAGAACTCCCTGCAAACAGCTTTTGAGGCCCAATTGAATGTTATTTCCCCCTGTGATAGTGTCAGTCCTGCTTCCCACAGAACATGGCTTTACTGCCTTGTCTGTTTTTGTTTAGTGGCACAAGATGAAAGAAGAATACCTGGGTACAGTGGCCAAAGGTAGCTATGGAACTTGAACGGTGATTTTGGGGAGCCATTTACGGATGGGGATTTTAAAAAATCGTATCTATAAGTTATTCAGGTGGAGAAGAGGGCAAGGTTTTTATGAAGACTTTGGCTAACAGGGACTGCTGCTTGCTGAGGCATCATGTCAGGCTCATCAGATTCTTCTTTGCATCTGTTGAACACTCGTGTTCTATAATGTTCTCTTCCATGCTGAAACTTAGATCGAATCCAGTGGACTCTATTGAAAACCCACGCACCCTTCATCTCACATCTTGAGATAGCGCTGTAGTCTACTTCTTTGTAAAACACGATTCAAAGTTGAGCTATAAAAACAAAGATTAGCAGAACCCAACATCCTTCTCAGAACCAGCACTTTAATTTTGTCACAGCCTTAGGTCCCAGTAGAGATCATCTTATGTCTTCATTTTAATGGGTTTCTGCCCAAGTCCTATTTAGATGTCTCATTGTTGCCCAGAGGTCGTGACCCTGGGTCCTCAAAGGCAACAGGAACACAAGTTTTGGAAAGACTTCAAGTGTTGTCTCAGTGATGGTCTGTTGTCCAAAGACAATAACCATGTTAAATGGGGAAGGGTCTAAGTATCAGATGCTGAAGAAGACCTGAGGGTTGTTTACTTTTTTTTTGTTTTTGTTTTTGTTTTTATTTTTGTTTTGGCTACGGTAACTCAAAAAGATCATCCATCAAGGTGGGGGGGGCGGTCACCCACCCTGATGAAAACACAGATCTTTTGAAGTACTAAAATATATGTATTATTCTTCATTTAGTTTACTGAATTCTTGAATTTTTTTTTCCTTAAAAGTTTTTTGAAAAACATGCTCTAATTTATATTTGGGAATTGTGCTTTCATTCCTATGAAACAATAGTGCAGTAATAAACAGGATGATTTTCGTAGAGATCAGCATCAGTATTTTGCAAAGTAGTAATTGGAGCAGCCCAAATCACCTAATATCTACCTAGACAATAAGATTGAGTAACTTTTGGTAGATTAGAAATATTAGTTGTTTGTAACCTCACTTTAATGCTGGTTCCCCCATGTCCATACCACTGAAATCTCCACATAGGTGAACGTTGTTGTTTTTGGAAGCAAGTGTCTGAGGGCAGATTTGAACTCAGCTCTTCTTGACTCCAGGACTGGTGCTGTCTCCACTGTGCTGCCTAGTGGCCCCAACCCTAGATGAACTATATGTTTGAAGATAAAATGAGAGCTAGAATTTCTTTTAAATGGAATTCAGGATGGAGACTCCACCGTATGACACACACTGTGCTAAAAGCAAGGTTTTAATGTACTTGGGAAGGGAAAGTGACATTTGCTTCAGTCCTTAAAAGTCTTGAGTTTTTCTCAGGAAGAGTTGTCCACGAATATTGAAAATTTATATTCTAATAAGATAAGATTCTCAACCAGGGCACCCAAATGTTCATTATTTTTCCAAGAATCCTCCCTGTGACTTATAACACTTAGAACACTTTTTAAGTACTTGGATTCATAAACAGTTAGTTTGTGACTTAAAAATAAGCACCAATAACTGAATACTTTAAAATGTATTTTGTTTTACTTTAACCTGAGAAATCCTGGATGTTCAGTGTTTTAGTTGGAAATGTAGTGGTATCTATCTATCCATCCATCTATCTATCTATCCATCCATCTATCTATCTATCCATCCATCTATCTATCTGTCCATCCATCTATCTATCTATCCATCCATCTATCTATCCATCCATCTATCTATCCGTCCATCCATCTATCTATCCATCCATCTATCTATCTATCCATCCATCCATCCATCTATCTATCTATCCATCCATCTATCTATCTATCCATCCATCTATCTATCTATCCATCCATCTATCTATCTATCCATCCATCTATCTATCCATCCATCTATCTATCTATCCATCCATCTATCTATCTATATGTGAAATGTCTTTCCATATGCATGGTGACTTTGTATAGCCTAAAGATTGCTGCTATTCTGAGGCGCTATTCTTTTGCTAGATTTATACCCCTGTAATAAAGGATATCCATTCTCTAAGAATGGGTGCTTGGGTACACATGTGACAAAGGTGCCTCTGTAGCAAAGGATGCCCAGTCTCTTCCAGGTAGGACTACTCCCAGCTGCTCTCCTGGATTAGGTATCCTAGGGAAAATGGTTTTATTGTACCTGGCTCCCTAAATGGTTGCCATTTCTGTAAGTCCTGTGGAGCTGTCAGGGCCACATAAAAGGATTTTGTCACCCCAAGGAAATAGGGGCAGGCTCTGAGCTTTTAAACTGGGAAGGAGTCAACTTGGTGCAATGCCTTCTCATTCCATCTCAAGGGAATGCCCTCACTGCCTAGTCTCTAGAGAAGCTGGCTAAGGATTACTGTCATGAGGCTGGCTTGTGGCCGTTGGTAAGAAAATTATATTGGATTAGGTGAATTTGACATGAGAGCAATAGAATTTTAGAGTTGGAAGGGGCTTTAGAGATCATCTAACATAACCTCTTAATTTTATAGATGAGGAAGGAGAAAAGTTAAAAGACTTTGACTTGAAGGTGTTAGACATAGTTCCTATAATAAGCAGCTTTCTAGAAGGGCCACTCAGTTGTTATGAAATATCTTCTTTCAATTCACCAAGACCATCTATAATGTCTTAATTTCCTAGAGTTTTAAAAATTGTTACCCAGTGTGTTAATGGAGCTACAACTTAAAGGCCTGATTTTCTTTTAAGATTTGGAAACATTTTTTTTCTTAGTTAAAATCACAGTAAGTTTATGATGAGGTTTGCTAACTCTTGATCATAAGTTACATCCAAAATTCCATTGAGAGCAATAAGGAAACATGCAAAGGAATTCCTTAGTCTGCTGAATGCTGAAAATACTATTTCAGAGTTTGGTTTGCTCCCAGAACTTCTGTTTCTGCTCTGTGTACCACAGACCAGACAGCTCTGAAGTTTGTAAGAGTCACTGTGTTCTGCTCCCTGAAAATCTTGTATGTAAATTCAAATTAGGGGAGGGTCATAGCCAGCTGGATTTGCCTTCATGGCCAAAAGTTTATGTTAAAGGGACCTCTAGGGGTTTCTTTTAAAATCCATTGGGTTGAACATCGGAACTTTGAGAGTGATGATGTAGATTGGGAAATGACATTTGGAGGGAGGAAGGGGTTGAAGGTAGACATATGTGTTAGTAGAATCATTTAAGGACTAAATGTCTTACATTTTTTTTTATTTTGCAAAATTAAAAATAACTTATTTGGCTTCTTTCCAAGCTTGGCTGAGGGACTTGGCTTCTAATAACACTGCTTTAAACAACTCTTTCATTGTAGTTGATTAAAAGTGGGGCCACTGTAGCCTGGCATTTACTTGGCTATGAGTATACTTAAGGGAGAGCAAATTTTTTACCTTCCTTCTTTTACTGTGCTCTGATAGGTAAGATTGTGTCTTATTTCTGGGTAGATGGTTATGATCAAAATAAAGGCATTTTGAGGTCCTTTTGGTTCAAAAAAATATATGTATGTATGTATGTATATATATATGTTTCTAAACATCAGGAAGTAGTTTAACAGTTAAATCCAAATTTCTAGCCTTAGGTCCCTTCCTTCCATTTTTATAGGCCATATTTGAAGGTGACCAGAAAAATCCTCAGCACTTTCCACGTCTCAGGAATTGTAACCATAATTAAGGGGAAAGTTCAAAGTTTGAATCCTAGAGAAGGCTCTATATGGATAGTATACTCTCACAATTCTAGACTTGAGTGCTACAATGTGTAATTTGTCCTTTAATGCCTTCGTTTTTGGCCAGGGTTCAAAATTTCTAGTGAAACATCTTGTTTCATAGCCCCTTTACAAATCTATTCTGTCAAACACCAATATGTGTCTGTGGAGAAAAATCCCAATGTAACTGTTAGATAGATTGAGTATGAGACCATTGTTCTTTTCTTGATGTAGCCAGATCATATGTTCCTGCTGTTCAGAAATTTAAAAAATAAAGGATTAGGCAACATTATAGTGATTCGCGTAAAGCAGTTCTCAAAGTTGAGGCTGTGAAGTTTTCATTAGACATTTTCACATCATTCCCCAGAAATACTTAGTGTTCCTGATGGCCATGGATCTCAAGACCCTGCATGTCATCTTAGTTATCATGGATCACTGAAGATTTTTGCTTTTTTTGCAGCTTAATTTCTTTCTGGTCCTAAGGAAAGGCTTGGATTAATTTGCATGATTTAAGTCATGGGCATGCAAGATTGAAACTTCATTCCACAAAGGATCTATGTAGGTTTGCTAGGAAGTCTTTCACTAATTTGTTGTCAGAAACTTACAGACTTTATGCATGGGCAACAATTGTATTTTGGGAGGAAGTACCATAGATCTGTGAATTTTTGCCCACTGTCAGTTGATATACAAACTTTTTGTATAATAGCGTTCATTTCTGAAATTACCTGGCACCCGAAAATAAATATCAGCGGGATTGTTGATATCTTATATAAAGGTGGATGTTCTTGTTCCCTGTTTTCATTTCCTTGTGTGTGGTAGCCCCACAAATCGAATACTCCTTGGGCATAGTTGTATTTAGTATGCAGTTAAAAGCGTCAAAAAGAAGTCATTTTTCTCTAGAAATAATAAAGTCTTGATATTCCCATAATGTGGAGGATTGCATAGCTAGCCATTGTATTCTAGAGGAACTTTTAAAATTTTGATCTCTTCCTCTAGTAGAACATACGTCTTATCTCTTGACAGTGGCAAACTCAACTCGATTAGGTAGCCTAGTGGGACCATGAGTCTACTTCACTGTAGTGGCCATCCCTGAGTTCCTCTCATTTTGTATACCTACTCATTAAGGAGTTTTATTTAGTTTTATTTTAGTTTTATTTAGTTCTAGAGCTGGTCTAAAGTATTGTTTGGATTCATGTTGCAGTTTGTAGTTTTAAATAAGCGATACTAATCATGTTTCCTATCTTTCTTTTTGCTTTTTGGTTCACATCTCCAGAGTTCAGGTTCAGCGTGCAGAAGGTACAGTATTACTTCAACAAACTTCCTTGTATTTTACAAGTAAAGTCTTAACACAGAGGTCCATCTGTAGTGATAATAAGTACATAAGTACATACTTTCTGTAATGTGTGGTATAAGGTTACAGCTTGGAAAACCTTGCTTTTTAAGAGGGAGGTTGCCACCTGGTTGACAGGTTTAGCTTGTCTCTCATACCTTTAGATTTCTTTCCTGCCATACATAGATAAAGCTGATATTCCCCCCATGTCATATTTGTTCACTGAGACCAGAAAAAAAATTTGTTAATTGAATCTGTTTGGGCCCACTTTTAAAGGCTTTCAAGTTATTCAGCCTCGTTAGCTACATATATGTCAAGTAGCAGGCCAGCCAGGTCATGTGGAACTTTAAGGAGCTGTTTGACTCTTGGGACCTTGAGCTCTATTAAAAATAAATATTCTTCTTTCAAGCAGTTTCATTTTAGTTTTGAAACTTATATAGAAAAATCCACGCAGTACCTTTGGCTGGGTGTTTATGCCTTTCAGCAGCCGTTTTCTTGTAGTGTTCTCTAGGTTTATATAACTTGTTGGACAGAGTCCTTCTGTAGAAATCTTAATCATTACTAAATCTGGCTGGATACTACGGCAGTTAGAAATGTCAATTCAGTATTTACTAACAACTTCTTTTTTAGCAGCTAATATTTCCCAGTTTTTTGCCTAGAAAAAAAGGTACTGATTGTGCAGAACATTTGGGATAAATGTGTATAACTTTTTTGCACTTGTTTTGTTTTGTTTTCTCTAGCTGCTGGTCAAATTGGATGATCCCTGTCGTGGGTGTTGTCCTCTTAGCTGTCATATATCGATTTTACATGTCGGAGAACAAGTTGTCCTGAGTCAGCCTCTTTGGAACCTGGAAAGTGAATACACTAGAGACAAAAAAAGCGTGCAGTCCTGCTCTGGTAGGATTGCTGGATTCCCCTCTCTTTGAGTCCTGCCAATTTTATTGCCCTCCTGCTAAGTTACAATGGGCATGCCAACCGTCCGCCTCTGAACTAGGCCAGCGAGCCTCCTTATACAGTTGCAATGCCTTACTTACCCCCCGAGGCATCCTGATCGTCAAACATTTCATTCTCTTGCCTATTAATTTTTCCTGAAGTTTTTGTAAATAACTTCATTCCACAATTTTCTGTCAGCCAGTTCAGGGAAGTGGAGAAGTCATTTGAATGTGTATATGTAAAACAGTTCTGTGATTTTACAAAAAAAAATGCTGTCTGTTTACAGTGTCTTTCAATAAAAATATCTTCCTCTGGCACTTTGAGCTTAGAGTGGGCATTCTCAAAAGGACAGCAGAATGTCTGGTTTTGAGGATGAGAGGATGTTTTTTTTTTTCTATATATTGGTAGCTACTTTGAAGCAAATACCAATTTTTAAAAGTTACAGTCTAACTTAATTCCATTAATTTAGTTATTTCTGTGATATTTAATTTAAAGTGCATAGCTCCTGTTACCTGGAACACAGTTTTCTAAATTGTCATTTTTGAGGCTAATGTTGTATCCTTGTTTCCCCACAAGAGTAGCACTTGGCCTCTGTGGTCTCAATTTCTTTTCTTTTTAAAGTGGTGTTTGAAATAAACTAGTCTCTCCTTTGGTGAGTGAGTGGGTTCTTTTAGGCTCTGATGAGTTCATAGGAGCCTTGAGGAAGGGCTGGGTATGGAGGTGGGAAGGCGTGACAGTGGATTTGGATGAAAAAGTTTCTGAGGTACTTCTGAGCAAGTGGTTTGAGGAAACAGTAATCATTCCTATGGCTTGGTACTTTTTTTTTCTTTTAGTCTGTTAAAAAATAACAGCATATCTAAGTTCAGAGTAAGTCTGGTGAGCTTTCTCAGAGTATTTGTGTAATTTAGTGGATTTTGGAGGAATCCTGATTGCTTAAGAGACCATGACTCCAGATGTATCCATGACATTTGGGATGAAAAATAGTTGGTACAATAATATGACATTTGTGGGTGGAATAAATAAGAAGAGAAAATGTTCGAGTTTATGCTTCTCTCTTTGACCTCTGTGGCTCCCAGGTGTTTGTAACCAATCCTGTTGGAATGAACTACCATAAAAGAGACATCCTGGTTTTTTTCTTGGCATGGGTGTTTTTACCGGTGGCTCACTTGTGGTACTTCCTAGGAGCAGATTGTCCCACACCCTAGACTTTCTCCTTTCCCCTGTGTACATGCTAGACTAACTGTGTCCCACAAAGGCACTGTTCTGTTGATGATTCTCACCTATCCTGTGAGAATAACCTCATCGAGCAGGGAAGCACCACCACCTCTGCCCATTTCCTCCTCCCCTCCTTCTTCGCTCTGCCAGGGCCCCGGCGAGACAGGAAGCCGCTCAGCAAACCTGTGTCTGCCCATGCAAACCATTCAAGAAAAAGTGCAGCCAAGGTCTTGTATACTCTGATTTAGCAGATGACTGAATGCAGAATTCATCAAATAGTGTTTATAAACTTTTATGTGCACATATGGTTACTGCATGTGGATACCTAAAGGGTTTCTGGAAGAAATTTTATGGATTTCTGGGATATGTATGATGCAGCCTTTGTTTTGGAAAATGTATTGGCATCTATTGCAAACCCCTTACTTTCAGATGTGAGCTATATGGTTGAGAAAATCTTTTAATTGCTCTTTGTAAAGGAACATTAGCCATTGCTTCCTCTAAATTGTGTAGGATGAGAATACCTTGAGTAAAGGGATTGACAACAATTAATGAGAATAAATTGGTTTATCTGGAAATGTAGGGGTATTTATTGTCTTTGGGGGGTGGGGGGAGTGAGGAGAGAATGCTGGGTTGGAGAAGGAAGCAAGCATTGGAAGTAAAATGAAGCCAGAAGAAGACTCATATGTATTAGAGAAGTACATTGGCGATATTCAAAGTTGCATGCAAACCAGCTGGGTTGTAAGAAGTTTTGTAAAACTGTCCTCATGTAAAAATGGTGTTTTGATATTTTAGGGTAAAACAGTAATGTGTTTTTCTGTTTTCTGCTGGACATCTTTTCCTGTTTACATCTGGAATTGTTCTTCCCCAGAGCCGGATGAAAATTCTTTGGTCTCATCCCTACCACACATAAAAACCACCCAAACGTTGAGTTCCTTTTTGGACTCAGACTGCTCGTGTCATGTCTTTAGTTGTATTGTTAAAACTGCTCTTGTGTACATTCGCTACCATGTTGTATTGGAAACACCTGTTCCAGGTATCTCTCTAAGCAAGAGAGCCCATAACATCTTTCTAATGGATTTGAGCAACAAGATGACCCAGTTAACTCCATTTGTGCTGTAAATAAAAGCCAGACTGCTCATCAATTTCAGCATCATTGGATAGACAGCAAAAGCTGGTCTAAGGTATCTGTGAAATAACTCCCCTTGGGCCCCAACGCTCACTGGCACTGGCCTCGGGGGTATTTTCTTGTTTATTCTGGAGGAAAATTAGCTCTCATGCGCTAGCTACACTGAGTCAGAGGCATAATGTCTAGGGAACAAATTTAGGAAAGAGGCTGGGGGAGCTGGTGCCACCCAGAATACACACTGTCGGCTGTGCCAGTTGGCGAGTCTTTGCACCAGCTCCCTAGAATTCCCTCACCCTACCCCTGGAGTAATTGGTTTCATTGGCTTCTGTAGTTGTCAAGAGAGGGAGGTGGCAGAAACAAAGTTAGTATTGTGTTTCTCGGGGGAATAGCGTCACCAGAAGCAAAATCCATTGGAACCTATAATTTCAACCTCTGGAGTTCGTTCCTTTAGCAGAGGTCATAAAAGTAATAAGTATTGTGAAATAAGAGTGTTGTTGAGTTCCTATTCACTTATGAATATTCTTGTTCAGTTGTGAGGTATTGAAAAATATTTTACAGGCCAAGTATGTCATTATGACACCTCATGCTTAAAATCTGAGGTGATGCCTCTCTAGTTTAAATTCCATTTTAGGAGATAGAGATGACATAGGCAGAAAATGGAAACCTGCTCCTACTCTCCTAGAGCAGGAGGCAGTCAGTCCTGACTCGTCCCAACAAGAGTGTGATTTGTCAAACTGTCTTCCTCTGTAGTTGCCCAGCATGACAAAACCATTGGAGAGTTTAGCCAGAGTTGGCTGTCTTAACTCCACAGAAGCTAGGGTAGGAATGTGCGGGGGTGATGCAGCATAGAAATGTTTCTCCAATTACCTGCTATGTTGTGGGTTTGGCACCTTAGTCCTTCCTTAACTAGCAACTTTGTTTTCAGCACATATGTCTTAAATTTGTCCAATTGGGGAAAAATACTAGTATAATTTAAATTGCCTTTCTTTCTAGCATACGTACCCGACTGACCATAAATGTGTGATAATCAGCATCCCTCTTGTGTGTTCAGTAATGGAGTGTGTTCACCTTTTTAATTTCAGAATAGTTTACACAGAGATCTTTGTCTTTTCCTAATGAGACAGACAGTGAATGTTTGTTAGAGTGGACACACAATAAAGATACTGTTTTCTTTTTTCTTGACTTGGTGACTCTTCTTTAAACATTAAAATCAGGAGTCTGTTAGATTCTTTTATTCTTCTTTAATGAGGCAGTTGAGGTTAAGTGACTTGCCCAGAGTCACACAGTTAGGAAGTATTATGTGTCTGAGGCTAGATTTGAACTCCAGTCGTCCTGACTCCAGGGCCAGTGCTCTATCCACTGCGTCACCTAGCTGCCTCTAGATTCTTTTATTCTCCGGTGTTTTAGGAGACCATTTGAGTCCTGTGAATATAATCTGTGGCTATGCTATATAAATAATGTGACTCCTGATTTGAAACTGTTGGTCTGAAGGATTTCTGCTGCTGCTCACAACCTGAAGGAGATTTTGCCTCTCCTGATGTATACAAAAGATGGGGGAGGAAACCTCGAAGACTTGTGGGCAATATTAATGTAAACCAAATGTGGACGTCGGTCTTTTAAAGTGAGAACATTATAAGGTAATGCTATGTTCTTTGTACAAATGACCAAGCAAGGTGCTTTGAGAGAAATTTCAATTCTGAGGCTAAAGTTACAGTACTTATAAAATCAAAATAAGGAAACTAGTGTACTTTAACTGCTTCTGGCTTCTCAATACCGCGATGAGCATCTTGTGAAACTACTGATTACACTCATTAACACAAGTGACTTTTCTCTCCATGTGAATCCAGGACCTTTTCTTCCATTAAATCTCGCAGCCGTGTCCAGGGGGAAAACCATGATACTTAATCTGCTAATACCTGGGCTCCAGGTTCTGCCACTTACCTCCCATAATACCACTGAGCCTTCTTTTCCTCACTGGTCAGACTGGGCTAAAACTTACACAGCTTATCTCATTTTAGTGGAATAAAGTCTCTTGTAACTGAAAAAAACATCATATTTTTAAAAATCTAGCATTTTAACAGTTAGTTGTTTTGCTTGCTGATCGGAAGCATCACTGTTCTGTTTCTACAAGCACCGGACCCATTTTATAAAATGCTTCGTGGCTTTCAGAGCGCTTGACATGCATTATCTAGTCAGTCTTTGAAGCAGTTCTGTGAGGAGTAGATGCTAGGTATATTATTGTCTCCAATTCACAGAGGAGAAAACTGAAGCCGAGAGACATTGCCTTGCTTGTGGTCACACAGTTTCAAAGGTGAAATTGGAATCTATCCAACTCCCAATCACCTGTACTGCTATCTAGTACTGGCAGAAAAAGTGAAAGACTGGTCCTAAGGATGCCATGTTGCTCTGTTTTCATTGCCAAAAGGCGATGGACTGTGTTCTGGAATGGAAATAAGCTCTGTATTTGGAGTTGGAGCAACTGGATTCAAATCCCAGCTCTGCTAATTACCAGTTCTCTGAGCCTCAGTTTCCTAATGTGTAAAATAAAGATGGCAGTAAATGAACCTGTAAGTACTGTAGAAATGGTTACTGATGGTAGTACTCAGGTATTTTCTGATTATTGATGGATACGTCAGTGATCAGAAGGTATCAGGTCCTACCTTTTGCTGATACTTCCTTGTGGGGTAGTAGGTTATCCAACCATCTGTTCAGTGTGGCATGCTAAGCTCCCATAATAAGGCCAGCTAAGTAAACAAAACATGAGTTAGAGAACAGGAATGCCAGCCTAGGCCAAGCCTACTGAGTTTTGCTGATCTTCATTGGGTATTATTTTTTCTCTCTGTGCACTATTTGTTTTCACGTCGGGTTAACTACTTACATTTCAACTTCACGTGTACCAATGTCTATTTTAAAAGCTAAGTTATTTTGTAGATGACTTTTGAGTGAAAAAAAAATAAAGCCCTACTTGAAACAATACATCCTCTGAAATGACTCCCTTGAGAAACTTGTGATAGAACTTAATGCTTGCTACACAGAATCTGATTTTGAAATCTTATCAGATTACATTGCTTGGTGGGGGAGAGGTGGGAGGGAGGGAGAGAATTTGAAACTCATTTTTAAAAAAATGAATGTTAAAAATAAATTTATTTTTTTAAAAGAAATCAGAAAGCTATTTCTCAGAATTTTAGTAAAACTACCTGCTTAAAAAGTGAGGAGAAAAGATCAGGAATCTTTATACCAGCTGGAGTAAAATAAAAATTTGGTTTGCTTAACTAGGTGAAGTTGGGAGTCCTTGAATTAAAGTTTTTTACGTTTATTGGAATGAGATTTACCTTGTACTCTAAAGGTCTTGTTCAGTGCCACTGACTGGTACATCATTAATCATTAAAGAATTATTAAGAGACTAATGAAACCATTTTTAGAAGGCATAAATCTCCCTTTGTTCATCTTGTTCTGGGTTCATAGCTCCTGCAAATTATGTGGAAACCTGAATGAGGTGGGAGCCTTGGACCCAATCTCCATGAGTGTCACTTCCAGCATTGAAGATGGTCATAATGTGACAAGCTAAGGTCATTGGGAAAAGCAGCCTCAGCAAATCAAACGACAAATGTTGTTTGTTAACCAGCATAACAAATGGCATTTTCAGTCCAATAGTGCCAGTCTCAAAGCAGCTTCCTATTGTTCTTGTGTTTCTGGTTCTAATCTTTGTAACTCAAACACTCCCATGTTAACATTAGAACCACATGGATGTGGAAAGAAAAGGGCCAGATGTTTGGAATTCACCGTTTCTGAGGTCAGCTGTCCTTTAGAATCTTCCTGGAATCTTACCAGTTTTCCTCTTGTTCACCTTGACTTTACCTAAAATGTGTCTGTTGAATGGCATAATAAAAATGAGTAATTTTATTAGTTTGCTCTGATTATTAAATTAATAGCAGTAACCTATTGGAATTCAACGGAGGAACTACACAGAGGAAGGTCTGGCAAGTGAAGAGACCGTCAATTCTGCCTTTGATGTCATGGGGAGGGCTTAGGATAAGCAGGAAAAAGTAAGAGATAATACAGGAATAGGTCGTTTCTGGGTGAAGACATTATTTCCTCTGGATGGAACAAAAAGGCATTGTGATTTAATGGAAAGAACTCTAGGTCTGGATTCAGAAGACCTGGATTCAAATTCTGGCTTGGCTACCTGCTGAACTTCTACCTGCTGAGCGCAGTGCTAGGCCCCTTGGTGCAGCCCCTCATCGCCTTGCAATAGCTTATTACTGCAGTAGCTGCTGGGGGGTCTGCCTGCCTCAAGTGTCTCCCTATTCCAAACCATCTTTCATTCAGCCACCCAGGTGATTTTTCTAAAGCACACATATAACCAAGTCATCCTCCTACTTAAGCTCCAGCAGCTCTTATTTCCTTCCAGGATCAAACATGACATATACTTTTTGACATTCATGGCCCTTCATAATCTACACCCTATGCCTTCCAGTCTTAACATTCCTCCGTGTTGCGTTCTCCTATTTCATGAATAAGACATTTCATCTCTCAGATCCAGGTGTTTTCTCTGACTTCCCCATCCCTGGAATGCTATCCCTTAACTCCTGGTTTCCTTCAAGCCCCAGCTAGAATTCTACCTTCTACAAGAAGCTTTTCCCAGTCCTTAATTCTGGTGTCTTCCCTCTGATTATTTTCTATTTATTCTGTATGTGGCTTGTTTATACATAGTTTACATGTTGTCTTTCTTCTCCCCCACCCCTACCTCCGCACATTTGACTGGGAGTTCTGTGAGGTCAGGGACTGTCTTTGCCTCATTTTGTCTCTTCAGCATTTAGCACAGTGCCTGGCACATAGTAGGCATTTAATAAATGCTGTCTACTAACATAGTAGGTTTGTAAGAAGTACTTACTGACCTTGGTCTCATACCACTTAACTTTTTGGGACCTCAGTTACTTCATCTGCAAAGTAAAGTGGTTGGACTGCATGATCTCTGTGGCCCCTTCCAGCTCAAAATCGGTGATACCAAGAACCCTGAGAGTATTAGGATCTAACCCACAAAGAGAGAAAGGGAAGAAATGCCTTTTAGGATCTGTTGTTTTTTTTTTCTTCCCCTCTGTCTTCCTTCTGGGAATTTTTCCCAACTCTTATGCATGCTAATTTCCTTGCCATGGCTCACATTAACTGCTTGGTCTTTTCTCTTTTCAGATTTCGTGTGTTTTAGGGTGACGTGAAAGAGCCATAACACTTTTTTAAAAAATGCTCAGTGGTCTTGAGAATGTATGGGGGTCAGGGGAAAGAAGATATTGGAATGCTTGAGGTTTAAAACCAGTGGATGATTCAATTCAATTCCAAGTGTTCCAAGTGCCCGCTGTGTATCTGGTTGAAAAACACAAATTTGAATTGTTAATGTCTGGTTTAATGAATTCAGTTGCTCATTTTTGGCCCTAGATCTTGATGACATTTTGTCAAATAAATTGCCAGAGGTTTCATATGTAAAATGTGACTTGATGGAAAGAAAATGTTATTTTGGTCAGATAGGAGTGGGTTGACATGGAACACTGCTCCTGTTATCTCGATTGTCCTATTTTCCAATGTGTGTGTGTTCCTTTCCATTTCACAATATACATCCAAATAACTTGCGGCTGTTTCTGTTTGAATGTTTTCCCATAACTTCTGTGCTAGGTGCCAGGAATAGAAAGATAAAAACCAAGATGGTCCTTGCCCTCAGAAAACTTATTTTATATTGGGGGTGGGACACTAACAAGATAGGAAAGCACAAAATAATTCTAGGGGAGAAATCAGAACACTTAACAACTGAGGGTATTGGGAAAAGCCTTAGGTCAGAAGTGTAGTCTGATCTGTGCCTTGAAGGAAGCTCGAAATCCCAGGAGATGGAGGTGAGGAAGTCATTCCCAGAGCAGGGGACAAGCTGTGCATGGAGGCAGGAGGAAAATTGTGAGAGCAAGAAACGTGACATAAATTGTCTTTAAGCTAGATTGGGAAGGCCTTTACACGCCAAATAAAGGAGTCTGTATTTTATCCAAATCCTAGTCATCCTTCAGAGTTCAAGGTCGAATCCCATCTCCTCCATAAAGACTTCTCAGACTACCCCCAGAACAACTACAATGACTTTTTTTTCCTGAACTTACATAGTTTTGTTCTACTCTAATGTATTAATTTCAGTAACCCATTATGAAGCACTTACATGGCATAAGGCACTTATTTCTCATAAGTGTCATAGTGACTTGTATTATTATCTTTACAGATACATGCCATTTTTCTGATTAGATCATAAGGTTCCTAACAACAGGTATTATGAAATATTGCTTTGTATCTCCCAGGACGTAATAGAGAATTAACTTTTTTAAATTGTTTTTTTCTTCAGAAAGAACATAGGTCATTCTCTACTTTTTGTTTTTTCATTCTCTACTTTTTGTTGAGCTCATAACACTCCTTTAATCTCTTAATCATGTATGATCATGTATTGTTGAACTGTTTGGTGGGCATATGACCTTAAGAGCAGCTAGGTGGCACCATAGTGCACAGAGTGATGGGCCTGGAGTGAGGAAGACTCATTTTCCTGAGTTCAAATCTGGCCCAAGACACTTACTAGTTGTGTAACTCTGGGCAAGTCCCTTAACCCGGTTTGCCTCAGCTTCCTCATCTGTAAAAAGAGCTGGAGAAGGAAATGGAAAACCACTTTAGTATCTTTGCCAAGAAAATTCCAAATAGGGTCACAGAGAGTTGGACGTGACTGAAAAATGGTTAACCAACAACAATGGACATATATCCTCCCCTAACTTGAATGTAAACTCTAAAAACAGGAGGCTATATCTTATTCTTGTGTATCCCTCCTGTCATCCTGTACAGCACTCAATAAATTGTTGAATTGCTTAGCTCTAATCAACCTTCTCACTGGTGCTGATGGTACTGTCAAAAAATCAAGAGTCAGTAATATGGTAATTTTTTTGCTTTTTAATTTTATTTATATTATTCTGAACTTAAATAAAACAAGCATTTCCATAACGTAGAATAGAAAAAAGATGATTATACATGAAACTAAATCTATTATGTACAACTTGTACAACTTCCTTTTAAATTATAGAAAAGTTATCATGTAACTTTTTTTTCTTTATCCCTTTATTTCTAACCTCTTTTCTTTCCCCCGCCCTAGAAATAGTTACTAATTAGACACAAATATATGTGTGTGTGTGTGTGTGTGTGTGTGTGTGTGTATACATATATATAAGCATTCTGTACATCTGTTTATCAGTTCTTTCGCTGGATTCAGATAGCAGTTTCATATGTTATTTGTAAATTTGGACATTTATAATAGTCAAAATGACTTAGTCACTCAAAGTTTTCTTAAAATAATATGGTTGTTACTGTATACAACATTCTTTTGGTTCTGCTCATTTCACTTTTCATTATTTTGTGCACGTCTATCCATGTTTTTCTAAGATCATTAAGCTCATAATTTCTCTTTTTTTTTGCACTTAATAGTATTTTTTCCAATGATATATAAAGATAGTTTTCAGCATTCATTTTTGTAAGATTTTGAGTTCCAAATTTTTCTCCCTCTCTCCGTTTCCTACCCCCTCCCCAAAACAGCAAACAGTCTGATATGTTATATATGTGCAATCATATTAAACATATTTATGCATTAGTCATATTGTGAAAGAGAACCAAAACCATGAGAAAGAGAAAACAAACAAAAAGTGAAAATAGTATGCCTCAATTTGCATTTGGACTCCATAGTTCTTTCTCTGGATGTGGATAGCATTTCCATCACTAGTCTTTTGGAATAGTCTTTGATTATTGTATTGCTGGGAAGAGATAAGTCTATCACAGTTGATCATGGTACGGTGTTAGTGTTACAGTGTACAATGTTCTCCTGGTTCTGCTCACTTCACTCACCTTCAGTTCATGTAAGTCTAGGTTTTTTTGCTCGTCATTTCTTATAGGACAATAGTGTTCCATCACAATTGTGTACTACAACTTGTTCAGCCATTCCCCAGTTGGTGGACATCCCTTCCATTTCTGATTCTTTGCTACCACATAAAGAGTTACTATAAATATTTTAGAACATATAGGTTCTTTTCCTTTTTTCCCTAACCATCTTTGGAAATAGGCCTAGTAGTGACATTGTAGTAGTAACATCCTATCCATTGAGCCACCTGTAAGTGGCTGGGTCTAAGGATACAGGCATTTTGGGCATAATTCCAGATTGCTTTCCAAAATGGATCAGTTCACAGTTTCACTAACAATGAATTAATGTCTCAATTTTTCCAGTCCCCTCCAACATTTGTCACTTTCTCCTTCAGTCATTTTAGCCAATCTGATAGGTGTGAAATGATATCTCAAGGTTGTCTTAATTTGCATTTCTCTAATCAATAATGATTTAAAGCATTTTTTCATATGACTAAATTTTTTTATTTCTTCATTGGAAAACTGCCCATTCATATCCTTTGATTTTTTCAGTTGGGGAATGACTCATATTCTTATAGATTTGACAAAGTTCTTTATATATTTGAGATATGAGACCTTTATCTGATAATTTGTCTATAAAATTTTTTTCTCCATTTTCTGCTTCTGATTTTGGTTACATTTGTTTTATTTCTGCAAAAACTTTAAAATTTAATCAAAATTATCCATTTTCATACCTCACATTACTCTTTATTTTTTGTTTATTCACAATTATTCACCTATCCACAAGTCTGATAGGTAATATATTCCATGTTCTTCAAGTTTTCTCGTAATATTTGCATATCTAGGTCATGTATCCATTTTTGTCTTATCTTGCTTGGTAAATGGTGTAAGATACTGGTCTATGCCTAGTTTCTGCCAGACTCCTTTCCAGTTTTCCCAGGTAATATGTTTTGCATGATTGAACATGTATAACCTATATCAAATTGCTTACTGTTTCAGGGAGAAGGGAGATGAAGGAGGGAGACAGAATTTAGAACTCAAAATTAAAAAAAATTAATGTTGAAAATTGCCTTTACATTAACTGGGGAAAAATAAAATTTTTTTTAAAAAGTCAAGAGTCAGGGCCACATCTGTTATTCACTTAACCCATCTATGAGGATCAGTGCGATTCTGCGATATATTCCACAATGAACCAGGCTCATAAATAGAAATTGTTTTACTCTTCCAAACTCCTCTAACTTGAAATCTGCAGAGCTAGACCTTCGATGTCATTTGGTCCCACCATCACCTTTATCAGAAAAGGGAAGTTTGGCCCCGCGGAAGATGCCAAGTTGAAGGTGATAGTTACTTCCTAGCAGATATGGGACCAGGACCTAGATTTCCTAACTCGCAGCACTAGTGGAAGGTTTGTTTCAGGCTCTAAAATCTGCTCCTTCCTGCTTCTTGGCTTTAGGACACCTTGTGTTCCCTTCTTCAAGAGTCAGGGATCAGGAAATTAGCTTATTCTAAAAACTCCACCAGTGGTATCAAACTCAGATAGAAACAGGGGCCATTGAGCCATACATAAGGATCCCTGTGGACCCTCATAGTGACTTAGTTTTAAAATGTGACATCTATGTTTTAATGTATTTCTATAAATTTTGTTAAATATTTCCCAATGATATTTTAATTTGGTTGGGGCTGTACTGGGAGTGTTGGACAGCGTGTTTGACATGCTCTATGACACCTAGGTCTTTTCTCTTTAGGGGTCTTAGTGCAATAATTTCTCTACCAAGTGGCTTTTCTTCTAGGAGCTCTGGGCTTTGCATCCCTCCTTTTGCCACTTGTTACCTGTGTGACCATGGACAAATCACTTAGTCACCTCTCCCCCCATTTTGTTTTCTTCATCTGTAAAATGAGGGAGTTGTCCATGAGGTTCCTTCTAACTTCATGATTCTATAACTCTATAATTCCTCTGCCCCTGTCCCTCTATTGCTACCATCTTTGGGACCAGTGTGTGTGTGTGTGTGTGTGTATGTGTATGTATGTATGGGGTGGGGTTCCTGCATGGATGAGAAATTTTCTATCTCCATCCTTTCATCCATCATTAAGCTTGCTCTGTCTGTCTACACCTCTCAGCTCAGGGATCTGCCCATTTTCTTCACATCTATACCTATTGCATTTTAAAGGTCAAGGGCATGACTCAGACCTGCACCAAGATTGAGTCAGGATTGATCAATCACTCCCAGATGTCCCAGGACATCATCAGTCCTCCTCCTTGTGGTGTCAATAGGTTAGGTTCACAGCCCCTCAAATAAAACATTCCCATCATCCAAGTTCTGAATGTGGTCTCCGGGGTGATGTTTTTTGCCATGTATAGGGAGACATCTTTACAACCTAAAACAAAAAAAATTCTAAAAACTGTCAACAAATATAGCCAACCACAAACTGAAGTTTGTATACTGCATTGGGAAAATGATTAATAATAATGATAGCTGACATTTATGTGGCATTGTAATGTTTGCTAAACACTTGGTATACCTATTATTTCTCTTGAAATAGTCTTAAATGTAACAGTTGTCCTGTGGGGCTAGAATTAGACTTCTTTTGGGGGTACAACTAGTAGAAACACTGAAGACACTGGGCCAGTGCCTAGTACCTAGTAGGTACTTAGTAAATGTTTATTGTATTGAATTTAACCTCCTGTTTTGTAAGTGAAAGGAAGGAACCTCAAGGCAGCGCTTAAATTAGGTTGAATTAATTGCAGTTGAATTGAAAAATCTATCCTTTGAGATAGTGAAAAGAAGCCAGGAAGTTCGTGAGCTCTTCCCAGTTTCCCTCTGAAACCATGCTAAATGAAGCCTCTAAAAGAATTCTGGAGTGACAGAATCCACAAAAAGAGTGAAAGTTTTCCCTTCCAAGATAACTTAGAAGGACTTTAGGAAAGGTCTGTCTCACTTAAGTAAATGGGGAGCAGAGCCCAGTGTAGATGGTGTCTGAGTGGGAGGCTCTTAGCCACAGCACAGATCAACACCTTAGGCCCTGTGATCCTGGCTCAGCAGGCAGTGGTGCAACAGGCCAACTGTGAGGCCTCCAGCTCTAGCATGGCAGGCAAACTGCCAGCCCCAGAACCCTGGGCACAGCTTATGCACTTAGGCTGGGCCACCCTCACACAGTAGGAAAAGCATCAGCACCAGAGGCCCCAGTACAGAAAGCTGGTGACCAGATCCCTGGCCCCCAGTGCAAGAAGTTTGGGACAGTGCCCCCATTACCCCAGGAGCAGAGCTTAACTTTGGAAAATGAGAAGAAAACAGAAAAGAGCCCTGACCATAGAAAGCTACTATGGCCATAAGGAAGATCAAAACACAAACTCAGTAGAGGACAACAATGTCAAGATGCCTACATGTGAAGCCTCAAAGGGGAATGTGAATTCATCTCAAGCTCAAAAAATCCTCTTGGAAGAGCTGAAAAAGGATTTAAAAAATCAAGTAAGAGAGGTAGAAGAAAAATTGGGAAAAGAAATGAGAATTATGCAAGAGAATTATGGAAAAAGAGTCAACAACTTAGAAAAGAAAGCACAAAAATTGAAGAAAACAACTTAAAAAATAGAATTGGCCAAATGGAAAAAAATAACTGAAAAAAACCCAACTCCTTTAAAAGTAGAATTAGTTAAATGGAAAAGGAAGGTACAAAAGCTAACTGAAGAAAATAATTCCTTCAAAACAAGAATTGGGCAAGTAGAAGCTAATGACGAGACATCAAGAATCAAACAATATCAAAAGAAGAAAATGTAAAATACTTCATTGGAAAAACAACTGAAGAGGAAAATACATCCAGGAGAGATAATTAAAAAATTATTGGACTACCTGAAAGCCATGATAAAAAAAAAAAGAGCCTTGAAAACATCTTTCAAGAAATTACCAAGGATTGGTTCAGTATGAATGTATATGTAGAGCCTATATCAAATTGCACACCATCTTGGGGGTGGGAGGAGGAGAGAGATGGGGAGAAAATTCAGAACTCAAAATCTTATAGAAGTGAATGTTGAAAACTAAAAATAAATACATTTTTAAAAAATTACCAAGGAAAACTAACCTGATAACCTAGAATCAGAAGGTTAAATAGTAATTGAAAGAATCCATCAGTCATCTCCTGAAAGAGATCCCAGAATGAAAACACCATGGAATATTGTAGCCAAATTCCAGAACTATCAGGTCAAGGGAAAAATACTGCAAGCAGCCAGAAAGAAACAATTCAAATATCAAAAGCCACAGTCAGGATTACACAGGACTTAGCAGCTTTTACATTAAAGGATCAGAGGGCTTGGAATATGATATTCCAGAAGGCAAAGGAGCTTGGATTACAACCAAGAATCGACTACCCAGCAAAATTGAATATAATTTTCCAGGGTAAAAGATAGACATTCAGTGAAATAGGAGACTTTTAACCTTTCCTGATGAAAAGATCAGAGCTGAACAGAAAATTTGAGCTTCAAATACAAGTCTCAAAGAAACATAAAAAGGTAAACAGGAAAGAAAAAATATGTTATTCAATAAGGTTAAACTGTTTACATCCCTACATGGGGAGATGATACTTGTAACTCTTAAGAACTATATTAGGTCAGTTAGAAGAAGTATATTTAGACAGAGGGTGTGGGTATAAGTTAACTTAGATGTGATGATTAAAAAAATTATGAAGAGGTGAAAAAAGGATTGTACTGGGAGAAGAGGAAAGGGGGAGGCAGAATTGGGTAAATTATATCACATAAAGAGGCATGAAAGACCTACTGCAGTGGATGGATAGAAGCGGGGAGGTGATCATTGTTTGAATCTTATTCTCATTGGATTTGGCTCAAAGAGGGAATACCATACAGTTGGGTAAAGAAATCTATCTTGTCCTATAGTGAAGTGGGGGGGGAAGGGGGAAAGAAAAAGTGGTGTGCATGATAGAAAGGAGGGCAGATTGCGGGAGGCAGTGCTCAGAACCAAAATACTGGTGAGGAGGGACAGGGTGAAAGGAGAGAGAGAAAAGTATAAATGGGGAAAATAGGATGTAGGGAAATACACAGTAATCATAACTGTGAATGTGAATGGGATGAACTCTCCCATAAAACAGAAGTGGATAGTGGAGTTGATTAAAAACCTCCGACAATATGTTGTTTACAAGAAGCATGTTTGAAGCAGAGAGATGCATATGGATTAAAGATAAAAGGCTGGAGCTTCATGTGAAGTGCAAGAAGGAGGGGTAGCAATCCTGATCTCAGACAAGGCAAAAGCAAAAATAGATCTAATTAAAAGAAACAAGGAAGGAAATTACATCTTGCTAAAAGGTACCATGGAAAATGAAGTAATATAAATACTAAACATATAGGCACCAAGTGGCATAGCATTCAGATTCTTAGAGGAGAAGTTAAGTAAGTTACAGAAGAAATAGAAAAAGTGTACTAGTGGGGGACTTCAATCTCCTCCTCTCAGATAAATCTAATCACAAAGTAAACAAGAAAGAAGTTAAGGAGGTGAATAGAATTTTAGAAAAGTTAGATATGATAGACCTCTGAAGAAAATTGAATGGGGATAGAAAGGAATGTGCATTTTTCTCAGTGGTACATGATACCTACACAAAAATTGGCCATAAATTAGGGCATAAAAACTTCACATTCAAATGCAGAAAGGCAGAAATATTAAATGCGTCCTTTGCAGATCATGATGAAATAAAAATTACATGTAATAAAAGGCCATGGAAAGCTGGATTAAAAATTAATTGGAAACTAAATCTAATCCTAAAGAATGAGTAGATCAAACAACAAATCATATAAATAATGAATAATTTCATCAAAGAGAATAACAATAATGAGACAACATAACAAAATTTGTGGCTTGCAAGCAAAGCAGTACTTAGGGGAAATTTTATCTCTCTAAAGGCTTACATGAATAAAATGGAGGAAAAGCAGATCAATGAATTGGGCATGCAATTTAAAAAGCTAGAAAAAGAACAAATTAAAAATCCCCAATTAAACACCAAATTAGAAATTCTGAAAATCAAAGGAGAGATTAATAAAATTGAAAGAAAACTATTGAACTAATAAATAAAACTAAGAACTGGTTTTATGAAAAACACCCCAACAAAATAGATAAACCTTTGGTTAATTTGATTTAAAAAAAGAAAGAAAACCAAATTACCAGTATCAAAAATGAAAAGGGTGAATTCACCACCAATGAAGAAGAAATTAAAGCAATAATTAGGAGCTATTTTGCCCAACTGTATGCCAATAAATCTGACAATCTAAGTAAAATGGATGACTATTTACAAAAATATAAATTGTCCAGATTAAAAGAAGAGGAAATAAAATAAATAACATCATTTTAGAAAAAGAAATTGAAGGGGCAGCTAGGTGGTGCAGTGGATAGAGCACTGGCCCTGCAGTCAGGAAGACCTGAGTTCAAATCTGGCCTCAAACCAAACACTTGACACTTATTAGCTGTGTGACCCTGGGCAAGTCCCTTAACCCCAATTGCCTAAAAAAAAAAAAGAAAGAAAGAAAAAGAAATTGAACAAGAAAATGAACTCCCTAAGAAAAAATCTCCAGAGCCAGATGGATTTACAAATGAATTCTACCAAATGTTTAAGGAACAATTAATTCCAATACTATATAAACCTTTTGGAAAAATAGGTGAAGAAAGAGTTCTACCAAATTCCTTTTATCACACAAATATGGTGCTGATACCTAAACAGAAAATCATAGACCAATTTCCCTAATGAATATTGATGCAAAAATTTTAAATAAAATATTAGCAAAGAGATTATAGCAATTTCTCACCAGGATAATACACTATGACCAGATGGGATTTATACCAGGAATGCAAGACTGGTTTGATATTAGGAAAACTATTAGCATAATTGACCATATTAATAACAAAACCAACAGAAATCATATGATTATCTCAATAGATGCAGAGGAAGGTTTTGACAAAATGCAGCACCCATTCCTATTAAAAACACTAAAGAGCATAGGAGTAAATGGAGCTTTCCTTAAAACATAAATGTTAGCTTTAGCAATAAGAGAAGAAAAAGAAATTGAAAGAATTAGAATAAAGAAGGAGGCAACAAAACTATCACTCTTTGCAAATGATGTGATGGTATATTTAGAAATCCTAGAGAATCAACTAAAAAACTACTTGAAGTAATTAACAAAGTCACAGGATATGAAATAAACCAACATAAATCATTACCATTTCTATATATTGCCAACAAAGCCCAGCACCAAGAGGTAGAGAAACTTGGGGGCAGCTAGGTGGTGCAGTAGATAGAGCACCAGCCCTGGATTCAGGGAGACCTGAGTTCAAATCCAGCCTCAGACACATAACACTTACTAGCTGTGTGACCCTGGGCAAGTGACTTAACCTCCTTGCCTAAACACCTAAACAAAAAACAAAAAAAGAGAGAGAGAGATTCCATTTAAAATAACTGTAGACAATATAAAATATTTGGTAGTTTGCTTGCTAAGACAAACCCAGGAATTATATGAACACAGTTACAAAATACACACAAATAAAGTCAGAACTAAACAATTGGAAAAATATCAATTGCTCATGGATTGGCCAAGCTAATATAATAAAAATAACAATTCTACCTAAATTAATTTACTTATTCAGTGCCATGCCAATCAAACTACCTAAAATTATTTTATGGAGCTAGAAAAAAATAACAATTCATCTGGAAGAACAAAAGGTCAGGAATATCAGGGAATTAATGAAAAAAATGCAAAGGAAGGTGGCCTGGGTGTACCACATCTAAAACTATGTTATAAAATAGCATTCATCAAAGATATTTGGTACTGGCCAAGAAATAGAGTGGTAGATCAGTGGAATAGATTAGGTACATGAGACACAGTAGTAAATGACTATAATAATATATTATTTGATAAATCCAAAGACTCCAGCTTCTGGGGTAAGAACTGAGTATTTGACAAAAACTTTTGGGAAAACTGGAAAATAGTATGGCAGAAACTAGGCACAGGATCAGCATCTCACACCATATACCAAGATAAGGTCAAAATGAGTACATGATTTAGATATAAAGGGTGATACCATAAGCAAATTAGGAGAACAATGAATAGTTTACCTGTCAGATCTATGGAGAAGGGAAGAATTTATGACTAAACAAGAAATAGATAACATTATGAAGTGTAAAATGGATAATTTTGATTACAAAAAGTTTTTGCAAAAACAAAACCAATACAACCAAGATTAAAAGGAAAGCAGAAAGATGGGAAACCATTTTCACAAGTATCTCTGATAAAGGCCTTGTTTCTCAAATGTATAGAGAATTGAGTCAAATTTATAAGAATACAAGTCATTTCCCAATTAAGAAATGGTCAAAGGATATGAATAGGTAGTTTTCAGATGAAGAAATTAAAGCTCTCTATAGTCATATGAAAAAACTGCTCTAAATCACTGTTGATTGGAAAAATGCAAATTAAAGCAACTCAGGTACTACCTCACATCTGTCGGATTGGCCAATATGACAGAACAGGAAAATGATAAGTGCTGGAGAACATATGGAGAAATTGGGACACTAATGCATTGTTGGTGGAGTTGTGAACTGATTCAACAATTTTGAAGAGCAATTTGGAACTATGCCCAAAGGACAATCAAACTGTGCATACCCTTTGATCCAGCAATACCAATACTAGGTCTCTATTCCAAAAAGATCATAAAAAAGGGAAAAGGACCTACATGCACAAAAATATTTATAGCAGCTCTTTTTGTGGTGGCAAAGAATTGGAAATTAAGGGGATGTTCACCAGTTGGGGAATGGCTGAATAAGTTGTGGTGCATGAATGTAATGGAATACTATTGTGCTATAAGAAATGAGGAGCCGGCAGACTTCAGAAAAACCTGGAAAGACTTACATGAACTGATGCTGAGTGAAGTGAGCAGAACCAGGAGAACGTTGTACACAGTAACAGTCATATTGTGCAATGACTGACTTTGATGGACTTAGATCTTCTCAGAAGTATAGTGATCCAAGCCAATTCCAAAAGACTCATGATGGAAAATACTATCCACAGCCAGAGAAAGAATTATTGGAGTCTGAATGCAGATGGAAGCATACTATTTTCTCTTTTTTTGTTTTTGTTTTTTCTCATGGTTTTTCTCTTTTGTTCTGATTATTCTTCCACAACATGACTAATGTGGAATTATGTTTAATATGATTGTACATGTATAGCCTATATCAGATTGCATGCATCTTGGGGAGTGGAAAGGGGAGTTAGGGAGAAAATTTTAAACTCAGAATCTTACAAAAGTCAATGTTGAAAACTAAAAATAAATAAATAGATTTTTAAAAAAAGAACTATGGAGTCTGAATGCAGATCAAAGCATATAATTTTCATTTTTGTTTTGGTTTTTTTTGTTTTTCATGGCTTTTCCCTTTTGTTCTGTTTCTTCTTTCACAACATGACTAATGTGGAAATATGTTTATCTGATTGCACATGTATAACCTATATCAAATTGCTTGCTATCTTAAGGAGGGGGGAATGGGAGGGAGAAAAAAATTTGGAAATCAAAATTTTATAAAAAAATGAATATTGAAAATTATCTTTATATGTAATTGGAAATAATAAAATAACTTTCTGAAAAAAAAAACAGAAAAATCCATCCTTCAAGGGCCACCTCAAATTGAACCTCCCTGTGTAATGAGCACTCAGTATGCTTTTCTCTCAAACTTCCTGTTTGTGTTGAGGTCACCATCATCCTTCTAGTCACCCAGATTTGTAATCATCCTTGAGTTCTCTCATCCACCATTTTGTATTCACTCATCTTTTGTTTTTTCCCCACCTGAAACTGATCCAATGCAGATGAGCTTCCCTTTAGGCAAGAATAGTGTTCCTGAAAGGCATTTACTACTTCTGGTAGTTCTGAAATTGTGTCTTTTATAAGGAGAGTTGAGAATTAAAACCCCCTAAGTAATAATACAGTTGTATTCTGAAATCACCGCTTCCTGATCCTAAGAACATTGCTTTCATCATAGCATTTCCCTGCTTCAAAAATGTACAGTGGCTACCTAATTTTCACTTTGCCAGATTCCTTGGCCCGGTTTTCAAGGCTATCTATAACACAATAAGCATTTATTATTATTTATTCGTTTATTAATTAAGCACCTAGTGTGTGCAAAGGCACTATGCCAGGTACTGGGCTTACCAATAAAAAAGGTCGGGGGTAGGGGTGGGGAAGAAGAGTCCTTGACAAAAAGTTTGCTTTCTATCAGGGGAAAACAGCATGCATACAAATGTAAGTAAGTGCAAAATAATTTTGCGTAAGGGGCTCACTAAGGGTTGAGGAGAACAGAAAGGCAAGAGGTGATAAGCATTTATGAAGGGCTCTCTCTGTATCAGGCACTGTGCTAAGAACAGGAAAGGCCTTGTGGAAAGGTGGCATTGAAAGGAACTAAGGATTCTCTTGAGGTAGAGGTCAGGAAGGTGAGCTTTTAAGGCCTGGTGAACAGCCTGTGCAAAAGTGCAGAGGTGGGAGATGAGCTATTATGTACGGGAACAAATAGGCTCATTTGGCTGGAGTTTAAGAACCTGTGAAATCAATCTGAAAAAGCATCTTACAGCCAAATAATGAAGAGTTTTAAATGCCAGAGTTCTGTGTATGATCTGGCCACACCCTAACTTTACAATCTTATTACTTCACTCCTGGCAGACCAGTCTCTATATAGTTCCTAGCGCAGGTTTCAATTACTTCCTCACCGGGGTTCACATTTTTCTCTTCCCGGGAATAGAATAGACATCAATCAACAAATATTTACTAAGCACTTATTGTGTTCTAGGCGCTGTACTAAGCACCTGGGATACAAAAAAAGGTAAAACCAGTTCCTGCCCTCAAGGAGCTTAAAATTGAATCTCCCTTTTGTGCAGCACTCCATTGGGCTCCTCTCAATCTGAACTCACACTTGGCAGATTGGGTTCCTCAGCAAGAGGAACTGTTTACTGCCTAGGTTCAAGGGCACTCTGTGGGTCCATACTCCTGAGACTATAGGTCATGAATTCCTATGCTGTGCTTTCATTTAATAGCCAACCAGCCCTCCCAATTACCTTAAGCAAAGGCATTTAGTGAGGTGATGAAGTAAAAACAGTAGCTATAAATCATTCCTCTCAAAATCTAGAGTGTTCCGTGGACCATAGGATGCCGATACTGTCTGTCCGTGGGGTTTTCTTGGCACACATACTCGAGTGGTTTGTCATTTCCTTCTGCAGTGGATTAAGGCAGACGGAGGGTAAGTGACTAGCACAGGGTCACACAGCTAGTAAGTGTCTAAGGTAGGATTTGAACTCAGGCTTTCCTGACTCCAGGCCTGGTGCTATATCCACTGAACCACCCAGCTGCCTCCAGCAAATACCAAGTGTTTGTGGGAAGAATGGGTACAAAGTAAGTATACTGCAAATGAGGCACCCATATAGAGAATAAGTGTGGCTCAGGCATTATCAGGGTCTCAGTGTCCCCCCTCATCTCGTGGTACCCTCATGTTGCTCCTCTGTGGAAAGTGTCTGCTGGGCTTCTGAGGTGTACTTCTCCCTGCAGCTTGACAGGCAGGGCCAGTTCTCCCTTGAATCCATGATTGGCTCTCTTCTGCGATGCCATGAGTCATGCTCTCTGAAGCTGCTTCCTGCCTCCTCTGCCTTTTCTTTCTGGGTGTCCACCACTGGATAAATAGCTCTGGATAAAGACACCATGACCAACGGGTGGGGAAAGAGAGGAAGGAAGTAATCCCCTCCCTCACCACCCTCCGGTAGGACAAGCAAGGGTCATGCTCCACAAAGCTGTTTTTTGCCTCAACTGCCCCACAGGCCTGCTTTTTATGGTCTAACAGGTATGTGGCCTATCCTTAGACAGCCAACGGCAAACTATCTCTCTGATTTCATCGGAAAACCTCTTTTTATACTTCACAAAGGGATGACGCATTAACACCTCCTCTCTTGGTTAACTGTCCACTTCTGTGATTCCACCTGGCCTGGGAGTAGGAGGAGAAATAATTTGGTCAGCTACTAACTTCCTTCCCCCAGAGAGGGAGCTTAGTTCAAATGCTTTCTACATGAAAACTTTTCTCATCTCCCTAGCTCCTAGTGCTACCCCTCTCAAACTATTTTGTTCTTAACTACTTTGTAATTTATCCTTTTAATATTCTCTATATATACGCATACATATATACACATGCATATATATACATTCATACATGTGTACATCCATACACATATAGGTATATATTTGTTATCTTCCCCATTAGAATATAAATTCCTTGTAAGAGACTTTAATTTATTTGAACCCTTAGCGCCTAGCACATTGTCGGTCTCCCCCACAGAGGCAGATGGTACAGCAGACATGGATTCAGAAAGGCCTAAGTTTAAATCATGCTTCGGGCACTTAACTAGATTTACTCCAAGCAGCGTCACTTAACCTCTTAGTCTCAGTTTTTTCATCCATAAGTTGAAAATTAATAGCAGCTAACCTCACAGGGTTGTTGTAAGGATCAAATGGGATAACATGTAAAATGCTTTGCAAGTCTGAAAGTGCCGTGTAAATGTTATTCTTGCTACAAAATAAATGATTCATAAATGCTTATTGATCATCTATGCATAATTTTATACCTACTCATCCACGCTGTTTTCAGCCTTTAGCACTGTGCCAGGCACATAGTAGGCGCTTAGTAAATATTAATTGATCATTTGTTTCCCCTAGTTAAGTTTAAGCTTCCTGAGGATATGGACTGTTTTGTTTTTGTCTTGGTATGTCCAGTGCCTAGCACAGTGCTCGGCACACGTGAGCTTGTGATAAACGCTTGCCCGCTGATCTGTCGATTGATGTAGAGCCGGAGGACTTGAGTTTGAATCTTGGCTCTGCAACGGCTTGCCGGTATGGGCTTGGGCGAGCCATTGCCCCTGCTTTCAGCTTCATCATCCGTAGAAAGACAGGGTTGGACTAGATGGCCTCTCCCCAAGGTCCTTTCCAGCTCTAGACCCTAGAATCCTTTCCTAACTTACTGTTACTGTTGGATCAACAGCAAAACTTAGTACGTATGTGTTCTGGGTTCCTTTTTTCCATATTCTTTAACCTTGTTTTCCTAAATAGGATGTAAACTTCTTAAAGGCAGGGACCACGTTTTCTTCTTTTGTATCCCTTTACAGCTCTGGAAGCATAGTGCATGCTCTTAGAGTACTTGCTGATTTCAGATGAGCACATGCACAATGCGCCCTCTGCTAATATGGTGGGAGACCTTTGAGGGCCATGGCATTTGCTCATAATTGAAGGCCTGGGCATCGGTTAGGTGTCTGCTAGATAATTATCATGGGAAGTAACCTCTGAGGCCATTTGTAATATTTGGGACACCAGCAGGAAGAACTGAGCCACTAAAAGAGATTTCAGTGGTCTAGAGAAATCATTTCCATTTCAGAGCTTTCTCACATACAGTAGAAGGCCAAATGAAGTGATATTTTAATATCACATGAGGAAGGAAAGAAAGAAATAAGAATTTATTAAGCACCTACCATGTGCTAGGCACTCTGCCAAGCATTTGACAAACATTATTTCATTATTTATGATGCCCATTTTATAGTTGAGGATGTTAAGGCAACCACAGGTTAAGTGACTTGTCCAGGGTCACACAAGCTAGCTGTGTGAAGTCAAATTTGAACTCAAGTCTTCCTGTTCCAAGTCCAGTATTTTCTTTACTGCCCCACAAGCTGCCAGCATATGATAAAAAATATAAGAACAAGTCCATATTCACAAATGAGACTGCAGATGTTTATTTCATATTAATCCTCTTTCCACCAGTGTTTGTGTTATTCTTTCAAAAGAATTGTGGCTTTATTATTATAACATTGGCCTATAAGTGTGTTCTATGTGTTCACTGGAGGTTGTTGCAGTGACTGAAAGTAATTAGTTGACACTAGGATTTGGATTTTTTTTCTTCAGTAAAAAAAAAATAATAATTTTCCTGAAACTTGAGGAGGAGTTGGCCAGTTAAGATCAAGTCTGCTCACGAAGTGTCTTATGTTGTAACCACATATGGTTACAACATAATGTGTTATAATATGATTTTGTTAAAGTGTTAACTCTAATGCATCAATATAATAATGAATGCAATAGAAACAGTTTGAAGGTTATTTGGTGGGGGAGGAGATTTCAATAGGCATATTTGTCTTGAGATAAGAAATTTTATGAAGGACATGGTATATTTATTTGTTAGTTAATTGTGGTTGCTAGGATTCTCCCTCTCCCATCCCCTCCTCAATTGCTTTGTATTCATTTAATATATATTTTGTATTTCCTTACCTGGATACGTGTTCCCTTCACTCCTCCTTCTAGAATGTAAGCTCCATAAGGGCATGAACTTTGTCTTTATCTCCCCAGGACCTAGTGCAGTATTTAATAAATGTTTATTGCATTGACTTGAATCTAATGTGCAACACATGTTCCATATGCCTTTTAACTGATACTAGGGATAATATTGGTTTTATTTACCCACTAGTAATGCTTTTTAAATTTTTTATTTCAGTATAGAATAATTGGTTGGCTCGTTTTAATAGTTTTATTATGGGAATTGTGCATTTTGGCCTTAAATACATGTCCCTACAGAATGTGTTACCTGATCTTTGAAACATACCTGTTGTCCCATTGACCTTAGGAGTCGATTTTACTGCCTTACCTCACAAAGTCCTCAAGGAGCATCATTATTGTTTTATATACTGTTATGTTTATGGTTATGTTAAATTACGGTTCTTCCCTCAGAAACTTCTTCCAATACCTCATCTTGCATAAAGGTGATTTTGAGTTTTCTAAGTCCAAGCCAGTGAAGTAGTATAAGCTCTGGCTTACAAAGATACAAAGCCTTCCAGCAGAGTTATGTGTTAGTATGGATTCTGTGAAACAGCTCTGAAATGGAAATGATTTCTCTAGACCACTGAAATCTCATTTAGTGGCTTGGCAATTCCGATTGACATCCCACATATTATAAAGTGGCCTCAGAGGTTACTTCCCAGGAGAATTATCTAGTATACACCTAATTGATGCCCAGACCTTCAACTGTGAGCAGTGCCAAGTGTCCCTCTGCATCTCCCACCACATTGGTTCATGACCTGTATGCCCAGGACTAAGCCAGCTAAGTCTAGAGGGTCTCAGCACTAGGCTGGACACAGTGTGATGAATTTTTTTGGTCATAACAAATCTTGAGGACTGTCTGGGAGGTCATGGATCCTTGAGTTGAGTGGCACACAGAAATCCCTGAGTTCAAGAAGAGGGAGCAAGAACTCTAGCTGAAATTGGAACTAGAGTTTCTACATATACCAGGGCAAGAACCACAAATTGCTGCAAGGACCAGCTTCTGGGAGGCCTCTCCATAGAATGAAGAGGGAGAGGGAAAGGCCAGAGCAGGTGAAATTCTCACCCCAACCTTCTATCTGCTAGCTTCCTATTTTGACCAATTATTTCTCCTGAAAGACTACAAGTCTCCTCTAAATTGGGAACCCAGGAAGAAAGCCACAGCTGCCTTCCCTTTCTTGTGACTCTAGTTGGACCATATATTTGACTGCCTTCTCCCAGAAGATTGGCATATGTAAGGGGAATGTGAGTGCAGCATTCTGACTCCAGTTTGATATAATTTGAAGAAAGTGCCAAGAAAAGTAACTAAAAATACATCCTCATTTGTAAATAAATCAGCAAACATGCATTAAGTTCCTACTGTATTCTGGAGATACAAAGACAAAAATGAAAATTTTGGTTTTGAGGAACTTGCATTCTGTAACAGAAGAGGACACATCCTCTTTTGAATATATACAAAATAAATAGCAGGTAATTGGGAGGGGGAGAGGCACTAGCACCGGGGAGGATTGGGAAAGGCTTCATGTGGCAGAAGGTACTTGAACTGAGCTCTGAAAGAAGGTAGAGATTCTAAGAGGCACAGGTGAGGATGGAGGGCATTTCAGGCAAAGGAGCCCGTGCAAAGAAGGCACATAGATGGGACATAAAATGTCTTGTGTAAGAAACAAGAATGCCAATTTGATTGAATGTGTGAAGAAAAGGCATGCATAATAAGACTGAAGAGCTAACTTAGAGGCAGATTGTGATTGACTGTAAGTGCCAAACATAAGAGTTTATATTTGATCCCAGAGGTAATAGAATCATGATTAAACTCCCAGGAGGCATTGGAGTATATCAATAGGGAAGTATGGTGAGACTTTAAGATACTCATTTTTTCAGCTATGTGAAATATGGATCAGAGAAGGGAGAAACTTAGAAGGGGGACCAACTAGGGAGAATTTGCAATAGTTTGGTTGGCAGATGATGAGAGTCTGAACTAGTTTGCTGGCCTTACAAATAGAGAGAACTGGGTGGATGGATGTAAGAGATGTTACGGATGTAGAACTGATAAGACTTGACAATTTATTGGATATCTGGAGCAAGAGAGTGAGGATCCAAGGATGATGCTTAAGTTATAAATTAGATGATTTTTAAAAAGTTGTAAGCTAGGTGACCACCATTCAGGTAGTATCTCTGAATGAGAGAGGGAAGTTCAGAAATGGGGTGAATTTTGGGGAAAATGTAATGAGTTCTGTTTTGAACATTTTGAGTTTGATATGTATGGTACATCCATATAGAAATGTCCACTGGGCAATTGATTATGAGAGACCAGGGCTATATCTATCTATCTATCTATCTATCTTTCTTTCTTTCTTTCTTTCTTTCTTTCTTTCTTTCTTTCTTTCTTTCTTTCTTTCTTTCTTTCTTTCTTTCTTTCTTTCTTCCTTTCTTCCTTTCTTCCTTTCTGTCTAGAGATAGATAGATCTAATAATCCTACTTAATTGGGGTTGATCCAACAAAAGAGACTATGAAGAAGCAGTTGTAAAAGTAGCAGAATAACCAGGAGAGACCAGAGTTAAGAAAACCCAGAGGGAAAAGACTATCCAGAAGAAGAGGCTGGTCAACTGTCAAATGCTGCAGAGAAGTTAGGTGGGATGAGGACTGAGCAAACATCATGGAATTTGACAATTAAGAGATCATTGATAACTTTGGAGAGAGAAGTTTCAGTTGAGTGATGAGGTTGGAAGTCTAATTTGAGGGTTTGGGAGCTAATGAGAAGAGAGGAAATGGAGGCAGGGGAGTATAGACAGCTTTTTCTGGGAGTTTGGCTGTGAAAGGGAAGAGAGATGTCATTGCTAGAGGGGAAGTTGGGGTCTAATGCAAGTGTTCTTAACTTGGGTCCTATGGATAGATTTCAAGGAAATTTTGAACTTGGATGGGAAAATTATGTTTTTATTTCAATTTAATTGACTTTCTTTATAATCCTATGTATTTTATGCATTTAAAAACATCATTCTAATCCATAGGTTTCACTAGATGGCTAAAGGGGTCTATGATGGTAAAAAGGTTAAGAGCCCTTGGTCTAGTACAAACTTTTTCAAGATGAAGGAGACCTGAGCACCTATATAGATGGAAGGAAGAAACCAATAGACAGAGACTGAAAATTAGAGGTAGAGAGGGAAAGATGTTGGGGCAGTCAGCTAGAGGAGACTAGATGAGGTGGAATCAAAGGACAAGTAGAAGGTTTGGTTTTGGAAGGAGAAGGGCCACCTATTCATCAGAGATTGGAATAAAGTTGAGAATGAGAGACAATGTGGAGGGGTTTTGAGGAGAGAAGAAATGCAGAGGGAGCTCAGGGCGGCAAATGTCTTCTGTTTTCTCAGTAAAGTCACAGGAAATGTCCTCTGTTGAAAAGGTGGGAAGACGTGTGCTGGAGGAGGCTTAAGGAGAGAAGAGAAGAGTTAAATCCTTCAAGTGAGAAGGATTCCAGGATCTCCTTCTAAACACTCTGAAAATCCTAAGGTGTGGCCATTCATTTAAAATGTGTTTTGGCCCTGAGTGGTTAAAAGTCCACCTCTCTTCCCTCTAGAGTACAACCAAGAAAACAACAGTGTTTTAACTATGAATATTGACACTTGCAACATATTTTGTATTTCCTTGCCCAGTGAGTTGTAATCAAATCTATGCCCCTAGAGCTAGCTCCTGCCCACATTCAGCATTGATTCCAGCTGTATTATTTTGCACGTTCTCTTCTTTCCACAAAGATCTTTCCCCTAGCTCTTTGCCATTTATGTTGCTCATGTTGGGGAAACAAAGGATTTCACTCTACCCTTGTGTGTTAGGCTTAGGGGAGAGAAGCTCTTCCTCCTCCCACCCTTATTCCCAAAGAGTATGCTTCCCCACTTCCCCTGCTTTTTTTTTTCCAAGCTAAAAAATGTCCTAAGCCAAATTCTATTGGAAATAGCTGTTGTTTTCTTTGGCATCCTGGTACGTTTTTCCTTTCCTTTCTCTTGTGTGAATTATCTGTATCCTACACACAAACTGAAACATAGTTTGTAAGTAGGATAGAGATTATTATCTTACCTAATTACCCCAATAGCCATTATCTTAGGTTGCCTGCTTTGTGAATTTGGATGGCTCTGAGGGATAGGGTTAAAAATTCCTCCCAAACTGTATCTCCCCTTAGCTTATCATTCCATTACTGTAGCACCCCTTATTAACTCTACCTTGACTTGGCAGGCTCTGCTCTTAATGAATCCCAGTATGCAAATTGCCCCCAGGAGCTTCACCTTGGCCAAGTATGATCTACTCTACTGGTTCACAGACTTTGGGGATTAATTGGGGGAAAAAGACCCCATGGACCCTACCTTACACTTGGAAGCAGAGTGGATGACATCAACAGAATTAACAGAAATAATTTGATTAAATTGCATACCATTTATTAACTACCTACTATGTAGAGAACACTGTTCTACAAACAGTCAATGTTACCCAGATTAGAAGGAAAACAGAAAGCTGGGAAGCAATTTTTACTGCCAGTATTTCTGAAAAAGGCCTCATTTCTCAAATATATAGAGAACTGAGTCAAATTTATAAGAATACCAGTCATTCCACAATTGAGAAATGATCAAAGGATATGAACAGGCAGTTTTCAGATGAAAAAATTAAAACTATCTATAGTTGTATGAAAATCCAGTGCATTGTTGGTGGAGTTGTGAACTGATCCAACCATTCTGGAGAGCAATTTGGAACTATGCCCAAAGAGCTGTCAAACTATGCATACCCTTTGATCTAGCAATACCACTACTAGGTCTGTATCCCAAAGAGATCATAAAAAAGGGGAAAGGACTCACTTGCACAAAAATATTTATAGCAGCTCTTTTTGTGGTGGCAAGGAATTAGAAATTGAGGGAATGCCCATCAATTGAGGAATGGCTGAACAAGTTGTATTATGTAACTGTAATAGAATACTATTGTTCCATAAGAAATGATGAGCAGATGGATTTCAGAAAAACCTGGACTTACGTGAAGTGATGCTGAATGAAGTGAGCAGAACAAGGAGAACATTGTACACAGTAACAGCAACATTGTGCAATGACCAACTTTGATAAGACTTAGCTCTTCTCAGCAATGCAATGATTTAAGACCACTACGTTGAGACTCATGTTGGAAAATGCTATCCACATCCAGAGAAAGAACTACTGAGTCTGAATGCAGATCAAAGCATACTATTTTCACTTTTTTTCTTTCTTGTAATTTTTCCTTTTTGTTCTGATTCTTCTTTCACAACATGGTTAAAGTGGAAATATGTTTAATATGACAGTATACATATAGCCTGTATCAGACAGCTTGCCATCTTGGGAAAGCATGAGGGGAGGGAGGGAGAAAAAAATTTGGAACTCAAAATCTTATAATGGTGAATGTTTAATTGTAACTGGAAAAAATAAAATACTATTAAGTGGAAGAAAAAAATAAAATACTGTGCTATGTATTGGCAGTGCAATAGCCTATGGCATCCCTCAAGCAGCTTACATTCTACTTAATGATACAGCTTTTGAGGAGAGGTCAAGGAGGTGATTTCTGGGTCTACTCTACTGAATAGCCTGCTCCTTCAGGAGCTTTTCTCGATGGTCACATCTCTCCTACCAAATAAACAAACAGATCTTTCTATTCTCCCTAGTATGTCCAGTGGAGAGTTGAAAGCTTGTTGATTTTACATGTTTCGCATTTTGGTCTATTTTTATTGTTTTGCCTGTGTTTTTCTCTGTAGTAAATTTAATATAATCATGAATTTAATGTAATAATATAAGTAAATATAATAATAATAATGATAATAATAATCAATGTACTTGCTCCATGAAAAAAAAAATCCTACCTCAGCAAATATGAAGGTGAGATCCTATATAAGTAGGATGTCTCCTATAATGCATTATTTAAAGTTCCTGCCCTCCAAGAGAAGAAGATAAAGTTTATATGACTGGCTTTTACTGTCTCATTAGAATGTGAGGAAGTAAACTCATAATAACTGTTAATAATAATAAGCTCTTATATAAGCCCTTCAAAGTTTGCAAAATGCTTTTCATATGTTAACTCAATGGATTCTCACAACAACCCTGGGATGTAGGTGCTATTATTCCCGTTTTACAGATGAGAAAACTGAGGCAGAGAGAGGTTAAGTGACTTTCCTAGGGTCATCTAGTATCTGAAGTAGGGATTTGAACTCAGGTTTTTTTTGTTTTTTTTTACTTCATGCACTATGACTGCATGTCCCAGATTTTCCACAACAAACTATTTTTAATGAGGCCATGCTAAGAGAATATCCTTTGTCTGATCACAACCCCATGTTTTAGTTTGGAAAATGTGTTCACTGTGTGTGTAGGCATTTGAGAGAATTAATAATAACAGCTAGCACTTACATGTTGCTTTGAGGTTTGCAAAATGCTTTATATATGTTAACTCAATTGATTCTCACAACAATCTGTTAAGTGGGTGCTCTTATTATCCTCATTTTACAGATGAGGAAAAGGAGGCATACAGAAATTAAGTGATTTGCCAAGGGTTAAACAACTAGTAAGATGCATAATCAGTATTTGAACTAAGTTCTAGCTGACTCCAAGCCCAATTTTTATCACGCTGTACCATTTAATTGTCCCATTGATAGAATTATGATAGTCAAGAAGAAAAGCAGGTTTTGGAAGAAAGATGAGTTCAGACTTAGATACAGCATCATAGAATCACCAGAGTTGGATGGGGCTTTAGTGACTCTGTGTTCAATTCCTGCCCTCAAAAGAATCCCTACTACCATGTACAGTACCTGACAAAATGGTCCTGTGTAGCTTTTTCTTGAAGACCTCCAGTGAGGTCATATTTTTGTTATTACTTTTTACTTCTTTCCTTCTAGATTGTCCTTCACTTATGTGTATTTGCATTCCCAACCCATTATTCTCTCTTTGGTTTCTTTGGGGAGATTTGTTTCTGGTTTTTTCTATTTTTTTTTCTGCCCATTTTTCTATTCTTCCAATTATTTCTGCTGTGTAGGCTATAAATTTTGTTTTTGTGATTCTTGTTTCTCTCTTGAACCATCTTGGACCATCTTGCTGTGGTTCCATGATCTCTTGGGAATCCACAGGGTCCTCTGCTTCCTTAGTTGTTAATTCATTTTCCTTTGTCTTGCAATATTTTTTTCATAGGTTTTTGGACTCCTTTAGTTCATCTGGAGACCATATTCCCTTCTGTTATTAATAATTTTGTTGTTTATCTCATTGTACTTAAGGTCTTTAACGGAGTTTTCTTCCTCCTGAGATCTTCAGTAATTTCAGTCTTTTATTCCTTATATTCCCCTATTGTTCACTTTTTGATTCTTTCCCCTTTAAAGGTGATTTTCTCAGGGGCTAGACCTCAAAGCTGTCTCAGTCTCCTCCTATGCTGGAGAATTCACTTTTCATTGACTTCGTCCTCTGATCCAAATGACTTCTGGGGGTTGGGGTGGTGGGGGTTGGGATACAGAATTGGCCTCAGCTGAATGTCAGTCCCCTTTCCTTCAGGTCTAGTGGAGCTTCCCCCAACTCTCACCCATGCTGGCATTCTGACCTTGTTATCTTCTGTTTCTCAGGTCTCAGGCTGAGCATTCCTGCAACACAATGCATTTCCATATACCCATCACCATTCCAAGCTGTTCCCACTTTCCACAGCTTATGGAATATTGGGAGTGGGGAGGGGGACAGCTAAATTCTGTTGGCAAGCCCCAGAGTTGTCTTGTGTAACCCTGGTTAAACATAGAGGTTTGTGTGGGATAAGGTGCTGAGTGAGTGTGTGATGGATTATTAGCCTTCTCTGCTTATTGTGAGCCAAAGTTTGGTGAGCATAGGTAGGTTATAGTGTGTTGCCAACAATGATTTAGGTACAAAAAATGGAATAAAAGATACTATTCAGGAAACATGTGATTAGGATATAGGCAGAGAGATGGATACTCCAAGTGTTTTCCTGTTAACCAAAAAATGCTAAAAAATAAATCAAGCAAACAAACTTAGAGGAAGGCCTCCAAAGAATTGGGTAGATCATCAGATCATAGGATTAGAACTGAAAGGGGCCTTCAAAGTCACTTAATCCAACCTCCTCATTTTACAGATGAGGGAACTGAGACCCAGAGAGGTTATGCATTTCCCAAGGTCATAGAGAAAATAAATGACAGAGATAGGATTTGAACCAAGGTCCTCTAAGTCCAAATCCAACACTCTTTACACTTTACTACACTTTGGAGGCTTTTCAAGAGAATATATACAATAATCATAAAGGATAAGAAGGAATAAATGGATTTAAATCTGCGTTGTTTCAAAGAATGCTCTCATTGATGAGATTTATGCATCAGTGACACATCAATGAAACCAATAAATGTTTAATGACCAGCTCTTCAAAAAACCCACACAACATACTCTCTCTCTCTTTCTCTCTCTCTCTCTCTCTCTCTCTCTCTCTATATATATATATATATATATATATATATATTATTTTTTTTTTTTTTTTTTTTTTTTTTTTGGCAATTGAGGTGAAGTGACTTGCCCAGGATCGCACAGCAAGTAAGTGTCAAGTGTTTGGTCTGAGGCTGGATTTGAACTCAGGTCCTCCTGACTTCAGGGCCGGTGCTCTGTCCACTCTGCCACCTAGCTGCCCCACATAACATACTCTTAAGTCTTATCTGCATTATTTTGCTTATACTTTAGGAACATAAGCATTGGTAACTGAGAATGAAAAGTTGAACAGTAAATAAAGGGTGTTGTCAGTGAGAGTGGGATAAAAACACATCACCATCTTTGATAAGGTATGCTTTGCTGGGTGGTTCTGTGCCAGTGTCTCCCATGTCATGTAATCAATTCCAAAGTTCTTTAGAGACACCTTGAGATTGTCCTTGTATTGCTTCTTCTGACCATCATGTGAGTGCTTGCCTTGTGTGAGTTCTCCATTAAAGTCTTTTAGGCCAGCCTATGTTTGGCATTTGAACAATGTGGCCAGTCCATCAGAGTTTTCAGCTCAGTGCACATATAATGAGAATTCAGTAAATACATAAGATCTAGCCTTCAGAGGTAGGTCATTCTTCACTAACCCATATGGACTTGTGTTGTCAATGAATTCATGTAATTTTTTGCTGGCAGCATTTATTTGACACTTAATGCTTATAAAAAAAATAATAACTAGCATTTGCTTTAAGATTTGTAAAGCTCCTTTCAGATATCATCTCATTTTATCCTTACAAATACTTTAGGAGGAAGGTGCCAGTATTATTTCCATTTTACAGATGAGGAAACTGAGGCAGACAGAGATTAAATGACTTGCCCAGGGTTACACAGCTAGTGAGGGGCTGCGCCTGGATTTGAATTCAAGACTTCCCTAGGTGTCCAAGATTGGCTTATAACATCTCTCATATCATCGCATAGCCTTTTTTATATGCATGTTTTGTCTCCTTTATTAGAATGTAAAGTTCTTAAAGAAGGGACTTTTTAACATTCCCCCTAGGTACCTTGCACATCATGGGATTTCAAGAATTATTTGTGAAATTCATTTATAGGATCATAAATTTAAAGTTAGAAGGGATCTTAAAGTTCATTGAGTCCAAGTCCCTCATTTTGCAAATAAGAAAACTAATGACCAGAAAGGTATGTAATTTATCCAAAGTCACACAGAAAGTGATAGAAGCTAAATTTGAACCCAGGTCTTTCTGACTCAAAGTCTAGCACTCCATCCATTATACCATGATGACTCGTTCATTTATAGCCTGCTTCCCCTTTCCTCCAATATGAAAGCCTGAAAGTTATGCCCAAGCTCAAGGCACTGTTTGGATCAAGATTCATTACAAACCATAGTTCATAAGATTCCTTCTGAAGACCCTTTTTTTTTAACAGATCAAATCAGAGCATACATTAACTTAGAGCAAAGTCATTTAATTAAAGAAAATAGCAAGATAAATAACAAGAAAAAGTCCCTCCATATAACAGAAGCACACTTTCTCACATATTCCCATACCAACTGTAGGAGATGGAACATGTATCCTAGAAAATTCACAATTCTAGGAGTGTGTCCCAACTAGAACACCTCTCTGCTTCTGAAGCTTTAGCTTGTCACTTTCTTTATCTGATATATTGCTTTCTCCACTAGATTGTAATCCATGTTTTTCTGTGGAATTAGAACTGTTGGGCAGCTTGTTCTCTACATGGGAGCCGCCACAGGGCTTTTGTAAGAGAATCCCAAACTTCAGGGCTATTTCCATTCTTTGGTGAGGCAGATTGACAATTATACCCAGTCAGCATGGCACAAATCCTCAAGGACAAATTTCTCTTTTGTTCTCTGACTTTCCTCCCCGCCTTATCATAGACTACTCAATGTCCACTTGAGGTGAGTATGTTCCTTTAATTTCTGTTATGAAGTTGGACCTTGGTTCTAAGTCCATGCTAATTACTTCTCTTCTTCTAATTACTTCTAATAAGCTTCTCTTAACAATACTGAAGGAGCAGAGTGTCCTGACTTCCTGAAGCTTTGTCCAGCTTTTCTACATCTGTGCCCAAGTCCCTACACATTCATTCAATATAAAAAAAAATTATAAAGAATAAAACATTGTGTGGGCCTCTGTGGAGATACTAAGATAAATCAGACACGAGCCCTGCTTTCTGAAGCTTGCCTTTTAGTAGAGGGCAATAAGAATGTTGAATGAATGGTTTGGGGTTGACCAGATTTCAAACTTCTGGGAGAATACAGCCAGACCAAATTAAAATGTAATTGGGAAATATTTAACAAAATTTTAAAAAGATACAGTACAACATAGATAATGTTAATTTGTGGTGTTCTAAGTCAATATGTCAGACATGGAACAACTGATTAGTTTGAGACTGGAAAAGGAATATGACAAAGCTGTATATTTTTACCTTATTTAACTTATATGAAAAGCACATTATTTGAAGTGCCAGGCTGGATGCATCAAAAGCTGAAACTAAGGTTGTCAGGAGAAATAGCACCAATTTCAGCTATGCAGACAATACTGCTCTGATAGCAAAAAGTGAAGAATTAAGAAGCCTTTTGATGAGGTAAAAGAAGAAAGTGTAAAAGCTAGCTTGAAGCTTAACATCCAAATCACTAAGATCTTGGTAACTGATTGTATCACTTCCTGGCAAATAGAGGGAAAAGAAATGGAAGCAGTGTCAGATTTTATAGTCTTGGGTTCAAAGCTCACTGCAGATAGTGACTGCAGCCATGAAATTAAAAGACTCTTGCCCCTTGGAAGGAAGTGATGGTAAATCTGGACAGCATACTAAAAAGTAGAGACCTCTGTATAGTCAAAGCTATGATTTTTCCACTAGCAATGTATAGCTCTGAGACTCAGACTGTAAGGAAGGGTGAGTGCTGTAGAATCAATGCTTTGGAATTATGGTATTGGAGAAGATTTTTGAGAGTCTCTTGGACAGTAAGAAAATAAAATCAATCAATACTTAAAGAAATTAATTCAGGCTATTCATTGGAAGGTCCAATACTGGAGCTGAAGCTTAAATACTTTGGCCACATAATGAGAAGATGGGACTCATTGGAGAAGACCCTGATGTTGAGAAAGATTGAAGGAGAAAGGAAAAGGGAACAATGGAGGATGGTACGGATAGACAGTGTCATGGAAGCAGTTAACATGCGCCTGGACAGACTTTGAGAGGTAGTGGAGGAAAGAAGGACCTGGCATGCTGTGGTCCATGGGGTCACCGAGAGTCAGACACAACTGAATGAGTGAACAGTAGCAGCAAAGTCAATATGCAGCTTTTGTTGTTTGTTGTTCAGCTGTCTCATACTGGGTGACTCCATTTGGGGTTTCTTGGCCATTTCCTTCTCCAGCTCATTTTGCAGATGAGAAAACCAAGGCGAACAGGTTTGAATGACTTCCCCAGGATCACAAGTAGTAAGTGTCTGAGACCGGATTTGAACTGTGATCTTCCTGACTCCAGGCCCGGTGCTCTATCCACTGTACCACCTAGCTTGCAGGGAGCCATTTCTATTTGAGTTTGACACCCTTGGTATAGACTAAAAGTATGATAGACGGCCCCTATTTCCCATTTCTTTTTAATTCAGTAAACACAAGTTACTAAAAACCTACCATGTGAGCCAAGCACAGACTATCTTTACTTTCAGTCTATCTGCATGTAGTTACTTTGTTGAACCGATCTTTACCTATTTCTCTTCTCATCCGTTCTATTAAAAACACACATGTGTGTATTTATTTGATCTTTTATTGTCCTTTAAAAAAATGTATTGACCCTAGCTATGTGACTGTGGGCAAGTCATTTAACCCCACTTGCCTCATCCAAAAAAAAAGTGTGTTGAGCAGGTTGGGAGAGTCCAATCATGAAATGGTATACCATTGACAATGCAGATGGTAGTTGGCAAAAGGTCTTACATTAGAGCTCCCTGCTGAATTATGTACAGAGTTAGACTTAGCACCAGTGGTAGGCAAGGCAGACATGCCGCTTGTCCAGAGAACTAGTCTAACTGTGGCTTTAAGGGACCTAGAAATACTATCACATCCCACCTCAGGTTATATTTCCCATTAGCGGCTCTGTACTGAATTTCTGGCTCCATTCAGCCATCAAATTGATCTTCCTAAAGTGAAGATCTGACTATGTCAGCCCTCCCCACCTTTTAATAAACTCTAATGGTTCCCAATTATTTCTAGCAGCAAATATAAAATCCTCTTGATGACCTACCTTTCCAGGGATCTTAGACTTCACTTGCCTTCATATACTCTATGTTCTAGTGACTTTTTTTGTTTGGCTAGGCAGTGGGGTTAAGTGACTCGCCCAGGGTCAAACACAGCTAGTAAGTGTTATCTGTCTGAGGCTGGATTTGAACTCAGGTTCTCCTGAATCCAGGGCCGGTACTCTATCCACTGCGCCACCTACCTGCCCCTCTAGTGACCTCTTTGATGTTCTTTTCAAAAGACACCCCATTTCCCAATTCTGTGCATTTTCACCAGCCATCCCCTAGGCCTGGAATTTTGTTCTTCCTCATCTCTGCCTCTTGATGTCCTGGTTTCCTTCAAGTCCCAGCTAAAATCCTCTTCTACTAGAAGCTTTCACTCCAGTCCTCATTAATGTTAGCATCTTCCCTCTGAGATTATCTCTAATTTATTCTCTATCTTGTTTGTATTGTAGTTGTTTGCGTGTTGTCTTTCCCTTTGGATTATAATTTAGATTATATACCCTTTAAGGATAGGGACTACTTTTGCCCTTCTTTGTATCTCTAGTACATAGCACGGTGGCTGGCAAACAGTAGGTGCTTAATAAATGACTTGATTCTCCTGAGAGGTATGGTGGAAAGAGAGTTGGATTTGGAGTTCAAGGACCTGAGTTTGAATCTCAGCTTTGCCACCTAGGTGACCTTGAACCCATGACTTGACCTCTCTGGCCTCAGTTTCCCCATCTAAAAAAGAGGAGGTTCAGACTAGATGACCTTTAAAGATCCTTTCAGCTCTGCCTTTATGATCCTATGCCACTCAGCCTTACCCTTCTACCACTGAAGCCCCTGAGGCCGCTAGTATTTCTTATGCTTCTTGCTAATTTGAAGTCAATGGGCTGGATTCCAGGTGACAGATGGCGACACCAATGCTTTCCTGGCACTGAGAATATTCTGTAGGGAGTTAATATTTAGTGAGGACTAAAGGCAGAAGGGCCAAAGTATTTAGCTTGGCACAACCATGCCCTAGGCTTGCCAGTCGGGTTGGCTCAGCACGACACAAAGAACACCTCCCCCCAATCCGTCTTGTGCTGCCTCTGATCTTAAGAGGACAGTGGATTCATAATGTTTCCAGCCATGGACTATTAGACAGAACAGTGATTGGGGCGTGTTTGCTTGTTTGCAGTTGGCATCTTTAGGATCTTGTCCTGGGGCCAGCTTAAAGGAATGAATTTCATTGCCTGAGGTATACTGAAAATTTAGGCGATCTGTAGTACTCCAGAGCCAAATTACCTCTCAGAAGAGGAGAAGGTGGGAGCCATTAAAGGCTCCTGCTTTCCAGTTATACAGCCTAACTCAACAGAAGGAATGCACTCAGTCTTGGGGAGCAAGAGGTCTATTGGTGCAGCGATCCGGCCTGTTGACCCATGGAAGAGGAATAACTTTGTCTCCAAGAGGAATCACCCAGCTGCCTTCCCTGTTGAAGGTAAGCAGTAATGTCAGTAAAACCCTCCAACTCTGGCAGATGGACCAAGATGTTGGGGGTCAATGGAAGTTCTAAGGCATTAGGGTTCCTAATGGCTCCTTAACAGTAGCATTAATGTAGCTTATTCGGCTTTGTCCCTTTCCGTGGGCCCCCTTCTTACCCCTTCTATCACTGTTTTAGCAATCTTGAGATTGCTGGGCCTTCTCCCAGTCCCTTCACCTCCATGATCATCCATAGGACCATGTTACCCAACTACAATTGACTGGCTAGCTGAACTGTCCATCTCCTTGTTGACCTTTTCTGAGTAAAATGAGAGAACTGATGGTGACACGTTTTATCTCAAATGATAGATTTGTAAAGTGTTTAATAAATGCATGTTCTGCATGTTCCCTTGTTTTCCCTTGTCTTTCCGTCTTTCCTTCTCATTCTCAGCAACAGTAGAAGAACAGAAGACAGAAGAAAACAGGAATTTTCTGAATGAAAAAGTTTGAAACCATTGGACAGAGCGGGGGTTCTTTACCCTTTCTGTTTCCGGGAGCCCTGGCAAAACCTCTGGACCCTTTCTTAGAATCATGTTTTTTAAATGCATAAAAACAAAAATGCATAGGAGTACAAAGGAAACCAATTACATTGAAATAAAGGTGTGATTTTTTTTTTACTACCCAAGTTTACTGGACCCAGAGATCTATCCACAGTCCTTGGATCTCAGGTTAATAATCCTTGGCACAGATGCACAGTATCCCTGAAACAGACAACTGTTAAATGATTACTTTTCTCCATTGGGATATTTGAGGTTGAGAGTGGTTTATTTAAATCCTATACATTCATTTTTGCCAAGGAGGCAGAGATCAGAGGTAGCAGAACGCAGGTTAAAACTCACACAGCCATGATACTTCACTCATAAAAAGATGATGAAAGGAGCCTACGAGTTAGGAGGTCTGGGTTCTAGCCTTAGCTCTGACCATCCCAGCTGAGTGCCTCTAGGCCAAGTTGGGTCCTCCTAGCCTCAGTTTCTCTTTTTTATAGAACAGGTCAGTAATTCTACTTATCTCACAGCCGTGTTCTGAGGAAAGACCTTTGTAAACCTTAAAGGATCACAGAAACATGAGCTGTTATTATTGTTATGCCAGTCTCAGATGATTCTGAGCTTTGCTCTTGAGCACACAGCATTCACTTGCTGAATTGAATTCTAGCCAGAAGAGAAACCAGATCTGGCTACTGCAATAAATAACCCAAATCACATACCAAAAAGCTTTTGCTGATGTAGGATATAAATACAATGGGTTTTCTCTTCCAGTGGTGAGAGGAGAATCACATGTGGGGTGAGGGGGGTGGGTTGGTGGTGGAAGGGGGTGGAGACTGAGTCCTAAAACAGACCCAGGCACAGAATTTTATTTTAAATTGTATTTTCATAGTGATTTGAAGGAACCTACTGTCTGAAAGTCTCAAGCTTTGCTTTTGTTCGTTTGTTTTGTTGTATTTTTATTGGTAATTAGCCCCAAGAATTTCTATTGTAGGATAGTAAAAGCAGGTCTGTGGCAGTTCTATAAACCCACAAAAAAACAAAAAAAGGAGGTGGGAGGGAACTTTACCACTATTCCTCCTTCCCAAATATTTTAAACATTATTTTGAAAACAGCTTTGGAATCTGTAATTTATAAGCTCAGTTGAGTGTAACCTATCTCCTTCAAAGCTATAAACAGGCAGGATGAGAGGGATCTGAGCAGATCTCAGCTGAGCTTACATTCTGTGATCTGAGTGATATGTGGATCCAGGGTCTATTTTGGTGGGTGCAGAGACAGGGACCAGGGAAATGCACCCTCAGCTGTTGTCAGGGGTGTAAGGAATCTGATAGGCCTCCTTCTCCACCCCCAGCCTTTTTTTTTGTTTTCTTTCCTTAACTATTAAAACCCTGGAAAGAATAGATAGATAGTAAGAGCATAAAGGAGATTCAGCTAAAACTGCCTGACAGCAATTCTGACCCCGGCGAACATTGTCTACAATCTACCTGCTCAGAGAAGGAGGCCACTTTGGGGAATGGACAAAGGTTCTAAGATGGATTCCTTCCTTTTTTTTTTTTTCAAAGTAGCTAATATTTATATAGCACTTTAAGGTTTGCAAAGCGCTTTACGTATATTATCATTAGGTAGGTGCTATTATTTCCTCTGTTTTTACATTGGAGGATACTGAGGCACACAAAGGTTAAGTGATGCACCTAGGGTCACACAGTTGGTGTGAGGGAGGATTTTAATTTAGCTCTTAATGACTCCAGATTTAATCCTCTATCCACTGTGCCACTTAGCTGCCTGCTTGAATTTTTTTTTTAATTGATAAGATGTTGGAAGCCTCTATCTTTAGGGATGACAGCCATTTTTTGAAAAAGGATCTTGGATTGTTCCACCAGTCCTTAGCAATTGAGTATCTATTCTGATAGGGCACGTAGGTGGCACAGTGGTTTGAGCGCTGGCCCTGGAGTCAGGAATACCTGAGTTCAAATCTGGCCTCAGACACTAGCTGTCTGACCCTGGGCAAGTCCCTTAACCCTATTTGCCTCAGTTTGCTCATCTGTGAAATAATCTGGAGAAGGAAATGGAAAACCACTCTGGTGTCTTTACCAAGAAAACTCCTGAAGGAGTCATGACGAGTCAGATATGACTGAAAAAAATGACTGACCTACATTCATTCTAATTAAAAGGACACTTCTCTCTCCTTGTGGTTTTGCAGTCCACAAAGTATTGGGTTCGAGCAGTGATATGCTGGTAAATGTTTAACAACTGACTCTCCAAAAAAAAAGTGCACAAAACACACTTTTCAGTTTAACCTTCATAATTGATATTTCCTCCATCCCTTTTTAAAATCTAGACAACCCACAAAACAATAAGTTAATCCCTCATTTGTAGTGTTTGCCATTTCCAGTGGTAAATGCCCCGAAAATTTAACAATCAGCTTTTCCTAGCTTATATGAACTGGCTTCAGCACAGCTCTGGGTTTAGAATGAAATGAGAGGTTTAACCTAAACTGTCTTTAAGAGCCCTTGATACCTCAAAAAAAATTCTAATTTAAAAGAGTAATTTATTTTTAGAAAGCTTAGAGACTACCAATGATGAACATGGAATCGTCGGTGACACAATAGGTAACCGTCTTTGAAGTCAAGAAGACCTCAGTTCAAATCCTGCCTTAGGCATTTATTAGCTGTGTGACTGGGCAAGTCACTTAACTTTTGTTTGCCTCAGTTTCCTCATCTGTAAAATGGGGATAATAATAGCAAAGTACCTCTTAGGGTTGTTGTGAGGATCAAATGGGATAACATGTAAAGTGATGTATAAATGCTAGTTATTGTGATTATAAATAACTATACATACATATATGTATATACTCTAATGTAACCATCATGTGTTTTATCTATTAATGAATATTTACTAAGCATCTACTATGTGCCAGGCACAGTGCTAAGGACTGGGGATACAAAAAGAGGCAAAAGTCCCTGCCCTCAAGAAGCATAGCCTCTACTGAAGGAGACAACAGGCAAATATATATAAGCAAGGATAAACAGGAAATAATTAACAGAGGGAAAGCACTGGAATTAAGAGGGGTTGGAGCAGGCTTCATATAGAAAGCAGGATTTTCGTTGGGACTTAAAGGAAGCCAGAGAAGTCAGAAATCAGAGTGGAGGAGAGAGTGTTCTAAGGCACAGGGACAGCTGGAGAAAACACCTAGAGCTGAGAGATGGAGTGTCTTGTTTGGAACAGCCAGGAATCCAGTGTCACTGGAGGGAAGAGTCCATGATGCGGAGTAAGACTGGCCAGGTAGGAGGGGGCTAGGTTATGAAGGGCTTTGAATTCCAAGTGGAGGATTTTGGCTTTGCTCCTGGAGGCGATAGGAAGCCATTGGAGTTTAATGAGTAGGGAGGTGACATGATCAGACCTGTGCTTTAGGAAAATCACTTTTAGTGACTGAATGGAGGATGGATTGGATCGGGGAGAGACTGGAGGCAGGCAGGCCCACCAGCAGGCCATTATAATAAATCGAGGTATGAGATGATGAAGGCAGAGGATGGCAGTGTCAGCGGAGGGAAGGGGGAGGGTATTTGAGAGATGCTCAATTCAAGAGGTCTTGGCAAAAGCCTGGATCCGGGGGCTTGAGAGATACTGTTAGGCTGCTAGGTGGCACAGTGGATAGAGCACTGGGTTTGGAATCAGGAAGACTTCATCTTCCTGAGTTCAAATCCAGCCTCAGCTGCATGACCCTGGGCAAGTCACTTAACCCTGTTTGCCTCAGTTTCCTTATCTGTAAAAAGAGCTAGAGAAGGAAACGGCAAACCACTCTAGTATCTCTACCAAGAAAACCCCAATGGGGTCAGGCACAACTGTCTCAACAATAACAACAAAGACACTGAGGGGTCCAGTATGACTCCTAGCTTGTGAGCCTGCAGGACTGGGAATTTTAAAACGTCAAATGGCTTGTTCGTTCCAATTCAGTTTTGTACGGTGAAAAGAGCAGTGGATTTGAGTCACAGGACCTGGGTTTGAATTCCACCTTAGCTACTGAGTACCTGTCTGACCTTGGACAAGTCAGTATTCCCATTTTACAGGTGAGGAAACAGAGATTACTTACTCAAGGTCACATAGCAAGTAAATGGTGGAATCCAGGAATCAGAGGTTAACTGACTGACTTTCAGAATATTTGAGCGAGGAGGGACCTAAGGGAAGTTTGTTACAAGGCCCTCATTTGTGCTAGTACAGTCCTCTTTTCTAAAGTTCCGAGTTCCCGCATTTCCCCCCCAACTCTTGTCAAAAGAGTCCTTGCTCTGAAATTTCAATATCTCATCCACCAGAAGCCTGGTGTTTGTAACAAAGGCATGCCCACTTGGCAGTTTGTAGGGTTAGCATTCTCTACAATCATTCTTGGTTATTTTATAGGGAAGCAGTGTATCCTAATGGAAAGAACATTGGATTTGAATAGGATGATACGGATTCTAATCTAGACCACCACTCACAGGCCATTTGACTTGGGCCACATCAGTTCTCTCAGTTGCATTTTCCTTACTTGTGAAATGAGGGGTTGGGCCAGAAAACTTCTGAGATTCTCTTCTGGCCTAAATCCTATGACACTATACCCCACGGCCATGACTTCAGTAATCACATTTATGGATCCAGCCAAAAACTCTCCTGTGAACTCCAGTCCTGTGTTTACAGCTGCTGGCTGGACATCCCCAACTGGATGCATCACCAATGCCTCCAATTCAACATGTCTGGAAAGAAAGCAAAAGCTGCTGTGACAGTCTGGTTAGCTTAGGCCCCTTGCCCCAAAGAGAGAAGGGAGGACAGACACACAGTTCAAAAAGCAGCTAGAATGACTGATGAATATGTGGCTGAGCACCAAAGGAATTTCACCAGCTCCATTATGCTTCCTTATCTAGCTAACTCATGAGTGTGTGTTCAAAGGTGCCTGGGATCTGCTTATCTCACACTCTGGTTCCCTTTGTCCTATTGAACATAAAACCACTTAAGCCCTAAGGCTCAGAAGCCACTCAGGTCAGGCTGTGTGTAGTCCTAACAGCTAATACTAAGAGCTAACATTTTTATAGAGTTTACTATGTGCCAGGCACACTAAGCATTTCGACAAGTATTATCTCATTTTGATCCCTCACAACAACCCTGGGAGATAGGTGCTAATATTATCTCCATTTTACAGATAGGAAACTGAGGCAGACCGAAATGAAATCACCTTCCCCAGAGTCATGTAGCTATTAAGTGTCTGAGGTTGGATGTGAACTCGGGTCTTCCCTGTTCTAAGCCCAGTGCTGTATCCGCTGTATCACCTAGCTGCTAAGCATACTAGCTCCTGCAGGGACATCACGTATCTGGCGGCATGTCCTAGAGTCAGGACAAAAGATCCTGGGTGACTGTCACACGGAGACATGTGGCATTCGTATATCCTTTGTTTTCCCATCAATAAGTCATAACTTGTTAAATGTCCCTTGTGTCTCTTAAATACAAACAGGTCATCACAGCTAAATAGCCTGGCATTTAAGGCTCCCCACTACCTACTTCCTCTCTTCTCTTTCAACCGTTTTCCCTATTACTTACCTTTGTGCCCTCTACATTCCAGCCAAACTGGACTAACTATTCACTAAACTTGACATCCCAGCCCTTGCCTTCCTTATTTGCACAGGTCATTCTCCGTACTTGGAATCCATTTCCTTTTCATCTCTACCTCTCACACTCCTTATCTTCCTTTGAAACTTAGCCTCGATGCCACCCCCTCTGGGGAGGGGGGCTTCAAAGGTCACCTAGCTGAAAGTGTGCTGTTTTCCCTCTTTGAATTTTCCCAGAGTGCTTTGTATGAATCCCTCTTTCCCCACCAATCTCACTCTGCTGTTACTATACTCACTTATGGTGTGTGCCATAACCCTCCCCACCCCACCCAAAATGGAGGCTCCCAGAGAGCAGAGACTCTGACACTCTTTGTAACAGGCACCCTTTATTGAATTTGGATTATTAATTCCTATTCTTTTAATACTGGGCGGCGGCAGTCCCTAGAGGGTTGGATTTTCAGTCAGTGAGTCCTGCCTCAAGCATTTAATATCTGTGTGACCCTGGGCAAGACACTTAACATTAGTCAGCCTCAGTTTCCTCTTCTGTAAAATGAGGATAATTGCATCTACTTCACAGGGGTTTTGTGAGGATCAAATGAGATAACATTTAAAATACCTTGGAAACCTGAAAGTGCAATGTAAATACAGTATTGTATTTATTAGATATTAGAGAAGTCTAATATCTAACAATATTAGGCTTGCATTAAGAGATTGAAATTTAAGGTCATTCTAATTTGCTGAATTTTTAGATCTGAATCCAGAAATTCTTACTCATAAGCCAGTTAATCTCCCTCTGCCAAATACCTACTTTTTGCTTCTGAAACCTTGAGTTTAGCTGGCTTCTTTCTGGTCTAAGATCGGCATTTGCAAATTTGAAAAAACCCTCATGTCCCTCAATCCCATTATTCCCATCTGAATTTTTTGGGAGGGTAGAAGTAGAATCATCGTGATTCAGGAGGACTGTGCTTTCCAGGGTAGACAGAGACAGGCTTATGAACCACTCCGACTAGACATTCCTGGGTTAGGCTGAACTGAATCACATGGGCTACAGGAAAAGTCTGGGTCAAAACAACTGTCCTCAATAATAATTACCCCTTACGTTTACTGCTTTGCACCAAACAGAAGGCTTTTACGCAAATAATCCCATTTAATATGACCATCCTGTGAAGGAGGTCGAGAAGCTGTTTTGACCTTCATTTCACAGTCCATGTTGAAAGAGTTTGTTGACTTGCCCGGGATGATGCAGCATATAAGTGGAAGAGTCAGGAGTACAACTGAGGTCTTCTGACTTCTACTATCCTGCTTTTCTCATTATGGCACATAGTTTTCCAAAAGCTTTCAAATTTTTTTTTTTTGGTGTGGGGAGGAGGGCATCGACCATTTTTACAAGATGAGTTAAGACTTGTTTTCATATCCTTTTGTTGGACGTAAGAACCTAAGTGAAATCTGCCATTAGGCTCCAGTTTGCGTGCCCTTGGAAGGAAGGTCTGTGGCTTGGTGTTTCCGTGACATCCTCATGATGATGTTGCCCTCAGCAGACATTACTCAGTTCTTCTAGTCATGGAGTGGGGGGGTTTCTGAGAGAGTAAAGTCTAGGTCCATTCTTATTTAGAAAGAAGATCTGCCTAAAGTGGGAGAAAATGCAAATAGTCAGTGTGTGTGTGTGTGTGTGTGTGTGTGTGTGTGTAGTGAAGCGAAAGGGAATGATGGAAGACAGACCTCACCTCTCTCACCAAGGGGCTCTTCGTGATTTTTCCTAGGATTGTGCCGTGTGCTGGACATAGTGCCTATCCCCACTTGTACCACATTCTTTCTTTGCCTTCCATCTTTCTTTAAAGTAAATGAATGAATAGATGGTAGCAATGGCACCAATGGTGAGCCATTTGGTCAGCCACTCCTAATTGCTCTCTGTCACCAAACTACTGCCCTATTGACCCATTGCCTAGATGGGTTTCCTGGTACAAATGTTCCTTTTCTGCTCTGAGAAGGTATAAATGAGTTAATAAATATTTATGTATTAAGTGCCTACATAGTCCCAGGCACTGTACTAAACACTAGAGGTATGAAAAAAGGCAACAAACAGTCCCCATACTTAATGAGTTCACAGTCTAAAGAGTGAGACAACATGCAAAGAACCATATAGGAACAAGACACATGCAGGATATTTGGGAGGTAATCAATAATGGGGAATGTATTAAGGGGGATGGAGAAAATAGTGGCTTTGAAGTTAAAGGATTTGGGTTCGAATCTGCCTCTAATATCTACTACCTTTGTGACTGGTCCTCAGTTTCCCTGTCTATAAAATATGACTAGATGACCTTTGAAGTCCCTTCCAACTTGAAATCTATGATACTATGATTTGTAATCTTCCCTTTTTTTTTTTTTTTGTTGTTGTTCAGAGACCCCTGCCAGAGTCAGTGCTCAGGCTACAAGTCCCTTTCCTGGATTTTTGTGAACTGAATTTTTAAAGGTCACCCAGGGACCTGTTATTTTTCAATCTGCAATGCTGCTCCTGTAACAAGGGCCATTCCCACCCGCCCTTCATTCCTGGGAGACCAGAGACAGTGTGGTCCTTGCCACAGGAGTTATAGCCCAGAGAAGTCCAATCCAGAAGCTATGGTCTTGCCAGTATCAGCAGGATAAGATCAACAGACCTCACAGAGTTAACCATGTCATGTGACATTATCATTAAGTCACCATATAACTAGAAGCAACCCTCAATGGTCTCACATATTGGAAACAGGAAGAGGAGCTCTAATATGCTCCATGGAAGGTGGGGAAGGGTTGGTCCCTACTATACTTCCTTTCTAATTCTCTCAAGGGACTTGTTCATACCACATAAAGGGATCACCTGATGCGGCTGTAATTTTACAGTTTAATACCTTGTCATTAGTTCTTTTTCTGTCACTGTGTCCTCAGTTTTCAAGACCGAGTTCCTTAAAAATGAATGAATGAAAGCATTTATTAGGTACTTATTATAAGCCAGGCACTGTGCTAAGCTTTGGAGATACAAAAAGCAATAACATAATGTTATTGCTCGTAAGAAGTGACAAAAGGGACAGATTCAAAGAAACTTGGGAAGCCTTGGACTGATGCAGAATGAAGTCAGCAGAACCTGAAAAATTTATTCGGTGACTACAACATTATAAAGGAAAACAAATGTGAAAACCTTAAGAAACTTTGATGGCATGGTCCCAATCCCCATTCCGTGAGACTGATGATGAAGCATGTTTGCCACATTTTGGTAGGGAGGTGATGGACCAGGGGTGCATCACCCTTCACAAGCTTACATTATTTATTTATTTTTCCTTTTTGTTATTATGGATTTGACAAACATCAATAAGCAAGAACATTTTTATATACAAAGAATAGAAAAAGAGGACTATACTTGAAACCTTGAACATCCACTAAACACATCTTGGGGTTTTTTGATTTTGGTTTTTTGGTCAAATTTAACATTCATGGCAATGTGCTTTCTGACCTTTCTCTCCCAGAGTGAAACTAATGACTACATGACCTCCTCAGGTTCTAGGAATACCCCTGAGGGGTTTGGGGTATCTTTCTCAAACACTGTTGGCTTGAGCCTCCATTCAAGTGTTTTCTCCACCATTAGCCACCAGTAGCTAACCTAGTTCCATTTAGCCAATTAATATCAACTAGTTTTTACAAAGAGGTGTTTACATTGAAGATACAGCCAGAACAAAAGTACCAATGTCTTTCCCCAGCATCTGGGGGGCACAGTTTCCCTATACCATCTTGGTCTCTGGGGAAAATGGGCTCAGAAAACAGTTTCTACATAGCATTAGTGCCACAAAGTTAATGTTTAAATTCGACATTGGTGTTCGATGAGTTCCTGTCTTAGATACCAGCGGGCTTAGTCCTAAAGGCTACTCCTTACTCCATCGCTGAGGCTGGATTGGCCACAAAACCTGCCTTGTGTTCCTTTACCAGTCCTCTCTCTCTAGTCTTCTTCACCTCAAAATGGAAGAACAGACAGCAAGGCGGAGAACCGAAGCCCATATTCATGGGCCATCTGTTGGTCTCACACGTCTCTCTTTTATCTCAGAAATGTTGCCAGGCAAGAAGGAGTCAGTTAGAAAAGGGGGAGAGTTCTGGTCAACTAGTGCTTTTTTGAAGGCACCTCCCTTACTGGCTGTGCAGCCAATCAAAGAGGCTCTTCTTCATCACAGAGTTAGCAGACCGCAACCAGTTACAGAATGTCTGCACATGCTCCAAAGTCCATGCGGACTTCTGTAAATGCTTCTAAGGGCTAGGCTTAGTTTCTAGTCTCCTGTCACACACTTGCTTATCTGAATTGCCTTCTGAACTTCTGCTCTCTTCTATGAATTTTAAATGATTCATTAATGTTCTTTTCTTTACTTCCTTTTTTGGGTTATCATATCAGGACTCTCTTCCCCGGTCTCCCTCAGATTCTTCCCTCACCAAGAAAAAAAACTCTTTTCGACCAGATTTGCACATTAACTACGTCTGAAAAGATCTATTCATTTTGCACCCCTGGTCCATCACCTCCCTACCAAATTGTGGCAAACGTGCTTCATCATCAGTCTCACGGAATGGTGATTGGGACCATGCCCATCAAAGCTTCTTAAGGTTTTTACATTTGTTTTCCTTTATAATGTTGTAGTCATCGAATAAATTTTTCAGGTTCTGCTGACTTCATTCTGCATCAGTCCAAGGCTTCCCAAGTTTCTTTGAATCTGTCCCTTTTGTCACTTCTTAGGAGCAATAATATTGTATTATACTCATATGACATGATTTATTCAGGCAGCTAGGTGGCACAGTGGATAGACTAAGCTGGATCTCAGTCAGGGAGACTTTCTTTGGCTTTTAAGTCCCAACTAAAATCTCATCTTCTATAGGAAGTCTTTCCCAGCCCCTTTTATTTCCAGGACCTTCCTTCTCTTATTTGTTTCCTGTTTATCTTGTATATAGCTTGTTTGTACTCATTTACTGGCTTGTTATGTTCCCTTAGATTGTGAGCTCCTTGAGGGTAGAGACTGTCTTTTGACTCTTTTTATATTCCCAGTGCTTAGCCAGTGCCGAGCACACAGTAGGTGCTTAATAAATGTTTATTGACTGTAGTCCTAGAAGTGATATTGCTGAGAAAAAGGACATGCACAATTTAGTGATTTCTGGGATATAATTCCAAATTGATTTCCCAAATGTCTAGACCAATTTATACCTCCCCAACGCCAGTCTGATGGGTATGCAGTAGAGCCTCAGAGTTATTTTAGTTTGTATTTCTTTTATTATTAGTGATTTGGAACATTTTTTCACATAATTGCTGATAGTTTGCTTTTCTTCTTTTGCAAACTGCCTATTTGTATCCCTTGACCATTTATCTATTAGGTAATGGCTCTTATTCTTTTATATTTGAATCCTTGGCATGGTTCCTCTCCCTCCCTCTCTCTCTCTTTCTCTCACTCATCATTTGTCTTTCTGAGTCCTTTTTCAGATATTTCCTGGGGTTTATGTGAGAGAGTTGGACATCTCTATGACCTTCCACATGTCCATCCTAATCATAAGAAGGAGCTTATATTCTAGTGGGAGAGGACAGCACATGTAGGAGAACAGTCACCAAGGAGAGGTGTTGTAGTCAAGAAAGTCATATGGATGACTAGTAAAATCACAGGGAAATTGATTGACCTGTCCATTCCAAGACTGATGGTCTGATTTGATTACTATTCCTAGAACAAGAGGTGGTTTTCAGTGGCTTGACAAGGAGATGGCCAGAGGATCCAAGCCTTGCTAGATATGGTAAACTTTCGCTGTTCAGAAGCACAGAGCCCTGGGGAAGGAGTCTGAGGCTGATGGTAGAAGGTAGAGTGTAGCATCACGGCAGGAAATTGGTCTGAAATTAGAGTTTCATGGAATCAATCTAACAAGGTTCTACTGTGTGCAAGGCATTGTTCTAAGTGTTGGGAATACAAAGACTAAATGAAAAATCAGTCCCTATGCTCAAGTGGTTTACATTTTGCTGGAGGGATACAATATGCATCCCCCAAAGGAAAAACTTTGCACTTGAGCTGCACGCTGAGGTAAGCTGGGGATTATATGACATAGAGGTGAAGAGGCTTCATTGACAGAGGAGGGAACAGCTTCCAAAGTCAAAGATGCAGCAGATAAAAGGCTCAGTTCAGGGAGTAGTAGGTAGACCACTGAGGTGAAACAGTGGGCAGAGCACTGGGGCCACTAAAACTTAAGTCCAAATCTTGCCTTAGACACGTTAGCAATGTGAGCCTAGGAGTGTCATTTAATACCTTACTTAGCCTTAGTTTCCTCATCTGTAAAATGGGGAAAATAATGGTTCCTGCTTCCACGGGGTTGTTATGATGATCAAATGAGATAATAAAAATTAAGCTTTTGCAAACCTTAAATGGCTATATGAAATAAATGCTACTGTTAGATCAGTTTGATACAGAATCTAAGAGCTACTAGGAGGTGGATTCAATCCCTAAACATTTATTAAGTACCTACTATGTGCCAGGGCTGTGCAAGTACTGGGGATACAAAAAGAGGCAAAAAAACTAGTCCCTGCCCTCAGGGAGTTTTACAATCCAACCAGAGAGCCTACATGCAAATAAATACACACAAAGCAAGCTATAGAAAGCTAGATAAATAGCAAATAATTACAAGAGGTAAAGCACCAAAATTAAGAAGGGTTAAGGAAGGCTTTTCAGTAGCTAGAATGCTGGTCTTGGAATCAGGAAGATGAGTTCAAGACTTGCCTCAGATATTTGCTAGCTGTGTAACCCTGGGCCAAGTTACTTAACCTCTATTTCTGTCCATTTCCTCATCTGTAAAATGGAGATAAGAACAGCACCAACCTTTCAGGGTTGTTGTGAGGATCAGATTGAGTTAATATTTGTAGTTGTAAACCTTTTAAGACATATGTAAATGCTAGCTATTGTTATTATTAGTTGGAGAGAGCCATAGAAATTGTCCAGTGTCTTCTGACTCTAGTCCAACCCATACCTGAAAAAGAATCCATTTTACGATATCCCCAATTAGTGACCATTCAGCCTTTGCTTGACGACCTCCAAATAGGGTCTTCCCACCACCTCCCAAGATAACCCACCCCACTTTCTAATTGCTTTAATGTTAGAAAATTTTATCTGATATCAAGCCTATGCCTGCCTTCCCACAACTTTCACCCAATTTTCCTACTCCTTACCTTTAGATCAAGCAGAAAATGTCTACTCACTCACTCTTTCACATGACTCCTTCAGCTATGGACAGCAGCTATCACGGACTTCACTGCTCCTCTCACCAGTCCTGGTCTGAATACTCTTCAGATGGTATCTGTCTTTCCTAACATGTGATATCTAGAAGTGAACCATAGCATTCCAGGTGTGACTTGGCAGAGTAGCAGCAGAATATTTACCCCTTCATTCTGGATATCACACACCTCTTAAAATAACTCAGGACATCATTCGCTCTTTTGGCAACTTATCCCTTTATCGACTCATGTGGAACTTGCAGTCCATTATATTTTTTCCCACAGAAATTATTCCCTAGCCAAGTCTTCTCCATTCTGTACTTGTAAAGTGCTTACTATATGCCGGGTACTGTGTTAGGTGATGGTGATACAAAGATAAAAATGAAACAGTCCTATTCCCTAAGGAATTTAAGTTCACCTGGGAGAAAAAAAAATGTGCACACATAAATAGATTTTTTTTAAAAAAAGCAATCAGCCAACCAACAAACATTTAGTAAGCACTTACTGTTTGTCAGGCACTGTGTTAAGCACTGGGGATACAAATCCCCTACAATTATATTCTAATGGGGAAGATAACTATATGCATTTCGTAGTTATATTGAATGGGTCTCCCTTTTTAGTATTTCATTCTGGATTTTATTATTGCTAACTGGTAATATTGTTGATTTTTGTGGGTAATTTTGAATTTTTGTTATTTCTTTCTGCTTATTTTAAATTTTTTTGTTATTTCCTTCTGGATTTTATTATTGCTATATGGAAATACTGTTGGTTTCGTAGATAATTTTGTATTCTACTACTTAAGCTATTGTCCTAATTTTATAGATCTATATGTATATTTACACATACATTATAAATATGCACATACACATATACATATATGTGTGTGCATATACAGAATACAAAGTAGCTTGGGAGGGAGGACATTAGCATTTGGGAAGATCAGGAAAAGTTTCAGGTAGAAGGTGTTCCTCTTAGGAAGAGATGGGTTCTATGAGATGGGGTGAAGAGGGAATTCATTCCAGGGATCAGAGATGAAGTGTTACCTGTGAGGAGCAGAAGGAAGGCCAGTCTGGCTGGATTGCAGAGAGCGGGAGGGGTAGCAATGTTTCATGAAGGTGGAAAGATCAATGAGGGCGAGATTGCAAAGGGCTTTACAAACTAAACAGAGGAGTTAATATTTTATCCTAGAGGAGACAGGGAACTGCTGAAGTTGATTGAACAGTACATAATATCATCAAATCTGCATTTAAGAAAAATTACCTTGGCAGCAGCATGTAGTATAGACTGGATTGGTGAGAGGCTCCAGGCTAGGAGACAAATTAGGAGGCTGTTGCAATACTCCAGGTGATGAAAGCCTGGACTAATATGGTAGCTGGGTGAAGAGAAAGAAGGGGTCAGATGGCAAGATTTGACAGCTGATTAGATGAAATGTGGGGTAAATGAGGGTAAAAAATCAAAGATAACGCCAAGATTTGGGGTGGGGTGGGGTGTAGGTGGGAATGACTTCAGTTTTGGTTATATTGAGTTTGAGATGTCCCTGGGACATCTAGTTTGAAATATCCCATAGGCAACAGGTGATATAGGACTGAAGCTCGGTGAAGACACTGGGGCTGGATTTATAGATCTTTGAGTCATCTTCACTGAGATGATAATTAAACCCATGGGGCCTGATGAAGTTACTGAGAGAGAATGTAGAGGGAGAAGATAATTTGGCCTAGGGTAGAACTTCGGCATACACCCACAGTTAGGATGTGTTTATACAAATAAGGAGCCAGCAAAAGGAGATGGAGAAGTGGTCAGACGGGTGGGAGGAAAACCAGGAGAGAGAGCAGTGTTATGAAAACACAGAGAGGAGAGAATGTACTTGAGAATGGGATTGTCGAGTGTCAAAAGCACCAGGTAGATAGAGAAGGATGAAGACTGAGAAACGACCATCAGATCTGTTAATCAAGAGATTGTTGGTAATGTGATGTATAAAATGTTCAAGAGACACAATTTCTGGGTAATTAATCATTTTATTAATACTGGCTAGTGAGCAATTAATAAAAGGATGGTCATATGGCTACTTCTCATAAACCAGAGACCCCTCATAGAACCCACTCAAAACATATGCCTTTGGAAGAGTAAATATTCCTGAGGGTGGAAATCAACTCTGATTGGTTAATAGTTAATGGGAGAACAAATATATAATGAGAGGTAGGTTTATTCTAATGAGAGGATGGGAGATGTGACTGATCGCTCAGACCGTCTGACACAATGGGCCAGATTTCACCCAGATTAGATTTTCTTTGTAAGGTTTTTCTAGTTGGGTAGGGCCACAACCCCTCCTAGATAAGATGGTCTAGGTGGGGTAGATTTTTGGACAAGGTCAGAGATCTCCTTGAAAGACTGAACTTTGAATGAGGAAATAGGAAAAAATCCTAGCTCTCCTCAATAATTGGTTATTTAGCAATAATTTCTCTCAGTAATTTTGGAGAGAGCCATTTCAGTTGAGTAAGGGGACTGGAAGCCAGAGTGCAAAGAGGTGAAGAGTGAGAGAAGTGCAGTCAGTGAGTGTACACAGTTTTTTTTAAAAAAGAAATTTGCTGAGAAAGGGAAGAGGGATCTAGAATAATAACGTGAGGGAGTCGTAGGGTCTAGTGAAAGTTTTTTAAGGACAAAGGAAACTTGGACATATTTGAAGGCAGTGGGGAAGGAACCAGTAGATAAAATGAGGTTTAAGATTCGTTCATGTGTGTGTGTGTGTGTGTGTGTGTGATTGAAGCTGCAATCTGCTGGAGAAAATAGGAGGGGATGGGATCAAGTCCAGGAGTGGAGGGATTGGCCTTAGTAAAAAGGGCCACCTTTGTGGGAGACTGGGGCAAAGGAGGAGAGAGTGAGGAGTGATGTGAAAGAGTTTTGAGATAAAGGAAAGGGAAAAGAGGGAGGCTGTGTTGAGTGGCCTTGGTTTTTTCAGTAAAGAGGCAAGGTCCTCAGTTGAGATATGGGGGAAGGGAAGTGTGGGAAGCTTGAGGAGAGAAGAGGTCTGGAATATTTTCTGTGGGGAGTGAGATAGGGAATTATTTAGGAATAAAAAGGCTGTCTTGTTATAGTGAGAAACTAGTTGAGGTGGGATAATATAAAATTATAATGTGTCTAAGCAGCATAGTTGTGTGATTTCTGCCAGCTCTGTTCAGCAGCCCATGAGTAGAAGCAGAGGAAATAAATATAAGGTAATTTTATTGGAAGGAAACATTAGCAGCTGGGGTTCAGGAAATGCCATAAGTAGAAAGCGGCCCTTGAGCTGAGTTTTGAAGGGAGCTAGGCAGAGGAGACGAAGGAGAGTATTCCAGTAATAAAGGACAGTCTGTGCAAAGACATGAAGACCAAAAATGGTATGGGACCCCAGTTCATGCTTCACATCCCATGCATTCATACATGGGCTATCCCAGCCATCTTGCCATTTGGTTTACCATTGCACAGTACCTCTGGACCAGACCACCAGAAAAATGTCCCCAGAATCTGGAGTATTAATGTACTTAGCTTTGGAACTCCTGCTTTGGATTGAGCCATTTTATCTGGTATGTGAGTGGGCAGATACTCAACTAGACCATTACCCAGCCCTAGATCACCATACCAGCTGTGCTTCACATTCCATCCACCTATCTACCTTCACCATCTTATTATTCATGTTGCTGCTATAGAGAATATTAAATGCCAAACAAAGTCTTTTAATTCTAGCATTAATGAAGACCCAATGGAGTTTCTGTAATAAGGGAGTGATACGGTCAGACTTCAGCTTTAGACATGTTGCTTTGGCTGCTATGTGGGGTGTGCATTGAAGAAAATGGAATTAGGGAGACCATTTAGGAGGTTATTGCAACAATCCAGGTGAAAGGTGACGAGAACCTGATCTAGGGTAGTGATCATCTGAGAAGGTAGAGGAGAGGAAAAATGTAAGAGATATCAAGAGGTGGAATCAGAAGGACTTGGCAGCTAATTAGAAACCCTGGAGTGAAGGAGAGTGAAGAGTTGAGGCTGATTCTGAAGTTTGGAATGTGGGTGACTAGAAAGATGATAGGAAGAGGAGTTAGGATAGGGGTTGGTTTGGTGGGGAAAGAGAATAAGTTTTATTCGATACGTGCTGAGTTTGAGACGTCAGTGAGACATACGGCTGGAAGTGTCTAATGGTAGACATTAACGTGGGACTGGAGCTCCGGAAAAAAGGAATTGTAAAATTTGATACTCCTCACTATTGAATCGATTCAGCCCAATATCTCTGGACTTGGACTGTCATCTGGCGTGTTAATGATCCCTCCAGGCTTTGTTCCGCTTTGACAAGCGTGGCATCTGTGTATCTGTTCAATTCACTGATAAAAATGTTGAATCATATAAGGCCAAGGACAAATCTCTAGGGAACCCTATTAGATATTTCCTTTCAAGTGGATACTGTCCCCTTAATTAGTCTTCTCTAGTTCTAGTCATTTAGCCAGGTCCAAATCCACCATTTAGCTCATAGTTCTTTTGTGGTGGTGGTTGTTGTTTAGACATGCTATTAAAACCTTAACAATAAATATCAATACAACTGTAGCATCCTCTCTGGGGTGTTCCCTAACTGGCACTTAGAAAGGTTGGGTACCTAGGGGACAGATAACACCCAGGTTCGAGGTGTTCCTAAAACTTTAGTTTATGAGCCCCCATCTGGTGCTTTATACTTCTAATATTCATCCAGTTGGTATAATTAGTTCAAAGAAAAGGCAATTGCTGTAATGGTATTATAAAAAAAAAATAGTAACAAAACATTACCTTCCGTAAACTTAAGGCACACTTTTCCACAAATACATGCAGCATAAGTGAGAATAATAAACACACACATAGAATTCATTAATAGAGAGATATGCATGTAGGCAATACACATGGTCCAATCAATTCATACCTTATTCAGGTCTCTGCTATCCTTCCACTTTTCTTTTTTTGTTTTGTTTTGCTAGGCAGTAGGGTTAAGTGACTTGTCCAGGGTCACACAGCTAGTAAGTGTTAAATGTCAGATCTGAGACCGGATTTGAACCCAGGTCCTCCTGAATCCAGGGCTGGTGCTCTATCCACTTTGCCACCTAGCTGCCCCTATCCTTCCACTTTTCGTGGTGCCCTCATGCTCTCTGGCCTAGGCACAGTGTCTCTTTTGAGAGGTGCTGGGCTTTCTGAGCCTGTTTCTTTTTGTAACTCACTTCCTAATGGCCAAATTTAACTTTCCCTCAACTCACAAAGCTCTTTGGTCTCTTGCTGTGACTGAGTGGGCCTGGTTGCAGTATTTCCTACTGGGTGAGCATTACAAGATGTCATGACTGAAGTAAGGGTTGGGGGAGAAGAAAAGAAAAATCCATTTCTTCCCAGAAGTGAGGAATAATTCCTTCTCAAGGTTTGGATGCTTTTCTCCTAAGTTTATATTTCTTAGAGCTGTCTTCTGCCTCAACTACTTTTTTAAGATATAGTGTGGCTTGCCTCTTTTAAAAGACCACCAGTGCTATGGAAAATCTTTTGGCTAGCCCATACCTATAATTCCATCAAGATTGACTTGAACTTCTTTATATCTCAGGGGCACTAAAGGGTAACTTTAACATCTTGTTGTTTCTATTACCTACCCCTTACATTCTGTAATTTTATTAGCCAAGCTGGGGGGAGGGGGGAAATAATTGATCAGGAATGTTCTAATTTATTTCTCTTTGCTGTACAACCAACTAAACTTGCTTAGTAAATATTTACATTGAAGCTAATTAACTTCAAGACACAAAGTAGCACAAAAATAGTAAGTTATTTCAAACCGGTCACAATTTTGCCAATGTTGAGTTTGGTTAAGTATTTTTTGCCAATTTAATAGGAGTGAAATGATACCTCAAAGTTATTTAAGTGTGCATCTTTTTAACTATAAGTGAAATTAAGAGCCCATGTTTCTTCATCTCATTTACAGGTGTAGTATGTTATAGTTTGTAAAATAATTGCATACTTTGTGTAGTATACTATAATTCTCCTTCTGGCTTCATGGGAGAAAGAGCAAGAGAATGAGTTGGGCTGAAGAATAAGGAAAAGAAATTCTGATGGATGTTTGGAGTGTCTGGAATTATGAAGGACAGAGATCAAAGGAGGGGAAATTTGGGAGGACTTGAGAAGGTAGAAGAAGTGGGATTGAAACTGAGGGAAGAGAAATATTCAGGTTGAAGAAGGCCTGATGCTTACAGAGGAAGAAACTTTGAACTGAAAGAAAAGAAATTAAAAAAGAGGGAAAAGAATGGAAACCTGAGGAGTAGGAGTAGAAGGGCCTGAACTGAAGGAATACTTGAAGAAACGGAAGTTAGTAAGACAAAAGAAAGAGTTCTATGTGGCTAGACAGCGATAATGTCCAGATCCTGAGGACCTGGGAAGGTGCTAATTATGTGAATAGATTTCACCAGCTGACCTGAGGATATCAATCCCAGAAACTATGGAGAGCTGGGAGAATTTTCAGTGACACACATAAAGAGTGGGATATTTATCTTTCTGCCAGGGCCAAGGAACTGGTATCCATGTTCCAAATGTTAACTGGTCTTCCTTCTAGAAGAGAAAGAAGAGAGGGAGAATGAAATGTTCCTTTAAAAACTGGAAGAGTTAAAAAAAAATTGAAAGGGTTTCAATGTGGCAACAAAGAAGAAAAAGCATCTGAAAAAGTAGAGGGGAATCCTGACCTGTGATAGGATTTTGGAGGATGAAAGAAAGATAAAGGAGAAAGGGAAAGATCACTGAACACTGGCAGCTAAGTAAATGGCATGAACCTCTTTCCAAAGAAGAAGGAGTTGCGCCTTCTGAGGACTAAGTACCTGAGGACTAAGTGATTCCCCTCCAAGGAATAACAAGATGCAGGAATGAGTGATCTATAGGTATAGGATCATCCCATGAAGGTCTGAGGAAGAAGAGAAAGTCTGCAATGCTTGCGGAGTGATACCTTGTTGAGCTGAAAATAACAATAGAGGTCTGCAAGGCAAATATCCAGGACACAGGAGAGAACCTCCCAAGACTTGTCAAACCTGATAACTACTACCCACTTCTGGTGATTCACACGGATACAAATAAATGATACTGCCAGAAGGAATCCAGGAGGCATTGCTAAAGATTATGAAGTCTTAGGGAGGGTGGGGGGCAGTGAAGAACATAGAAGCACAGGTGATGGTGTGATCACTGCTGCCAATAAAAGACAAGGGCTTCAGAAAAGAAAGGAAAACCTGGGAAGGGAGCATTTGATTAAGACAATGATTCTTGAGAATAGGATTTGGGTTTCTTGGTCATGTCTTAAAAGATAGGAGTGATGGACTCCTAGAAGGGGTGGAGAGCACATAACAAGGGCTGGTAAGAATGTATTTGCCCAGAGTCCCAGAAGTCTAATAAAAGTCTTTGACCTGAACAGGAAAGGAGATAGAGAAAATTGTCTATGTATATCCACTAAACTAGATACCATAGAGAGTGGCTACTTTACAGCGTAGAAAGAATAATAGCCTTAGACATATCCAGAAATTCATAGGAGACAAAATCCAAGAAAGAAGTCAGCAATGAAAGTCATGGACCCAGATATCTGTGTATAAATGTACAAATTATGGGTAATAAGAAAAATAAACTATGGAGGTGACAAATTTGCCATCCTAGGTATAACTGAAATCTGGTAGTATAGAAGCAGTACCTGGAATATGGCTTTGGAAGAGTGTATTTTATCCAAAAGGAACAAGACAGGTTAAAGAAGGAGTTAAGCAAGATTGTAAATTAGGAAGGTATTCTCATATAAGGAAATGCAGGAACCAGAGGGTGATGCATAGTGGAGAACATTTGAGTAAAGATCAATAGGGGCAGAAAGAAAAGGGACATTGTTATCAGAGTATTTTATACCACAGATCACCCAGGCAGAAATAGAGGAAGACTTTGGAAAATAGATCATAAGCTTAGCACAGAGGGATGGTATAGAAAGGATGTGGGGACTTCAATTATTTGGACATCTGCTGACTCCCTCTTGATTTCTATTCCAAAAGCAGAGCAGCTAATATTTCCTTGGCTTGTCTTAAAGATAATTTTATTCTTTAAAAAACGGAGGTGGAGGTGGAGCCAATATGTCAGTAACTTGCCTGAGCCCTCCCCAGAACTCCTCTGAACACCTTTAAATAATGCCACAAAATAATTCCTGTAGCTGTGTGTCCATGGGCAAGTCACTTACCCCCAATTGCCTCGCCAAAAAAAAAAATTCCTAAAGTGGCAGAACCCACAAAAGTATGGGGTGAAGTAATTTTCTAGCCAAAGACAACTTAGAAGGTCAGCAAGAAAGGTCTGTCACACCTAGGTGAGAATGGAGCACAGTCTAGCACATGCAAGCTCAGGTCAGGCCCCAGCAAACCAGGAGGAGGCCTTGGGAGCCACTGAATCATCAGTGGTGGCTGGTGCTTCCAGATGCTCTTTTGCCTGTACTCAGATCTGGGTCACAGTCCTGTGTGACAGTCCCAGGGTGAGGAGAAGCTCTAGCACACCAAAGCTTGCAGCTGTGGTGAAGCAGGAACCCTCATCACAGTTACAGGGTGGAAAAGAGTGCGTGTGGTCACTCACAGATCAGAGCACAGTCCAGGAGAAGAGTAAACACACTTCTCTTTAGATCATACCACCTTGGAATAACTAAAAACTTAGAGATCCCTAGAAGTATGTCTGAAAACAGCTGCACAAAATCCCTGAAGCTTGGAACAGTGCACCCTCCACCTTGGAAGCAGAGCCCCACTTTAACTAAGAGTTAAAACTTGAAAGACTGTAAAAATGAGCAAACAATGTTGGAGGGGATGTGGGAAAAATGAGACATTAATGCATTGTTGGTGGAGTTGTGAACTGATTCAACCATTCTTTAGAGCAATTTGGAACTATGCCCAAAGGGCTATAAAATTGTGCATATTCATTGACCTAGCAGTGCTGCTACTAGGTCTGTATCCAAAAAGAGATTTAAAAAAACCAGAAGGGAAAAGGACCTATATTACAAAAATATGTATAGCAGCTCTTTTCTGGTGGCAGGGAGTTGAAAATTGGGGGGATGCCCATCAATTGGGGAATGGCTGAACAAATTGTGCTAAGTGATTGTGATGGAATACTATTGTGCTATCTATCTGTCTATCTCAGAAAAACCTGGAAAGACTTACATGAGCTGATGCAAAGTGAAATGTACTGTGTACAAAGTAACAGCAATGTTGAAAGATGATCAGCTGTGAATGACTTAGCTATTCTCCGCAACATAAAGATCTAAGACAACGCTGAAGGACTTATGATGAAAAACGCTATCTGTCCCCAGACAGAGAACTGATGATGTCTGAATACAGATTGAAGCATACTTTTTTTTTTACTTTATTTTTCTTGAGTCTTTTTTGTCCTTGTTTTCTTTCACAACATGACTAATATGGAAACATGTTTTGGTTGACTACATATGTATAACCTATATCAAACTGCTTGCCTCTTCAATTAGGAGAGGGAGGAAGGGAGAGAATTTGGAACTTAAATTTTTAAAAATGAATGTTAAAAATTATTTTTGCATGTAATTGGAGAAAAATAAAACACTAAATGCATTTTTAAAATAAAAAAAAAATTTTAACGTGGAGGAATAAATGAGGCAACTCTTATCCTCAACCTGATTTTCACCAAAAAAGAATTGGTTGTTAGGGTGAAAATGATGTCAGTCATTCAATAAACATTTATTAAGTGCCTACTGTGTTCCAGACACTCTGCTAAGCACCTCGTTTTAATTGTTTTATTGTTCTTTACACTCACAGTTGTAACCTACGTCATATTTGTAAAGTGTTTTGCAAACCTAAGGTCCCACTGATGGTGGTAACAGTAATAATGATGATGATGATGATGACGATGGTGGTGGTCATGATGGTCATGATCATGGTCATGGTGTACATTGTTTTCCCAGTTTTGCTCACTTTACTTTTCATAGGTCCCCTGAAGTTTTTCTGTTTCTCTGTGTTCCTCACGTGCATCACTTCTTACAGACACTAATACTCTGTTCCATTCATGTAACACAGCTTGTTTAGTCATCCCCAAAATGATGAGCACCTCCTTTGGTGCCCATTCTTTGTACCACAAAAAGTGCTTCTGTGGATATTTTGGTGTAAAGGGGGCCTTTATTTCTATCTTCCTTGGAGTATATGCCTAGTAGTGAACCCCTGGGTCAAAGGATTTGGACATTTCAGTTACTTTCTTCAAATAATTCCAAATCGGTTTTCTGAATAGCCAGATCAAGACTCAGCTCCACTCACAGTGCATTAACGTGCCTGTCTGTCCAAAACCTCTGCAACGTTGACTGCTTCCGTTTTTGTCACATTGGCCAATTTGTCAAAATGTTAGGGTTGTTTTGATTCCGTTGCTGTTGTTCGGTCATTTTCAGCCACCTCTGATTCTCTGTGATCCCATTTGGGGTTTTATTGGCAAAGATGCTGGAGTGGTTTGCCATTTCCTTCTTCAGTTCATTCTACAGTTGAGGAAACTGAGACAAACAGGGTTAAGTGACTTTCCCAGGGTCACACAGCTAAGTGTCTGAGGCCAGATCTGAACTCAGGAAGACGAGTCTTCTTGATCCCAGGCCTGAAGCTCTATCCACTGTGCCACCTAGCTTGATTTGCATTTCTCTTGTTATTTGTATTGAATTGAAGCATTTTTATGTGGTTGTTAATTTTTAAAAAGTCTTCTTTTGAGATCCTTCCTCCTGACCTCTATTCTAGAATTACCAACTGCCTCTTGGACATCTCTAACTCAACTTGTGCAAAATGGAGTTCATTAACTCTCCCCAAAATCTTCCCATCTTTTGAACTTCCCTATTCCTGTTGAGGGTGCTACCATCTTTCTAGTCAGCTGGACTTGCAACCTCCACTTCACTTTCCAATCTTCCTTTATACTCACCCCATATAGCCAATCAGTTGATAAGTCTTGTCAATTCAACCTTCATAACAACTCTCCTGTAGTCCCTTTTTCTGTATACAGCCACCAGCTCTTGCAGGCTCTCACCACCTTGTGCCTGGGCTATTATAATAGCCTTCTACTTGATCTCCTTGCCTAAAGTCTCTTGCCTCTCCAGTCCGTCCTTTGCTTAAAGTGCAGGTTTGACTGTATCACCTCCTCTCCCTGCCCCTCACTAAAGAAACTCCAGTGGGTCCTTATTATCTCCAGGATCAAATATAGCATCTTCTTTTTTTTTTTCCATTTAAATATAAAAATATACAAAAATATGTATAGCAGCTCTTTTCTGGTGGCAGGGAGTTGAAAATTGGGAGGATGCTCATCCATTGGGGAATGGCTGAACAAATTGTGCTAAGTGATGACAATGGAATACTATTGTGCTATAGGAAATGATGAGCAGGGTGCTCTCAGAAAAACCTGGAAAGACTTACATGGGATGATGCAAAGTGAAATGAGCTGTGCACAAAGTAACAGTAAACAGTAAATCATATCTGCTGGCATGTACACAGTGCTTTAATGACAAATATTGTGTCATTTGTTCCTCACAATTGTCCTGCTATTATTTTCCCCATTTTACCAATGAGGAAATGAGGCCGAGAAACATGAAGTGACTTACCCACAGTCCACAGCTAGTAAGTGTTTGAGGTCAAATTTGAACTCAGAATTTCCTGACTCCAAGACAATACCCCTTTTACTCACTTCACCATTTAATTGTCTCTTATAACCCAGCCCCTTCCTACCTCTCCAGTCTTCTGACTCTTTACTTCCTTCTACTTCTTTACAATCCAACACCAACCTTCTTGATGTTTCCCAAACTCAATACTCCATTTCTTTTTTTTTTTCAGGCCATTGGGGTTAAGTGACTTGCCCAGGGTCACACAGCTAGTAAGTATCAAGTGTTTGGTCTGAGGCCAGATTTGAACTCAGGGGTCCTGACTTCAGGGCCGGTGCTCTATCTACTGCACCACCTAGCTGCCCTTCTCAGTACTCCATTTCTTGACTCTCTACCTTTTCAATGACAATCTCCTGGGTCTGGAATGCTCATCCTCTTCACCTCCTGCCTTCTTCCCCAACTTCCTTGAAGATACAGTTTAAATCTCACTTACTATTGGAGTATTTTCCCAGTCTCCATCCCCCCTGCCCCCCACTGCTAGAGCCTTCACACAAAATAAACTTCAGTTCACACCGTATATATTTTAAATATATATATATATATATATACACATATATATATATACATATATATGTGTATATATATATACATATATATATATACACACATACATATACACATACATGCATACATACATACATATATATTTGCTTGTTGTCTCCCCTGTTAGGATGTGAGATCCTTGAGGAGGGGTACCATGGTTTTTTGCCTTTCTTTTGAGTACTTAACATAGTGCCTGTGCTAAATGTTTGCTGACTGGCTGACATAGTTTGTTCATATACTTCCCACCACTTTTTTGTTGGAAAACAGGTATTGGTCTTTTGTATTTCTGTTGTCTATAAATTTGATTACATATCGAATTCTTATCACAGGTATCTGATACAAAGATTGTTTTTCCAATTCCCTACATCCATTTTTATTATAATTGTATCATAATTTTGTTCCTGAAAAAAGACCGTCAACTTCATATGGTCAAATTTATCTATTTTACCTTTTGTAATTGCTACTATCCCTGCTTTCATTAAAAATTTGACCTCTGTCCATAGTTGTAAACAATTCTTGATCTCTTCTAATTTTTAACTGTAGGATTTTTTAAGCAAAAGAGGCAGGCAGCATGGAGTAATGGGTAGAGAAATGGCCTCAAAGTCAGAAAAAATCTGGGTTCAAGTCGTTCCTCTGAAACATAGCAGCTGTGTGACCCAGGGCAGGTCACTAAACCTCTGTAGACAACTCTCTCAGACTACAAATTGTGGAGAAGGTGCCAACCCTCTTTGTTAGAAAACATATCTTCACCTAGAAGTTTCCTATAATAATGAAATCATAAGTCTAATTCTTATTCCTATGACTTTTAAGAAATTTTAAAATTGCTAACACTTGTTTTTATATCACCTAAACTTCTGCTGTATCTCTTTCCCCTCCCTTCCTGTCTCTTATAACAAAGAAACTTTTTAATGAAAAAAAAGAGAAAGATTTTAAAAATCAGAAAAAATGATCTATACATCAAGAAAGTCTGACAGCATATGCAGCCTTCCACACTTGTATATCCCCATCCTCTATAAAGGAATGAGGGGAAATGTTTTATCATCACTCTTTTTTGAGGCCAAGCTATCCTTATAATTTTGCAGCATTCATTTTCCATTATTCTGTGGTTGTCCTTTCTATTTACATTGTTGCAGTTATTGTGTATATTGTTTTCCTGGATCTGCTAACTTCACTTTGCATCATTTCAAGTAAATCATTCAATGTTTCTCTGTATTCTTCATTTCTTATATCACAGTGACTTTCTATTACCTGAATGGGTCACAATTTTGTTTGTCCATTTCCCAATTAATGGGCATCTACTTTGTTTATAGTTCTTTGTTACCGTGAAAAGTGCTTCTATTGATTTATTGATGTAAATAAATATATTATTTGGGTTTATTTTGGTCAACACTTCTTTGTGTTATATGCCTAACAATGGAATTTCTGGGTCAAAGGGCATGGATATTTTAGTACTTGCTCTGAATTGTTCAAAAGCTAAATGATTTTATATTGGAAACTGGAGGTGATAGGGAGTCACTGGAGTTTAATGATGATACTTGCACTTTAGGATGATCAATTTGACAACTGAGTGGAGGATGGACTGGAGTGAGGAGAGACTTGAGGCAGAGTGACCCACCAGCAGACTATTGCAGTAGTTGAAGGACTGTATCGGGGTTGTGCCAGTGTCAGAAGAGAGAAGAGAATGTATAAGAGAAATGTCACAAAGGTAAAATTGACAAGAATTGGCTTCAGATTGAATATGGGGGTTGGGAAAGATTGAGGTGAGCGAGGATGACACCTAGATTGTGGCCTGGGTGACTGGAAGAATGGCAGTACCTTCAACAGTAATAAAGAAGTTAGGAAAAAGGGGAGGATTTGGGGGAAAAGACAATGAGTTCAGTTTTGGACATGAGTTTAAATGACTATGTGACATAGATATCTATTAGGCAGTTGGAGATGTGAATCTGGAGGATAGGAGAGAGGTTAGGGCTAGATAAGTAGACCTGAGCATCATTAGCATAGGGATGATAATTGAATCCATGGGAGATGATGAGATCACCAAGTGAAATGATATAGAAGAAGAGAAGAGGACCCAGGACAGAGCTCTGAGGGAAATCTATGATTAGCAGGCATGACTCGGACAAAGATCCAGCAAAGAAGACTGAGAAGGAGAACTCAGACAGGCGGGAGGAGACCCAGAATAGAGAAATATCATGAAAACCTAGAGAGAACAGAATGTTAAGGAGAAGAGAGCAACTGACAGCGTCAAAGACCGAAGAGAAGTCAAAATGGATGAGGATTGAGAAAAGGCCCCTGGATTTGGCAAGTAAGAAATCATTGCTAACTTTGGAGAAAACTGTTTCAGCTGAATCATAAGGTCAGAAGTCAAACTGTAGAAAAAGGCAAGGAAGTGGAGCCACTGATTGTAGAAGGACTTCCCAAGTAGTTTAGCCGCAAAAGGGAGGAGATACATAGAACCATAGTTATTGACTACAGACAGATCAAGTGAGGGTTTTTTGAGGATGGGTGGGGGTGGGGAGCATGGGCATGTTGGTAAGCAGTAGGAAAATAGCTAGTAGATGGGAGGAGATTAAATGAGAGAGGAATGGGGATCATAGAGGGAGTAATCTTCTGGAGAAGACAAGATGAAATGAAATTGCTTGAGTACATAGAGGGGTTTGCCTTGATGAGAATGGCTACCTCTTTTTTTGACGTGGAGTGAAATAGGAGATAGTGGCAGAAGACATCTGAGTGTTGTGAGATGAGGAGGAAGAAGGAAGAATTAGCTCTTAGTGAATAGCCTCAATTTTTTTCAGTGAAAAATATCTTTTGACCATTTATCTACTAAGGAATGGCTTTTGGTCTTATATATTTATCTTAATTTTCTACACATCTTTTATGTCAAACAAACCTTTATCCTGAGAAATTTAATATGAAGATTTCCCCCATTGCCCACTTCCTTTTTTGTCTTAGATCACATGTTCTTAAGTTTTTTTGTGTGTCGTAGACTCTTTGGATAGTGGGGTGAAGCCTATAGACCCCTTCTCAGAATGAAGTTTTCACATGCATAGAATAAAATACTTCAGATTACATAAGGAAATCATTCATATTAAAATACTATTCTCAAAATATATTTTTTTTAAATCCAAGTTCACACACTCCAAATTAAGACCCTTTGTCTTAGATGCATTATTTCTGTTTGTGCAAAAGTTTTTAAATATCATGTACTTAACCTATTTTATATTTTTTAGTTGCCTCTGTTTCTGATTTGGTTAAGAATTCTTCTTCTACCCATAGCTGTGAAAAATATATAATCTGCTTCTCTTCTAATTTTTTTTTTATGGAGTGATCTTTAATATTCAGGTCACATATCCATTTTGAGTTTAGTGTGGCATATGGTGCAAAATGTTGGTCTAAACCTAATTTCTGCTAAATTCTGCTGTTGTTCCAGCAATTCTTGTCAAATAGAGAGTTCTTTCCTAGGTAATTTATGTTTTGACGTCTATTGTACACTGGGTTATTGACCAACTTAAATTTTAAAAAGAAATTGAAAGGAAGAACAGGCAGCAGAGGATGAATATAAAAGTGTGGACTAGTTCATAAGATAGTGTTAGGAGAACCAAAGCTTACTGCAGGCTACAGCTGGCAGTCTAAAGTACAGCACAAAACTATATTTGCAAGCTATATATAAGGAAAAAAGGAAGATCAAAGAAGGACTCTTGCTCAGGTTGGATGAAACAGTGAATGGGGGAGAGAAGATAGTGCTGTGCAACACTTATTTTGACCTTTCAACTGGAAAGGAAAGAAAAAAATGATTATAGGTAAATTGATACTCAAGATAGGTAGGGAGATAGCAAGAGAACATACAGATGCCCTTAATGAGTTCAAGTCACCAGGCCAGATAAACTACATCCCAGGGTTTGAAAAAAAACAAAACAAAACTAGCCTATGTGATTGCTGAGACATTGTCAGTGATCTTTAAAAGATGGTGGAGAATGATAGAGATTTTGCAGGACTAGAGAAGGGCAAATGTCCCAGCTTTCAAAGAAAGGAAGAAAGTGAAGTCTGAACATAGGAAGCCAGTGAGCTTAACTTTGACTCCTGGAAAAATTATAAAACTAATTATCAATGGAATGGCTAGTGACCCTCTAGAAAAGGAAGTTGTGATTCCCACAGAACCAGAATGGCTTCATCAAGGACTGGTCATGCCAGACTAACTTAATTTCTTTTTTCTTCCTTTCTTCGTTCCTTCATTCTTTCGTTCTCACCTCTTTCCATGTATTGATCAGCAAACAATGGTAGCCAGAATACCAGAAAGCAACATAGATATTTGGATTATCAGTATGAAAACTGAACAACTATTGGGTGCAGAGTTGCCCAACATTGGTCAGCTACGTCACATGAGCACTTGTAGACAGGAAGACTGCGATCATTTGAAATCTAAGGGCAAGTATAATAACTATACTTCAAATAGTGATGAACGTAAATGATATTTTGAGATAACTATAGCAAAAGTGATGTGACATGAAAATGTCTATGATTTCTATTATTGACAAAATCACTGGGACTGCTAATGCTACTGTGTTTTGTCACCTATGTACATCAAGAAAAGTAATACTAAATTTCAGTTAAAGGCTAGTGAAGAAAAAGATTTAAATTTTTCCCCCATCCAAGTTCACAGCACCCCTTGGAATTTATCCAACCCTGGGTTAAAACCTCCTGATCTAGATTTTAGCAAAACATTTAAAAAAGTATCTCTTGCTATTCTTATGGACAAGCCGAAGAGATATGGGTTAGAAAATAGTGTAGTTAAACAAATTCGGAGCTGATTTGATGGCCAGACCCAAAGACTAGTCCCCAGTTGCATGGCATCTTTCAAGGAGATCTCTAGTGGAGTGCCTCAGGGCTTGGCTCTGTGCTGTTTATCATTTTTATTACTGATTTGTGTAGCTGGGGCACTTCCCATAAAGCAGGGCATGGGCTATGGCCCCTTGTTAATGGACACATACGACACGACTCCCCTCCCCCAAGTCACAGAGACCAAGGGTCCAACCAGGAACCATTGAGATTTTGTGTCCTTTAACAAGGGGCCAGAGTATATACCCCACAGAAAAGGCACAGAAAACATACTTATCACATTTTCAGATGACAAAAGCCTCGGAGAAGTGACTAACACAAATATCATGACATAAGTCAGGAACCAACAATATTTCAATAGGATAGAATATTTAGTTGAATCTAACAAGAAGAAATTTGAAAGAGGGAAATCTAAACTCAGGTTCAAACAATCAACTTGACAAGTAGAAGACAGAGGAGACACATGTAGATAAGTTATATATCTAAAAAACATCTGGGTGTTATAGTTTTCTACAGGTCCAACATGAGTCAACAATATGATATAACAGGCCAAACAGCTAATGCAATCATAGGCCGCATTAAGGAAGGCATATTATACTAGACCAAGGAGGTGATAGATCTTCTGTACTCTGCCCTGGTCAGCCTACATCTGGAGTACAAAGCTCAGTTCTGAGCCCCACATTTTGGGAAGGACATTGGTTAGTAAATAACCCTTCAGAGGAGGACAAGCAAGTTTAGAGAAGGGGGCCTGTAGTCAGGAAGACCTGAGTTCAAATATAATGTGAAACTCTTAACTGTGCAAGTCACTCTGTTCCCCTCAGACAGAGACATTTTCTCATCTGTAAAATGGGGATGATAATAGCATCTCCTTCCCAGGGTTGTTGGGAAGATAAAATGAAATAACATTTGTTAAGCCTTTTGCAATCTTTAAAGCACTATATAAATACTAGCTGTCATTATAGGGACTGGGGACATTTAGTTGGAAGAAGAGAAGAGGTAGGGAGGCCATGATAGCCATCTTCAAATATCTGAAGGGCTGTTCTGTGGATGAAGATCAGATTTATTTATTCAGTTTGTTCCCACATGGTAGGCAGAACAGAGATCAATTGGCAAAAACTTCAGAGAGGCTGATTTATGAATGAATCAAAGAAAAACTTTGTTTTTAAACAATAAGAATTTTCAAAATGTAGAATGGAATTCCTTGAGAGTCAGTGGATCCCCCTCCCTAGAGGTCTTTCAGCAAAGGCTAGATGTCCACTTGTCAGCTATGTTGTAGAGGTGACTCTATTCAGTTTGAGTTAGGGAGTCTGAGGTCTCTTCCAACACTCAGCTTCTGTGTCCATAGCATTCTCTTGATCTACCAGTTTAGTTACCCTGTCAAAAGAGGAAATGAGGTTAGTCTGGCAGGACCTGTTTTTGATGATGGCTTCTCTATCCCGAGTAGGAGCTCTTGACCAATGTAAGAGAGTTGTTTTAACACTTCAGCTTGAAGGCCCACAAATCACTTCCCAAGAGTCCCTGCCCCACTCCCAGGTCCCCTAGCTTGCAGGCTCTCATAGATGCAGCAAGGGCATGTATAGTCTTAGCTGTAGTGGGCTAGCCTTAAACTCTGCGGCAGTGAACGAGGCAAAACTTAACATACATGAAACAAATGGAGAACAATTAGGGGCTAAGCTGTGTCATGCTGACTATAAGAGTAACAGGAATTCAGGGAAGAGAGAAATCATGTGGGTTAAAGTTAAATAATAACTTATATCTCTGTAGTGTTTGGAGATTTATGAAGCATTTAATTTACATTATCATAGTAATCCTGTGCAATGCAGAGTATAAATATTATCATTACCCTCATTTTATAGATAAGGAAGCTGGAGTCCAGAGGGGTGCTTAGGCAGGGGTTCAACTCTAGCTGTTCTTTCTCCAAGTTCAATACTTTTTTTTCCACTACTGTCACCCAGGACAGGGTTTTATTGAAGAGATAAGTCTTGAGATGGAGTTTGATGGATAGGTAATAACAATATATAACATTTAAGGTTTGTGAAGCTCTTGACAAGTATTATCTTATTTTATCCTTAACAATAACTCAGGTAGGTGAGTGCTATTATTATTCCCATTTTAGAGTTGAGGAAACTGAGGTAGAAAGTGGTTAAGTGACTTGATTAGGGTCACACAGCCAATACGTATATAAGGCTAGATTTGAACTCAGGAGGAGAATCTTCCTGACTCCAGGTCTAATGCCCTACGCACTATATCACCTAGATGGGCAGGATTTGAGTAGCAATTAGGGAGAGAAGGAAAGAATAATAGGATATTCTAAGCAAGGAGAGGGGAAGAATGCATTCATGGAGGTAGGAGTAACACCAGGTATCTATGGGATCAGCCTGTCTAGCGAGTATCCAGCCTGGGGAGAGCACAGGGTCTGAATTGAGGGTGCCCAGGGGTTGAGTGGAAAGTAGATGGAGAATAATTATAGCCTTGAAGGTCAAATGGAGACGTGTATCTTTGACAAGATAGGAATAAGGAGCTATTTGAGGTGTATAGATCACCAAGCGTGGGAAAAAGGAACCTTTCCCTGGCTCTTCCCTGAGTAAGAACAGTCATTACTAGATATGATATCCTCCAGTGGTATAACCCACCAAGCCTGTTTCTCTCTTCTCAGTACTCATCGTTGGGTTTCTCTCTTCTCTTTGGGGCACTTCTAGTCTAGAAAATGGACATGCTGGATTCAATCCTGATCTGCCCCTGAGAAAACGAGGCATTGCTTATAAGCAGAGAAGCACGAGGACTGGGGGTAGGGGAGAAATAAATAGCAAGTGTGGCTTTGGGCCTCATACTGGGTGTGGAGTGGTTCCCTGCTGGCTGCCTGGGAAGTCAGGCTTCTGATGCATTCAAAGCAAAGAGAAATGATTCACATTGGTACTTCCATTTATTTCAGGCTGTAGGCCAAGTTCAGGTTTGGGGTTGTTTTTTCCTCTTTTTTTTTTAGCTCTTTTTAGTTGAAAGGGTAACTTTGTGTTTCAAAAGACACTTTTCTTCATTCAGTGAAATTCTGTGGTAAAGCTTTGCTGTTTCTTGGTTTGTGATGAGTCTCCTTTGCTTATGCCTGAGGAGAGAATGGAATTTACTCAAGGCCACATTCATTTTAGTCTCTTCTATTTTTTTTTGTTTGTTTATTTATTCCAAAGCAAAAAAAAAAAATTTAGTGCATAGCTGAAAGGTGTCTTTCAGATGGGCCAGAGACAAGGGATTCTAATCCTCGGTAAAGGGCAGTGGGGCTCTTGTTAGTTAGTGTGTATTTTCGGAATGAGATGGTCTGTGGATCCCTGACCACAAGGTAGCCTGGATTAAACTGACCAAATAAAAACCTCTGTTTGTTTGTCGCCAGCCCGGATTCGTTCTGGTGCTTTTTAAGAGGGGCTGTTAGAACCAGCCAGAACTCGTGGGCCTGTGTATCTCTGAGCTGCTTCTCTGGTCTGCCACCTAGATGCCAAGGGAAGGAGATCTACCAATAAATCAATCAACAAGTACTTATTTATTAATTAATTACTATGGGGCAGGATGCAAGTTTTTCAAATAGAAGATTCAACCTCCTGCTCTGCTCAGGAGATGACAGACAAATAATCCCAGAAGAATACCAAATGGCACAAACCTTCGGTGTTGCAAGAACCTGGGAAGAAAAGAGGCAATGATTGTGAACAGTGAGGGAAGGGTTATGGAGGAAATGGGAACTGAGTTGAGCTTTGAAGGGAGGTAGCAGAGAAGAACGTTCTAAGCACCTCCAGTGGAATATAAGCTCCTGGAGGGCAGGGACTGTTTTCTCTCACACCTAGTGTGGTCTACTTATTTCTGCCTAGACTTGTGATTATGTTGGTTTAAGAGACTCTGGGGAGAAAAGTTACTCTACCAACGTGGGTCAGAAACTATTCTACAATTTATGGTGTTGGTTGGAACTATGCCCAAAGGGCTATAAAACTGTGTAAACCCTTGGACCCAGCAATACCACTCCTAGGTCTGTATCCCAAAGAGATCATACAAATGGGAAAAGGACCCACATGTACACAAATATTTAAAGCAGCTCTTTTTGTGGTGACAAAGAATTGGAAATTGAGGGAATGCCCATCAATTGGAGAATGGCTGAACAAATTATAGTATATAAATGTAATGGAATACTATTGTGTTATAAGAAATGATGAGCAGGTGGACTTCAGAAAAACCTGGAAAGACTTATATGAACTGATGCTGAGTGAAATGAGTAGAACCGGAGGAACATTGTACACAGTAACAGCAACATTATGTGATGACTAACTTTGATAGACTTAGCTCTTTCCAGCGATGCAAGGGTCTAAGACAACTCCAAATGACTCATGATGGAAAATGCTGTCCACATCCAGAGAAAGAACTTTGGAATCTGAATGCAGATGGAAGCATACTATTTGCTCTCTTTTAAATTTTGTTTTGTTTTGTTTCTTCTTTCTCATGGTTCCTCCCATTGTTTCTAATTGTTCTTTACATCATGACTAATGTGAAAATATGTTTAATATGAATGTTTATATATGTATATGTCATATATATGTAAAACCTATATCAGATTGCACATCATCTTGGGAAGGAGGAAGGGGAGGGAAGGGGGGGAAATTTAAAACTCAAAATCTTATGGAAGTGGATGTTGAAAACAAAATAAATTAAATATAAATATAATTAAATAAATAAATATAATATATAAAAAATAAACATAATAAATATAAATATAAAAATTTATAGTATTGGAGACTTTCCAAGAGCACTCAGAAATTAAGAAATTTGCCCAGGGTCACACAGCTAGCCTATGTCAGGACAAATAACTATTATGTGTGAGGGAGAGAATTTCAACCCAGTCTTCCTGACTACCTGGGCACCTCTCTATCTACCAGGTGCCCTCTCTGCCTGAGATGTAGTAATGTTTAAGAAATGATTGTTAAATTGAACTGAATTCTAGATGAAGAGAATAGCTTACAGTTAGATGAGTGTTAAAGTTTTCAAAATGCTTTCCAGACTACTTTCCCCATGTAATAAATATCATTCTCATTTTACAAATGAGAAAACCCTATTTCAGAGATGTTAAATGACCACCACAAGGACATGCCTTTTAAAAGCAAGACTTGAACCCAGATCTTCTGTTATTTCTGCTGCATGGCACTCATGAGTAAAGAGGGAGACATTAGCAGGGCGTTTTGGTGAGACTATCTTGGCTGTAGTATAAGGATGGTATCCTGGGTATAGTATAAGGTAATCAAGGAAGTGGCAGCCCTTGAATTGATCATGAAAAAATAAGGAGCTATAGGTAAACCTGATGTTTGGCAAAATGGATTAAGGCTCACACCCTTCAGGGGAGCCCCTTGGGGACTTCAGAATCTGGCCTTTATTTTTTAAAGGACTTTCTGCTTCTGTGTAAGGGCATTACACATAGAACAGGTTTATCTAAGACAGTATCTAAGCACTTAGTCAGTCAAAAAGCATTAATTAAGCCCCTCCCAGGGAATGTCATTTCTCAACCAGAGCTTTACTTCACGTCGTGTGTGTTTAGTCATTTTTCAATTGTGTCTGACTCTTCAAAACCCATTTTGGGTTTTCTTGGCAAAGATATTGGAATGGTTTGCCATTACCTTCTCCAGCTTATTTTACAGATGAGGAAACTGAGGCAAACAAGGTTAAGTGACTTGCCCAGGATGTCAGAGGCCAGATTTGAACTCAGGAAGATGAATCTTCTTGACTCCAGGCCTGGCACTTTATCCATTGTGCCACCTAGCTGCCCTATTTTACTTCACAGTTTCCCCAAACTCGCAGCCCAAATGAGTGAATTCCCTGCGTTGTGAACAGAATCACAAGTCCTAACGCTAGTGAAGCATCACTATCTGACACCTGTTCTTGTCCTCTGGTGGATTTCTGGGATGCTGATAGGGCATCAGCAACTCTCAGAATAACACTGACAGTCTGTACTGAGGACCCATCCCTCTCTGATAAGGCTTCCATATGCTCTTGCTTCCTGCCACATTGCTGACCCTGCTGATTGCCTTCTATCTGCACACTGTTGGGATCCCCAACTGTCCTGTGCCGAAGGTGGAAAGAAGGGCACAGATCAATTTATATGAGCGCAAGCCACTATATAGAAAAGGCAGAAGACTGGAAGGAGGCATTCTAGGCAAGAGGACCGGTATCAGTCAGGACAGAGAGACATTGAGTCATATTTGTGTGAAATTACCCAGAATGATGTGGAGGAGGCTGCCATATTGGTAAGCAGTGGAAGATAAGTTTGGCGAGGCAGTAACTTGAAAGCCAGTCACGTAGGCTTTCTGTAGTGGGACTTAGGAAGTGGTTATAGATTCCCAGAACATGATGAAAATGGTATTTTAGGAAGATTAGTGTGTCTTTCAGGAATATTAGCAAGAGATAGTGGAAGACCAGGGTTCAAGTCCTACCTTGGACGCATGCTAGCTATGTGGCCCAGGGCAGATTGCTTAACCTCTCAGTGCCCAGCAACTCTCTAAGACAGAATCGCAGAGCAGGTACTAAAATTTTCACTGGTGGAGGGAGTTTCCCACTGGGACCTTCTCGTGAAATGAAAATTGCCAGTTCAGTGAAAAATCAAATAAATAAAAACTTGGCAGCAGGACAACGGACCGATAGGAAAGGAGGACTGGAAGCTGAGAGCTTCTGTATTAATTCAAATTCGAGGTATTGAGTAATCTGGTGAAGAGCAGAGGGCGCTGGATTGGAGTCTGAAACACCTGGGTTCCAATCCTGCCTCCAACACTAGCTGTGTGACCCTCGATGAGTCAATCAACCTCTCTTTCCTTATCTGTAAAATGAAGGATCTCACTGTCCCTTCTGGATCAAAATCTATGATCCTATGAAGTCCTGGTGTTGACAGCAGAAATGGACATCATTCCAATATCATTAAAATAATAAATATTCACTAAAGCATAGGCAGTCAATTACCATGTATATTTCTGTATAGTATTGAGCCTCTACTTTGTCCTTGGCAGGTGACAAAAACCATAGCAGATATGTCTCTTCATTTGAAGTCCAGTGCCCCTTTCACTACACCAGGCTGCCTTCTTCTTGGCTGTAGACCCCTGTGAAACAACAGCAACAGAGAAACCAGCATGAGCCATCAGCATAAGCCATCGGGATGTTCAGAAATACTCTGTTGAACAAAGGGACCAGGCAATCTATGAGATGCCTAGGAAACAGCCACTTTCTTGGCAGACTAAAAGATTGTCTTCCCTGACACCAAGTTTGTAGCACACAGTGATTAAGGCCGGCAGCAACACATTTGCTCACTAGCCTGGGGGCAAGGGGGCCTTTGGCTCAGGGCACCAACATTGGGGAGAGGGGAGGTGAAGGTGTTACTTCATCCCCAAGAAAAATGTGCTTCTTCTCCATGTTTCTACATCTAGCCAAGTGCAACTTCAAGGCACAGCCACCAACTGGGGTCCCGTTGCTATGGTCCTGGTCTTGTGGGTCCCTACCTTTTCCCCTCAAGGTTCATTGTGGTGAGGGTTGGACCTCCTTTCTCTGGGAACTGTACCCACAGTCAGACTGTCTCCATACTGGAGTCTGCTCAAGTATATCTGTCCCTGGTGAAAATAAGCCTGGTTGGTAACTCCTGTGATGCCCCCCACCCCACCCCAAGGGTAGCACACTTCCTTCATTTCCATTCTGCTGTGGAATGCTGCTGTTGGCTACATCCTTGAAGCCAACCTAAAAAGCTATAAAAAATCCTCCCTACACTCTGCAAATGCCAAAGCTGCTCCTGGCCCAAGAGGACTTTTTGTTGTACTCACAGATTTATTTTCCTTTTAGTCTCCCTACTCACTTTTGGACTCCCATCTTACAGACCTCATGATGGGTAAGATTCTTCCTGGGCTCTCATGGAACCCAGGCTGGGAAACTCCCACAACATGAAGTCTCTAAGAAATAGCAACTCACATGTTTGTGCATATTTAAAAGATGTCAGTATCTGGCTTTCTCCAGATGTCAGAAACACAGTGCCATCATACACAGAGACAATCTGGCCCCGAAGATCAGAGTACTGAAAAGGGTTAGGAGGGCATTGAGATTTGAAAACAAGACCTAGGCCTAGCTCCAACGTGGTGTGTGTGTGCAATACAGAAAGATGATAAAAGCAATTAGGGATACAAATATTCCACCTCTGCGTACAACTATCTAGGCCTCGATGATTCTGTAGGGTGTATTACAGTGTAAGGAGGAGATCAGCCCGCCCCCTCAGAAGCTCTTTCTCTGATGAGCAGATGAATATTAAGTGAACTATAAACTTTTAAGAGCACATTCCCTACCCACTCATACACACGAAACTTTAGGATGTTTTCCCTTTAGAGAATAAATTCACAAACCTTGTATTCTTTAAAGCAGCAGGGCATTTTGTCTTGATTATGCTTTGTCTCCGATTACAATTTTGTTCTTTATTAAAAAATATGAATTTGGCAATATTAAAAAGTATGAATTTTCATTAAAAATATTAATTTGGCAATATAAAACTATGGATTCGATAATATTAAAAAGTATTAATCTGTCATTATAAAAACTGAATTTGACAGTATTAAAAAGTATAAATTTGGTAATATTAAAAAGTATAAATTTGTCAATATAAAAACTATGAATTTGATCATATTAAAAGTATGAATTTGTCAGTATTAAAAAGTATGAATTTGCAATGTAAAAATATTAATTTGTCAATGCTGAAAATATGAATCTGGTGATATAAAAATTATTAATTTGTCAATATTTTAAAAATATGAATTTGGCAATATGATATGTGTGTGTGTGTGTGTGTGTGTGTGTGTGTTGGGGTGGGGGGGAAGTGGCAGTTCCCAAACTGCAAAGTAGGTGAATTTCATTCTTTTCCCCTTCCCCCACCATCCTAACCCTCACAGTGACTCTGAAAAAGATATGATAAACACATTTACCCTGAGGTGGTTGTGATTTTATGTATTACTCCTCCCAAGATTTTTTGCATTTTAAAAGAGGGCCCCAAAGAAGGGAGCCCCAGTGCTTAAAACCAAAAAATTGATTCTCTAATGGCACAATTTCAGGCACTAACAGCTGAGTGGGGGGAGGGATTCTTTGGGAGGAGGGGGTACTTGAATAATACTTTTCATTCTACCTGTGTTGAAGATGAGACTTCACTATAACTTTCTGTTTCAAAGGGCATCATAGAAGTATACTTGTGGGTGTAAAAGCAGGGTTGGTCTGGGCCAGGTAACTATGAAAGATGAATAGATGTAGGAATATTTAAGCCGGGGTGTTCAAAGTCATCCTACTTTCTCCTCATTAAAAACAAAACCACTTCCCATATCTGCTGTCTGGTTCTCAAAATTCATTTCTGTAGTCAGTAACAAATTGATTGAAATTGATACTAAGTTGTAAATGACTAATATCAGATTGTTTCCCAAAGGCCATTTTTGATAAAGCTTCTTGCTTCTTTTGGAGGCAGGGGATTTCTCTTTCCATCTCCTCTCCCCTCCAATTCCCCCTTGCCACCTAGGCCATTGCATCTTTTACTGTCTGAGCTACCTTGTCTGCATGTTCTAGCAGGAAGCTGGCCTGGCCAACGCAAGGCCCAAGACAAGGGGAGCTTTGTGGGTTGAAAGAGAGTTAGCCATCAGGGTGAGAAGGTGGAAGAAGAAAAGATAAAGCCCTCTTCTCTCCCAGAGGTGAAGAGCGATTTCCTCTCAAGAACTGGGTTCTTCTTCCGTGGTTAGATCTCATGTTGACTGACAAATCTCACACTTCTCAGAGCTATCTCCTGCCAACCTGCCTGCCCAGAGTTCTACTATGAGGGGCAGGAGAACTCCACTCCTAATAAAGTGGAAATAAATCATAAGTTCTTTTCCTTTATAGTTTAGAACCCTAATGCAGAGATGTCTCCCTTACCTAATCTTTATATTCTTTTTTTAATTCTTTTTTTATTAATTTATTTATTTTTAGTTTTCAACATTCACTTCCATAAGGTTTAGAGTTTTAAATTTTCTCCCTTTCCTTCTCCCCTTCCCTGACCCCGCCACCTCCCGCAAGACAGAGTGAAATCTGACATAGGCTCTACTTATACATTCATATTAAGTATATTTTCCCATTAGTCATGATGTAAAGAACAATTAGAACTAATGGGAGGAACCACTAGATTGAAGCAATAAAACAAAACAACAAAGGAAAAGGAGAGCAAATAGTATGCTTCCATTTGCATTCAGACTCCATAGTTCTTCCTCTGGATGTGGGTAGCATTTTCTGTTGTTAAGTCTTTTGGAGTTGTCTTAGATCCTTGCATTGCTGAGAAGAGCTAAGTCTATTAAAGTCAGTCATCACACAGTGTTGTTATACAGTATTCTCCTGGTTCTGCTCAGTTCACTCAGCATCAGTCCATACAAGTTTTTCCAGGTTTTTCTGAAGTCCATCTGCTCATCATTTCTTATAGCACAATAGTATTCCATTACATTCACATACCACAACTTTTTCAGCCATTCCCCAATTGGTGAACATCCCCTCAATTTCCAATTCTTTGCCACTACAAAAAGAGCTGCTATAAATATTTTTGTATATGTGGGTCCTTTTCCCATTTTTGTGATCTCTTTGGGATACAGACCTAGAAGTGGTATTGCTGGGTTAAAGCTTTTAATTTTTTTAAAAAATTTTTAATTTTATTGAATGGGCTGGGATGAAATCAATTGACAAAGAGTTTACTGATAAACTTTGTCTATTATATAAACTATTATTTTTTCAACAGATCTGTAATTTCATGAGTGAAGGTAGTTCTCCATCAGTGAACCTTGCAATCCTCTCCTCTCTGCCTCCCCCATGCCTTAATTGACAATTTTATGAGTTGTTGTGACCAAAAAGTATTGATCACCCACTGGTGACGAGTCTCTCCAAATTTTTAAAAATTTAATTTAATATTTTATTTCCCCCCAATTACACGTAAAAATAATTTTTAACATTTTTTTTAAATTTTGAGCTCTAAATTCTCTCCCTCCCTCCTCTCCCCACCTCATTGTGAAGGCAAGCAATTTGGTGAGTCTCTCCAAATTTAAACTGGTCCTTGGATGAGAAATACACAATCCATAGCTGGGCTCATACTTAAATCCTTTATGGCAAGGTAGGACATGTTCATACTCCACTAGAATAGCCTCAGGGATCCCAGTATCACCTCCACATCACATGACATTGGAGGAGTGGAAGAGAATTTTAATAAGATGGGTATAGCAACATCTGCCCTTTCTGCCATCAGCTCTTTCTTTCCATTACAATGTCAACTAATTATGAAATATATAGAGAGAATGGTTGCTAGACTGAGGCAAAGAATGGAATGTAACAACACCAAGAATGAAACCAAATGAGGTGAAAACAGAAGAGCTTGAGTCATCTGCTGACTCATTTCCTTGCCTGGAGACATACTGGAAAAAAAAAAAGAGCATATCATATTAAGATTTCATCCTGCCACTCTGAGTGGTACCTAGCCTTCTTCTGAGAATTGTAAGGGTAGAGTCAGAAGGTGTATTAGAGGTCATTTAGTTCAAACAGTGGAAAGAATGTTGGCTTTGAAGTGAGAGGACCATCTCCCCAAACCCAGATGTGCCACACACTCTCTGGGTGGGGCAAATGTCTTAAGCTTTCTGGGCCCCTTTTTCTTCATATGTAAAAGAAGAGGGTTAGACTGTGGTGCCCTCTCATATCTCTTCTAGCTCTAAGCCCATAAACCTTTGATCCCTCTTTTGCATAGAGGATGAAACTAAGAACTGGAAAAGTGGAGGTCAGGGTTACATAGTAGAAGAGCTAAGCTGAGATCCAGATCTAGGCACCCTAAGTTCAAATCTTCTGTTTATTCCATTATGCCAAGCCAATTGGCATGGTATAATGGAGGGTGGAGGGGAAAGCACTTTAGACGGGTGTTTTTGGGACTCCTTCCAAGCTATTCAGAACTGGGGTGGATGGTGGCTCTGACTGGCAAATAGTTATTAATTTTGAAAATGAGTTTTCCAATTCCAAAGGCCTTTTGACATATAATTGCTTATCTACCTCCAAAGAGAAAACTGAAGAACTCTCAGTGCAGATTGAAGCAGACTTTTTTCACCTGTTTTTTGGCAACATGACTAATATAGAAAAATGTTTCACATGACTTCCTATGGATAAGTAATATCATATTGATTGCCTTCTCAATGGATGGGGGGAGAGGCAGGAGAGAAAGAATTTGGAACTCAAAAATTTTAAAAATGAATGTTAAAAATAAATTAATTAATTTTTTAAAATTGTAAAAAATGAGTGTTCACAGATGAGATAATGAAGAGAAATTATTACTGTCATCCAGGAACCACAAAGAGAGAGAGAGAGAGAGAGAGAGAGAGAGAGAGAGAGAGAGAGAAGAGAGAGAGAGAGAGAGGTTGATTCTGGATTTAAAATCTTTTTAATAAGAAGAATGATTACTTTATCTGTGAACTACGGTTGTCCAAATTATTTTTCTCGAGAGGCAGCTAGATGGCAATGCAATGAATAGAGCACTAGACCTAGAGTCAAGAAAACCCCGAATTCAAATCCAGAGTCAGACATTTACTATATAACCCTGGGTAAGTCACTCTTCTGTCTGACTCAGTTTCTTCAACCATAAAATGAGGATAATAATAGTACCCACTTCCTTAGAGTTCTTATGAGTCTGAAATGAGACAATATTTGTAAAGTGCATAGCACTGTGCCTGGCATATAGTAGGCTCTTAAATGCTTGTTTCCTTTCTTTTTCTTCCTTCCTTTCTTTTCTTTTTTCTTTTTCTCTCTTTGTCTCTCTTTCCTTCTTTTTTTTTCCCTTCCTTCCTTCCTTCCTTTCCTTCCTTCCTTCCTTCCTTCCTTCCTTCCTTCCTTCCTTCCTTCCTCCCTTCTTGGCACAGAGGATCTTCTGTATGACTCTGTAGATTGAAAAATCCTTGGATTCAAGAAATAAATCTTCTATATTAACCGAACTAATGGAATATATAAGTCAGCTCCAATGAACAGCAGAAAAGCACATCATCAGAATCTTTAACTGGATCACTAGATTTACTAGGGAGTGAGTCAGATGCTGGGAAATATGTGGCGTTTCCTCTGAGGAGACAGATAGATGGAACATAAATCCTTGACACAAGACAATAAGAGGCCATCTGCATGGAGCCCTCACTCCCACACTGAATCTTCAGGTTTAACTTGGATATAGCCATATTATCAAGCCCATGACATCTATAGAAGAGAAATAATGAAATGTTGATTTTGTTTTACTGTCTGTAATTCAGGCAGTGAACCAGAGGGTGGAGATAGCACAGGCTAGTAAGATGCTTTTTAATGGGCTAGTAAATATTTGCATTTGATGTTTGTCTGCAAGGCTGGCTTGAATACAGTATATCTGCGGAAGCAGTCACACTTTGTTTTGTGGGCGAATTCTCTGAAACCTTCGTGCTTTGCTGATTTAGTAGTGAAAGGTGATTTTTCTAGTGGGAAGGTCACACCAAGCCCGGCATCCTGAACTGCCCACAGTCCTGTGTAGAAAAAGGCAGGATATTGTTATTCTGGTTTCCTCCTATTCAGAGGCCCTGCACATGGCTGCTGGTTTTATGATTCACTGAGATACCTCCCAGAAATCTGTCTTTGACCTTAAACATGTGAAAATTCCATTCCTACCAAATGGCTCAGCGAATGATGGCGGGGCATATTTTAAGTTTCTGGCATTTTTTTATTTGTTAACATCCAAGCACGTGCTTCAGAATCAAGCCCACAACTGTTCTATACTTTCTCAGTCCTGGGAAGTGTAGAAAGGAAGATTAGAAGTTTTAAAAATTCAACTCTCCATTAAGATCATAGGAATTTGAGCTTAAAAAAATTGACACCCTAGAGACCATCTCTAGATCTCCAACTGCCTCATTTTACAGATAAGGAAACTGAGGCCTAGAGTGAAAAAATAATCATAGTTACTAAATAGCACAGTCTAGATTTGAACCTAGGGTCTCTGATTCCATATATAGCTTTCTTTCTGCTACGCTATGCTGCTTTGAATATTAGGATAAATATTGTGACTCCAACCAATCCCTTTTGGTATCATTAAGAAAAGTCTCTGTTAAATATCTGATGATATCTTCTGTCTGGGGATTCCTTTGCCTGGGCCCATGGGGGCCCACCATGCATGCTGGTGACAGAACAGATCTTTTCCATCTCTCACTCTTGAGATCTATTTCTATTGCGAAGGACAGTGGTTAGGAGGAACGCTTACTCCAAGGTCTCTGGGTCTACAGAGCCCCCACAGACTGCCTTCAGGAGACATGTTGTTCCGAATAGCCTGTTGCCTTGTCTAATGGAGGAACTCTCAAGTGTTTGTGGACTGTGGGTCTCTGTTGAAGCGAATTTCCATATCCACTGAACTAAATGAGAGCCTTAGCTCCTGTTGGCAACCTGCCCAGGTAGTGGCGTTTTAGTTGAAGTTTGGACAGTTTGGCTTGAAAGGGGGCAATTTTGTGTCAAAATTTAGACCGGCTTCATTTCCCATAAAGGAGCCTCAGTTCTGCGTGCCGGCACTTTCTCCACTGCCCTCTCCTCCCTCCCCCCACCTCTGGGTATTTTGCTTGGATCTCCTCAGTCAGAAGTGAATACAGGATGGTTCTAGCCAAGCTTGATCGCTAAATTAATACTTGATTAGCTAAGACAGCGAGCAGGGAGTTGCCCCCTCCTACTTTTCTCACCCATGTGTGAGACCCACTTGTCCACCCCAGCAGCAGCATCAAGCAGTCTATTAGCATTTATTAAGAGATAACCATGTGCCAGGCACTGTGCTAAATGCGGCATACACCAAGAAAGGCAAAAACCCAGTTTTTACTCCGGACGGAACCCACACTCTAAATGGCATCAGACTGCAAGATCAGAAATGAAAAGTAAAATAGAAACCGTTTTTAAAGCTGATCTAGCATCAGAAACCTTGGGTTTTAATCCCAGGCTTCTCTCTGCCTTGCTGGGTGACCTCAAGTATTCACCGGATTCTTGGAGACTCATGTTTCCCATCTGCCGAGTAACAAGGTTGGAATAAAGGAGATAATGCATGTTAAATACTTTGTAAAACTTAAAGCACACTATAAATATCAGATTATTATTAACAATAACTATTATTAATAATAGATTATCTCAAGGGTGCCTTCCTATTCTAACATTCAATGACAATTTGGGTGCCAGGCATAATTTAAACCTTTGATCACAATGTAATAATACCCAGTCATGGGCAGAAAAAATCCCCCAAAAATCCAAATAAACCACAGTTAAAAATCATGTGTCACGTCTGTACTTGTTAACACTGTTGGAAGGAAAAGGCATCACAGAGCAGATCATTTTCTTATAAAACTAAGCCATAAACTGGATAAAAATGGGTTATCTTTCTCCCCAAAGCTAATTGTCTTCTGAACTTCTTTATTTCCATTCAGGGAATGCACTACCACCCTACCAGTGTCCTAGGTTCTCAGCCTTAGAATTATCTTTGGCTCTTCCCCTCATCTATCAGTAAGGCAAGCAATAAGCATTTATTAAGCACCTACCATGTACCAGATGAGGCAGCCAGGTGGAGCAGTAGATAGAGTACCCAACCTGAAGTCAGGAAGACTCATCTTCCTGAGTTCAAATCTAGCCTCAGACTGTGTGACCCTGGGCAAGTCCCTTAACCCTGTTTGCCCCAGTTTCTTCATCTGTAAAATAAGCTGGAGAAGGAAATGGCAAACTCTAGTGCCAAAAAAACCCCAAATGGGGTCACAAAGAGTCGACATGACTAAACAACAGATAATAGGCACGTAGTAAACCAGTTGCCAGATCTTGTATATTTTGTTTCTATAATCTCTCTTGAATCTGTCCCTTCTCATTACTTGCATAGCTACTAAATTAATGTAGGCTCTCATCACCCCTCACCTGACTTCTTGTGGCTTCCTTCCTGCCTCAAGTTTTCTCCCGGTTCCATCTATCCTCTGCATACCTTTCAAGGTGATTTTCCTTTAGTTCAGATCTGACTACGTGGTGGCCCTCCTCAATAAATTCTGGTGACTCTATTGCCTCTAAGATAAAAATATAAATACCTTTATTCGGCTTTATGACCTGGCCCCTACCTTCTTTTCTAACCTGATTACATGTTACTTGCCTTCTTGTACTCTGTGGTCTAAGCAAACCGGGCTCCTTGCTATTTCTCACACATGAGGAATATCTCCTGTCTCTGTGTGTGGTTATCTCCCATACCTCTCTCCTCACCTCTGACTTGTAGAGTCTGAAGAGACTCTACCTTCCTTCAGGATTCAGCTCAAGCACTACCTTCTACATGAAGACTTTCCTCATCCCTGCAAATACCAGTGTCCTCCCTCCTTAAATTAACACTTTTTAGTTTAATTTTTTTTTCTGAATAGATTGATATGTTGTCCTCCTTGATAGAATATAAGCTCCTCAAGATCAGTGATTTTTTTTTTCCTTTGTCTCCTCAAACCCTGAATGGATCCTGGCACATATTAGGTACTTCATTATGCTTACTGATAGAGTAGAAAATTCCAACTATTCAATCATATTCATTTAAATATATCATTGGACTTAGAAAGCTAAGCTTTAAATCCTTAGATACCCAAAAAGTATAAAAAGTTTCCATGTTACGCAAGATTCCCCAAACTTCCCGTATTTTTCTAAATTCCCCACATGACCCTGGCTTAGAGTCATCCTACCCACTAACACCTGCTGTTAACCAATTGTTAATATCAGTGGTAATGAATGATAAAGCATGGCTTATAGAAGGAAGCATATCTAATTACAGTAAATACTTTACTTCTCAATTAGAAAATTCCTTCTTTAATAACTAGTCACTTTTGGTTGTCTTTGTTCCCTAACCATATGCAATGTATTATAGGATGATCGTTAGCAGGAAGATCTAGATCATATTTCTTGGAAATCAGAGCTACCTATTAGGTAATCTAATCCATATCCTTTAATGGCAAATCCATTATACATCAATAAATAATATTGAAATAAATGTGGAGTGTCTTAGTATGAATATCCTTTTTTAAAAGTTTAATCTTTCCCTTCCACTATTATTGCCTCTCTTTCCTGCCTTCCCAAAATAAGCAAATTAAAAAGAAATCTGAGAAATGAAGCCTTCAATACCGAACTACATAGTCTGGCAAAACGAATTACATTGGCCATGTCAGAAAATGTTTATCTCTTTCTGCATCTTAAACTCCTTACCTCTCTCTCTCTCTCTCTCTCTCTCTCTCTCTCTCTCTCTCTCTCTCTCTGTCAGCAGTTGAGTGGTGTGTTTCATTGTTACTCTATTAGTCATAGTTTATCACAGCATTAATCAGAGTTCCAAAGTCTTCCAAAGTTATTTTCTTTTTGTGTTGTTATCATTGCATGAACTGTCCTCCTGGTTCTGCTCCCTTTGCTCAGTGTCATTTCTTAAGTCTTCAAGTTTTCTACTGAAACCATTCTTTCCATCATTTCTTATGGCACAACAATATTCTATCACATCCATCACAATTTGTTTAACCTAATAGGCGAATATCCCCTTGATTTTCCATTTTCCATTGACTTTTTATAGATTTTGCATTGATTTATCTGTGTACGTATTATTTTTTCCCTCCTCCAAAAGAATGCAAGCACCTTGAGGACAGGGGCTTTTTCAATCCTCAGCCCCTTAGCACAGTACCTGGCTCACATTAGGGGGTTAATATATTCTTGTTGAATGAATGAATAGATGTCATAATTTTGCCAAAGGCTAGCCATGGTTGTAGAAGCTGTCTTATCATATTTCACAAAAATGGAGGTTGAAGATAATTCTGCATAAGAAAATAGGGTAGTAGTGCAGGACTCATATTTGCAAATTCTGATGCCTAATAAATGTATTACGTGTTTCAAGAGTTTTAGATTTCTATCTCCCTGTCTATTTCTCTTTAAGCTTTATCTATTCCCCAGTCCTGGCCAAGGGGTTGGTGAGTCCTAAACTTGGTCCAATTCAAATTCACTTACGTTCTTCTGATCACAAATAAAAAATTATTTTCCCAGAGAAAAGATGTTTAACAGGGGTGAGAAGGTTGAAAAAATATACTTATTAAAACCAAATTTGAGCCAAACTAATTAGGTTGTTAGTTATCTCCCATCTCTAGGCCTCAGTTTGCTCCTTTGTAAAATGATTGATTTGAAGCAGTTAAGGCTGCTTTGGGCTCTAGTTTTCTATGTTTCTAATTTCAGGTAGTTTTTATTCCCTTTGTATGCATCCTATTCTTTTGTGAGAACACAAATAATGCTAGATAGTTGTTTAAAAACAACAACAACAACAACAACAGATTTGCTATGGTGAATGGTAGTCAGTTTCCTCCTTCTGTCCTGAGCAGTCATGTAGATGGGATGGTCTGTTTTCCCCTGAAACACTGTGAGTGGTGTGTAGATTTCAAGAATCTCGGAACCTTAGGGCTGAAGGAAGTGCTTTGGAAAGGTCAGTCCCCCTCTCCCAAGGCCAGACTTCCTAATATTAGGCTCAGAATCAACTAACCAAAATTCCTAGGACTTAGAGCTGAAAAGGGCCTTAGGGCTCATCTTTAGCAAACACATTTTTATAGATAAGATAAGAACAGGAAAGCTGAAGCTACTTACCCAAGGTCACACAGGTAGTAAATAATAGAACTAGGATTCAAACTCCATTCTCTTTCCATTGAACCTCTGCCTTTCCACTGCTTCTTTTCTGCTTCTCTCTGTCAGTAAGCTAACATTCTTTAGGCTGTTACTATTGTGCCAAGCCCTGGGCTGACAGATCTTGGCAAACCGAGTCCCCTCCCTGGACTTTCATTTCCTCAAAAAGTCCGATTTGATGATCGATCCTATAAGGAAAATGGCTTGCCTTTCCTGTATCTCAAGGACCATTTCTTTTCCTCCAACCAATATCCTTGTTCATTCAAGCCAATATCCCTAACCAAGAATATTATCTCCAGACAGAACCTTTCTCTAAGGCAAAGAAGCCCTTTGAACTATATATGCCTCATCTTCTTCTAATGGGCACTTAACCTTTTTGAAGTATATCAGAAATTTTCTCCATTAGAATGTTCCCTTGCTACCCTGCCTCCCATTCTGGCTGTCTGTGAAGTTTCAACATATCATAGTTGGACTATTAATAATCAAACCCCAACGGCTCCCAAAAGATCTTCCTTATAAAAAAACGTTCTGCAATAAATATTTACTGATAAAATATTCTGCCCCTTTAGTGTTCTTTAGCTCTATAGCCATGTTCAAGTCATTATCTGGGTCTAGCAGCTTCACCTGTAAAACAGGTAATCATGCCTGACCTGCCTCGTGGAAGGAGACTGGTCCAGATGATCTCTTGAGAACCCTTCTAGCTCTGGAATCTAGGAGTCTAAAGTTGCGTCCACGCCACCTTCGAGTTGATTTATTTTAAGCTGAGGGGAAAGCAGCACTTGGGAAGGATTATGGCATATTTTCTTCAATTTTATACATACACATATACTTATATATGTATATATATTTTTAAGCCTATCGATTTCAACAATCCTGTTCTCTAGTCCAAGGAAGCAATCAGACTTCTTTGTCATGATTTAGACTTAATAGACTCCTCCCCACCCCCATTTCTGTTTGCTGGTTCTGGCTTAATTATCCTCTAGGTACTTAGGTGTGTTGCTTGAGAATCATTCCCCTATCTTCCTTAACGTGGAAGTTAGATTCACCTGATGATAACTACTGGGATTAAAAGCTTAGTGCTCTGCTTGTTCTTCTAGTTTTCCATGACTTTTCACAAAAACAATTGGTTTAATAAATGCATTAGCATTTTTCTTAAGTCAATAGCATAACATATTAGCTATACGATCTGCTCTTTATATATTTAGGTTTTCCACATAGATTCCCTTCCCTATTAATGGACTTTAGAAGATCTTTATACTTCTCAGTTATCTATGTTACCTTTGTTTGTTTGCTGTTATCCTTGATTTTTAGTAAAAACAGAATTCCAAGCTGGAATGGACCTCAGCTGGAACTACTTAAGTCATTCAGTTCCATTATTTTACAGGTGAGGCTGAAACTGAGGTTCAAAAAAGGAGATGACCAGTCCAAGTCAGAGTCATTAGAAAAGCCATGATTGAACCCAGATCTTTCGACTTTAAATCAAGCGCTCTTTCTTTCTATTTGCCACACTATCATTTGAGGAGGATTTGATTCAGTCGTAGACTGAGAATATTAGATCTTTGGCATCATTTTGTCTGCTCCTTTATTTTACAAATGAGGACACTGAATCCCAGAGAGGTAAAGAGACTTAGTACCAAAGCTCATACAAGTGGTAGAAACAGGTTTTGAACTTAGGGTTCTCTGACTTTCATTCCTATATTCTCATCCTCATACCACTGGTTGGTATGAAGGACAGCCAAGTAGATAGGAAACATTTTTTTTTTTTGGTCAGTAGAAGAGAGTAATAAATTGAACTACAGTGCCAAATTCACTATGGCTGAAGCGGCATTTAGATCGAAAAAAATGGGGGGCAGGAGTTGTGAAAATCTGTGTGAGAATTCACTTCACTGATGTACATTGGCAGCTTTCTAACTTCTGGTCCTTTATCCACTACAATATATCATCTCTCATGTAATTATAAGCTTAAATTTTCAGAGAAAAGTAATGGAGGACTTCTTTCTTGGCTTAGGTTTATATACTCTCATTTGTTTTACAGCATATTAATTTGAATGTTTTACCCAGCCTCCCACTAAGTTATAAGCACAGTACTTTGAGTGTAGCAGGGAAAACTAAGAGGAAGACTTATTTATTCTTTTTAAACATTTTTTATTCCTTTTTATTTTTTCCTATTTATTCTTCTCCCCTGGGCAATTGGGGTTAAGTGACTTGGCCAGGGTCACACAGCTAGTGAGTATCATGTGTCTGAGATCACATTTGAACTCAGGTCTTCCTGACTCCAAGGCTGGAGCTCAAGGCTATGCCACTTAGCTGCCCCCCTATTTATTCTTAATTTTTTTGACTCTTTGAGTCAAATTTCCATGGGAGAATGGGACTATGGATGAAAAGATATGTGGACAAAAATTAAAACTCTCAGCAGTAAAGAATTTGTTCCTGGAAAAACCATCATCATTTGATGATTTATTTCAGATCAGCTTGTTTCTTTTCTTTTTTTTTTCTGTATATTTTCTCTTTTTAGAAGTTTTCAACTGTGTCTCTTTATCTGTCTCTCTAAGGCTGGAAGTACAGTGGGTATGACCACTCACATGCCCAGTCTCATTGTTGATTAGCATGGAAATTTTGACCTACTCTGTTTCTAGCTTTGGCTGGTTTGCCCCTCTTTTTAAGCTTGGTTGTCTACCCTTTCCCCACCCCGCACCTTGTGGCTCACCAGACTTCATGCTGGTACCTTACTGGCTTAGCCCACTGAAGCTCAAAATTCCTGAGCCCAAGAGATCTACCAGCCTCAACCTCTCAGTTGCAAGAGATTATAGTCATGCTCTACCATGCCTGGTTTTGTTTCTTTTTCATAGTCAAGGTCACACAGGTAGTAGGTTTCAAAGCCAAGTTTTCAACCTAGGTCCTCAATGTGAGATAATAGTGTGATGTGATTGTTAAGAATGCTAATGCAAATTTAGGGTACTTTATAAGTGTATAGTGTATAGGACTAGAGAACTAATCATCAACTAATCAGATTGTTGTCCTTCTTGGTCAAAGAGGACTAAAGTGACATCACTATGTCTGGGTCAATGTATAGTGTATCCGACTGTGGCTAATTAGACCAATGAGAACTCTGAATGCTCTGTCATAGGTTGGGCACAAATAGTCCATATGAACATTTGGAATGGAGATTTTTCTAAATTTGTGCATCATACCTATGGTGTTGGATTCAGTTCTTATGACCACGTTCTACAAAGGCCATGATGAATTGAAGAATCAAGATTGGCAAATGGGATGGTGAAGGGCCTTGAATTCATAAGGATCTGTTCAAGGAGCTAAGAATATTTACCTTGAAAAGGAAAAGATTTTGGAGTAACACTGTAACTATCTTCAAGTATTTGAAGGGCTGTCTTTTTTGAAAGGGACCTGTTCTCCCTGGAACCCAGAGGATAGATCTAGATGCCATGGGTAGAGGTCTCCCAAAACGGCAGAGTCAGCCTTATGTAAGGGAAAGGTTCCCTAAGGATTAGAATTAACCAAAAGTGAAATGGGCATCTTCAAGAGGTAGTGAGTTTCAGACTTCCGCTTCCGGGAGCCAAGATGGCGGAGTGAAAAGGTAGTCGCTCTTACTCTCCCCTATCAACCTCTGAAAACCCAGAAAATATCACCCCAGGAAAAAAACAAACCCTGGAACACCTGAACTAGAAGAAAGACAAGGAGCAGCAGTGCAGTAGCCCAGCAAACGGGTCTCCCAGTGCCTCAGCAAAAACAAGGGGCCCCAGGCGGCATTCATCTGAAAGGAGGTGAAGAAAACAACCTAAAGGCTTCCTAAAGCCCCGCCTTGCTGATTCCAATCCAACACCAGGTGAGCTGTAGGAGCCCTGAAGCCCCTAATTGTGAAGAGATTCTGAAGCCCAGGTGGTAGAGCAGGCAAACACCAACACCTGGACCTCCGAGTGCCTCAGTGAGGGCGGGGGAACCGGTGGAAACCAGCTCAGAAAACCACCAGGAGTCGGCACTCCACTGCAAAGGAATCTCCCAGTGCATTAGCAGAAACAAGGGAGACAACACTGCAGGGGGCCCCAGGCAGATAAACATCCTGCAGCAGCCATCTAAAAGGAGCAGAAGAAAGCTAAAGGAAAGGAAAAGCAGGCAACCTAGAATTGCCTGAAAGTTCCAGCCTTGCTGATTCCAGCCCAACACAAGGTAAGCTGCCAGAAACCTACAGCCTCCAATTCCCAGCATAAGAGGCCCCAGAACGCAAAGCCAGTGACCAAGACCTAGGCTCCCAACACAAGAAGCTTGGGTCAGTACCCTCTGTTCCCCAGCAGGAGAGCTCAATCTCTTTAAAGGCCAGGGAATAAAGAAACACCATGAGTAAAAAGAAACGTACCATAGATTCATATTATGAGAAGAGTGAAGATCAAGACAGAAATTCTGAAGAGGACAACATTGTCAACAAACCCACATCTGCAACAACAAAAGGGAATATGAACTGGTCTGAAGCCCAAAAAGCCTTCTTAGAAGAGCTCAAGAAGGATTTTAATAGTCAAATGAGAGAGGTAAAAGAGTCCTTCAAAAAAACAGTTGGCCAGTTGGAAAAAAAATACACTGAAGAAAAAAGTCCCTAAAAAACACAATTGGCCAATTGAAGAAGGAAGGACAAAAACTAACAGAAGAGTACACTGAAGAAAACAAGTCCCTAAAAAACACAATTGGCCAGTTGAAGAAGGAAGTACAAAATCTAACAGAAGAGTATGCTGAAGGAAACAAGTCCCTAAAAAACACAATTGGCCAGTTGAAGAAGGAAGTACAAAAACTAACAGAAGAAAACAATCTGTTAAAAACTAGAATTGGACAAATGGAAACTAATGTCTCTATGAGAGAGCAAGAATCAGTCAAACAGAAACAAAAAAATGAAAAAATGATGAAAATGTAAAATACCTCATCAGTAAAACAACCGACCTGGAAAATCTCAGGAGAGACAATTTAAAAATTATTGGACTACCTGAAAATCATGATGAAAAAAAGAGCCTGGACAGTATCTTTCAGGAAATCATAAAGGAAAACTGCCCAGAAGTCCTAGAACCAGAAGGGAAAATAACCATAGAAAGAATCCACCATCACCACCTGAAAGAGATCCCAAATTGACAAGACAACAAAAAAAATATAATAGCAAAATTCCAAAATTACCAGATGAAAGAGAAGGTGCTGCAAGCAGCCAGAAAGAAAGAATTTAAATATCATGGAACCACAGTCAGGATTACACAGGACCTTGCAGCTTCTACATTAAAAGACCGCAGGGCATGGAACATGATATTCCAAAGGCAAAGGAGCTTGGAATGCAGCCAAGGATCAATTACCCAGCAAAAATGAGCATCATTTTTCAAGGGAGGAGGTGGATATTCAACGAAATAGGAGACTTCCAAACTTTCCTGATAAAAAGACCAGAGCTCAACAAAAAATTTGATCTTCAAGTACAGGACTCAAGAAGGACTTAAAAAGGTAAATGGGACAGAAGGATACAATATGTTGTTAATAAGGGGGGGGCTGTTTAAACCCCTACAAGGGAATATGAGACTTGCAACCCTTGAGAACTGTATTGTTATTACACCTTGTTAAAGGAGTATACATAAAGAGGGTGGATATTAGTTGACTTTGATGTAATGATAAAAAAAATCTAATCAAGTGGGTTAAATGGATCCAAATAAGTGGATCAATCTATCTTAGAAAAGTACTGAGAAAGGAGGAGGCAGACAAGGGTAAATTACATTACAGGAAAAGACACAAAATCCTATTACAGCAGAGGGAAAGAAGGGGGGAGCATTGTTTGAACCTTACTCTCATCAGATTAGGCTCAAGAAGGGCATAATATAATCAGTTAGGTATAGAAATCTAACTTGCCCTATAGGCAGTAGGAGGGAAAAGGGAAAGAAAAGGGAGGGGGAAAGAAGGGAGGGAAGCAGCAGTAAGACTAAAGGGGAAGAAAAGGGAAAGGGATAATAAAAGGGGGAAGGGACTGAAGGAGGCGGTGGTCAAAAGCAAAACACTAGTGAAGGGGAGAAAGGAAAAAGGAGAAAGAAAAGCATAAATGGGGGAAAAGGATGGAGAAAAAGACACAGATAGTAATCATAACTGTGAATGTGAATGGGATGAACTCTCCCATAAAATGGAAACGGATTGCAGAATGGATTAAAAACCATAATCCTACAATATGTTGTTTACAGGAAACACATTTGAAAAAGAGTGACACATACAGGGTAAAGGTAAAAGGCTGGAGCAGAATATATTATGTCAGCTGAAGTAAAAAAAGCAGGGGTAGCAATCCTGATCTCAGACAAAGCAAAAGCAAAAATAGATCTAATCAAAAGAGATAAGGAAGGAAACTACATCCTGCTAAAAGGCACCATAGACAATGAAGTAATATCATTACTAAATATATATGCACCAAATGGTATAGCATCCAAATTCTTACAGGAGAAGTTCAGGGAGTTACAGGAAGAAATAGACAGCAAAACTATACTAGTGGGGGACCTGAACCTCCCCCTCTCGGCACTAGATAAGTCTAACCACAAAATAAACAAGAAAGAAGTTAAGGAGGTGAATAGAACATTAGAAAAGTTAGGTATGATAGACCTCTGGAGAAAACTGAATGGGGATAGAAAGGAATATACTTTTTTCTGCAGTACATGGCACATACACAAAAATTGACCATGTACTAGGGCATAAAAACCTCACAATCCAATGCAGAAAGGCAGAAATATTAAATGCATCCTTTTCAGATGCAATAAAAATTATATGTAATAAAGTGCCACGGAAAGATAGACTAAAAAATAATTGGAAACTAAATAATCTAATCCTAAAAAATGATTGGGTCAAACAACAAATCATAGAAACAAAATAATTTCATTCAAGAGAATGACAATAATGAGACAACATACCAAAACCTATGGGATGCAGCGAAAGCAGTTCTTAGGGGAAGTTTTATATCTCTAAATGCTTACATAAATAAAATAGAAAAAGAGGAGATTAATGAATTGGGCATACAACTAAAAAAACTAGAAAAAGAACAAATTAAAAATCCTCAACTAAACACCAAATTAGAAATATTGAAAACCAAAGGAAAAATTAATAAAATTGAAATTAAGAAAACTATTGAACTAATAAATAAAACTAAGAGCTGGTTTTATGAAAAAAAAATAAAATAGATAAGCCTTTGGTTAATTTAATTAAAAAAAAGAAAGAAGAAAACCAAATTACTAGTATCAAGAATGAAAAGGGCGAAGCTACCACCAAGGAAGAGGAAATTAAAACAATAATTAGGAATTATTTTGCCCAACTATATGCCAACAAATTTGACAATCTTAGTGAAATGGATACATATTTACAAAAATATAAATTGCCCAGATTAAGCCAAGAGGAGGTAAAATACTTAAATAACCCCATCTCAGAAAAAGAAATTGAACAAGCCATTGATGAACTCCCTAGGAAAAAATCTCCAGGGCCAGATGGATTTACATGCGAATTCTATCAAACATTTAAAGAACAATTAATTCCAATACTATATAGACTATTTGGGAAAATAGGTGAAGAAGGAGTCTTACCAAATTCTTTTTTGATACAAATATGGTGTTGATACCTAAACCAGGAAGAGTCAAAATAGAGAAAGAAAATTATAGACCAATTTCTCTAATGAATATAGATGCAAAAATTTTAAACAAAATATTAGCAAGTAGATTACAGCAACTTATCACAAGAATAATACACTATGACCAGGTAGGATTTATACCAGGAATGCAGGGTTGGTTCAATATTAGGAAAACTATCAGCATCATTGAGCATATCAACAACAAAACCAACAGAAACCACATGATCATCTCAATAGATGCAGAAAAAGCTTTTGATAAAATACAACACCCATTCCTATTAAAAACACTAGAAAGCATAGGTATAAATGGAGTCTTCCTTAGAATAATAAATAGCATTTACATAAAACCTTCAGCAAGCATTATATGTAATGGGGACAGGCTAGAAGCATTTCCAATAAGATCGGGGGTGAAACAAGGATGTCCATTATCACCACTGTTATTCAATATTGTACTGGAAACCTTAGCTTTAGCAATAAGAGAAGAAAAAGAAATTGAAGGCATTAGAATAGGCAAAGAAGAAACAAAGCTATCACTCTTTGCAGATGACATGATGATATACTTAGAGAATCCTAGAGAATCAAGTAAAAAACTACTTGAAATAATAAACAACTTTAGCAAAGTTGCAGGCTATAAAATAAACCCACATAAATCATCAGCATTTCTATATATTACCAACAAAGCCCAACAGCAAGAGATAGAAAGAGAAATCCCATTTAAACTTACTGTAGACATTATAAAATATTTAGGAGTCTACCTCCAAACAAACCCAGGAACTCTATGAACACAATTACAAAACACTTTTCACACAAATAAAATCAGATCTAAATAATTGGAAAAACATCAGTTGCTCATGGGTAGGCCAGCTAATATAATAAAAATGACAATCCTACCTAAGCTAATTTACTTATTCAGTGCCATACCAATCAAACTACCAAAAAATTATTTTATAGAGTTAGAAAAAATAATAACAAGATTCATTTGGAAAAACAAAAGGTCCAGAATATCAAAGGAACTAATGAAAAGAAATGCAGGGGAAGGTGGCCTAGCAATTCCAGATCTTAAATTGTATTATAAAGCAGCAATCATCAAAACTGCTTGGTACTGGCTAAGAAATAGGGAGGTGGATCAGTGGAATAGGTTAAATATGCAAGACACAGTAGTCAATGACTATAGTAATCTATTATTTGATAAACCCAAAGACCCCAGCTTCTGGGATAAGAACCCACTCTTTGAAAAAAACTGCTGGGAAAACTGGAAAAGAGTATGGCAGAAACTAGGCATAGACCCAAATCTCACACCATATACCAAAATAAAGTCAAAATGGGTTCAGGACTTAGATATAAAGGCTGATACCATAAGTAAACTGGGAGAACAAGGAATAGTTTACCTATCAGATCTATGGAGAACAGAAGAATTCATGACCAAACAGGAGATAGAGAACATTATGAAAAGCAAAATGGATAATTTTGATTACATTAAATTGAAAAGTTTTTGCACAAACAAAGCCAATGCAACTAAGATTAGAAGGAAGGTAGAAAATTGGGAAAGAATTTTTACAACCAGTCTTCTGATAAAGGCCTCATTTCTAAAATATATAGAGAATTAAGACAAATTTATAAGAACACAAGCCATTCCCCAATTGATAAATGGTCAAAGGATATGAACAGACAGTTCTCAGATGAAGAAATTAAAGCCATCTATAGTCATATGAAAAAATGCTCTAAATCGTTATTGATTAGAGAAATGCAAATCAAAACAACTCTGAGGTACCACATCACACCTATCAGATTGGCCAACATGACAAAACAGGAAAATGATAAATGTTGGAGAAGATGTGGGAAAATTGGAACACTAATACATTGTTGGTGGAGTTGTGAAATGATCCAACCATTTTGGAGAACAATTTGGAACTATGCCCAAAGGGCTACAAAAATGTGCATACCCTTTGATCCAGCAATAGCACTTCTAGGGCTATATCCCAAAGAGATCAAACAAATGGGAAAAGGACCCACATGTACAAAAATATTCATAGCAGCTCTTTTTTGTGGTGGCAAAGAATTGGAAATTGAGAGGATGCCCATCAATTGGGGAATGGCTGAGCAAGTTGTGGTATATGAATGTAATGGAATACTATTGTGCTATAAGAAATGATGAACAGGCTGACTTCAGAAAAACCTGGAAAGACTTATATGGTCTGATGCTGAGTGAAGTGAGCAGAACCAAGAGGACTTTGTACACAATAAGCCATTTGCAATGACTAAGAATGTTAAACTGAACCCTTCTCAGCATTACCAGGATCTAAGACATCTCCAGAGGCCTTGGGATGGAAAATGCTGTCCACATCCAAAGAAAGAACTATGGAAGTCGAATCGCTCTCACTTATTTTTACCTTCTGTTGAGTTTTGTTTCATCTTTCTGATGGTTCCTCCTATTGGTTTTAATTTTTACTTACAACTTCACTAATGTGAAAATATGTTTAATGGGTATGTAAATGCAAAGCCTATGTCAGATTGTGCACTGTCTTGGGGAGGGTGGGGGGGAGAAAAGGGAGAAAAAATTTTCAATTCCAAAGCATATGGAAAAAAAAAATTAAAAAAATAAAAATAATAAAAAAGAGGTAGTGAGTTTCCCTTGACTACCCACTCAAAGGTGTGATGGAGAGAGGATTCTTTTTCAAGTATGAGTAAGATTAGGTGACCTCTGAGCTCACTTTGAATGCAGAGATTCTCTGCTTCTATTGTATTTCCAGTTCTTTTTCCCCAATACATCATGTTACAAAGTGATATTTGAATTTAATTCATGAGTACTAAGGGAATTTAGCATATAGGAATAATCAGAAGTAGGTGGGGTTCTGAATTGGGAAAGCTTCTAAAAGATGACTTGAATCAGAATTGCCCCAACAGAAAAATAGGGAATTTGGATTATGTATAGTGTGACATCTTAAATCTAGTATCTGTTGTCATGATTTAATAGAAGTAACTTGCTATGGGGTGTGTGTGTGTGTGTGTGTGTATGTGTGTGTGTGTGTGTGTGTATTTGAGAGAGAGAGAGACTCCATTTGGGTTTTCTTGGCAGAGATACTGGAATGGTTTTCCATTTCCTTTTCCAGCTCATTTTACAGATGAGGAAACTGAGGCAAACAAAGTTAAGTGACTTGCCCAGGTACACACAGTTGGTAAGTGCCAGGACTAGAGGACTCAAGAAGATGAGTCTTCCTGACTCCAGGCCTGGCAGTCTACCCACTGTACCATCTAGCTGCCTTGAACAACAACAACAAAATACATGTTATACATGTGTATGTGTGTCTAACTCCATCATCTCTCTTGAGCTAGTCATGTCTTCTAGACAACTCAAACTGGATGTCCTGTAGGTGACTCCATCGGGACATGTCCAAAACAGAACTCATTATCTTTTCCTCCAAAATGCTCTCCTCTTCTCAACTTTCTTATTACTGTTAAAAGCACCACCATCTTCACTGAGGCTGGCAACCTCAACTCTTCCCTATCACTTACCCCATATACCCAAACTGTCAACAAATCTCATCATTTCTCTCTTTGTGACATCTCTTCTGTACATTCCCATCTCTCTACTCATACAGCTACCAACATTGTCCAGGTCCTCATCACATTTTGCTTGGACTTTGACAGTAATCTTCTAAATGGGCTCCATGCCTCAAGTCTCTACCCACTCCAATCCATTGTTCACTTGGCTGCCAAAGTGATTTTCTTAAAGTGTAGTTCTGACCATGTTTGTGTGTGCCCCCTCATCTCCATACCTGCCATACACATATTGAGCTCCAATGGCTTCCTGTTTTCTTCAGGATCGTATATAAACTCCTCTGTTTGACATTTAAAGCTCTTTACAACCTGGCCTTTTCCTACCTCTGGCCAACTTGCTGATCTTTGAATGTGCCATTCAATATCATCACATCTCCGGACCTGTCTACTGATTATCTCCTCATTTGGGATGCTCTGTCTCCTTCACCTCTGCCTCTTAGTTCCTTACAATCTCAGCTCAAATACCACATTCTATTCAAGAGGCCTTTCCCAGGCCTTCTAACTACTAGTGGCATTCCCTTCCAAGGCATGCTTCTTAATCTCCCAACTTTATCACATGACTCAGTTGCCTATTCACTGTGAAACATCCCTCAACCGTGTTTGCCTCTTCCCATTGATGAGCTTCTTCTGGGACCTACATTATAGAGATGAACCAGACCAATCATGCTTCCTTCCTTTTTTTCCCAAGATGCTTCTGACCCTCCAGACTTTGACACCATGCGCCTGCATCCGTCCCTTCCCTCCTTAACTGCCCTTTGCTTGATTTTCAGCTCTTTTTTATGTGTTGTCTTTTCCCATTAAAAATGTAAGCTCATTAAAGGCAGGGACTGTCTTTCTTTTTGCTTATATTTGTATCCCCAAAGGTCAGCATGGTTCCTGGCATATGGTAAATGCTTAATAAATGCTTACTGTCCACCTGTCCTCCCATCTGAGATTGGCTTCTACTCTGTATCTATCCTTTATGTATCTAGTTATTAACATGTCTTCTTCTCCATTAGAATGTAAGCTCCTAGAAGGCAGGGACTATTTTTGGCTTTCTTTGTATTCCCAGAACTTAGCACAGTATCAGGCATGTAGTAAGTGCCTAATATATGTTTGTTCACTGATTGACTGACTGTGAGATTGGAATACTGGAAAAATCAATGATGACTAACTTAGAAGAAATGCTAATCTGTTGGCTTTCATGTCTGAAGACATTTCTACTAGAAGGATTTGAAACCACTAAAGATTTTGGATTCAGGCTGACTTGGCCATAGGTGGTGATATCATACAATTCCTTCTTTGATTCCTCAAGGAGAGAATTTTTGTTGGATTAAGGTAGGGCTCTTTTCAAGCACAAGCTCCCTCCCTTTTACCCTTCCCCCTCCTTTGCTTTCAGTCTTCCTCTTAAAGTTAAAATGGATTGTCAGCTGCTAAATGCAGATGATATGCTTCTACATAAGTTCTGTCTTTGTCTTCTCCCTCTGATTTAAATCTCGTTTCCCACCACCTGTTGGCCATATGCCAGGTCCCAGTCTTTCATATGAAGGAATTTCTAATCTGGCTCACTATTGCCTGGCTTTTAATGGCGAAAGATTTTTGAATTGGGCCTTCTCATAGCTCCAATGTCTGCCTTTTATTTCCAGAATCTGTATTCTTCAGAATTAGTCAGTCAACAAACATTTATTAAGCACTTACTATGTGCTCAGCACTGTGCTAAACATAGAGGTTACAAATACAAGCAAAAAGAAAGTTTCTGGCCTCAAGGAGCTTATATTCTAGTGGGGAAAACAACACATATTGACCTTTAGCACTTTCTCCTCCCATGTTTAGATTTTATGAAAATGACCTTTGGGTGCTTGAATGTTTACATTTGAGTAAAAATGAAATAATTATTAAAAATCAAATTCCCTTAGAAAATTATGTTCTATGACTATAGTTCTTTATTGTTTTTCAATTACTTTTGTTGCCTCAGTGTATTTTATTATTTTTACTTCTCAATCATGTTCCCTATTGGTAAATCCAGGATAATAATTTTTCCCTTTATATTCCCAGGTTATAAAAATAAATTCATCATAATCTTTCAGGTGTTAGCACGGTGTTAGAGATAGCAACAAGTTCCTTAATTACATATGGGCAGGTTAAATTATTTGACCCCCCAGAGAATGATAGGCGGGTGTTCCATTCTTTCTTCCTGCTCTCTCTTCTCTGTCTGATGTCATCTGTTTTGACTTTAGATTATTTTTAATTTAGTATTTTTTATTTTGAACTTACAAAAAATCAAGTATTTCAATATACACAGCAAAGCAAAAAAAAAAAAGAGTATTGTATGCAAAATGATGGATTTCCATTTCATATTACTTTTTAAAAATATATAATAAATTCCCCATGTTGCTAGGGAAGGTAAGTGACATAAGGGATAGAACACCAGTGCCTGGTACATAGTAAGAGCTACATAAACATTAGTTATTATTTTTTAAAGTATATAATAAATTCCACATGATGCTAGGGCAGTGAGATGGCATAGTGGATAGAGCACTGGATCTAGAGTCAGGAAGACCTGAGTTCAAGGCTTGCCTCTGACATTTATTAGCTGAGTGACCCTGAATAAGCATCTTCACCTCTGTCTGTCTCAGTTTCCTTATCAGTGAAATGAAGATAATCATAGCACCTACCTCCCAGGGTTGATGTAAGGTTCAAATGATATAACTTTTGTAAAGCACCTGGCACATAGTAAGTGTTATATAAATGGGAGCTATTATTATTTCTTGCTTGTTTGTGCTTCCTTTTAAACTTCCTTCTGTTCTCTTCTGTGCATTAAAAAAAATGTTTCAATAACCTTCTTTTTTTGAGGGTGGAATACCACAATGGCGAACTTCCCCTCTCTCTTTAATTAAAAATCCAGGGGTGGGGAAAAGCCTCTTGTAACAAATAAGTATAATCATGTAAAACAAATAGTAGTCATGTCAAAAATATATCTCTTCACCTTGACTCTATCCTCTATTTGTCAGGGTAGGATAACATGCTCTATCATAGGTCTATTGGGGGTGTGGTCGTTAAGTCTTTCGAAGTTATTTTTCTTTATAGTGTTGTTGTCCTTTGTATGTATTTTTCTGCATATTGCACTTCATTTTGTATTAGTTCCTATTTTTCAGAGTTCTCTGGAACTTTTTTCATAATTTCTTATGCTATAATAACATTCATTACATTCCTATACCGCAATCTGTTCAACCATTCTGTAATTCATGGGCACCTCCTAAAATTCTAGTTTTTTTCTTTTCTTTTTTCCTTTTAATCCTACCTTCAGGATCAGGAATTTGATTTGCTTTCAGCTCTTTCCTCCCCAATATTATTTTCCCTTTTAACTACCCTTCTCCCTATTCTTTCCCTGTTGGGTTTGATATATGTATATCTATAGATATAGATATAGATATAGATACACCAAATTATGTGTGTGTGTGTGTGTGTGTGTGTGTGTGTGTATTTAATCCTCCTTTGTTTGGTTCAGATAAAAATGAGATCTTTTGACATCTTCGCTCTCTACCTCATCCTCTATATTTATGTAATGTTTTTCTTATATACTGCAATTATGTGAAGGAGTTAAGTTCTAAACCCTCCTTTCTGTTTTCTACACCAGTATATTCTATTTATCTCTCATGCTTCACTCTTAAAACCTGCAGAACATTATCAATGTACTCTTAGGTCTTCTGTTTTTCTAATTTAAACCCCCTTAATAATATTCTTTGAAAACAGTAAGGTTCTGAAGGGACATTTCATTTCTTATCCACTTATAAGAATACGAACATTACATCACCACACAGCCTTTTCCAACAGCTCAAATAAATTTACCTTTTTAGGTTTCTCTGAAAACCTAAAATTTGTAAATAAAAATTCCTACTTAGCACTAGTCTTTTCATGAGAAATGCTTGAAAATCCTCTATTCTGTTAAAGATCCATTTTTTTCATATAGGACAATACTTAGCTTTATAGGGTAAGTTATTCTTGATTATAAACCAATATCTTTTACCTTTTGGAATACTGTATTCCAAGATCTCCTTTCATTTATAGTGGAAGCTGCCAAGGTTTGTGTGATCCTGACTGGTTCCTTGGTACTTGAACTCCTTTCTGTTTGAAATATCTTTTTTCATTGACATGGAAGCTCTGAATTTTGGACCTCAAATTCCTAGAACTCTTCCTTTTTAGGGTTCCTTTCAGGATATAATTTTGGGATTCTTTCTATTTTTTACTTTGCCCTCTAGTTCTAGTAGATTTTTTTCTAGCAGTTTTCATTTTGTGAATTCTTTTAATATGGAAATTCTTCATAGTGGTTATCTTCTTCAGTTTACTTATCTCTCCAGCCTTAGTCTATGAACTGGGATGGGCCTTTGTGCTAGGGCTAGGTTGTATCCCCTGCTGCAATTTTGGGTGGGGTGGTCAACCTTGCTTATTTTCCCTCACACCATGGCTCACCTGGTTTCTTGTGTGTCAAGTTCTATTTCCTGGGATTAGGTCCCACTGGATCTTTAAGATTCAGATTGCTGGATCCTTAGGGTCCTCTATGATGACTGAGGACAGAGTTCTAGAAACCTCAGAATCCTAGGGTATCCTGGTCTAAGCACTGCTACACCCATAGTGGTTGCTGTCCCTATTCCAAGGTCAGTACTATGAGTTCCTGATCACCCCAGGGCTTTTTTTTATGGGAATCCTCTGCTCTTGCTTCTTCCAGATGTGGAGCCTTGCAGGCTACATGTGTCTCGAGCCCAACCCTTGTCATATTGTGAGGCTGCCTACTAGTACTGGCTTTGTCTGCAGGCCCCTTTGCTTTTGCTCATGATTTTCCATCTGACTTTTTGTGTAATTCTTGGGTGAAAGACATCACTAGTTTCTCTTTGCATTTCTTGATCGTTATTTAATCAGTTGTGGTTTTCAGATTTTTTTTTTTCTGGAATAGGCATGTTGGGACCCAGTCTGGCTGTCTCTATTTAGGCAGTCATCTTGGCCAGAAGACTCTGACTTTAGATTTTCCTAAACCTAGTGGGAAAGATTTCTGTTTTATGTGATGTTTATTATAGTATCAACTACCTCATTAATGTTTGTCTGTTAATAAGTACTTCCAACAAAGAATAACTGGTGATTTCCTAAGCTGTAATAGTTCACCCAATAACTTTTCCATTTCCCTTAAATTCTGAGGGTCAGTAGTGGATGACCTAGCCAACATTTTTATTGTTATATCCTTAACTCTGGAGTATTTGGCCACTAATCCTCAGCAAAGCTGAAGAGAAGCCATGTATTTCTTTGACTATTCATTGACTAAGTCTAAATGATGGCCTGGCATTCTTCTGAAATGTTTGCAACAACACATAGTAATAATGATGCATCACAATGTAAACACTTCTGTGGCAGGACTTTACCCTTTACCAGTTACGCCTCTGTAACCATTCTCTTGTCTGTTGCTTGGGAATTTGGGACAGGTGGGGGAAGGGGAATAGAAAGGGGAGGGAGAAGTGTGTGTGTGTGTGTGTGTGTGTGTGTGTGTGTGTGTGTGTGAGAGACACACAACACACAGACAGACAAAAACAGAACATCCATCCTTCCATCATTGCCCTTAACGTCTTTTACATCAGCTACTGAAAAAGAGCAAAAAAAAAAAAGTGATTACACGCGCATGCGTGCGCGTGCACACACACACACACACACACACACACACACACACATGCTCACACCTCAGTTCTATGGAGTGGCATGCAAGCTCCTTGGAGGGTGCAGATTTTATCAATTTGTTTTTGAAAATGTACCGCCGTATTCCTAGTCAATACTTAAATAAATGCTTGTTGGCTTGGATCGTTGGCTACAGAGAGAGCATAGTAGAAAATTAAGAAAATATTACTATTGGATTTTCCTTTTCTGATGAGGCTCAGAGCTCAGATTGGGGAATCCAAAGGACTTACTCTGCTCCTTCCAGAACTTAGCACAGTATTTCATTTGAGGTTTGTGGAACACATTACCATCTGAATATGAGCAAGGCAGCTCTCATTTTGCATTTATGTATATAAAAGTCTTGTGATGACACAGGAATACATCTTCCAAATCACATTTTGGCCCCTGCAATAACTACTTGGTTTAAGAGAGTAAAAAGCATTGATTCTTTACTGGGGGGTCTGTGAACTTGGTTTAAAAAAAAAGATAATTGTATTTTGTTGTGATTGATTTCCTTTTTAAGTCTATACATTTTATTTTATGTACTTAAAAATATTGTTCTAGAAGGGGCCCATAGGCTTCACCAGGCTGCCAAAGGGATCTGTGACACAAAAAAAGGTTAAGAATCATAGGCATTGATTCCCCTCTCCCCCCTTCTTTTTCATTTTATTTAGCAAGCTGTTTTCAGGGCCCATTTTACTGGAAATTTACTTGTTGCTTTCTCTTACATCAAGGATGCAGCCTCCTTGTTTGTAATTTCTTCAGTTCTGGAGGGCCTGATCTCATCTCTAGCCTCCTTCCAAGAAAAGCTCTTTGACCAACTCACAAACCTCAAAAATGTATTATTCAAATTAGTTGCTGTCTTTGTCATGATGAGACTCAGTCACTTTGAAAAAGTGAATTTTCAGTTTGAATATGCTATATTCAGCAGCAAAAGAGAGTTCTCAAGCATGCAACCTACTTTGTTCAGAAAAAAATATTTACTAATTCACATTTAAGGGTGAAAACTTGAATATCGGTGCATAATAAGTGTTTATTTATTGATAAGAATTTGGTACTGATTTCTGCATAAGTGCCATCATTCGTCTGTTTTCTTTGTCACAAGAGAGGTTCCTTTAGTGGGCCTAGAGGTGGTTTAAATATATTCAGAAGTGACTATGATGTAAAATCAAAAGGCATGATTCAAAACTTATTTAAAAACAAAACACAACTAGTCTTTCCCACCGCTATCACTTCTCTGTTACAGTTAAGGAGTGGCGTATCAAGTTGGTCAAAAATAACTTGTGGTCTAAACTTTTTTGTCTTTTTCCTTGACTCATCCTGGAAGCTTTTCTTTTAGATTTTGTGTTTGTTCAACCTGAGCTCCAAGTTATTTGCGTGACCAAAATTATTTTGACAGTCTTAATTGTGTGTATACAATGACAGAAATTGTGGGGCTCTTATGACAAGCTTTTCTTCTGTTCAATATAAGTTTTATTTAATTCTTCTTTCATGGCTGACATATGAGCCTACTGTTCTCATAGGCTATTTGTAGATAAAATTCACAAAGTGCCAAAGCCTGTCCAGCATGGGTTAAAGAGCACCAGAAACATAAAAGCTGCCATTTTGTCTTGCATAATCTACACATTTAAATCTGAGTCCAGTGAAATTTTAATCAGGTGCCTGAGTAATGTGAGATATGATTTGGCAAGGAAAATGAAAGAAACATACTGTAACTATACTGCTGTATGATCATGGAACAATCTCAATGCAGGATACATAATCAGAGGAAATTTCCCAGTTTTGTGGACTTAAAGTCCATCTCCCATTTTGCATTAAAAGTAAAGTCTCCCTATATGAGAGATACTTTAAACAAAAAAATACAAATCATCTCAGATATTAGGTAAAATGAGAAGAAATTAAAACATAAATCCAAACACAGAATGAGGTTTCCTTGGAATTAAAGACAACAAATAGTTGATGAGATACAAATGATACAAATGATCCTGGAATATTATCCCAGGCCAGTCTTATTTTGTGACCAGATCAAAGCTATGATTTTATGCCAACGATTATATTTGTGTTTTTAGGCACCAAACTTCGAAAAGCAACAGTGAAATCTAGGTCTCTCTAATACTGCAGAGTTGTGGCCAGTAAAAACAAAGTTCTATGAAAATACCAGGAAACGGCAACTCTTTTCAAACAGTCATCCAAGGATTACTTAGGCCTTCCTGGTGCCTGAGGGTGGTTAGGTAGGTTAGGGCCCAAGGGCATCCCTAGAGGCATGTCACACAGTATGGCATCCTGCCCTCCTCCTCCCAATTTTTAGACAGATAAAATGATTTTTAAAATTACCATTGGTTCAGCCCCCTAGGGGAAAGGGTTACAGAAACACATAGCACCCAACAGGCACTTTATAGGAATATATTGGAAATATATTGGAAAGGGTACTATGCTGCTTGAATATGTAAAGGGTAAGATGGTTGCTCCTGCCATGCAAAATGGGGACGAGTCTGACCTAGAAGACATTGGACAAAGGTGCCTTTTAAAGGAAAAAAAAACCGTGATGAGACTTATTCAGGTTGTTTTAGTATTTAGGCTCTATCTCTTCAATTAAAATCTACTGGAAAATGCTAATCTATTCATCCTGTTACATAGACCTATGTGCTGCCTACGGAAGACAATGCTCATCTTTCTTGCAAGAGGGCACAGTTCATAAAAGATGTATGAAGTTTCTCTATATGCCTAGCATTGCTTGGTTTAAATCTTCCTCTCTCAAATGTGTGTGGCTCCTGCTAGTTTTAAACAAACTTCCCCAGGGACTTGTTACTACAGAGTGTACTCATCTGTGCTGGTAGCAACGGTGATTTGAGGGTCGTTTCCTGTTCTGCTTTGCCATCTTACAGGGAAGAGAATATTCACGGGACTAATTACTACATTGGGTTCAGGAAAGATAATTGGGCATCTTCATTCAGATGTTCAGACACATTTAAATTCTGAGTCTCCAAGCAAAGCTTAGCAAAGCCCCCCCACCCCTAGCCAACTCCCCTTTCTTCATCCACAGTGCCCAGTAGCATCCTCTTTTTTAGATCTCTAAGCATTTCTAGGGTTATCTAGCTGTTATGACCACAGAGTTTCAATGTCATATCTTGCCCAGATTTCTGGGCAAAAACAAAAACAAAACAAATCTGAGGTTAGCAAAATGTACCATTAAATAAATGGACACAAATGCACTAGAAATCTTTAAATCTTTAAAAAAATTTTGTTTCTATTGGGACAAAAAGTGGCCTTAAAAACCAATCTCTAGCATCTAAAAAAATCAGCATTAGACACAATGTTCAAATTATTTCCCAAAATACACACACTCTGTGCCTTCTTCAAGTCAATTGATGCATTTCCTGCAACATTTTAACAACTGTATGAACAATTTCTCGGGATTATTTTAGATTCAGGAAAATCTGAGGTGAAGGTTTGCATTTATTCGACAACAGAAACCTTGGTCTCTGAAACAGACAGCCAAGAACTAACACTAAATTTGTTTTGATCCATTCTTGACTTGCCTATCTGTTACCAAGGGTGATAAATAGAATTTGTTAAAGCAACAGTTGTTAAAGCAACTGGTAGCTTGGCTTAGTGGTGGGGGGGGGAGAGGGAAAGACAGGAGGGGAGGGAGAGAGAAAAAGTGAGAGAAGAAGAGACAGAGGTAAGGGGAGAGGGAAAGACAGATGAAAACAGAGAAGAGATAGACGTGACAGAGTCACAGAGACAGGCAGACAGACAGACTATGCGACCCTGGGCAAGTCTGACCTTTAGGCAACTTTTTTAAGGTGATAAAATTGTGGAAAAGGTGCTGACTTGCTTTGTCAATGAAATCACTGGCCCAGTCCTTGTCCTAACTGGAGTTTAGCTTTCTCCGTTAAAAAATGGCCTGAATCAGCCAGGTAGGTTGACTCATCATCCCGTTTTAAAAACCCTCTTTGTGTCTACTATAAACTAACATCAGCTCCCTTCTTCTTCTACTGCTCTAATTCCGACCCTTCCATTTTCCTCCCAAGCCTCAAACGCACACAGCAAAGTTTTAAATGCCCTTTCCTCCCCCCAAACCTCCTGGATTTTGCACCTCCTGATTGAAAAAGCGAACTAAAGGCCACTTTGTGGCTGGAGACCCTCTTGGCAGCATTGCCTCCACCCCCCAAGCGCTGGCCTGGGAGCTGGCGCGGCCCTTTCCACCACCTAGAGCTCCGCTCCTGCAGGTCAGCGCAGATACCTTTTCCCTCTCCCGGGGCCCCAAGGCGCTGACAAGTCCCCAGGCACCCCCCGCTCCCCCGATCCTCCCCCCGGCCCTCGGCCCTCTCCCAGATCGCAAGCAGCCCGGACAGCGGCAGGAAACAGATTGTTGACGCTGTTCCCTTCGGCGCCGGCCCTCCCCCCGCCCGCCACTGCGGCTCTTCCCCAGCCGCGCGGCTCTCCGCCCCCCGCTCCCGGGGCCCCAGGCGCCTGCGCGGAGTTGCGCCGGGGGCGGAGCCCGGATTCCTGTCAGCGGCGGCGGCGGCGGCGGCGGCGGCGGCAGCGGAGCCCGTCAGTTTTCGCCGAGGAGAAGCTGGAGCCGGAGCGCCGTCGCCTCGGGCCCATCCCTCCCCGCCGGCCCTCGCGCCTCTCCCCGTCGCAGCTTCGCCCGAGCGGGCCTGGTTGAGTTCCGGCCTCCCTGCCCGGTGGGGGCTGCCTCGCGGCGGCCTCGGAGCAGCGGCAGCGGCGGCGGCGGCCGCCCTCGCCTTCGCCCGCGCCCGCGCCCTCGCCCTCGCCTCCGCCTCCCTCCGCGGCCCCTGGCCTAGTCGATCGCTAGCCGCCCCCGGCCCGGTGCCCGAGCTCCCGGACAGGAGGTGCCGCCGCCCCCGCCGCTCCCCCCCCCGCCCTCGGGCCGGGCCGGGTCGAGCTGCGATGCCCTCGGACTTCATCTCATTGCTCAGCGCCGACCTAGACCTGGAATCGCCCAAGTCCCTGTACTCGAGAGGTGAGTCACCCGGCCGGGGGACACCACCGGGATGGCATGGGGCCCAGGGGCGCGCTTGGGGACACGGCCGGGGAGCCGGGCCCGGGGCCCCAACCTGGATGGCGTGTGGGCGTGGGGGGGGCACGGCCGAGGAGCCTGGATGGCATGGGGGCGGGGGGGGAGGGAGAGCTCGGCCAAGGAGCCAGGATGGCATGGGGGGCACGGCCAGGGAGCCCGGATGGCATGGGGGGGCACGGCCGGGGAGACTGGACGGTATGGGGTTGGGGCACCGTCAGGGAGCCTGGATGGCATGGGGACAGGGAGGCACGGCCAGGAAGCCAGGATGGCATGGAGGGGCACGGCCAGGGATCCTGGACGGTATGGGGGTTGGGGGCACCACCAGGGAGCCAAGATGGCATGGGGCAGGGTGGCACGGCCAGGGAGCCTGGATGACACGGGGTGGGAGTCACAGCCAGGGAGCGTGGATGACATGGGAGCTGGGGGACACGGCCAGAGAGCTTGGGTGGCAAGGGGCGAGGGGGCGGGAGGAGGGAGACTTGGCCCACGAGTGGGACTTTGGGGGCAACAACGAAGATGGTATAGGGCCGGTGTGGGGGGGCATGGCCTGCGAGCTAGGCCTGGGGTTAGTGAGGAGACGGGCAGCGAGCCAGGATGGTTTTGAAGGCTGGGGGAGTGGTGGTGTCTAGGCCAGCGAGCCAGGCCCAGGGGATGGGGGTAGGGGGCGCTGGGCACCAGCCAGGACGGCATGGAGGCGGGGGTGGGGTAGAACGACACGACCCGAGAGCCAGGCCTGCGGGGTGGGGTGTTGGGGGTCCGCTGGGCACCGGCAGGGATGACACATGGGGACGGTTGGGGGCCGTGGAGATTGTGTAGGGAAAAGGGGGGAGGAGTGGGGTCTCCTCCTCCTCCTGGCCCCTTCCCCGCGCTGGCTCCCTCGGGCCGCGGGTGCTCTCTTAGAGCCTGGATTCCCCTGCCCGCTGCTGCTTCTCGTCTAGTCTCGTCTGTCTCTGCGGCATTAATCGCTTTAAGTATCTCCCCTCCCCTTTCTCCTCGCCACCGTTCCACCTCCCTCTCAGCTCCCCCCTCCCCTTTCCGCAGCTCTTCCCCCGCGGCCGTCGGGGCCGGGGCCTCCCCGCTCACTCGGAGCATTACTCACGGCATCCCCCGGCCGGACTATGTAGCTGGGGTCGGTCAGTGGCGGCTGTTCCTGCCAGGGCTGTTCCTGCCAGGGCCCGACCCAGGAAAGTTGCCCCGCCGGGCCCAAGCGAGCTGGGTGTTGTGGCGTCGTTCCGGCTTCTCAGCATAGAGAGGGTCTCGCTCTTTCCCCCTTCCAGCTTTTAGTCTGCGGCCTCGACTCCTTTCCTTCTCCGTTGCCCTGGCCTAGTCTCCTCCTTAGCCATTCTGGGACAGCACCCCTAGACCAGGCGCCTTTCATTCTCCGTCATTTAACCGAGGAGAGGCCCAAATTTTCATCTTCCTGTCTCAGAAGCAGTCTCTGGGCCCGAAGTGATTATGCCTTCCCTGCTTTCACATAGAGGTAGGTTTCCTCTGTGGACACATTTTATTATTCTGGCCTGTCTTTAGGTACCAGTGTAGACAGGCTCCTCAATCCTTGGAGAAGCTTAGATTTTTTGCCATCTGCAAAGGTGGCATTAGAAAGAACCAAACTCCTTTGGCTAAGGCCTCTAGGGAATTCCCAGGAGCTGAATTATTAGCACCTGGGCTTGATGTCCGATGAGGTTAAATTCCTATACTGGACACCACAAGAATGTGTTAGAACAGGTTTTCCGTGCAAGGGACATCACACCAAAATTCTCCCGTTATGATATTAACCATCTCTGAAGCCATTGGTAAAGGGAGAAGAGGATCACGTTTAAAAATCTTTTTTTTAATGTAAATTCTCTTCTTTAGAGTTGATTGGGCTTAAAAACAGCCTAGAATGGTTGAACTGTTTTACTGTGGTTTCACCAAAATTTTCATTGAAGAGGAGGAAAAAAAGAAATAGAGATGTTCTAAATTTATATTGATTGAGATAAAAATGTTTAGTGAGGTCTGAATAAGAGGTTTTGATCTCTGAAAAGTTAATTAAATGGAGTTTGCTCCTGAGTGTGGACATACAACTTAGTAACTGTAACAATTTTGTTGCTCTGGTGACTTTAGTTGGCTGCTACCATCATGTTGAGTATAAGATGGTTTTTAGGCAATAGTCCCTGAAGTTGTCTGAAAATATCGTGTTTGTGTATCAAAAAAAAGAATACAACCAAAAAATGATGGTTGTTAAGAGAACTATATTCTATAAGTAGTAATAAAATTAGCAAGTATTGGAGTAGTAATCAAAGGAATATTTTTTTCACAAAGATAGGTTATTTCAGATTACAGAAGAGTGGTATTCTAGCTCTGATATTATTTATAGCATAGAATTTTATTCAGCATAAAAATAATACCTTTGGTATTTTTTAGATCTCAAGTCACAGCCACCACAGAATTTTCCTAGAGCTGGGCTGTTGGAAGGTCAGCACAGTGCCATTTTAAAGTATATTGTGTCAATATGCAAAAGCTTTCCTTAAAATGGAGAAAGTTTGAAATTCTGCAAACTCATACAATGTATTTTTTTTTAAAATTATTAGAGTACCTGATCCTTCTTTTAAAAGGATATTGCAATGGATTTAATTACTGGGTGTGGTATCAGTAGTGGACTGTCATAGTCTCAGATTTGACTATCAGTAACTTGAGGAAACCTGAAAAACATAATGGAATCATTTAACATTTTATTTTTGGTATCCTTTGGGACGCTCAGTTTAAAATTTGTGCCCTTTCAATAAAATTTGTCAACTTTTTCCTTTTGTGACTTAATGTCGCCAGTCTGATTTCATAACAAATAGGAAATTTAAAGTAGGAAATAAAAGTGTGGAATAGTAGTTGATGAAGTTAATTCTTTTTAGGTGGCTCATTCATATGGACTAAAAATAGACTTGTTTTATGGAGCACTTTTTTCTTTTAGCATTTAGCGTTGTATGTATTTGGAGCGCTTTACTCAGTTCTTAAAAAACTTGATTGTTGCATTCATTTTAAGAATAAGGAGATGGTATGCAGATTTATAGTTTCCCATGCAATCATCATTTTTTATTCTGCTATGTTATGGAAATGCTTGTTTTATTTCATAAGTTAAAAATAAAATCAAATTAAAAATGAGAAGGATCCAGTAAGCAGGCATATGCAATTATTAGTTGAGATAGGGTTTTTACAAAGGGTTTGAGAGAGTTATACTAACATTAGATTATATATATAAAATATAAAAACTTAAATGTTGACTTTAGTTGATTAGTGTGTTGAGATTTTAATGTTAAGTCTAGGTAAAATAATCTATTGTGCCCCTTTCTAGGACAGTGACTAGTTTGAGAGGTTATTATTCGATCCCTGTGGATTATTAGTAGTAATGGCTAGTCTGCAGCTTGTCGTATTGATGATTGATCTAGAGGATAACTCTTTGAAAATAATTTCAATATGAATTTAATCTTGATATTTTGTTATTTTTGGCATTGAGGTACTTTAAGAGTAACCTGTATTATATAAAAAAGTTCTCACATGAGTACTTTTTTTTTCTTTTATAAAAAAATCTTAAGTGTATGAAGTATCACTGACATTTTGCAAATTTAAGTGAGCTTTTAGAAGTATTTGTTATAATAGGTGAGCTTTGACCCTCATTCAGTTTAGTTTGTGATCATGTGTTGAAATTTTTCTAGCTGTGTGAGTGTGTTCATTTCTGTGGCAACAAATCAGTGTCATAACCTTAGAGATTATAATTGGAGTTCAAGTATGAAAAAAATCACGGTTTAACTTTGAAAAGTTAATAGGAAAAGAGAAATAACAAAATAATGAATGTGTGCATGTAGGAATAGGTGATTGCTTTACTATAGGAAACTATAGGAAAATCTTAGAAAAGGAACTGTCTACCAAAGCAGGCTAGCTATCATCTTGGAGAGCATTGAAGACTCATGTCTCTGTATGTTGTGCCAGTGGAACTTGAACCCAGATTTTTCACGTTGTAAGGCTGGTACAAGGTCCACTATGCCACACTGTGTATATTTATTTAAAGCTAATTCTTTCATATCATTTGAGGATACTACTGAATTTTTGAGGGTCTTATTGTTTCTGTGTGTTTGCATCTAAAATAAATGTTTAATTTAGAATGGTTCTTAGGCATTGATATTTCAGTTTAATTTAAAAAGCATTTATTAAGTGTTTATTAAGTACAAGGCACTGTAGAAGGTTTTCTTAAACCTTAATCTATATTTTCCATATTAATAGTACTTAATATGTGAAATGAACATAATCGTGGCTTTTCCTTTGCTTTGATAAAGGGTATTATTAAAAACTAATTTTCTGTTGTGGTTGGCTATTTAATTTACACTTGCTTATCCATTGTATTAATATTATTGATTGTATTAATTTTAAATATCAATTATTTTTAGAAAACACACTCATTTATAACAGACCCTAGGAACCCTCTTTTATGCTTTGTCATTAAGATAGGTTTTATTATCAATCATTAAGTTTTTGTAGGAATTTGATTTTACCTCTTAGATGAAGCTAATTAGTTTGTACAGTGATACAAAGAGGCAAAACGGTATTAGGGAAAGAGAAGTATCCTTGAAGTCAGGAGTGCTTAGATTCGAGTTTGACTTCTGACATATTGGTTGGTTGACTCTCCACAAGCCTAAGTGTTCTAGGCAACTCTCTTAAGACTTGAGTTGTAGAGAAAGTGTCAACTTGCATTGATAAGAGAGATTTTCCTCACAATTGCGCTGCTTATATTAATGAAACCACAGGTTCAGTTTCTATTCCCTGTATTACAAATATGTGTGCCCATTTTGTCCATCAGGCATTGAAGCATAATGATAATTCTCCATTCTAGTTTCTCTTGCCCCTGTCCCTGAGTCTAAATTTAACATGAAAATTCACGTTAGGGTGTTTTTTGATTGTAAACTATTTGAGGACAGGAACTGTTTTTTGCCCTTTTTTGCATCCTCAATAGGTACTAAATTAATATTTATTGATTGATTGTGTTTAGTACCTTTTTCTTGTTATCAAATTTCAGACTATAAGAGTTTTTCTCTATGCAAGACTGTAAGTTTTTTCTTTTCTTCTTTTCTTTAACCATTACTCTCACCTATTTCTATTTTATGTACTCTTAATTTGTATATGTAGCTCATTAAGCTAAACCCAATGCAGGATCTCTGTTTTACTGTCTTTTTAAGCCTCCCTCCCTCCCCCAGTTAGTATAGATCAGTCAGTAAACATTTATAAAGTGCCTGCTAGGTACCAGGCTAAGTGCTGGATAGATAAAGAAGGGTATAAAAGACAGTGTCTCCTCTCTAGAAGTTCACAGTTTAATAAGGGAGACAGCATACAAATAACTGTACAAGCTATGGACAGGATAAATAGGAAATAATCAGCAGAAGGAAGGCCCTAGATTTAAAAGGACTTGAAAGGTTTCCTGTAGAAGGTTTGATTTTAGCTGGAACTTGAAGGAAGTTAGGAGGTAGAAGATGAGGAAAGAGAGAATTGTAGGCATAGGACCTTTCTCTTAGAGAAAGAAAAATCAATACCTAATTTTGACCCATTAAAGCCCTGAAATTCCGTGTTGTCTTCATTTGTTGTTTTTCTAGGCAAGAAAAACTTTTACATATAGGCCCTATAGGAAATTTAGGAAAGTTGTGTGGAAAGGCTTTGCAATACTGTTATATAATAGTAATTTAAGATTTACATAGCATTTCAAAGTTTTCAAGGTGCTTTATTTACATACAAACTTCATAAACTTGTGAGGTGGAATATGGATATTATTAATCGATTTTAAAGATCTGGAAGATGAGGTTAAGTCACTTGCTTACACACAGATAGTAGCAAAGGTGGAATTCATATTCAGGTCTTCCTGATTTTCAAGTCTAGTACTCTGTTTACCGCCTTTCCATATAATAATTGAAAGCCTGGCCTCTTCATGATGTGGGATTCAAGTATCTAGTCTAATATAATCTCATGAAATCTTTTTATGGGGCATTTCTCCACCCTGTCATCCCAAATATGGTTGATGCTAAGCATGGAGTATCTTTAGGGAAAGAACTTTGGAGTTATAGCTGGCTTGGAGATGGTTTCAAAACATCTGTGACAGTCAATATAGTTTGAACTGGCCCAAATAACTTTGCTATTTCTTGATCATAGAAACTTCTCCTATTTTTTTCTGTTACCAGTATACCAATATTACATAGGCATCTGCCAGTGGCAAATAATTTTTAGTTATGTATTGTCATGGACCCAAATGAAAACCATTTTTAAAAAGTTATATTCCTATATATTAAAGCTGTATTCCTGGATTTCCAGTAGTCCTGATTTTTTTTTCCCTGTGGTACTAAGGTAGTTGTGTTCTTATCTAGTACATAATGAGGTCTATTATGAGATTTCACTGGAGAGATTTTATGGTAAACATTATCATAGCTATTATACATGCCAATTATGACCAAAGTTTAGTTTTGGTGATAACCCATTCTAGTTTCTTATTTCTAGGGATCTGCCCCATATCTCTCCTTGATTTTCTACCTCCTGGTTTTGTCTTTTCCCAAGCTTTTATCAGGCTATTAGTGTTGACATGTCAGGTATAGGGAATGTCTGGTTCATGATCTATCTCCAGTTTCCCTACTTGGTGCCATACTTGTGTGCCCCTTGAAACAGAAAAGAGAAGAATAAAAAATACATTTTAATTACTAGTTGCATTATAGTTTACATTTAAAATAATAAGTAATTAAAGAAATGAAAGGTGTATATTAATACTCAAGTTTTAATGAGTGAGGAACCTAGTTGTTTTCCCAAAGCATTGAGAGGTCTTTACCAAATTCTCAGGTAAAATTGTTACTTTTTGTCATTATATATTATCATCGACCGTACTTACTGCTGAGTTTTTTTTTTATTTGGTTTTGTTTCTAGAATTATGCAGTATATTTAAAAGTAGGATTTTTCTTTTCTTACTTTCTTTTATTTAAATTAATTTATTTTGTTTTGTCAACAATCACTTCCATATGTTTTTGAGTTTAAAATTTTTCTGCCCCTTCCTCCCCACCACCCTCCCCAAGATGGTGCACAATCTAATATAGGCTATACATTTACATTCCTATTAAATATTTTCATATTAATGAAGTTGTAAGTAAAAATTAAAACCAATAGGAGGAACCATCAGAAAGATGAAACAAAACAACAGAAGGTAAAAATAAGTGATAGCAGTTCGACTTCCATAGTTCTTTCTTTGGATGTGGACAGGATTTTCCATCCTGAGGCCTCTGGAGATGTCTTAGATCCTTGTATTGCTGAGAGGGGTTAAGTTTATCAATATTAGTCATCTCACAACTTGGCTGTTATTGTGTACAAAGTTCTCTTGGTTCTGCTCACTTCACTCAGCATCAGACCATACAAGTCTTTCCAGGTTTTTCTGAAGTCAGCCTTTTTATCATTTCTTATAGCACAGTAGTATTCCATTACATTCATATACCACAACTTGCTCAGCCATTCCCCAGTGGATGGGCATCCTCTCAATTTCCAGTTCTTTGCCGCCACAAAAAGAGCTGCTATGAATATTTTTGTACATGTGGGTCCTTTTCCCATTTGTATGATCTCTTTGGGATATAGCCCTAGAAATGCTGTTGCTGGATCAAAGGGTTCTTTTTTTTTTTAAGTCATAAAAACCCATTTATTTTTAATTTAGGTGATCTGGAAACAGTACTACTGTACTACATGGCCCTGGCCCTGAAGAGGTATAGTGAATAGTTTCTTAAATGAATGAAAGCCCTCCCTACTCTCAGGTATCTCCCTCATCAGCCACTGAAATTGAATAGGGAAAAATGGGAAATGCTGCAAAAAGTAGATTTTTACATCCATGTGTTTTCTCCTTGTTATCTTAGAATATTTTGAATAAAATTTAAAATACTTAAAAAATTATGTGGCAAGAGGTAGTAGCCATCCTTTTCCTCCCTGCAAATTACAAGCATGTCTGTCAATGGAAAGTTAGAAATTTTCTTCTGTTTAACAACAGCTGCTAACAAAAATATAACCTGATCTTATGGCAGCTAGGAATATGTTTTCTTGGCTTTTTGAACTGAGGCATGTTACTTTAGACATGTAACTATTTTATTTATTCTTATTTCCTTAGGTGGCTCAGGGAATATAGCACTGGACTTGTAATGAGACTGAGTTCAGATGTTGCCTTAAATACTTTACTTTCTAGCCCTGTGACCCTGGGCAAAACACTTAATCTCTCTCAGCCTCAATTTCCTAATTTGTATTTAAAATGGGAATAATAATGGCATATACTTCTTAGGGTTGTTGTGAGATGGAATGGGATAACATGTGAAGGGCTTTGTAAAACCTTAAGGTGCTATGTAAATGATATCTATTATTATCCAAATGATGATTTAGGGATTTGTTTTTACTTTGACTGTCTAGTTGGAGTTAAATAGTTATTTTGAGTGTTATCACTTGCTCCCTGAATCCTTTTACCAGAACATTTCAATTGTTGTTGATTTTTGAAATGCTGTATAATATGAGTTTGTAATACCGGGAGTACTTTGCTGATTTATCTAATTTTTAAAAAATAAACTTGATTGTGATTTTAGAAAATACTAAAAAAAAATTGATAATGGTAGAGCTGTGTAAGAATTACTTGAGACAAAGAAAAATAATTATGTTTATTGTCTTTTGCAATAAGACTTCCAGGAAGGTGAAAAAAAATTAGAGTGGCTGTTTTGTAGTATGGTGAAGATGCTAGATCTCATAGGTTCATCTGGATTTATTCTGACAGCAGTTTTGAAATAGTCTTGGATGAAAAAAAATGAATTTAATTCATTAGTAAAAATTACTTCCTCCCCCCCTCCCCCCACTTTTCAGTACTTTTAGTACTTCAAACTTCAGTCTTTGTATTGTCTTACCTGTGGCAATTTTTTTTTTCCCTCCTAGAAATGGTTAGCAGTTTTTTGTTGTTTTAAAAAACCTATCCTCACTTTCAGGCCACTATAGTTAACATACTTGCAACAGAAAGTTTTATATAGGGTTAAAATGAGGGTACTAAAGCAGAATCTGTTATACTCAGCTAAAATAAAAACAAAACAAAACAGGAGTAGCAATTATGATTCATAGAAGGCCTTAGTAAAAAATAGACATGATAAAAAGAGATAAGCAGGGAAATTACAGTATGCTTAAAGGCTGTTGTTGTTTACCCTTTCTTCTTGAAGAGTACCATGACATCAGAGAGGTGATACTATGACATTGAAGTGAATTGGATTTAAGTGAGTGAGGGCTGTGCAAAGTCACCAGCCTCATTTTCTCTTCCTGGAGTCCTCTGGGTCCAGTGGCAAGATATAGATCAGGACGGCTAGAGATCGGACTGGATGCAGTGGGAGACCTTAGTTCAGGTCTCAGTATAGCAGCTAAATGCTTTAAAAGTCAGTCATTGCAAAGAGAAATATACAGTAAAACTATAGTGGTAGGGAGTCCTCAGTGTACCCCTTTCAAAGTTAGAGTAGTATAATAAAGAGAGAAAGAAGTTAATGACCTGAAAAGAACTTTAGAAAAATTAGAGATGATAGATCCCTGTTGATTACTGAATGGGAACAAAAGGCATTTTACTTATTTTTCAACCATGCATAGCAGTTTTGCAAAAATTGACTGTATTGGGACATAAAAACCTCATGAACCAATGCAAAAAAACAGAAATACTAAAAGTAATCTTTTATGACTGACCACAGTATAATAAAAATTATATCCAATAAAGAGACTTTAAAAAATAATTCAAAATTAAGACTAAACTTATTTTAAAGAATTAGTGGGTCAAAGAACAAATCATAGAAACAATAAGAAATTTCATCAAAGAAAATCATAACATACCAAAATTTATGGGAAACAGCTAAGCAGTCCTTGGAAGAATATTTCATATATAAATACTTTAATCAAGAAAAGAGAAAGAATAAATCAACAAATTGAGCCTGCAGCAGTAGCAGCAACAACAAAAAACACCTAGGAAAACAACAAATAAACTCAACAAAATGCTGAAGTAGAAATTCTGATAGCAAAAGATTAACAAAACTAAAAACAAAATAAAACGATAAACATTTACTGTGATAAAAAAGGAAAACAAAATTGTCTGTGTGAAATGAAAAAAGATTTCACAACAATTCATAAGTATATTAAGGAAAAGTATAAGAAATTATTTTGCCTAATTAAATGCCAATGAAATTGATAACTTAGATAATGTGAGTGAATACTTATAAAAATGTAAAATATTCAAAAAGTAGATCATTTAAATGTCCTAATATCAGAAAAAAAAATTGAGCAACCCATAGATATACTCTGAAAAGGGGGAAGGGCACAGAAACTCCAAGACCAGATGGATTTACAAGTGAATTTTATCAAGCATTCAAAAAACAATTTCAGTATTATGTAAACTATTTGCAAAAATCGACAAAGAAGGGACTCTTCCTAAAAAATCATGATACAAATATGGTTTTGATACCTAAATCATAGGGGACAATATAGCACAAAGAAAGAAAATGTGGAACTGAGGTTTTTTTTCCCTAAAGTATTTTGACAACTATATTTCATTTTAAGTGGGTTCCTTTATAATCCTAAACATTTTATTCATTTAAAAGTAACTATCTGAGGGGTAACTGGGTGGCACAGTGAGTAGAGCACTGGCCTTGGAGTCAGGAGGACCTGAGTTCAAATCCTGTTTCAGGCCAGACATTTCACACTTACTAGCTGTGTGACCCTGGGCAAATCACTTAATCGCAATTGCCTCTTGCCCCCCTCCCCCCAAAGCCAAACCAAACCAAAACAAAAAGTAATAATCTGAGAAGGATATGTAAGTTTCAGCAGACTGCCAAAAGGGTCCATGATGCAAAAAGGTTAAGAATCCCTGCTGTGGAGTTCTGTAGATACACCATTTGCAAAAAGGAGTAGTTTTGCTTCCTATTTACCTTTGTTCTAACCTCTTTCTTGTCTTATATTTGGCATTTCTAGCACTGTGTGAAATAGAAGTGATAATTGGCACACTTGTTTTTACCACTGATCTTACTGCATAGGCTTTTTAACCTTTCTCCTTTACATATAATGTTTACTCTTGGTTTTAGGTAGATACCACTCACCATGTTAAAGAAAAGTCAGTGTATTAGTCTGTGTATTCCTATGCTTTCTATTGTATTAAAAAGAAGTAGGAGTTAGATTTTATCAAAATCCTTTTCAGTAACTATTGAGATTATGTGTTTTTAAATTTTTTGTTATTACTGTGGCCTGTTATGTTTTTGGTTTTTCTTATATTGAACCAATCCTGTATTCCTACAAAAGAGAATGTAAATCAAACCTGATCATAATATATGTAATAACTTCACTATATTGTACTAACATTTAATATTTTGTGTCATTGTTCATTAGGAATATTAGTCCAGAGCAGTGCTACTTGACTTTTTATGTCATGGAATCCTTTGGCAGTCTAGTGAAGCCTCTCAACTCCTTTTCAGAATAATGTTTTTAGATGCGTAAAACAAAATACACAAGATTACAAAAGAAACCAATTATATTGAAATACAGTTATCAAAATATTAAAAAGAAGTCCACAGACCCTGGGTTAAGAACCTTTGCCCTAAAGAGTCAGCAAAAAAAAATTATTGAAATAATAGCTTCAGCACAGTTGCAGCATATATAACAAATGCAGCTAAATCATTAGCATTTCTGTATATTAGCAGCAAAATCTCACAGGGAGAGAGAGAAATACAAATTCCATTCAGAATAACTTCAGATGGTATAAAATATTTGAGTCTGTCTACTAAGACACATACTTATAGTGATGTAACTGTAAAATACTCCTTACAGAAATAGACCTAAATAATTAGAGAAGTATTAATTGCTCCTGATTAGGCTGAATCAGTATAATAAAAGTGATATTATTACCTAAATTGATTTACTTATTATCATACCAATCAAACTACCAAATGATTACTTTGTAGAGCAAGAAAAAAATAAAATTAATCTGGAAGAATACAAAGTCAAGAATCTCACAGGAAATAATGAAAAAGAATGGTGTGGAAAGGGAACTAGCAGCATGAGTCATCAAACTGTACTATAAAGTAGGAATTATCAAAACAATGTGGTGCTACTTAAGAAATAGGTAAATCAGTTCACCACATAAAAGCAACTAAACACAATAGCATAGTGTGAAGATGAAGACCTCTGTTATTGGGGTAAGAAGCCAGTGGCATTGTAGAGTAATCGGGTACCTCCAGGTACCAGGACCCAGTTAAGAGCTTTGTTTGTTTTCTGAGGATTAGTTAGGTTGTTTCAGAACAATAATTTGTCAGTTGTTCACTGTTTTTTTGATTACTCTTTCCTTTGTGCTTCAGTGTGATCTTGTTTCGTTGTGGGCTTGAATCACTTGACTTCCCCATATTAATATCTACTATAATATCTCTAATAGTCATTGAAGGGTGCTCTTTAAGAGTTATAAGCTTTTCTCAACTGAAAACCAGAGATTTAAAAGCGTGGTAAAAATGGGCAATGAAACAAACATGGGTACATAGAGGGAAGGAAGGAAGGAAACAAGTATAATCACTTATGTAACACCTACTATGTGGCAGACACTGTGCTAAGGATTTTACAAATATTATCTTGTTTGAACCTTACAACAACTAGATAGGTCTTATTATCCCCATTTTAGAGATGAAGAAACTGAAGCTAATAGAGTTCAGGTGATTTGCACAAAGTCATCCATCCAACTTAAGTAAATTGCTGTTCAGTTACTTTGGTAATGAGCCTTAAAGGTTTCTAAAAGCTACAGAAGAACTGTTTGGAGAAAGGCTTTACCAATAAGTTCTTTGTGTGTAACAGTAGAGTAGACTACTTTAGCTTTATAAATTGCTGCATGTCTGGAGTGTGCAGGATTTCTTGCCTTAGGTGAGTTTGAACAGCTTCTATCTTTGTAGAGTGTTGGGGGAAATATTTATTATTTATGCTTTATTAATATTGTTTGAACCTAGCATTATGTGGCTAGGAATGTGTAATCCAAAAGCTGACTGTAGAGGTCGAGCTGACCTCAGAGACGCTCCAGTGAAGCCAGATGCCTGCAGGGAATGCTTAGATCACACCCAGGTAGTTCTTGGGACTGTTTCTAGGGTTTCAGGAACATGTTTAGTAATAGCGGCGAATGTCACTATCTGCATGTCTTGATAGTTATTAAATCCCCAGCAAATACCATGGAGCTTACTGCAACAGTTACTGCTTACACTGACTGCAGGGTAATAGAAGGACTTAAGTTATCTTACCCTGTTAAAAGTTTTCCCTTCTGGAAATTTTCAGATTTCTAGGTTTGGGAAGAAATGGGTAATAAAGGAAGCAGGTGGCTGAAGTAATAGATGATTCAAGGATTTGAATTTTATGAACTTAAGAACTTTTTTTTGCCTCTTCTTGTTTTTGAACTCTCAAGTTCATCTAACTTTTTCATAATATCTTTCATGCTATATTTTGCTTTCTCCTTCTTCATACTTTTTCATCTTTTGTTTATTGTTTCTTCTGTCCCCTAAATTATATTCCCCTCTTTCCTCATTATTTTCCACATTTGTCTTTTTAGAAAATTCTTATTCTCTTTTATGTTTTCTTTCTCCTTTACTGATTCTAGAGTTGCCAACCAGCAGGTATTTGAATGGCTTGGCTGGCAGTTCATCACAGAAGGTAGTTGCCTCTTTCTGTTTTGCCCTGTTAGAGCCTTAACATTTTTTTTTTATTTTGATATTCCTAAGTGATCACCATATTGCTTATTTTTTAGCTGTCTTCTCCTTTAAAAAAAGGAAATATTAAAGAAAGTAGAAATTGTTGAGAAGAAGTTAAGACAGATATAAAAAGTTTCCTAATTCTTATTCATGCTTATAGAGTCAGGATTAGGAATACACATAAACTTATGAAAGTTTTTCTAGGATGGTTAATTTTTGAAATCTACTAGCAAGTATGAATTATGTAGTATTAATATTGTTAGTAATTTACTGTTGGATAGAAAAAGATGACAATGCAGCACAGCCATATAAATTTAATAGGTAAATAATCTTATACTGAGCATGAGAACATGGTTTACCCCACTCATATAATTTAACAGACTTAAAGAGCAATATATGAAGTTGAACATTTTATTTAAAAAATGACTTGTTACAGGGTAGTAAATTATAAAGGTATGTTTTTGAGGAAGTAACTAAAATCTGAGATATTACTTTCAGATGAAAAGTTATTAAAGACTGAATACTCAAATGCTTCTATGATCTTATCAGTGTGCTTGTTCCCTCTGAAGATGCAGCTCTCAAACCATCTGTGACTACTCATCCTGTTCAACTTGCTCATGAGAGCCCCTTTTGTAAGAAGTACTGTGATACGTATTTAAATGCGGTAAAAATCCAGATTTTGTAAGTGTTTTCTAAACTATGTTTTTCATTAGAACATGAGAAATTGAAACGGAGTTTTGTTAGCAGTCTGACTGAATACTTAAATATCTGGTAGATTAGATAGCCAGGACTAAGAGGAGCAATCAAGAAATTCATTTATTAGGTTGCTTTCCTTTTCTTTTGCCAGCTTTGTTCGCTTGTTTAAATGAGTCATCTGCCTTAATTGTAATCGTATATGCAGTCAGTGAATGATAATGTTTGAATTTTCACAAATCTTTCTTTTGGTGGGGTTCATGTGTGTCTCTGGCTAACAAATGATTATCTTTCACTATGTAATTGTAAAGAAAACTTAAGAATTTGCCAATTTTTTCCCCTACATTAGCAATTCAAAATACATGTATTACAAGTTAAACTTAATTGTATGGTTTAGTGGAGGAGTGAGCTCAGAAATAAGTGGAGGCATCTGTATAAGTGGGGACTCTTTCTCTCCCTGAAAATACCCTAATCTTACTTAGAAAAAAAAATTTTCAAGGGAGATCTGTCTCCTAAAAACCAGTCCACCAAAAATACCAAAATACACTAAATTGCTGCATTTATGTTAAAAAGAAATTCTGAATTTCAAATAACTGGAATGTTTCATGAATAGACTGTAAGGACTTCAGAATAACATATGTCAAAGAGTCGTGATTTTTTTCATGAGAAAACTTGTTCTGCTGTAAATGGCAACTCTCTATCCTTAGTGAGTCTCAGCTAGTTTAAGCGTCTTCTCCATGATCAGACTGTAGTAATTGTGAGAGGCAGGATTTGGACCCAGCTGTTCTTGAGTATCTTAGAACTTATAAGTAAGTAATGAAGGCTTATGAACAAGAACCAGGTTCCAGAAATATACTACAATTCCTCACTTATCCAGAGATCCTTTTACCTGACAACTCTATCTGAAACACATATGAGAACTAAGAAGTAAACAAAAGTTTCCTCATCTGTAAAACAGAGCTGGATTAAGTGATGTCAGATATTTTCTAGATCTAATATTGTATGGTTCTTTGAATGTGACTTTTAGTCCTGGGACTAAAGTCAAGTACCATACTTAGAGGAGATGCCTCTCAGGCTCTCCATTCAGAGCCTACTTATTCTTATTGTAGACGTACTTAATACACCTTTAAAAAATATGTAGACATCAAGTCTGTAGATATACTTTAACATTTTAGAGCATGTAATTTTATTTTTACTTTATGGTGTAGTTTCTTTTTAATCTTTCCTTTGTTTTTCTGTCATCTTGATTTCCAAATATATCTCTCCTCTGTACCCTAATAGGCAAGCCATCCCTCATCACAAACAAAAAGGAAAAAATGGAAAAAAAACAATTCAGCAAAACCATTTAATATATCAGTTGTGCCACTGGATATATGCATTATTTCACACCCTTGGTGCCCTACGTTAAAAAAGTAATTAGGGTTTATTTTAACGTTAATTTTTAAAACTTAATTTTAAAAATTGAGGTCCCAATCTTTTCCTCCCTCCAGGCCTCCCCCACCCATTGAGAAGACAAGCCATATGATATCAATTATACATGTGAAGTCATGTAAAACTTATTTCCATGTTAGCTATGATGCAAAAAAAGGCAAGAAAAATAAAGTAAGTGAAAAAAGTATATTTCAGTCTGCCCAAGAGTTCATCAGTTTTCTCTCTGGAGATAGAATTTTTCTTTGTGAAAATCCCTTTGGAATTGTCTTGTATCATTGTATTGATTAGAGTAGCTACGTCTTTCATGGTTGATCATCATTACAATATTGCTATTACTGTGTACAGTATTCTCTTTGTTCTGCTCACTTAACTTTGCATCAGTTCATATAACTCTTCCCAGGTTCTGCTGAAACCATAGCTGTCATTTATTATAGCAGTCACATTCCATCGCAGTCATTTACCACAACTTGTTCAGCCATTCTCCAATTGATGGGCGTTCCTTCAATTTGTAATTCTTTGCTATCGCAAAAAGAGCTGTTAAAAATATTTTTGTTTATATAAGTCCTTCTCCTTTTTCTTTGGTTTCTTTGGAATATAGACCTTAGTAGTGGTATTGTTGGGTCAGAGAGTGTATACAATTTTATAGCCCTTTGGGCATAGTTCCAAATTGTTCTACGGAATGACTGGACCAATTCACAGCTCCACCAATGCTGTATACCTATTTTTCCACATACCCTCCAGCATTTGTCATTTACCCTTTCTGTCACTGGCCAGTCTTATAGATGTGAAGCGATACTTCAGAGTTGTTTTAATTTGCATTTTTCTAATAAGTAGTGGTCTAGAGCATTTTTTCATATAACAATTGATAGGTTTGATTTCTTCTTCTGAAAGCTGCCTGTCCATATCCTTTGACCATTTATCAAGTGGGGAATGGCTCTTATCTTTTATAAATTTGGCTCAGTTCTCTATATTTTGAGAAATGAGGCCTCTATCCAGAGAAACTTGTAAAATTTGCCCTCATTTCCTGCTTTCCTTCTAATTTTGGCTGTTTTGTTGGTACAAAACTTTTTAATTTCATGTAATCAAAACTATCCGTTTTACTATGCTCCTCTAATTTGCCTGTGATATCATTCTATGTAAATCATGTGCCCATTTTGACCTTATATTGGTATATGGTATGAGACATTGGTCTATACCTAGTTTCTGCCAAATTGCTTTCTAGTTTTCCTTGACATTTTTGTCAGATGAGTGAGTTCTTGCCCCCAAAGCTTGGATCTTTGGGTTTGTCAAATTCTACATTACTGTGGTCACTTACTACTATATGTTGTATATCTAAGATATTCTACTCATCCACCTTTCTAGTTCTTAGCCAGTACCAGATTGTTTTAATAATTACCACTTTGTAATATAATTTGAAATCTGGTACTGCTAAGCTACCTTCTCTAATTTTTTTTGCATTGATTTCACTTGTTATTCTTGACCTTTTATTTTAAATTTTGTTATTATTTTTATAGCCCTATAAAATAATTCTTTGGTAGTTTGATTGGCATGATACTGAATAAGTAAATTAATTTAGGTAGAATTGTCATTTTTATTATATTGGCTCAGCCTACCCATGAAGAATTAGTTATTTAGATGTTATTTAGCAAACTAGTTATTTAGATATCTTTATTTATGAGAAAAGTGTTTTGTAATTATGTTCATATAGTTCCTGGGTTTGTCTTGGCAGCTAGACTCCTAAGCATTTTATTTTGTCTGCAGTTATTTTAAATGGAATTTCTTTTTCTATCCCTTTCTGCTGGATTTTGTTGTTAGTATACAGAAGCACTGATGATTTATGTAAGTTTATTTTACATCCCACAACTTTGCAGAAGTTGTTAATTGTTTCAACTAATTTTTTAGAGTTCTTTAAATATATTATCATGTCCTCTGCAAAGAAAAATAGTTTTGTTTCCTCAATGACTATTCTTATTGGTCTCCTATTTCTACAAAGAGTGCAGTGCATTTTCTCTACTCTTCTCAAAGTTCAAGCTTGTTCATTATAATTTCACAGTATTCAATTTAATTTCTTTTTCTTCCTGTTTTAATTTTTGTAGTTCTTATGCGTATTATTTTCCCAATTCTGCTTTATTTCGCTCTGTATCACTTTGTATATGTAATTTCCTGTAGCTCATTGCATTTGTGTACCACATTTGGTTTAGCTATTCTCTAATTTATGGACATCTACTTTGCTACTACAAAATAAAGGCACGTCATTTGAAAAGTATAGTTCAGATTATTTTATTCTCTGTCTTTACTTATTTAAAGCATATAATTTTGACTTGTGGCAGATTTTCAGGAATGCATATGTTTTATTTAGTCCTTCTGTTTAAACAGTGAGAGTCATAGAGTAGCAGAAAATAAGGAAGAAAATGCTAAAAGTTACATAGTTTTTAGGTCATTTACAATTATTCATTGTTAGTACTTCTGATATGAAATATTGGCCTAATAACCATTGAGTTGGTATACTTTTGGAAGAACTGAACCATGTCCATTTTCTCATGAATGAAATCAAAGGACAAACAAATTGTAGGTAACTGGAAGAATAGCTCACAGGTTTTTCCTCAGAGAGGTGAGTGAAGCAGTTGCTGAGGCTGGTTTTATCCTATTACTAGACAACAAGGCACATCATACCATGATTTATTTGGTCATTTCATCTTACAGTAAGTAGTCACAACGAGTTTAAACAAATAGATCACCATGCAGATAATTGCACCTTGTGAATGAACATTTTTTTGTAGGGGATGAAGAAGTAAAAACATTTTGTGAATGTTTTTATAATATACTCTAGGCTAAGTAAACATATAACACCTTGATGTCCTGTGTCTTTAGTATGAGAGAAAGGGTATCTAGGTTGATGGAAAGTTGGGTTAGAAAAATATGGGATACAGAAATGAAAGTGGCCAAATATTTAGAAATTACTCAGAATCTCATGTATAAACATCTTGACTATTTCTTTAGGAATAAAGTCAGAAAGTGCTCATGTGTTGAACACCAGAAGACATCACAAAAAATGAAATTAACCATTTCCTAATCGGTAGGAAATGATTGGTTATTGATGCAGGAGTCATTTCAGAATCAGCTTTCTATTTAGTGAGATCATAAACTAGTTTTTTGAATCAGGAAGACCTGTCTGCACAAGTTCAAATCCAGCCTCAGACATTTACTGGCTGTGTGACCCTGGGCAAATCATTTAGTCCTGTTTCCCTTAGTTTTTGGAGAAGGAAATGGCAAACCACTCCTGTATCTTTGTCAAGAAAACCCCAGATGGGGTCATGAAGAGTTGGACATGAATAAAAAATGATTGAACAACAATAACTTGCCCATGTGAGGAAGCCCAAAAGAGTGTAGAAACCATCTCATCCAATCAATACTGACACTTAGAGATGAAGGGTGGATCTGTAGGTTGAAGGTAGATTAATAGAGAGCTTTGAATTGCAGGCTGAGGCTGAGGAATTTGGACCTTATTTACTGGGCAGTGGAGTCCTATTGGAATTTTTGAGTAGTAGAGTGCCATGATTTTCATTGATTTTTTTTTTAAGGTGCCAATTTATAGGTGAATTGGAGGTGAGAAGAAACTAACTGGAAAGCAGAAAATTCAGAGTACTGTGCTGGTGAAGTGAGAAGTACCAAGTAGAACAGGCAATACGAATTGTTGTATTATCTACTGACATGTTCTAGTGATAATAAAAATCCTCAGTGTATGGGTGAAGCAGGGGTGTTCAAAGGTAAATGATAAACTGGGCCATGTCATTGGACAATCCAGTTCCAATGGGCTGATTTGGAAGTGGGAAGACAGGATCCAGAGCAGAGGTTTCTGAGCCAGGGATATCTGAATGGAGAATACATTACTGGAATTGTTGACAACATGGTGGGCTGGTACAGTCTGCCTCCTTTAAACTCTACCCATTTATTACCATGGTGAATGTTCCCTACTCCTGACTTGTTCTAAATGTTTAGGCCTATAAGTACATAGACACTGTGCTAGCAAAGAGGAGCCTCCTCTTTGCTCTACTGTATTAATGAAGTATGGTGATACTCCAGGTGTTTGCTGGTTTTGAGTATTAAAAACTACTTTAAGATTGATTCTCTCTTCCTAAAATTCATGAGGACATTTAAGTGACTATCTTTTGTGTCCAAAAAGAATGCATACCTTACCTAGAAAATTGATTTTGGGATGACGTTTTATATGTCTTTATTTTGCCATTAGCACTTTTCAGTTTTGTAAGAAAAATCCAGGGTATTTTTAAAAATTTACTTTTAGTTTTTTAAATGTATGATGCTTTTCTTTTTAGATGATTGTAAAAGAAATTCTTCATTGTGGTCTTGGAGGCTGACAATGATATGTCTAGGTGAGATTGGTTTGGTAATTTTCCTTGTTGGTGTCCTTTAAATTAAATTCTATTTATTTGCAACCTGTCCTTTGCGGGAAATTATCCTGTATAGTTCCCCAAATATATATATATTTTTAAGACTCTGTTTCATTAGGGTTTTTGGAAAGCTTTATGATTCTTTAGATATTCTTCTTTGTCTTGCTCTCTACTTAAGTTCCACATTTTTAATCAATTGTATAATCTGTGCTATCTTTTTTCTTTTCTGCGTCACTCTGTCCTTCAATGAAACAATTTTTATTGGGTCTATTTTAAATATGGATAGGTAGATAAACAAAACATCTATTAAGCACTTAAAATGTGCCAGAAACTTAGCAAGAGCATCTCTATTCTCCAGGAGCATACATTTTAACAGAATAAGGCAAAACTTAAAAAAGGGCTGGGGTAGGAAGAAGGCTCACACAGGGGCAATGTGGACAGTGAATGAGAGAGAGAGATAGAGAGAGAGAAAGAGAGAGAGACCAAATGTGATTGAGGTGAAGGGGTTCATCCTAGATTGATGATTGAGCAAGAAAGGTAGCCTGCAATTAGGAGAAGAGAGCCTCAATAACAAACCAGTTTAAATCTAAGAACTACAATTTGTGTATGGAATATTGAGACTCACTGTCACTGAGTCCTCTACTGGCAAGTATAATGGGTTTCAGATGGGCATTGCTTTCTTGATATAGAACTATTTCCAAGCCTTCCAACTTAGCATCAGTATCAGTATATAATCATCCGTTGACATTAGTAGGTGGGTGGGTGAGATAAGGTACACAGGACCCTTTCAAATGTGAAAAACTGTGCATAACTCCAGGCCCCACTCCAAACTTTTATTTTTAATAATTCTGATCACGTTTATTTAAATAGCCAAAACAAGTAAAAGAACACACTGCACCCATAAAAAAGCTGCAGTTTCTCTGCAAGAGAGATTAGTATCTCACACACTATGTAGTCCTCACAGCCTAGTTGCAGCAACTGCTTCACTGATTTCCTTCTATGAAAAAGCGCAAGATACAAAACAGTCACTTGTGGGATGAAATCACATGCCTGAGTCTGGATGGTAGAGAGGCAAAGAGGAGGCATTCCCAAAGAGTGTATAGCCAGTAATTCTTTGGTGCACTGAAACTTTTGACAGAATTTAACTGTTTATAATAAATTTATGTATGTATACTTATGGTAGTAAATGATATATTAATAATATGCAGTATTTATGCATTTATGACTTAATAAAATTTTAAAAGTTTTCTTTACATATGCATTTCCTCTGCGATTTTCTGCAGTTTGCTGCAAATCTGCAGATATTCCCAGTTAATTATTGATGGCCAATGTGCAAATACCCAAAACCACAAATGTGAAATGTGTTTAATTTTTATACATTTGTTTATGAGATTTTTATGCCATGCTACCTGGCCAGTTTTTGTAAAGGTACCATACACAGCTGAGAAATAATGTACATTCCTTTCTGTTTTCAACCAGCAATCCCCAAAGGTCTGTCATGTCCAACTTATCTGAAGTCCTTCCTTCCTTCTTTCCTTCCCTCTGAAAGGTATTCTGTGAAATCTCATGTAATTATAGTTGTATTATATCTCCTTTCTCCTTGTTTAGCTCTTTTTAGAATTTACTAACTTTTGAAAAAAATTATTACTACAAGGTTTAAACTACCCATTGTCTTCATAGAGTATATAGATTTAAGCTATTTACTATTGTGTTATCCTGAGCAAGTGATTTAATCTCTGTCTGCCTCAGTATCCTCATCTGTAAAGTGAGGATAATAATAGCACCTTTCTTCTAGAGTTGTTGTGAGGCTATGGGTGGGTGAGATAAGGTGCACAGGACCCTTTCAAATGTGAAAAATTGTGAATAACTCCAGGCCCCACTCCAAACTTTTATTTTTAATAATTCTGATCATATTTATTTAAATACCCAAAACAAGTAAAAGAACACATTGCAGTTTCTCTGCAAGAGAGATTAGTATGTCACACACTGTGTAGTCTTCACAGCCTGGTTGCAGCAACTGCTTCACTGATTTCCTTCTATGAAAAAGCACAAGATACAAAACAATTTGTAAAGCTCTTTGTAGGCCTTAAAGTTCTACTAGCTATTATTATTGAATTCAAATCCTTGATGTTCAAAATTAAAGGGGCTGAAGTAAATAATACTGATAGGTTTTTAATCACTGAAAGGAAAAATTTGATAAGAGAATTCAGAAGTGGCCTTTTATAAATATTTAAATGATAAAATAGATAAATTACCTCTTGTAGATTTAAAAATTACATGTGTAATTATGTTTTTTTATTTGTGCAATACAGATATTAATATTTTATAGCCATAAGGAAATAGAAATTTCTCAATAAATTGTCTGAAATTTGGCAGCAAATCAGGAAATGTGAATTGTAGCCCTCACTCTCTGTAGCCATAGAAACTCCACACTGAACTAGACCTTAAGAAAGGTACTATCTTTGTTGTTCTGTGTTAATTAGACTTTGATAGAAGTTAATGAGGCCCCTGAATGATTGCTAGATTATATCCAGAGCCAATAATTTATCTTTGCCAAAGGACCCAGTTAAAAGGCATTATAAGGTAGTTTGCAGTTTGTTTTCTACTTATTAATAAACACGTGTAACGTGTTGGTTTTTTTTTAATTGACTCAGTAAACTTTTAAAAATTACACGAACTTTTTATCCTTAAACGGATAATGCACTCAAGCTCATTCTGTAGGTAAGGCTTTAAAGTTTCTGAAGAGGAATGTGTGCTTTAGTGAAAACTGCTTTTTACTTGATCATTACTTGTTATCTTTGATTCCTTCCTCCCCCCCGTCCCTCCCACAATCCTATATGGTCAGTTAAGGCCTATGGATTCTGCTTCTACAATAGCTATCTCTTCTCTCTACTTATACATCATTTTCCCTAATTCAGGTCCTCATTACCTGACACCTGGACTATTGAAATTGCCTTCTTACTGGTCTTTTCTTCTGTCTCCAATGCATCATTTATGCAACTGCCAAACATGTCCTGATGCACAGGCTTGACCATGAAATTCCTTTGCTTGAAAACCAACTTCCTTGTATTAACTATTGCCTTTACCATAAAATACAAACATAGAGAAATTTTCCGCAGTTACACTTGAGTGTGTCTTTTCTACCTTAGTTCATATTACTTTCCTCCATACATTCTTCATTCCAGCCAACTTGAATTACCAGCTATTATCGGAACTCAACATTCTATGTCCAATATATTTGTGAAAGGTGTCCTCCAGCCTGGAATGTAATCCCTCCCTCTTCTCAAATTTTCAGATCTTTCAAGGCTTGCAAGTAAACTTCCTTTGTGAAGTTTACCACCATTCCCCTCAGTTAATAATGTTCTTTCCTTCCTCACAATTTCCTATGGCACTTTCTTTGTATATCTCCCTTGACTCCATCACACTATATCTTAGTATACTTACCTCCAAATACGTTTTCCCCAAGTAAAATATAAGCTTTTTGAATGCAGGAACTATAATTTTCATTTCTGTATTCTTCATGCCTAGCCCATTGCTTTGTACATATTAGTTGCTTAATGAATGTTTTTGAATAGACTTATTACACATAATTTAAACATAGGTCTTATGAGCAAATAAGCTATTGTTGCTTAGGGAGGTTATGATATCCTTAATGATAATTACTGTCACATGATACTTCATCTCCATTCTATTCCCTTTACATTGACTATCCTCCCAGCCTTGGAATGCATTCCCTCCTTACTTCCCTACCTTTTGGAATTTCCACTTTCCTTCAAGATTTTAGCTCAGGTGCCACCTTCTACGGGAGTCCTGTCCTGATTTACCCCCGTCTATATTCTTCTCCCTAAGATTATCTTGTGCCTTTCTGTATATGCCTATATATGCACATACTATCTCCCACAATTAAAATATAAGCTTCTTGAGGGTGGGGACTGTTTTGCTTTATCACCTAGCTTAGAATGGGTAAGAAATAGGCAGGGTTGGTGGGATGGCAGGGGCCAGTCAGAGCAGGTCAGATGGATTAAAGTCTGGTGTAGGTACAGCTAATAGAACAGAACACTTGAAGAGAAAGCTATTAGTCTACGTTGTGTGGGAGTGAAAGTGAGTTAGGGAAGACTAAAACTCTCTTACCTAGTAGCTAGTCAAAGGATATGAAGAAAATAGTTCTCAAAAGAATTGAAAACCATCAACAGCTACATGCGAGAATGTTCTGAGACACTAATGGTAAGAGAAATGCAAATCAAAACAACTATGAGGTTTGACCTCCCAGTCAGCAAATTGGCAAAGGTGACAAAGGATGGAAAGCGTTAATATTGGAGGGAAAGCCAGGAGCATCAGTATGTCGTTAGTGGAGCTATAAGTTAGTCGTCATTTTAGTTGTATAGCCATTTTCAAAGCAATATGGAATTATGTAAATTAAATAGTTATAATGCCCATACCCTTTGACCCAGAGGTACTTCTGTTACACATATGCTCCAAGGAAGTTATTCATAAAAAAGACTTCATAGACACTAAAATATTTTATATTAGCACTTTTTGTGGTAGTAAAGAACTAGAAACAAAAGTAGGGAAAAACATCAGTTAGGGAATAGCTAAACAAATTGTGTTACATGAATGTAAAGGAATATTACTGTGCTGTAAGAAATTGGGCAGCTAGGTGGCATAGTGGATAGAGTGCTGGGCCTGGGGTCAGGAAGACCTGAGTTCAAGTGTGGCCTCAGACATTTATTAGCTGTGTGACCCTGGGCAAGTCACTTAACCCTGTTTGCCTCAGTTTCTCATCTGTAAAATGAGCTGGAGAGGACAGTGGCATCTTTGCCAAGAAAACCCCAAGTGGGGTCACGGCGAGTCAGACATGACTGAGATGACTGAGCAGCAACAACAACAAAGAAATGATGCTGAATACAAAGAGCATGGAGAGGCTTACGTGAATAGATTGAGAGTGAAGCCAAGCCGAGAAGACTGTACGTGATGACTACCGCAATGCAAAGAGAGAGAACAGTGATCAAGAAAGAATCATGAATAAAAACTGCAAAGTCGCAAAGAACAGGCTTAAATCCAAAGAAAATACCTCCCCTTAGTCCTTTGCAAAGGTAGGGGCCATGGATATGAAATGTTTGTATGTATTGTCAAATTTTCAATATTTTGATTAGTTCTGCTGCTTTTTTTCTCTTAGTTTTTTCTTTTAAAAAATTATTTGTTGTGTGAGAGGGCTCTCTGGCAGGATGAGGGTGTACAGGGGCCAATTTAGGCTATGTAAAACCAAATTTATATCAATAACTTTAAAAAAATCTAGCTAGGATGTAGCTTTAAATAGAGATTTAAATTTATTATTTCATGGTTATTGAGAACTTTGGGTGAGGAACTTCCCTTTACTGATGCAGATCAGACCTCTATAATTGATAGTATTATAAATTGGAGGGAAAGAGGGAGAGTATTGCAGGCATAAGGAATAATAATGGCAAATGGCAGAAGGCGAAATTTCACTTGTGTGGAATCATTGTCCTATAGTCAGATTGCAGAAAAGGTGTTAAACTAGTAGAGAGAGATTCCTTATCGTGGTATATGGTTTTGCTTTGTTTTGTTTTGTTTTTACCATGTTGGCTCTCCCATTAGAATGCAGGGTCTTTGAGGAAAGTGATTATTGTTGCTTTTTATTTGTATCCCCAGGCTGACGCATAGCAAAGACTTTTTTCTTTTTGATGAGGCAGTTGGGGTTAAGTGACTTGCCCAGAGTCACACAGCTAGTGAGTGTTTATGTGTCTGCGGCCAAGTTTGAATTCAGGTCCTCTTGACTCCAGGGCTGATGCTGTATCCACTGCGCCACCTACCTGCCCCTGTAAAGGCTTTAATAGTAAAAGGCTTTTTGATTTGTGTGAGTCACTTGTCCTTCATTGAGGTAACTTTCAGTGGAAAGAATTATGAATTTAGAACCAGATTTTTAATCTTTGCTCTGCCACTTTCTACCTGTTTGTCTCAGAGCAAGTCACTTAACTTCTCTGGATCTTGGTTTTTTCATCTGTATAATTAGGGGGTGACTTGGATGACTCTGTCCATCTCTAGATTATGATATTATGAGACAAATTATGTTTTTACCTTTATGCATTTTTCTGGCCATTACATGTATCTTTTCCTAATAGTTAAGTTACATAATATTCCAGAATAAGTGTTCATCATAGGCAACAAATGTACACAGAATTTCATTTATAATCACAGAATTTTAAAGTTGAAAGGAACCTTAGTGGCCATCTAGTCTAACCTATATAACTGAAATGAATTCTCACTATAATTTACTGGGTAAATGGTCATCCAGTTTCCTCTTGAACACTTCTGATGAGGGACAACTCATGACTTCACTTTTAATGCTGTAATTTTTAGTATGTTAAATGTTTCTGGAAAGAAAGATATCACCGAGATAAAGTAAAAACCCCCAAAACTTCAGACTTCTAAAGAGTACATTAAAAAATATCTTTTCGTGCAGTGCCAAATCTGTATCTTTCATCTTATAAGGTACAAAATATTTGTACTCTCTAATCATTAACCTTTTCTTATATTTTTGATTTATTGAAATTTAAAGAATATTTATAAAATAAGCCCATACATCATTTATTCTGTTCCTTTTCCCAAATGAATTGGCATTCCATTTCTTCTTGTCTTTTAGGCTCGAAAGCTTGGCTTTTATTTTTGTACATGTGTTAGCCAAACTGCTCCTTCAATTACCTATAGCTAGTAAATCACCAAAGGCTTGAGGGTGGGGTGAATGGGAGGGGTTAAATTAGAGGAAAGGGAATAGAAAGCGAAAAGGACTGTGGTTCAAAGTTCCTAGTCCAACTTAATTTCCTCCTGCTTGCTAACATGAGCCCTCCAACCCAACTTCCTGTTAGACTGTTCAATACATTAATTTGCCTAGCAAAATTTATAATTATATAATATAATATAATTATATATATAATATGTAATATTATATATAATTATATAAATTGAATAAATTAAATGAGTTCATTTAACTAGAAGACAAGACACATATGAGAACACTTTTAGTGGCTATGTAGTTTGTTTTCCCTAGAAGACTACAGTTTAAAAGTCACTAAATAGATCAGTCTTGCTTTGTGAGATTTAATCTCAGTTCACTTGTGGTGATACTCCTTAGAGTAAACATACCACAGATTTATTTTCTATGTTAATCAGATCCATTTATAAATAACCATAAACTGATTTCTTTTTGAGACCATTTTCTGGATGTTAGAACAGGAAAATTGGTGTTATACAGAGTATCCCAAACGTGTGAGTATAGTTTTAAGCTTTAATAGCTATTTTTAAAAGTTCATTTTAAGCTTTAGTAGCTTAAAACTGCACTCAAGACTTTTTGTACACCCTCTATAGCAGCAGCAACAATGACAAAGAAAAACCCAATCCTATTCTAAATCATCTTTAAAATGTAAACAGAGAGATAAGGAACCCTTAAAGGTCGAGAAGGGCAAATAAAAAACCACTTAGACATAGAAGATAATCCTTACCAGTATTGCTTGTTCCTTATTGTCCATCTGCTTCAGTATTTGAAAATATGGCAAAACTGTGATTGGTGGAATATAAGACCAAATGATACCTTGCTGCTAGGATGACAAGATGGTGAGCAATATGGAAAACTAACTGGCTTCTACATTCCCATGTAAGGTGCCTAGTTATTTGCCTGATTAATATATGTACTACTGTTATTAATAAAAGTACTTTTTTTAAACAATGAAAGCATATTGTCTCCATTTTAATTTTTCTAATATTTTCCCCCTTGATAGCATATTTTCTTTATTATGCTAAAATTTATCAGATAATCTTCAACTATGTCAACAACCTTGTAGATAGCCTTTTTCTTAAAGATAGTCATAGTTTTTTAAAGATAACTGATGGAGCATTTTTTTGTACCTATGTGCTAATAGTAGAGATTTATGGCTAGTGAGTAACTACATAAATACAATATTACCAAACTTTTTGCAGGCATTAAGAATTTTTTTATAAGGTTTGATGTTTATATCTTAATTACTTTGTTATTGAAGTCCATAGTGAATATCAGATTTTTCTGTTTTATCTGTTTCAGCCTTATTTTTCTTTTCCATTGAATAGGACTGGAATAGACTTTAGAGTCTAGGTTTTCTGCCACCTTTCATATAGGTCCACATCTACATAGATCAGTCATCATAAATAGGTCAGAATCTTTCCTATTTTAGAGACTTTTAATGAATAAAATTTCACAACCAACGTTAAGCAAACCTCTTCAGAAAATTTCTTCTGCATAGCCAACCAAATTGCTCTTGCTTTTGTTTATTACTATTTTCTATGTTTAGGGTTTAAAAAAAGTTTTCTTCTGTATTATGAGCCTTCATTTTGTAGGTCTCCTTTCCTATGTTAAATAAGCCTGATTCTTTTATTTTATCCTCCTTAAGCCTTATTTCTCAACCTTTTTCTGTTGTTATTCCTCATATACTTTATGTCTGTCATAAATTATTGTGAGGCTTAGAGTTTGAATTAAGGATGTGGGACTCTCTGTACTACTGCAGGTTTTAGCCTTCCCTGTAAGTCACAGTTTTTGAGGTGAAGAGGTTTGGCCAGGCTCATACTGCCAGGGTATATCAGAGGCAAGACTGGAACCCAGCTCCTTCTGGCTTGGGCCTGTTTTTTATCTAAAACTTGAGTATCATTCTGTTAGAGTCCAGTCAGTTTTTAACCAAAAGAATTACCTTTTTTAAGGTCAGACCCTTTTTAAGGTATGGTGACTACTAATTCCTGTTTACTTTCCTGTCTTCCCTTTGAAGGGGGGATCATGCATATACCATGGCATGTTCTTGTCAGTCCAGGCTTATAACATAGGTGTCGTCTTCTACTTCACACTTCTGTTTATCCTGCATGTCCAGACTGTTGCCAAGTCTTGTTGTTTTTGCCTTTTCAGTGTCTCCTATGTTGTCCCTTCTCACAAGTCACCTCACACTTAGACTACTGCAACAGCCTTCTGTTTGGTCTCTCTGTCTCAAGTCTTTCCCCACTCCAATCCATCCTCCACAGTTATCAAAGATCTTCCTAAAGTTCATTTCTGATTATGTCATCCTCCTTTCCCTACTCAATAAACTCCAGTGGCTCCTTATTACCTCTTGGGTCAAATATAAGATCCTTTGTTTGGCTTTTAAAATCCTTTATAACCTGACCCCTTTGTACTTTTCCAAGTCTTCTTATACCTTACTCTACTCAGGATACTCTATGGTTCCTTGCTGTTTCTGTCATAGAGCACTCTGTCTGTGGATGCTCTATTTTTCACTGGGTGTCCTCATGCTTGCAGTTCTCTCTCCCCTCATACCTGCCTCTTGGCTTCCTTCAAGTAGTCTCTGCTAAAATCCCACCTTCTACTAAGAACTGCTTCTCCCTCCCCTCCAACCTTAAAGCAAGTGCCTTCTTTCCTCTGATATTATTTCCAATTTATAAGGTGTATAGATTATTTGTATATTGTTATTTACATGTTGTCTCTCATATTGGGAGCTCTTTCAGGGCAAAAACTCCTCTCACCCCCAAACCCCCATGAATATAGATTCTATGTACCTAGTTGTTTGTGTAACTTCCTTGTTAGAATGTGACCTCTCCTTGAGGGCAAGAACCATGTTTTTTGCCTTTCATTGAATCTCCAGCTGTTCACACAGTGCTGGGCACATAGTAAGCACTTAATATTGTTGATTTGACTTTTCCTTTTTCACTGCTAGCTCAATTAATTAAAAATCCCCATCTGTGACCTTGATCCCATCTTTTCCAGTCTTCTGCTTGGATGTGACTATCAGTTATTCTTCCTATTTTTTGTGAGTTCAGTCTCTTTGCCTGCTCCCTACAAACATGTTCAGGTTTTCATTGATCTTTTTAACCCCTGAGCTACTGCCCTTTTGACGTATCCCATCTTATTTCTTCCTTTCACTGGCCAATCCTCTGAGAGTGCAGTCATGTCCTATATATGGTTACTTTGTCCATCATCATTATAACACTATACCTATGGAATGAATTGCCCTCATTAATAATTTTCCTAACATGATTTTATGGATCTCATGAATGGTATTAGGTGGAGTATACTTGTGGTTTATACTTAGTGACTTTTTAATTCAATGACTCAGTCTCTGGTGCTCTCTCTGTCACAGTACATGTACCTTTGAAATCTCCCAGTGAAATATAAACTATCTTGCACCATCAGCTGCCTACTGGACATCTCAAACTATATACTCCATAGACATCTTAAGTTCAACATGTCCAAAGCAGAATTCATTATCTTTCCTTCCAAACCTATTCCTCTTCTAAACTCCCTATTTTCACCATCCTCCCAGGCCTACAGCCTCAGGGTTACTAGGTCTGAAGATATATTATTGAAGTTACAGTTTTATCTAGCTGGTTACAGTAATCCAATATTCACCAAGGGTTTATTTAACCAACAGAGCCAATATTACAGATTCTGGCACTCGGGGCAAATTTAGTTGTGAAGGGAGAGACAGAAACAACAGGGTATCTTGAGGCTAGTGGACAAATTTAGAACATTCTGTCTGATGCAGATCCTCAGTTCAGGAAAAGGGGCTGGATGATAGAAGGAACCCTGAGGGGATTGGAAGTGCTGGGATTGGTAGAGGGAAGAGGAGAATATATTTCCATATACTTCCTCTTCCTGGGGTACTAACATCAGGGCATGCTTCCTTAGCTTGGTCCTCTGAGAAGTGAATGCTCCTTCATGTTGTTACCCTGGGGAGAAGAAGGAAGGGAGAGGATCTTGCCCTGTGGCAAGCCCTGAAAGCCCTGGAAAGCCCCTTGCTAGTTATGACTGTTAATCAGACCTGCCTAGTGCCTATTTTATAGACAAAAGACATTATTGTTGCTGTTTTCTATTTTGGTCTCATATTTGGACCAGACTAGTGACATGTGAGGGCCCAAATACTCATACTTGTGTATTCTTATATAATACCCCCTTTCCAGGACTGTTTGACAGTTCCCTGAGACAGCCTGTGATGCTACTTATATGCAGTGAGATGTAACTCCTGATTGGCTGGGAGACCTTTGAGACTATGTACAAGATAGTGCAGGAGAGAGACTTTGAGAGGGAAAAATAGAATTTGAGGGAGAAAAAGGGCGAGTGAGTGGAGCAAAGCATGAATCTTTGAATGGCTAACAGGAACCTCCAGAGCCACAAACATATAGGGGAAATCTGCCCTCTTACATATAACTTGATTCCCAGAACCAACAACACCAGAGACAGTTAAGAGGAGACTTCTCTGGTGAGATTATTCTCTTCTTAGTTGAATTGAGTTTTTTTTTTCTTGCTCCCAACTTGAATAGCCCATTTACTCTTGTTATATTGTCCTATACCCTAATACATATAATGTCCCCAACTTCTATTTTGCTGATTGATTAAATATTTTTGCTTGCTTAAAAAAAAGATATTGAGGTAGAATTGACAAGATCTTGTGAAATAGAATTGGCAACTGATTGACTATGTAGGGTAAGGTTATCAACCAAGGAGAATGGAAGGTGATGATACCCTCAACAGAAACAGTTAGAGAAAGAGATGAACATGGCGAGTACCAAATGCCCTCACACAGAATGAAATTGGTTGCATTTTAATAGATACGAAAAAATCTACTGACGTGGGAGTTTTCCCTGAAACAGTTGCCTGTGCACAGTCAGATCACTGACTAATCAGAATGTAGATCAGAATGCGTAATAATCAAGAATAAAGAATAACAAGAAAAAGATACACAATTTAAAAGATTTAGCCCTGAGTTATTTAGACAAATTGTTGAACATAAAAAGCAGGAAATGGACAGCTGAAATGACATAGACACTGTTATGATTTCATCCAGATTTTAAACCAGTGAAAATTAATTGCCACAGTAAGAAGGCCCGAAAGTGTCTAGAAAGCACCTTAGTCACAAATAAGTAAACATTTGACTTAGTTGTCAAATGGAAAAGAAGTGGCTATCAAAGTTAACATCAGTTTAGAATATAAACCCATCTGTAAAATCTTAAGAAGAATGAAGGAAGATTATAAATAGTATTGTTTCATAAAGCAGAAAAAAATTGTGGAAGACAAAGCAAAGAAACTTTGGCAAGATATCTAACTAAGCAAAGTCATCACAAGGGCATTCAAAGAAGAAAATGAGAAGAGGAGTATGAAGAGAAGAAAAATGGAAAAAATTTGCAAAATCGTTTTTTAGAAATCACTTTCTTTGTCAGGGATAGTGGAACTACCATACTTTGACCCTAACATCACAGCCCTTGAAGTGCTGATAGAGAAGGTAGGTATGGCACTGACCTGAATAAAGGTAGGAAAAACAGCCAGATTAGACCATGCAGAGACCTGTGCTTAAGGCAGCTCAATTGTAAGGGCATTGAGACACCCATCTATAAAATCAAAAAAAGGTAAATAAGGGGACGCCAATAACCTTAGGTTGAGGAAGGATTCCCAGTAGATAGTATGTGCCATATGTACCATACACCACCATATATGCCTGTTTGTGCTGATTGCCTCAAGCTTCAAGATATTTTGGAACTTCTAAGAAGAGCTCTATAATCATTCAGGAGTTTGGCCTTTGCATCCATACGAAAAAGATCAAATGGAGGAAGAATGAGTATTCCTTTTATTTTAGCATCATTTGGGCATCCTATAGAAATTGCCCAGGAATTTATATGTCAGGGCAGACAATACAGATGGGTAATGAGTTGGGCCCAGTGTTGAAAAGGAGGAAGAAAGCAGGCTGGATTTGCTTTGGGGAAAATTGCAAAGCTTGTTTACTGACTCAGGTTTGCTGTGAAAGCAAAGGACCAATTCCGCCTCCCTCCCCCAAGTATTTATATTTAACTGGGGTTGCTGTTTGGTGACAAGCCCCAGAATACCAGTTATCACACAGAGATCAATGGAGAGGGATGTGAACATGTTGCAACTTGTGACCAACGAAGAGCTTTGAAGAACAGGTTATAAAGGATATCATAAAGGAATTGTATGTTAGAAAGAGAGGTTGGACTGGTCACATGGCAAGAGCAAATGATAATAGGTGGATAGCTAGAGTGTTCCACTGATACCCTCATTATTGGGAGAAAGAGGAGAAAGACCTTATTTATATTGGCACGTTGGTTAGACTCTTGGGAGAATATAGGTAAGAATTGCATGGGATAGACAGATGTGGGCAGGTTGTGATCTGTAAAGTTGGAGGGAACTCCCAAATTAATGAGATCATAGATCCATTTATTTGATTATTTGATTTTTTTTTCTGAGTTTGAGACATGTAGGGGATATACAGGCATGTGAGTCATCTGTATAGAAATGATAATCAGATCTCTTGGGAACCGTTAAATTCACCAAATGAAGAGAGTATAGAAACAGAAGAGAAGAAGGTCTAGGATAGAGCCTCAGGGTATATAAACTGTAGGGGGTGATATGGGTGGAGAGCCAGCAAACTGGTCCAAAAAGGATGGTCAGACAAGTGAAAGGGAAACCAAGAGAGGAGAGATGGTGAGGAACAGTGTCATGCTATATTTAGGTCAAGAAGGATGAGAACTGAGTGAGAAAAAATCATCAGACTTGACAGCTATGAAGAGATCATTGGTAATTTTGGAGAGAGCAGTTTCAGTGGAATGATGCAGTTAGAATATAGGTTGAGAAGTCAGAGGAGAGAAAGTGGAGGCAGCTGAGTATAGATAGCTTTTTCTAGAAGTTTGGCTAAGAAAGGGAGGAGAGATATAGAACTCTAGCCTGAAAGAATGTAAACTTTTTTTAAGAATGGGGAGTGGGATGGAAATGGGTGTATTTATAGGTAGCAGGGAAGGAACCAGAAGATAGGGAAAGATGAAATATTAGAAGAGGGTCAAGATGGGAGGAGATAAGATCAAGGGTATATGGAGAAGTGTTGGCCTCGGTGAAAGGGGCCAACTTTTGGGCAGAGACTAGTGATTTTGAGTTGAATTGAATTAATTTTTATTTCCCTATTAATATCTTCTAGTGCATATCTTAAAAAAGAAGTTCAGTATAACATTTGTAACCAGTTGAAATCAGGGAGATTTTACTTAGTAATTTCGAGTTAATTAGTCAATAATCATTTAATGCACACATCTTGCTCGATATTGTGCCGAATTGATCCCATTTTAGTACCGTACAGGAAAGCCGTTTTAAATCTTAGTTGATGTAGAAATGGTCATTGCTGCTTGGCCCATGTCCTGATTCCAGTATCTTTTACTGCCGTTGAAGTCCCCTTATTCTGAAAGGAAGTACTATTTCAACTGATTCGGCTTATGTTATAAGCTAAATCAATACATTTTGAGGGGTTGGCCTAGGCACTTAACAATTTCCCGTGTTATTTTGATGGGAAGATAATGTTCCAAACAACTAACTGATGATAGAACTTTTGAAATATCACAATTTAGGGACCACCTGTATTTATTTCAAGGTTGTTCTTAATGATGTGCCTTTAATAGAGAATATAGAAGAGCAAACTTCATTAACTTTTGCTGGAATGATATCAAGGAAATGCTGACCTTTTTACTCTTTTGCCTTTTTTCTTATTATTTTCTTCTTGAGCAGTAGCAGTATGGACAGGTACAGGAGAGTAAAAGGTGAGGGTGATAGGACTTAGGAGAGAAAAGATATTTCTGTCACTGGCTGCCATGGCAGTGATAAAATTTTTTTGAAAATTCATAGGTTGGTAATCATGTCACAGTTTTAGTTCTTTGGTATTGGAGTTATCTTTTAATGCCCATGTTGAGTTTTCTGTCATGTTTATACCTAACCAACCTTACCTACTTTTTTTAAAAAACTTTTAAAAATCTACTTTTATTAAAACCTGACCTTTTCTCCTTTTCCTGCCTCTTGGCTTTTTTCTTTTTCAAAATATTCTTTTTTATTATAAATTTGAAATGTTTATATCTGTCAATATTTAATGTACAAAGATAGAAAAGGGGATTGTATATGAAACTATAACCTTACATTGCATACAGTTTAGTTTCTTTAAAGTGTATACACACACACACACACACACACACACACACACACACACACACATACACACTTCTTTGGGAGGCATTCAGGGTTAAGTGACTTGCCTAGGATGGTACAGCTAGACAGTATCTAAGGCTGGATTTGAACTTGGGTCCTCCTAACTCCAGTGTCAGTGCACTATTCACTGTGCCACCTAGTTGCTGCTAAAGTGTATATTAAATTTAACATAGTACTAACAAGCTGCCCTGATTGTTTTTGTCCCCTTCTGAACTTCATTCTGTTCTCCTCTTTGTATTTTTTTTTAAAAAGTTTCATGGATAAAATTTTCTTTATTTTCTTCTTTTTTGAATCACTGTCACTACCTCCAACTTCTTGGCCTTGTAACCAAAATGTATAGACAAGCAAAATAAATCTATACATTGTAAATGTGTAAATCTATATCTCATGTTTGACTAACTAGTCCACCTTGTTTTTGTTTTTGTTTTTAGGCAACTGGGGTTAAGTAACTTGCCCAGGGCCACACAGCTAGTAAGTGTCAAGTGTTTGGTCTGAGGTCAGATTTGAACTCAGGTCCTCCTGACTTCAGGGCTGGTGCTCTATCCTCTGCTCCACCTAGCTGCCCCCTCTAGTCCACCTTGTTGCCAACAGGTGAGAAACATGCTTCATCATCAGTCTTCTAGAGTCATAAATGGTCATTGTATTGATCATAATTCTTAAATCTTTCACAATTGTTTTCCTGTACAGTATCATATTAATAGTATAAATTGTTTTGGTTTTGCTCATTTTATTCTGCATCAGTATGTACAAGTTTTCCCAGGTTTTTCTAAATTATCCCTTTGTCATTTCTTAAGGTATAATAATATTCCAATACATTCACATACCATATTTTTTCAGCTATTCTTCAGTTGATTGGTACCTACTTTGTTTCCATTTTTTTTTTTTTGCTGCTATAAATATACATATGGGTCTTTCCTTTTTTTTTTTTACTCTCTTTGAGATATAAGCTTAGTAGTGATATCATTGACTCATTGTATATGCATAGTTCAGTGAATTTTTGGGTATAGTTCCAAATTGTTTTCTGGAATGGTAGGACCAATTCATGGTTCCACCAATGGTACATTAGATTTAGTGCCCTCTTCCACAAACCCTTCCAATAAATGTCATTTTCATCTTTTGTTATCTTTGTTAATATGATGGTTGCGAGGTAGAACCTCAAAGTTATTTTAATTTTCATGTCTCTTAGTGATTTGGAGAATTTTTTCTTATGGTTGTTATTAGCTTGCCTTTAATCTTTTAAGAACTCTCTGTTCTTATCCTTTGAGCATTTTAACTGTTGGGGAATGGCTCTTGTTCTTATATATTTGTATCAGATTCCTTTAGATCTTTGCTATTTGTCTTTATCAGAGAAATTTGCTGCAAAGACTTTTTCCCAGTTAAACTGTTTCTCTTCTATTCGTAATTGCATTGATTTTGTTTGTGCATAATCTTTTCAGTTTTATATACCTGTAATCAAATTGTCCATTCTGTCCCTATTTACTTTGCCCTTGCCTTGCTCTTTCACTTCTGTTCTTCCAATGGTTTCCAAAAGTGTTTAATAATTATGTGGTCCTTTTCTCCCCCCAGTATGTCCATAATATCTAGGCTTAGGGAAAGTACAAATTTGTGGCGTTTTGGTAGAATGCAGGCCAGAAATAAATGCATTTATGTTTTTACTCTATATCTTAAACATCTGCAACTGAACCCCTTTCACAAAGGCAATCTATTTGGACCCATAATTTCTGTATATTTTGAACCTATACAATTTAAATGCCTTCAGAAGTTATTGAATAAAATTTGCAATTCTGAACACAATCCAGCCCACTTTCTTCCTTAAATTTTAAACCCTACCCATTATCCATTTCTATTTTTCCCAAATTTATAGTAATGGATGAGCTCTACAGGTTGTCCATACAGGTTGTCATAATCTGGAAAACAGACATTCTTTATCCACTTAGCTTTTCTTATTTGTTAAATGAGACCTTTTTGAGGGGTTTTGGCTGCCTTGTTTGTAATTGAGTAGCTAGGTAGAGCAGTGAATGGGCTGGAGTCAGGAAGACCTGAGTTCAAATTTGGCTTCAGATACTAACTAGCTGTAGTGGCTGGGGCAAGTCACTTAACCTCTGTTTAACTCAGTTTCCTCAGCTGTAAAATGAGGATAATAATAGTACCTATCTCCCAGGGTTGTTGTGAAGATCAAATTAAATAATATTCGTAAAGCACTTAGCACAGTGCCTGGAGCATGTTAGGCACAAAATAAATGCTGTTGTTATTATTATTACTATTATTATTTTTAATTATTGTAAACCACAGAGTCAGGTGGAAATTAAAGGACAAATGATTTCCTCTTGATCTTAGAATGGTGTGGGGTAAAAAACAATAGATTTGGAGCTAGATAACTGAGTTCAAATCTTGACTCTTCTTGTGTGATCTTGGGTAAGTCATTTTCTCAGTTTCCTCATCTGTAAAAAGAGAACATTGGATTAGATGACCTCTATGGTCATGTCTATGATCCTATGAACTAATGATCCCTAGAGTGATATTGCATATATTGTCATATAAATCTTTTTTTTAACCTTGTATATCTGCTTTGTTTTTTAAATCAATTTTTTAAAAATAAAGATTTGCCTTACCTCCTTTCCACATCCCTCTCACCTACCATTGAGAAAGAAAGAAAGAAGAAAAAACAAAGTTAAGCAAAACAAATTCCCACATTGGCCGTGTTATATCTTTTTAGTTCTATGGTTACAGCGTATAGAAACACTGGTGAGTCTGGCCACATCCTTTCATTTCATTAATTTTTTTATTTTTCTGAATTATACTGCTACATTATGTCCACAGTAGGTACTTGAATTAGGATTTGCCTTTTGGGCTTAGTTTTGTACTTTCAAAATCATTATTGGGAAGCCCTTCTAACCACCTAGAATCTCTTTCAGTATTTAAAGAATCTATTTTATTGGTATGCATATTTCATTCACTAAAGTTTACAGTCCCTCTGTAATTTAGCAAATGGCCTTTGAGATGTGCCATAACTAAAAAAAAAATTATAACCTTTCAGGCAGCACATTATTAAACCTTTCTGCGTCTAGCTAGTCTGGTGGTTAGATAGTAGTGATGTTCCATCACCAGGCTAGTACTTGGAGGCTTTCCAGCTTGCTAGATTCTGCCAGAGTTTGCACAGAAGCCTTTGCCTCTACCATTTTGCCAGAATGTTTAATCTCTTTTAATTTAGGAGATTCTTTTTTAAGTTCCAAGTCTAAAGCATTCTTTTTTCCTGTTAGTAGAATCTAAAGTATATTGCCAAAGATCTCTGGTCTAGGCTTAGGGAGTTCACTATTTTTAGAAAGTTCACAAGTGACAGAAAAGGTAATTAATAATAGAGATTTCCAAAACCAAGGAAGGGAGGATAGAAGGGAAAACATACAGTTTTAAACAAAAGAAAGAATTCTGAACCAAGGTGTATTTAATGTTGTTTATATCAGCAAAGAAAACATTTGACTTATTTTTTTTTTTGTGAGAACTTGTGAAACTGTACCTTCTGCTGTTGTAAATATCTTTATAGACAGGTCAAAGAAATGTGCTCCGATTAAGTGGACTTGAAACTGGTTAAATGGCCAGACTCAAAGTAGTCTTTAATGGTTTGATATTCAGCTTGGCAGAAAATTTGGAGTGGGGTGTCCAGGGATCTGTGCTTGGTCCTTGGTCCTTGATCTGTGCTTGCTCTTTAATGTCATTATCAGTGACCTTTTCTGTATTGAAGGTATAGATTACATACTTTAAAAAATGTGTTTATGAAGTTAAAACAGTCTTTTCCTTGTTCTTATGTTTAAAAGGTAGCCCAAATGTTTTTGTTTTTAATTTAAAGCAATTTGCAAATCATATTGTATTAATTTGCGTTTCTGTGGACTGTTTGGCTTATTTGCTATAATTTTGTAGCCATTCTAAATAAAATTAAAATTTAATATTTTTGTACTTTTTAATGGGCTTTCTCCTTGTGGAATAAAAACAATAATAGCATTCTTATCGCCATTTAAGTTTTGCAAAGCACTTTATAAAAAATATTTTCCCCTTGTAACGCCTCTGGGAGATATGTCCTGATTATCCCCATTTTATTGATGAGGAAATTGAGGCAGACAGGTTAATATCCTTACAGAGCTATTAAGTAGGATTTGAATTTAGTTCTACTTGCCTCTAAGTCTGGCATTTTATCTATTTTGCCACCTAAATAACAACAAAAAGTTTTGTTCATTTAAATTTTGCATTCTAAAGAATATTTTCATTAGGAGTAGTAAAAATTAAATATCACTTGTATTAATATTTTGAGACTCTGTATTCTAATTGTGGGTTCTCCCTTTTTTAGTTATAGATTGTAATTCTTGAATTACCTTTGTTACCTGGGTTTTAAGAGTTACTGTAGTAAGTTCAGTAGCTATCTGAACTTGATTGGCTAGGCTGGTCTTCAGACAAAAGATCGTTCCTTCAAAGCCTTTCCAGACAGTTCTAGTCTCACACTTGAAGTCTTTCCTGGTTGGGAGTACTGTGCCAGATGTTGTGTTCTACTGGCATAGGCTGTAAAGAATCCAGTCATCTCTTCCCCATGATAAGGTATTGGAGGACTTCCTGTTTATGCATCCATATACAAACATATTCATCTATATGTATACACACATGCATATTCATATACATATAACTTTAAATTAAGGAAAGTATATGTAGTCCTGTAAGCAGACTCTTAAACCTGACTTCTTCGGGGAAATGAGTGGATTTATATGAGAAATAAAGAGTGGATTTTTAATGGTGTGCCCATTAAAGTAAAATTGCTTATGATCTTTCAAAGCAATAAAGAAACACTAATATGCACTTAGTAGTATTTAGCTCCTCCCTGTGGCCTTTGAAATTTTTCTCTTTTCGAGTACAGCTAGAACAATTTAATAGCATGTATACAAATAACTCACATTGAAATTAATCACCTAAATTAATTAATTAGTCATTCTTAAGAAATTGAAGTCATTAGAACATGATCAGAATGCTTTTTACAGGGTAAAAATAATACCAGAGTGACAAATAAGTACAACTTCAGAGCTTGCATTAGACTTAAGTTTTTAAAAAATTTTCTTGATTCTATGAGATATTTGCTGCTACATATTAAGAGGATAATTTCATTATTCTTTAATGGGTAGACTGTATTATTTTCCTAAAATAACTTGCAAGATGTGATATAGATAAATATGTGCTGGCATTGCTTAGCACCCTGGATTATAGTTAGATGAAGAGAAGTTATTGAAACATAGAACATTACCTACTAGTTATTCTTGCCCTACATAATCTTTTAGAAACTTAATATCTGGCAGACATGCAACCAGTTCATTTTTCCAGTTGGAGATGCCAACTGTGATGACTGTTAAGCTTGAAGTATTTTTAACAGAGAATGAATGCTGTCTTTTTTCAATGGAGAACTATGTTGGCCCAATGGAATTGCCAAGTAATCTATTTCAGAATATCTAAGGTGAAACTGTCACCTTGGGATCTACTAGCTTATTGACAGTTAATAGGGAGCCAGATCTTGTGCTTACCTTAGGTATTTTATGCCCAAATTGTCCTCTAGGTGTTTTTGGAAGTGTTAACTCTTTCAGATTCCTAGGGGTAACTTTACAATGAAGTTTAAAGAAAATCAGCTTACCTTTAAAAAATCTTTTTTTTTTTAAGTCTGAAAGTTTTACTTCATCATTTCCTGTCATAGTAATAATATATTTAACTTCAAAAACATACATTTATCTGTTTTTATTAAAATGTCTTTGATTACAGAATAAAGCAGTCCCTTTGACTCACCACCATTTTTCTACTAAGTTGTCTGCTTGCCACAAAGGATAAAAATACCTCAATGCTTAGTTTTTGTTTGTTGTTTGAAAGTAAGTGGAATGAAAGTAAAAAAAGCAAATTGATCTTTAAAAAAAATCAGTGCTTTACAAGCCTGGGACATTGAATGTCATTTCTGGAAAAGTTGGTGATGGATCTAAACAGTCTTGCTGCCCAGCCTACCTCTCCACTTTCACTACTCCAGGCCCCCAGTGGGGAAGGCCAACATTATCTGCTTAAGCCTTTGTCTGTCTATCTTTTACTTGGGGAAGCCTAGAGAAACTCTTCTCCCTTTGTCCTTGGCATCCTGCCTTGAGGACTAGGAAAAACTTGGAAAGCATAAGTGCTATGATCAGGAGAATCTAGGAAAAGTGGGGAAGGAGAAAACAGGAATACTATCTGTCATTGAAAAATCAGGTTACTCTCTAGTAGTAATTCAGAGAGTTTAGAGCTTCGAGGTCATCAGAGAGAAGCTTAGAGGTCATTTACTCTTATTCAGGCAGTAAGTAGCATTGTTGGGACTTTAAAGTCTAGGACTCCTGACCCTCAAACCACAGTTCTTTCTAGTATACCATACTTTTACTCCCCTTCCCCTCTTCCTTTCCTGTGAGCTTTGATTTTCCTCTCTTCTTTCAACCTCACCTTTATCAAATTAATGATTGATCTAATAATCAATTATTTTAAGCTTCAGTGTGAAAGCATTTCTAAGCAAGGCTTAGATTGCTAGAGAAATATTCCCAGAAAGTCTCTGGCTGAGAGAAACAAATAAGATTTTTGATTTAGATTCCAGTGACAATAGTTTAAGGACAGAGAGGGGAAATCTTTGTCTCTTTATACTATTCAAAATTATGAAAATTAATTCTAACGTGGTCATTGAATAAAGAATAATTTCAGGAAAACACCTGAAAAATTTAAGAATGGTTTACTGGCACGTGTCAAGATTTGATATCAGTAGGTAGCACAGTGAATAGAGTGCTGGAACTGGAGTCAATAAGACCTGAGTTCAAATTTAGCATCAGGTTCTTACTAGCTGTGTGATCCTGGGCAATCTCCATCTGCCTCAGTTTTTTCATCTGTAAAATGAGAATAATAATAGCATCTACATCCCAGGGCCATGAGAACAAAGTCGGATAATATTTGCAAAGTACTTTGCAGGCCTTAAAAATATGTATGTTGGTGACACTATTATCATTATTATAAGATGGAGAAATAAATATGTTAAATTTGCAGGTGTGAATCTTAAGCAATAGTTGAAAGAATAGAAAGAGAAATAGGGCATCAAGTATTATCAGAATTTGTTAAATAGTAATGATGTTAATTTATTAATTCCTTAAATATTTATTGAATGTATACTGTGTGTAAGGCATTCTAAAGCTTGTTGGAGGCCAGAAACAAATATACATGTGTATGAGTATATGTGTACATGCATGTACATGTGTATATATACATACACCCAGATACATATGTCACAAAGAATCTACTTGGGGAGGTAAGATATGAAGAGAAATAATAGACAAAATATCAAATGGTAAGTGCCATAAGCTTTATAAAGAAAGCAAAATGTTAAGAGAGTAAAAAAGTGTTGGGGGAGGAATGAATGAGAGTGAAGATGCAGAAAAGCTAATATGTAAAATATTACAGGATTGGAGGCCTAAACATTGAGCACCTGGTGCTATATATAGCCCAGTATAGCTCAAATAAAAAAACATTGAGGGAGGGCATCAGGATTCAATAAAAAGCTGTTAAAAATAGTAGTAGGATGAAAAATTGGATTAGAGCCACACCTCATAGGAAATACCACAATAAATTCCAAATGAATCATTTATCATTAAACATTAAAAAGAAATGGATTGATAACATCAATTATAATTTTGAAGCAAAAGAAAGTTTCTATTCAATAAATACAGGTTATAGGAGACAAAATAAATGGATTGATTATACAAAGGTTGTTTTTCTACATTAGAAAACAATACATCCAGAATACAAAGGATAGAAACAGATAAAAAAGTCTTTGCCACAATATTTCTTACAATTAAGGATACATCATAGTTTGTAAGAATATCATTATACATTTTAATGAGAGTAAGTTTCATTCCATTTTCATGGACCATAGAAACTGCCTGGTCTAACTTTTTCAATTTACAGATGAAGAAACGGAGGCCTAAAGAAGGAAAGAGGCAGAGCTAGGGTCAAACTGAGGTCTCCTGGTTCTAAATCCAGTCCTATCTCCATTGTACAGCACTGTTCTCAACAGAAGAAACAAATGAACAGTAATAACCTGAAAAATTGTCCGGACTATAATAATCAGAGAAAGGCAGTCTAACGCAGTTCAGATGTATCACCTTATAGTTATTTTTTTGTTTTGTTGGGTTTTTTTGTTTGTTTTTAGCTAGGCAGTGGGGTTAAGTGACTTGCCCAGGGTCACACAGTCAGCAAGTGTTATGTGTCTGAGGCCAGATTTGAACTCAGGTCCTCCTGAATCCAGGGCCGGTGCTTTATCCACTGTGCCACCTAGCTGCCCCTCAATTTTTTTAAAAAAGGGAAGAAAATGCAGTTTTCAAACCATAGGCTCAAACGTGAGATTTTTATTTCTAGCAAAATTCTAGAGTATATTACTAAAGGAATGATTAGTGAACACCTAGAAAAAGGAAAGCAGCATTCACTAAAAGCCAGCCTGGCTTTATCTAAATAGGTCATGCTCAACTAACCACATTTACTTTTCTGGTATCTAGACTAGTAGATGAGGGGAATGCTGGATATATGATATAGACTGTGCAAAACCTTTGAGTTGGTAATGCTAATCTTAGGGAAAAGGTGGAGAGATTTGGGTTATACAATAATATCTAGTAAATGGATTTGGAACTGGTTGAATGGGCTGCCCCAGTAATAATCATTAATGTATAGCTTAACATGTACAGGTAATATGTTCAGCACATTTCACCTTGGAAGGAGATCTTTAGTATAATACCTTTAGTGGACTTATGTTTACATTAAGCGAAGCATAGTTTGTTGTCTGGAACTACAGAGAAGGTATGTCTTGATCAGATCACATCTGGAGTACAGTGTTTAGTCTGGGCACCAAATTTTAGGAAAAGACCTTGATGAACTGAAAGGTATTCAGAAGAATGCATCCAGAATGGTGGAGTCATTAATAGCCTCATAAATCAAGGCTTTTAGGAATTTAAGAGATTATCTAGTCTACCCCTCTCATCCCATTTGATATCTCAGTATAATGCCATATGAACATAAATTGAAAGAATTGGGGATGTTTAGCCTGTGGAAGAGACCAGCTTTGTTTAAGAAAGACTTTCACATGGGAGAGAGATTAGATTTATTGGTTTTGCCGCAGAGAATAGGAGCTAGTGGAGAATAAATAGATGGTGAAAAGAAGCAAACTTTGACTTGATAACAAGAAAAACTTCCAATTAGAGCTGTCTGGAAGGCAAATGGACTGCTTCAGGCAGTAACGGGTCACTTCTCTTGGAGGAGTTCTTTTTTTAAAAAAAATTTTTTAAAATTTATTTTGATTTATCAACAATCACTTTCATAAGCTTTTGAGTTTAAAATTTTTCTCCTCCCTCCCCAAGACAGCAAGCAATCTGATATAGGCTATACATATACATTCCTATTGAACATATTTTCACATTAGTGATGTTGTAAGGAAGAATTAGAACCAATAGGAGGAACCACAAGAAAGAGAAAACAAAACAAAACAGAAGAAAAAAATATCAGATAGTATGCTTTAATCTGCATTCAAACTCCATAGTTCTTTCTTTGGATGTGGATAGCATTTTCCATCATGAGACCTTTGGAGATGTCTTAGATCCTTGCATTGCTGAGAAGGGCTAAGTCTATCAACTTTAGTCATAACGTGGCTGTTACTGTGTATAACGTTTTCCTGGTTCTGCTCACTTCACTCAGCATCAGTTAGAGGAGGTCTTTAAGAAAATGTAGGATGAAGACTTAAGGGATTTTTGTTTGAGGTACATTTTATCAAATGGATTCTGGATATGATTCTATGTATCTCTAATATCAAATTTTTCATTAGTGTTTTTAAGGATGCTTAATTATCATTAAAGATGTTAAACCAGTCTCGATTGTTTGAGACAGGCGACCTGTGTTTACTTCCAAATTATCTGTGTTTGTCATGTTTCTCTGATATAAATTCTATTCTGTAGTGTGTTTTGTGAAATACATTCTGTAAAGGATAAAGAATAGCGCATAACTAGGATGGTGAAGGACCTCAAGTTCATGCCATATATGGCATGAATGGTTGAAGGACCTGTTATGCTTGGCACATAGTAGGTATCCAGTAAATCCAATCCTATTGATTGATTGACCTGGGAATATTTAGCCTAGAGAAGAGAAAAATCACAGATTCAAAGGAAACATTATATCTGTTTTTCAGATATTTGAACGGCTGTTAAGATTAAACTTGTTCTGTTTGTCTACAGAGCAGAACTAGGAGCAATGAGTAGAAACTACAAAGGTTGATATAAGCTTATTTAACGGGCTGTACCAGGGGTGGGGAACCTGTGGCCTTCTAAGGTCCTCAGATGTGGCCTTTTGACTGAGTCCAAGTTTTACAGAACAAATCCTTTTATTAAGGCAATTTGTCCTGTGAAATTTGGATTCAGTCAAAGGGCGGCACTTGAGGAACTAGAAGGCCACAGATTCCCCACCTCTAGACTATGCAAAACAGAATTATGCACAAGTGAGTGGGATGCCTAGGAGACAGTAGGTTCTGCCTCACTGGAGGTCTTCAACAAAAGTTGAATGACTACTTGTTGGGTACATTATGAAGGGGATTCTTTCCCAGTTATGAGTTGATCTTGATGTCCCTTCTAGGACTGAAATTTTGTAATTTTTTAGTGTTTGAGTCAGCAGAGTGGTCCAGTGGTTTTATCATTGTAATTAAGTAAGTCAGTGAGTGGAGTTTCACTAACATATCTGTGTTTTGACTAAAGCCTTAAACAATATGCAATTGATAGGTATTTTCCGAATATGTTCTTCTTTTAAAAATTACTTTGTGACTCTTTGTCTGACATAGACACAAAACTAAATTGTGTATGTTCTCTTATTTTATGGCATTGGGAACTATTAAGGTATCAGTTTCTTTGTGGATTGAGAAGATAAAATTGCTCTAAAATGTACATTTGCTGATATAACTTTATTTAAGCTCACTTGATTTTTAAACTCTTTGTGGGACAGAAGTTATTTACTGAAAACCTCTATCATGTTTCATTATAAGCCAAGGTTTTAGTCAGGGTGTTTTACATATGTGTGTGTGTGTGTATATGCATACATGCATGCATGGATGTATGTGTGTGTATATGTGTATATATATGTGTATATATATATATATTTAATTTTAAGGTATTTTATTAACACATCACATTGAATAGTATTGTTTTTCAAGTATGAGTTGACAACAGGATGTTATATTGAAAGTGAAGCTAAATTCACCAAATGCTTTGAGGATAAAAATTTCATTTATTTGACAATAATATTACATGGGCTTTTGAAAAAGAACTATTAAGTTAAATATTTATGCTGAATGAAAATGATACAAAATAGATTTATTCTAACTTTAAATGTCCTTCATGAACTTTTTTCCTCTCACTATCTACATCAAAGTTAGGAAGAACATTTTAAGTTCATAGATTGAAAGAATCAGTGTTTGGCAAAAGAGTTATATTCTATATTTCGATTTACCTATTTTTAATTATATCATATCATACAGACAATGATATTTTTAGGTTATCATATTTTATTGGATATTTGGCAATTCACTTAAACTTTATGCCTTGACAATGGGCATATTATTTGAATATTAAAGGCCATTAAAAGAAAAGCTTTTTATTGATCTTTTTTGTATTACTAATGTTTGTATTTCTTCTGCCCCCCCCCGAAATCTCTTGAAACAAAAATTGAAAGGAAACAAGAAGAGGGGGGAAAAAATCACGAAACCAGTCAACACATTGAAAAAAATTGATGTTATGTACAATTTCCCACACCCATAGAAACCTACCTCTGCAAAAGAATGGGTGGTGTCTTCTTATGTCTCTTCTTTGGGGCCCAGCTTTTTTTTTTATATATAATAATTTTACAACATTGTTTTGATTGCTTTGTGGTGATTCTTTCCATTTGCATTGTCATAGTCATTGTTTTTCTAGTTCTGCTTATTTCACTTTGTATCAGTTCGTATGTCGTCTTGTGCTTCTCTGTGTCCATCATATTCATAAATTTTTATAGAACTGCAATATTCTGTTACATTCATTTATCATAACTTGTTTGGCCATTCCCTAATTGATGGGGCATCTACTTTGTTTCAAGTTGTTTGCTACCACAAAAAATGCTTCTCTAGATATATTTCTGTCCTCCTTGGAGCATATGATTGGCAGTGGCATCTGTGAAGGTATGAATATTTAGTCCATCAGTGAAGCACCTACTTCTACACTGAAGCACCAAGCTTCCTGCTAAATGCTAGGGATTGCAAAGAAAGGCCAAAGGCAGTCCCTTGAGGATCTTACAGTTTAATTTGGTAACTTAATTTGTACAATTCCAGGTTGCTTTCCAGAATGGTTGAACCAGTTTTCAGCTGCATCAGCAATGCATTAGTGTATCTCTTTCCATAACCCTTGCAATCTTGATCATTCTTGTCTTTTGTCATCTTTGCCAGTTGGATGGGTATGAGTAGAAACCTCAAGATTGTTTTGATTTGCATTTGTTCATGATTTTAGAGCTTTCTTTCATATGGTTGTTAATGGTTTGCAATTCTTTTGGGAACTGTTTGTTCATATTCTTTGACCATTCATCTGTTAAGGAATGGCTTTTGATCTTATATATTTATATTCGTAGTCTCTGTATTTCTAATATCCCTTATCAGAGATATTTGGTACAAAGTTGGTTCTTTTTTCTGCAGTCAGCTGCTTCCAGAAGGCCTCTTCTAACAGATTTTACTGCCCAGAGGATATTTTAAATAGTCAGTGATGGTTTTTATTTTGGAGAAATAAAATTGCTATGAAAGTACAAAAGCTGGTACTATGAAAAGGGTGTCAATAGTTGTAGGTTTTATTATATAAGTTTAATTTTTTTAAAGAGGTATATTCTCCAGTCTGAGATACAAAAATTGATTTACTTTAGTACTTTGGATCCATGATTTCATGGAAACTGCCTACACCTAATAGGGAGCTGTGAAGCAATAAGGAAGACCTGAGTTAAAGTCCCAACGCTGCCTATATTGGTTCTGTCATCCTGGGCAAATAATTTAACGTAAGCCCATAAATTGTAGAACAGGCGTCAGATTGCATCAGTGGAGAGTTTCATACCACAGATGAAAATGTGTGGTGTTGATTGGCCCCACCCACCCCCTCCAAAAAAATTCCCCAAATTTTCAGTCTGTACTGATCACAATTTCTCCATACCTCATGCTCATTAATTGTTGTCCATATCCTTCCACGTGTGCTTAATAGAGGTTCTACTTAAGATACTTGAAACATTCTTCTCATTTTCAGTATTGAGTGGTACCAACATATTCACTCAGTTTGGATATCTATTATCCTTTATTTTTAATATTACTGCCAAACTTTCTTTTCTTGTCATGTGTTTTCCTGTTTAAGTTCTTTTCAAGTTACTTCTTGAATCCAGGTTATATTTGGTGACATCATTCAGTCTTCTTAGGCTTTTTCCTATTGCCATTTAGATTATTTTTATTTTAGTTCTTTTAAAGTCATAGGAATACCATCCAGATTGGATCAATATAGAGTGAGAAGAAATCTGTGCTGGAGGCAATACAATTTTGAGGTCATTGAGAAACCCATTTATAAGATTTCTAAAGGAAGAGAAGATACCAAAGGTTTTAAAAAAAAAACTTTGGCTGGGATTCTTATAATCTAGCCACTACTTACTCGTGTTCAGACTCCTTAAGAGTCTGCCCAATATGATGGATGTTCTAATAAACGTTGTCTTTGGCTGGGAAGAAAAAAAACCCAACTTTTTCGGACCTCATTGATTGAAAGAAAAAGAAAAAGTATCCCAGAAAACATCAGCAACTGTCAGCCTTCATTCCTACTCTCTGATCTATATAAAATCTTTATGAGTCATCTATATGTGAATTGAGGGCACCTTTTAATAATGAGGGTACTGGTAGGAAACAGCAGGCTTTTACAAATGATGTTCAACAGTGGGGCATATTTTTGCCATCTCACAATTGACTGAAAATTTTAAAGAATATAATTTCCCATTATACTTATTGTTTGTTGGTTATGAAATAGCACTGGATGTCATAGAACAAAATGTTATTTTATAGGCCCTTTTACAATAAGGTATCTCTCATCTACATATCAAGATCAAGGAAGATGCCTTGGAAGATGTTATAACAGAAATTAGTTTGTTTAGTAATTTTCTGATAATCATCAGGTGAAATGTAGAGCAAGGAAATATGCTTATAAAAAGTATTCACCACTGTGCTAGAGGGAATCAAGTCCAGATCAAGGAAGGATTTTCAGATGGTAAGATACACCCATTTATGGATGATGTTAATTTTTTTAAACTTCAAGACATTGCAGAGTGTCCTAGGAGAATTCTGTAATCACTCAAAGGTGTTTGTAAAAAACAAGTGGATAAAGAGTATGTCTTCCTCATATTTCAATGTATAGCAATTTGGGTGGATATCCTTTAGAGTTGAGGTTCTTGATGGCTCATGAACTTGTTTTTAATATTTTTGGCAACTATTTCAATTTCCTTCATAATCCTGTGTATTTTATTTTATGCATTTAAAAACATCCTGAGAAGGAGTCCATAGCTTTTGCTGGGCTGCCGAAGGACACACGCGCATGCACGCGCACGCACACACACACACACACACACAGAAAATGACGCCGAAAGAAGGTTAAGTATCTCCATTAAAGAGCTTGTCCAACAATATGTGTATGTGCAGTAGTACAGATGGGCGGTGAGCTGGGGCCAAAGTTTAAAAAGAAGAGCAAAGTGGGCTGGATTGCTTTTGAGAAATTACAAAACATTTTGTTGATTCCCATGTTTCCCATGGAAACAAAGGCTCATCTTTTTAATGCTAGTATTTTACTGTTACTGCCGTATGGAAACAAGTCCTGGAATACCACTGCCTCTGAAGAACTAAAGATGAGCATCACACAGAGAGCAATGGAAAGTCACACAGGGTGTGAGAGCAGGCTGCATAACATAACTAAGAAGGAACTCTGAAGAAGAGCAAGAATGAAAACTGCTATCATTGCATTATAGGGACAGGATAAGAATATGGGTTAGTCACATTATGAAAATGTGAAAGGCCTCTAGCATGTTGGGTGAATGAACATCCTGTGGTGAACACTTGGGAGGACTTCTGGGTCATTCTGTGTTGTGTGTGTGTGTGTGTGTGTGTGTGTGTGTAACTTGTGTTCCACGTTAAGAATATAAGCTCTTTGAGAGTAGGAATTGTTTCATTCATTATATCTGTATCCTCAGCACCTAGCACATCATAGGCACTCTATTAATGCTCGGTTAATTCTCTCTCCATAACATTTCTTGCATCCTTCCCTTCCTTTGTAGTCTTCTTGCCACAATCCTAGTATAGATGCCCTCCTTTATTACCTAGTCTGTTTTACTTATCTCCTAACCAGGTGTTCCTGCCTTCCACCTGTCCTTTATAGCTCTGCCAGTTATTGCTCTGCCCAGAAATCTTCAATGGTTAGCTAGTGCCTACCCAATAAAGGCATTTAATAAGGTACCACTCTACCTTATCAGCCATATTTCATATTATTCACCATTTATACACACTATATTTCTGCAGATGTGTTCTCTTCTTTGCCCCTAAGCATATCCTCTGCTTTGCTGCCTTTTTTATTTTGCTCATTCTATTCCCAGTTCCTGGAATGTTTTATTCTCTCCCTTTTTGATTGTTGATTTTTACAAGTCTTTTAAAACTTAAATGCCATCTCTTCTGTGAAGCCTTCCCTTTATTCACTTCTCTAAGGAGATTGTGTTTTTAGATTTTCTAGGAATTATATATTCCTTAGCCTGTCCTCTCACCTCACCCCCCTCCCCTTTCACTGAGCAAACACAAAGGACTTGCAGAAATGAGAGTCAAAAATTTTGATTTTATGGGTCACTGTGGCTAAAAGTATTTATCATTTGTTGCCAGCCTCCTCATGATGAGCCTTTTCCCAAGTAGTTCATGGTCTGTCTGGGCCCATGTCCAGTGCCTTTTCATCTTATTAGAACCTGCCAAGAGCTTTAGTTCAGTTGACATGGCCTTTGTGAACCTAGGTTTGCTGCAAGCCTCTCCACCACAGTGTGAGGCATGAGAATAGATCTTTTGTGAAGTAACAATTAACACCTAAAAACTACAGGCACTCACTGACTTGAGAACATCTTGTTCATGTGTACAGCCATCTTGTACCTTGTTAAGGGGTTTGTAGTTGTTAGCAATGATAAATGAATTTCCTCTTCTGCTGGCTTCCCAGTTAGTGCCCAAGGACCCAAAATGAAATTGGAAGCATTTTTTTTTCTGAAAGAAGCATATCTAGTAACCATTGTATGGAACTATCACCTCCTTTCTTTTTCCTTGTTAAATTACCTCTTGTACTCTTTCTCTCTCAGGGAATTCTATTCATATATACATATGTGACTTTTTCCATTAAAAGTATCTTTTGTTTCTCTTCAAACATTTTAAACTAATTTTTTTTTTATTTTTAGGCAATTGGGGTTAAGTGACTTGCCCAGGGTCACACAGCTAGTAAGTGTCAAGTGTTTGGGCTGAGGCCACATTTGAACTCAGGTCCTCCTGACTTCAGGGCTGGTGCTCTGTCTACTGTGCCACCTAGCTGCCCCCAACTAATTACTTTTTTAAATAAATTTTTATTGATATCTTTTTTCTTTTTTTTTTTTTCCATCACATGGGTTTCCTCATTTACCTTTTTCTTCAAGAGAGCCATCCCATATAACAGAGAATTTTTTATAGGAAAAAGAAGCAGAGAAAAACATTTTTTTAGCAAAACCAATTGGTATGTTAAATAAATCTGACATTATATCCCATACCTCTGGGTCTATCATCACTGCAAAGGAGCAGAGAAGTATCTACTTCTGTCTCTTCTTCCGGGTCAAACTTGTTGTTGGCAATTTGTAACATTGTTAATGGCCATCACATTTATTAGCAGTATCAAGTGATAATAATAAGTGTTTTTAAAAGGTGTAGACCGTGATGGGGCTTACAGCCACCTCTATGCCCTGGGAGCTGCTGATTAAATTTCACTTTTACCAACTGCCACACATTGGTAGTTCTTCCTGGTCTCAGCTCCAATCCACTTCTCCACATCAGACTTCTCTCCTCTTTCTCTCTGATTCACAAATTCATTTGCTTGCTTCTCATTCTTACTTTCCATTCACTTTGTTATTCCCTCAAGCTAGGATCCTTTTTTTCTTGTAGCCTTTACTTCAAAGCTTCTGCTAAGAATAGTTTGCACTCATTGCTTGTTTCCTTACTATATACTGATTTTTGTAACATTGATTTTCTATCATTTTGCCATTATTGTAGTCATTATATAAATAATATTGGATTATTACATTCATATACCACAATTTGTTAAGCTTTTCCTTAGTCAATGGCCATCTATTTTGTTTCTAGTTCTTTGTTATTACAAAAAAGTGCTACTAATAAATATATATATATTTTTAGTGACCTCCTTATGATAATATCCCTCCTTGGGGTATTCTCCCAAGGGAGAGAGAGAGAGAGAGAGAGAGAGAGAGAGAGAGAGAGAGAGAGAGAGAGAGAGAGAGAGAGAGAGAGAGAGAGAGAGAGATGAGGGTGGGTGGGTGGGTGTGGGTGTGATAAGCAGCTTAGGTAGTGCTGTGGATAGCTAGTGGGCAGTTAGGAAGACCTGAGTTCAAATGTGGCCTCAGATCCTTACTGGTTGTATGGCCATGGGCAAATCATTTACTCTCCGTTTTCCTCAGTTTCCTCACCTTTAAGATGGGAATAATAATACTACTTTACAGGGTTGTTGTGAAGAGTATTTGTATAGCACTTACCAATGTGCTTGGTACATAGTAGCTGCTATATAAATATTAGATAGTATATTCCTAGCAGTGGAATGCTGAATCAGAAAACAATTGATTTACTTGCTAAGTGTAATGACAATTTAAAATATATAAGATCATTTGTAAACTCTTTTAGAGAAGTATGATAAAAGATTATGAGCAACATTACCTCAAGTAATTCCCCCTCCCCACCAAAAATAACCACCACAACAAAAACCCAAAACCAAAAACTACAGAGCAAAGTAGTAGGGTGTAAAATCAATTTAAAGAGAACTTGGCAAGAGACTCAAATACACAAAGTCATTCTGGGAGCATTTAAGATGAAATTGGAAGGAAGACGACAAACAAGAAATATGGAAAAGATTTGCAAAGGTTTTTATTTTAAAAAAACAACCTGTTGACTCTCAAGGAAAGTAGGACTTGCAATTGACTTCTAACATCACCATCCTAGATATGTTTATAGAAGAGGTAGAAATGACATTAAAAGAAATGAAACTGGTTAAAAAGATGCATTATTATATATTGGGAATATTAATATTGTTCTTTTTATGAGAGATACTTAGGAATATTAATTAGATATCTGCTGAATAGTCTCTCAGATTATTGAGATTTATTGAGGCATATGGGTGGCACAGTGAATAGATTGTTGGATTTAGAATCAGGAAAATGAATTTAAAAATGCTTCAGTGAAAAGTAGTTGGACAGAAACTAGGCCTAGCCAACATCTCACACTATATACCAAGGTAAGATCAAAATGGGTACATGATTTAGACATAAAGGATGATATCATTAGCAAATTAAAGGAGCATAGGGGAAAAAATGCCTGTCAGATCTATGGATGAAGAAAGAGTTTATGATCAAACAAAAAGAGAGAGATCACCGGAGGTAAAATGGATAATTTTCATTACATGAAGTTAAAAAAAGTTTGCACCAACAAAACCAATGCAGCCAAAATTAGAAGGAAACAGGAAATTGGAGGGGGAATTTTACAGCAAGTTTCTCTGATAAAGGTTTTATTTTGCAATATATAGGAAACTGAGCCAAATTTTAAAAAAAAGAGCCATTACACAATTGATAAATGGTCAAAGGATATATATGTGTACACACACGCACATATATATGTATACAGACATACACACATACATGCAGACATACATATATACATACATACGTATGTGTGTGTATATATATAGTTTTCAGAAGATGAAATCAAACCTATCAGTAGTCATATGAAAAAAAATCTCCAAATTACTATTGATTAGAGAATGCAAATTAAAACAGCTCTGATGTACCCTTACACCTATCATATTGACCAACATGACAGAAAGAGAAAATGACAGTGCTGTGGTGGGATTTGAAAAATAGGTAAACTAATGCCTATTAGCTGGAGAACAATTTGGAACTATGCCCAAAGACCTATAAAACTGTGCATATCCTTTGACCCAGCAATACCACCACTAGGTCTAAGTCCCAAAGAGATATGCAAAAAATATTTAAAACAACTCTTTTTATAATGTCAATTGGAAATTGAGGATATGCCAATTAGGAATTAGGGAATTGCAGAACAATTTGTAGGTATGTGATTGTGATGGAATACTATTGTGATGTAAAAAAAAGATGAACAGGATTGGTTTCAGAAAAACCTAGGAAGACTTACATGAATTGATACAAAGTGAAATGAGCAAAACCAGAACATGTTAGGCAGAAACAGCAATATTGTAACAGTAATCAACTATGAAAGACTTAGCTACTGTGACTAATACAGCAATCCATGACAGTTCCAAAGTACTCGTGATGAACAATGCTGTCTACCTCCAGAGGAGAGAACTGATAAACTCTGAGTGCAGATTGAAGCATTTTTTTTTCACTTTTATTCTTTTTCTTTTTGGCAACATAATTAATGTAGAAATATATTTGCATAACTTCACATGTATATTGGGTATCATATTGCTTACCTTCTTAATGGGTGGGGGAGGTACCTGAGGGAGGGAGAAAATTTGGAGCTCAAAATAAAAAATGAATGAAAAAAGAAATATTCTCCATTCTTTCAACTGATGTGTGTGCATATTTTTTTTTAAAGGCCTCAGACTAGTTGTGTGGCCTCGGGCAAGACATTGGCCTCTCTAAACCTCAATTTCCTCATCTGTAAAAGAGGGATAATAATTCCTACCTCAAAAGGTTGTTGTGAGGATCAAATGAGTTAACATTCGTAAAGTGCTTTGCAAACCTTAAAGCACTACCATTATTTGTTTAGATTATGTTGGTTGATTTTATTTTTTAATAATTTTATTATCAATATAATCTCAGGAAATAAGAAGTGAAATGAGGAATGAGACCCCAAATTAAATAAAACCATTAACTCCAAACTATTTACATTTTGATAAAAGAAAAAATTTAAACTTAAAATAATTAAGAGTTATTTCCTCTTATCTCCACTTCTGAGTTTGTACTCATAAAACTTGTTTGCTTTTTTTGTACAGTTGTAATCAGTGTATTTGACTGCCCAGTTATGCTTTCTTTGCATCACTTCATATGCTTTCCCATACTTCTTATTTTTAAACATTTGTAATTTTATGTCATAGTAGCATATTTGATTGCATTGATATACCATAATTCAGCTGTTTTCCATTTACATAAGTTGCTTGTCGTTTTCTGCCTTTACCAATAAAGACACTGACTATTTTTGTATACGTAGAGGGCTTTTCCCCTATTTACTGTTACCTTTAAGACATAGTCTTGTTGATTTAATATTTAATTGTTTCTTCTGCTTTTCTTTTTCCAGAATCTGTCTATGATCTTCTCCCGAAGGAGTTACAGTTACCTCCATCTAGAGAAACATCTGTAGCATCCATGAGTCAGACAAGTGGCGGTGAGGCAGGCTCGCCTCCTCCAGCTGTAGTTGCTGCTGGTATGCATTTAATTTTATTTTTATTGAAGAAACCTGTGAGTTATGTACACTATGCTGCCCCACATGAACAGTGCTGGCAAAGTTTGGATTAAAAAGATCATGGAGGATAACTGAGGGTTCATTTTAGAAGGTTTTAACTTGTATTTTTTGCCATATAATTTTCTTTAGCTCATCTGCTTGATGTACTGTTATGAGCGAGCAGTTATTGTTTAAAACATAAGTGCTTAAAACAGTGCCTGACACATCCTAAGTGCTTGATAAATGCTTGTTGACTTGACATCAATCACATTGTCTTTTCTATAAATGGCATTGTCTGTAATAGATTCTGTCTTCAAATATGGGAACCATTTGAAGATAACTATAACTGCACACAAAAGGTTAAATTCCAAGCTGTGGATAAAAAATGGTGTTTGAGACTGAATTTTTTTTTAAATGATACTCTTTGTTAGCTTAAAAGAGAAAATATATATTATTTTGCATGACCTGGAGAAGCACTCAGGGTTAAAACACTCAAATCTCTTTCTTTTTGTAGCATGTTACTATAACCTTTTCATTGCATATTAAAATGTGTGTGTAACTCAGGGTAGCATGACTTCATACTCACTGGATTCAGGGTGAAATAATTAGAGAATTAAATGTAAGACTTGTACAAATACATAATGAATTTGAAATTCACTTAGTTTATATTTTATGCTGAGCTTCCAGATCATATGCTTAAAACATAAATAAAAAACTCTTACTGGTCTCTTATTTTTGGCACAAAATTTCAATTCATATTCGAATAAAAGATTGAGGGCAGACAACAAATGATGGTAAAGATTTGGCTAGCAAAGTTAGTATGTAGATTCTCTTCATAGTATGTTGCTTTACATAGCTTTGATTCAACTTTAGTAAGGCTGAAATCAAGTGGTTTTGATTTATAAAAGTTAAAGCAATACATATACTTGAGGTTTATGTGTCTCTCCTCGTGGATTAAGATTTCTTTCATAATTTAGTTCCTCTGGTCTTTAAAATGGTCTTTGAAGTCCATCAGAGGAAAGTATTTTTAATAGATTTTGCTAGTTTGGAAAAAAGAGAACAAGGAAGCAGAAAGTTGCTTTGCAAATGAGATGCTACTGATGTTCTAGAGCTTTTTGACTGTGGTTTTTAAATGTATGTACCTTGTACACAAAAGCCTTCCACTGATCTGTGTAGTGCAGTAAACAGACTTCCTGGTTGGGATCACAAAAACTTTAAATATGGCAAAGAAACTTTACAGCACTGGTCACTGTTCATGTGTTGTCAGGCATTTTCTAACAGATTCTGTGGATTTAATTGTGTGCCATCAAACTTTTTAGTAATTAAACTTAGAAGATGATACTGGTGAAGCAATATCCACTAGATTCTAAAATTTCTTTAAATATCTTTTCAGAAACATAGCTATTTTAATTGAATAATTAAAATTGTATTGGGTCATAAAATATAAAAGAAATCACTAAAATTTTGTTAATGGTGTCACATTAAATCCACAAGTAGAAACTGACTAACTGATTTCTTTTATATCTTTTGAGAGTGTTTTTAAAGATATGAGTTTAACTAGAACTAAAAGTCTGTTTCCTCTATGCTTTTTGGCATAAATTTATATATATATATTATATATATATATGTATGTATGTGTATATATACACACACACACATATATATATATACATACACACATATATAATACATATATGTATATATATAATTGCTTTTAAAAGCTAAATGAATGGGGTTTTTGGTAAAAAGCTATCTTCCTTTTCAAAAACCCCCATATATTTCGATTTCCATTTTAGGAGGCTTTATTAAAAAATAAAATTAAATGAGTCTTGAATTTAGATCTTAGGGTCCTCTATCTAGAACTGGAAGGGACCTCAGAGAATGACTTCTTTCAGTTAACTCATTTTAGAAGTGAAGAAGCCTAGTTGCAGTGAGGTTATAAGTGACTTGGCCAGGGTAATAGAGGTAGCAAGCATCGAAGTGGAGCTTTGAACCCCTCTGGCTTTAGAGCCAATGTTCTTTCTATTGGTGTGCCACTTTACTTTCTACAATTTGAAACACTTCTTATGACAGTTAATAAGATGTCGATTTTCACAAGTTGTACAGAAAAAGAATATTTCTCCCAGCAAGATTAAAGCCAAATTGTAGACAGGAAGATATTTGAACTAAAGGAAGCATGCTGAATTGTAAAGAACAAAAGTAATAAGTTCTTCATTATAAAGATGATCAGAAGACTAGAAAGAAAACCATTCCAGTATAGTTATATTCAGGATTATTTGTTCTGTTTGTTTTCATTTTTTAAAACTTAATCTGTCTTATTCTAAAATTCTAGTATGTTATTGGTTAAAAAAAATAGCTAACACTATCCATTTTCAATGTAGATGAGCTACATTAAACTGGATATGTTATTCTTTTTAAGAGTTAATATAAATATCATTTGATTACCCTTTACTGTTAACTGTGTTACCAGAAGGGTAAATTATAGTGCCAACTTGATTTTCCTCGTTTTATTTATCATTTGTCCAGTATTTTTTCTATACCTAAGATAGGATGCGTAGGAAAAGTCAGATTAATTTAGATACAAATCTGTTGAGCCATTGTTAAATAATCATTCTAGTCAGAGGAAGATGCTTGATATGATAAATTCTTAAAGAGTTTGGAAGGAACAATATTGTATGCAGTCACGTACAAGAGCCTAGTGGGAACAGACTTCTAGTTTTGCCATAAAGATTTTACTTCATAAATGCTGTTAGATTGACTTTTAAAATCTTGATGTATGGATATGGATGACCATATTTTGTTATTTGATTATTAAATAGACAATGTCTTTCTCAGATTCACCAATGCAGATTTTTTCCCCTCTCATGGTGCTGATAGGATGCTAATCCACAATCCAGAATATTCTGCTAAAGGTTGTGGAATGAAGTTACTTGTTAAGACCTTCTTTAGCTTTTTGTGTTTTCATGACAAAGGAACTATAGGAATTGGAATACATTGGAATAAGCAGAAGCCGTAGATGGAACGACTTTGAATAGTTCTGTGGCTTATTAATAATTGAAATAGTTGATCCCCTTTCCTAAAAAGAAAAATAAAAGAAAAAAGCCCCTCCTCTGAAGTTTACAGTGTTGAAGGAGAGGGGCATGGATAAGACAAGTTCATAAATAACTCTACTGCATATTATGATGAGTGCATAAAAGAGATCTAATCGTTGTGTTAGGAATGATTAGACGGAGAACACTTAGAGCTCTGGGCTCAGGCAAAGTTTCATGGAATAGGTGGCACTTAAGTTTGCCCTGGAAAGAAGGGAAGGATTTCTAGTAGGTAGAGATGGGGAGAGATCTGTTCTTGGAATGGCATGTGTGAAAGCACAGTCATTAGCGTAAATGGTGAGATTGGAGATCTATGTACAGTCCAGTTTAACTAGAATATAGAGTGTATATACAGTAGTATTTGAAAAAGAAAAATACAGACCACTCTGGTATGTTTGCCAAGAAAACTCCAAATGGAGTCACAAAGAGTCAGACATACCTGAAATGACTGAACAACAACAAATACAGTAGTATGCTGTAAGATGGGAAGAGTAGGTTGGAACCAGATTGTGAGGGGCTTTGAATGTAATTTAAGGAGTTGGTATTTTATTTTATAAGCAGTTGGGAGCCACTAAAGGTTTTGAAAGTTACTTTGGCAGTCATATGAAAGATGGATTAGAGAGAGGAGAAAGCCAGGAGGTAGGAAAACCAATTAAGAAACTTCCAATAGTTGGGGAAAGTGTGGGAAATGAGGATCTGCACTACAGTGGTTACAGACAGAGACTAATATTGACATTGATAACTCACATTTATATAAGATTTATGGTTCAGTAGTTGCTTTCCTCAGGATGAACTAGAGAGGTAAATAGTGAAGAGGTTACCTTTATTTTGCAGAGGAGAAACCTGAGAGTGATGTTGGCCAAACAGCAGGGCTAAAGTTTTGAAGGCAGTACTTGACTTTGCCTTTTAACTTAAAGACACAGTACAATTTCAAGAATTCTTTGTTTCCTTTAAGGCTTGGCTCAAGTGCCACTATCTACATGAAGCTTTTCCTTATTACTCCCACCTCCCATCTATTTGGTATAGTTATTTCTGTTTGTCCTGGAAAGGCAGCATGGCAGAGTGGATAGAGAGCTGGCCTCAAATCCTGCCTCTGCCTCATACTAGATCTGTGACCCTGGGCAAATTACTTAACTTCATTACTCTAGGCAGATCTCTTAATACTGTGTAAGTCGGGGCAGCTAGGTGGTGCAGTGGATAGAGCCACCAGCCCTGGAGTCAGGAGGACCTGAGTTCAAATCTTAACTCAGACACATAATACTTCCTAGCTGCGTGATTCTGGGCAAGTCACTTAACCACAACTGCCTCACTTTAAAAAAAAAAAGACTATGTAAGTTGCGGAGGTGTCAGTCTGTATTAGTAGAGAGAGTTTCCTCATCCAAAAATTCACTTGACCAATGAAATGATAGGCCTATTCCTTAGCCCTTTTATGTAATATGTGCTTACTATATACCAGGCACTGATTCCCACAACAACTCTAGGACGAAGGTGCTATTATGATCCCTGCTTCTGAGTTGAGGAAACTGAGGCAGATAGCAGTTAAGTGACTTGCCCAGGGCCACACAGTAAGTGTCTGAGGTCACATTTGAACTCAGGTCTTCCTTACTCCTGGCCCTGCTTTATCTACTGCTCCATCTAGTTGGCCCAGTATACTAGTTACAGTATTCTAGTTAAGTTGTCATAGCAACTGTTTAAAGCTTTTGTGTATAAACATAAAACAGATGTAGAAAAAAGGCACCTTTATTGAATGACTGAGTGGATAACACTAACTTAAAAACAATTTGGGGCAGCATGGGTTAGTGACAGTAGAGTGCTGACCCCAAAGTCAGGAGAATCTGAGTTCAAATGTGGCCTCAGACGCTAACTAACTGTGATTTTGGTGGGCAAGTCACTTAACACTGTTTGCATCACTTTTTATTGTAAAATGAGCTGCAGAAGGAAATGACAAACCACTCTAGTGTCTCTGCCAAGAAGAAACCTCAGATGGGGTCAAGCAGAGTTGGACATGACTGAAACGACTCAACAACAACGAAAATTCAATGACTTTATAAAGAAATAATCTATGTGACAACATGATTACTGTGACTGTTGGATAGTGCATAGAAATTATGACTTTTGCCTTATTGCAATTAGTTTTATAGAGTAATACATTTGTAAAAGCCAGCCACATGGTAATAGCTGTTTTTTATAATAAAAGACCCTGATTGAGTGCCATTTATTTTAGGGGAAACCAGATAGGTGAACTGAGCTTCTTACCTTGATTAGTAATTATCCTTCAGTTTCTGCAATTTTAAATTACCTCAAACTACTAAAATTAAAAAAAGAAAACAGTTAAACTCTCAAACTATTCACCTGTAAAAAACCTGTGTACACACTGAGCCTAATGATCAGGTAATTGAAACAAGATAAAGATGTAAATTGCAGTTTTCTTCTTTTCTTATTAGACTAAAAACACTTTTACTTGATGATTCACTAAAAGTGAGCTTTAGCACTTTGTTTAATGGCCAGATCCTATAGAGTCAGACTATATGATTTGTGCTAGTGTCTTTATTTGATGAAATTGTACTATAACAGGAATCTATTATAATGGAATTATATGTCTGTTAGAAAGCATTTGTATTTGAATTAATTTTAATTTTTCTTTCTTTGAATAGACTAATTCTGGGTAGATTTTATTTAACTTTTGAAATTAATTGAATCTTTTAAATTAATTGAGATTGGTAAAGCATATTTTGAGAAACATGTTTTTTTTTCCTTCATAAAATACATATTTCTTCCTATTCTCCAAAATTAAACCTGAAGGCTATTAGGGAATCAGTGTTTGATCATAGGTGCCAATTTCCATTTGACCTGTGTCTCAAATACAGGTCAAATTTCAACAACAGATACAGGTCAAATCTTAACAACAAATAGATGATTTTTTAAAGAAAATTACTTATTCATTCATAAACATTTACTATCTCTTAGACAATAAATGTGCAGCACAGAAAGTAGAGTAACTCTCAGAACCATTAGAGATGGCAAGGTCTGCCAAAGGAAGGTAGTGTTCTACCATACATGGAAAGAACGCACTGACTCTGGAATCAGAAGACATGGGTTCAAATCCCACTTCAGTTATTTACTGTGATGTGGCCTTGGGCAAGTCACTTAATCTCCTTAGGAAGGCTTCCTTATCTGTAAAATGAGAATATTGGGCTAGATGGCCTCTCCTTTGTAGCTCTCAGTCTATGGTCCTATAATCTCTCATGGTCCTGTAATTGTCTGGAGTCAGATCACTTTAAGATATTGCAAGCTACGGGCAGCTAGGTGGCGCAGTGGATAGGGCTCTGGCCTTGGAGTCAGGAGGACCTGAGTTCAAATTCAGCCTCAGACACTTGACACTTACTAGCTAGGTGACCCTGGGCAAGTCACTTAACCCCAATTGCCTCACCAAAAAGAAAAAAGAAAAAAAAAGATATTGCAAGCTAGTTTTCAATTTAGTGAAAATAAAGTTCATTAATCAGTCCAAAATATTTATAGGATACCTTTTTTGTTTAAACCAATCTGAAAGACATCTGACTGTTAATTATCCTGAGAGTGGCATTCTTGAGGGAAGCTATTTGACATAAGTGAAAAGTTCTATTTCTTGGCAAATGTTAGACATAGAAGTAATTTGGAGATCAGTAGGTAAATATTTTTTAAGCACCTGCTATGTGCCAGGAGCTGTACTAAGTGCTAGAGATTTTTATAAAAAGAGGAAAAAGAGACTGTCCTTGCCCTCGCAGAGCTCATAGTTTAATGGAATCCAGAAATGTCCGTTGACTGAAGATTACTCACATTGCAAATGTGCCTAATACATAAGCAAAAAATGCTTATTACCTGTCTGTGTTTACTATATGTCCCTTAAATGTATTCTCGCTGTCTGTCCTTCCTCTCATAGAATTTTCGAGCTGGAAGGGATAGTCACAGATAGGACATTGAGGACTAGAAAGTTTAAGTGATTTGCCCAAGTGACCAGACCCCAGATCTCCTAGCTCCCAGGCCGCTGTTTTTCCTCATTGTGTTGCACTGCTTATTTGGAACAATTAGACTTTGATAATTGAACCTGCAGAAGAAAACAGGGTGCTTTGTCTCATCTATGTACTAGTAATAATCCTGTACCTTCAGTTACTTTGATATTTTAAAAATAAAAACACTTACATATTATCTTGTTCCAATCTCACAACCTATAAGGGAACTGCTCTTAATTCCCTATTTTTACACAAGAGCAAACTGGATGAAGAGGTTAAGCGACTTGCCCAGAGTCATACAGAAAGTAAGTAGCTGAGGCAGGACTTGAATTCAGGTCTAACTTCAAGTCTAGCACTGCATGGTCTGTGCCACCTGCGTTTTCATATTTAGATCTCATTCATAGATGGACAAATTTGGGAATATACAGCATTTCATAGTAAAATAGAATAAGAGAATATTTTCATATATAAATAAAGAATATTTTCAACTATATAATCAATCAATAAGAATTTATTGCACACCTGGTAAGTAAATGGCAGTGTATTAGGCACTGGGCATACGAAGGAAAAAAATGAAAGTACTCCTGCCCTCAAGGACCTTACATTCTATGGGGGTGGAGAAAGACTTATTTAATGCATGTATAACTCTCACGTCTGATCTCTTTACTCCATTTATACAGCCACCACAATAGTTCAGATCCTCATCGCCTCTTAGATGGACAGTAGCCTCCTAATTGGTCTCCTTGTTTCAAGTCTCTTCTCCTCTCCAGTGCTCCTCTAAATCACACCAAAGTAATGTTCTTAAAGCACAGGTCTTACTGAGTAAATCTTGCTGTTCCTCACACATGACATTCTACTTTTGTCTCTGCACAGACCACCCTCCCATTCCGTGAATTATTCTGTTCTAACTTTTATCTCTGTGGATCTCTAATTTCCTTCAAACCTCAGCTCAAATGCGACTTCTTAAAAGGTACTTTTTCTCATCCTTCTGCCTATTAGTGCCTTCCCCTTCAAAATGAGCTTGTATTTATTTTATTTATACTGAAGCGTACATATCATATATAAGAAGTAAATGCAGAATGGATGATTGTATGATCCATTATCTTCCTTTAACTCAAGATAGAATATCACTGCCAGTATTAGCTATTGCAGAAGTGAAATGAATAGGAATTGTTTTTTATTTGCCTTTGTAATACCTTGTAGGATTATTCTTACTGAACAGCTTTACTTTCCCAATTACAGTTTAAAAATGTAATTTTTTATTGGTATGAACTTGACAAACATAAACATGACCTTTCCATAGCACATGAAAAGTAGTTTGTATGTGAAACTGAATCTCTGTTGCATACCACTTTTTTAAAAGTATGTAGCAAATTCAACATGGTAGTCCCAAAACTGGCCTGTTTATGACCTTCCTGATTATTTAGAATAGTTAATAAACTGTCCTTTCATTTTTATATTAGACATATTTTAAACTTTGTGTTAAATATTTTAATGAAATTTCCCTCCTTGATTTGATCATAAAAATAAAGATATATTTACATGAGAGATTTTGGGCCTAAAAAGTAATAAAATCACATTTTTAAAGAGCAGATTTCCTAAAAATCACACACAGGAGGGAAATTGTTAATTTTCTGATAAAATTCAAAGTAATAAAAAGAAATCTGAAAGCAGAATGGGTAGAAAAAAAACAGGAACGCAAAAGGTTTCATATACTCAATAATGAATTCCTTATTGGTTAACCCTATGGCAGTCAACATCAAATGCAGAGTTCCGGTCAGTGTAACTCCAAAATGGGAGGCAAATTGCTGAGTGCCCATATACCTGCTCTAGTAAAACCCTGAAGTTCACACCAGATCAAATAATAAAGAAATCCAATTAGAAGCTGCAGTTAAGTTACTTCTTTCACTCTAAATCTCCACAAAAAGCCAGCCAGAAAAACAAGGGCAGTAGGAAAGTTATAGGATGTGCACTGTGCTCCTCCCCACCCAAACCCTAGCAAAAACAGTGTCATTGTAGGGTTGCCTTTCAGCTGACCAGAATGATCAGGGCACATGTAGTCTCTAAGGCTCTGTCTAAAGGCTCAAAGGGTGGAGGGCTCCCCTGGGAAGTCTCCTGAATCATCAGGAAGCAGCAGAGAACTGTGGTGAACAGCCATTAGGGCTCACACCCAGACAGCCTAGCCCTAGGCCTAGGATCTCTGAGGGTTCTTTAACACACTGTCCTGAGATGTCCTGAAGGATCAGCACACTGAACCTCAAAAATGTAAGAGATCCTAACCTTGGAAGATGGAGGTCAGCATATGAGCCTAGGGTGAGGCCAAACAGGGCTAACTGCCCTACCCAATATACAGCATGGGATCCTGGCACAAAGCCCCAATTTTGAAACTAAAACTGGAGAAATAAATAAATCAAAGAAAAAACACTTAGGAGTAAAAAAAAAAATTGCAAATCCAAGGGATTTTTCTCCAAAAAGGAACAAAAAACTTTCTAACAACTACAAATAGAGACTCAAAGGAAAAAAAGTCAATTTTCTGCAAGGAATATATGAAAACTGAGAGAAATGAAACAAGAAGAAAAAATATGAAATCAGAAGGAGAATAGCTTAGAGCAGAAAGTAGTAAACCTAACCAAAGAAATGGACTTGGACTCCTTGAAAACTAGAATAGATCAAATAGAAATCAGTGGTTCCATTTGATAGAAAGAAATATTAGAATAAAATAAAAAGATTGAAAAAATAGAAATATGAGATGATTCCAAAAACAGCTCAGAAAATTACTTGCAAGGAGATATTTTAGTAATTACTGGGATCCCTTAAAACCGTGATTACTGCATTAGAGAAATTATAAATAAAAACTCCTTATATTTATTAGAACCAGAAGGCAAACTCTAATTACCTCCAGAAGGGAGTCTTAAAATGAAAAGTCCCAGTAATGTCATAACCAAAATCTAAAGTTCCCATCAAAACAAAAATACTTCAAAGAACCAGAAAGAAGTGGTTCAGGTATATCATGTCAGCCTTGGATTAATCCCTCCATCCATCACACATGGAAGTAGAAAAAAATATTCAACCATTCTATGCAACCATTCACTACAAATTTATGTTACACAACTTAAACTGGGCCCTCACTGCCACTAGGCAATCCTTCTGTACTTCCTTTATCAACTTACTATCCTACTCTCCACAGCAGATCTTCCAAACCTTTTCATCCTTCTTTAGCCCCTTCATGGCTCCCCTTCCACCTTCTTAGCTGAACTTTGCCTCATATTTTACAGAAAAAATTGAGGCCATTTGCTGGGAATTCCTTCGCCTCCCCCCTTCCTCATCTCATATCACTCAGACGCCTTTTGCCACTATTTTCTCCTTTACCTTTGTCTCACATGAAGAAGTGGCTTAACTGCATACCAAGGCCCACCTTCCACTTGTACAAGTAATCCCATTCCATCTTGTCTCCTCCAACAGATTTCCCCCTCTGTCGTCCCTACCCTATCACTTATCTTCAGTCTCTCTCTTTCTACAGACTCTTTCCTACTGCCTACAGACATGCCCATATCTGTCCCATCTTTAAAATACTCTTATTTGATCCTTCCATCCCTGCTAATTTGTCCTATATCTCTTCTGCTCCTTGTGGCCAAATTCCTTGAAAAAATGGACTATAACAGGTGCCTCCATTTTCTCTCCTCTCACTCACTTCTTTACCCTTTACGACTCTACTTCTGACTCATCATTCCTCTGAAACTGCTCTCTCCAAATTTGGTGGCTTTGAGAATTTTAAAATTATTGGACTATCTGAAAGCCATGAGCAAAAAAAGAGCCTAGACATCATCATTCAAGAAATTATCAAGGAAAACTGCCCTGATATAGTAGAACCAGAGGGCAAAATAGAAATTGAAAGAATCCTCGGATCTCCTCCTGAAAGAGATCCCCAAAGGAAAACTCCTAGGAATATTGTAGCCAAATTCCAGAGTTCCCAGGTCAAGGAGAAAATATTACAAGCTGCCAGAAGGAAACAGTTCAAGTACTGTGGAAACATAATCAGGATAACACAAGATTTAGGAGCTTCTACATTAAAGGACCGCAGGGCATGGAATATAATATTCCGGAGGGCAAAGGAGATAGGATTACAACCAAGAATCACCTACCCAGTATAATCCTTCAGGGGAAAAAATGGTCGTTCAGTGAAATAGAGGACTTTCAAGCATTCTTGATGAAAAGACCAGAGCTGAATAGAAAATTTGACTTTCAAATACAGGACTCAAGTGGAACATGAAGAGGTAAACAGGAAAGAGAAATCATAAGAGCTTAATTAAGATTGAACTGTTTGCATTCCTGCATGGAAAGATGATATTTATAACTCATGAGACCTTTGTCAGTATTAGGGTAGTTGGAGGGAAAAAAAAATATACATATGTATATGTAGATAGATAGATAGATAGAGGGCACAGAGTGAGCTGAAGATTAAGGGGTCATATCTGGAGAATAAAATTAAGGGATGAGAGAGGATGATACTCAGAGAAGAAGAAAGGAAGAGGTAGAATGGGGTAAATTATCTCACAAAAAAAAAGCAGAAAAGTCTCTTACAATGGAGGGGAAACGGGGGAAGGTGACTGGGAATGAGTGAATCTTATTCTCATAGGATTTGGCTTAAGGAGGGAATAACATACACATTGAATTGGGTATGGAAATCTGTCTTACCCTACAGGAAAATGGGGGAGAAGGGACAAGAGAGCAGGGGGACGATAGAGAGGAGGGCAGATTGGGAAAGGGGGTAATCAGAAGTAAATACTTCTGAGGAGGGACAGGGTCAAAAGAAAGAATAGAATAAGTGGGAGGGCAGGATAGGATTAAGGGAAATAGAGTTAGTGTTTTACAACATGTTTATTATGGACGTGTTTTGCATAACTGTACATGTACAACCTATATTGAGTTGCTTGCCTTTTCAATGAGGGTGGGTGGGGAGGGAGGAAGAGAGAAAATTTGAAACCTAAAGTTTTAAAAGCATATGTTTAAAAAAATGTTTTCACATGCTACTGGGAAATAAGAAATATAGGAAATGGGGTACAGAAGTCTATCCTGCCCTACAGGAAAATAGAAGGGGAAGGGGATAAGAGAAGGGGAGAGAGATAGAAGAGAGGACAGATTAGGGGAAGAGAGGACAGAATGCATGCCATCTTGGGGTGGGGGGGAGGGGGAAGATGGGGTGAAAATTTGGAACTCAAAAACTTGTGGAAGTGAATGTTGAAAACTAAAAATAAATAAATTTATATTAGAAATTTTAAAAAAACCCACCAAATTTGGTGGCTTTTTCTCGATTTTTTTTAACCCCTCTGCAGCCTTTGGCACTCTATCATTCTTTTCTTCTTGATAATCTCTTCTCCCTAGGTTTTCAGAATGCCAGTCTCTTTTGGTTTTCTTCCTATCTATATGACTGCTGTTTTTCAGTATTCTTTGATCTTCATCCAGGTCACACCCTTTAACTGTAGGTGATCCTCAGGATTCTGTGGGAATAGCTGAATACATTGGGACATATGAATGTAATACAATATTATTTCAAAATAAGAAATGATAAAAAGCAATTATAGTGAATCTTGGGTTTTATGAACTTAAAGTGAGCAGAATCAGAAAAACAGTTTATATGAGGGCAGAAACATTTTAAAGAAAAACAACTTTGAAAGAATTAAGAACACTGACCAATGCAATAACCAAGTTCCAGAGGATCTATAATAAAGCATGTTAACCTACCATTTGAGTGAGAGGACATGGACATAAGGTACAGAGACACATATTTTTGGACATGGCTGCTGTGTGGCTTTGTTTTGCTGGACTATTTGTTTTGAGGTTCCCTACACCCCCCGGTTTTTAATTGGGCAGGGAGGTTGAGGGAGGGAGGATTAACAGCAGCAACTCCCCCCTTCCCCCATTACAACATCAAAAAAAAATGTGATAACAGAAGGAAGTTCAGATGGAACACAGACAAGCACACAGTTTGGAAAGGAATGTGTTGAATTTATTGCATCCTTAAAAAAGCAAGTGGTAGGAAATGGACAATCTTTTTTTGTGTTTTGCTGTGTATAAAAATGCCCTTTTGTGGTGTTTAAGTTCAGAATGAAAAAGGATATCAAGCAACCATTTGCAGATCTCATAGCACTTTGTCTAGTTTACCCTTATTACATGAGTATTTGTATATGTATGCAGTATCTGTCTGTCCTATCCCCGTTATTATAGTCTAAACTCTTTCAGGCAGGCCGAGGGTTACATTATCTTTCATTTTATTATTATTATTTTTTTTTTAGGCAATTGGGGTTAAGTGACTTGCTCAGAGTCACACAGCTACTAAGTGTCAGGTGTTTGGTCTGAGGCCGGATTTGAACTCAGGTCCTCCTGACTTCAGGGCCGGTACTCTATCCACTATGCCGCCTAGCTGCCCCGGTTACATTATCTTTCATCTCAGCAGTCTCAGTATCTAGCAATTAATCAGTGGACATTTATTAAGTGCCTACCATGTGTCAGGTGCTAGAGTTAGAAAGATTTTTAAAAATGAAACATTCTCTGCTCTTGAGCTTCCTGTCTGGGACAATAATATATATGTATGTATGTATGTATGTATGTATGTATGTATGTATGTATGTGTATATATATGTGTGTGTGTGTGTGTGTGCATAATCTGTAATATAGATATATATACATATATGCAAAAAATTAAATAATAGCATATTTCTTGTACAAAAGTGCCTGATAACTTTATTTGCTGAAGTTAAAATCATGCTTCACAAGTACATTTCTTTGTCACTACTATCTGCAATCTCTGCAACATTTGACATAGTTGACCACCCTCTCCTCCTGGATAGTCTTTTTGCTCTGTATTTAACATTAATTTCTCTTGGTTCTTCTTCTGCCTCACCTTCTTACCATTCAGTCTCCCTTGTTGGATCATGTTGCCCGTGCTATAGTGGAAAGAGAACTGGTTCTAGAGTTAAAGGAGAAAGCTGTGTTTAAGTCCTCCTTTGACACTACTGTCTGGGTGATGAGTCACTTAGCTTCCCTAGGCCTTAGTTTCCTCAAGTGTAAAATGAAGGCGTTAGACCAGATGGCCCTCTGAGATAATGTCTACTACCTCTAGATGAATGATCCTTTGATGTCCAAATGAGTGAACCTCAAGGGTCTGTCTTAGGCCCTGTTATCTTTTCTTTCTACTTTCATTCTCTCTTAGTGACCTCATCAGTTCCTATAGGTTTCATTATAATCTGTATACACATTACTGTCAGATTTATATATCCTGTCCTAGTCTGTCTCCTGATCTCTAGTCCCACGTTAAGAATTACATCTTAAACATTTAAAACTGTTTGTTTTGTAGACACCACAAACTCATTGTGTGTAAAATAGAATTTGGTTTTTCCCCCAAACTCACTCCCTTCCAGATTTCCCTAGTTCTGTCAAAGGTAGCACCATCCTTCTAGTCACCCAGGTTTTTAACCTCAGGATTATCCTTGACTTCTCACTATCTCAGCCCATATATTGTTGCCAAATTTTGTTATTTTTACCATTGTAATGTCTCTTTTGTCTGTCCCTTTCTCTTTACTTACAGGCCTTCATCACTTCTTACCCCAGCTATTGTTAACATCTTTCTAATTGGTCTCTGTCTAATTTCTCTTTCCAATCTGTATTCTATTCAGATGTCAAAGTGATTTTTACCAAGGGCAGATCTGAACGTATTACCCTACTATTCAATAAACTCCATGGCTTTGTATTGCCTCTAGGATAAAATTTAAGCTTCTTTACTTGGTTTTTAAAGACCTGCATAGCCTATTCCAGCCTACCTTTCCAGTTTTACTATACATTACTCCCTTCTAACACTATCTATTTCCACCAACTGGTCTTGCTGTTCCATCCCTTTGCTCTGGCTGTCCTACATGCCAAGAATATATTTCATCCTTATTTTTACTTACAGTCTCTGGTTTCCTTCAAAGCTCAGCTCAAGCATCACCTTTTACATGAAGTTTGTCCAGATTCCTGTGCAGTGAGTTGCTAGAGTGAAATTACCCATTATTTTATACATACTTATATGTGTATATATTGTCCTCAATATACTATAAACTCCTTGAGGGCAGAGACTAATTTTATTCCCAGTGTCTAGTATTTAATAGATATTCATGGTTTGATGCTTTTTTACCTATAGTTTTATTTAACCATTTGCTCTCTTATTTAGGATGGTACTTTACTATTTGTTTCCTTTCACCTATTAGTTTACTATCCTTTTGTTTCATTTTTTGTCCCTATTTTTACCCTTTTTTCTTCCCTCAGATTCTTATCCAATTACATGGCCTTGTTATAAATTTCTTTGTATTTATCTTAGCCATTCTTTGTACATGGAACTTGGTTTCTTTCATTTTGTTACATATAAATACAAAACGAATGTTTAAAATGAAGGTGACAGCATTTATTAAATACTTACCATATGCTAAGCACTGTGCTAAACACTGGGGCTACCAGAAACAAAATAAAACATAGTCTGTGGCCTTAAAGGAGGTCATGTGCAAGTGGAGGAGACAACATACCAACAACTGTATATACAGGAGGTAATTACAGAGGGAAAGCACCAGAAGTCAGAAATGGGGATCAGCAAGGACTTTTGCAGAAGGTGGGATTTGAGGTGAGTCATGAATCCAGGGTGTGGGGGTAAGGAGAGAAAGCAACCTAGGTTTGGCGGAACAGAGTGATTCTTAGATGAGGTGCATGTGTGAGAAACAATAAGAAAGCTAATGTTTTTGAATCATAGAATTTGTAGAGACATAGTGTGTAAGAAGACTGGAAAGAAAGGAAGGGGTCAGGTTGTAGAGAGCTTTAAAAGCCACAAAGGGTTTAATATTTGATTCTAGAGGTAATAGAGATCTACTGGCGTTTATTGAATAGGAAGGTGATATGGTTAGACCTTTACTTAAGGAAAATCAATTTAACAGCTGAATGGAGGATGGATTATAGTTGAGAAAGACCCAAGGCAGGGAGACCAACGAGGTTTGTGTGATAGTCTAGGGGTGATAAGGCCCTACACCAGAGTGACACCTACGTAAGTGGAGACAAGGGAATGTACAGGAGAGGTGTTATGGAAATAGAAATGACAGTAATTGGCAATAGGTTGTGGAGTGAGTATGACTGAAGAGTCAAGAATGACACCTAGGTTGCAAGCCTCAGTGACTGGAAGAATGATGATTCTCTTGACAGTTGACTGACAGAAGTTCAGTAAAGGGGAACGTTTAGAGGAAAGGAAGCATTCGGTTTTGGATGTATTGAATTGAAGAAGTCTACGGGGATGCTTAGTTTAAGATGAAATAGGCAATTGAGGATGTGAAATTGGAAGTCAGGAGAGATTCCACTGTTCAGTTGTTTCAGTCATATCTGGCTTTGTGACCCCATTTAGGGTTCTCTTGGCAAAGATATGGGAGTGGTTTGCCGTTTCCTTCTCCAGCTTATTTTATCAGTAAGGAAACTGAGGCAAACAGGGTTAAACAGCTAGTATGTGTCTGAGGCCAGATTTGGACTCAGAAAGATGAGTCTTCCTGACTCCAGGCCTGGCACTCTATTCACTGTGCCACCTAGCTTTATAGAAGAGAGGCTAAGACTGGATAAAACATCTGAGAATCATCTGCATAGAGATGATAGCTGAATCCAAGGGAGCTGAGCTTATCAAATGAGACAGTATAGAAGGAGAAGAGAGGAGGGCTAAGGGAAGAATCTTGTGGGCCACCCACAGTTAGTAGAGATGACCTGGGTGATGATCCAGCAAAGGAGACTGAGACAGGTGGGAGGAGAAGCAAGACAGAGTAGTATTATAAAAAGCCAGAGAGGAGAGTGTTTCTGTTGGTTTTTTGTTTTTTGTTTTTTAGGCAATTGGGGTTAAGTGACTTTCCCAGGGTCACACAGCTAGTAAGTGTCAGGTGTCTAGTCTGAGGCCGGATTTGAACTCAGGTCCTCCTGACTTCAGGGCCAGTGCTCTATCCACCGTGCCACCTAGCTGCCCCAAGGAGAGCGTTTCTGGCATAAGAGGGTGTCAACAGTGTCAGAAGTTTCAGAAAGGTGAGAAGGATGAAGACTGAGAAAAAGCAATTAGATTTGGAAATGAAGAGAACATTGATAACTGGAGAGGAAAATTTTAGCTGAATAATGAAGTTGGAACAGATATAGAGGATATGAAGTAGAAGCACCAATTGTAGATGTCTTTCTTAAGAAATTTAGCCATTGGGGGCAACTAGGTGGTGCAATGGATAGAGCACCGGTCCTGGAATCAGGAGGACCTGAGTTCAAATCTGGTATCAGACCAGACACTTGACACTTACTAGCTGTGTGACCCTGGGCAAGTCACTTAATCCTCAGTGCCATACACACATGCACACGCATGCACGTGCACACGCACACAGAAGAAATTTAGCCATGTAACAAAGGAGGGTTTTGGGATGATAACCGCAGTTATAGTCCAGTCAAGTAAAAGTTTTTTCTAAGGATGGAGGAGACTTGATTGTATTTATAGGCAGCAGCAAAACAGCCAGTAAATAGAGAGAGATTAAAAATAATGGGAGGTTATGGTTGATATGGGGCAATCTCCTTGAGAAGATGGGATGCGATCAAGGGTACATGTAGAAGGCCAGTTCTTGTGAAACAGGTGAAGGAGGAGGTAATGAGGCAGGACATGTGAATGAATTGAGATGAGGAGGAGTTCTAGGTGAATGGCTTTAGTTTTTTTCCTGGAAATATGAGGTAAGGGTCTTAGAGGAGGGAGGAAGGGAACAAGCATTTATGAAGTGCCTTTTATTTGCCTGGCACTGTACAAAATGTTATTACATTTGATCATGGGAGACTTTAAGGTGATAAAAAGGTTTGGAATAACCATTGTAGTAAGTGGGAAAGTGAATTTGTTAGGAAAGCATAAAAGGTTTGATTTGCTACATTGAGGACCCAGTTGAGTTATGAATCATCAATTTGTGGTGGACCCAGGCAGCATGATTGTGTGGTCTTTCTCTACTTTTAGCGTAAGAATAAGAGCAAAAGTAGTAATTTTAAAAATTATTTGAGAATAATCTAAGATTGGGTTTTAGAGAGTCATAATCGGTCACAGAATAATGGGGCAAGGGACTTCAGTACAGAGAGTAGTGTAGAGTTAAACTCTACGGGTTAACCAAGGTCTTGAGATAAGAAAGGGAGGACAGGGTAGCCATGTAGGAGTGATGACCTATATGAAAATTAATTTACAGCTCCTTATCATATACCAACTTGGATTCTAAGGGAGGAAGCTCAAGGATTAGCAGTAGACTAGAAATAGAATCCAGAAAGTAGATAGTCCATAAAGTTCTTCTGTGATAGTTTCTTAATGAATTCTGTGCCTTTCATTATATTTTGGGGATGGATTTTAAAAAAAATTATTAAGCACCTGTTAGAGTCTAGGCACTGTGCTAAGTGCTTGACCAATATTATTTCATTTGATCCTCACTACAATTCTGGGAGGTAGGTGCTATTATTATTCCCATCTTACAGTTGAGGAGACTAAGGCAAACAAATTAAATGTCTTAAGTGTCTGAGGCTGGATGTGAATGCAAGATTGTCTGACTCCAGGCCCAGTGCTTTATCCACTGGGCCACTTAGCTGCTCTATTAATCAGTCAGTTAATTAATTAGAATTGTAGTCACTGTGTTACTTTAAAAAATGTTAAGAGAGTAACTTTGTCAATTGATTTTCCTAACAAAATGGCAAATGGTTTGAGTATTATCCCCATTTTACTTACATGAGGCAGCTGAAGCTTAGGGAATTTCAATGTCCTGCCCAAGGTCATGTAGCCACGTTTGAACTTAAATCAGTTGACACAAAGACCAGTGTTATTTTTCCTATATCATGTTGTCTATAAGATTTTGTCACTATTAAAACTAAGCCAGACTCAGGAATGAAATCAGATTAGGTAATTCAGAGGATTTTTACCTGTGCTATTTTTTTTTTCTTCCTTTATCACATTTTTCATGAATAGGAAATTCAAAGAAGTGCCAACATTTGGCAAGAATATTGGCATTGATATCTGATATATGTTTCATTTAAACCACTTAAATGAGTTTGTTAGAACTCTTTGTATTTATTTAAAACCTCTTTTGTATTGCTGATTAATGAACAGTATTTTCCCTTGAGATACAGCCTTTTGAATAGCTTTTTCTCTCTTTCTTCTTTCATTATCAGTTATAACACTTGTTCTAGATCTGCCTTAATTCAGCATAGTTTTAAAGACAGTTGTTTCTCTAATCTGGTCAAACTTTAATCTTTTGAAGGGCAACAATTATAGATCTCTGTCCTTTTATATCTGAATTATTCAAGACTGGTTATGTTATATGGCTGTTAGTCTTGGTTCTTTTTTAATCTTAGATGTTATGCTAGAATGTTTCCTAGTGTTTCATCAATAGCTAAATGATAGCATCCTCTCATTCTTTACAGAAGAGGGATTCACAACCAACCTTTAGTAGCCTAATCAGTTATAATTTAATGATTACAGTACTGGGTGTTTGGTTATGACATTTCATCTCACAACACCACCACCATGGAGCTTATAATCTCGTTAAATATGTAACATTGTGTTTTAGCTACAGGTTATACTTTTTAAGAAATAGACGATTCATTTGGGAATTAGAACATAAGAAGATAATTAAGAATTCATTAAAATTCAGAGTGGAACAGTTTTTTTAAAAAATATCGGTACTTTAAATCCAAGAGCTGGAGTAGATGCTAACAACTTGTCATAATAACTATTGTGTAGGGGCAGCTAGGTGGTGCACTGAATTAGAGCTCTGGCCCTGAAGTCAAGAGACCTGAGTTCAAATCCGACTTCAGACACTTGACACTTACTGGCTGTGTGAACCAGGGCAAGTCATTTAACCCCAATTGCCTCACCAAAAAGCCAAAAAACAAACAAAAAACTATTGTGTAAGAATAACTCTGTAGTGTTAGGAGGCTTAGATATTTTACAGATAATATCAGTTTGTCATTTTAACCCCTACAACAGCTGACTTTTTAGGTGGGGTGGGAGGGTAGGCATCAGTAACTGGAGAAATGTAGTGTTCTTTTGATTCCAAGGAAAATACTATTTGTATTTTAAGACAATTAAGTCATTCATGGTCATGTCTACACCTAAGGTGGTTTTAGTTAATTCCATAATGTCAATATTACTGAAAGTCTACCTAGAGGGAAAAAAAAAATTCTGGCTTATGGATTAGTTTACACTTATACCAGTAAACATATTTGTCTGTATTGGTGAATATGAGGTAACTAAAGTTTCAGGTAAGAAATTACCCCTCTAAAATCTATTTGGATATTAATATCTATTGATAATAGATTAATTTAAAACTATGTTACTATAAGTTTAAAATATTGCTCATTTCAGCATGTAAGTGTCAAAGATGAAAACTGAAACTGTTTTAATATATATGTAAATTAAATAACCAGGCCTACAATCTTTTATTTTTCTTAAAGTAAATTGGATTGCTTATATTATATGCTGGGATGCTAGTTGTTTTTTCTATTAATACACTTAACTTGCATTCTAGCTCCGCCATTCAGAGACAGGCATCGTGTGGTGGGTTGTGTGACAGTGTCTGTCAATAGTGAAGACAAATAGTACCAGAGACACTTAACCCATCCAATCTCACCCAGGGTATAGGTCGGTCTCGTTTTCAGACTTCTTCATAAGTCTTTTTTTCTTTCTTCTTTCTCTCTTCCTTCCTTCCTACTTTTCTTTCTTTTTTTAATTTCTAAATAGTGGATTGATACTGATTTGAAACTAAACTTTTTGGTAAAGTTTAAAACTTTACGTTAATATTATATAAAAAAGAAAAGTAATAAACCCAGGTTGGCATGAAGGTGTTGAAAAAAAACCAAACAAACAAAAAAGCAGATTTGCAGCCACTTTGTATGTTCTTGTTCATGTCTCAATCTTTTGGCAACATGAGTATAGAACCTGTAATTATTTTCCTTTGGGTATTTTTCTTCTTTATTCTGAAAGTATATCTTTGTGATCCAGTGATTTTTATCTGACTAGATGTTTTGTTTTTAACTTAATGCTACTAGTGAGGGTTGAATCAAAATCAATAATTGTTAAAACCAAATAGTAAGGATTTGGGACCAGAAACTATTTCCAAATTTACCAGTGTTGATTTTTCTGTTTATTTTTCTGATTGCTTTCTGAACAGTTAATGGTTTGCCTTCTTTCCTTCCACTATTGGCTTACCTGGAACACTGGATATAGTTTTAGCGATATATTGAAAACCTATCAAAAGCTATTTGATTTTTCTTTTAGGGCTTTAAAGAATCTTTGCGGCTCTAAAAGAGTTCTCCAAAGGGTCTGATTAATTCCACAAAAATGGCAATTTCTTTCATAGACAGCAGCAATCTTAAAGAAAAAAAAGTTCTCTGCTAAAATGTGTTTAGAGAATTGTTTATATATCTGTTACAGAATGGTAGGTTTGGGAATATAATTGTTATTGCTGTGATAGCTAGCATTAATAAAGTGGTTTAAGGTTTGCAAAGCACTTGATACAAATATATTAAATTCTTTGATCTTCACAACAACCCTGGGAGGTCCATGCTATTATTATCCCCAGCTTACAGATGAGGAAACTGAGGTAGAGAGAGATTACTTTATATGCTTAGGGTCATAGGTCTAGGAAATGTTGGAGGCAGAATTCAGAATCATGTCTTCCTCACTCCATTCACTGTCACAAAGCATTTCTTAATATTCGTAAAGAATTTATTCCAACTGAGGGGAGATAAAACTTGGACTGATTTGTACCTAGTGTACCATTTTAAATTCGTGTTCACATTTGTTGGAAGGGGAGCAAATTTAGTAATAATTGTAAATACAGTAGCATGTAGATGCTTTATGTAGATTCTGTCCTTCACTACTCATGTCCTGGCTGTTTTGTATTTTCAGTGTGAACTCTAATTCAACTAATTCATAGAACTGTGTCAGGTTCACTCTCATTAAAAAGGCAAGGCATTTGAATTTAAAGGTAGCATTTAGCTTTATAGATTCAAACGTGCATTTGCCAGCAATCGAATTGGTTTTACATTAATAGATCTGGAAATAGAACCCAATAGTAAATAATGAGTCTTGCCTTCACTTATAATTTTAGAATTAACTCATCTTAAAATTAGAAATTTTCCATGTATAAACAGTAGAAATTCTTAGTTATTTATGCCCTTCAAGGCCCTAGGAAATGCCATGGGATAAATGATAAATTTCTTCTGTATAAATCACCTTTGGTTCAAAGAAAGTAATCCTCTTGGAGGGTGATTACATAAACTCATAAAAGAGGAAATATCAGTAGAGATTTATTCATCTATTTTAGGGGTGACAAAATGTTTAACTTTCAACTTTAATTCTATTCTTTGGAAGAAATAGTTAACAAATGAAGTTCACTAGCTTTTTTTGCTGCTGAGCTTTAAAAAATTCTGTCATAAAATGGAAACTAGTTTAATCTCATGATTTAAAGAAAGAAATATCAAACTAAAAGTTGGCAGTTGAAATATGTTCACACATAAAAGTGTATATAGGCATGTTTAATAGACAGTCATAAAACATTTCCAAAAGAAAGATAAAATAGATATTCATAAGTTTGTTGAAAACTAATGAAATCTCATATAAAAAAAATAAAAAGATTGCCAAATAAACTTCATTAAAATAATATTCAAATAATCACTTATGGAAAAGGAAAATATCTAAATGGTACAAGGTTGTATTTTAGCCCTTCAGTTCTCCAGAGCTCCAGTGGAAGTTCTTTACAACTGACTTTTCAGATATAGTTGTAAGAAAACTTTTTCTAGGTTTTAAAAATCTGTATCATGTATTCCTATTTACTGTGAATGTTGGGAATGCATGAAGGGGTTCAGAAATATTTTAATAATTTTCTTACAAATAATTATAGTATTATTATTCTGAGTTTTTAAAAGTGGACTAGTATGAAGTGTATTACTTTTTTTTCATCACAGTAAATTTAAGGAGCAAGGAGACTAACCCTAACCCTGAAAGGTACTCTCTGAAAATACTGAACAGTTACCTGGAAATGTTAAATATTTGCTCCCCCTTCCTTTTCAAGTAATATAACATACAGTAGTGTCTAGGTAGTACTTCTGCTAAATTACAAAAAAAAAAATCTGATATATCTACTAAATGTGAGACTCATTGATACATTCTGACTTTGCTTTAATTCAATACAACAATTATTTGGATTCCATTAGTATTAGCCTCCACATTTGTTTACATTAATAATGCATGTGGTTGACATCTTTTCCCCTCTACCAAAACTTAGTAGATACCTTTGTGTAAAAAATTCTATGAGTATTCTCTTAACATGAGGGTGGGAAGAGCAAAAACATTATAATTTTAAGAGCAAAAGTGTAATAGGTTTTCATATTACATTGTCTTAAATTTAAAATATGTTTGCTGGTGTTGTCTGACAGTGTTGGTATTTGTAGCTTAATAGTTTGTGCTAATATGCTCTTTTATTTAATAAGTATGTCCAGGAAGCTGCAGGTAAAAACAACTATTGTGTGTTAGGTTTCCAAGCAAGGTACATAGACTAATTTATGTAGGGTATGATATCACAGTTTGGCATACCTGTCCCCGAACAGACTTTACATGTAAGATTGTTCTATTATTTTTGTTGAGTTTTCTTATGAAGATTTATCTGGTATTGTACTTGACAAAATAAATTTATATTCATCATGAAATCTAGGTCACATCTTGAATATTAAATTCTGTGATGGACCTTTTTTCCTTGTCTTAAACTTCATGGCCTGCTTTTTTGAGGCAGGATTGTTTCCTTTTTACATATGACTTCAGTCTGTCATGGACAGGGATCCCTGAGATTTTCATATTCTGCATTTTCTCGTGCATGGTGTTAGTTTTAAGTGTAACTGTTAAGAACAAAGGGGGAAAAGCTGCTTTATTGAAATACAAGTCCACAGCATTCATGCTGCATGCTCTGTGTGTTCCACTTGCAAACACTGCATGCTGCATACTTGTATTTCTCTGAGAACGAGAGTGTAGAAGACACAAAAAGAAATACAGAGTCAATTTTGCCAATAGTTGGAACAGATAGAAGGGAATGTTCAAGGTAACACTTTTTTTCATATTTTTAATTAATATTAATATTTCTCAAAAGATGAGAGAACTTTGTATTTAAACACAAAGTAGCTGCAAATCAGCTTCTAAGCTGTCACTGACATTAGCATCTAGATTTTGTAGTTTTTACAAATCTTTAAAAATATTTATTTACTAAGAAAACATTGCATTAATGCATGATGCAAAAAGGATAAATTCTTCTTTAAATTGGAATGCAGTTTAAAGTGACTGAATCTTCCAATTTCAGCTACTGCATTTGATGAGGATATAAACTCTGGAAAATGGAACTGGTATCATCTAACTGCTCCAGGTTCTTCAGAACTTATGGTAGCAAAGAAAATCTTCCATGTGGCTGAATGTAGAGCACCTTATTGATCAATGATATATTTCTTGTGCTCTTGAACCTTGACAACTATACATTATTTTGGGGGTGTGTAACTTTTGTTTAGTTTCCAGTTTATTCTAATAATACTTTATTATCTTAACAATAGAATGTTGGCACTTTCATTTTGATTACATAGATATTAATTTTTAGTATATCATTCCTTTATAATTCTTGTAAATGTTACAATTCCAAATCCAATTATCCTTTCCCCCATTTAAAAAAATTAAGATTTATCATTCCAATTTAAAACATGGCCTGTGTGGATATTGATAAAGATTCATTTTAGACTTCTGCAACAATTTCAGTGGCCTAATAAGTCTTGCCTATTCTTTTTTTTCAGGCCATGAACTTTCTATTTTGTTTCTTATAGAAGATACTACAGTACTTCTAAAATTACAGGAATGACTACAACTTCTAATTTACTCTGACAGACACAGGTTTGCCTCAAAAATTATGCTGTTAAGAATTTAAGTGTAAATTTCAATGAGCTGTTCTGCCAAATGCCACAGTTTTTAAAAATCATTTACTCATAATATGAATCCTTTTATCTTTATTATCAAGGCATAATAGATCAGAATAATGGTTTTACAAAAATCATTTTGTAGGAATTGATTCTGCTGCTCTCCAGAGATTTTACTATCTTGATTTTTTAAATTTATAATTATTAAAACTTGCTGTTAGTCATGTCAGAAAGAGTTCACTTAATGGAAATAACACCATCCCTTTTAAGGAGAGAGGAAGTGGAGAGTAGTAATTTAATGTAATATTTATTGAGTGCCTCCTATGCACAGGGCGCTATTACTACTTAGGTGAAATATACTCAATGATTGATCCTTCACTTTGGTTTTCACTCTCTCTTAAAGAGCTGATTAATTTCAGAGATTGTAATTTTAAATTGCCACTTCCAACCTCTGGAGATTCAAGGTAGTACAATTTGCTCATCTTGTAGATTGCCCCGCATGTTCCAAATCGAACTGTTTTCATCCTTATTCTTCTGGTCTGCAAACAACCACAATGACTGGTACCAGTTCCATTTTCCTACAATTCAGTTAATTTTATATATATATATATATTTTTTTTTTCCTATTTCTCATTTTATAATTGATATCTGGAATAACCAGCAGCTCTTTTCTCATTTATTTTCTCATATTTTTATTCCAGGATTTGCCTCTGAAGCAGGGAGTGTCTGCATTAAAAATGACCTGTAGTTCTCTGCTTCATAGGTTAGAAACTTATTTTAATATTTTGTGGCTAAGCACAGTCCCACTTTTTCAAATTTATTGTAATAAATTATTTAATTGGCATTGAATATGGACTACAAGCATACATTTCACATTGGGGTTTCCTTTTTTATTTTAAATGACTTAAATTCTAAAGAATCAGTCCAGCTGAGGCAACAAAATCTTTATTCTTGCTCTGCAGCTTAAATATAACTTTAAAATTAAAGTTAGAGTTAATATATATATATATATTGATTACAAATAAAATAATGCTATTTGGGCATCTTTAAAAATCATTTTATTGCTTAGGCCTTGTATTGCTTGAAGCATTTACATTCTAAAACTTACCAAATTCCAACTATTCATTTTGGGGAAAAATAATCAGTTCACAAATCACATTTTCAATGGGACTGCTAGCCAGCATAGGTGAAAACATGTATAGTGTATTGACTCTTGAATTGTACACTGCAGATGCTTCTTCAGCTCCTTCCTCTTCCTCCATGGGCGGTGCTTGCAGCTCCTTTACCACCTCTTCCAGCCCTACCATTTATTCTACCTCAGTCACCGACAGCAAGGCTATGCAAGTGGAGAGCTGCTCCTCAGCCGTGGGGGTAAGTACCCGAGGGGTAAGTGAAAAGCAGTTAACCGGTAACACAGTCCAGCAGCATCCGCCAACACCGAAGCGGCACACAGTCCTGTACATCTCGCCGCCACCTGAGGACTTGCTGGATAACAGCCGGATGTCCTGCCAGGATGAGGGCTGTGGACTGGAATCTGAGCAGAGCTGCAGTATGTGGATAGAGGATTCTCCCTCCAACTTCAGTAACATGAGCACCAGTTCCTACAACGATAACACGGAGGTACCACGAAAATCACGAAAACGAAATCCAAAGCAGAGGCCAGGGGTCAAACGGCGAGATTGTGAAGAATCCAACATGGATATATTTGATGCTGACAGTGCCAAAGCACCTCACTATGTGCTTTCCCAGCTTACCACGGACAGCAAAAGCAACTCAAAAGCTGGAAATGGGTTGGTATTCACATTTTTTAAAGTTCTATCATCATTGTGCAAAACAAAGCTAATAAACCATCCCTTTGACTTGTTGAAGTGTTGAGCTCACATTTATTTATAAAGCTAGTGATGCTAATTTTATAACTGAAAACCATGAGAATTCTCAATTAGAATCACCAAAATTTACTAAAGGAAAATTAGCATTAATGGATTCTAACAAATAGGCTTATTCCATGATGAATCTAGTAGCCATTATAGACTGAAAAATCATGATCTGTTTTGAAATGATTTTTCAGTTTCAAATGGATTTATATCAGGAGACTGAGAAAAGATTTTTTAACAATAGGAATTTATACCTATAATAACCCTTTCAAAAATGATCCCCAAAGAAGTTCATGAATAGCTAGATTGGGATCTTTGCACATTGATTATTTCCCACACTGTATCTTGTTCACTTTTTTGTGTGTGTGTGTGTGTGTGAGGCTCTCAGTACATTCCTGGCAACTTTTTTCTTTCTCTTCATTTCATGAAGAGAAGGAAAAAGGAGTTGGTGGTTCATTGAGATAGCCCAATTTAACACATTTTTCAGTTTTTGCCTGATAACACTCATGAACTGATTGACCCAAATATGTTTTAATGTGAATGCTTTTCTGTATCTGATTTTTTTTCCCAGAAATAAATCTTTATTCATATTTCTATCTGTTGCTTCTGGGTTGCATATGTGGAAGGGAATTGGATGAGGGATTGGGAGGGAGTACATTTGCATTTTCTTTCATTTCTGTCAGTTCACACTTTTCGCTAAATACATCCCAGTAGTTGCATTACAAACTATTCATCCACCATAGCATATGGTGGTGTTTTTTTTTTCTTTTCTCTTTTAAACATATGGCTTCTTTAGTTCCTCTGTTTTGACAATTGGTAGCTAGATTTATTTTTTATATTTGCTTATAATATATTCTAAGGATTAGAGGAATGAATTATTAAACTACTTCTATTTTTTGAAAAATAAGTTTTATATTTTCTCAAACAAAGTTCTTTAGGTGGGCCTGAATAGCTATTACAATTTCATATTTAACATGTTATGATAAAGTGAGCACCTCCAGTGTTTTACTACTTGATGGCATCATTAGTACCTCTCTTTGGTGAGTTGGAAAATAGGCCCAGTATAATATTGGAGAATATATTTAGTGTTTATTAGACTCCCTTTTGCCTTATCTTCCCAAAAGAAAAATGATTCTTATATATTAAATGTTCTTTGTTGATCATAGTTATTCTTTATATGTCCATGAAGGGAAAAAGGGTTATCTGTGATTCTATATGAATAACATTATTAAGTAAACTTGCATATTACATATATATCCACACACATTTATTAAACCAGGTACACATATTGATTAAGAAAATTATTTTAAAGAAAGAGGAACAAATGCCCCTTTCTGGAAAGTTTGCGTCAAAAGAATAAAAAAAATCTAGAATATTTAATTTGCAGAACCTGAGAAGAGAATAAGTCCTCCAAAAACGTTTGTTTTAATGAAGATTATAGAAAAACTGTGTAGTCTAATGTACTCTGGTACATTTATCTAAGAGCCTGGATTTCTAAAACTTATATAAACCTCTTAAATTTTCAAGGTCATTTAAATATTTGTTTATTATTATGCAGATTATTTGGGCTTCAAGAAAGCCTTTGATGAAAAACCAGGAAACAGCTTCTTTCTTAAAATGGCTACTGAGGAAACAGATTAAAAGCAAAATCAAATTTTCAGATAGGGAGATATGGTCACACTAAGTATCATAGCTACTAATTACCTTCCTCCAAATATCTTGCATTTCTTCCTTTGGAACAGATATTTGGTATGATTTGATATCCAAGAGAAAGTACAAAGAGGTTTAGTCAACTGAAAATCTCAACGCTTCAGAATCATATGGAGAAGATGGAATATTTTTAGGCCTATAAGAAATGGGCCTTGGGTAGTTTATCACATACATTAAGCTAAGCATTTTGAACTACTTTACAGAACTAATACTAAAATTTTCCTATTATTCTTTGTATGTCAAAAATGTTATGAAATGTGAGCTTACATTAGTGGAAATTGTGACATTCTGGGATTTTCTTTAATGTGAGATCTTTTAACATTTTATGGTAATTCATGTAATTCTAATATTTTAGAAACCTACTGTCCAGACAAATACTAAACAAAGCTGTATAATGATTTTAAAAATCAGATAGGAATCTTGAAGTCCAATGTATAAAGATAGGCAAATAATTTCAGAAAATTATAGTTAAAATTTCTTCCAGTAGTTGTAATGATACATGGCATATATATTAGACCAAAATATAAGGACTCATTTAAAAGAAGACTTTGCACTTGGATATTCGGCAATATTTTTTGAAGATAAAAATACTGCATATGCACTAATAACACAACTGCTAGTAAATATTTTCCGAGTCATTCAAGAACATATGTAAGATAGTATCAAGAGGTTAAAATTTAAAATATGTAATAAGTCATGCTGAATCATATCATTGTCAAGTTCTGTCAAGTGTTCTGTGAATCTTTAGCCTCATTTTTCCTCATCATGAAGTTAACTAGAATTTTGGGTATGATGTCATCAAGAGGTGATGCCTATTTTGTGTGGGGTTTTTTTTGTGATGAGAATTCTCATGCATAATATCATAGAAAAATAGATTATGGAGGCAAAGGAGCTGAAAATATTTTACTCAAAAAACATGCCAAGACGGTGAATTTTCCTTTTCAGATTGGCATTTAGAAGTTAACCTTGCATACAGTTGCCACATCATCCTTATTTTTATTTAGATATCATTCCTTAAAAGCATTCTAAATTATAAGAATGATTTTAAAAAATAAAATAATTTTTGAAGAAGTTGTATGCTGGGATTTAGAAAATTTTAAAAATTTAGCTATTTTAGTTTAAATCCCCAAATCAGTTAGGGTTGCATTGGTATGATTCTTTCAGCTTTGATTTATCTATTTTATCAGTTCAGCAGATGTGCTAAATTAGAGAACATTTTGGTATATCAGAATGGTAAAATTCATCCTAATTACTAGTCTCTCAAAAACTAATTTATCTAAAGAAAGGAAAAATAAAAACATTTCTTTTAAGCTAATTGACACACTAATGATTTTTACATGAGGTTTTAATAAAGTGATTTGAAAATGTTGTTACAAATGGATTTCCTATGATTATAGAATGTCTTGATAAAGATTCCATATGTAGTGTTCAGACTGAGTAGTTTGATTCTTAGCCAGGTTAATGAATATAAAAGCAAGCTTCACATTGCAAGGTCACAGGTTCCTGCTATTATTTTTAAATTTTATTCTTTTAGAAGTCTTTGAAATGGATGTAATGGGGACAATACAGTCACCCAACTTATATATACCCTTTTAAAATAAATGGAAATTTCAGTCCTGTTTGTTAATAACCATAAAAATTTCCCTTCATTTCTTGCCTTTTCTCTCACCTGGTGCTATTAGTATCTGTCCCCACCCTACCTTGTCATCCTGCCAGTCCTCTATTACTTGCTGTGGCCCTATAAGAATGTTTCTGCCTCTTTCTACCTTCTTAATATTGCTGGTACAGGATACTTAGTTCCTTTATTGCTGCTGCATGCTTTGTTTCCTGCCTACCTTCCCAGCAGGCTAATGGGTTGGCTAACTGCCTGGCTAGCCATCAGAATTCACACCAGCCTCATTAGTCCTATCTCTTTATTCTCCTTCCTGGAAAAGGGAACAGAGAAACTACTTCCTTCTAAGGACTACCTAATCCTCTTTCACCTTTTAGATTCTGGTTCTCTCTACTTTTGTTCCTTTCTTCCTCTAGTAATTGGGTGAATACTTGGTATACCATGTGGGTCGTGTTATAGGGCTAGGTTAGTGATCCTAAGGGCACATAGGGTTGTGAATCTATTTAAAGAGTATTTTTATATATTTAAGTATATTTTATGATGTTTAAATGAAAAGGTTATCTCTACAGTATTGTTTTCTATCCCTTTCTTTGAAATCTTAGACAGTTTTCCTCTTAAAAATGAGATATTTGTAAAGGGCTTTGCAAACCATAAAGCACTATATAAATGCTAACATAATTATTAAGTGTTTGGTGTATAGTAATTTGAGCATATTTTGGGTTGAATCAGATTTCGAAGGTGAAGCTGGTTGCCTCTCCACCACTTAAAAATTTTGTTTCTACAAAGAAAATCTGTTCTAACTCCAAACCCTCAATTCACAAATAAACTTTTAAAACACAAGTTGGTTGGGGACTCTTTATACTATAAACCCTGATTATGTAAACCTATACTTGGAGAGCTTTTAAGTTATTGCTTCTTTGATCAGGAGTTAATTAAACTGATCTCTAAGATAAACACACTCAAAGAACACATCTGGGAAAGCTTGCCTGAAGTTTGTCTTTGAGTACAACTGGCAAATGGATATAATGATTCTTTGTGAAAAAATTTCTATACCCCATTGCCTGTATATCTTATTTCCCAGTTGCATGTGAAAACAATTTTTTTTAACGTGTTTTTAAAACTTTGGGTTCCAAATTTTCTCCCTTCCTCCCTCCCCACCCACCCTCATTGAAAAGGCAAACAACTCAATACAGGTTATACATGTGTAGTCATGCAAAACACTTCCATAGTAGTCACGTTGTGAAAAATTATATTTCCTTTCATCCTATTTCTGCTACAAAATGGCATGCAGAAGGTTGTGACGTAATTGTAGATGTTCTTTAACATCTCCCCCCCCGCCTTTTTTTGCCAATCTGACAAGGAAATAGCACTAATTCATTTTGTAGTACACTTCAAACATATTATATGAAATAATGTGGCACATATATGGGACATATATGTGTACATGTTTATAAACATACAGATACATGAGTATTATATTCAAAGTCTACTTGAAAAAATTGAGAAAAGTTTCAGTACAATCTTTGACAGTACTTGAACTAAAATATACTTGGATTTAAATACTAGGGAGAATGATGCTGAAAGCTGCCCCCCTTTTCTTTATTCCTTTTCCTATCTCTAAACATATATTCTCTCCCCTACTCAACTTACTGATTTTTAAAATGTAATCATATCTGACTTTTGCTGAAAAATCTTAAAATTTTATATATGGATGTTGTCCTAGGCAGTTGTTTATTTTGTTGGTAAACAAAGCATTTGTTCCTGCTTTGACTTGGCCATTTATTCTGTTTTCTTCCTTAATCTCATTTGGCCCTCTTGAATATTCTTTTATGACATTTTTTCATTGTTGTGCTTTAATTTCTCAGAACATTGGAAAATCAGAAAGGAGCTGGAGCAAAGAAGAGTCCTATGTTGTGTGGACAGTATCCTGTTAAAAGTGAGGGGAAGGAACTGAAGATAGTGGTTCAACCTGAGACCCAGCACAGAGCTAGGTACCTGACTGAGGGCAGCCGCGGTTCAGTGAAAGATAGGACACAACAAGGGTTTCCTACCGTAAAGGTATTTTATTTGACTGTACACTAAGATTTTACTGCATGTTTAATCATATCATTATTTCATTGTCTTTAATCAACAAAAACTCATTGTAGATATTTAAAAGCTAATTAGTATCTCTTAATTATTGAGTCATCTCAATAAAATTCAGTTTAGTGTGACTTGCAACTAACATAAGTTGCCGCTAATTGCACAACAGAATCTCTCTAATAATCTTTCCCATTGTCTTATTAAGTGCTACATTTTAGGGAATACATTGATAAGAATCCAGGGGAGAACAACAAGAATGGTAAAGAGCTTCTAAACTATACCGTATGAAAAACCATTGAAAGAATTAGAGATAATTAGTTTGGAATAAAGAGAAGATTGGGCAGTGGTGTAACAGGGACAGAATAAGTTGTCTTTCCAAAACACACAAACTAGTTCAATATTTTTGATTGAAATAATTGGTCATTAGTCAGTCACTGCTGGACAGAATTGACTTTTAAAAATTTACCTAACAAATTGATAGTTATAATAATAAGTTTTTAAAAAATGGTCTTGGGAGCCTTAATTTTATTTTTCAGTTTCCTGCTGATTAATACAATATACAAAATGTTTTAATATAACACTTCAGGGTGTTCAGGCTGCACACAACTTAGAAAAGAGATTTGAAACAAAAGGCAATTTTTATGGTTATTTTCTTTATCTTCCCCTTTCCAGATCTCTGTAGTTCCTTTTTCTGAAGAAAGGAGAGTTGTGAAGAAGTGATGGGGAACTGATATTAAGAAATAAAACTGATTTTTGTTTCAAAAAACAAAATTATATTTTTCATTGCTGAAAAATTTCTTCAGAATCTAATTATCAGTTATGTTCATAAATGAAAAGGAAGAGCAGAGATGATGATGATGATGATGATAAATTTTTAAGAGTTGATCTTTAAATATTTAAATATGGATTTATATAATGGTTAGTCCTGTTGATGGGACACAGAAGTAGATAAGGGGAGGGTACACCTCTAGTTCAGTAGATAAGCTTCATCCTGTTGAGTTAACCTTTAACTTGCTTTCCCCTTTGGCCCAATATTTTAAAGACCTCAACCTACACTATGTGACTACTTCTATTAATTAATCAATGCAACACAAGACTAATCTTGAGTAGTCATTGAAGTAAAATTTATAGATGACTTCCATATTTTCAGAATCATCTTGAAAAATTTTAAAAATTGGCCAATAAAGAATAATTTTTCCTTGATTAAAAACAAATGATGAAAATGCAAGATGGAGGATATGACAAACCTGGCTTCTAGAATTTGAGGATTGGAAGGAACTTTGGTGAATATCAAGTCCAATCCATGCCTGAAAGAATTCCCACTACACCCTATGCAATATGTTGTCATCTGTCCTCACATGACCTACAGTGAAGGAGAATTGACTTCTTCTCAAGGCAGCCTATTTCATTTTGGGGATGCTCTAATTGTTAAGAAGTTTTCCCTTATATCAAGCCTCAATTTGCCCATTTTTCAACTTCTCCCTGTTGTACCTAGGTCTATACTCCAGAGGTAAAAGAGCAAGTCTAATCTCTCTTACACTTTACACCACTGCATATAGTTGAAGACCACTTATTGTGTTCCCCACATAATTCTCTTGTCTTCCCAAATATTCCCTTTTTCCAGTAAAATATTTCCAATTTCTGTTGCTATTCATCATGTGGCATAAACTAGAGGCCCTTCATCACTCTTAATGCCTTTCTCTGGACAATCTAGCTTGTCAGTATGAAGTAACTCACATTTATTAAGCACTTACTATGTGTCAGACACTGTATTAAGTACTGGGGACACAAAAAAAAAGCGCAAAATTTTACTGAAGTGTGGCAATTGGAACTGAGCATAATATGGTAGACATGATATAACCAGAACAAAGTACAACAGGATTATTGCATCCTTATTTTTAGAAGCTATGCCTCTTGTAACCCAAGATTGCTCTTGGATTCCATATCACATTGTTTGTTCATTTGCATTGAACTTGCAATCTACTGAAAACTTTCCAATCTTTTTTTAGATAAAATGCTTCCTAACCATATCTCTCCCATCTTAAATTTAAGTTTTTTTTAGTATTATGAACTTGACAAACATTTCCATATGCAAAGAATAGAAAAAGAATCTGTGTGAAAATGCAAAATCTATTATCTTACAGCTTAAAAAAAAAGAATATAACAAACTCAACACATTAGTTTGAAAGCCTTTCTAGTTGTGTCTCTGAAATCCTCGTGTTTACTCCTCTGCATTTTTAAAGTGTTTCATTGGTACTCTTTTCTTTGATATTACTATCATTAGCTTCCCTTTCCCTCAAGAAGTCTCCCACCACAATAAAAGCTGTCCTTTCTACTAAATTTACATAGTCTAAACAAATTCGCACATTGTTATGTACAAAAATGTATGTCTCATTCTGTATCACAAGTCTATCATCTCTCTCTAAAGTGGATGAGAAGCATTCTTCATCATTAGGGCTTTGGGAATCATGGCAGGTCATTGCGTTGATCAGAATTCTTAAGTCTTTTTAAAGTTGTTCATTTTTACAGTGTTATTGTATAAATTGTTCTGGTTCTGTTTTTTTCACATTGTATCAGTTCATACAGATCTTCCCACGTTTCCCTGAAATTATTCCTTTTATCATTTCTTATGGCAAAATAGTATTCCATTACATTCTTATACTATGATTTGTTTATTCATTCCTTGAATCATGACTACACCAATGGTTTTTAGTTCTTTGCTACAAACAGGAAGTGCTTCTATGAATATTTTTGTATGTAAGAGTCTTTTCCAACTCGTTATTTTATGTCTTTTGGATATATATCTTTAGTGGTATCACTGGATCAAAAGGTATACACATTTTAGTGACTTTTTGGGTATAGCTCCAAATTGCTTTTCAGAATGGCTGGATCAGTTCCCAGCTCCATTGATAGTGGATTAGTGTTCCTGTTTTCCCATCTCACATCCAGTTGTCATTTTCTTTCTTTGTCAATCTAATGAAAATGAGGTAGAGCCTCAAAATTGCTTTAATGTGTATTTCTTAGTAACTTGGAGCTTTTTCATGTGGTTGTTGATAGATTGCCTCTCTTCTTTTGAGAACTGCTTTTTCGTGTCCTTTTGACTATTTATCTGTGGGAAATGTCTCTTGTTCTTGTATGTTTGAGTCAGTTCCCTATATAACTTGGATATCAGACCTTTTATAGAGAAATTTGCTGCAAAGATGTTTTCCCAGTCTTCTATTTGTGAAGTTAATTTATTTAACCCATGTGTAAGATTATTGTGTCATTTTATTAGATGAATCCTGATAATCAGGACATTTCCCTGTTCTGTAGACCTCTGGGTTCTTCCCCAGCTTTGTAAAATTTTTTCAGATATCTTTAACAATGACTCAACAATCAAGTCCTCCAGTTCTTTCAGTACTTGAGGATGTCCTTCATGTGGACAGGGTGACTTGAATTCATCAAAGGCAGCTAGATGGGTACTCTCCTCACTTATTTTGGACATCATCTCCTTGTGAGCCGTTTTTGTTCTGTCTTTTTTATTCCAAGATTCATTTGCCTTGGCAAAACAAAGAGAAGCAAAATGGAATTCGGTGTCTTCTTTATCTTTCTGGTCAGTTTCTGCCATCCCACCCATCTTAAAGAATAGCTTTATCTCTTCTTCAGTCCTCTCATTTTAACTTGTATTTTTTAAAGTAACAATGTCACATGCACGCAGCCTTTTTTTGTCATTGCCTTTCTTTCCCAGCCTCCATCTCATTGTGAACTTTAGCACTCCTGACACTGTTCAGAAGTACCGTGCCATGTTTTTTAAAAAATCCATCCTTTTTTAACCTTTCCTTTTCTCCATCTTCTGTATATGTCTTTTAAAAAATTTAAGTTGAACGGTTAGTTCTTGGACTCTTCAGGAAATTTCTGGTTTTCTTGCTCCTGAATTATTTCCCTTTGTGTCTTAACAGTTTCTTACTTGAGAATTTTACCTCTCTCCTGGGCTGACCCTGCCCCTCTTAGAATTTCAGTGTATGGGATCCTGTCTATTTTTCCTTTGACCCCTTTGAAAACTGGTTTCCCAAACTCTAGGGTGCCTATTAGTGATAATCAGATCCATTAAAAAAAATTTCCCATATTAGTTTCTCTACCTTCTGAAGGAGGAAATTACCATTAAGATAAGTTAATAAGTTATTAGTTTCTCTGTTTTTGGCAGAGAAGAAAGCTCCAGCAGATGTCTCGATAGTTAAAGTTCACCGTCACCAGTATATCACGTCTGTGTGTCAGTCTGTTTCTCAAGCTCCTCATATGTTTTCATCTTTCTGTCCAGGTGATCTGTAGCAGTGGTGTCAAACTCAACTAGACACTAGGGCAACTAACCTATACATAGGGATCCCTGCAGGCCACTCATTGACTTAGAAAACCACATATTGACGTTATCTATATTCTATTGTATTTTTATTTATTTTGTTAAATATTTCCCCAATTACATTTTATTTTGGTTCAGGTCACACTTGGGATTGTGGTTCATGGGCAGTATATTTGACATCTCTGTTCTATAGTATTAGTGTCAAAATAGCTTCGACTTCTCTTTCCGTTGAATGTCACCAAAATATATGCCACCACACTTTAGACTCTGGACGTCCTCGCATAAAGATAGCTTCTTAATATGCAGTGTTTTCCCTCCCACTTTTATCTGTCCTTTTTCTTTTGAATAAGATACGTTTCATCTCACTAAGATCCTCTGGTGTCTTTGCATTAGGCTCTCTAGCTGATTTTGTTTGTTTCTTAAACATTGCGTACTTGTTTATTAATGTTTCAGGTCATGGGCTTTCATACTGGTTCCTCTCTTGGATCTTCTCTCCACTGAATTTCTCTCTTATATTGTAACTGCTCTCTATGGCTCTAGCTTAGTAAAGATAATTTTTTCTCCTTCCTCCTATATTTTTAGTTTAGAGCTTTTAAAATTATTCATAAGGGTCCACACAAAAGGCAGTCTTAAAAGCATTTCTTAAGTGTTCTCCATACCTGGCCAGGACCCTGTCATTTCTGTATCTTAAGCCATGGTTCAGGAATTCAGATGCCATTATAAGTAAGACAACATTTTGCTGGCTTTCTTTAGCCCGAGCACAACAGAAAATTAAACAGAGGCTGAAATGGGCCGTAAACTAAAGATAATTTAACAGTGTACTTTTTTGTTTTGACTTCTAATGTTAAACAAAAAGTAGATTTGCATCATGTTTTTTGTAAGAAGATTAAAAGATGTGGAGGAATCAAATTATCTAAACTTTGTACTGTATTTCACCACATAATCATTGCAGATTTTATGCCAAATTTCTTGCAGAAAAAAATAGAGTGCAGCCAATATGGGAAGCTTTAAAAAATTGTGCTGGCATTACTTAAAAATCATTTGTTACTAAACTGTCTTTGGTGCAAGATTAGGGTGCACAGAATACTCGTGAATATATGTTAAAATTGGGAAGATGCGAGTCTTAGCATCTCATGTGACTTTCTCATGGCAGCTTCATCTGCCTGCCCACCCTCCTTGCACCTACGGCTCTTCATCGGGTTGAGTGACAATACCATTAGTATTGTTGCACTTTAAACAAACCACGGAAGTCAGCTTTGGGAAATATACTGACAATGCGCATGCACTGAGAATTCTAGGTTCCTGGCTTGCTATTCGAGAGAGATAAATGTGTATCCATATGCTACTGGTGAATATATTGCTGCTCTGTTTACCTTTGAAGTGGTATGATGAACAGAATTATGCCATGTGACAATTATGCGATGAAAGGTTATAAACCAGTTTTTAGACTGGAAAAAAAAAACCCAACAACACAGGGTATGATGATTATGTGGCAAAATATGGTAGTCGACAGTAGTTGTGTTTTAGAATCTTGACTTCATACTTTAGAAGTATTATTGAGAGATAAGAGGAAAGCCGCCATCAGATTTTCTTTGGATGAAAGCACTGACCCAAAGAACCTCTCACCTTTCCACATTACTTGTGTAGCCACATTGGTTAAAAAAACAGACAAACCATAAAGACTAGATGAATTAAAAATAGCATAATGCTGTTCTTTATAGAAGAAGATGATACCAACATAGGATGTGTTTTGAACTTTCCTTTACTAACACTTCTTGTGACTGGTTTTATGAAACATTTGTCCAGGATTATAATGAATACAGTTTTTGGCCAAAGGCTAGATTTTTGCTGCAAATCTAACGGGCTCTTATGTGATGAAACTCATTACATAGGCATGGACCTTAGTAAACAGATACTAATTGTTATGTTGTAATGTTATAAGATGTTTTCATTTTATTTTATACTCATAAATTATACTTCAGCTACTAAAAGCCAAAGCATAAATGAAATTTAATTATTCTATTAGTATTAATACTTTTGTTTTTATATAGTATTTTTTCTGTTAGTGTAAGATAATATATTAATATCTTATGATTTAAATAGGACTTTGTTTTTGAATAGGAACATTTTTTTCTTTCAAGAAATTTTTTTAATCTATTTTTATTTTTTGAAAATTCGATGATTTCGTTGTTACCTTATGTCATTTTATAATTTGATTATTGAAGGTCAATTAACTTTCTGTTTTCTGCTATTTGATTCTAGCTGGAAGGACACAATGAGCCTGTAGTACTACAAGTATTTGTGGGTAATGACTCTGGTCGGGTGAAACCACATGGGTTTTATCAGGCCTGTAGAGTAACTGGTAGAAATACAACTCCTTGCAAAGAAGTTGATATTGAAGGCACTACAGTTATAGAAGTTGGCCTTGACCCTAGCAACAACATGACACTGGCGTAAGTAATATGAATTTTTTTCCTGGGTAGTTGAATAGGAAAAATGTTAATTTTTGGCCTTTGGGATTTTTTGAAATGTGATTTTAAGCACTTTATTGTATTGCTTTATTTACTTCAACAAATGTGAAGTAGTAAAAGTAATATAGAATATAATAGATTAAAATCATCAACCTTTCCTTATGTAGCTTTCTATTGGGTTTTTAAGCATTGTACTTCATGCTTACTTGCTAGGTTTTATGCCTAACTTCTGTATTCTATTTTCTTTGAAACATAACAACTTGAAAATATTCTTAAAATATATTATTTATTTGTTTTTAGCATTCTTTTCTTTTTAAATTGAGAGTTCCAAATTCTCTTCCACCCTTCCACCCTGTCTTCTGCCCATTGAGAAAACAAGCAATATGATATCAATTATACCTGTGAAATCATACAAAACATTTTTTCATATTAGCCATATTTCCAAAAAAAAAGCAAGAAAAATAAAATGAGAAAATCGTGTTTCAATTTGCAGTCAGAGTTCATCAGTTCTCTCTCTGGAGGTGGATAACATTTTTTCATCATGAGTCCTTTGGAATTGTCTTAGATCAATTGTATTGATTAGAGTAGTCAAATCTTTCACAATTGATCATCATTATAACATTCCTGTTACTGTGCATAATGATCTCCTAGTTCTCACTTCATTTTGTATCAGTTCTTATAGGTTTTGCCATGTTTTTCTGAAACTACCCCCCTCATCATTTCCCACAGCACAAATAGTACTCCATCACAATCATATGTCGCAGCTTCTTTAGCCATTCCCCAACTGATGACTGTCCTCTAGATTTCCAATTCTTTGCCACCACAAAAAAAGCTGCTTTAAATATTTTTGTACATACAGGTCAGTTTCCTTTTTCTCTCATTTCTTTGGTTTATAGACCTAGTAGTGTTATTGCTGGGTCAAAGGGTATGCACAGTTTTATAGCCCTTAGGGCATAGTTCCAGATTGTTCTCTAGAATGGCTGGACCAGTTCACTACTCTACCAATAGCTCATTAATGTACCTATTTTTCTCTCATCTCCTTCAGCATTTATTATTTCTGATAGTGAGATTTTTCTGTGAATCTATTTATGATAGTGAAATATTTCTGTAAAGAGGTCCCTCCAAATTGTTTTAATTTGCCTTTCTCTAATTAATAGTGATATAACATTTTTATATGACTATTGATACCTTTAATTTCTTCTTCTGAAAACTGCCTTTTTTATCCTTTGACCATTTATCAGTTGCTCTTATTTTTATAACTTTGACTCAATTCTATACTCAGTATGTATTTGAGAAATGAGGTCTTTATCAGAGAAACTTGTTATAAATTTTTTAAATATTGCTTCATTATCTGTAGTACCTTTTAGCAAAATGTAGTTTCCCTGATTATCCCTTTTAATTAGGTCTGGTTTTGCTTTTGTTTTGTCTGAGATCATGATTGCTATCCTTGCCTTTTTAAAATTTATCTGAAGCATAGTAGATCCTGTTCTAGCTCTTTATTTTAATTCTGTGCATGTCTTTCTGTTTCAAGTGTGTCTCTTGTAAACAATATATTATTGGATTCTGGTTTCTAATCCATTCTACTGTCCTCTTCCATTTTATGAGTAAGCTCATCCCATTCACATTCACAGTTATGATTACTAACTATATTTTCCCCTTTATCCCATTTTCAGCTTTCTTCTTTCTCTTTTTATCCTGTCACTCCTCAAAAGTCTATTTTGCTTCTAACCACTGCCTCCCTTAGTCTGTCCTTCATTTTATCACCTCCTCCCCCTTTCTCTTATCCCCTTCCCCTTATATTTCCCTATTGAGTAAGTTACATTTCTACACACAACTGAGAAAGGGGGTGGGGGGAGAGAGACAGAGAGAGAGAGAGAAAGAAACAGAGACAGAGAGACAGAGACTCTGTATATATACACATATACATATTTCCCTCTTTGAATCAATTCTAATGAGAGTGAACTTCAAGCATTTCCTGCCCCCCACCCCCATTTTCTCTCCACTATAAAAGCTCTTCTTTGTGCACCTCTTCTGTGTGAGAAAATTTTCCCCATTCTGTCTCTCCCTTCCCCCTTCTCCCAATGCATCCTTCTTTTTCACCCCTTCATTTTTTTCTTTTTTTGGAGATCATTGTAGCATAATCAACTCACTTCCATGCCCTCTGTCAATGTAAATTCCTTTTAATTGCCCTAATACTGATAAAGTTCTTAGGCATTACATGTATCATCTTCCTATACAGGAATGTAAACATTTTAACTTTATTGGCATCCTTTTGATTACTCTTTCATGTTTGCCTTTCTCTTGAGTCTTGTTTTTGAATGTCAGGTTTTCTGTTCAGCTCTGGTCTTTTCCTCAAGAATGCTTGAAAATCCTCTATCTCATTAAATGTTTATTTTTTCCCCGGAAGGACTATACTCACTTTTGCTAGGTAGGTTATTCTTGGTTCTCATCCTAGCTCTTTTGCCTTCCAGAATATCATATTCCAAGCCCTCCTCCCCTTTTCATGGAGTTGCTAGATCTTGTGTGATCCTGATGGTGACTCCACAATATTTGGATTGTTTTTTTAATCTGGAAGCTCTGGAATTTGGCTCTAATATTCCTAGGAATTTTGATTTTGGGATCTCTTTTTAGGAAGTGATCAGTAGATTCTTTCAATTTATATTTTACCCTCTGGATGTAAGATATCAGAACAGTTTTCCTTGACAATTTCTTGAAATATAATGTCTAGGCTTGTTCTTTGGTGATGGCCTTCAGGTGGTCCAATAATTCTTAAATCATCTATCCTCAATCTTAGTTTCCAGGTCAGTTGTTTTTCTGATGAGATATTAAATTTTTTCAACTTTTTTACTTTGTTTCATCATTGCCTAATATCTCATGGAGTCACTAACTTCCATTTGCCTAATTCTAATTTAATTCTAATTCTAAGGAATTATTTTCTTCAGTGAGCATTTTTACTCTTTTTCCATTTGGCCTATTTTTTAAGGAGGTCTTTTAAGGTGTTATTTTCTTTAGTATTTTTTGTGCCTCTTTTACCAAGTTGTTAATTCTCTTCTCATAATTTTCTTGCATCACTTTCATTTCTTTTCCCAATTTTTCCTCTACCACGCTTATCTCTTTCTTTACCTCTTCCAGGAATTCTTGTTGGATTTTGGCCAATTAGTCTTTTTCTTTGAGGCTTTGTTTGTAGCTATTTTCACATTGTTGTCTTCTTCTGAGTTTATGTATTGGTTGTCCCTGCCACTGCAAAGACACTGTAGCTTTTTAATTGTCAAATTCATTATTTTGTTTTATTTTGTTTGCTCATTGTTCCATCCTTTTTCTTGCCTTTGAACTTTATGTTGAATTTGGGCTCTGTTCACCTGGGGTGGGGAGGCACTGTTCCAAGCTTCAGGCTTTTTCATGCTGCTGTTTTCAAAGCTAGTTCTGGGAATCTGCAGGTTTTTAGTGCTTCCAAAGTGGTGCGAGCTGGGTAGAGGTGTGGTCGCTGTTCTTCTGGTCTGTGCCCTGGTCTTTACCCCTATTATTATTCTTAATATTGTCATAATGCCTACAATATTATTAATGTGTTCTACAAAAAACATGGTAGATAAAATGTTTTATTAATAGTCAGCCAAATGATGTAGGCAGATCTCATTTTATTACAGTGCTATTCGGTTTTAGTGCTATTGAACTGCACGAGTCAGGCCTTTAGTGATGTTGACTGCTTTTCCATTTTCTCATCCCCCTTCACTGACTAGTTTTAACCAATTCCCCTTTCTTAGTGTGATACAATGAAAGAAGCCCTGTCTATGGAGTCAGAGGGACCCTAGGTTAATGTTGTACCCCTGATGCTTACTACTTGGCCTTGTCAAGTCACTTAGTTTCCCTAGATCTCAATCTCCTCATCTGTAAAATGGGGACTGAGTGGCCTCTGAGGCATCTTCCACATCTAGATCCAAGTCTGTTACGAACTCTGGTTTTTCTGAGCTGTTAGAAGTCAAGAATACTTGATAGATTTTTCATACCCTGATGTAAAAGTCAGAAGCTTGCCAATTGTGTATTTACTGTCTACTGCATTTGTTTTCCTGCTTCTCATATCTGAAACTGATTTTGGGAATGTTATTTTAGGTCTTGATAACCAGTTTGTTTAATTTTTGTATTTCATTAGGTGTTTTTTTTTTCAGTTTTTACCCTTATGTTGTATGAACACATAATACTAATCCCTTTAGACTTAAGATGTACCTATACAGAAGCCCAGTTACTCTCTCTGAAAGAGTTGAGAGGGCTCATGTGAGCCAGTGATGAATTTATTTGTAGGTTGTAAGTGGCCGTTTGTTGTTGTTATTCTTTCCCTGAACACTGCAGTTTTCTAGACCCTGGGAAGTCACCTTTTTGATGATGTGTAAGATTTTTCTTTCAGTAGATATTAATTGTATAGGTCTTATGTCCAAGGTCCTTTTTTTCTCCTTAAATAAATTAAAAGTCAGTATCTGTTTCCTGTTGTGGAGATAATTTAAAATTATTTAGTCATCTGTCATGGCTGGTATTTGACATATGGTTTTCTTTGCCAAATAACTGAATTGTGGAAGCAGCAAATGGTTAGGGCACTATGTCTGATAGCAGGAATATTCACATGCTATGACTATTTGTGCTTAGCCATAAAAATCATTGAGGTTATAAAGGATACTTGCTAGAACACTACTTGATTTTAGGATTTATTTTCAAGACTGCGCTAAATGGGCAAAAAGTACAGTGAGGATGCATAGAATTTCTGATAAAACACTCAGGTCATAACACCCTTATGATTTTTTTGAAAGAAAAAATATAGCAGACTCAGTAGCTCAGCTTATAAGAATTAACTACAATAAGAGAGGCTAAGTTGTATTGTGAAAAAGTATTAAAGGAGAAGTCTCTTTCCTAAACCAATACTACTATTCCAGCTTTAAAATGGTGTTTTATATTTTACATGCCTTCCATTTATTTTTCCTCCATTAATAATGGTGTTATGCAGAAGCAAATATATTGGAGTAAAAAATTAATACAAAATCATTGTTTTGAGATAACTCATGTTTATGAAAAATTAATTATAAAGTCCTTTTCTTTATAAACAAGCCTTAAAGAACTAGGAGATGTTTGGTTAATTCATAGGCACTAATTTTGGCTCTGTTTATTTGATGATTTTTTTATATAAAAAGAAATCTTACTATATATAATTCTATTCATTGTCTTCCTACTGAAGGGATGTAGTAGTCCGTTGTCTCAAACAAGACTGCTGTTCTATATGCAGGTTTGATTTTAATATGGAAATTTGTAAGTGTGAATTTATGGAAATTATCTTCATTGAGTGTCACATACCAGTAAATATTAATAATGCCGTCTTTTTTTCTTCCTTAGGGTGGACTGTGTAGGGATCTTGAAACTTAGAAATGCTGATGTTGAAGCTAGAATAGGAATTGCTGGTTCCAAGAAAAAAAGCACTCGGGCCAGATTGGTTTTTCGAGTTAACATCACACGGAAAGATGGCTCAACTTTAACACTACAGACACCTTCCTCTCCAATTCTATGTAGTAAGTAGCTATAGTATATATACTATATACAGCTGTATTTATAGCATGTAAATATAAAGATATTATATACATGGGAATGCTTATTTTATTTTTTATTACATGCTAACTGAATCACAGAGTCATAACTGAGTTGCAAGTGATTTAGCTCTAGCTTTAAAATTACACAAATGTTCAAGACTTCTAAAAATTGTAGCTAAACTTTCTTAGAATAAAGTAAAAGTAAATGCGCCAGATAAAATACGGAAACACCTATTTTTACTGATTGCTTATCCTTATCATATGCTGCATCATTAGTTAATTTTATTAGGTTAGAAGCTATAAAACTAAATTTTGTTCTAAGCTCTTCATTTTATTGTAAACCGCAGTAGATATACTTACTGGTCTTCTCACTATTCTTCCCGCTTCAAGAAACCTATACCACACTACAGAGAAGTCAGCAACAATTCCTCTGGCTTCCAAGTTCCTCTAACAAGACCCTTTGTTTTTGAAAGATTAATCAGGCAATTTCACAGCAACAGTTTGTCAGTTTGGGGAGTTGTTTTTCCTTTTTGACCACACTATCCTTTGCACTTCCTTGAAATTGACCCTGTTTCATGTAGTGATCCTTAAACCATTTGACTTCCTCAGACCAACACCTCCTGCAGTATCTGTCATGGAAGTGTGCTTATTAAGAGTTAAAGTTTTTGCATATTTCCAAAGAGTAATATCTTCCATTCTTCCAGATCACAGAATTAAAAACACAACAAATAAAAACAGAGAAACATACATATGCACAAAGTCCAGCACTCATGTGGCAAACATATAATTAAAAATAGGACATCCAGTTCAAACTATCTTCACCTTGTCAAGGTCAGCCATTCAGAGTCAGCGTAGCATCATTAGAAATATACAACATGACTACAACCATCGTTGTCATGAAATTAAGGCATAACAGAATTATTCCTTCTACCAAGTAATTTGAACATCACTGTAGTTTTCATGAATTTAGGAAGGATTCAGATTAATGAGAGTAATTTTTTTTTTGGCATATCCCATACCAATTTTCCATTTTATATTTGCAAAATCTAGATATAACATATAGATTTTTTTCTGATTATCTTATTTTTAAATATTGACCCAATCTTTTTAGACAAAAAAAAAGTTATCAATAAAATTACAGTTGGGAATAAATTTTGTTACAAAAAAGTTTCCTCTGTCTGATGCTATGTATGTACACAGGTATACATATATAAATGTGTGTGTGTGTGTGTGTGTGTGTGTGTGTGTGTGTGTATGTGTGTAATATTTCTGGAAAGAAAAACTGCCATATGAAAGATGTTCTAATAAACCTTGTCTTTGGCTGAGAAAAAAAAAAAGAAAGAAAAACTGCCAGAACAAGAATTACATTTTAAAACATAGTTGTCATGCCTATAGAAGTTTCTCATTTGAATAGTAGGCTTAAAAATAAATAATAAAAGCTTACTGACATTTCTTTATAGAAGTGTATTTCATATTGTCATTTTACTGAATTTTTACCTAATTGTGCCTTTGCAACTATGTAGATTTTTAAAATAAATGTTACTTAGAAATTTGTAAATAAATGACTACTTTGTTTTCTTATTGTGAGTGAAAAGAATCTTGTTTTAATTTCACAGAATTTTAGAATTGTAAATGTTTTAGAGAGTGAGGTCCAGACATAATTATGTCTTTTCCAAGGTCACAAAATAAGTAGAAGAACCAAGAGTCAAACCCGGGTCTTCCAGCTGCTTGATGACTACTCTTTCTGCTACTCCATGCTGTCTTTCAGTATTTCGATTTTTTTGCCTGTAATGTTAATATACATGAACAGGCTGAGGAATTAGTTGTTGTTCATCCGAACTGGAATATAAAACAGTAGGTGTGACATTTAGTTTTATTAGTAAGTTAAGTTTTCTCTCAGATTTAGATGGAATATAAAGACAAGATTTTGTGTGGATGAAATTGGATAAGGGAGAGTAAATAAAGGCCATAAAAATAAAATACCTAATTCCTGAGCATTTCAGAATAATACTGGTATTTTATTGCCGATTTTACATTTAGATTTTGAATGGAGAAATGAAAGAATTTATTAAGCACCACCTATGTGTCAGGCAGTGAGCTGAGCACTGGGAAGATAAATACAGATGTGAGAGAGTGTCTGCCTTCAAGGAGTTTACATTCTAATAGAGGAATATAACTTATCTGAGAAGAGTAGTAGCTCCTAGTAGTGGTTTTGGTTTGGGAAGTAGGTGGAATGGTAAGTGGAACCATGTGACCGTTAAATGGCATATTCCTTTCAGATACAGTGGTTTATTGATTTATTTGCTCTTCCCAACATTGAGGGACAGCAGGGAAAGGCTGCATGTCAAGGCAAATAGCGAAAAGACGGATAGGATGGGATGTGAGTCAGTCAGTAGGCACTTATGAAGTATTTAATACGTGCTAGTCACAGTGGTAAGCACTAGAGATACAAGGAAAGGCAAAAACAGTCCTTGCCCTCAAAGAGCCTACATTCTAATGAGGTGATGCAGTGGATAGAGTATTCTTCCTGGAGTCAGGAAGACCTGAGTTCAAATCCAACCTCAATCACTTACTAGCTATGCTACTCCGGCAAGTCACTTTAAACTTTATCTGCCTCAGTTTCCTCAACTGTAAAATAGGAACAATAATAGCACCCACCTTCTAGAGTTGTTGATAGAATCAAATGAGATATTTGTAAAGCACTTATAGGACTTCAAAGATAAGCTGTGAATTGCCTAATGGTTAGGGTTTTTTTTTTAAGCATATTAAATACTTATAGTTTTATTCTGTCTTTAATTAGAGGTTTTTTCTTCTGAATGATTAAATGCAAATGAGAGCACTTCAGATGTATATTGCTCAACATTCTACCTGTTCCATACCGGTTTAGAAGGAATCGGTTTATTTTTAATTAGATTAGTTATGCTTCTGAAGGGTTTCAAGAAACACTTTAAGTTCAAGTCTGTTCATCAGTCAGATCTTTGAGAACTTAATGATATCCAGTAATAGTTTTCAGTAGGGCATTGTCTTATCTGATTTCACTGAAAGAAGTACACAATTCACACAATCTCTAGCTGTACTGCCCAAAAGCAGTTGTTTTTCAGTGGGTACAACTGCATAAAGTCAATCAAAAAGGTGTAATATTTACAACAAGGAACTTAAGCTTGGAGAAAAATATCGTAGATGTAGATGCACTTAATGAAACATTAAACCAAAGCACAGGTGACATTTTATTAACTAAAAATGTTTGTCTTAATATGGGTTTTATGAAATATGTTTTACTCGAATGCAGCATTTTTGAGAAGGGTGATAAAATACAATGAAAGTGAGGAGGAAGTAGGCAGGGTTTGAATTAGGAGTGGACAGGGAGATGGAGGGAAACAGGAAGATGGGAGGGAGGCAGAGAGGAAATGAGAACAGAAGGTGAGGAAAGCAGAAGGGTGGGGGAGGAAACAGGCATTTGATGTTCCATCTAAAACCATTTGTCCATTGGAAAGAAGGCATGTTGCCAGTATTTTTGCTGCTCCTTAAGGCAATTTTAAAAATTCCTGCCCTTCGGTGATGGCTCAGAGCCTCTCTGATCTCTTAAGCAGAATTGGAAGTGACCGATCACTTGAAGGGAAATGAAAAGGTCTTTTCTTCTTATTTTTCATGCTTGGAATTCACCGCAGAATATTTGTATGAGTTTATATATCACTTTTACTTATCTTGTAATATTATTAGTGCATTGTGAAGTGATTTATTAAGCATATTACAGGTGCTTAATCCTTCTTGATTGATTCATTGTATTTATATCCTCATTACTTAGCACAGTGCCTGGCACATAGTAGGTGCTTATTCAATGTTTGTTGATTGATTGATCTTATATTCAGGCCAAACCAGATTAAAATGTCATTGGCACATGTTTCACAAGGGAAATAAAAATATAGCAAAATGCAGATAATATCAGTATGTAGTTTTCTGATTCAGTATGTATCTTACAGGGGTCGTTATGTGTAGGTTAGGAGCCCCCGTTTCTATTTGACTCCACTGCTGTAGTGGATAGAGAGCTGACCTTCACACCATGAAGACCTGAGTTTCAAGTATTGCCTCTGTACCTCTGTGGCCCAGGGCAAGTCACTTGACCTCTCCAATCCTCTGAGCAACTCTTTAAAAGATTGTAACATGCTGAGCAGATACTAATTTGTATTGGTAGATGGAATGCTCTTACAAGGGATTCATTCCTTAGACCAAAGACATCACAGGTTTTGTCCAAAAATATTAAATATGATTTCCCCTTCTATAACTACTTTTCCGACCTTTAATTTTTTTCTTTAGATTACATTGCATCTTGTTAGTATCTTTTCCCCCCCTTTTTGGTGAGGCAGTCAGGGTTAAGTGACTTGCGCAGGTTCACACAGCTGGTAAGTGTCATGTGTTTGAGGCCAGATTTGAGCTCAGGTCCTCCCGACTCCAAGGCTGGAGCTTTATCCACTGCGCCACCTAGCTGCCACTGTTAGTATCTTTTTTGTTATTGTTACTGTACTGTTTAGAAGTGTCTGGAAATGTAACTTTCTCCCAAAATCAAGTACACTGGTTTGACTTGATTATAATCTTATACTTTACTCCAAAAATTCCTTTATAACTTCTCATGTTTGTAAAAAGGAGACAAAGCTCAGAAATTAAGTCAGTTCTCTCTCATTGTTTTGATACATAAACAGCATATCACGATGAATTACGATATACCATAACCTAAGAGAATCATGGTGAATTTTGCCCCATTCAGCGAAGACAAATTAGAAAAGGTTTGGTTACACATGTATTAGTATTTTTCCACTAAAATTTTTCTGCCAGGTATTTATTTTATAGAGTAGTTATTGTAGTACTATTGACAGGATCATGTTGAAACTAATGAATTAGTAAATGAAGTAAAAGTGTTTAACTTTTGATTTGTATTTATTTCATTCTGTTTGTACAATCTTATATACTTCTGCCTCAAGCAGAAAGCTTTAGCAGTTCATTTTTCAGTGCCCAGAAGTTTTTAATATTTTTTGTTGGAAAGTCTTAACTTCTTAGTAAGAATTTCTAAGAATTAGTAAGAATTCTTTGGAATCAACCAAAGAAAATGGATATTTGAAAGTTGTTTATATAACAACAAAATGATGGTATTTTAAAATTTTATTTAACTTATAGTATAGTCACTTTTCCCCTCTCTACCAGTTTATAAATTGAAATCTGTGGCATTGATAACCAAATAATATAGTATTTTAGATCTGTTTAATACAAAACTGATCTTTTTGGATAACCATTAAACTTAAGTAGAAAAGACCTTTTTTTTATAACTCATAAGTTATATCATTTTTGAATAGTCACAACCTAGTTCTTTGTATATAGTAAATGTAAATATGAAGACATACACTGTACCCTCTAAAGGGCCTCATTTCTCAGCTTTTTATTTTCAAAGTGTTAGAGGAAAAGATAATGAGATAGAAAAGAAAAGATAATGGGGGAAATTGTAGTGTCATTAGTGAAGTGGAATTTTACATAACATTTGAAAGCGGGGGAAGGGAAGAGTTAGTTTACTTCATCATTAATCAAACCTATTCATATAGGTTTACACCTCTCCTTTCGTTGTTTTCCTCTCAAAATATTTGCCCTTTGTTTCTTGAATGTACATGCCTTTCCAAAACAAGTTTAGAATTCTGAACGTACCTCCTGCCCAAATGAACTTGGAACTTTACACAGTGCTCTAGTCATCACTGTCTTTGGGTATATTTTGACCAACATTCATTTCCGTGTGTACAGTATATACAAATATGTTTGGGTACAACTTCTTACTTGCACACAGAAATCATTGAAAGTGTCTCAATTACAACTTTAATATTTAGTTAGGATAAAAGTTGAACTGTGTAATTAGTAAATGAATTGTAGCAAAGATAAAGTTAAGTAGCCTATGAACCATTTTTATGAATTCGAGTACTCCCTCTACAAATATAAATCATGGTCTTTCACCAGTACACAATTTACTGAGTTACTGTGGCCATAGAAATCACCTGAGAGGTGATAAGGGTCTCGCTTATACCATCTCTTTCTGGGCCTGTAAGAAAAGCCTTCTCAGACTGGCAGAGTCTGCCAGAGTGTTGTGCTTCACAGGCCATAGCTGAACCCAGGATCACCCAGGGAGTATTTCACAAGTGGAAGAAAATTAAGTATGCACCAATAAATAACAAGACAATAAGAAAGTCATTTGTTTTGTACTAAAAGTGTAGTAAAAATGTAATGAGAATTTGTAACGGTAGATGAAAGCTATGCTAATTTACCCTTTGTCTGTAATGAAAAGGTTTGCTAAACACAGTATTTTAAGAAGAGCCCTTTTAACTTGTCGAGTATTTTTAAAGAAGTTCACTTGTAAAGGAATCATTACATTATCTGCAAATCATTATCAGTTCATTAACTACAGGTACTTAAGTGTCTCTGTTTCCAACACTTGGCTGACTTTAGTAAGGATCACCTTTATTCCCGAAAATAACAAACTGTTTTTTTTTTTTGTCATCTGCCTCTTCTTGATGAAAGGCTAAGTAGTGTTTTGCTTTCTAGGCCTGCCTCTGGGTGAGGAAGATCGTGATTCCAAGGCCTCTGTTGATTAACCTTTCAGAGGTTCCCTCCAACCTTCTTCCCTTCCATTAGCTCTAGGGCTATAAGTTATTAGCAATATTGTTGATCTGTATCTACAGAGAGAGTTGTCTCACGGTGGAGTTCTCAATACCAAAACAGTCATGGGTCAGGACCAGAATTTTCCTGGAGGGCTCACTAAATCAGTTCTAGTACTTTTCAACCAGGCAATAAGCATTTCTGCCAGGCACTGTGCTATGCCATAGGGATACAAAAAGAGGGCTTTCTCTACCCTCAAGGAGCTTAAGATCTGATGGAGGAGACAACATACAAATGAATATATACAAAGCAGGCTATGTGTAGGATAAATATGAAATAATTAACAGAGGGAAGGCATTGGAACTTAAGTGACATTGGGAAAGGCTTCCTGTATAATGTGGGATTTTAGTTGGAACTTAAAGGAAGCCGGAGAAGTCAGTAGGCGGAGTGAGGAGGGAGAGAGTTCTAGGCATTCCAGGTCTGACCACGTCAGTCTTCTGTTTTTCATTCAAAGCCTTTCATAACCTAGCCCTCCCTTACTTTTCCCATCTTCTTATATCTTACACCTCTGCCATGCTACTTTGTGACCCAGTGACACTGGCCTCCTGGATGGCTGTTCCACAAACAAGACAGTCCATCTCTAAGCTTTGGGCATTTTCTCTGACTCTCTCCATGCCTGGAATTCTCTTCCTCCTCATCTCTGCCTTTCCTGCCTTCCTTCAAGTCCCAGTTAAAACCCTACCTTCTCCAGAAGCCTTCCCCAACCCCTCTTAATTCTAGTGCCTCCCCTCCACTAATTATCTCCTATTTTTCCTTTATGTAGCTTATGAGCTATATACCCCTATTAGATTGTGAACCCTCTTTGAGGGCAGGGACTGTCTTTTGTTTTTCTTTGTATCCCTGGCACATAGCACTGTGCCTGGCACAGAGTAGGTGCTTAATAAATACTTATTGACTGACTGATTCATCTGAGTTTCCTTAGTTCTTTCACCTTTCCAGTCACCCAGTTTTGCAACTTAGGTGTCATTGCTGACTCCTCTCCCTCACTGCATTTATCTAATCAGTTGCCAAGTTTCGTTAATTCTGCCTCCACAATATCTCAAGTCTTATCACCTCTCCATTCTTGCAGCCACTGTCCTAGTTCAGACCTTTACCACCTCTTGTCTGGACTGTTATAATAGTCTTCAAATTGGTATCCCTGCCTCCCTTCTCTCCCCTTTCCAGTCCTCTTTACACAGCTTTCAAGTTGATATTAATAAAACTCTAATCTGACTGTCACTTCCCTACTCGGTAAACTGAAGGGAGGCAGTAGTAGCCTAGTGGCTAGAGCAGTGGACTTGGAGTCACGGAGACTTGAATTTGGATCCTCTTCAGATGTTTACTAGCTGTGTGATCCTGGGTGAGTCACTTAATCATAATTATAGTAGTTAACGTTTATGTAACAGCTACTCTGTGCCAGGCACTGTGTTAAGTATTTTACCATTATTGTTTCATTTGATCCTCACATTGACTCTGGGAGATAGGTACTGTTATTATCCCCATTTTATGGATGAGGAAACTGAGGCACACAGAGGTTACATAACTTGCCCAGGATCACACATCTGGTATTTGAGGCTGTATTTGAACTCAGGTCTTTGTGACTTCAGATACAGTGCTCTGTCCACTGTACCACCTGGCTGCCCCAAGTCACTTAACTTCTCTTGGGCTCAGTTTCTTTATCTGTAAAATGGCAACGATAGCACTTAACCTCACAGGGTTATTGTGAGAATCAAATGAGATAATTTATTACTGTTGTTTTATTATTGAGTTCCAGTGGCTCCCTGTTGCCTCTAGGATAAAATATTAACTCTCCTTTTGGCATTTAAAGCCAGTCTGGTCCCAACTCAACTTTCCAGACTCTACAGTTCAGCTAAACTGGTGTTCTTGTTCCTATGGGTGGCATTTTGTTTCCCGACTCCATAGGTTTGCACTGGCTGTCACCCTGGCTTAGAGTGCGCTTCCTTCTTACCTCTGCCTCTGTCATCTCTGATTTTCTTGAGAATTCAACCCAAGTACCACCCTTACATGAAGCCTAGTGGTCCTCCTTTACCCCACCCCCAAAGCAAAAAAAACAAAAGACCCCCACCACCCTTGTGTTTACTTTCAGTGTTTTGTACATACTGAAAGATGTGTATGTTGTCTCCCTCACGAAAAGCTAAGTGCCTTGAAGCAGGGAGCGTGTCACTTTTGTCTGTTTTAGCTTCTCTTTGACACGTAATGAAACTTGCTGGCTGCCTGAGTGACTGATTTTCAATCTTACCGCTTGTTCTCCAGCTTTCCTTGTGAGCCGATGAAGGTACAGACAAACAATGATAATGTCAAAATGTAGGCAACAGGAAGAAAGAAATGGACAGATGGGACAAGTGGGCAATCTATAGATGGAATAATGGAGAGTCAGTTAATTGGATATGATGTTTTAGGATAAGAAGTGTTCATGCTTTTTTATATTTAGTACTTGTTTATTTATAGCTCAGCCAGCAGGAGTACCAGAGATCCTAAAGAAAAGTCTTCATAGTTGTTCAGTAAAAGGAGAGGAAGAAGTCTTTCTAATTGGCAAAAATTTTCTGAAAGGAACTAAAGTTATCTTCCAAGAGAATGTTTCTGGTAAGTAGAAACCATATGAACTTGAACATGCAGGAGGGAATTCTTATTGAGATATTTATTGTTTATTTAACTTTGGCTTTCTTAATTTCCATAATTGCTAGAGAATGACATGATATTTAATGTTTTTAACACATTTTCATTTTTATTTCAATCAGATGAAAACTCTTGGAAGTCAGAAGCTGAAATAGACATGGAATTATTTCATCAGGTATTACTCTTAAGCAATTTTATTTCAATATTTATGGGTAACTAATCATTTGTTAGCTGAGATGTTTATTCATCCAAGGAAAAAGTTTTATTTCTGCTCTGATTTCCTCTGGATTTTATGTTTCTTTTTTGCATGTGTTTGAAATTGTTTCTTTCTCCAGCTTGTCTTTTGCATGTGGTTTAAAAATTGTCTTATTCCATTTGTGCTGTAATTAAAACCAAAGAGTAACACTCTAAAAAATATTTCATTAATTCTGTTTTCCTGGGTATAAGTTACTGTGATTTTTGTTAATAAAATAATCAACAAGATTTTACCATTAATTTCTGTTTTGGGGAAGTTGGCAGAAATTAATTCACCTGAAAAGATATTGCATTTACATATGCAAAAACAGTTTGCAATTTTGTTTTGTAAAGTTGTCTTATCAAGACCTTTCTAACAAATTATCCCTTAGCTAACATATACAAAGATTAGAACTAATCAAAGAATCTAAGAGAACATTAGAACCACACTAGGGATTGGGCCTGAGAGAAAGGAGCTGAAGTTCTTACAAGAGTCAGGGAAAAGCCAGCATAGAATTGCAGATCAGGAGCTAGTGCAGGCAGGGAGAACGGTACCCATCTAGATGAGTAGGAGCAACTGAGCAGTAGGACGGTCTCAGAATTACAGTGGATTATAGGAGAGTGAGTCAGAAAGGAAGCGATCCCAGGAAATAACAGCAAGCAGAGCAAAGTGAGGAAGGGCTCTGAGGCCAGAGGACAGGCAAACTGACTTAAATGCACACATCCCTCGATGTTTTTAAGAACGCCCTCCCCCCGCCCCAACCCACCCGACCCTCACCCCAGTTCTATGTATGGTATGAAATTAAAGACATCTGTGAGGACAGTGCTTCTCTATGGAACGTCTTCCAGAGTTCCTTTAGCCTCATGACACTCACTACCTGTTGTGAGGAGTAGGAGAGACAACAGGGTTCAGCAGTCCAGATGTGTTTCCCTGGTGCACAGCAACAACAACAGCTTTATTGGACTTTAGTGCCATCCTGTTTAACACTTAATTGTTTGGAAATTATGTGTTTTGTCTTCCCACTTAGAGTGTAAACTCACAGATCATGCCTTATGACACTTCTCTGTTTTTCAGGGTACCCAGCATAGCAATAGGCACGTCATAGAAGCAATGAACAAATAACTCATTGGTAGATTTGATTCACCTTTGGGAAGAAAGGTCCCTTTCTGTTGTTTGAGAACCCTTGAACATTCCAGGGCTTTTTTAGCTTTGACTCTGCCTGGGGCCTTTTAAAAAATAGAGTTTGACATTGTCTATAACTTAGACTTCCTCATCTATGGAAAGGATAGTGGCATGAACTTGTTTGTTTTCTGATGGGTTTGTTCATTGGAAATAAAATCTCTCATTTACAATATCCTAAACAGTAAAATAATTTTCCTAACCAATTAAATAAGCTTCCTAAAATTTTATCACCTCTAAATTTCTGTTGTTCAGTTGTTTCAGTTGTATCTGACTCTTCATGACCCCATTTGTGATTTTCTCAGCAAAAATGCTGCAGTGGTTTGCTATTTTCTTCTCCAGCTTATTTTATGTATGAGGAAATGGAGGCAAACAGGGTTAAGTGACTTGCCTGGGGTCACACAACTAGTAAATAACTGAAATCAAATTTGAACTCAGGTCTTCCTGACTCCAACTCCAGCGCTCTATCCACTGCACCACCTAGCTGCCCAGGGTAAAATTAAAATTTCTCAACTTTTCATTCAAAGCCCTTTATAAAGCTTATTACATATTATTCCATTTTTGCGCACCATATCTTTCACCAAAATTGGCTTATTTGCTTTCCCCAAAATTCAACAGGCCATGTCCCACCAGCACGGGCTGTTCCTCATAGCTAAAATATATTCCCTTCTTACCAACACTTAAGATCTCTAGCTTCCTTTAACGCTGAGATCATAGGCCATCTCCTAACTGAAGCCTTCCTTGATCCCCATAGTTATTAGTGTTCTCTCTCTCTCCTCCTCAGATTATTTTACATATATACATACATACATACACACATATACATATACATGAATACATACACATATGTATATGTATAAATTATTGTATATTTATATTTTTCATTGTTTACATGTTATATCTTTCCTCCCTCCTCCCCCAAGTAAAATGTGAGCTTCTTAAGCGCAGGGACTGTTTTTTATTTGCCTTTATCCTTAAGTGCTATATCCATAGAATTTAGCAAAATACCTTACACATATTAGGCACTGAAAAAATTCTTCTTGAATTAGAGTAATTTAATATTCCTCATTATCCTGTGATCCCACTAGCAGGATACAGAAACTAGAACCAATACAAATTGTATCATAGTCACCCAAATCCTTTAACATTGTCTTAAACAGTAAATGTCTTTTTAAAAAAGAAACTTTGGTGGTTTGGGGTTTTTTTTTTAAGGCAATTGGGGTTGAGTGACTTGCCCAGGGTCACACAGCTAGTAAGTGTCAAGTGTTTGGTCTGAGGCCAGATTTGAACTCAGGTACTCCTGACTTCAGGGCTGGTGCTGTATCCACTGTGCCACCTAGCTACCCCTAAAAAAGAAACTTTGGGGGAAAAAAAAGAAACTTTGAAATCTGGGGTAGTTTGAATTTTTAAAACACTATTTTTTCAGGGTAGTTATGCCAGCTACTATAGATTAAAGAAGAATAATCATTAAAATAAAACATGTGGTGGAATGGAAAGGAATTATATCCTTATTATGGTGGCTGTCCAGAGGTCGTGGGGTTTTTGCAAGCAAGTATGTAAATAAACTAAATCATAATGTGATCTTCCATTTGATCCTATGCTTCTACTGTTAATTTTGAAATTTTTATCTTTTTATGAGAGAAATTATGTCTGGGTCTTTTTTCAGAGGGATTTTTTGGGAACTGTTATGAGATGAAATTATAGCTGGGTGTAATGTACAGCCCTTTCATATATGAAAGAAGCCATAGTTGGAAATTTGGGAAAGATGAGTGTTCAGGAAATATTTTGAGGGAAAAGAAACTCCAGGTACATGGACGATATAATATGAGAAGAGAAAGTGTACATTTAACAATTAAAAAGAGTACTTCTAAAAATTATAGAGTATCAGAAGGAGTCCTTGAAGTATAATTAACCTTCAAGTCATCCTCAGAACATGTAGGAACAAGTAGCTCCTAATCTAGGGTAAAGAATGTTTTGTTAGAGTGTTTTATGAATGAATCAAATCAACCCCTCCTCCTCATTATTCTATAAGTAACTGAGGAAGAAACCTATCCAGAATTTCTGCTTTGTAGGCTCAATATAAAGTCAGAGTGCTGTGTGGAACTCTTCCCTATATGTAAAGTTGTCTCTTGTTCTACAAATTTAGTTAAATTTTTATTGTTTTAGTTATATTTGACTAATTTCCCCTTTTTTTGGCCACATATTTTGAGTTTTCTCCTTGCTGAAAGTTGTAATATAAAGGTTCTTTGAAAGATAACCTTGCAGCTTTTGTTACAAACAGCTAGAATAAATATTTAGTTGTGATTTTAAAATATCAACCCTTAATGTCCTAAATCACTTTTAACATTAAAGTATGATTGAACAATAATAATAACTTACATTTGTATGGTGTGTTGTGATTTAGAAATAGTATTATTTACCTTATAAAATAATGGGAGAACACTATTTTTGTCTTTTTAACAATTAGTTTCTCTGATAAAAATCACAGTAAAACCCTTATTCAATTATACATTAATATATATTCATGTATGTGATGGGAGTATGTTAATTATGTCTATTCCCATTTTAACAAATTTGCACAAGTATTTGTGTTTTTAATTACATATTGAAATAAATGTGTTTAACTATATTGGAGTTTGGTTTGGAAGCAGAGGCAAGAGAGTTTGGCAGCTTGGAATAGGGTGGTGACTTTGGGAGAGAGATTTGATAACTGGGAAAGTTTATTTCAACAGGTAACAGATTTAAAGGTACTTTCAGGGGAGTGAGGTTATAACACAAAAAGTAATATGGTATTAAAATTGAGAATTTGGCAGGTTTGCATTTTTTCAAAATAGTTTTTTTCGGGGGGGACCTCTGGGTATTCTCCCTAGTGCATATAAAAATCTATGACACTGAAAAAGAAGAGCTTACAGATATTTGTGAGCAAGTGAACAGAAGAAAAGACCTTTGGGACTCAAGATACTGTGAAAGGTATTTTGACTTTGGGAAAATGAGGGGAAAGGGCCCATTGAGTATTAAAAGGGAAAGATCCATTGAGTTGCTGCCTTCACTGCGTTGTTGGGAATATCTGTTTTGAACAAAGGCGTGGCAGCTCAAGGGTGTACAGTTTAATTCTGGCTCTGACACTGATTTTATTGTATATCTTTGAGCAAGTCTGTATTTCTACAACTGTAGAAAAAAAGAATGCGGCATTGTGAGATTAACTCAGGAGGTGGTGAAAAATAGCTCATAGCAATGTAAAGTAGCAAAAGATTATCTGCTGAAAGGGAGATATGTAATTTTTTTCAAAAGTTTGTCAGAAAAGTTGAAATTCAGCCTTTAAATTCACTTTCTCATTTTGTTTTTCAGTTCAGAGAACATTATGAAAGCACTTTTTAAACCATTAAATGTTTTGCCTTCTGTATTTTCTGTGTCTTTGGTCTCAGCCCAAAGGCATTCAAATTTTTTGACTCAAAAGCATAGTAGTAAGTGTGCTTTTGAAAACTTTATCTCTACTATTAGTTTTTTTATTTAAGATTTTAAGATTGATGAGGTATCAAATTGGCATATAGGGAAAGTTAATAAGCCAGTTCATACTAGGATTGAAATTAAACTGTAAAAATAGGTATATAATTAAAAAGTACTTTTTTAAAAAACAATTTTAGAAGATACTGAAATTTCAGTGTATAAAGTGAATGGAATTGCTACATGGGAAAACTCTTATTTGAAAAAAAGGAAGTAAATTCCAGAGCAGAAGTCTTAAGCTTTTTTTGTACCATTGATCTCATTGGCAGTCTGAGGCCTATAAGCCCATTCTCAGAATAATGTTTTTAAGTACGTGAAATAAAATACATAGGATTACAAAGGAAAACAATTATGTTGAAATACAATTTGTCACAATATTAAAAAGTCCACAGGCTTAACCTCGGGGTTAAGAACTCTGCTCTAGAGTTTTTTTATTCTTAAAGTTGGAAAACTACTTTTAGAAGTTATTTGTCATTTTGATGGGGAGCAGGCTTTATCTGTGACACAGGTGCGATTTTTTTTTTTAGGCAGTTGGGGTTAAGTGACTTGCCCAGGGTCACACAGCTGGTAAATATCAAGTGTTTGGTCTGAGGCTGGATTTGAACTCAGGTCCTCCTGACTTCAGCACCGGTGCTCCATCCACTGTGCCACCTAGCTGCCCTCCCCCAAAGCTATTTTTTTAATGAAGCTATAGAAACCAGAAAAGACAAGGATTAAAACATGTACATATCTGAGAAACTGAATTAGTGCAATTGTATCGTGTTATGGTGGAATAAAGAAACCGAAACTGGTCTTTGGCTCTCCTTGCAACCAGCTTGTTTCTGCAACTGCATGCATTGCTAAATAAATCATTGTCTAAATGTAACTACTTGGTTTTTTGACTCCATTGTAACAACCATGACAAGATGCAGGGGTTAGATGTTTTCCATTTGTTTCTGAAACTTCTTTTTAATGATGCTGACTTGGTTGGCATTTGGCTAGTGTTACCTCATTAGGTTGATAGCTGGAGAAAACGTTTTTATCAGGACCCATACATGTCAGTCCTGCATAGTAACTGATAAATTGTTTGATCTGTAAATGAAGTCTGAGAGGCAGTGGAGTGAATAGAGAGTTGTCTCCTAGTCAGGACCATTTAGGTTCAAGGCATCCTTCTGTTACATAATGGCTATGTGACCCTGGGCAATTTACTTACTTTCCCTCTGTCTGCAAGCAACGCTGATACTTGCAGGTACAGAGCATGTGCAGAACTGTATTGGTAGAAGTTGCTTCCTTACCTGAGTTCACTCTACCAATGAAATCACAAGTCTATTAAAAAAAAAGTAATAAATGAATTTTCTGTACTTACATGGACATAATACTGAGGTATTATCAGGAGAAATGTATGTTGAGTTATTATCCAGCAGTCACTGATTGATTTGTCCTAGTTAATCCATGTTCTCACCTGGCCCAAAGACCTGAATATGTGGTGGCAGGCTTGCTCTAAGGTAAATTCCATAAACGTAGAACACAAAGAAACTACCTGGCTTGCGTCAGGATTAAATCTCTGATGCTGACTTCATTGTTATCATGCCCCAAACAACAAAACCAACCAGCTATAGTCCAGTTAAGCAACAGAGATCCTTTGACTCCTTCTCCATTCAAATATCTAGGCATTCTTTACGTTTTCAGGACAAAAATATGGTGTTTGCCTCCTGATTTTGTTTCCCATTACTTGAGCCTTTGAGGAAAGAGAGTTCATTTTACCTTACCTGATCCCCTGTAGTGGCTGGGACTCCTAGTGGTAGTGGTAGTAGTAAAGAAGTATTGCACCAGACCTCTTTTCTTTTGTTAAGGTATTTATAACCACTTTGGAAAAACATTGCTTTTGATGTATGAGGCGTGAATATTTTAAATAGTATTCAAATAGCTAAAAAAGGCTGTAGAGCAGATTTGAATTGAGGACTATTTGCATGGGAAGACTGCAGAGCATATAGTAACTTACCAACTTAGCCTGGCCTATATTTGTTGTTTTATCCGTAGGGTGTTTTTTTCCTCCAAATTTAATTTAAAGAGTTTTAAAGTTTTGAATTAGGAACTTAGAGATCATCTAGTTTATTCCTTTCCTTTTACAGAAAAAAAGATAGAGAGGCTTGCAGGGGTAGCATGATTTGCCTGAGGTCACACAGTTACTGAGTGGCAGAGTGGAGTTTATAGCCCAGGTTTCTTAATTCCCAGAAAATGTTTTTTTACTTTTTTTTTTTTTTGCTTGGGGAGGTGGTGGTGGTGGTGGTAGTAGTAGTGGTGAGGGAGCAGGGGTTGGGGGTGGGAGAAGAGGTTAGAAGAAGGAAGAACTAGAAAGGAAAGGACATGTGGGTGGGAAATTGACATTTTTTCCAGTACAAACAGTATAAACAAGTTACCCTTCTCTTTTAATATAAGAAAAATGTTAGGTCTTAGCCTACATTTTCTGTTAAGAAAAATAGTGGAACACACTGTTAATATGTTCCTATGAAAGCCCTAAGCTCTTTTCCTTTGCATATTGTTAATAAGATCTGTATGCAGAGAATGCCTGAAAAGGTTAAGGTCATACAAGAGTGAATGGCATCTGTCTTCCATTTTCTGAAAGCCTGGGAACTTTGACTTTCTGTGAATAAAGTTTTTCATTCCAATGGACCCTGAGATTTTGGTGCCGAACAAACTACGGGGTACAGGGCTTACATTATGCCTGGCAGTTCTGTATCCAGGTCTTATATCAACCTGACCAATAGGATATATGTTTTAATAAGTTCTTTTTTCATTTATAGCTCATAGGAAAATAACTTTTAATAAAATTTTAAGTATTACTTCCATTTTACTCCTCTGACTTTCTCATATTTTCTCTTTACCTTTGTACAAACTAGAATCATCTTATTGTGAAGGTGCCACCATATCATGACCAATATATAACCTTGCCTGTGTCTGTGGGAATATATGTAGTGACCAATGCTGGAAGATCCCATGATGTTCAGCCATTCACCTATACTCCAGATACAGGTATGTCCAGTAAAGAAGCCTGGATTGATATGAATAATTAATTTCTGATTCTTAGAAAGTGTTAGGAGAGCTGTAACCTACATGGTGAAAAAAAAAGTTAAATTATTAGTCATTATTTTAAAAATTATTATAATTTTAAGTTTACTAGTTTGTTTTTCGTTATTCAGTAAGGTGATTTGATATAAGCTATCTTCCTGATTTGTGCAGTGAGGTGGCAGAGTGGCTAGAGCACTGAGCCTGGAATCAGGAAGACCTGAATTCAAATGTGGCCTCAGATACTTACTAACTGTGTGATCCTGGGCAAGTCACTTAACCTGTTTGTCTCAGTTTTCTCACATATAAAATGAGCTGGAGATGGAAATGGCAAACTCCTCCAGTATCTCTGCCAAGAAAACCCCAAATGAGGTCTAGAAGAGTTAGACACAACTGAAAATGACTAAATAAAAGTCTTCCTAGTTTATATGAGACTCTTAGGGAATCAGATTATCAAGAGACCAGGATGAAAATCTGAGACCTTTTAGCCTTAATAACCACATTCAGGAAGACAACAAGCTCACCCAACCTGAACAGAGATAATTGAAATTGTGATATGGCCAGGCCAGGCCAGGCCCAGAAAGTGTTTTGATGATATTTGGGGCATTTGTTTCAAGGTGCTCTGTTTTAAGAGATGAATGTCCAAATGAATGGTCTTTAATAAATGCTTTCGTATTGGTGGCTCGTTTGGAACAGAAATGCAAATAAAGACAAGGTGTAATTCCTATAGGGTGCAAGTATCTTTCACTGCCCCTTGGGTACCTTTTTACATTTTAAGAGGAAAAGGCAAAAGTACAGAAACATACTTGTCTAGTCATTTTTATCTTATACCCTAGTTAAATCTCAACTCTAATTTCTACTTGGCTTGTGGCACCAAATTGCAGAAGGGCAAATATTTTAGACATGGTCTCAAACAATTACATGATCATATGTCTTATCCTACAGTGAAGAGCTTCCTGTTTGCTTTTTTTTTTTTCTGTAGAAGCCAAACCAGCAAGACCATCGGAGATGATACAATTTTAATGTAGGCCTGACTCACAGGCCTCATGCTACTGTATCTGTTTGATTGCCTGAAGGGAAGACACTGTTTTCTAGTAGGAATAGGGTAAAGGGCATAGAAACTGAGATTTCCTGTTTTATTTAAGTAAGCAGACTGGCTGATGATTTATAACAGAGTACCAGGGAGCCTTTCCTGGTTCCCCAGGCTGCTAGGGCAGTCACTTTACTCTAGCACCACAAATGCTACTGAAGCAGAATCAATGAGCCTTTTGTAGCAGGAATGTCCATTAAAAATTACTCTCTAAGACTTCAAGGTCCTTGTGTTGGAATATTATATAAAAGTTCCTGGTCCTCTACCTAGAAAGCCTTAGTCCTCTGAGAAGATAAGACTGAAAATCAGTTCTAGGCTTCCCTATATGCTTGTGATCTGCACTTTGAAAAAGAATAATAGAATCTCAGAAACAAAAGTCTCCTCTGTGTGAGTGGTCATCAGGCTTCTACTTAAAAACTTCCTCAGGACAGTGAGCTTAGTAACTTCTGAGGCAGCCTGTTTCATTTAGAATAGCTCTAATTGCTCGTTTTTCCGTATAGCAATTCTGTTTCTGAAATTTCTGCCCTCTGTTCTCCCTAGACTATTGCAGTAGCCTCCTAATGGAACATCTTGTAATACGTCCTTCTGTACATACTCCACAAACTGCTAAAGCTCACGTCTAATTTTGGCACTCCCTATTAATTCAACTTCATTGGCTCACTGTGACCTCCAAGATTAAATATAAAGTCCTCTGGCATTTAAAACTCTTCACATCTTGGCTCCTTCTCTTCTTTCCAGTTTTCTTACACATCACTCTTCCCCACAGTCCAGCCATCCTGGCCTGCTTGCCATTTTTATTCACTCTTTCTTCACATGGTGCTCTATCTCCCATTTTGGTGCTATTGTGCCGGCCATCTCTCATGTCTGAAATGTAGGTCCTCTATTCACCTCTGCCTTCTATAACCTCTGGCTTCCTTTAGTACTTAACTCAAATGCCATCTGCTTCGTCAGCTTCCTTTAAGGCTGCCTTCCCTTTTAAGGTTAACTTGAATATTCTATATGTATCTGGTACATACCTATTTATGTACATGTTTTCTCCCCCATTAGAATGTAAGCTCCCTGAGGACGTGGACTGTTTTTGTTTTTGCTTTTTATTTGTATCTCTAGTGCTTAGCACATAGTTAATCCTTAATAAATGCTTGTTAATTGATTGTCTGAATGAACTGAAATATTGTTAGAAAGATGATTTACCTGAATGTTTTTTCCAAACTAAAGCTTCTTTCTGTGTGTGTGTGGTCTTATATGCATGCTTGCCAATGAAGTATCTGAGGTGGGGATTTGCCATTAGTAATAACCCAGTACTATAAATGTTCTGTTCTAAGGCATAAATGAGGAAGTGAGGTGTTCAAGTTAATCAAAATAAATTGTTCTTAGTAAATTTATTTGTATATAAACATTGTATATATGTGTATATATGTATGTATATATATATATACATGTATATGTGTATCTATGTGTGTGTGTGTGTGTGTATAAAATCAGTATGCTGTTTACTGAACATGATTTAAATATTCTTTGATTTAGACATTTCAGAGTCCTATAGTATGCCACAGTTATTAGGACTCTTTATTATCAATGTAGTGGGAAAGCAGAGAAGTATAGTAGCTTTTAAGAGATATCACATTGATTAGATGCCAAATAAAAACAGCTTTTGCAGTTTTCTTTTAGAAAAGGCATTTAAGTGATTATTACATTGCTTACATTTGTGTAATCATTCTGTTATGTTTTCCCTTCAAGTATTTTCCTAAAATAATTTATATTTGATAAAAAAGCATTTATTAAGTGCTTATTCTGTACCAGGCAGTATACTAAGTGCTAGGGACACAGATATCAAAGGAAGGCAGATGGCAAGATGGCCTGAATGGATAAATAGATGTGATGTAAAGGTGAATCATGGTCTGGGGCCTTTTGGATATAGTGGATTCATTTACATTCAGTCACTAATCAAAAAGGCTAAGCCCCAGGATGGGTGTCCAAAGATGAGCCTGGATTAACTTCTCTAATGACCAGGTACATGGATTTTAGAGGTCTAGGATATGAAAGTCCAGATCTGATATGGAAAATGTCGATACAAGAGGGAAACAGCAGGGCGGTGGTGGCAGTCAGATGGCCAGATACGTTGGTGGAAAGTATTCAGTAAACTTAACAGAAAATAAGACATGGATTTTCAAGTAAAAATATCTGATGGCTTCTTATGCTAATAGTTAACCTTACAATTTTATGTAGTCACTTCTCATAAAAAGTTATAACAAATTCCAGGTTTTACATGAGAGACAGCTTAATTTCATGAAATGAGTATAGAAAAAAATTGAACTCATAAACATACAGCTTCTCTGTTGATGGCCTCTATTTAAGCTTTGACATCCTCACTGTTGCTGACTTTTTCACCTTCAGTCCAGGGATAATATTAAGATGTAGCTGGATCAAACCCGAAGTGGTTGTTCTTGTTGGAAACATGGACAGTCTCTTCCTTTCACCCAGACCACCCAACCACCCAGATTCCACTGGGCTTCTAGGCAAGGAGAAGAACATGGTCACTCACTCTGAATGGATGACTTGAGGGTCACCAATTACAGTTTTTCCAATGAGATAAAAGACCACCAGGCATTACCATCTTTTCTGCCATTATATCCTACACTCCTCAAGGCATTGCCATCTTCACTATCATTAGCCCTCATCTGCTTTTGTGCCCTTAATTCTTTCAGACTTTTCCATTGGATGTGCAGATGAACTTTCTTTTATACATTATCTCTCCCAATTAGAGTATGAGCTACTTGAGAGCTGAGGCTGTCTTGATTTTTCTATTTTTACTCGAGTACTTAGTACATAGTTATTACTTTAAAAATGCTTTTTAATTAATTTTTCATTCATTCTTGTCACATTGTGGTAACTCCAAAAGCAGATTGCTGGTCACTTGGTTTAAAGGTAGAAATAAAATAAATTTTAAAGAATTATTTTAACTGATTTTAGCTGTTGAATCTTGCTAGTAAACTCATTATCTTTTCTCCCTAAGCCTTCCTCCTCTACTACCTTCCTTCTATTTTAGAGGGCAACACCATTCTCCTTGCCCCTCAGGCTTACAACCTAGGAGTAATCCTGGATTCCTCACTATCTCCCCCTCCCAGTCCACCCCCACCCCCAAATATCCAAGCTGTTGCCAAGGCCTGTCGATCTCACCTTTGCAGCATCTCTGGAAAACACTCCCTTTTCTTCTCTGACACTTTTTTATTGTTCAGTCATTTTTCAGTCATGCCAACTCTTTGTAACCCCATTTTGGGTTTTCTTGGCAAAGATACTAGAGTGCTTTGTCATTTCCTTCTCCAGTTCATTTTATAGATGAGGAAACTAAGGCAAACAGGGTTGAGTGACTTGCCCAGCGTCACACAGCTAGGAAATGTCTGAGGCTGGATTTTCCTGACTCCAGGCCCAGCATTCTATCCATCATGCCATCTAGCTGCCCTTTGTTACTACCCCCACTCTAGTGCAGGCTCTCATCATCTTACACCTGAACTATTGCAATAACCTGCTGGTGGGTCTGCCTGCCCCAGCTCTCTTCCCCACTCCAGTCCATCCTCCATTTGGCCACTAAAGTGATTTTCCTAAAGCACAAGTCTGACCATGTCATTCACTCAGGAAAGTCCAGTGGCTCCCTATCAACTCAAGCATCAAATACAAAGTGTTCTGTTTCAAAGCCCTTCATAACCTAGCCCTCTCCAATTTTTCCAGTCTTCTTATACTTTACTCCCTGACATGTACTCTTAGATCCAGTGACCTCCTGGCTGTTACATGAACAAGACAGCCCATCTCTCAGCCCTGGTCATTTTTTTCTGGTTGTCCCCTATGCCTAGGGAGCATTCTCTCTCTTCTCTTCCCCCTTCTGATTTCCTTTAAGTCCCAAATAAAACCCCATATTTTACAGGAAACGTTCTCCAGTCCCTCTTAATTCTAGTGCCTTCCCTATTTTAATTCTTTCCTGTACATATTTGTTTGTGTACTGTCTCCCCTAATATATTGTAAGGTCCTTGAGGGTGAGGAGTATTTTTTGGCTCCTTCTGTATTCCCAGCACTTAGCACAGTGCCTAGTACATAGTAGGTACTCAGTAAATGTTTATTGATTGATTAATAGTAAACCTGGTAGGTGAGGATGTGTTACATCACATTTGATCGCCATTGACCTTCTTCAGTATTTGATCAGTGTTAGCATTTCTTTCCCTTGCATATGTGGAAGCAGGTTAATATACAGAAGATAAAACTTTGGTAAAATGGATCTTCAGTTCAGTGCTGAACATGAAATTGAGTCAAATCTTGTAGGGAAATAGTTTGTTCTTCAAGAAATTTGAAGCAAAACCTGACTATTCATTCAGTTGGGTAATTTTTAATGAATGTCATCATATCTTTTAATCAACAGCTAATGCTCTGAATGTAAATGTGAAAAAGGAAATGTCCAGCCCAGCAAGACCTTGTTCTTTTGAAGAGGCTATAAAAGGTACTAGATTAATTCTTATAAAAAGTTTCAGTGGATAAATCTTTACATTTCCTGTAGTTTTTTCCTCCGTGTGTGTGTGTATTTATATTCATATGTAAAGACCTAATTTTTCAGTATGACATTTTCCTTCCTTTTTTACTCAAATACCTTTAGTTATCTTTGAACATAGAAGAAGAGTCTCAGAAGGTTTTCTTTGTCAAACCTGCTTTTTTAAAAAATTAAAAAATAAAAACACATTTAAAGTCCATCCCTATACTATTACTGTAAAATTGGTCAAGTAATGATCTTTCTGCTATAGAGGGCTACTTTTAGTGGTTAGATGTCATGTTATCTTTCACTCCTGCTTAGATAGTTTTCTGTTTCTTTCATCCTGTGTGACTGATAAAATATATTACATTGAAGTAAATCTTCAGTCAGTTTCAAACTGAAAGATTGAGAAAGCATAAAGAACGCATAAAACCAATTTAAAAAAAATTTTTTAGTGTGTGATACTTTGACATTTTAGATTCATTGAATATTTATTGAGTACATAGAGTGTGCTTGACACTGCTAAGCAAGTTGATGATCATATTATTTCTTTCTATACCTATTCTATTTTTGGATGGATGAATGAATGAAATAGTATTTATTAAGTGCTTTTGTCCTTGATAAATAAACATAGGCAGTGTTTGAGGCTGAGCACTGGGGATCCAGACAGAAAAATTAAGACTCCCAAAGAGCTCTCATTCTAATGCCCATAAGATGGTTCTTCTGAAAATCAGATTATTCCTCAGATGTTGACTTTACATGTACGGGTTTCAACCCTAAAACAGCAATGGTATTTGTATTAAAAATAATTTAATACATTGTAAAAATTTTGTTTCAATATTTTTGGATTTAGAGATAAATACAAAACTTAGGTAATGATACTTCATATGATTCAGTGGAACCTTGATTAATCATTAAATTCTAGCATAGTGGAATTTCTGTTACTAGTTACAATAGTACAATGCACTATTAATTTGATTATATTCAAATAATTGTAGGCTCACAAGATAACTAGATCTAATTGACAAATTGGTAATGAATGAATTGGTTAGTACCAGATGGCATCTGGGCATCCACCCAAAAATTTTCAAGAAAATAAAAAATGAGATGTTAGAACCATTGACCTGAAAAGCACCTGTCAGCGTATATTTGACTTACTTTCCAGGTTGAGAGGGCAGCCAATGGCCACACTGATTTGTAATTTGAACTTATTCATGAAAGCTTATGAAAATTAGGTGACGCAAAAACAACTGTTTTAATAAAGATGTAATGTTTATGGGTATAGATATGTACCTATATATATATATACATATACATTTCTAAAAATCTTGAGAAGCAAGATAATGAATGATGATAACCTATATTACCTCATAAAGCAGAGAAAAACAGGAGAGAGTAACACTAATTTATTGAAAGAGTGACAAGAGGTCCAGTTAAGCAAAGTTCTCCTGAGGGCATTTAAGGACAGCAGAAAAGAATAAAAATAGAAAAGATTGCAGAGATTTTTATAATAAACTTTTTACCATCAAGGACATTAAAGCTATCATGCTTGGCCTCTCACATCACAGTTTTGGATGTGCTAATAGAGGAAGTGGAAATTCACAAAAAGAATAAATATGGTTAAAAGCACCCCATTGAAATAAGTATATAGAGACAAGACTGAAATATCCCACTGTGCTTATTGTTTCCCAAAAAGCATTTGATTCAGTAGAACAAAATACCACCTTAAAAGCTCTTTTCCAATAAGACATCTCCCATCATTATATCAAAACTATTCTAGATTCTGTGAAAGATAGAAAAATAGAGCTTTATTCAGTGATTATAAACATTAGGCAAAATGTAAAATAGAGAAATGTTATGCTTGCTAAATACAGAAGCTAATACAGAAGACCCAAGTTGAAGAGGGATTCTTTGTGAGTGGTGAAACCCTCCAGATGCTCTTTTTTCATAGTCAACATTGCGCTGATTGGTTCAAGCCCTAGAACATTGTAGAGCCTCCTGAGAGAGATTCATAACCCTCTACTTAACCATCCACACAGCAGAGATCAAGTGGAGAAAGAATGCATGTAGTTGAATGGACAAGCACAAAGCTTGTCCACCTACAGGTATGTCTGGAGTAGATAGTAGGGCAAAAAATTAAAGCAAGAAGAGGAGATGGAGTTGGATTGCTATCAGAAATTGCAAAGCTGCTTTAATTTCCCCAAGGTTCTCCCAGAAATAAAGGCTCATCTTTTTAATATCAATAGTCTACCAGTGTTGTTGTGTAATACAAGACATGGAACACAAAGATTTATGGAGTGGAAGGTTTAAGAACTGAATCTTAGGCATTCAAACATACTATATCAAAATCTAAGACCTCTTTAAAATTGTAAACCCTCACTTAAATTGCTAAGGACGCGCACACACACCCTCTCTCTTTCTCTCTCTCTATCAAGTCAGTGGAGAGATAGACTGCAGCATGTAACCAGTGAAGAACTTCAAGGTGTAATGGAGTAAAAATATTGTCTAGGAAATGTAGGATAGGAAGATGGGCTAGTCATGTGGTGAGGGTGAGGTAGCTTGAATGTTTAACATGAATCCTCGCCATATTAGACAGTGAAGAAGGCATCCAACATGTTGGATGGAACCCAGTGTTAAACTGATGAGAGGTGAATGAGAATCTTGTAGGATGGGCAGGCATGGATGGGTTACAGTCATTATCAGTCAAGACAACATCCAGATCACTGAGATCACAGATCCATTTGAGAAGAAGTACGTGTGTGTGTGTGTGTGTGTGTGCGCGCGCGCGCGTGTGTGTGTCCTTAGCAATTTAAGTGAGGGTTTACAATTTTAAAGAGGTCTTGGATTTTGATGTAGTCATGTTTGAGTGCATAAGATTCAGTTCTTAAACCTTCTACTCCACAGCCAGTCATTTCTATGTCAAGGGGGCTGTGACCTGCCAAGCAGCTCTTGCTGGCTACTTCCAATGCATAGCAACATGGCACAGTGGAAAGAGTGCTGAACCTGAACTGACAGGGCCTGAGTTCTATCTCTGAGTCCTCTTTTACTTATTGCCTGTGTGACCTTGCCAAATCCCTTCACCTTTCTGTTCCTGTTTCTTCATCTTAAAATGAGAGGGTCCTTCTAGCTCTACATCTGTAATTGTACAACACATCCAAGTATGTAATTTGATAACATTGAACAGTATAAATTAGGGGAGGGGTTCTTGGAAGAATTACAGGGGTGTGGCTTTACCTAGGGATGAGAGGCCCTCCCATACTACTGGCATTCTTCAGTGTACACTTAAACTAGCTCTGAAGAATGTCTAGATAGACAAGATAGTTTTTAAGCCCACCCCCAAGGGACTCTAGTAAATATAATTAAGTCTAGTAAATTCCTGGGGAGTGAGGATTGCACTAGTCTATATACCTATTCTTTTCTTTCAGCCTACACTCAATAATAAAATAAATTAGGCTCAGAACCTGCTTCTCAATTGGCTATTAAACCCATAAATTAGATTCTCAGGTCCTGAGAACCGTGAAGCCCACGTTATGGATAAAAACCGGGCCTGTGATTTCAATGATATAAGGAACTCCTAGATTAGGAAGCTTCCTCTACCAATTCAGGTCAGCACCTACTCTGTAACTTAGCATTTAAAGAGTTGCCTAGAGAACTGAGAGGTTAAGACTTTCTCAGGGTCACATAGCCAATGTGTGTCAGAGGTGGGCCATGAACCCAGGTCTTCTTGGCTTTGAGGCTAGTCCTCTCTCTACTATATCATACTGCCCATGTAGAAAGGAAGGAAGGAAGAAAGAAAGAGAAAAGTGTTGTATTGGGTAGGATTTTTTTTGTGAGCCACTTCATCACATAGATCATACTCGTTTTCCTATCATTACAGGTCCATAAGAAAATAGACTTTTAGGATGTGACTTAAACCCAGCTTTTATAGAATTGTAAATTTCATGTTTCTTTTTGTTTGTCTGCAGTAATGAAAGCCACTAGTTGTAACCTAGATAAGGTAAATATTCTTCCCAGTGCCTTGATCACTCCACTCATGTCAAGCGGTATGATTAAGAATGAAGATGTTACTCCAATGGAAGTAACAGCAGAAAAAAGATCTTCTCCTGTCTTTAAGGTGAGCTGTGTTGATGTGAGTCCAGGCCCTATATCTGAATCTAAAACATCCTATATGCACACACAGAATGATTTTTCTGTGATTTATTTTTCTTATTTCCTCGATTTTCATATTATTTTAAGTTTCCTTTGTGGGTTTCTTTTTACTCTACCTTTACTTATACTGACCTTAAAAACACAAATATTCTTGCTTTGTTAAGTGATTCTTTGATGTCCCCTAAAGTAAGGTGCCTATAAAAGGAACCTTATTTTTTCTCATTGACTTCAAATATAAATTTTTAACAAGGAAGAAATTAAGATAGAATGGAATGGCCTGTTGAATATTAGCAAGAACTTTTTCCAGTGCTGTATTTCCCCATCATGGCCTGTACACTTTTGTAGGCTTCCTTTCTTCCCTTTGTTTTTCTCTTTGTTTCACTTGCTTCAATATTAGTGATAGATATTAATATTTAAATATTAAAAGAGATGTGTTCTGATTTATATACAATAAAATTTGATTATTTTGGTCATCATTCTGTTTAGGTTTCCCAGCGCCTTAAAAAAATTTTTTTTTAACCTTTTACCATTTTTAACCTTTTAAAAATGTTCTTTTTTGTCCCCTTGTTTGATTATTTTCATAAGAGTATACAGAATGTCATCATTGGCCCCTAAAGTATGGAAAGCATGGTGTTTTTAGTTTTTCTAACTAGAGTTGATAATGACAAATTCATTCCTTTTCTGAAAATTTTATTTTGCAAGCATTTATTCTCTTTCCCTCACACTCCTCTCTCTGAACCGAACAATACAAAGGAAAGAATGCTTTCATATGAACAGCAAAATAAATTTTCCTATTGGCCATGTCCAAAACTGTGTCTTATTCTGTATTCTGCATCACCTCTCTGGCAGTAGGTAGTTGATGTGTTTCATTTTGAGTCCTCTGAACTCCTAGTTCCTGATTTCATCGAGCAGAGTTCTAAAGTCTTTCAAAATTATTGTTTTCTCTGTAATGTTGTCATTGTATACACTGTTCTCCTAGTTCTACTAACTTTGTTCTGCATCGCTTCATAGAGGTCTTTCTCATTTTCTCTGAAAAAAAAAATTGTCTTGTCATTTCTCATGGCACAACAATCTTCCATTTCATTCATGTACCATAATTTGTTTAGTCATTCTCCAATAGGACAGCTTTTAGTTCCAGTTTGGGGCTTTTGTGTGTTCAGAATACCAGGCTGCCCCTAGATTAGCCAGCACAGCTTTCTTTACTCCACACTTCTGATCATTCAGGTGTCTTTATTAGCTTTGTTATGTTTTTGGAATTTTTTTTTTTAGACAACAAAGACAGTTGGATCAACTCAGCAAACATTAGAAAATATGTCTAACATATCAGGAAGTGGATCTTTTTCCTCTTCCTCTTCCCACTTACCTCCTGAAAATGAAAAGCAGCAGCAAATTCAGTCTAAAGTATACAACCCAGAGACTCTGACAGCTCTGCAGACACAGGACATTTCTCCACCAGGGCCTTTTCCAGCAGGTCCTGCTGCCAGCCATCTGTCCAGCAGCGAGCACTGTTGCAGCAAGCGACCCAGTTTCAGAGCCGAGAGCCTCAGTCTAGAGAGGTGCTGCAGTCAGAGGGCACTGTGGTGAATCTGTCCCAGCTGACTGAGGCATCACAGCAACAGCAGCCATCACCCCTGCAAGAGCAAGCACAGACATTGCAGCAGCAGATTTCATCTAACATGTTCTCACCACCAAGCAGTGTGAGTCAGCTACAAAATACCATACAGCAGTTACAAGCTGGAAATTTTACAGCCAGTACAGCTAGCAGCAGCAGTGGAAACGTGGATTTGGTCCAGCAAGTCCTCGAGGCCCAGCAGCAGTTATCTTCAGTTTTGTTTTCTGCTTCGGATGGCAATGAGAATGTCCAAGAACAGCTCAGTGCTGACATTTTTCAGCAGGTCAGTCAAATTCAAAACAGTGTAAGTCCTGGAATATTTTCTTCAACAGAACCAGCTGTCCATGCCAGGCCAGAAAATTTAATGACTGGAAGAGCTGAGAATGTCCATCCCCAAGCTGACAATACACTGTCCAATCAACAGCAGCAGCAGCAACAGCAGCAGCAGCAGCAGCAGCAGCAGCAGCAGCAGCAAGCAATGGAATCATCAGCTGCCATGGTGATGGAAATGCAGCAGAGTATCTGCCAGGCAGCTGCCCAGATGCAATCTGAGCTGTTCTCTTCACCTGCCTCTGCAAATGGAAACCTCCAGCAGTCTCCAGTTTACCAGCAAGCATCACATATGATGAGTGCATTGTCCACCAGTGAGGACATGCAGATGCAGTGTGAATTGTTCTCTTCTCCTTCGGTTTCTGGAAATGAAACTTCTACTACTACAACACAGCAGGTTGCAACCCCTGGCCCCACCATGTTTCAGACTTCAAATTCAACAGAGGGAGAAGAAGCAGGAGGACAAGTAAAACAGATACAGAGCAATGTGTTTCAGACCATGGTACAGATGCAGCACAGTGGAGAAAGTCAACCTCAAGTCAACCTTTTTTCATCTACAAAAAATATGATGGCTGTTCAGAACAGTGGTACTCAACCACAGGGTAATGGTCTGTTCCAGCAGAGTAATGAGATACTGTCTCTTCAGTCTGGAAGCTTTATACAGCAGCCTTCTCATTCACAAGCTCAGCTTTTCCACCCACAGAATTCTATTGGTGAGGCTCAGAATATATCCCAGGAAACTCAAGGTCCTCTTTTTCACAGCCCAAGTCCCATAGTCCACAGTCAGACTTCCACTTCATCCTCTGAGCAGTTACAGCCTACGATGTTCCATTCCCAGGGTACCATGGCTGTACTGCAAGGCTCTTCTGTTCCTCAGGACCAGCAGCCAACCAACTTGTTCCTTTCCCAGAGTTCTATAAATACACTTCAGAATAACACAGTAGCTCCAGAGGAACAGATCTCATTTTTTACAACACAGAACTCCATCTCTCCCCTTCAGCCAGCACCGAACACTGACCAACAAACTGCTTTTCAGCAGCAGACACAGATACCCCACATTCAGTCACCTCTGCTTTCCCAAGAACAGGCACAGCCTTCTCAGCAGGGTCTGTTTCAGCCTTCGGTATCGCTAGGTGCTCTCCCACCAAATTCAATGGCCCAGAACCAGCAAGGGACAATCTTCCAATCACAGCATTCGATAGTTGCCATGCAGAATAGCCCTTCATCCCAAGAGCAGCAGCAACAGCAGCAGCAGCAGCAGCAGCAGCAACAGCAGCAGCAGCAGCAGCAGCAGCAGCAGAATATTTTATTCAGTAATCAGAATACAATGGCTACGATGGCATCCCCAAAGCAACCACCACCAAATATGATATTCAGCCCAAATCAGAATCCTCTAGCTAGCCAAGAGCAGCAGAACCAGTCTATGTTTCACCCACAAAATAACTTGGCCACGATGAATCAAGAACAGCAGCCCATGCAGTTTCAGAACCAAAACACGGTTTCTTCCCTTCAGACCCCAGGATCTACCCAGGCCGAGCCACCCCAGCCCCCTTTGTTCCATACCTCTCCCCAGATTCAGTTGGTCCAAGGGTCACCGAGTTCACAAGAGCAGCAAGTAACACTCTTCATCTCTTCAGCTTCCATGTCTGCCTTGCAGACCAGTATGAATCAACAAGACCTGCCACAGCCTCCCCTCTACTCTCCTCAGAACAACATGCCGGGAATCCAGGGAGCCGCAGCTTCACCTCCACAGCAGACTAATTTATTTCACAACACAGCGGGAGGTACGATGAGCCAACTGCAGAATTCTCCTGGCTCAGCCCAACAAACTTCAGGAATGTTCTTATTTGGCATCCAGAATAGTAAGTGGTTCTGCTTCTAGTGATGTTTTATTACTGCTCACATGTTGGATACAATGGCCTAGTAATTGTGAGTTGACTTTTTTTTTAGCTTTGTTAAGTTTAGCCCCTGTATAAGCTTTTCCCCTGGGGTATAGCCATAAACTGCAAATCTTAGCCAGCTGAAAGGTGGGCCATGTTTATACATTAAATTTTCTTGCCTGGCATGGTTAATGGCTTAAATGGTCAGACAGTTACTAAATACCAACTCTAGACAGCTCTTTAAGAGGATAAGTTGCAGAGAAGGTACTGACGTCCGTTGGTAGAGGGAGCTTCCAACCTGGGAGTAGCTTATACCGGTGACCTCACAGGTCCAGGCCCCACACTCCTGTGCTGGGCAAAATGCCAGATGCCAGAAGCCAGAGACTCATAGATGAGGCCCTTCCAACATAGAGCTTCCATCTTACATTTTATCTTCACAACAGTCCTGGAAAATAGGTGCCATTATCATCCCCATTTTATAGATGAAGAAACTGAGGCAGACAGATTAAGTGACTTCTTTACCGCCATACAGCTTGTGTCTGAAACAGGACTTGAACTCAGATCTTTCTGACTCCGGGGTCAGCACTCTATACACTGTACCCCTTTTAGGCAGTTCAAGATGGAGGAGTGCTTCTACCAGTGCAGAGGATGAAGTTCAGGGAACAAATAGTAGAGCAGGTCAGCTAAGACAGAAAGTGGGCAAAGGGAGATGATGTGAAGTGACCATGATAATGATAATGATCGCATGTGTTTATATGACACTCTAAGGTCGTCAAAGTGTTTCACACAGGTAATGTATCTGATCATAATCCTAACTCTGAAATAGAAAATGTGGCTAGGATCCAGACTCTGGAGACCTTTAAATTCCTGACAGAGTTAGCATTTTTCTCCTATAGGCAACAGCAAGCCACAGAATGTTTTTGAGTAGGAGAGAGGTATGGAAAGAGCAGTGTATCAAGAAGATTATTTTGGCAGGTGGAAAGATGGATTTGAGGAAGGGAGAAATTAGAATCATTGAGACCAGCTGGGAGGTTCTTAGACTAGCCAAGGCAAGAGGTAATGAGGTTTATAAATAAATTACAGTAGTAGCAATGGGAGTAGAGAGAAAATGTAAGATGGATGTAAGAGATAGAATCAGTAGGGCCTTGCCCTACTGGACTGGATATGGAAGGTAGAAGAATCAAATGAGGCTGTGGTTTGAAACCTGATGGATGAGGAGTTTGGTGGTACTATCAACTGCAGCAGGGAAGATGGAGGGGAAGGAGAAAAAATTTTCAGGAAGAAAATAATGAATTTGGGTTTGGACATGGCAGTCTGGTTGTAGATAGTACAGTAATACAGTAGACAGAAATGACTGGAATTCCGGAGATAGTTTAGAGCTAGACACACAGATTTGGGAAGAAGCTACATAAAGGTGATAACTGAACCCGGTTGTAGTTTGAAATCCTGAAGGGAAACAGCAGAGAGAGAAGAGGGGTTAATGCAGAACCTTGGTTTATACATAACATTTGTGACAGAGGAGGGCAATGGACTAATAGAAAAGATTGAAGAAGAGCAACTCAGCAGGTAGGAGAGCCTGGAAAGACCAGTGTTACAGAGTCTGTCAACAAGCATTGCTTGTCTTCTTTGTGCTGAGCACTGAGATGAAGAAGGAGAGATTATCTATGAGAAGAAAGTAATCGACAGCGTCCCATGCTATGGAAGAGTTGAGTGAGAAAAAGGCATCAGAGTTAGCACATGACGGGGCAGCTAGGTGGTCCAGTGGATAGAGCACAGGCCCTGGAATCAGGAGGACCTGAGTTCAAATTCAGCCTCAGACACATAATACTCACTAGCTGTGTGACTCTGGGCAAGTCACTTAACCCCAATTGCCTCACCAAAAAAAAAAAAAGAAAAAGGAAAAGAAAAGATTTAGCAAATGAGATCACCAGTGACCTAGAGAAGTTTCTTTAGATTGTTCTAGCTAGAAGGCATATTGCAAAGCATTGAAGAATGAATGGTGAGTATAGACAGAGACTTCTCTTTCTAAGGGCTTAACATTTCACAGGGAGGAAAATAAAGGATAATTTGAGGGTATCAAGGAATGATTTGTGGGTTGCTTTTTGTTTGTTTTTTTTTAGGATTGGAAGAGACTTGAGCAAGTTTTTAGGCTGTTGGAAAGGAGCCAGCAGATGCAGACTTGGGTTGAAGATGAGAGAGTGAGAGAATGACTGAGGGAGTAAGTTTCTGAAAGAGACAGGAAGCACAGATAGAAGAGGGGAAAGCCTTGGCAAGAAGGGGCAACTTGTTTTCTAGAAAAGGATGGATGAAGATGCAGAGGGGTTTTGAGGTGTGGAGGAGAGGAAATGGCACTAACTATAGATGGACTCAATCTCCTAAGTAAAAGAGATGAGGTAGTTTGCTGAAGAGTAGGGTGGTGGAGATGGAGGTCAGGGCTTGAGAAGAAGTACAGATTCTTTACTGGAGAAGAAACTAGTCAGTGATTGTGTCTTACAGTAGCATCACCTTTTTCACTGAAATGTGTTTTGGCCAATCAAGGCTGATAATAACTTTTATTGCTTATAGAACATTAACAGTATATATGATAGTTTCCTTTCCACTAGAATTTTATGTATTGTTTCCCAGTATTTTAAGCTATTAATTGGGAAGTGAAAGTCAGAATGACTGGAATTCAAGAGGGAGTTTAGAGCTGGACAGAGATTTGGGAAGAAGCTACATAAAGATGATAAATGACTAAGGAAATAGAATTCATGAGATGTGGGCTCTTCCAATAGAATGTGAGCTCCTTGAGGAGCAAAGAGTATGTTTTTATCTAACTTTGTATCCCAGTACTTAGCAGAGTGCTTGGCACATAGTGAATGCTGAAATCAATATTTGTTGATGATAGCTATGAGGAAAATGTCTTTGTGCTATTTAACTAGGGCTCAAATGTGGTTTTTCCTATCTACTAACTAGCAGTATCTGAAATATGTTAGATTTAAACTTCAGACATTGAATTCCAAAGTTCATAGGTATATAGATTGAGCAGAAAAGGGGCCTTAGATGTCATCTAGTCCAGTCCCCCTCATTTTTAGATATGGAAACAAAAGCCCAGCAAGAGGTGACTTGCAAAGGGTGACCCAGAGAGATAGTAAGTAGCATAGATGGGATTCAGAACCAGGCCCCTTTGACTCCAAATTCAGGACTCCTTCTAATGTACTGCGTTGTGAGAGTCTTTGTACCATCAGTGACTTATTGCAGTCATAAGCTTTCTTTCGACTACTTAATACTGAGTTTTCTTTTATTCTCCAACTGTGTGTGTGTGCGTGTGTGTGTGTGTGTGTGTGTGTGTGTGTGTGTGTGTGTGTGTGTGTGATATTTAGTTGGAGATGTACAATGGGCAGCTAGAGGTGACTGAAACTCAGGAGAGAGATTAGGATTAGTCAGTCACATAGATTTGAAAATTTTTAAAAAAATCTGATCATTGAACCCTGTGAGAGGGAGTTAAATATCATGAAGGGAAAGAGATGTAACAGAAAATACTTGAATGACTTGAATTGCTTTCCAGAATTTAAATGATTTTATTTTAAATGTCTCTGTAGACTGTGGCCAGCTTTTAACCCCTGGACCAGCAACATTGCCAGATCAGCTAATGGCTATTAGTCAGCCAAGTCAGCCTCAAAGTGAGGGTCAGCCGCCTGTGACAACACTTCTGTCTCAACAAATGCCAGAGAACTCTTCACTATCATCATCCATAAACACCAACCAGAATATCGAAAAGATTGATTTGCTTGTTTCATTGCAAAACCAGGGAAACAACTTGACTGGCTCATTTTAACTGCATATGAGTAAGTATTGCATTTTGATTTACTAGTCGTGCTTCCTGCTGGATGGGATCAATTAGATTTGTCTTTAAATGACTTAAATAAGTCACACGTTGGATGCATGCTTTCAGGAGCATTTTTTAAAATTCCTGGGGATTTGGGGCAATTTTGGCCACTTGAAAAGCTCAGAAGGCCCAAGAGATTTCAGATATGAATAGAATTTATTATCTCTGTAGTTTAGATAGATGCCAACAGATTTCATTTCTACATCTCATAAAAACTGAATATCGAATTCCAGAAAATGCTAAAAATAGAAGAAATGTCATAAATTATAGTTCTAAGGATGAAATTTTACTTTGGGATCTTTGAGGACAAAAATAAGCTTATGAATGTATTTTCCTTTCAGCTGGTTATAGTTAATTCTTCTTTTTTACAGAAATTCTGTGAAGGAAAACCCAGTTCCAGGATGCCCTTGGAGCTTGTGACTACATTTGTATTAAAGTGAATGGAACTACTTTGCTCTATAAAAAATATTACACCAAAAAACTGTTTGAGTAAATGTGTATAGATTTTTACCCTCCCTGCAGAAGAGCACATTTCTGCTACTTATTGCAATGATTAATCAACAATATTATCATATTTCATATTCCTAATAGCAATAATGACTAAGAATTTATGTTTTGTGTTCCTGTTTGGTAAATGTAATTGCTGTTCTCTTCCTAAGCACAGTGCCTCTATAAGGTACAGTATGAATTCAAGTCCAGTCCACTCAGTCATTATTGCTATTAGAAAATAATCCATAATGCCATTTTACTTTTATTTATTCATTATTTTTCTTTCCCACGTCTTTTCTGTTAAGAGTTTTGGAAAAAGGATACCCATAACTGAAGCTGATATTGTCCAAGTGAAAAGCACAGCTATTGGTCAAAGTAAAAGAATCATGTTTTCAGTTTTTATAGAGAGCCTGAAGAGCTTACCCAATGACAAGCTGTAGTAGGAATACTCAGAGAAGACAGATCAGTCTGTGTATGCAGACACATACATGTTAATGGAACTGGGAATAGCTGTAATGCTCGAAGGCTCCATGTCAGAGTTGTTCATGGTTTTCCATATGTTTGTACAAAGATGTCAGCCTATAATTGTGCATAGAGTAGTGATGATCTTGTTCTACAAAAATGAAGGCAACAATTTATGGTAAACTTTGTTTTTATATTTTATATACTATCCTGTCCTGTAGGGGTAATTTGAATGGCTGAAGTTTAAAGTCCTTTGTGATCTAATTTGCATTCTTCAGTCAGAACTTAACCTAACTCAGCCTTAGACCAACATTCCTTTTTTATATGTATCCAGGATTTTTTTTTTTCACTTTTTAGTTTGGTTGTAAGCAGCTATGAATATATTACTGGCTTTAGAATCCTCTAGCAGCTTCAAGAAAATAAGACCCCTTTGACCCAAGGTGATCTGGCAAGTCCTGCAACACAGGGAATGAGAAAACGTCTCTTTCATAAATTGGAAGGGGGAAGAATTGACTCTAGGAAAGACAATGCATTTTTTCCCATGAACGGTGCTGTTGTAAAGTCTTCAAAAAAAATTTTTCCCTCCAATGGGAAACAAAAACTAAGTTTTCTTGAAATAACCACTTCTCCCTGAGCTGCAGTGACTGTCATATACTTGTCACCTCAGTGCTTTACAATTTTGAAGTGGTCACTTTCCTGATAGTTCCCATGAGCCTTAGGCTTTACAGGGTCATACTGTTCACTTAAAATGAAGAATTCACTTGTTATATCTGTAAAGAGCAAAAGAACACACTCCGGGACTTGCAGGTGTAGCACTGGTTATGCAGTTTGGGTGCTTTGACCAACCCGAGGAATGTTTGCTTCTCACTACAACCTCTTGTCTGGCTACATGCTTATTTCCTGTTTGCCTTGTGGCATGTAGAAAGCTGTTATTGCAGTTTAGAGCCAAACTGGTGTGTGCAGCTTCTAAATCTGGTGAAATGGTTTTGGTATTCCTGTCAGTTTCATTTTGTTTTATTGTTTTAAGTACAGAAGAATAGCCTGTAAATTGTTCACCTTTTCTGTTCCCTGTATTATGTTTTTCTATCTTTGTATACCCAGTTGAATTGTGTAGAATTGTGGTGGTGTTGGTTTTGTTTTTATAACTAGATTTTTCTTGTTTGTGATGGTCTTTTTCTGTTATTTGTATGCTTTCTCTACCTTGTCTTTACCATATCCTTCTCTCACATGCATATCTCTCTCCCCCCATCCATCCCCTTACTTCCCCCTTTCTCCCCTCCCTTCTTTTCCCCTTCTCTGTCTGTCTGTCTGTGTCTGTCTGTCTGTCTGTCTGTCTGTCTGTCTCTCTCTCTCTCTCTCTCTCTCTCTCTCTCTCTCTCTCTCTCTCTCTTTCCTTCCCTCCCTCTTCTCCCTCTCTCCCTCCTTCCTCTCTCGCCCCTCCTCCCTTTTTTCCTTCTCTCTCTGATTGAGAAGCATTGAATTACGTTTTCAGTAGTACAGGCTTCTTGCCGATATGAAGGGAACTTTTCAGAAAGAGACCTGCTCTGGGTCATTTAATTTTGAATACAGTTTTCAATCGTTCAAGTTTTGGATGGTTTATATCTAATGTGTGTTTCATTTTTTTGGAAAGCTATATTTTGTATTTAGGAAATGGTATACTATTTTGCTATTTGTACTGAGTGAGTACATTGGCATAAATATAAAAAATTTATATATATATATATATATACATATATATAAACTATTCTTTTTGCCACACATTTTTGTGGTAAATTTGTGAGTTTGTCTGATGTTCTACCACAACGTGGCGTCTGATAACAGTGAGGGGGGTTTTGTTATGTCTTTATTAAGTATTTAAGTACTTTTTGCAACAGAAATGACCTGTTCATCTGTGGCCATTCCATCGGGCAGTGCATTGTTATTAGTGGGCTAACAGCAGCTTCACTGTGTTTGCTGTGTTTGTCCCTCAGCAATGTGTTGGAGTAAGGAAACCAATTCTGGCAATTGTGTCATATGGTGTTTCACCAGAATGAGCCAATCAGCTTTTGCTCACTATATATTTAAATATTTTATTATTGTTATTATTATTAATTGGCTTACTTGTTCTATGCCTTTTATTTATAAATACACTAAAACCATATTACAATTTTAATAAAGAACATTTTCCTCACCATATAATGCCCAGAGCTACATTTTAAATTCTCTAAACCAGAAAATTTTTTCTTTCCCTCCTCCATTGATGGGGAGAAAAATCCCCTAGGATATATAATTCAGGATATGAAGAAGAACAGCTATAACCCAGTGCTTTACTTCCAAAATTAAAGCCCTAATAGAGTATAGAATATCAATCATAGTATCAGAGTGATCATACCCAGCTGCTATGTAATTGGGGCATAGAAATAAAATTATTTTGGCCAGTTTATTTCTGTGTTTTCCTAGAATATTTTCTCAGTGATGACCCAGAAGCTTCAATGAGACCCATTTATTCACTATATTCCAGGACTGGAATATTTGGCAACACTGTGGTTATAACTTCATCTTACAAAAAGATTGGCTTGTGTGCTGATTTACCTTGTTTAGAAGAATGTTTATTATTGGGAAATAAACGATTATCAGTGCCAAGTCACCAGGGACCAATTTTCTGTTTTACAATATCTTTTTGAGAACAGTACCTATACCTGAACTGTAGTGATTCCCAGTTTTGGGTGGAGGAAGAAAACCCAATTTTCACGTGTTTCATAAATTTGGAGATTGTTTATTCAAGGGCTGTGCTGTGCTACCATATTCCTGTTAATTCACTAATGGTGACTTTTCTTTATTTTTCACTTTGTTAAATTTACGTTATCTATTTTAGGTCAATGTTAAGTGTACAACATTCTGAACACGTGATTTGGTTACAAAAAGTATTTGTATTTTGAATGAAGGGTTAAGCTCAATGGTTGGTTTGTGCTAATACTGCTGCTTTCAGACAACTGTTACAGATGGGGAAGAGACGTTCAGTGAGCCAGCAAAGAGCCTTAGAAGAAACAATTGATCAGAATTGTTTCATGGCAGAAGGACCTAAATATACTGTGAACCACATCTTACTTCCTTCATATTGCTATATTCAACATGTTCTTAATTTCAGCAATGGACACTTATGCTTGGAGCTTATCTGTATGTGTGAGTCTTTGTGTGTGTCATTTCCCTGGTTATTCATTCCATTATACTTTTATGCAGGTAGAGAGAATGACTGGAGTTTGTTTTTGTTTCTGAACTTTAGCGTAAGGGGTCACAGTTACCTTTATAAATAAAATACCATACTGGGATTCAAGATTCAGAATGTTTTTAGCCCAATCTTAAGCTAAAACACTTCAATGATTTTTATCTATCAAAAAATTAATGAAATTGAGTTTTCTATGTGTTACACTTTGAATACATTACATTGTTTAAGAAGTGACATTAAAACAAAATGTGCTTTTTTCCCCAATAGTGAAACCTGAAAAACATCTGGAAGTAAAGACTGGAACAGAATATTGCCTTAATAATGCACAGCCCCAAATTTCAGTATGAATGTTTACAAACATTCAGCAGATGGCATCTTAAAAGTTTATGTTTTGTTGAGAAATTTTCTCTTCTAATATGTTTGCTAATTGGCAAATTAATATCCTATGAGCCAGTTAACTTCATTCTTTTCATTGTTATAGACTGTATCACTTTTCTGGGACAAGCACCTTTATAGATGTATACCTTTGTCACAGTGAGGCCTGGTTGAGTAGAGGAAGTGGATAACCATCACAAGTAATGGGGAAAAAGTGAAAATGTGTGCTCTGGTAATAATGAGTCACTAGTAGTGTCATCTTTGTGTAAGGAGAGTACCATATAATGTAGAGTAAGGTAGCTCCCATCCTCCACCTATTTGTTTCAAAAGAAAATTATTTTGAAATATTTTAGTAATAAAATGGGTAGGTAATTCTTAATGTAATAATATCAAGATAGTAAAACAAAATTCCTTTAGTTCCAACTTCATCCAGTTCATGCTTTTTATCTTCCCTGCCTACTGACCTTGAGCTCCAATTGTTTTTCCTTTTATGCCATGCTGGCTTTCATTAGTAGATGTAGTTCAGTTCCAGTATTCTACCGCTAGCTACTTATCTGATGTAATTCAAGAAGCCTTTAAAAAAAACATTTTCTAAATCCAGATTAAATACTTATTTTCAAGTGCCTTTCTTACTTTGACAATGCCATCTTTTAAAAATTTTGTTTAGTTGCCAGAAAACGTATACCTTTACACTGATAGTTTAGTATTATCTCTTCCTTTATTTCCCACTAGTCTTTTCTCCGTTTCTTAACTACTGCCTTGAAATTTCTGTTAAGAAACATTGCCTGAAAAGCATTTTCCATAAGTTTTTATTCTCCTTTGTCATATAAATAAAATATTTTATTAAATTCTTTTGAGGATGAGGATTAAAACATTTTGAGGAAAGTATGTTTTATTATTTGGATATTATATAAAATTACTTAGAAATGAGCCATTTCTCATTTTTATCAATCTTGATCCACTTATAACTTATATGTGCTGATAGTGTACTTATGACATAACACCTGTAACTCAGTGCAGTTATAAGTACCAAGAAAGAGGTCTGCAAAGTGATTACCATGTTTTTAAAAGAAGAATTCAATCCCTGCAGCACAGTTTAAGGAAAATTTCACCATACCCAGATTTTTAAGTAGAAAGGGTAAAATAATTCAGTGTGTTATATTTTTTGTTCATTTTTCTTTGCGTATATCAGAACTTCAATTTACCTATTTTCAAAAACTAGCCAAAAAAAAGTTGCGCCTGAGTAATTGAAGAGCAAAGGTGATTGATTCCTTTAGAACAGATGTAGTTAGGCAGTCAAACAAATTAAGCTTTGTCCCATGGCTCCCTCTTGATCTGTCCACATTTCAAACCTCGGATCAAATGTAATAGTTGAAAATTGAGCGTAACTAGGGATTAGCAAAAGTTGAAAAGAGAAATTAGTGGTAAAGTTAATAAGAAGCTGAGATGAAATTCCATCATTTATTCCTAAATGATAGCTAGCGCAACCCCTCATAGTTAAGAAATCATGGATATGAGTCTCTTAGAAGGAGACACTGAGTTAAAAATCCACTGGTATGGAACTGCTCTCCTTGTTTGAGTATTTTCATGACTGTTCATGGCACCTTGAGACTGCAGACCTTTATGCTGTATTTTTAATATCCAATTCACAGTATGCACTTTAGTCATTACAAAGAAGTCAAGGGTGCTAAATAGTGGTCATTCTTTATTAATGAATACTTTTTAATGATCTATGGTACTTTGTCATTTTTGTCTTGGTAAATCAAGACACTGTGGGTATGTGGCCGTATTGTGTGGATAGCTTCCAAATTATCTGTATAATTAGGATTAAGCCTTTGAAATCTAACCAGTCACAAAGGAAAAATATTAAACATTATGAATAAATCTGTTCTGTCTTTTTAAAGTCATAAAACCAAGCACATTAAAATTTTTTGTCAGCCCACATATTTGAGGGTTAATTCCATGTGTTTTTGTTATGTATATAAACATATTATGGTATATAATTTTGTACATATAGTATATGTATATATGTATACTATATATAACTGGATCTAGCAGAAGTTTGTTGGGGTTTTGGGTTTTTTTTGGTACTCAACATGTATTCATGTTGATATTATATAAACTTAGACAACTTATCCCTAATGGTTTATGAGCAATGCTATTAAATTTCATCAACTTATTATCAGTAGGATCTTTAGAAATGAAGAGTTTATATAGATTTGGGTACACATAGACTCAGTTCGATTATAAATAATGTTCAGTTAATTATTTGGTATAACATTCTCATCATTAAAACTTATATGAAATGGCTTTGATTTAAACATATATTTGGATTATTCTGTCTTTTAATTTTTTAATGAAACTTGACAGGTGCTAAAGTCTTCTGTTCGTTGAATGGGTACATTGTGGACAGTGGTGAGACAAGCTTTCATCTTACCTACCTACCAGCATGAGATAGCCCTGCTGTGGCTGGTGCGCTTATGAAAACAGAAATATCTTTCATTCCCTGTATCCACTGAGTTGTGTGTGTGAGGTAGTCAGCAAAGTGGCCAACTTGTTCTAACCTAAACAGTTTTAAAAGCCATATGAACATTAATTTCTAAGGAAGTGAATTATATCCTCATTTCTCTCAGCTATTCTCAACCTTATAATTTGTAAAGTTGATATCTTGGGCTTGCTATCCAGTTCCTCTGTGCTACCATATTTTAATTTTCTACTCTAGCAAATAAGCTGACAAGTTTAGGAAAAGCATTTATGTTGGCACCATAATTTAGTTGTTTTTTTAAGGTAAAACTTTTAAATATTAAAGTAGCCTTCTAGGAGAATTCACAGACTGGTCTTGTTATGTACAAGAACTTGATGGAGAACACTGTGTTAGTAATGTGTCATACGTTTGTCTTAACCTATGCTTCATCTAGAAGTGAAATGAACTATTATATTTCTCACTATGAATATTCATTATTACTCTAATAGTTCTATAATCTCATCTACATGAATAAACCCTCAAAAAACACAGACTGCAACCTATCCCTGCCTGTCTGTGCTGTGTGACTGCTGTTCGTATCCTTCCTTAGACTCACTAAAGAAGATCTAAGACAAATGCTAAATAAAATAAGATGTAGACAATTGAATTATAAAGGCAAGTAAATTTGTTCAACAATCCATGTGCTTTCTTAATTATTCCTTACCACCTTTCTTACCATATACACACCATTACTTTATCTGTTTGCAACTTCTAGCTAGCTCTTAATTGACCTAAGTATAAGGTAAAGCACACAAACTTTTCACATTTCAAACATCAAAATGTCTGAAATATGTGACTTCTCAAAATTTTTGCTTCCTTTCACGCTGATTACTTTGGGAAACTTAGCAATGGTAATTACATAGACACAAGATGAAGAGCCAGTTTCTCCACCCTTATTTGAAAATTGCTATGGTTTATGATGCTATACATTCCTAATTGTCAAGGGTCCTGAATTTGGGAGTCATTAAGACCCAGGTTCTAGTCCTAACTTTACCACTTAACAGCTACGTGACCTTGGGCAAGTTATTTAAACTCTCTAAGCCTTAGTTTCCTCATCGGTAAAATGAGAAGAGTACTCTGCCTATCTGAACAAGGCTGTTAGAAGACTTAAATGAGATATTACATGTAAAAGCGCGTTGAAAAGTCCAAAGTGCTATCAAAATTGTAAGGGATGTCCTCTTTTCTCTTTCACTGACCAGCACCCTAGTTTTAATACTCAAAGAATCTTTAGTCATCTTCCAACTGTAATTCTTATTGTAAAAATCCATCTCAACTAAACTTTAAATATCGTTGAGTTTCCCCAAATGTTACTTTTCAGGTGTCATTTGCTCAACTGTTACAGAATCTTCTCGGATGTATTACTCTTACATGTTATGGCCCTCTGGTCCTTTTCCTTTACTAAACATAAGGTGTTTGAGATGTGTACCCTGTAATTTATAGATGTACTTCATCACACCAAAATTGGAAAGCTTTTAGTGACTTCATATTTATTCCAATAAATTCGAGTTATTTTCTTTTGATATAATGAATGCATCAGCTCACCTTGTTCTTGCTCTCTTAGATAAGCTCCAAGCAGTTGTTCCTTTTGACTCTTCCTCCTGCTGTTCTTTTTATTTAATCATTTAGTATTCTATAATTTTTCAATAACCCATTCTTTAACCAAGTGGTTTATCTGCCTTTCTGCCATTTTTTTTTGCTAGAGCACACTGATCAACCACTGAGCTACCTTCTTCCATTGTCCTGCAATGATGTGAAGGTAGCACCAGATGTTCTTTTGTGCATTTTTGTGTATATGGCTTTCATAGTTGGGATTTTCAGAGCACTGATACCAGATGTTTTCAGTTTGTTCTCTGGGGAAGTTTCATTTGCATCTATGTTTTTAGCTATCTGTGATAACTTGTTAAATATTAAAAAATATTTTGCTTCTATTGGGACATTTGTATACTCGCAACTATATTTCTGTAAACAGCTGCAGTCAAAAATAAAACATCAAAAGTTTTCTTTTTGTTGTGTTAACCGTGTCCCTTTTTTCTAAAAGAATTGTTGCATAAATGATGAATAAAATCCTACATTGGTTAAACAGAGGGAGAGGTTACATCCTGGATCAGACAGATTGCAGTCCAGTCTTCCTCTGAGGTCCTTGAAGAACACAGCACTCATTACCCAGACCTCTATAATGCGTATTAGGACTAAACGAGATCCCACCATTCCTTTCAGAAGCACAAGCAGCCTGGCCCTGATACAAAGTCAGTATTCAGAAAGTAAAGCTGGAAAAATGAGTAAACAAAAGAAAACACCAAGGATAAAATAGAAATAAGGATAGTTAAGACACAGATCCAAAGAAGAATATCCTCTACAGCCAAGCCTTAAAGAAAATCACACATTTGCCACAGACTACTATGAAATTCCTAGAAAAAAAAATAGATTTTAAAATTATCTAAATAAAATGAAAGCTCTAGAGGAAGTAATTAGAAGTCTACACTAGTGAAACAAAGAGGGAGGAGGGGACAGCTAGGTGGCACAGTGGATAGAGCATCAGCCCTGGAGTCAGAAGGACCCAAGTTCAAATTCGGCCTCAGACACTTGACACTTATTAGCTGTGTGACCCTGGGCAAGTCACTTAACCCCACTGCCTAGCCAAAAAAAAAAAAGAGGAAGGAGTGGAACTTGGCATCTCAGAGTGTGTAAGTTCATACAAATATAGAGAAAGGAGTAATAAACCTCCTTTTCATTGGAACTGGCAAAGGAAAGTTGCATGCACGAACAAACATAGTTTGATGTAGAGAAACAAATTCACCAGAAAATCAGGGAATAGGGAGAGGGAAGATGAGAAGAGGGAGGGTAGAATCAAGCAAACCAAACCCTAGCTTCTTAGAGTGGGCTGTGAAGGGGCAGGGAAAAAAAAAAAAGGAAGCACTGATATTAAGCAATCCCTCTCACTACTGCTCTCTTTTGTAAAGAGGACTGAGGGGGCTAGAGATGGGTAAAATATAAGAGGACAGGATCAAGAGAATTACACAATAATCATAGGGACATAACTGGGACCCACACAACAAGCTAGAATGGATTACAAAGCAGAATGCAATAATATATGTTGTTTCTAAGAAACACACGAAACAGAAGGCGCTGGAGCAAAATCAGTTATGTTTCAGGTAAACTCAAAGGCAGTGGTAGCATTTATGACCTCAGACAAGGTAGCACATTACAAATGGGTGATTAAAAGCCAAATTAAGTGGCATAGCGTCTAAATGCTTAAGGACAAAATCAATTGAATAAAAGGAAGAAATAACGTGTAGCATCCAGAATTTAACAAAGGGCAGAAGGAGGTAATTCTCTGAGAGAGACCCTTTATTAGCAAGGGGTATGAGGCCTGGTTACAAGGGGTCTTTTGGAATCCCTTTGTGCCAAAGGCCTAGAGTGAGGGCTCACAGCATCTTTTATACCAAGATGTGTCTTCATTCTGATTGGCCAGATGGTGCCGGACCTGCCCTCATAAACATAAGGTAACCTGATTGGTGGACATTTTAATGAGGAGGTGGGTTAAGCGCCTCTCTGTTTATTGTTGATGGAGGGGGAAAGCAGGTTAGAAAAAGCAAGGATATCCCATGGGGAGGGTCTTCGCTCAAACTGGCTTCTGTTAACTAAGTAAACCCAAAACAAGGGTTAATGAGCATCAGATGATTTGGGGGATGGGAGGAATTACCTTATTCTACTACACCCTTCAGGAAAACTGCCTGACCTTCACAGGCTGGGGTCTGAGGAAATGGATGGATTTACATAGAAATATTCGTAATAAACAATACAACCCAACATTAATTTTCCTCAAGTAAAACTATAATAATTGGCAATCTCAATGTAAGCTGAACTTTTTCAGACCTAGACAAATCTAACCAAAAGTTAGACAGGAAGTTCTCCAACTTGAATAGAATTTTATGTTAGATATAATAGATCACTGGCAATTAGGGAATGGAATATACATATTTTTCATCTATGCATAGCACCTTTAAAAAATGGACCATGTATTGAAGCATAAAAACATCACAAAGAAATGTATAAAAGGAGAAGTGTTAAATATCCTTTATCAAAAGCACACACACAAAAAAAAACTTGGGGCCTTTGGAGAAATAATTTAAACTTAACTGGAGACTAATTCTAAAGAAGAGATGTGTCAGAAAAACAAATTAAAAAAACAATTACATCAAAGAAAAATGACAGTGCTGAGATAACATACTAAAACTTTCGGGATGTAACCAAAGAATTCCTTTGGAAAATTTCTATCTCTAAATCGTTTCATCAACAAAATAAGGACAAGAATAGGTCAATGGACTGATCATGTAATTAAAAAAAAACCCCTAGAAAATCAAATTGTGAAACCCTAAATAACAAAAATTGAAACTCTGAAAATTGAAGGAGATTGATAAATTTTAAAGTAAGTGACATTTAATGGATAAGATAAGGAACCGGGCGATTTATTTTTTTAAAGCAATAACATAGGTAGAACATTAGTCTGATTTTTTCTTAAAAAGAGGAAAACCAAATTGTCAGCATCAAACATGAAAAAGAATTTAAAAGAAATGAAGAATAAATAAAATCACCAGAAACTTTTATTCAATTATATGCCAACAAAACTGACAAATGAATATTTACAAAGATATAAAATGCCCAAGAAATAGAGAATATAAATCATTTGAATTCAGAAAAAGAAATTAAGCCATGAATGAACTCTCAAAAGAAAACAACAACAAACGAACAAAACAACAAAAAAAAAACAAAAAAACAGGGCAAGATGGATTTAAAAGAAGTGAGTTAAATATTCAAATAACAATTTTAGTTTAAATAAACTATTTGCAAAAGTGGGGAAAAGAGAGATCTTACCAAATTCCTTCTGTGATATGAATATGGTCTTGACACTTAAACTGGGGATGGATAAAATAGAGAAATAAAACTATAGAACAAAATCCCTAATGAATATAATGCAAACATTTAAAATGAAACATGAACTAAGAGGCTACAGCAACATGTCAAAGAGACTATACACTATAATCAGAATTTATACCAGGAATGTGACATTGATGTAGTATTAGGGAAACTAAGTATAATAAACCATATTAATTTTAATTAACTAATTAATTGACCATTAATTTTTTAATTACATGACTATCTCATTGCCTACAGAAACAGCTTTTGGGAAAATACAAGAGCCATTTCTGTTTTAAAAAATCTTAGAATAAATTAACTCTTCCTTAATAGAGCAAACTATCTAAAGCCAAGAGCCTACATAATATGCAATAAACTGGGGACCTTTCCAGTAATACCAGGTGTAAAGCACCAATACCTATTATCACCACTGTTATTTGATAGTTCTACAATGGTAGAAATGCTAGCTAAGACAAAAAGAAATTGAGGAAACATGTATAGACAAAGAAAAGCAAATGATGATGGTCTACTTATAGAATCCAAGAAACAACTGAAAAATTAATTGAAACACTAACTTCAGCAAAGTAGCAGAATAGGAAGTAAAAGCCCACACACAACTCATCAGCCTTTCTGTTAACAAAACCCAGCTAGAAGAGATAAAAAAAAATTCCATTCAATATAACTAGAGAATGTAGAAAATATTTAGGAATATACCCACTAAGACACGGGAAATATTTGAATACATGGACAAAGGACTTTTTACAGAAATAAAGATAAAGCCTAAATAAGCATAGTAGGGCAGCTAGGTGTCACAATGTATTCAGCACAATGGAATCAGGAAGACATGAATTCAAATCTGGCCTCAGATACTAGCTGTGTGACCCTGGGCAAGTCACTTAACCCTATTTGCCTCAGTTTCCTCATCTATAAAATGAGCTGGAAAAGGAAATGGCAAACCACTCAATTATCTTTGCCAAGAAAACCCCAAGTGGGGTCACAGAAGAGTTGAGGGAAAAAAAACTGAACAACAACAAAATAAATGGAAAGACTGTTAATGGTTGAGCTGTGAAAATATAGTAGAAATTATAATAATATCTAAATTACTTTATTTAGTGTCATACCAATCAAATTACCAAAAGATTATTTTATAGAACTAGAAAAAAATAATAAAATTCATCTAATTGAACAAAATGTCAAGATTCTCTAGGAAAATAATGAAAAAAAGTGAGAAGAGGCACTAGCAGTACCAGATCGAGATTCCTGTACTCATCAAAAACGATTTGGTACTAATTAAAAACAAAACAAAACAAAAAACAGATTGATCAGTGGATCATACTAGGTACAAAACCTACAGTACCAAGTAAACCTAGCATTCAATAAATCGAAAGACCTCAGCTATTGGGGTGAGAACTCACTGTTTGACAAAAACTAGAATAGCTGGAAAGCATTTTGGCAGAAATTGTGTTTTTGACCAACATCTCAAACTTTAGGCCAGAACAACTCCAAGTACATACATGATCTAGATATAAAGTTGTATCATAAACAAATCAAAAGATTAAAGAAAAAAACCTTTTGCAGATAAGAACATGGGAAGAATTCATGACCAGACAAGGGACAGAATGGAACACAGCAGAAAAACATGGACAGACAGACAAAAGATGGTGAAGTAGCAGGAAGTACAGCTGAGTTTCCTCCTTCTCCCACTACCCCAACCCTGCAACCCCATCCCTTACAAATAGATCTAGAAAATACACTAGACCAAGTCCTGATTGAAATATCCAAGAAAAAAAAAATCAGAACGAGTCATTTTCCCCGCACAGTTCAGCATAAGGAAAAAAAAAAAAGACATATTCAAAGACACTGGGGATGGAGTCTAGCCTGAAATGGAGCATTCTGGCACAGGTAGAGCTTCTATGCCAGGGCAAAAAGAGGTCTCAAATCCAGCTCACCGGGGCCTGACCCTTTTCAGGATTGGATGTCAACGAGTAACTCTGTTGTTCACTACCCAGTTCTGGGTCCCTGATCTAAGGCTGATAAAGAAGGACACCTCTACTTGTATGGTGTTCTAAACTGTTCCAGCCATGAGACTGTGCTGAGCAAGCAATAACTGTGCGGTTTGACTCAAAGGGCAGAGCAGGGTCTCAGCCGCCGCACCCAGCCAAGCCTTCAGTGGACTATCCAAGGCAGGGATCCCAGACCAAGGGGCAGCCTTCAGTTCTGTCACCCGGAATCTTGTTCAGACCCAAACACAGACTAAGGAAGGCAGAAATCCGATTTTGTCAGAGCCTTTCAGAAGCACTGAAAGCTTGCAGGTCCCCAGCCTAGGCTTTCCTGTGTATGCTGGAATAACACAACACTTCACAAAAGACTCAAAAAGAGTATCAGCAGGAACCTAGAGGACAGTTGGTGAGTCCAGACATCACTTTCAGAAGTTCACAGAGCCCAGCCCTAGCATGAAGTCTGAAATCAGGAAGTAGGCTGAAAGAATGAGCAAAAAGAACAAAAAGGATCCCACCAGAAAAAGCTACTAGGGTGGCAGGGATACTCAAGTTTCAAACCAAGAAGAAAATTATTCCAAATCATCTTTAAACAAAGCCTCAAAGAAAAATACAGGTTTGGCACAAATTCAACTAGAATTCCTGGAAAAGATGAAATTTTTAAGTCAAAATGTTTTTATAAGGGAAATAAGAGTGCTAGAAGAAGAAAATTTACAAAGGAAATAAAAGATACAGAGGAAAAAAAGAATCTAAAGGGAATTAAGAACTTAGTACAAGAGGAACAAAACCTTGCCTAAGAAACAAACAATCTGAAAATCAGAATAGGTCAAATAGAAGATAATAATACTCAACAAGACAAGAAACATTGACCCCCAAGGAGGTCACTGATACAAGTCCTCATAGACACTAAAATATTTATAGCAACACTTTTTGTGGTTCAAAGAACTGGAAACAAAGTAGGTGCCCATTGATTGGGGGAATGCCTAACAAACTGTGGCATATATGTATATGATGAATTTGTCACTGTCAACGAAAAGTATTTATTTGCATCTTAGGAAACTTCTTATTTAATTGCAAAAACTAAAAAGCCTACACAATAGGAGAAGATCTCATGCTACCTGCTGCTATTAAAATATCAGAAATAGTTCATGGGAAAAAGCATGGGGATGAAGATCGTAAAATTCCTTTATTGCATGATACTGTTTCCAAAAAAAATTTCTGAAATTAGTAATGACCAATTCCTGCAGCTTATTACTAGGCTTAAGGGCAGCCCAAAGTTTACAATTCAGTTAGATGAAACAACTGATATTTCTAACATGGCACAGTTGTTACTTTATGTAAGATATGTTTATGAAGGAGGCATACACAGGGAATTATTGTTTTGTTGCCCTTTGGAAGGGCACACAAGAGGGGAAGATACATATCTTAAAGTTAATGAATTTTTCACAAAGGAAGGTTTACAGTGGAAAAATTGCTTTGGAGTCTGTACAGACAATGCTGGAGCAATGATAGGCAAGAATGTTGGATTTGTAGCAAAAGTTAAAGCTGGTGGCAGTGAACATATCACTCTTACTCACTGCATGATCCATCAGGAGGCACTTGTAGTAAAAAAAAATAATAGTCACTAGAATTAGATGTTATGCTTTGAGATACTATCAAAATCATTAACTTCATTAGTCTTGCCTTTAACAATTGCTTGTTTTCAAATCTTTGGAAAGACATGGGCTCCAATTACAAAAATTTATTACTACATGCAGAAGTAAGGTGGCTCTCAAGAGGATGAAGTTTAAACAGATTATTGAAATTGAAAAATGATGTTATATTTTTAACTGAGCAGAAGTCTGATTTTGTTCATTTTTTTCATAATGACTTATGGCTTTCAAAACTGTTATTGTTGGATATTTTCAGATAAAACTCAATGATTTAAAAATGTCACTTCAAGGAAAAAATTGTAACATATTTATATTAAAAGATAAAATTGAAAGTTTTACTAAAAAAGTTAACATACGGAAGAATAGGGTGGAAAACAGTTCTTTAGAAATATTTACAGCTACCGATGACTTTATGATTGAAAATAACCTTCCCAAAGATTTATTTGTAAGAGTTATAATTGATCATCTGAGGTCCTGGAAGCAGAGTTTCAGAAATACTTCCCTTCAAATTTTGAATCTAAAAGAATCAATTCATAAATCATACTCAATTGAAATCAAAAGCACAAGTCATCTGCCATTAAAAGTTCAAGAAGAATTTGCCGAGTTATCAAGCAACACAGGTTTAAAACCTGAGTTTCCTAAAAAAAAAAAATCATTAAATGAATTTTGGCTTGGGATTAGGACAGAATTTCCGATAATTTCTGAAATGGCTCTAAATGTACTTCTGCCATTTTGTACTACATATTTATACGAAGTGGTGTTCTCAGCATTAATGATTATAAAATCAAAATATCGATCAACTCTGAAAAACTTTAAAGATGCTCTACATCCTGCAGTATCAAATATTCCACCAAGATTTAATTCTTTATGTAAAAATAAATAAGCACACCCATCTCATTAGTATGCACATTTGCTTTCATCTTTAATAAATGGTAAAATTATATGTATACCAAAGAATTTTAAAATAAATTTCTTCATCATTTATTATCAGTAAATGTTTGATGTGTATACCTATTTTATATACCTATATACTTGTGGTTGCTGAAAAAGTTCTCAGGTGAAAAGGGGTTAAGAGTGGAAAAAGTTTAAGAGTCCCTGAGTTAGATATGAGAACCAGGAGATGGTTGTCTCACAAAAACCCAGAGAGGAAGGAGAAATGCAGGAGAGCATGATCAACAATGTCAAATGTAGCAAAGGTTAAGAAGGATAAGGACTCAGAAAACACAATCAGATTTGGTAATTAAGAAATCACTGGTAATTTTTGAAAGCAGTGTCAGTGGAGTGATGTAATCAGAGGTCAAATATAAAGGGTTGAGGAATGAGAGAAGAGGAAGAGGAGGCAATAAACCTACATACAGCTTTTCTAAGAGTTTGGCTAAGAAAGAGAGGACAGATAAAGGACAATAACTTAAGGGGATGATAGTGTCTTTTTGAAGTTTGTTTGTTTGTTTGTTTAAAGAATGTGAGAGATAGATATATTTGAAGGCAGCAGGGAAGGAATGAGTCAATCCAGAGAAGATGAAAAGTGGGAGAGAGGAGGGGAAATTGTTTGAAATCTGCCAGAGAAGATGGAAGCAAACAGAATCAAGGGCACATTTTGTCCTTGGCAGAAAGAAACGTCACCTCTTTGTCATGGACAGGAGAAAAAGAAGAGAGAGTAGGGAACAAGGTCTAGATTAGGACCATCCCTGTGAGTGGCTAAGGTGGAGTGGGGGAAGAATAGATCACAAGATTTAAGGACATGAAGGAATTGGGAGGTTAGGAAGTTTAAGTTGAAGGAGAGAGGAAGATAGTAACCCAGTGCTAAGTTCCTTGATAAAGGAGGAAGAAAAACCTGGTGACTAGTACACAATAACTTCCATGATTTCAATGGGGTGGAAAAGTTTAACTGAATTTTTTTTTAAATTGAGTGAACTTAAAAGGAGATGTGGCTGAGTGATGGCCCCAGGAGAGTCTGGAAATGGCCATGAAAAGCAAGCAGCATTCCACCTCCATGTCACAGATGTGAGTGCTGGAGAAGATGAGCTGGGTCATCTCGGGGAACTTGTGTCTCAGTGGGAGCAAGCTGATGGAAGGAGTATGAATGAAATCAACATGAGAGAAACGAAATTCCGGCACAAAGTTGTGGGATATCCCCTTACATGCGGGGCAGGATATGGATAAAAATGTTAAGAGGAGACTGAGGTAAGGTCCAACAGGAACAAAAGGAACTATGGCAGAGAGGTGTCACGAATGACCAGGAAGGAGAAGGCATTCAGAAGGAGAGGATTGTCAACAAGGTCAAAAGTGGCAAAGAGATCAAGAAGAACAAAGACTGAGGAAGGGCTGTTCTATTTTAAAAGTGGGAACATCACCTGAGCAGTAGGGTCAGAACCTCGGTGGCAAAGGGTTGGGAAATAATGAGCATATAAGGAAGTGGAATATAGCGAGCTGTTTGTTTTTTCTCTGGGAGTGGGGGGGTTGGCACTAAAAGAGGGGAGAGATATAGGATGATAGCTTTAGGGGAATCAAAGCTTCAAGTGAAGATCTTTTTTTTTCTTTTTCTTTTTTAGCGTGAGCATGTTTGTATGCAACAGGGAAAGAGCCAGTACACAAAACGTATAGAGATTCCCAAGCCACATTATAAATTAAATCAAGCAGAGTTAAGCCAGCAAGCATTTATGAAGTGCCTCCTGTGTGCCAGGCCTTGTACTAAGCAACGGGGATAGAAGAAAGAAAGGCAAAGAAAGAAAAATCTTGAGGTCCCTGCCCTTGAGGAACCTAAGAAGAAATGCAACATGAAAGTAACTGTGTACGAAGAAGACAGAGGATAAATGGGAGAGAATCACAGAGGAAAGGCATTCGCATTCAGGGGAACAGAGAAAGGCTTCTTGCAGAAGGTGGAATTTTAGTTGAGACTTCAGGAAGTAGAAGCAGAGAGAAAGAGAATTCCAGGCAATTCTAACACCCCCCCCAAAAAGTAATGAAATCTGACAAGAAGTTGGCCACCCAAATTCAAATTAAAACTATTTGAAATACCTATTTATATCCACTATTGTTGATGTTGAACATATTGTGATAAGTGAATATATATGTATATGTTGTGCCTCGCGATATTAGCCTATGACAATATGAAGCCATCACAATTAGCAAGATATTTAAAAACTAAGCAATCAGAACCTGATTCTACCATTTTCAGTGATATTTAGTCATGCAATACTCCGTGTTCGATTGTTCAGTCATTTTCAATCATGTGTGACTCTTCACGACCCCATTTGGGGTTTTCTTGGCAAAGTGGTTTGCCACTTCCTTCTCCATCTCATTTTATAGATGAGGAAACTGAGGCAAACAGGGGGAAGGGACTTGCCCAGGGCCACACAGCTAATAAGTGTCTGAAGCTAGATTTGAACTCAGGTCTTCTTGACTCCAAGCCCAGTATTCTATCCACTGCACCATCCAGCTGCCTTAATTTAGTACTCCATTTAGCACATTTAGTACTTTACAAAATGATCGTGTTAAATGTTTAAAATCCCCTAAACCAGACTTAGAACCAGACCTTCAAATCATTGTATCACAGTGTTAAACCAAGGTTTTAAAAAATAATGAAGCCTATTTAGTTACCTCATTCTTGCTAAAAAAAAAATATTAATAATGTTTTAGTGAGAATGAAAAGGATGGGTATTGGATAGCAAGGAGGAGTTTCTTCCATTTTCCTCATGGAGGAACTGACAGCATGATTCATCTCACCTCCAAAGTCTCATGGAACTGAGAGGCTGTGAAGTGTGAGGATTTCATTAGAGATAAGACCTCAGGGCTGGGCAGTACTAGAGATGGAATTGGCCTTGGTTACTTCTTCCCCCATCTCTCTGCCTCCCTATCATTGTATCCCACAAATGCTGTATTTGTGAAAGAATATATCCCAGGTTTATGAGGGAGGAATGTTTTTGAGCTATCATTCTTACTATACCATCTTAGTAAATGCCTTTTGCTTCAAACCAATTGTATCTACTGTTTGATTATTGCTTAAGTGAGCAAGGTAAGCTCACCTCTGGGGGCTTGTGAACTCTAGTTGAAGGAATGGGCACTCACACAGTACCTCGGAACCTGTGAAGATAACCATCCCCCTGAGGGACCCAACCTAAGAGTGCCAAAAACATTCATAAATGCTTGTCGATGACTGATTGAAGAGTCATTTTTGGAGGAAGTAGTCCTGGATCATTGAAACTTAATCCTTAGAGCCCCACACAAACCTAATATTTAGTTCTTAAGGCAAGCATTCTAGTTTCTTAGCTTAAAAAAGCCAAGGTCTCCCACTCTCCAGGGCCACTGCCAGTCATCTTGACCTACGTCTCGCCACTGGATTCTGATGATTCTGGAGGAAAGAGTGGGGCTGATGACTTTGCACAGCCCTGCTTCACTGAACTCCAATTCACTTTCCAGTCATGACATCACCCTCCTGATGTCATTGGTCCTCTTCAGGAATGAAGGACAGACACCAACAAAGCCGCGGTTCTGTGAAGTCAAGTGAGGAGATCTTCTCCTCCCTTACCTTACTGTCTTTACTCAACTTTGTATGAAATAATGACATTGCTACAATTAAGCAAAAGGTTAAGTAACCATTTGATCACCTGATTTTATTTTATACAAACAGCTTCATCCCTGGCTTGGTTGAAGCAAATATAACCCCTGCTTTTGTAGACTTGAATTTTATTTACTTGACAATTACTTTATTTACTCATTTTAATATTGATTTGACTATTTAATAATTAACTATTAATAAAATTTAACTATTTATTTGAGTTTTTTACAAGGTGGAAATGAGATTGAAGGCAGTGGACGTACAACTTCTTAGACTGAAATGTACATCATTCTGCCATTGAAGATATATAGAGAATAGGGTTTGAAGGTTATATTTGTCACATTAGTAATGTAGTTTTCATTTAATAATTTCTTCCTCCATAAAGGGAGAGGAGCTCTTACGGGCCCATCTCGACTTAAATCCTCTGATCCTAGGTTCTCTACCCCACCATTCATCACTGATGCCTTGTTCACTCAGCTCATGGCTCTAGGCAACAGTTTTGTGTTTTCCTTCTACATCAACCACAAGAGGGCAGCCTTGTGTGTGTTCTAGAAGTAAGAAACAGAGACACTCCAACAATTTAAGTGGCAAATTAGGAGTGTTACATAGTTACTTTCCATAGATAACGGAGGCTTGATGTCACAGTTTGATTATAAAATTTTAGGAAGTCAGCAGAGAGAGGGTAGAGTAGACTCTAGCTACGGGATGGGATGTGCATTGTCAGACAAGGCCAGCGTGTCGACCTGTGCTCCTTAATTTAGGGTTATAGATTTAGAATTATAAAGACATTGAGAGATCATTTAGCCTAACCCCTTCATTTTACAGATGAGGAAAGTGAGACTAAGAGCAGTTAGGGACTTGGGCCAGGTCACTGCCTAAGTCCAGTGTAATAATTAGTAGAACCAAAATTCAAACCCTGGTCCTGTGCTCTGCACTGCCAATATTTCTTTGTTATAGGGGATGTTTGGGGGGGGAGAGGAGGGAAGGGAGAGAAGGGGAAGGGTTTCTTTGGGGTAGGCCTAGGGTAGAGATATTCACTGGGGAATGACAGTAATAGGAAAAAAGGTATCAACAAGATATTTAAATTTTTTTAAGATTCAAAGAACCAAAATATATTTCATAAAGTATGTTGGGTTTGATAGAAGATAGGGAGAACCACCCCCTCCTCCCACCAGAATAAATATGTGCCTTATCTTAATAAACTGTGCAAAACATATAAAATTCTATTCTACTTGATTGGCCCTATTAAAAATCCTATGACTTCTTATTTCCATTTTATAAACAGACTTGAGGCTGCACAATATACTAGAAAGAACCTTGGATTTGGAGACAGAAGACCTGAGTTTGAATCTCACTTTGCTACCCGTGTGGCTCTGGTCAAGTCTCTTACCCTCTCTGGGCTACAGTTTCCTTATCTGTAAAATGAGAGGACTGGACTAAATTGACCCTCCCAGCTCTCTACCTATAATCCTAAGGACTCAAAGTGATTGCCTTGCCCAAGCTATATGTGCCTAGGAAAGAAGGAAGCAGCCAGGACTAGAACCTCAGTCTTCTGAATACATTTTGACTAATCCACTGCCTCTCTATGGAAGAAAAAGAGATAAGGAAAAATGGACAATTTGTGTAAGGCAAACTTTTAGTTTCCTTATGTAGTCAACACTTTAACATGGTGGATAAAAGCCTGGTATCTAGACTCAAGACCTAGAATACTAGATTTGTGACCTTGAGAAAGTCACCTTTCTGTTAACCAATTTCCTCTGCTTATAGTTGTTTAGTCTTTTTCAATCATATCTGAGTCTTCGGGATACCCTTTGGGGTTTTCTTGGCAGAGATACTGGAGTGGTTTACCACTTCCTTCTCCAGTCCCTTTTATAGATGAGGAAACTGAGGCAAACAGGATAAAGTGATTTGTCTAGGGTCACATGGCTGGTACATGTCTGAGGCCAAATTTGAATTCAGGAAGATAAATCCTACTGACTCCAGGCCTGGCTCTCTATTTGCTGAACACAGTAAGGAATGCTAAGCTTTATACCCTAGACCTAGATCTAGTACCTATACCACAGTACCCTAGACCTCTCTCAATTGGGTGTTCTTCACTCCACCACACTGTCTCTTCATGTGAGCTACTCTAGTGTAAAGAAGTCAATCCCCCAGTGAATCACAGGATTAATCACAGGAAAAGGTCACTTTAGATGTTGCATTAAAAAAAGGGGCATGGGATGACAGCTTCAAGATTGAAAGTTTCAAATGGAGATTTTTTTTTTTTTAGCGTAAGAGAGATAAGAGCAGTCATAGGCAGCAGGGGAAAGTCAGTGTAAAAAGAGAGAAGCACAAGCCAAATCACAAATGAAGTCAAGCCAGCCTCTGATGTTCCAAGCACTCTGTAATTCCTGGGAATCCAGAGAATGGGAAAAACAGCATCTGCCTTCAGAGAGCTGACGAGCTAATAGGGGAAACAACATAAAAGTGACTACATGTCCCCAAAGAGGTATCTAGGGAGAAAGTGGGGATAATCACAGAGGAAAGCCAGGTCCTTCAGAAGAGGAGCAATACCAAACATGAACAATGAGAAGCAGTGAGAGACTCCTCTTCCCATTCTCCATCCTTCCACGTTAACCTTTAAAAGTCATTTCATTTGATCCAGGTGAGAGTCAGCCTAGAAGAAGAGCCCGGCTCCTGAGAAGACCCACAGACTGTATATAAAGGTGGAAACAGTCCCTGAGTACTGATGTCCACTATTCTACATAGACCTGAGGCAGCAGAGACACGGGCAGAGACGGCCTCACCAAAAAAAGGACCCAGGACTCTGGAGTGGGGAGAGACTACTATTTGAACTGACTGAGCAGTATTGGGACTGATGCTGAAATCCCACCCTCTGGACTACAGACACCCAAGGACATAATCCTATAATTCCTTTCTCTCCTTGGGCTTCCTCATGGAAGACGTTCCCTCTGAGCATGGAGAAATCACCTTTACTTTTTTACTCCAAAAGAAGAGCAGCTAATAATTTCTTAACTCACCTAAATAACCAATCAATCAACAAACATGTATAAAGCTCTTACTATTTGCCAGGCATTGGAGATTCAAAGAAAAGGGAGCCCCTGAGCTCAAGGTCTTCATGTGCTGTTGGGTGAGACAACATGTATACTACATAAGGTACTGCCCCTTTTGCATGTGAACATTTTGGTTGCTGAAAGGTCCAGAAAAAAGAATATATGTTTAAGGACAGCTGATCAAATCTGTTTGAGAAGAATCACAGCAGTTCTTTTTGGTAGTGGCAAAGAATGGGAAGCTGAGGGGGTGCCCACCAATTAGGGAATGGCTAAATGATGGAATGGTATTGTGTTGTAAGAAATGATGGGGATGGTTTCAGAGAAACCTGGGAAGATTTATATGAACTGATGCAGAGTGAAGTAGAGCTAAGAGAACTATATGTATGTACATATACACATATACATATATATACACACATATATATTTAAAATTCAATTCAATAACAACAATATTGTAAAGTTAAATGACTTTGAAAGACTTAGGAACTCTCATCAGTTCAATGAGCAATCACGATTCGAGAAGACTCATGATGAAATGTGCTATATGCCTGAGAAAGATTCAGAGTACAGACTTTTTTTATATAGGCAAAGCAGGAATTTGTTTTGATTAATTACACACATTTGTAACAGGTATTTTGGTTTGTTTGTTTTTGTTTTTTCCCCTCAATTGGGGGAGTGGGAGGGAGAAACAGCAGATTTTTGTGGATTGAAAAAAATAAAATTTAATTTTTAAAAAGTTCTAGCCTAGATAATCGCTAAGGGACTTTCTAATGCTGAGAGTTGGATGTCTGCATCATATGACCAACAAAATGGTGGACTAGGCATTTTCTTCAGTCTTCCCTCTTAAAATTTTCCCAAAATAAGAGTTATGATCAAGAAATTAAGCAATTGCAGCTCTCTCTGCAAGTCGAGGTGCCAAGAAACATAACATTAACAGCAAAGAAAATGAATTCCTAACATATTAACTCAGCACCCTATTTCCCACCAGCCCCATTCTCTGACAGGTTTCACAACTGGACCCATCTATTTATGCACTGAGATTCACTCAGATGTCTTGCTGATTCCATAGTCTTTATGAGCACACCCTGCCCCTGCCTTCACCCCACCATTCTGTAGCAACAAACAGCAGACCTAAACTAAGTATTCACCCACCTGAAGAGGAAGAGGAGGTACAGGAAGGTGAGAGCACACTCTGCCTGGGGCAGCAGTACTCAGCCAGGAAACTAAATTAGGTTGGAATGTTAGTGTGTGTGAAGGGCTGCCACACCTGGCCTAAAGGAAAGCGAGCTGGTATCTAGCTAGGACCGGTTTTGTCTGCTCAGGGCACTGAGTGATGAAAAACGAATTTCCCAACTAGGAGAGGAAGCTGAGACAACTTTGAGGTCCAACGCCCAGGTACCTGCCATTAAAGGGGAAGGAAACAGAATGTAGGCAAAAAGGAAATATAAGGAGAAAAGACCAAAACAAAACAAAACAAAATGATCTTAAGAAGAGAACGCCTCAGTTTAAAATTTAGAGTACAAGAAGACAAAACTATGGGGAAAATATTAAAATAGAATGAACAATAGCCACAAAGACATCTAAATAATTACAAATATCTCTAAATAAGTATTGTGAGACAAAGGAAATTGGCCCAACCCCAGATGAGACAGAGGACCTTGTGAATTCCTATACCAGCATGGAACTGCACCAGAATGGTCCCACATGGTTTAATAGTGAAATAAGAACCTCTGAAAGACAAAATTAAAAGGGAACAAATGGAAGAATTTATGGCCTACACAGTTAAAATAATTAGGAAAGTTGAAAAATCTGAATCTGTGATGGTAAGCTTCTTCAAAGAAGCAAAAGAGAGTGACTGATTAGGAATAAAAATATATTTAAGTGAAGAATAATCCAGAAAAAATAATTTAAGAAAAATGATAACATTAAAAGAATACATGATCACCATACAAGCTAAATACACTGACCTTGAATAGAGGATGTGTAAAAAGAACTAAGATCATAAATCTCTAAAAAGAAAATGACAAGTCAAAAAACCTGAGTACCATAAGGCAAGAAAGAATACAAGAAATCTACCCAGATCTTCTCAACATAGAAAACAAAGCACCAGTAAAAGAATCCACAGAATCATCTCCAGGAAAACAAATAAACAAACAAACCCAGCTTGCTCCCAGACATACAGTGGTTAAATTGAGCAATTCACTTCTGATGGTAAGCAACAAATTCTGCAAACAACCAAAAGAAAGACCTTCAAACCTAAAGAACATGAAATGCAAGACAACTCTGCACCAGCTAAAAACCAAGGAAGAGAATGGAATAGTATATTCTGAAAAGCAAAGGAGCTAAAGATACAAACCAAAATGACATATTCTGGAGGGGGGTTTTGTGGGGGGAGAATGGGGGTTAAGTGTCTTACCCAGGGTCACACAGCTAGTAAGAGTTCTGTGTCCAAGGGCAGATTTGAACTCAGATCCTCCTGACTTCAGGGCTGGTGCTCTATCCACTGCGCCACCTAGCTGTCGCCTTTTTGTTTTTGTTTTTGCAAAATGACATATTCTGAAAACCTGAACCTAATTATCAATGAAAAAAAGATGGATGTCCAATAAAAGAGAAGCATTTAAAGTGTGAGGGAGGGAGCCTGACACCCCTGAATCACAAATACAGTGAAACTTAAAAATCATAGCTCTTGTTATATAGAAGGTTAGGACCTACTATCGAGTGAACATAAATCAATTAAATATCTTGGAGGTTTTGAAACACAAATAGGTTGAGGACAGGATTTTAGACACAAATATGCATGGCCAAGAAGAGGTTTGTAGTCTCGCTTTTTCTTAGTACAATTCACTTGCTGTGGGCTACTCTTTTTTAAATTAAGAAAAACACTCATGTGAATAAAGATTTTTTAATTTTAAAATACATACACAATGTCCTTCTTTACATAAATTCTAACTCTTATTCTGCAACAATGAAAACCCTACTTAATCTCCAGTGTTTGACACAGTGTATTCATAAAATTCTAGTAATAACAAGAATTAAAGACTATATCAGGTTTAGCCAACTCATGGTATATCCTTAGAACCTGCTAAAGCTAAGAACTCAAATACCAAAAGTATCTAGAAGCTTTTGAGTGCCACTGAACTGTCATCCTCACTTGATCCCCCAAAACATATGAGGGGGGAGTCCTGGAGAGTCAGGCCAAGAAGATTTTAAAAGTGAAATTAGATAATCAGATAAATTCTTAAAAGAAAATAAATTTTGTAGTGTCCTATTTCTTGGTTTTGATCTGATTGTCAGTTGGGATGCTTTTGCCTAAATGGTGGCCAACAGAAAGCCCAACTTGCTTGTTTTTTTGTTCTTCCTGAACTTCTTTTTTCATCAAGAATCCTGACTGAAAGTTCAGATCAAAGTAGCTGCTTGGAGCAAAGGACAGTGGCTTCTCTTCCCAGATGTTTTCCAGGCGTTTTTTCCATCTGTCCAGAATCTGAAGCCGTTCATCTGCTGGAGTGTGCCCAATGCCGTAGATGAGCTGAGGTTCCAAGACTTGAAAACCACAGAAATACAGAATGCCACTCTAGAAACACATGACAGACAGGGATGAGTCAGAGAATGCTTTCTGTTTCCTGCTGGAATGCATGGGGAAGTACCCAAGTTACCAGAATATTTATAACTAAGCTGCTCTGTCAAATAACCTAGGAAACATGTCTAGTTACATCCTGGCTTCTATTGGCAGATACTGACTGACTGACCCTGACAGCTCGGTGCCCCAGACACAACTGTCTGACTGATAAGTTTCAGGGTAGATGCCAAGCTGCACTCGCTGGGAGGGAATTTCCTTACTAGAAGTTTCCTAGACCAACGAAACGGCAGGTTTCATCCAAGAGACTGGAGTCTAAAGAGACAGATAGAGGAGAGAGACAAAGAGAGAGAGATAGAGAAAGGGACGGAGAGAGGGAGGGAGAGGGAAAAAGGGAGAGTGATGGAATGAGGAAGGGAGGGAGACAGACAGATATGGAAAGAGACAAAGGTAGAGAGAGAGAGAGAGGAGAAAAAGAGAGAAAGGGAGGGAGGGAGAGAGATTAAGGAGAAAGAAAGGAGGGGAGGGAGAGGGAGAGACAGAGACAAAGAGGCAGAGAGAGAGACAGGGTCAAACAGAAAGAACTGAACTTGAGATTTCCTTGGTCTAGTGAATTCCCAGTGAGAAAACACCTTTAACAAAGCAACAGCTGCTTTGTTCACACTTGGGTCACTGAGAGGTTGAATGACTTGGCCTAGGCCTATACCAAAAAAAGATCAAAGAAATAGGAACAGGTCTTCTATGTGCAACAATACTTAGAGTAGCTGTTTTTGTAGTCTAAGCCAGCTGTTCTTTTCTCTGAGGGATGCCCCTCTAGACACTACCAGCTAAATGATCCGAGAAGCTGCAAAAGCTGCTAGACGTTCTATGAGTGAAGGCACAGCTCCTTCGGCTCCTTGAGAAGTTAGGCACCCAACCCAAGGCACCCCAACACCTATTTCATGGTATTTGCCTAAATAACCACCACCCAGGTTCTGAGGGAGCCACAAGGTTTACACATCTCCAAACCCCACCCTATTTGTGAAAGACAGCGCCTCATTTCTGTACTGGTCATTGAAAAAGGCAGTAACATTGGCACAAATAGTACAATCTGCTGAGAAGGTTGAAGGGTGGAGTCAGAGGGAATGAGTAAGGATTTCCACTGGTAGAAAGAACCTCTTGGAATGAGAACCACCATGTTTTTGGCTTTTGGTTTGGAGGCAGGGGTCTGAACCTGCAACTTCATCTTCAGAGGTACCTTCTAGGATGGAAATGCTATCCACTGAGGAACATTAGTCATTCTTCTATAACTTAGAGTTGCCTGGAGCACTGACAAGAAAAGTTCCTTGGGTATGGCCATAAGGCTAGTGTGAGCGATGGATCTGGAATCTGAAAGAACTGAGTTTAAATCCTGCCTCAGACACCTACAAGGTATATAACCCTGGGCAAGCAGCTTAACGTCTCTCAGCTTCCATTTCTTCATCTGTAAACTAGAGGCGAGAATCTCACCCATCTCACAGGACTGTTGTGAGGAACTAGTGACATGAGAAATGCAATGTATTTTGCAAACCTCAAAATGCTGTATAAGAGTAGCTAGCTATCATTGCCATCAACATCTTGTGTCAGAGGTGGCATTTGAACCCTAGTTTTCTGAACTCTCAAGGTCAGTCCTGACTCTATGCCACACTGCTTCCTGGCAGGAGGATACATGGTCAGAAAGTCCATTTATTAACCCAAAATATGCTGAAAATAAGGTACCTGGATTGGCCAGAGAACAACATTCATATCCCCATGGACACCGAGCAGTGAAAACATGGAGCCAGCCCCTCCGGTGGTGATGGAGAGCACTGCCTTCTTGTTCTGTGGAAGAAAAACTGCATTATTCTTCAGACTGTTGAAAGGTGATGCTGGTGGTGACAGGAGATTAATGAGGTAGCTCCAGGGAAATGATTGCATCATCCTACTCTATGGGCTGTTTCTACAGCTTAACACAGTGACACCTCCCACCTCCGCCTTACTGAGGATGACTCTGCAGAAATAGTGACAAAGGAAACAGAGAACAGGTAGGCTATGGATGGAGAGGGGAGGATTCCATTTGTGGGAGGGTGGCCACTGAGGTCAAGAATGTTGTATATTGTGAGTGAGTGAAGGAGGAAAAGAGAGTCCTCTATGGCGGCTACTGTCTCCAATGATGGTATTGTGAAATGAATATGGTCTAAAAGTAGTCTCCAAAATAGGGGCTGTGGATGACTTCCTAATTGATTACCCCTCTCTAATTAATATTCCCAAAGGTCTAAATCACTCTGACTCTAGAATCAAATATTATTTCACCATTATTTCATCCTTTTAAAATTTCTATGTCTACATATAAATTTTATAATATACATCATTTTAGTATAGAAATACACACATCTAATAATGTAAATTACCTAATACCTGATATATAATGTCAGTACAATAATAATTATGAGTATAGTAATACACATAAATAATACATATAATATGATATATACTAGGGATATATACCCCTAAATTTTTAATGATGGGGTGCTTTATAAAAATTTTTTTTCCAAAGTAGCAGGGCAATTGTGTTTTCATTCTTGCTTCTCCAAAATACCATGAGGTAAAAAGGAATCTGGGGACAAAAGCATTTGAGATAATGTCTGCTACACTACAAGATCCATGAGGTCAGAGGCTATGTCTTATCTAAACTCTGTATCTCCTCTAGTGAGTGGCCACATTCAACAAACATTTAGGTATACACTTAATAAATGTTGAATGGATATATTCATTAACTTAATGTTTGTTGAATGCATAAATGAGTCAACCAACAAAAGCATTTATTAAGCACTGACTATGTACCAGGCACCATGCTAAGAACTGAGAATGGAAAGACAAACATTAAAGAGCCCCTGCTCTCAAAGAGCTTCTGTTTTGCTGGGGGAAGCAATGTATAATGTATAAGAAAGTATAGGATAAATACAAATTCATCATACAGGAGTTGAGGCAGGGACGCCAATCAGGAGGCTCCTTCAATGGTTCAGTCTAGAAGAGATAAGGTCCTGAACCAAGATGGTAACTGTGTGAATAGAAAGCAGGACTCAGAAGCCAGAGATGTTGTGGAGCTAGAAATGGTCAGATTTAGCAACACATTGAATATGTAGGGCAAGGGCAAATAAGAAGTTAGGGATGGCTCTGAGGCCACAGTAGCCAAGTATTTACAAGTTTAATTTGTTAAGTGCCTCTCTGAGGAGAGAAGCTATCTCCAGTTTGCCCTTGTATCCCCAAAGACTGGCCATCCATGAGCGTAGGGTATGGACCAAGTGCACCTGAGCACCTGGCTAGCCCGTGCTCTATGCTCACCGGTAGGCCTACCATAGCCCAGGTACATAGTAAGTGCTTAACTAATAATTGCTTATTGGATTGAATTGAATGTACTTGCTCAGTGGACGCCATATTGCTGATCAGGATAAAAGTCTAGAATGAGGGCTGTCTCAATTAAATGACTCAGACTCTGGAACCTGGCCTTGGTGACTCATCTTGGCCATTGAGGAAAAGAGAACATATCCATTATTTTGTAATGGCCTTTGACCAGTCCCCAGCAAACCATTTAGATAATGGGAATCTTGGACCAGGAGATACTTAAAATTGATGACAAAGGAGAATAAAGCTTTTCTTCTCTTACATTGTTTTAGGCCCAAAGAATAAATATTGCCTTACCTGAAAACTGCTACACAGACAGAAATATCTGTTCCCCTTGCCTACTGTTTTCTCCCTCTCCCTGTTTCACTTATAATACTTCCTAAATATCCCCCCAAAGATATGGAGGTTGATTCTGATCCCTGATCATCTTTGGAGTTCTGTTCTGAGCTAGAATATAGCTGAAATCCAAACTACTACAAGAAAGCCAGCCCCAGCCGCCTACCTTAAAGGGCCCCTTGTCATACATGGCGCTGTATGAATAAGCAAATTCTCCAGTGAAAACTCTTTCAAACCAACCCTTCAGGATAGCAGGCAATCCAAACCACTGCAGTGGAAACTGAAAAACAAAATGGAAGAACAAATTGGTTAGGAGGTTTTGGGGGGTTTGTTTTGCCCTCTTTTTTTTGGCAGAGTAGACAAGGCTCAGAATCCCTTTTTCACAGACTTAGAGCTAGAAGAAACCTTAAAGATTATCTACTCTGTCTGATTTTAGAGTGAGGAAACTGAGGCTCAGAAGTGAATTAACTTGCCTGTAGCCTAGTAAGTGTCGGAGGCAGGATTTGAACCTAGGTCTTTTTTATTCCTGGAGGCAGCTTGGTATACTTGGAGGGGCACTGAGTGTGGAATTTGAGGTCTTCGGTTCAAATCCCATCTCTGATCAGTGTGACCTCAGTTAAATCACCTCACCTCTCTGGGCCTCAGTTTCCATATCTGTAAAATGAAGGGATAGGCTTGATGTTCTGAGAGATTCCTTCCATCTAAAGAAGTATAATCCTATGACTCCACACCTGGCATTCTATCCACTCCACCGGAGGGGTCAAACATGGGGCCCATAGCACTTCCCAGTGCCAGATTAAAATGTAATTGGGAAATGTTTAACAAAATAAAGAATGTTAATTCATGATTTTCTAAGTTAATATGCTGCCTGCAGGGATCTATTTCTACTTGAGTTTGACCCCCTCCCGTGTTCTACATCATGCTGCATTAAAGATGCTGGAGGTGGGGTGGGAGACAGGGGACTTCCCAACTCCCTCAGAGTAACTAGACTTCTGCTGCCTCCTGGCATCCTTTCTTTTTGACTGGAATAGTTCATTACTTAACGAGCATCAAGAAAAAAAGAAAACTGTTAGTCTTATTATCATTCCCAGTATTGTCCAGGGATACAAATGGGTGGGTGTGTCTGAATATGCCCAAGGTTTGATAAAGTATCACCTTTGACTGCAAAGTTGAGGTAGAAATGGTTAAGGTTGAATTTACTTTCATATTACGCCCCAATCAATATTTTTCCAGTAGCCTGATTAAGGCTACTGGAATAAATACGGTGGTTGGAAAATGGAATGTAGGTACCTCCTTCTTATAAAACCACAGGCTTTCACTAACTCCGGCAAACAGAAATGCTCACAATTGGCCTGGGGCTGGCTAAGGGATTTCTTCACAAAGGAAAGTCTTTGTAGCATGCTGTTTGGTTACTCATCCTTAATATGACATAATTGGAGTAAAGAATGTTGTTCTTCGATCATTTCAGTTGTGTTCGACTCTTTGTGACCCCATCTGGGGTTTTCTTGGCAAAGACACTGGACGAGTTTGCCATTTCCTTCTCCAGATCATTTTACAGATGAGAAAACTGAAGCAAACAGGATTAAGTGACTTGCCCAGGGTCACATAGCTAGTGTCTGAGCCTGGATTTAAACTCAGATCTTCCTGACTCCAGGCCTGGCACTCTATCCTCTACCTCACTGCCCTGGAGTAAAGAATAAATTTTCTCAATTGCGGTACATAAATGTAAGAACGGAATATTGTGATAAATGTGATGACTACAGAGAAGCATGGGAAGACTTAACATGAACTAATGAAGAGTGAAATGAGCAGAGCCAAGAGAACAGTATACACAATGAGTGCAGCAATGTAAATGGCAGGAGCCACCACCACAAAACCACTCAAAATGGACATTGCAAAATTACAATGAACACTTGGACCCAAAGAAGATGCTTGAAATGACATCCCTCTTCACTCCTGTGCAGAGATGGAGGTACGCAAGCTTGGAGCACTGCACGTATTGTCAGCCTTTTTCGGATCATTCGTCAGGCTTGCTGGGTTTTGACCCTCTCATTTCTTTTTCTTCCCCCCCTCTTTTTTTTTTTTAATAAAGGATGGCTCTCTGGGAAAGAAAGGGAGTGGGCTGTAGGGAGAAATGTAGGTAATGTAAAAACAAAAGATATCAATAAAAGTTTATTTTTTAAAATAGATGTTCTTCTGTGCCCAAAGGGCTGGGAAAAGGACCACACATACAAAAATATCTACAGCAGTTCTTTTTGTGGTGGCAAAGAATTGGAAATTGAGAGGATGCCCATCAATTGGGGAATGGCTGAGCAACTTGTGGCATGTGAATGTAATGGAATACTATTGTGCTATAAGAAATGATGAGCAGGCGAACTTCAGAAAAACCTGGAAAGAGTTGTATGGTCTGATGCTGAGTGAAGTGAGCAGAACCAGGAAAATGTTGTACACGGTAACAGCAACTTTGATAGACTTAGCTCTTCTCAGCAATGCAAGGATCTAAGACAACTCCAAAAGACTCATGATGGTAAATCCTATCCACATCCAGAGAAAAAACTATGGAGTTGGAATGCAGATCAAATCTTTCTCTTGGTTTCTCTCATTGATTCCAATTCTTCTTTATAACATGACTAATGTGAAAATATGCTTAATATGAATGTGTATGTATAATATATATCAGATTACATGCCATCTTGGGGAGAGGAGGTGAGAGGGAGGGGGAGAAAATTTAGAACTCAAAATCTTATGGAAGTGAATGTTGAAAACTAAAAATAAATAAATAAATGATATAAAATTAATAACAAAATAAAATAACTAATTAAAAATATGTTCTTGGGCCCTTACAGTTTTAATCCTATGCTCCCATGTGCTGTGTGTGTGTGTGAGACCCCTCTGGCAGTCTGATGAAACCTATGGATCCCTTCCCAGAATACTTTTATGCATAAAATAAAACACATAGGATTATAAAGGAAGCCAATGGTATTGAAATGCAGTTATTAAAATAAGCAGCATTGTTCTATTGGAAGGTAGAAGTCTTTCTCCCTCCCATTTCAGTCTTAAAATGTAATGACTTGGGCCTTATCTCCCAGTTGCTTTAGGTCTAAAATGGCATGCTCAGTCTTTTCCACCTCTGCCTCATCTTCTGTGCTTATTGTCCACTCAACACAGTTCAGACCAGTGGAGAAAAAAAATCAGCCTGAGTGACAGCAGTGGTCATTGCATTGGTATCTAAAGGGGATGGGTCTTGGTTCATCAGGACTTCATGAACATCCATGTCTGTGCTCTCAGCAGCAATAGCCGGGCTCCTCAGCTTGGCTGGTTTCTATTGTTTCAGCTCCAATTTTCTGCTTTCAGTTCTCTTCTTTTGGTACCCAATTGGAAGATGATGGGGATAAGTACTTGAATTTTAGGAAACATTTCTCAACTGGAAGCCTTAGAAGAGGGCTCTTTTGGACTTGACCAAATTAGTATATGCCCACCAAAGGGATGGCTCAAGCTGCTTATGGCCATTAATGGCTCTTTTTAGGGGGGTAGGTCTGATGCCAGAAATTCACAATCTGTAGATGTCATTAGTTTTTTCAATGAATTCAATTACTTGTGCTGCGATTATTATTAGTAACATATCTAAAGAACAATCAGTCTTTGGCAGTGTGCCTCAGGTTAAAACCAACGTGAAACATTTTTTAAAATAGCTAATATCTAGCATTTACATAGTGCTTTAAGGTTTGCAAAATACTTCACAAATATCATCTCATTTTATCCTCACAAAAACTCTGGCAGGTAGGTGCTATTATGTCTCATTTTACAGATGAGGAAACTGAGGCAGACTTGTTCATGGTCACACAGCTAATAATCAGTGAATGAATTCAGGTCTCTGTGTGTCCAGGTCTAGGATTTTATCCATTGTACCATCCTTCAAAATTTTTTACCTTTTCTGTACCTGAGAGTGCTTAACATCATGTTATGCCCTTAAGAGACACCCAATACATGCCAAATTGGGGGGGGAAACACAAACCAAAACAACTTTTTCTTAGAAAGAGAGGTTTCCTAGGGGGCAGCTAGGTGGCGCAGTGCATAGAGCACCAGACCTGAAGTCAGGCGGACCTGAGTTCAAATCCGACCTCAGACTAAACACTTGACACTTACTAGCTGTGTGACTCTGGGCAAGTCACTTAACCCCAACTGGAAAGAAAGAAAGAAAGAAAAAGAAAGAGAGAGAGAGAGAGAGAGAGAGAGAGAGAGAGAGAGAGAGAGAGAGAGAGAGAAGGAAGGAAGGAAGGAAGGAAGGAAGGAAGGAAGGAAGGAAGGAAGGAAGGAAGGAAGGAAGGAAGGAAGGAAGGAAGGAAGGAAGGAAGGAAGAGGTTTCCTATAAGCCTGATGCCTTCCGAGATCTCTGATGGGTGAATTGAAGGTTTCTCATAAGAATTACTTAATGTATTCAGACTTGCAGATGCAACTCCAAACTTGGCAACCCATGTTTAGACCAAACTTTTGGTTCCCTGGGAGAGTTTTTCAAGGAGTCATCCAGGAATTAACTATTATACACAATAACTGAGACCCAGACATAAATAGGAGAGCAGGGGTAGCTAGCTAATTGTTAGGCAGCATCACCACAATGTTAGAAACTGATGGAAAATCTGGAAGGTGAAATCATATTATTGTTGTTCAGCCTTCATTCTAGAAGAGGACCAAGGACATCAGGAGGGTCCTGTCTTGACTTGCAAGTGACTTTAAGTGAGGCAAAACTGTGCGAACTCATCAGTTCCACTCTCTCCTCCAGAGTCATCAGAGCCCAGTGTCCAGAAATAGATCAGGATGACTCTAGGTGGCCCTGGAAGCAGTGGGTGACTCAGCCTTTTTAAGCTAAGGTCTTTCCCAGGTCTCAGTTTGTGTGAGGCAACACCCATTCAATGATTTAAAGCTAGATAAGAAATGAGGCAAACAAAACAAAACAAAACAAGATAGGATAAATAAGTAGAGAAAGCCATTTCTACACAACCAAAAATGTCTCATTTGAGACATTGGCCTAAAAGCTACCATGGTGACCTTGATGACCCTGATCAATGAGAGCAGATTAAAGATTTAGAATAATCAAATTAGGAAGGGTAGACTGCAAACTCAGTATGAGTCAGCAGTGTGATGTGGCAGCCAGAAAAGATGTGGCTCTGCTGGAATAAGGAGATCCTCATAGGATCTGCCTCTTCCTTTAAGATGCAGTTCAGGCGCCATCTTCTACACAAAGCCTTTCCTCGCCAGCGCCCTCCCTCCTACACTAAATTGTATTTAATACTTTGTCTACATATGTGGTCATTAATTTTATATTTATTCTGAATATGCTATATGTATTTGATGTTTCCCTCATTGGAATATACACACATTGTGAGTAGGAATTATTTAATTTTTTGTACTTGTATCCTGAGAGTCAAGCACAGTGTCTAGAACACAGTAGGCATTTAATAAATGCTCTGATCTGGTCAGAGCCAATCTGGAGTTCTTTGTGTAATTATGATCACCACGGTTTAGAAGGGACATCAATAAGATGGAAAGTTGGCAGAGTAGAATAACCAGGATGATGATGGATATTAAATCCATATATATGAGGATGGTCTGAAGGAACCTGGAATGGTTAACCTGAAGAAGGAAAAGCTCAGGGTGTATGTTAGCTGTATTTGAGTGTTCGAGAGGCTCTCACATGGAAGAACAATTTAACCTTGTCCTATTTTAGCCCCAGAGGCCTCAAACTCATTGGTGAGGTAGGGGCTGTCTACCCCAAGCATGTGAAGACTTCCCCTGGAGGAACTGGTGGATGAGAACAATTTGTTCCAACTGCCATAAAGGCAGCTTAGAGCTCAGTCAGACACCAAAGATGCTCAGGTCATCCACTGGCCATCACCAGTCATCCTGACTTGTCCTGCCACTGGACTTCCATGACTCTGGAAGAGAGAGTGAGGCTGATGACTTTGTGCAGCTCTGCCTCACTTAAATCCAATTCACGGACGAGTCAAGACATCACCCCGTGACGTCCTTGGTACTCTTTGAAAACAAAGGACCAAAAACAACGACAATTTAGCCCCAGAGAGCAGAACCATGAGTGGGACTTCCAAGGAAACAAATTGAGGCTTGAGATCAGGAAAAACTGCCAACCATTTAGACCCATTCCCAAGTCAAATGGGCTGTGCAAGGGGCAGCAGAGGCTGCTTCAATGGAAGTCTTCAGGCAGGACGCCCATTTGCTGGATGTGTCATGGAGGGGATTCTTGCTTAGGTCTGAGTTAGACTGAATGGCCACCACCACCAAGATCCCTTCCAGCTCTGACATTCTGTGATTCTGTGGAGACTGACTATGTGGCATGCATACATGGTAGCAGGCTTCAGAGCAAGGAAAAGAATGAGAAGGCAGTGGTCTTCTGCAATCTACCGTATGACTAAAAGACCTTTGAATGCCTCAGAGAACAACAGTCTTCCAGAAAAAGATCAAATACTATATTGTAAAATTGCCTAGCACAATGCCCAACACATAATAAATGTTTGCTCCCTTCCCCTTTCCTAAGAAGTTTTGCCAGTGTCATCTAGGTCCTATTCTCAACCTCAAAAGGGAAGATTGGATCAGTAACATGGAGTCATTGAGGGTAGTCTTGTGAGCACAAATGACAGATTTACCATCAGCATGTTCTCACAGCTCTAGCACAGTAAGCTACAGCAGGACACGAGGTTTCAGGAGAACTCTTACGAAGATCTACTGAAAAGAGAGGGCAACATAATGCGCAGAATGCCAGGCCTGGCATTAGGAAGACTCTTCTTCCTGAATTCAAATCTGGCCTCAGACACTTACTAGCTGTGTGACCCTGGGCAAGGCATTTAACCCTGTTTGCCTCAGTTTCCTCATCTGTCAAATGAGCTGGAGAAGGAAATGGAAAACCACTCCAGCATCTTTGTCAAGAAAACCCCGAATGGGGTCACAAAGAGTCAGACAGTGACTGGAGAACAACTGACCAACAAATTGAACTGGGAAGCAATAGCTGCAGCTAATGTAAGGGTCAGGGGGAGTGTTGATTGAGAAAACCGATCAGGTCAGACACACACCACCATCTACAGAAAGGATAAAATGCCGAGTTTCAAACAAATCAATCATAGGTTTTATATTATGTGTGATAAGTCCTCTGATGGATTTGAGTGACAGTTGACAGGCAGAGTGTTCACACTGACTAAAGAAACCCAATCATGCCTCTTAGGTCCTTTATAAAATATCGACCCAGTTTCAGAAGAGAGGGATCTCAAATGTCTGGCAACAGAGAGGAAAGAGTGGGGATGACAAGAAATGAGATGGAAAGCCTCAGCAGTCCAGGGGCAAGCACGGAAAGGAGAAAGAGGAAGTAAGATTGAGATGTGGTTAAGAAAAGAGAGACGGATGAGAGTTGTTGGCTTCCTACAGTTATCTCAGAGCAACAAACTGAGACTGATGTTGCCAGATGTACCTAGCTCTTCAAGGACCGAGGGAAATGCTTCCCAAAAGGTCTTTCTATTAAGATGTAATTATAATAATCAACACATATATGGTATATAGTGATTTAAGGTTTGCAAAGCTCTTTGCATGCATTATTTCATGTGATCCTTACAACAACCCTGTGGGCTAAGGGTTATGGGTATCATTCTTCCCATTTTACAGATGAGGAAACCAAGGCAGAAAGAGGTTAAATGACTTGCCTAGGATCACACAGCTAGTAAGTGTCCAAAATGGTACTTGAATCCCATTCTTTTTAACCACAAATCCAACACTGTCCTCTGCATCAATGGACTATGAAATAGAGATAAAGTAATTTGTTGTGGGTAGACCACAAACATATCAGGAAACAGAGAGAGGGAAAACTGCACGCATCATCAGACCCCATCATGAATGGGAAATCAATGGTCATTACACTCATAAGTCACCATGGGGAAAATTAGCTGTCCCTTATGAAACTTCAGTCAATCCCATCCACACACATGGATAGCAAGGCACTCAAGCTGTCATCTTCAAATATGCACAGACATGTAATATACAGGAAGTAGTACCACTTTATATCACATTAAGAGGTTGCACTGTATAGTGGATAAAATGTTGCATTTGGCACAAGGAAGACCTGGGTTTAAATCCTGCCTCTCACTATTTGGGTGACCACAGGCAAGTCAATGACTCTCTCTGAGCCTGTTTCCTCATCTGCAAATAAAAAGGGGTAGTCACTACGAGTGATTTCAGGGGGAGGAGGAGGAAATTCCTTCCTCCAATGCAGGTTCTCTGCAGCTTCCAGTCTTAAAGAGAAGCAAAGCTCTCCAAAGAATCATGGTTGGTCATCATGATAGCTTATTTTGTCAAAGAGTTGCCATGGTCCCAGAGAAGTTAAGTGACTTGTCCAAGGTCATATAAGTCATTATGATAAGTCATTGAGCTTTCAGAGTCCTAGCTAGTTCTTTCAGAAAACAGGTTGCCGCAACAACCAGCCACAATTCTAAAGGACTCGTTATGAAACATACTGCCCACCACGTGGTAGAGAGGCGAGAGAAAGAATGCATGCATGTATATATATGTGCATGTGTATCTATATACATACGCATACATATATATATGTAGATATACATACTACATGTGTATTAATATTACATATGTGGGTGTATACTTTTTGGACATGGTCAATGTGGGAATTTGTTTTGCTTGACTATACATGCTTGTAACAAGGGTTTTGTTTTTCTTGCTTTCTCAACATAGAGAGGATATGGAGGGAGTGAAGGCATATCTTTGGAAATAAAATCAGATTTAATTTAAAAGATAGGTTGCCAGGAGGTTATTAATCTGTTTCATTGAATGGACTTTTCATGCCAGAAGTTTCCTACACTGTTCATACAAAGAAAAAGAAAAAAAAAAGGATGGATTCAAATTCAGTTCCTCCTAGGTTTGAGGCCAGCTCTTTATCCACTAAACTACATGATCTCAGGGCAGCTAGGTGTCGCAGTAGATAGAGCCACTGGGTCTAGAGTCAAGAAGACCTGAGTTCAAATCCAGCCTCAGATACTAGCTGTGTGACCCTGGCCAGGTCACTTACTCCTGTTTGCTTCAGTTTCCTCATCTGTAAAATGAACTGGAAAGGTAATGGCAAACCACTTCAGTTTCTTTGCCAAGAAAATCCCAAATGGGATCACAAAGAGTCAGACGCAACGGAAATGACTGAACACACACACACACACACACACACACACACACACACACACACACGACCTCATCTATAAAACAGAGATAATAATCCCTATGCTACCAACTTCCCAGGGTTTTTGTGAGTCTCCAATGATACAGGGCACGTTAAATGACTTTGCAAACTTCAAAGGATTATACAATTATCAGCAGTTATGATTACACAATCATTTTGAACTCTAAAGCACTTTTATATACAATCTCATTCTATCCTCACAAAGGTCCTCTGAGGTAGGTGAGGCAGGTAGAATTGGTCCCATTTTATAGAAGAGGAACCTGAGGCAGGATGGCTTGCTTAAGATCACACAGATAATGAAAAACAAGCTTCATGGAAGAAGCCAGTTCCCCCATACTCTTCCCCCTTCCCCAGTCCAATACCTGAAATATCACAAGATTTGCATCTGCTAGCTTCTTCTGTTCGGCGACAATGTCCGAGCTCAGCCTCCCCTCCTTGTAAGCCTGAACAGCTTCAGCTGGATACTTAAAGTTGTCAGGGTCCTTTAGGCCACCTGAAGAAGGAAGGAGGAGGGGGACTCAGAAACTAGTGGCCCACAGGAGACAGTACTAGGTCAGAGGGCTCAGCCCAAAGAGAGTAACAGACCAAGTACCTGTGATGTCCTTTTTGGAGATCAACGGATTAAAATTCAAGGCATACAGGTCCGACACTGTCACATCCCAGCCTTTCTTCTTTAAAGCTTCCACAGCGGCTTCTTTCAAGGCATAGTTGAATGATGTCTTCTCTGAGTGAGCCAGAACTATCAGTGCTTTCTTGACTGTAAAAGATATCACAAGAAACACAGAAGTAATGAGTGACCAACCACCAGTGTTCCACTGGTATGAGCTGGCCAGCAGAGCCATAAAGATCAGAGTTAATCAAGATGTCCTATGTGCCCTCATTGAATGTAAGCTCTTTGTTTTAAATTTTGAGTTCCATATTCTCTCCCTTCTTCCCTCCCCTGTCCCTCTCTGAGAAGGCAAGCAATTTGATATAGATTATATACATGTGAGGTCATGTAAAACATTGCCATATTAGTCAATACATATATATTTTTCAGAGCCCTTACTTCAATTGTTAAAACCAGGCTGAATTATTCCCTTGACCCAGAATAGTTCACAGATAGCTTATTCAGATCACAACATTGGGAAAGCAGGGAAAGTGCTCAACTAAAGGAAAATGGCTGAATAAGCTACGGCAGTCAAATGTAATGGAATACTATTGTACCATAAGAATCAATGATTATGTATAATGAGGTGATTCTAAAAAAAATTAAAACTGCGTAGGGAGAGAGAAAAAGGAGTAATTATCGCATACAAATGAGGCATATAAGGAAAAATTGATACAGAAGAAGCTAGTGGGGGAGGGCGGGTAGTGATGGAACCTTACTCTCATTGGGAATGGGTTAAAGAGGGAACAACATATACATCTAGAAGGGTATAAAAGTCTTCTAAATATAGAAAGAAATAAAGAGAGCAAGAGGATAGGGTGGGGTGAGAGGATAAGGGAGAGATTCTTGGAGGGGTGGGGAGGTTAAGGAATAGGAAGACAAAGTAGTGGGTAGAAGTGGAGTAGAGGAATAGGGTGAAAAGGATAGTGAGGAAAAATAGTTTAGAATGTGAATGGGATGAATTTACCCATAAAATGGAAACTGATAGCAGATTAAAAATTTGAATTCAGCAGTATGTTCCTTTCAGGAAAGGCTATAAAAATAAGAGATACACACAAAGATAAAATAAAAGTCAGGAGTAGAATTTATTACATAAAAAAGAAAGGGTAATAATCATGATCTCAGACAAAGCTAAAGCTAAAATAGATTTAATCAAAAGAAAAAATAGGGAAATTATACTATGTGTCAGTAATACTATACATATTTTAATGTGAGGGCATTGTTGAAACATAAAATGGATAATTTTGATTATTTTAAGTTAAAATTTTCTTGTATAGATAAAATCGTTGCAGCCAAGAATAGAAGGAATGAAGAAAATCGGGGAAAAGCTTTCATAGACAATCTCTCAGATTGGATGTGATTGGGTTGGAATATCGCTGTGGTGTAGGACGTGATGAACTGGTTGATTCAGAAAAAACGGGAAGAGTTGAACTTATGAAGGAAGATGCTATTCACCTTCAGAGAAACAGATGACAAGCGGAAATAGGCATAGTACAGTCCTACATAGATGTATATGAATGTATGTATGTTTATAGGTATCTATCTATACGTATACATATCCGCGCTTAATTGTAGCCTTTTGTAGCAAGGGAAACAGTGACCATGAACTTGGATAGACTTCAAGAGACAGCAGGGGATAGAAGGGCCTGGTGCGCTGTGTTCCACGGAATCACAAAGAGTTGGGCACTACTAAATGACTGAACAGTGACAACACAGTATGATAAATAGTGAGGAATTCCAGATTCTGTCCAGCTGATCAGGCCATAGACTTAGAGTCAGAAGGAAACTTAGAAATCAGAGTCTAACTCTTATTTTATAAATGAGGAAACTGAGGCCCCTACAGGTGAAGTGCTAGTGCCTCAGGTCACACAAATAATAGGTGACTGAGTCAGGATTTGAACTCAGGTCTTCTCAGCTCCACGTGCAGCATTCCCTCTGCTGGATTTGAAAATCACTTAAGTTCAGTGGATTTTTAGATTCTTGGTTTTTTTTAAATGGGGGACAAAAGAGGTAAATGTAGGACCTAGAAAAGGGAAAATGCCTTTGACCACCAAAAGGATCTGAAGCTCCCTCTCAAGCCCAGCTGGCTTCTTTATTCATGCAATCACAGATTTTGACATGAGAGGAAATGCAGGCATGTTAAGCCCAACAGTTATTTATTTTGTCATTTATTTTCGCAATAGTCACGTTTAAAGTCGCCTGTACAGCTTAATTTGCAAAAGGCTGAAAAGTTGTTGTTCTTTTTCCCACTGGCTTGTTTTAATTCTTTAATAATAAACATTCCAAAACATATTCTACATTGCATAAAGAAAATCAAATTGGATTTCCCCTGTTCTTGGCTAAATTAGATACAGGTAGAACCTAGAAGGAAAAAGAAGAGACATGTCACTGTTTGAATTATTTAATAATTTCATTTGTACTTAAAATCTAGTTGTCTTTCTCTCTGTCTCTGTCTTTCTCTGATTCTCTCTCTCTCTGTCTCTCTCTTAATGTAAAGTAAAATCCAGAGGGAGTGAACACTAATAGTTGGGGGAAATGAGGAAAGGCTTCTTGAAGGTGGAAGTACTCAATCTGTCCTCTGAAGGAAGCTGAGGGTTCTAAGAAGGCAGGTCAGGAAGGAAGACATTCAAGAAGTGCAGTACCACCTGTATCTGAGAGCACCCAGTCAGTCAGCCAATAAGCACTTATTAAATTCCTATTATATGCTCTGCATTAGAGATACAAAAAACCCCACAAAAGACAGTCCCTGCTCTTAAGAGCCTCACAGTCTAATGGGAGAAATAACATGTAAACAGCTATGTACAAACAACATACATACAGGGTGAAAAGGACGTAATCAATAGAAGGAAGATATTAACAATTAGGAGGATAGGAGAAGATTTTAGCTGGGACTTGACAGAAGCCACAAAACAGAGATGAAGGACAGCGTTTTATGCGTGGGAGATGGCCAGTGAAAATGACTACAGTGGGGAAATGGAGGGTCTTGATCGAGGAACCGCAAGGAGGTCAGTATCCCTGGATCCCAGATCCCAGATATCTGGGAGTAAGGTATAAGGAGGCTGGCAGTTAGGAGGGGGCCAGGTTGTGAAGGGCTTTGAATGCCAAACATAATTTTATATTTGATTTGGAAGAGATCAGAAGCCACTGGAGTTTACTAAATGGGAGTGGTGGGTGACATAGTCAGATTCGTGTTTTGGGAAGATTAATTTGACAGCTGAGTGGAGGATGGAGGGGACCAATTGGCAGATTACTACAATAGCTCAGCAGAGGTGTTACAAAGTAAAAATCGATTGAACTTGGCAACAGATTGGCTATGGGAAGTTGGAGAGTGTGAGGAGTTGAGGATGGCAACTGAGTGTCAAGCTGGGTGACTGGGAGGGTGGTGGTGCCCTCGACAGTAAGAGGAAAGTTAGAGAGAAGGGAGAGTTGGGGGGGGAGGGAGACAAGAAGATAATGAATTCAGTTTTGGACCTGTTGAGCTTAAGATGTCTACAGGATGCCCAAACCAGGGAATTGCTCCAACCCAGAGCAGCTGGAGGAGGATTTGGAGAAAGAGATAACTAAAATAAAATTAGCAGAGCAATAACCACAGAAAAACATTTGGTACTGGCAAAGAAAAGACCAATATTTGGAACAAGTGGTAAATGGACGAACAAATGGTGACGTATGAATGTTATGTAAAATTGTGCAGAAAATGACAGATGTGAGGAACCTGGAGAAACATGGGAAGATAGATGTGAGCTAAGCAGGACCAGAAGAATAATACACATAATGACTACTAATAATAAAGGTGACAAAAAATTGATACCAAGGAAGCCAAACTCCGAAAAACTCTGCACACACGCGCACAAGCACACACACACACACATTTTCCTACTGTGCTATTTCCCTTCTGTTTTCTTCATAGATTTTACTTGTGCAAAAGCTTTTTTAATTAAATGTAGTCAAAATTGTCTGTTTTATGGTTTCTCATGGGAAGTTGGAGGTAGAACATCTTATGCATCAGTAACTGTATAAGTAGTTTTTCTTTGTTACAAGGATCCAGGGGTCAAGGGTCACACAATAGGTCAAAAGCAGAATTTGAAACCAGGTCCTTCAACTATATAAAATTTTAAAGCTTTTGCACAAACAAAATAAATGTAGATGGAATAAAAAAGTGTCCAGTGTGTGTGGGGGGAGGTGGGGGAGAAGGGAATCTTCCCATCAAACACTTCAGACAAAAGTCTGATAGCCAAGAAACATGGGGAACTGATGAAAATATTTAAGGTAAAGAGCTATTCTCCAGTACATAAATGGGCAAAGGACACCAATTTCAAAAGAAGAAACATAAGACATCAATAATTCTATTTTAATTGCTCCAAATCACTCCTAACAATAATAATAATAATATTTGAGGGGGCTGAACTCCTGAGGTCTCTCCAGTTCTAAAATTTCTGAGATTATATGAGAAAAAACAGAGAAAGTCTTCCTTCAGTCAGGGATGACTAAATAAATACTTACAGCATCCCATTCCTTCAATCCTTTATTTTGAAAGGTTAGGTTGAAATTATAGAGGAGTGTGGGACAGACTTAAATAATGCCAGTTTAGCCTCGGGTAAAAGAAAAAAAAGTACAGCCCTCCTGGGCATGCCACTTCATGGGAAGGTTGACTTTCCAGGTCAGGGGTCATGAAGAGTTGGACATAACTGAAAAACCACTGAACTACATGTGTGTGTCTATGGTATACACACATGCAAATATGTGTATATACACACACCTTCAAGATATATATATGTATATATATATATATATATATATATATACATACATACATACATATATGTACATACACATATATGAATATACCTTAAAGGTTTGCCAAGACAAATTGAGGGAAATGTTGGCTCCAGACCTAGAAAGGTACCAATCCTCAGAGTCAAGCAGAAAGCTACACCCTGGGGAACTTGGTGAAGTCTCTGGGAAGGCAGGAGCCACTGCCCAGGGCAGGACAGGGAGGGCAAGGGGGGAGAGGGGAGACACTCACGGGCCATCAGTCCTGCGGGGCGGGGCAAAGGTAACTTCCAGATGCCAACCGATTCGCCAAGAATCCCGACCGGGCGGTGAGCGGCGTCTACGCTACGCAGGTCAAGGTAGAAGATGGAGCCCGGTCTCTTTATAGTTCTGCGTCCACGGCCAGCCCACTTGGAGCAGGAAGTCCACAGGGAGGAGCGGACAACTGGCTGAATGAATTCCCAGTGTTTAATGGGCGGGGTTATCCAGGGACAGGGGGTGGGGAGGAAAAGAGGAGTGGAGAGAGAGGAAACAGAGGGAGGGAAAAGGAACAGAGAGAGGGAAAAGGGGGGGGCACAAGAGAGAAAGGGGAAGGGGACAGAGAGAAGGAAAAGGAGAGGGGGGAGGGGGACAGAGAGAGAAGGAAGGGGAAGGGCACAGGGAAAGATAGAACTATATAGTTGTGTGTATGTGTCCCTGGGTTAGTTGGCAGACTTGGGGTTGTGTATGAACGATCCTGGTATTTGGGTAATCCTGGATTAGTTGTGTGTGTCTGTGGGTGTGGAGTGATCCCAGGTTAGTTGTCAGGGAGGCAGGATTCTGGGGGGATGCTGCCTTGCTAGATTGGGATGACACTGTCTCTGTTCAGGATCAACCTGGGACCTTAAGAGAGGCCAGTGTGACAGAGCCCTCTGTGATAGCGCCCTGTGGGGCTTCTCTGGTGCCCCAGGACAAGGGTAGAAGTGGCCCGTAACCCCCAGCCCCTAAAACTGTCACTCTGGGAGGTAAAGGGAGATAACTGACAGTTGGTTTTGCTAAATTTCTTTTAATTTTTTCCCCCTTTCTTTTTAATGCTTTGTTGCTAGGGTTGGTTCTCTGGGGGAAAGGGTAGAGGATGTTTTCTGCCGGGTGTTAATAACAAAGGATAAAATAAGGTTTTAAAAACAACAGAGAATTTGTTTGCTTCTTTGGGTCTCAGATTCTGCTGAGTCACTGTGACTAGCGCTAAAGCCAAAACTAAGGAAGCATGCTGAATGGGTGCATATGAGTAATAGTACTAGAAACTACAGGGATTGTCAGGGTTACCCCTAGAGAAAAGAAGTAGTTGGCATTCATTCACTTTGGGTGTCTATTTTGTTTCCAATCCTTTGGTACTACAAAAAGTGGTGCTATAAAGATTTTTGCATAATCGGAGCCTTTCTTTTTGTCATAGGGTGAGGACATTTCAGTCACAGTCTTAGCATAATTCCTAAACTGCATACCAGAATGGTCAGACCAATTCCTGCGTTCAATGTCATCTCTTTAAGTCAGAACAACTCACTTTCTCTCCCTTTCATATTCTGATTTATAAGGCTCTCTAACTGTGTCATAGGCTCTGTCTGGTCACTCCAGGGCCGCATCTTCTGTCTTCTTGGATCCCCACAGTCCCTAACTCATCCATAAAGGCAGAGCTGGTGCTCGGTCCATGTGCCTGTTCAGATGAAAAGAAACTGGGATGCTGAGGAATGGAATGCAAGGAGAGAGTGGGAGGAGAATCAATCAAATTCTGTCCATCCTGAGGCTCTGAAGGTGATTCGATGCCAAAGAGCTCTGCCCAAACCATGCAAATGAAGACACAAAGGCTTGCCTTCCTCACCCATCCTAGAGCCGCTGCCTCACCTTGAACTCTTAGCTTCTACAAATGATGTTTATTGAGGGGGTATCACACTAAGAGTAGTTACAAAACAATTCCTCCAAATGAAAGCCATAGTCTCTACTTGCACATACAAGATCCCTGGGGAAAGTGGGCTCAAGGTTAAAGTAGAGAATTGAATTCATGGCCAGGAGACACCCTCCTGACTCCTGACTCCTGGCTCTGGGAGTCTTTCTCTCCCTTCCCAGAGACTTCATGAAGTGCCTCAGGGTGTAGCTTTCTGTGGGCTCTGAGGATTGGTGCCTTTCTAGGTCTGGAGCCAACTTACTTAAAATTTGTCTTTACAAACCTCTAATATATATTAATATATGTGTATGTACATATATATCTTGAAGGTGTGTGTATATATACATATTTGCATATATATGTGTATATGTGTGTGTATATATACATACCTACACACACACACATACCTACTTTTCATGAAGTAAATATAATTGTGACTTGGCCAGAATCACAAAGCTAGTTAATGTCTGAGGCTAACTTTGAACTCAGGTCTCCCTGACACCAGGTCTGGTGCTCTATTTACTGTGCCACCTTACTGCATACACGCGCACAAGCACACACACGCACACACGCACACACACACACACATTTTCCCACTTTGCTATTTCCCTTCTGTTTTCTTCATAGATTTTACTTGTGCAAAAGCTTTTTTAATTAAATATGGTCAAAATTGTCTGTTTTATGGTTTCTTATGGAAGTTGGAGAATGAAGCAAAGAACTCATCCCAAAGCCTCCATTTCAAGCTAGCTTCCAGGAAGGACGGTCATCTCTTCATTCCCTACTGCGTACACTCCTTTGGACTGAACTCAGATACCTTCCCTTCGTGCTCCCCCTTTTCAGCTTCTTTTTCTGTGTTGACTTCCCCATTCGATTGTAAGCTCCTTGAGGGCAGAGACTGTAGACTGTCTTTTTCTGATTTGTATCCCCTGTGCTTAGGTTAGTGCCAGGCACATAGTGCCAAATATTTACAGATGAACTGACTAAGCTCCTTTATCCCCTGTTAGGTTAAGAATTCTTCCTCTAGCCACAGGCCTGAAGGATGTTAGATCTTGTTCTCTCCTTTTTTAATTTAGGAAGACGAGCCATTAGGACCCTACTGTGGCATCAGGCAGAGTAACTATGTGGTTTGTCACCAAGGAATTCTCTGAGTCAGTACTTCAAGGGTATGTGAGTTTGGCTAGATCTAGTGAAAAAAAATTGATATTAATGTTTTTGCAGGTAAAAAACAGCATAAATAATTTTGCTTAATATAAAATTTATTTACTCAGAATTCATAGCAAAAATTTTTTGATATTAATATCTTTTCAAATAAATGAAAGCATAAATAATTTTGCTTAATATAAAGTTTGCTTAACCCAGAATGCATAATGTAGTGAATATAGACTAACTCAGAAGAAGCTTTTCTGAGCCCACAGGGACTGGGATATTGTAGCACTCTGGTCTCCACTCTAGGGATAGAGGGGGCCTCTCTTGGTCAAGGTTCAGGCATGGGGTTGAACCAATTTAATCTTGGGGGAGCCCTCCTCTATGAGAGGAGGTACCCTCTCTTTTTCACCCTCATTGGCTCATTAAATCCCTGACACTTCGACTACCCTGGTCATGCCTTGACTATTCCAAAAGCCTGGTTAATGGTTAATGCTTAATGCTTAATGGTTAGTGGTTAATCTCCCTGCCTCATGCCTCTTCCATTCCAGTCCATTCTCCACTTATCTTCAGAGTGATCTCATTAAAACATAGATCAGACCATGTCATTCCCCCCTCAATAAAATCCAGTGGTTCACTATTACCTCTAGGATCAAATATATGGAACAAGTAGCATACTTCGCATGTAGCAGGGCGCGTGTTGTGGGTGGTTTGAGCCTAGCATCTCCTCTTCCTGCCATTCTCCAAGGAAGACTTTGATTACTGCCTGGAGGGAAAGAAGGATGTTGAGACCAAAAATTAGCCCCTCTTCTCTCCTCGGAGAAAGGGGGTTCTGGGCTAGAATGATATCTATCTGCCCCTTTAAATATTATTACTCTAGGGAGTGTAATTTCAAGGTTAGAGCTAATCTTCTGAATACTATTTTTTAACAGGTAAAGGGGAGCCCCAAATACTAGTCCCACAGTGAATACACATAGCAAATAGCAAAGAAACCTATTTATTCTAGTCGGTAGCAGGACAGAAATAGAGAAAGTATACATATGAAAATATATAGCAGATAATACAGATTGAGAGAGAGAGAGAGAGAGAGAGAGAGAGAGAGGGAGAGTGTGTGTGTGTCAGTCCCAGATCTCACCCAAAGGGGAAATTCCCTGAAGTCTCCAGTGTAGCAGTAGTAAGCTGAGGATAGAGATATAATGGAGACTGCCAGCTCCTCTCATATCAGCTTCTTCCCAGAGTTTTTTTTTCCCTTCAACAACCTGAAGAGAGGTTGAAGAAAACCAAAAGTTTGAAGAGACTGGATCTCTCTTCTCTGGACAAATCTGTCTTGGCCCTCACCTTTAGACTGTGAGCTCCTTCAAAGCAGGGACTGCCTTTTACCTATCTTTATATCCCCAGTGCTTGGCACAGCACCTGGCATGAGGTAGGCATTTAATAAATGTTTGTTGATGGAGTGATGGACTATATATGTCTGCTAATAAAACCAGTAGCCTTGAGCCAAGCCCTTTGTCAGTGGGCATCCTCTCCAAAGTACTGGGGTAGCTGCTGGGGACTCCTTCCCTGCCCCCTTGAACTCTTGATCTCTAAGTCCAGAGATGTTCTCTCCTGATATATCCAGTCCTCTACCCAATGTTTGATTGCCTACTCCAGGAAGGAAACACAAAGTGGAAAGGGTAGACAGGGGCCAGGAGCAAGATCCCCTAGTTAAGAATAGGCTCAGGGGGTGGGGGGAAAAAATCTGCTGCCCAACCCCCTATGTCCCAGCGTGGGGAATCTGGAGATGAAGAGCACTATCAGCCACACTGAAGACTCCAAACAGAGAACTAAGCTGGAATTGCCTCTGCTTTTAACTTGGCACAGGGCCTAACTCCTGTCCACTACCAGCTGATAAGATTAGGACCAAGGTACCACTCAGGACCTGCTGTGTCATCTCCCAAATGCCAAGTCATTCCAGCACTGGGCCAAACCATGGCCAGAAGCAAGGCTTCAAAGTTCCCGCAGGGTTTGGAACTAGGACAGGAAACTTGGGATATGTTCTAGGAATGCTTCTCCCCGCCCCCATAGTATTTACAAAATAAACAAAATTTGCTTGACTAACCTCAAAGCATATCTGATCTTGAATAACACCACAAAAATATGCGGGTCTTCTGCTTGTGCCAACATAAGCATTCAATGTGCCCTGATTCCTCATTGCAAAGAAGAGTGGACTTTGTAAGCGAAAAGAAGATCTGAGCACCACTCCTCTGGGCAGGAACATTCCTCTGGCCTCCTGCGTGCCCAAGGCAAAGACCAGATGGAATGAAGAAGTACAAGGGCATTATTTCTCTCTTCATTTTGGCAGGAGACCTCCAGGCTCTGATGGACATTTATGACCAAAGACGTACTTGTCCACTTAACACAAATGCTCAGAAATTGGAGGGGGATGAGAGAGGCAGAATTAGCAAATTCTTAAACAGCAAATTCATGAAGAGTTTAGATTTGTTATGTTCAGATTTCACAAAGACGGGGTATTCTCAAAGGCAGCTAGGTGGCCCAGTGGATAGAGTGTCAGGCCTGGGGTCAGGAGGACCTGAATTCAAATTTGGCCTCAGACGCTTACTAGTTGTGTGACCTTGGGCAGTTCACTTAACTCTGTTTTTCTTAGTTTCCTCTTCTGTAAAATGGGCTGGAGAAGCAAATGGCAAACCACTCCAGTGTCTTTGCCAAGAAAACCCCAAGTGGAGTCACGAAGAGTCGGACATGACTGAACAACAATGGTATTCTTCCTTCTTTATTTGATCCATGGAAAGCTAACAAGGAAATTTATTAATTAAGATCCCGTTTAAACTTTTGTTACCAACTCTTAATCATGTGTGAATTGTCTCCTTTTAGTAATCAAATATGTGTTGAGGCCCACAAGGCACTGTGCTGGCCTCCATAGAAAGTGTTTAGAAGAAAAAGACAAAGATGAATGAAATTTAATGAGTTGGACTCCAGTGACCCACATGGTTCTGACCTTCAGGGAGCTTGTAATCTAAGAGGCAGTCAGGACATAAAAGGAGAACTATAACGTGCCGAATAAGTGGCACAAATGATAAATGGACGATGAATCCTATAGGACAGTGGAGGAAATAGCACCCTGAGCTGTGGAAGACTTCACAAAAGAGGTGGGCCTTAAGGTGGGCTTTGGAAGGTGTGTAGGACTCTGTTTATGTATGATTATATTATATGTTCTATTTATAGAAGTGGGGATGGTCCTAGCCTACCAAGGAAGCCATTTGTCCCTGCCAAAGAATCTTAATGGGGTTTGACGGGAAGCATATTGGAGTTGGGAATCAGAAGAAAATGGTGTGGCAGTCAAGTTAGACCAGGCTACTTCTTCTAGAGGACAGGACCCATGGAAACAGAAATAACCCAAGCAACAGGTGACATCATACAAATTCCTGAGGTCAAGGGGATTTTTAACGAATCCTTCCTGACTTTACCCGTGTTGGTATAGTCAAAAGGCCTGATTATCCTCAATTGGTACATTTGCCAAGGGCTCTGGTTTCAATTCTCTTCCTGAATAGAAAACAGGGTCAACCCCAGAGGCATGATTAGTTAGCTCCACTGATTAGAACCAATTGTTAAATTTTCAGTGTGAGCATTTGAAAACACGCAAAGGCTACAAACCAGGGTTTGGTCTATTGTTGTGTAGATTGTCTAGACTTAAGAAAGTAATGGAGAAAATGTTAATAATACAAATTAAACTCAAGAATTGCAGTTCTGAAGGATTTATGATGAAAAATGCTCCAGAGAAAGAAGTGATGGAGTCTGAATGCAGATTGAAGCATACTTTTTTTTTTTTGGCAACTGGGGTTAAGGGACTTGCCCAGGGTCACACAGCTAGCAAGTGTCAAGTGTTTGGTCTGAGTCCGGATTTGAACTCAGGTCCTCCTGACTTCAGGGCCGGTGCTCTATCCACTGTGTCACCTAGCTGCCCTTAAAAATAAAGTTTTTAAAAAATGAATGTTAAAAATCGTTTTTACATGTAGTTGGAAAAAGCTATAAAAGAAAATTTTAAAGTGTATTCTTGTTTGGTTTGTTTTTCCTGAGAGTCAGCTGTTAAACATTTACCAGCACACCTCTGTTAGATATTGGCGAGCCCTCAAATCCAGAAGCTGCTGAAATCAGTCTACAATTCTGGTAGAGCCGACTAGCTTCTGGACAGACCTTAAATATGGGGAAAAGAAAAGAAAGTCACCTGGGTGATCAGGTCACAGTTGTTTTTAAAGTCAATAAATTGATATATATAGAATATTACAATATTAATTTGCATAATATTGTATAATATTATACATTATAATATTGATTATATTAATATACAATATTGTTATAACATATTAATATCATATTATATGTTGGTATAATATAATAATAATAATTTAGTACTTAATAAATTAGGTAGGAGCTTGGGCACTATCCTTCTTCCTGAAATATGGAGTAGCAGGATCGGAACATTTGGCCATAAAGATGAGATTTAAGAGAATCCAGCAACTCCCTAGGAGCCAGCAAAGGAAGGGAGGGAGGAGATGAGCTCTATTAATTCCAGGTTTGTTGGGCCTGGCCAGAATTTTAGTCCAGTCGGACACTCTTGGGGTAGAGGCAGAGGCCTTCCCTGATGAGAGGAAGAAATAAACACGGAGGGGGCTGGGTGTCCAATGCTTTGGATCAAGCATGGGCTGAGACAGCGGTGGCTGTGGGTGGAGGCTAATTCAGATGTAGAAGGAGAACCCATAGCAAAGGGGGAAACAGACAAGTAATGAATGGTCCCTTCTCCACCACCTCTGCTTTTATGAGGAAGAAAGGAGAGCCCTAGGGTAGCCCAAGCATCCTTCCTCTGTGGATCCGCTCGGGTTTGGGTTTGAATTTTAAGAACATGTTTGGGCAGCTTAAAATGGGATCAGCGCCTACCTCAAAGTTGTTGTGAGGATCAGATGAGATAACGTAAGTGTTTTGCCAGTACTATACAAATGCTAGCTATCATGGTTATTTTTATGGTCGTGTGCTTTTACTGGTTCATTTGCCTCCACTCCAGTCCCAAACTGGGAATTTCTGAATTTAACTCGGTTTCTGGTTGCTCAACATGCATATTGTTGTAAAGTCATTTTTCAGTCCTGTCCAACTCTCCATGACCCCCTCTGGCAGAAATACTGGAGTGGTTTGCCATTTCCTCCCCCAGCTCATTTTACAGATGAGGAAATGGAGGCAAACAGGGTTAAGTGACTTGCCCAGGGTCACACGGCTAGTAGGTGTCTGAGGGTGAATTAGAACTCGGGAAGATGAGTCTTTCTGATTCCAAGTCCAGTGCTCTCTCCACTGTGCCATCCAGCTGTCTCTTACCATGCACAGAAGAGCATTGAAAGAATACTGAAGAATAGCCTTGAGTCAATGTGATATGAAGATTGGCGTCAATAACTAATTATTGAATCAGGACCAATGTTTTCTTTTCCCCCTTTTTACTTCATCATCCAGAAATCAACCAGTGTGGGACATCTTTCTCAGAAGACTTCACCATCACATTGTACCAAACTGTTCAATCACCTATAGCCAAAACCCACATGTTGGATTGGACGTAGGCAGGGAATATCTGCGTGTGTTCTATGTAACCTACCAGGAAGAAGAGATCTGAGCACGCTCTAAGGCAGTGATATCAAACTCAGATTCTTGTAGCCAACACTTATTGACTTAGAAAACCACATATTAACATTATATATGTTCTATTGTATTTTTATTTATTTTCTTAAATATCTGCCAATTACATTTTACTCTGGTTTGAGTCATCCTCTGGAGTTTTTGTGGGTTGCATTCTGCCCTAAGAACTTGACCCTTATTGGCCAATACCCCCCTTATATGAGCATCTTAGCTAATGAGAGCTGATATTCATTATTAGACTGGATGACAACTGTGAACTCTTGTTCTCAGTGGGATACACCGAAGTTAATGACTCCAGCAGGACCCCTAGCATATTTTCTATGCGGTCACTTTGGATTTCATTAGGAACTTTCATATTAATGTAGTTATATGTTTGTTTGTGAATATGGGTAACTCGTAGAAGAATCAATCAATCAACAAACATTTTGAAAGAGTCCAGAAACGTAGCTGCCTTGTCACACCTATGGATATCATCAGCCACAGAGTGTATGTAATGAGAGTCTGCTCTAATTAGGCTTCTTTCTCCCAGAGGCAAGACCAAGGAATATGTAGACATTGCAAAAAAATGCCCTAAGGACCAAAAGAATGTGCTAACCCCTGGGTGTACCTTTATCTAGCTTTTTCATAACTGGGGTACTCAAAGGTCCCTGGAGTCTGATTACCTTAATCGGTGCCTTGGTAAAGAGAGCCAGGGTCCTTGGTTCACCCAAAAATAAAACCATGTAAATTCCAGTGTTGAGGAGCCAGTCACTCTGGTCAGTCTGCGTGTATTAAACACCTGTTAAGTTGCAGAAAAGGTGCCAACCCAACATAGGTGTAGGGATGTTGATACCAGGTGTAGGTACTGAATGCCAAAATTAGCGTAGAGAGTTCTCCACACTAGCGGTTGGCATTAACACTCCTGATAGGGCCCAAACCAGAGTAAAATGCAATTGAGAAATATTTAACCGAATAAATAAAAATACAATAGAAAATAGATAATGTCAATAGCAGGTTTCTTAGGTGAATGCAAGGATCTCTATACGTGGTTCAGTGGCCGGTTTCTATGGAGTTTGACACCATTGCCCCACACCAAAGGAACCAAATCCCATTCCTATTGCTATGTGCCAGGCTCTGCATGCTAAGTGGTATGAATATGGTAGGAGTACAGAGGCAATGATGAAATAGTCCCTGCTCTCAAGGAGCTTACCTTCTCATGAGGGCAGGAAGGAGGAAGGGAAGGGGACAAGTATGTCGTAAGTACCTAATGTGTGCCGGACACTGGGCTAAACACTCAACAAATATCTCGTTTGAGCTTTACAACAATGGTGGGAGGTAAGTGCTAATATTAACCCCATTTTACAGCTAAGGAAACTGAGGCAGAGAGAGGCAAAATGGACTGTCCCAGGGTCACACAGCTAGTAAGTATCTGAGACTGGATTTGAACTCAGGTCTTATTGACTCCAGGCCTACTGCTCTATCCACTGTGCCACCTAGCTAATAGATGTACAACTTGCCACACGTAAAAGTTGATAAAGATGTGTACAGAATAAACACAAGACAGCTGGGGATGGGGAAGGGGCGTTAACATCTGGGAAATACTAAACATCCCAGCCAGTTAGGGCAGCCAGTCACAGTGGATAGAGCGCTGAGTTGGGAATCAAGAACAGCGATCTTTGTGAGTTCAAATCTGGCCTCAGACACTTACTAGCTGTGTGACCTTGGGCAAGTCACTTAACCCATGTGCCTCAGTTTCCTCATCTGTAAAATCAGCTCGACAAAGAAATGGCAAACCACTCCCGTATCTTTGCCAAGAAATTCCAAATGGGGTCAGGAAGAGTTGGGCATGATTCGACAACAACGTTAGTAGAAGAGCTGGGGTTAGAATCTAGATCTCTTAGGTCATAACCCAAAATAATAGGCTGCCTTTAATAAAATGACATTTAAGAGAGAACTCTACTAATATCCCTGTCTGATGCCTTATCATGGCACGAATGACAACAGAGCATTTCATTTAATAATTTAAGCTACTGTTAAGTAACCAAAAGCTGGCCTAATTCCATTTAATAAATGGTTCTCCTTAAAAATTGAGTTATGAATCTTAATGGTTCTTTTCTGCTTGGATCTCTTAATAATATCAACAGCTAGGACTTATATAGCACTTTAAGGTTTGCAAGGTCCTTCAACCACAATCTCTTTTGATCTCACAGCAATCCAGTGAATTTTACCCCAATTTACAGATGAAGAAACTGAGGCTAAAAGAGATTAAGTAATTTGCCCAGGGCCACACAGCTAAATGCCTGAGGCTGGAGTCCAGTTTGGGCCTTACTAAGTCCACTACTCTATCCATTTCACCATTTTTAACGGTTATAACACATCCATCACTGTTGACCAGAATTTACTGAGGTTAAGGTACTCAGTTCTATATTATGTTCAATGATGTCAGGCTGTGAAAAGACTCATTCTCTTAACTTAAGGAATTTAAAGTATATTCAAGAAAATACATTAGTAAATCTTTATCTGCTAGTATTTATTTGGAGTATACTCCAAGGGAAGGGCTTGAAAGTTGCTGATTAGATTAATAAAAGATGTAGAGGGTAAAGGTTCCAACTTAAAATTCATATCAAGGAGCTTTGTAAATTGCATTAGAACCCGAATGTAGGACTTTACATTTATTTTAATGCTTTAAGGACTGACAATTTCATCACTAAATGTACTCCCCCAATGGGTAAAGATTGTCACCCTCTATAACTTAATAGGTATGAATAAGAAATTTATCACCATCTGGCCTGCCTGGCAAGGAGCCTCTTTACACTTGAGATAAGAGAGCTATAGTTTCCCACAGGACCCTGTGTGAAGTCTTTCTGACTCAGGAGCGTCTGCCAGAGCTCATGCTACATTGGTATTGCTTTCCAGAAAGGGATCATCTTCCTACCATGATGAGGCATGAGGGAGGCACATGAGTGGAATCCTCGGTGAAATTTCATCTTTTTCAATTTGCTCTGCAGTCATGATCTTTTTGCATCCCAACTCTTCTATCTTGCAACGTTAGCGATCACTCAGTTCTATGCCATATGTGATTTTTAAAAGTCTGCCATTTGTGCCTCCCACCCAGCTCACTGATGAAAATATTACACGGTATAATGCCAAGTACAGTTAGGTGACACAGAACCATTTGTGACTACTGTCTGGGACAGGTTATTCAACTGGTTTAGACTTACCGAATTGTCCAGCCTATATCTCTTCTTCCAGCTGGTTCACAAAGATAGAATAAGAGGGTTTGCCAAATGCTTTCCTAACGTCAGAGCGAATATTCACAGCATCCAGGGCTATCACTAGTCATCTTGACCTCAGTATTGCCACTGGACTCCAATGGCTCTGGAGGAGAGAGTGAGGCTGATGACTTTGCCCAGCCCTGCCTCACTTAAATCCAATTCACTTGCAAGTCAAGACACCACTCTCCTGATATCATTGGTCCTCTTTGAGAACAGATAAACAACAATGACAGTTCACAGCATCTGACATATTCAGTCCAGTCTTCACAAATTTGATTATAGTAATCAATTTGGCCTCAATTCATTCTAATAACTCTTGGACCAAGGTCAAAGCTCAGGAGCCCTTAGGGTGCACCAGCAGGTTACCTGATGACTGTGCCCAGAGGTCTGGGGAGCATAGCAGCAGTGAAGATGGTAAGACCTAGTGGATTTTTTTTTTTTGGCTAGGCAATGGTGTTAAGTGACTTGCCCAGGGTCACACAGCTAGTAAGTGTTATGTGTTTGAGGTCACATTTGAACTCAGGTCCTTCTGAATTCAGGGCCTGTGCTCTATCCACTGCGCCACCTAGCTGCCCCTAGACCCAGTGGATTTTAAGATGCAATGACAGGGTAGAAAGGAAGACCTGGTGGTTGTCCATCTCCCTGGAGGGATTACTGTTAGTGACTCATAGCTCACTCAAATGATTGTGACCATTTTTGTAAATAAAAAAACACCTTTGATCATCTTCTCTATAAGGAAGCAAAGATGCTGTATGCCACAAGGTGGAACCTTTGAGAACAGTCTCCAGTTTGGATGCAAGGACGTCAAAAGATGATGGAGGAGTTGATGAGCATTGTCTTGGGGAATTTGGTAAGCCCAGGGAGGGGCTTTAAGGAAGAGAAAAAAAATGGTATTTTAGGGTATTCATATTGTGGTATCTATGGGAAGGAAGGAATATGTGCATAAAAATTTTGTAAATAAACTCTACCCACTGGAATAAAAACCACTTCATTTCACTGCAACAAAACATAGTATATTGAAATTCAGAAAGAATTTAAATCAAGGCAGCTTTTGTAGGGAAATCCAAAAGATTTGTGATTGCAGGCCCCCCTCCCATTGTCATTGCCTGGGTTCTCCTCAACTGTTTTATATATTTTTTTTTAGATTCAGAAGTTATTTATTGCTTATCAAAACTGAACCTAAGTGAAATTGAAGGCCACACCAGCTTTACAATGAACCCTTGGACTCTTGGCAATTCCTATAGGCCTCTTTTTTTGTTTTTAACTGCTTCAGTTAAACGTAATGAGTGCCATATCACTTGATATTTGACAGTTGGGGAAAAGTCACGTAAGCCCTGATTGTATAATCGATTGATGCTTTAAAATCATTGCTGTTAAGACTTTGAATTGTACATAATAAGAATATTAAAATTATAATGATTTAGACAATGTAGTTTACATGAATCCTCTAAAGCACTGTGAATTAAAGGGATACATCTGCAATAAAGCAGCTTTGAATGTTAAAACAAAAAACAAAAACAAAACAAAACCGAACCTAAGAGTAAAGAGATGGTGCTTTTACTTTGTACAAATAAGTTAATGTATAGGTGGGATGTTTGAGTACATAGACTGTCACCTCACCCCACTTAGGGTAAGTGATAAGATGCCCTTATGCTTCAACAAGGTAGTATCTCAATTAATCAATCAAAGATTGTAAGTGAGAAAAGTCCTTAGAAGAACAGGAGTGATATTGACCCGATATCCAGTGGGTGCCCTGTGGCAGGTCAATGTGAAAATTGAGAGGTTTGAGATTTTGAGGGTCGGTGTAGAAGGGATGGGGACGTCCAGGGCTGAGCTGGAAAGGACCGGCAGCTCAGAGGCAACCAGTGAAAGGAGAAAAAGAAAGGAGGACTGAGCTATGGCATAAAGGAAGTAGCCTCAAGGGCATCTCAAAGCAAGAGACTCAGGTTGAGGCCACCAGCTGTCCCCACTTCCTCAAACACGCCGGAAAGTTCTAAGAAAAGGTCGACTCTTTCCCCGGCTTCTATTCTAGAGTCTGTCTAGTGGCAAAGTGGTGATATACTCTGCTGCTTACCCAAACACTTCCGGTAATCTGAATTTTGCCTCAACCACAAATAGGATAGTGGTTAACTAGAGAGAGAAATAAATGTAAACTAAAGCAGACAGCCCAATCGCCTCGATGTTAGTAATTTTCCTAACTGGGGGCTCAGAGAGATTATGACTGTGCTCAGAATTTTTTTTCTAATGGGCCCCCTTCCCCCTAAAGCAAGAGGAAAAAACCACGTGGATCTGAGGGGCCATTATACAGCCCTTCAGCTTAAAACATGCTAATTATTTTAATTTTAAAAAAATAATTATACTTTATTTTAATGTTCATTTTTAAAAAATATTGTATTTTTCCAATTCCATGAAAAGACAACTTTTAACATTCATTAAAAAAAAATTTTTAGTTCCAAATTCTCTTCCTCCCTCCAGCCCCTTCTCCACCCATTGGGAAGGCAGCAATATGATCTCAATTGTGAAGTCACGTAAAACATTTCCATATAAACCATGTAAAACATAGTCATCATTTAGCATGGCGTTAACATTAGCTTTAAGATAGACCCTTAATCATCTTTAGTCACACCTTGTCCTTAGGTAATGTAGGCAAAAATTTTATATTGGTTTTACTTAGAGGAGAGTATCATAACTGTAACAAGTGGAATCATCCAGAAGCACTTACAATGTGCCAGGCGCTGGTACCTCAACTTGGACAAGATGAGTAGTTCTGATTCTGCCCAACAGTCAGTCCCCTTTCCAGCTCCCAGACAGTTTCAGACTTGACTTGAAGGCAAACTACCCAGAACACCATTGACTCTGGCCTTGAGGGATGGGAATTGTGGAGACTGAGGAGGAGGAAGGAAAAGCAAGCAGTCATCATGGTGAGTAGGAAGCATCAGTGCATGAGTATGGAGAGCCAATGGGCAGTTGTGAACATCTGTGCTGGGTACTGAGCCCAGCAGGGGCAGTGAAGATAACTGGGGCATCAACTATGTCCTGGGTGCATTCTAGCTGCTGATCCAGTCTGGGCTGAACATGGGGAGATGAGTCTTCCTGACTCCATGCCTGGCGCTCTATCCACAGCGTCACCCAGGCTTCCCCTTCGCTTGACTAATAGCTTCTTTATTACAAGGAAGGATTCAATTGCTGGAGGAAGAGAGGCTGTTTCTAGAAATGACTTGAAATAAAAACAAAAGTCATCAGTAAGACTTATTAAAAAAAAACAACCAACTAATGTGATCTCAGACACAGCATCTGGGAATGCTAGCTCGTGTTTTTGGTTTTTTTTTTCAGCCAAAGATGAAGTTTGTTAGAACATCCGTCATATTGGGCAGACTCTTAAGGAGCCTGAAGATTAATGAGCTATCGGCTAGATTCTAAGAATCTAAGCCGCCAGCTTGTGTTTTTAGTTCACTTCAAGGTTTGCAAAATGCTTGCTGGATCCTGGACAGGCTTGTGAAGTAGGTGATAGCATTATCTTCATTTTACAGATGGAGAAACTGAGGGTCAGACGGGTTAAGTAATTTGCCCAGAGAATCACAGCTGGTAAGTATCTGAGGCACGATTCAAACTCAGGACTTGCTGATACCAAGTCTAAAGCTCTATCTCCTGTAGCCACCTAGTTCTGCCCTAATCAGACCATAGGGGCAGCTAGGTGGTGCAACAGATAGAACACTGGGAGACTTATCTTCCCAACTTCAAATTTGGCCTCAGACAATTACTAGCTGTGTGATCCTTTGCAAGTTATTTCACCGTCTGCCTCAGTTTCCTTATTTGCAAAATGAGTGAGAGAGGGAAATAGCAAACCAAAATCTTTGCAAAAAAAAAAAAACCAAAAACCCAAATGGGGTCACCGGGTCTGACACAAGTGAACATGACTCAAAACCAAGTCAGACCACGTGAGGAGTATTGTGTTCTCATGGTCAGTTCTGGGCATTATGGTTTAGGAAAACACTGAAGAGCTGGACAGCTTCCAGGGGAGGACAACGCAAACAGTGAAGAGTCTCAAGACCAGCTGAAAAAAGTGTGGGTGTTAAGCTTGCTTGGAGGAGAGAAGACTCATGAAGGACATAACTGTTGTCTTTAAGTACTGGAATGATGCCTTGGTTTTATGAGTGGATGCGAGGTAAGCAGCACTAGCAGAAGAATGTATCCAATAACCGTTGTAATATAAAGACAACAACCAATAACAGATCAAGAATCATTGATGAAGTAAAAAATGGAACAAATCCCTATTCTCAAGTAGTTTACATTCCACCAACGTTAAAAGACTTTAGAACTCTAATTAATGCAGTAAACAATTATGAGTTTAGAGGATGATGAGTGAAATATGCCTCCCACCCAGGGTTTGCTAGGAAATATTTAACAACCAGCTCTTCCCCCAAAAGCTTAACAATCAGCTCTCCTTCTCCCCCCAAAAAAGTACACCTGACACACTTTTAAGTTTAGTATGCGTTATGAACATTTTCCCCCACCTCCTTCTGAAGCTTGGACAATCAACAAAACAATAAATGAAGCCCTGACTTGTAGAATTTGCTGATTTCTGAGGTGTAAATGCTCACACTGAAAATTTAACAATCTACTCTTTTTTTTTTGTGAGGCAATTGGGGTTACATGACTTGCCCAAGGTCACACAGCTAGTACATGTCAAGTGTTTGGTCTGAGTCCGGATTTGAACTCAGGTCCTCCTGACTTCAGGGCCGGTGCTCTATCCATTGTGCCACCTAGCTGCCCCAACAATCTACTCTTTTGAGAGCACACGCTCGCACCAGAAGTGTTCTGGACTGTGGGGTCCAGAATGAGACATACATTGTCAGACCAGAGCAACTGGCTCCTTTGTTTTGTTTAACTGTGTTTTGTTACAAGGATTGTTCTCTTGAGAAGGGTATGTGGATCATCATTGGGAAGACATAGCAACGAAGAAAAAAGTCATTAAAACATTTTTTTAAATGAGGCTTTAATGCACTGTTGGTAGAGTTGTGAACTGATTCAACCATTCTATAGAGCGATTAGGAACTATGCCCAAAGGGCTATAAAACCATGCATACCTTTTGACCTAGCAATACCACTACTAGGTCTGTATCCCAAAAGAAATAAAAAACAGAAAGGAAAAGGACCTGTATGTATAAAAATATTTATAACAGCTCTTTTCTGGTGGCAAAGAATTGGTACTTGAGGAGATGTCCATCATTTGGGGAATGACTGAACAAGCTGTGATATATGTGTGATGGAATATTACTGTGCTATGGAAAACGATGAGCAGGACGCTCTTGGAAAAGCCTGGAGAGACTTGCACGGGCTGATTGATGCTAAGTGAAATGTACTGTGTACAAGTAACAGCAAGATTGTAAGATGATCAGCTGGGAATGGCTTAGCTATTCTCAGCAATACAATGATCTAAGGCAACTCTGAATGACTTATGATGAAAAATGCTATCCCTCCCCAGAGAAAGAACTGATGGTGTCTGAATACAGATTGAAGCATACTTTTTTTGCTTTATTTTTCCTGAGGTTTTTTGGCGGTTTTTGTTTTTGGTTTTTTTTTTTTGGTCTGTTTCCTTCACAATATGACTATTATGGAAATGTTTTGCAGGATTATATGTGTATAACCTATATTGAATTGCTTGCCTTCTCAATGGGGAAGGAGAGGGAGGAAGGGACAGAATTTGGAACTCAAAGTTTTTAAAAGGAATGTTAAAAATTGTTTTTACATGTAACTAGGGAAAAATTTAAAAATACTAAAATCAAAACAAAAAAAAAATTTTTTTTTAAAGAAAGGCTGTCTTATAGAAAAGAGGTTAGGCCCATTTGAGTTGGCCCCAGTGGACAGACCTTGGAACACAGATGGAAGTGACAAAGGAACAAATTTAGGCTTGACATAAAGACTCCTCGAATCACAGATCCAGAATTGAAAGAGGCCGAGAAGAGGAGAGATGGAGACGCAGAGATGTCATTGACACATAGAGGGAGCATCAGAGATGGGGTTCATATCCAAGTCTTTTGCCCCAGAGTCGGTGGTCTGGACCATGACGCCACAGGTCTCTGACCTCATCTATGTGAATATACCCTTCAGTGACACAGATCGGAACCATCCACCCTCCTTGTCTTGTGCAATGCTTTCATGGGTTTTCATGGCAGCCCACAAAATGAAAAACGTCTAGAAGTTTAATTTAGTTTACATCAGATTTTCAGTTTTACATCTTCTACATCTTACATACATAATATGTCTCAGCTGGAATATTCCTGGTGTGGTACATCACTGAATATGGAGGAAGCCTTTGAGGCCTTCTTCCCCAGGGTACCACTCAAGACCAGTTAGTCTTATGGAGGCATTGTTAATGGCACTTGTTATCCACAGCCAAAAATAAAAAAGCAGGGGGTGGAGGAATTCTCCTGAGTCCCCCCATCCATGTCCCCTCTGGCTCCCCTCCCCCATCCTCCCGACCAGAGAATATAAACAGCCTCGTTAGGCACCAGGTAATGCTTTGTGTCCGTGCATACAACATCTTTTTTTGCACAAGGAGTCCCCAAAACCCCTTTGCTTTTCTCTGAGACATAGATGACGGACCTGGGACACTCACCCAGAGCACCTGTCTTGGTGCATCTGGGGAATTCAGAAGTTTGTTGTCCCTTGCTATGGTTCCTGTGGATACCAGCCAAGTTTCCCTGGAGGGGGCAGATCTCTGCATTTGGGAAGAAAACAATACAATCTTCTGCTTTAAATCATTCCCCCCTCACTTCCTCTTTTCACTACTAAGATGACTATCAGAGAGGGCAAATGCCCTGATGGTGGACTCCCTGGCATTGTCTAATGGGAATTGTGTTCGGTTTTGCTGGGATTGTGAGAATAGTTTTAGCTAAGCTAACTTTTATTATAACATCATTTGGGTAAAAAGAATTTGACCTGTTGCCTCTAAGAAAAAAAAAATTCAACTCCTCAGGATGGAATTTAAAACTCTCTACAGTTTGCCCTCCTGCCTACCTTTCTGACCTTATTTCATATAATCGGTTCTACCCACACTGAACGACTAGCTGATCCCTAATCTCATACTGTACATCCCATTTTCTGTGCACCCATTATTTTTCTTTTTCAGCTAACAAGCATTTTTCTTTCTTTCCCTCTCACCCCACTCCCTAATTTAAAAGAAAAACAAAACCCCTTCTAACAAATATGTCCTAAGTTGAGCAAAACAAAACAAATTCCCACATGGGCCACATCTAAAAATGTATGTCTGGTTATTGAGTCCATCACCTGTCTTTTGGGAGGTGGAGCATAAATTATCATTGGTCCTCTGGAATCGTGGTGGGTCATTACATTCATCTGAGAGCTTTAGTCTCCAAAGTTGTTTGCCTTTACAGTATTGTTACTGTCCAGTTCGGGTTCTACTCACTTCACCCGGCATCACACAGTTTCTTATGTCACATTCATATGCCATAATTTCCTTAGCCATCCCACCACTGATGGACACCACCTTAGTTTCCAGCCCTTTGACATCACAAAAAGAGCTGCTCTCAATCTTTTTGTACGTATGGATCCCCTTCCTCTTTTATTTTTTTGGATGTCTTGAGGAGTGATGGGACTAGTCAAGGTAACAGCTGGTTAAAGAATATGAACAGCTTGGTGATTCTAGAGGGGCAGTTCCAAATAGCTTCTCAGAATGATTGTACCAACTCATCGCTCCACCAACAGCACATTAGTATATATGATTGCCCCTCAGCCTCTCCCTCCAATGATTGTCCTTTGCCTCTTTCATCATCTTTGCTAATCTAGTGGGTATGAGGTGGAACCTCAGAGTTGCATTAATTTTCATTTCTCTAATTATGAGTCATTTAGGATAATTTTTCAGATTATGTGTTCACAGTTTGGATATCGTCCTTTAAAAACTGTCTATTCATATCCTTTCACCATTTATCTATTGGGGAATGGCTCTGGTTTTTTAAAATTTGAATCAACTCCTTATAGATCTTAGAAATGCGCCTTTTATTGTCTCTACGTATTTATGCAGGCTGTTCCCCAAACCTAGAGTCCACTCTTTGCCACATCTCTACTTGTTGATATGCTCGTTTTCCTTAAAGGTCAAGTTTGGGAGGGGGAGGGGGAAGGTATGGTGGGAAGGGCATGGATCTGCTCTAAGAGAACCAGGGTTCAAATCCCACCTCTGATTCTACTTAATCTCTCTAGGCTTCAATTTCCTCATCTGTAAGTTAAAGAGGGTGCACTAGATGACCTCTTCCAGTTCTAAATTCTATAGCCCTTGTGGACATATACCCATCTTATTACATGGCCCAGTGGATTAAGTGCTAGGCCTGGAGGCAGGAAGCCCTGAATTTAAATATGGCCTCAGACATTTACTAAATGTGTGACCCTAGTCAAGTCACTTAACCCATCTCCTCAGTTTCCTCAACTGTAGAATGGGGGTAATAATAAAACCTACCTAGCTGTTGTTTCAAATGAATATCTGTAAAGCACTTAGCACAGTGTGTACCACAGAGTAGGTGCTTAATAAATGCTATTCCCTTCCTTTAATTATCCTTTCATCCCTCCTTTTTAGCATTCATTGCTAGAAGTTCCCTCCTTCCATTGCCTAATAATGCAACACGTCTCCATCTCGTGGCCAACATTTGCCTTTTAAATTCTTCCCTATAAAATGTCTAATCTGAACACACTTGTTCTCTTCTACCTTTTGCCTTCTTTAATCACTCACAGACCTGGGAAAGAAGAAGCAGGCCCTACAGCCCAGGACAAGGAAAAATGCAGAGAGAGTAGGGTCAGATGCAAAGGATCATAAGCAGGTTTGGGCTATTGGGATGCAAACACCAAGAGAAATTCCTGGAAGTCTAACTTCTGGTACTGGAAAGAAGTGGGTAAGGGCAGTGGAATGCCAGGGGCCAGTGAGGGTGGGGCGGATGGACTGGAATCTGGTAAATTAAGACTGAGCCCCATGGCATGGTGAAGAAAACGCTGGCAAGGACATTGTGTGAGAGGGAAGGAGAATGGTGGGTGGTACAGCGGATAGACTACTGGCACTGCAGTCAGGAATATCCAGGATTCAATCAGATACTTATTACCTGTGTGATTTGGAGCAGGTCACTTAACTCCTCTGTGCCTCAGTTTCTTCATCTGTAAAGGGAAGGGCATGGGCTTGACAGCCTCTAAAGGCCCTCTCCAGCTCTATAGCTATGATCCTAGGAGCCTTCCTTTTCAAGGTTGTTCTGGCAAAAAAAGACTTGTTTCTGTGCTCATTTTATGGCAGCAAATGATCAGTTCCAAAGTCTGACTTGATTAAGGCGATGGTAGCTGTCTCTCTACCCTGCTCCTGGTGGCTCATGGGTATTTCTGGTCACAGATATGCTGCTGAAGGCCCCTGGAGAAAGCCACACACCGCTGCTGACTGGGTGAGTCCGCTACAAACATGTTGCTCAGAATCCTCAAGCCCCTCCCCGGTGTGTGCTGATCCTTTTACTCTCAGCCCTGATCACTTCTGTTAACATTCCCTGCAGCAGATGTTCCAAAACTTTTCAAGTCACTGACGTCACTACTTTACCCATCTCCTGGCAAAAGCCCCTACTTAAAAAAGAAAAAGTAAGGCCATTCATTGCATAAGCCCCTCCTGCCCTTGACCTCTTTCTCATTTCCTCTGATGACTCAATCCTTTAATGCTGCCCTCTTTTCCTAATTTTCAACCTCTCCTTATCCACTGGCTTCTTCCCTCCTGCCTATAAACAGGGCCCCCCCCCATCCTATCAAAACACCAAGTTCCCTTAACTTCACCACACCCTCTGGCTACAGTCGTGTATCTTTCTCTTTCATGGCCAAACTCCTAGAAAGAGCTGGCCTTACTCAAATGTACACTTTCTCCCCTCCCTCACAATTCCCCACACCCTGCAATCTGGCTTCTGAACTCAACTTGACTGAAACCATTCCCTCCAAGGTTAGCAGGTATTTTTCTTTTTTTTTTCTTTTTGTTGGGCAGTGGGGGTTAAGTGACTTGCCCAGGGTCACACAGCTAGTAAATGTTATGTGTCTGAGGCCGGATTTAAACTCAGGTCCTCCTGAATCCAGGGCTGGTGCTCTATCCACTGAGCCACCTCGCTGCCCCCAGCAGGTATTTATTGCTAAATCCAACAGTCCTTCTTGGCTTCTCTGTGGCATTGGCCAATGTTGTGGATTACTTGTTTCTGGATGTCTTCCTCTCTCCATGACACTAGTCAGAGAGTTCCTCTAGGTTTCTTCACATAGTCCCTTCTCTGCAATCATTTCCACCCCACTGGAAAATCTGGACTCCATTGCTGACTTCCCCAGCTTTGATAAATTAGCCTTTTCCCCTTATCTTACAGGGACTCAGTCTTCTCACCATGCCCCTGCAAGGGTAACTTCCTCATTGTTTTGAATTCCCCTTTGTGATGTTTTCCCCATTAGAATGGAAGATCCTTGAGCTGGCTTGGTAATTGTATCCCCAGCACTTAATAAATGCTTTATTTTTCATGGGTATCTTCCTACTTAAACTACTGATCCCAGTCTTTGGTTAATCCCATATAAGTCAACTTATATATACATCCCTGAGTTGGAGGGTGGTTATTTTCAGATCTGGTGAAGTCATCAATTTTCATGGGTTCAATGATCAACTCTATGCAAATGACTCCCAAGTCTATATATGCAGCCCTATGCTCTAGGTTTACATCACTAACTGCGTGGTAAACATCTCACATAGTGTCTCACTCAAGTCCAAAATTTGCCCATGTCTAAATTCGTCACTCCCTCACATTTAATACCGTTGGTGACATCTTTATCTTCAACACCCAGTTCAAAATCTTAAGCATCACTGGCCTTCTCTGGCAGAGGTCTGACTCCTCTACTCACTGTGGCTCCCAACTGCCCCTAGGATAACATACAAACTCCTCAACCTGACACTTAAGGTTGTCCACAAGCCTTGTTCCTCTTTATTTCCACACGCTGGGCATTTCAATCAAATGCAATGACTTTACACTAAAACTGTTAACTGAATTGGTCAGGCCACCTCCCACCTCTGGTCTGGAGCCCTTCCTCTCTATTCCCACCTGTATCGTGAAGTCTTTCCTGATCCCCACAGACAGAAGGGTGTTCACTCCCTCATCACATTTCCTTGTCTCCTTTGCCCCTCTTTCAATCTTTGTATCATCTGGAATTCCTGGAGAGGACGGGCCATAGTGCTTTCATCTTTGTTTATCTAGAGTACTTTGTACGTGGAAACATTTTCTTGGAACTGATGAACTCCACGTTAATTTACTATGTATGCTTAAAACATCCTGAGCTGTAAACCTTGATCCCAAGCAGAGAAAAACCCCAAGGTACAGAGCCCCCCAATTCACAGTCCAATATCCCCAACTGCCTCGGCTAATGGGCTCATTGTAAAAGATTCCTATGGAAGCAACCACCATCTTTGCCCCACCATGGGAGACTAAGAGAAAATTTTTCCCACCAGCTCTAAAAGACAGCTGCACTGACCCCAGATCTCATCCAAGAGCTGGTTACTTTTCACACTGCCTCAATGTGGAATGGAGAGTCCTGGGTCTGGGTTTGAATCCTAGGCCTCAGCTTTGTCATCTAAAAGATGAGGAGCTCAGGTTAAGGTTCTTCCTCCCAGCTCAAAATCGATGATCCTATAAACAGTAGGAGAGCTTCACCAAAGATACTATATGCCATATATTGTCACTCACTGTATAGTAAGCTAAACATAAGAATGACTTGAATCATTTACAACAAACTTCTTTTTACTCCGATTCCACTCAACCTGAATTGTCTTTGGCTTAGACTTGTGACTTTATTAGTAAACTCCTCATAGTCAAACACCCCCCACCAAGGCAGCAATTTGTAACCCAAGTCTTAGTCACCGAGGGTGTCCTGAGAAGTGACTCGTGCCCACGGTCACAAAATATCTTAGTGGCCAAACCGGAGCCTCTCAATCTGAAAAACACCCTTCAAAAACACGAGAGCCCCTCATGAGGAGGTAGCCTGTCATCATGAAAGCAGGCAGAGAAATCTCTTTCAATGGATTCCAACAGGACCCACAAAAGGCACTAGTGTACACTCATCTCACGCACGCAATGCTATCCACAGCAGTTTAACTCTTGGTGGCCCTAAAACATTCAAATGCCCCCAAAGGACTCTACCATCCCTTCAGACTAGAGTTGGCTGAACACAGATGCCACCTTTGGCTGCCATAAATGCTAAGGAATAAAAGAGGTGCTTAATGAAAAGAACAGAAAGCATATGAACAGCACATTTATTAGAAAAATACGAGAATGGCACTCCCCCTTTAAAGGTACATGAGAATAGAGAGGTGCTGCGGGCACTATTCTTTCCTTTCTTTACAAATTCCATTGAAAGTGGTGGGAAGTCAGGCCAGCCCCACACTGACAGGCCAGGGGCCAGCCAGAAGTCACTGGAGATAAAGCCAATATTCAGTTTCATGCGGTGGCCAAGTCCTAAAAGTACTAAGAGAACTGTCCTCAAGGCGACATTAATACACAAGCTCTTGACCTATTCTTGCCTTCCAAAAGCTTTTGAAAACAGCCTGCTGAGAAAGGTCCCTTCAGAGCAGCCACTCAGCCTCATCCTAGGGGCTCCCCTTATTTCCTTCACCTCTTTTTCATAAACTTCTTTGTTGAAGCGTTGGGGTTCAAGCGCCTCCTTCCGGCACCCAATGCACTGTCTCTGATCTTCAGTGTGGCTGCCCGGCTGTAGATATCATTCTCCACAAAGGGAGACACCCCGGCTATGTAATCAGGGTCGAACACATTGGTTTTCTGCCTGGCCTTTCGGGACAGTCGCTGCTGTGGGAATCGCTGGTCCTCCGTCAGGTGGGGGTTGTTGGCATGCTTCCCTCCTTTGGGAGCAGGAAGGGAATACTGTACAGGAGAGGAGAAAGCCTGTTAGACAAGAGGGAATGAGAACTTCCCCCCCAAGAGGATCTGACACGTCCTAACACATTCCTGTTGTCAGTCATGTACTTCCTGGTCATTCTGGGGCAGCTTTAGTATGTCAGATAAGCGTGGATGTGGCAGAAAAGAAATTAACGAGACCAGCTCAGAATCCCTCCTCCTACTACACTTTACTCCTACACTCATCTTGGAAAACAAGGAAGATGTACAGTCTATGAAAACCTGGCTCATTCACTCCCGCCCCTCTCCTCGCACTCCCCTTGGCCAATGGGTGGTTTCCCTCTCTCTGTACTACACCTGGGCATAGACTGCCTGCAAAGTACTCCTAGGCAGCCTCGCGCCTCCTTCCCTCTACTCTGCAGGCCTCACTCAGACTTACACATTCCTGAAGTTCTAGAGCTCCCCAAACCTTCCCACCAACTTTGAGGTTCTGCTCTGAAGAGGCGATGGGCTGACCACTCACCCGAAGGCCACGGGCATTCAGCACCTTGGGGTTGCGGGAGAAGTGCATGTGAAGGCTGCCATCATCGTTGACTGTCATGGCCACCTTTTTCAGTGTTCTATTTCCACAATGTGCACAGAAGACCCTAGTCATGTCAGAGGTGGTCCTAAAGGACACAGAAGGAAATGCCTGAGCTGTGGGCAGCACATCCACCCATTTGGGAGCTGACAGTGTGGAAAAGCTTCTGGCAAAAGAGGTGAATGGGTGACAGATACATCTATTCATGACATTTGTAAAGCTTCTTTAAAAAGCCCCAAAACCAATGGTCTAGTAAAACCCTCTACATTCTTCTGGGAGTTGGGCCACAAAAGTTCCAATAACAAACTCTGAAATGGAGGGAATTAACAAATTCTTACAAAATCACTGCAGTTCTTCCAGGGACAAATTCTTATAGCCCAAACCCCTAAATGTCAGTTTAGGAGACATTTCTAAGGAGCTAAATATTTATTTTGGCAGCCAGGTGGTGCAGTGGGCAGAGTGCTGGGCCTAGAGTCAGGAGGACTCATCTTCCTGAGTTCAAATCTGGCCTCAGACACTCACTAGCTGTGTGACCTTGGGCAAGGCACTTCACCCTCAGTTTCCTCACCTGTGAAATGAGCTGGAGGAAAAAAATGGCAAATCACTGCAGTACCTTTGCCAAGAAAACAACGGAACAATAAAATACCCTGCATGGGGTTTGCTATCCACATATTTCTTTACCTATTGTGTGCCCAGGATTGTGGAGAATTACAAAAACACACAATACAATCACTGTGCTTGAGAAGCATTTGATAGGGCCTGGAGACCAACAGGAAATAATGGGGAATCCAGACAAGAGATCACATAATCCCTACAATATGCAGGATTTCAATAAGGTGCAGCTGGCTTATGGTTAAAAAGAATGCTGGAATGAGTCAGAAGGCCTCCATGGGGGCTCCAGCTCTGCCACCAACACCTGTCACTGCTCCTCTGGGCCTGTTTCCTTACCTGTAAAGTAAGGGAGCTTTGAATTTCATAACTGCCCCTGCACCTCCAATTCAAATGTCCCCTGCTCCAGGAAGCCTCCTCTGATCCTTCCAAGTTGACCCTGATTTTCTGTGCCTTTATACTCCGTTTTAGAACTTTCCAATGCACCTATCAGGTAAGATCATGTACCACAGCTGCCTGTGTTAGCATCTTATCCCCTCTTCTGGAGGGTAAACTCTTTGAAAGCAGGTATAGTCTCTGACCTAACTCCTATCACCCCCACCCCCAGCACCAAGTAAGGTGAGCCACGTACATAGAATGCTTGCCAAGGTGCTCCTCACACTTCTTATGCGGATCTAGGAGTGTTTACTCACTTGTGTAAGCACTTATTCCTTATGCCCAGAGCTGATTTCCGAAAAATGGAGATCATTCACAAGCTCTCAGGGGAATGAGTGCACATTTGGGGAATTAAATTTATTAGCAATATACACAGGTTTGGGGAAAAGATAAGTTCAACTATACCACTACAGTCCAACCACATTACAGCAAGAAACAAAAAGAGCAGCTGTCTTAGGAGGAAGAAGACTGTATGCTGGAGGGCAGACACTTTTCCCCATTGATAGAGGCACCAGGCTAGATTAGCAGGGGATAGTGGAAGGAAGGGCCACTGGGCTTATTTATGCACCCTGAGAGTCCCTATTATTGTCTTTTCAAAGATTATACATGAGAAAGGCCCAGGTGACCTACTGGTATTACCCAGCAATTTTTATTCCTGGAGAGCCACCTAGCTACTACTTTAAAAATCTATTCTGTGTCACCTTGTCTGAGAGTTTAAACTAGTTTAAATTTCTTCTTCTGCAAATGAGGGCAGACTAAATGTTTGCTTATGCTATCTTCTATCATCGTCTACAAAATGAATGGGAAGAAGAGTGTCTGCAGGGGCAGCTAGGTGGCGCAGTGGATAGAGCACCAGCCCTGGAGTCGGAAGGACCTGAGTTCAAATCTGGCCTCACACACTTAATACTTACTAGCTGTGTGACCCTGGGCAAGTCACTTAACCCCAACTGCCTAGCCATCCCCCCCCCCAAAAGGAAGAATGTTTGCAGTTCCCCATGCTAAAGTGTAACAGAAATTTTGCTTCATTTCCCCAGATGTGCCCTTATGGTTCTGGTGTCGCCTCCTTGGTGCCTTCTTGGCTGGGGGCAGGGGCCACGTCATACGGTCATCTTCACAACCTGATGCTCACCTACAGTTTGTCTTCCCTCTCCTTGATTAATCCTATATCCTCTGGCATGCCAAGCTGAATGTTCACAGAATTCAGCACAATGTCTTGTACCTGTGGCTCAATCTGTGTTCAATTAAACTGACTATTCTACCGTTAATTACTGAAGGACAAAGTATTTATACATAAGCTTGTACTTCTGTTCGCCCTCATGGCATGCCCTACACGAACCTAGCAGTAACAGACTCACATCAACTTCCTTCAAGTACTGAGGGCTCTGACACACCAGCTATAGGAAAGACCAAGCATCTTCTCATCTGAAATTCAATTAGCTCCACGTACTTGAAGCAGCCGTGACAACGCAGGATGTAGCTTCTGGCCTCCCGGATAAGCATCCCATTCACTGCCAGCACGTGGAGCCCCATCTGCAGCAGAACATTCTGCAATCAGAAAGTTCAAAGCTGAGCCTCACGGCACCCCAATGAGCCCATCAGCAAAAACGGGGGGACATGACACCTCGGTTCCTGCTTGAACAGGACTTTCCTAAAGAACAGTGGGTTTTATACACCTTGCCAGATACATGAGACCAAAGACAAGGACACAAACATTTCTATAATTTGAAATGCTTTTATGTGTCAGGGCGATGACCATCCCTATCAATAAAATCACCAATTTTTTAAGGTCTCATGAGTTACCAAAATCTTAGCACACAAAAGCCATATTCTTTTATACCAAACACACTGTCTTTGTGGCAAAACACAACTTTTTTAAAATTTGAGTGAGAATAAAGATATCACTAAACCTGAAATATGAACAATGGAAATTAGAATGAGGGATCAAAGCTTGAAACTGGTCCATACATCAATTTGACTAAGTGATACTACTATGACAACAAAGCATTCAAGTCCCAAAGACAGAAAGTGAGTGAAATGTTCTTTGAACAGCCTGGACTGGGGTTTTACAAGGGAAGAAAATGTGCTTGGATAAAGTACGAGTGTGCCACAATCGAGATTAGTAAAAGCTCAGAGACTGCTTACTACCTTACCTGCATGGCAAAGTCTGTGGTTACACAGCCAACCTGGACATCACCAGGACTGTCACACTGTCCCAGCTCTTGCTGGACTTGCTTAATATTGCTGGGTGTTATCCAGCCTCCATCTTCATCCTCATCATCCTCGTCCTCCTCAGCACCGCCTTCACTCTCTTCTCCTCTTTCATTCTCTTCTTCCTCACTTAGGACGCTCTGATCTTCTCCAGCCTGGAAAATTAAGAATTCATAAAAATTCAACATACAGGAGAATTGAGGAGAAACAAATTACTCTGCTGCCACCAAGGATCACAGGAGAAACCTCACCGTCAAGTCCTGAAGATCGACATCGATACTGGGCAAAGGGTTTCTCCAGAACAGAAAGGAATTATACTCCACGTTCTCAGCAGGCTCGGCAGCAGAAGGCACAGGACATATGTGTTCCTCTGGAAGTTTGGACTGAAATTTTTACAGAGAAAATGACTGAGGATCGCAAATTATGAAGAATGAGTCAGCTCGGCAGGTATGTAGCACAGCAGACCATAAAGACTGGAGTGAACGCTGCCCACACAGCGATGTCCTGTAGCCTCTCAGTAGCTAGTACAAAAGATTACCTTGGAAGGCAGGTAAAAGCCAGGAATATGTAGAGGATTTTCTGGATGGAGCACCGACGAACTCACTTTAACCTGCAGTACAAGAGGGATGTCTGAGTAAGAAAACAACGTGAGGATACACACTCACCCACCTCTGCTCCCCCCTACCCCACTACACACAAAGCACCTCTAAAACCAGAACTGCAATTTACAGCCCTCTTCGCAGGTAGTCGTGAGATGAAGATTAATTTACTTATTACACTTGGTAAGACACCGGTCTTAGAAATACAGGATAATAGTACCTTACAGTCTTCAAGGAGGAATTTCAAGCAGACATGATCACAGATTCACCCAAACAGTTCAAAATGATCAGTTAGGTTTCCCAATCCCTGTAGGCAGTGCGGTGCAGGTCTATTATATGCTCAGATTTAAATTAAGAAAGCTGTCTTCCCTGTCCTTCCCTAAAAAGCAACCCATCATTAGCTTCAATCACGGGATCCCATACCTTTGCTTCTGGCTCTTTCTTCAGGTGAGCCACCCCCACAAGCTCTGCCTCCAGCTGGTAAGTCAAGGCCAACACCTGGATATCTGTGGCTGAAAGGCTGGGGTAATCACCAGTCTTCTTGGAAAACTCGGTCACTATAAACAAGAGGTGACCACTCTTGGTTAGTTACTGAAAAGCATGGGATTACAACAGAAGTCAACTGATAACAAAAATATCAAAATAAGAAAAATTAAAATCTTTGGGAAAAATAATACATAATAATACAGAATACTGCAGATAATATCAGGTATTTTTCAACATGATTAATTTTGAGGAACTGTTCTCTTTATTCTTTGCTGTATGAAATGGGGCTCTGGGAGGAAAAGGGGTTAGGATTCATTTGGAAATGTAGGTGATACAAAAGCAAAAGCTAGCAACAAAAAAAGTAACTTTTCCTTCCCTTACTTATAGCAGAGAGTTTTGTCTACTTCAAGATTTTTTTGAGCTTTATTTAAAAGTTCTTTGGTTTCAATACAACCAACATGGAGAATTAACATCATCAGGCCAGGTCAAAGAGAGAACAATTTTTAGGCCTAGGAGCAGGTTGCTGTTAGATAATACAATTTAATTTTCCATTCTTCCAGGAAGATGACAAGCGGTTAGAAGAGAACAGTTCACTATCTAGGGATCTTAACATGGTGATATGATCAAAAAAGCAGCATGACAGAGTAGAAAAAGCACTGAACTAGACACCAAGAAGCTTGACATCTAGGCCCGGATCTGCTGCTGGATTAATCCAGCAATCCCGCGGCCTCACTGGCTCTCCAGCTCATTCCTAAGTGTTCATTCCAAAACTCTTCTTCTCTAATTCCCCCAACACCCCACATGTAGGGCAGATGACTTTCTAGCAGCAGCTGTTTCATCCAAACTGTTCTCAAGCCCACCCTCTCCCGCTTCTCTCAGCAAATGAAGTCATCCACTACCTTAGGAAATCAAGCTGCCCACAAGAGCCTTCCTGAGCTCGCTCCAGAAGTGCCTAACCTCTTCACACAGCTCCTCCTGTGCTCCAGAGGATGAGGTGGCTCTGGCCAGCCCCTCTGTTTGTACCCTCCTGTTTTCTGATGAAGGGTCCCATGAAGCACTGCTCTATCTCCAATCCAAATCCACTGAACCAAATCCTTCATTATCCACTGCCTACACACTAGCCTTCTCACACCTGACTCTCCAACATGTCTTCCTTCCAGTGACCCTGGCCTCCTGGCTATTCCACAAACAAGACCACTGCCCACCCCCCACCCTGGCTAAAGGCATTCCCTCTGGCTGTCTCCCATGCCTGGAATCCTCTCCCTCCTCTACTCCAGACTTCCTTTAAGTCCCAATTAAAACCCTACTTTCTGTAGGAAGTCTTCCCTAACCCACTTAATTCTAGTGCCTTCTCTCTGTTAATTATTTCCTATTTATCCTATATATAGCTTACTTTGTCTATATTTATTTGCATGGGGTCTTCCCCATTAGACAGTTAAGGTCCCTGAGGGCAGGGGCTGTCTTTTGCCTCTTTTGTAACCCCAGCAATTAGCACAACACCCCCCCCACACACAGTAGGCCCTTAATAAATGTTCATTGATTAATTTGTTTAATTTTAAATTGGACACTTCACTTGACCCTTCCACTCTCTCAAGCTAAGCTTATATCCCCACCTTTCTTTGTTAACCTACTCCCCTCATGGCTAGTTCCTCATCACCTACTTACTTCTTACTTTCTTGGTAATTTGGTTTCTGACTTCAGCACTCTATTGAAAAGTAATACACAAGGTAAGATGCTGCTGTTTTCATCACTGACCTTCCTTTAACTTTCAACACTATTGACTATATCTTCTCAAGCCCCCCCCCGACCTCACCCCCATTCTCTCTTCCCTTGGTTTTCATGGTTCTCCTCAGTTCTCCTCTGTGTCTGTTCATCACTCAGTCCCTTCTACTCGTTTATCACCCATTTCTCACTCCCTAAACAAAGTTATACCCCATGGTTACACAGAACTGCCTGTTTCTCCACACTACTTCTTTTTCTTTCTTTTTTTTTTTAAGGATAGGCAATGGGGTTAAGTGACTTGCCCAGGATCACACAGCTAGTAAGTGCTATGTGTCTGAGGCTGGATTTGAACTCAGGTCCTCCTGAATCCAAGGCTGGTGCTCTATCCACTGCGCCACCTAGCTGCCCCCTCCACACTACTTCTTGATGATTTCATCACTCCCTAAATTTTTTTTTCAATCAGTCCTATGCAGATGATTTCCAAATTTAGATTTCCAACCCTAAGCTCTCTTCAGAAAAAGTTCCAATGCACCAGCTAACTGAAGAACATCCCATTCACACCTCCAATTCAATGTGTCCAAAATCGTATTTATTGTTGTCTACCACAGCTCCAACCTTTCCTAGTTTACCATGAAGGACAACCATTCTCCCAGTCAGCCAGGCTCAAAATCTTGTTCTTCCCTTCCCCTGACAGCCCGCTCCCACGGAGCTGATCAATGGCCAAGTTCTATCAAGTCTTTCCATATCATCTCTGGAAACTGTCCCCTTTCCCCCATTCATACTGTTGCCGCTTACTTGGACTATGTCATCTTAGCCTATTAACTGGTTCCTGACCCCCGTCTCTCTCCTTTGCAATATATCCTGCCCTCAGGTGCCAAAACGACCAACCTAAGCAACAGGTTTGACCAAGTAATCAATAACACCTGTTTCCAAATAAATATTGGCCAAAGGGAAATACTGCCTATAGCATAAAATACAAAATCCCCAAGCTGGTGCTTAAAGTCTGTCTACTTTTCCAGCCTTAGTTCACATTAGTATTCCACTTGACTCACTATGTTCCAGCCCAACTGGACACTGGCTGTTCTTTGAACTTTACATGCTACCTCTCACCTCCATGCATTTGCAAGTCATTTCCCACAGCCGGGATGCAATCCTTTCTCATTTTTCATTCTTTCAGACTCCTCATCTTTTACTTCAAGACCACCCCTTGGGTGGCCCCAGGCCAACGTTCTCTCCTCCAAAAAATATTCTCAGTGCTTTGTCTAATTTTTCCCTTGACCCATCACTCATGTAATACAAACTTCTCTCTATCAATCAATCAATCAATCCAGAAGCATTCATTCAGTGCCTAATACATGCTGGTACTGGGTAGCTTAGGTGCTGGGGATAACAAGAAAAAATCCAACAGCTGGCCCTGCCCTGAAGGACCTGATGTTCAGTCTATTTAGGGAGCAGGCACGTACACTGAACATACAAGACACATTCCAGGTAATCTGGGAGGGGACAGCACCAGCAGCTGGGCAGGAGCAGGAAAGGTTTCACAAGGCACAAGCATTCAAGCTGAACTCTGAAAGACACCAAGTATTCTAAGAGGCAAGAATGGATATTACAGGCAAGGGGGATAGAAAGCTTGTGCAGAGGGCAGCTAGGTGGCACAGTGCATAGAGTACCGGCCCTGAAGTCAGGAGGACCCGAGTTCAAATCTAGCCTCAGACCACACACTTGACACTAGCTGTGTGACCCTGGGCAAGTCACTTAACCCCAACTGTCTTAAAAAAAAAAAGACTTGTGCAAAGGGAGAGAGATGAGGTGTGGAATGTGGTGTGTGAGGGGCAGCAAGGAAGTCAATCAGGCTAGACTAAGAATGTGTGCAGGGTTACTAATGTGTAATGAGCCTGGAAAGGCAGGATGGAGTCCAATTTTTGAGTAACAAACAGAAGAGTCTGTATTTGATACCAGAAACAACAGAGGACCATTTCGTTGTTGTTCAGTGATTTTCAGTCGTATCCAACTCTTCATGAAGCCATCGGGGGTTTTCCTGGCAAAGATACTGGAGTGGCTTGCTGTTTCCTTCTCCAGCTCATTTTACAGATGAGAAAACTGAGGCAAAGAGGGTTCAGTGATTTGCCCAGGGTCACACAGCTAGTGTCAAGTGTTTGGTCTGAGGCCACATTTGAACTCGGGTCTTCCTGACTCCAGGTCTAGTGATTTATCCACTGTGCTGCCTAGCTGGAGTTTATTAAATAGGGGAGATACATGGTTGGACCTGTGCTTAGCAATGTGACTTTGGCAGCTGTGTGGAGGATGAATCAGAGAGGGGAGAGGGGCAGGGAGACCTATTAAGTGGCTGTTACAATACTCTGAGTGAAAGGAAAGAAGGGCCAGAATCAGAGTGGGGGCTTTGTGAATTAAGGGAAGGGAACCGATGAGAGCACTCTGGGGGTGGAATCAACAGGACCTGACAACCATTTAGATGGCACTGACATCAACAGAAATGGGTAAATTCAAAAAAGAGGAAAAGATGGTGAGCTCTGTCTCAGACTTTCAGAGTTTGAGATGTCTATGGGACACCGAGTCTGAAACCTCGAATAAGCAGCTGGTGATATGGAGCTGGGGCTCAGGGGAGAGCCTAGGACTCCTCTGGGTAAAGATGATAACTAAACCCACGGGGCAGAGGAGATTCCCAAGAAGTAAGGAAAAGAACGAACATTTTAGGGCCCAGGACAGAACCCCGTGAGTACAATGTAAGCTCCTTGAGGGCAGGACCTAGTTTTGTATGGAGATGTCTAGTAGGTACACGTTAAACGTTTAATCTGATGAAACTGAGGCTCTCTACTCCACGCCCCTTTCTCAAAACTCTTCACTTTGGGCACCCCCCACCCTCTCCCCTAGTTCCATTCCTTCCATGGACAGAGTCGAGACACCCACCTGCATTAGAGGCTGGCTCAACTCTTTGAGATCATGCTTCTGCCCCCAGGATTCTATGGAAACTGCTCTTCCAAAGGTCATTCCTGACATCCAGACCAAGTCACCAAGCCAATAGCCACCTTTCCCCCAGGTGAGAAACAAAGGCGAAAAGACCGGGCGTCCCAAAAGTCCTAGTGCAGTTGAAGCAGCGCCGAGGGAGGGGGTGGTGGTGAGGGGGAGGGGCAGAGAGGAAGAGGGGAAGAAAAGGGGAGAAGGGACAAGAGAGCGAGTAGAGAGGAAGGAGGCATGAAGAAGAAAAGAAGTGGGAGGGTCAGAGGGGGAAACAGAGGAGGGGAAGGAGAGAAGGCGAGCAAGGGGGAGGGGAGAAAGGAAAGGAGGGCCAGTAGAGAAGAGAAAAAGGAGGGGGAGGGGCGGGGAGGAGGGGTGCCCGGGGTCCCCGCACTCACCCAGCCTCACATACTCGGGGCAGGGCTCCTTGAAGTGCAGCTTGTAGGGCAGGACGGCCAGGCGCCGCCGGGTCGCCTTGTCGCGGATCTCGGTCACCACCTCCCTGATGGTGTAGATGGTTTTCCCGATGTCCTGCGGGGTGTCAGAGGGTCAGCGGAGGGGGAGGGGGAGAGCTCTGCCTCCCTTCCAGCGCCCCCGCCCAGACCCCATCGTTCGGGAGGACGCCCCCTCCTCTGCTCTGCCTTCCCCTCTCTTCCCCTCCCCTCCCCTCCCCTCCTCTCCCGGGCCCGAGCTCCTCGTGCCTGCAGCGCCGCATCCCGCAGGAAGGCCCCGGCGTCCGCCACAACGTGCTCCACCAGTACCATCTTGACAGGACGTGACGTCGAGCACGGCCGCGCTTGCGCAGTCCGTCGTCGCGCCGGGAGGAGGCCGAGAAAGGCAGACCCAGCACGTTTCCCCCGCACGTCTCCCCCTGCTGGTCGGAGAAAGAAAACCAGGGGCTCCGCCCGCTCCCCGCCTCCCTCACAAAGGTTCATTGGTGGGAGAGACTTATGCAGCCTCCCAGTCCAGCCCCGTCATCTTATTGACATCTTATCAGCTCCTTGTGGGCAGGGCAGTCTTCTTCTTCTTCTTCTTCCTCTTCTTCTTCTTCTTCTTCTTCTTCTTCTTCTTCTTCTTCTTCTTCTTCTTCTTCTTCTTCTTCTTCTTCTTCTTCTTCTTCTTCTTTCTTCGTCTTCTTTGTCTTCTTCTTCTTCTTCTTCCCAGACTTAGAACCTTTCCTGACACATAGAATGTGATTAATTTGTAGCAGCAGCAGCAGTAGTGATTTAATCAATGTTTATTGATTGATCATTCATCCTTTCCTTTGTTTACTTATTTATTTAATTGTCCATTCAATAATTTAAGTCATTATCAAGTATTTATTGTTTGTGGTTGTTCAGTCCTGTCCAACTCTTCTTGACCCCTTTTGGGTTTTTATTAACAAAGATACTAGAGTGGTTTTGCCATTTCCTTCTCCAGCTCATTTTACAGATGAAGAAACTGAGGCAAACGGATTTAAATGATTTGCCCAGGGTCACACAGCTAGTGTTTGAGGCCAGTTTGAAATCAGGATTTGTTTTCCTGATTCCTGGCCTGGCGTTCTATCCGCTGTACCACCCAGCTGCCCCATGGGCATTTCAAACCCAGTAAATCTAAAACAGAATTCATTCTCTTTCCCCCCAGTCATTCCCCCCACCCTCAAATTCCCTATTGAGGATATTTCCATTCACCCAGGTTCACAACCAATGAATCATCTTCCCCTCTTCACTCCCTCTCACTTTCCCATATGCAATCAGTCACCAAGGCTTGTCAATTCTATCTCAAGAGCTCTCACTTCACTACTTCTCTCCCTAGTCACACAAGGGCCCCTCTTAGTGCAGGCCCTTATCACCTCTAACCTGAATTATATTGATGGCTTCCTAGTTGGCCTTCTTGACTCTAGTCTTTCTTCTCTCCAATTCATTCTTCTCACAGCTGCCAAATTGATGTTCCTGAAGCATAGGTCTGAATATCAGAAAGCAGGAACAGAAATCAGTACTTGTTTATATTTTCTTGCTTTAATTCAGAGAAGTCACCTCTCAGAGAGGCAAAATACAAACCAAATCAACACCCTCAGACTGGAGAGGTTTTCTTTTTTACACTGTCACAGCCCCTTGGTAATCTTATTGAAGTTAAGAAATATCATTTATGCTTTTGTGTCCTCAAGAACTAGCATATTTCCTTGCATTTAACAGGTACTTAATAATCTTTGTCCTTCTCTTCCTTGTAATTTTCTTTTTCTCATTGTCTTGCTATTGATGGCACTTCTAAAACTGTCAAAACAAACAAACAATGAGTGGGGATTAGGAATTTCCTTGATTTACCTTGTATTTATTAAGAAAGTTTTTAGAATTGTTTTCACATGCAACTGGGAAATAAGAAATACAGGAAATGGGGTATTGACATGTATCCTGCCCTATAGGAAAATAGAAGGGGTAAGGGATAAGAGAAGGGGGGGAGAGATAGAAGAGAAGGCAGCTTAGGGGAAGGGGTATACAGAATGCATGCCATCTTGGGGTGGGGGGAGGGATGAGATGGGGAGAAAATTTGGAGCTCAAAATCTTGAGGAAGTGAATGTTGAAAACGAAAAATAAATAAATTTTAAAAAAGAAAGTAAAAAAAGATAAAACTTAACTATTAACTTTTTCAGAATATGGCAACAGCTAGTTACCCTAAATAAAACATTTTTAAAGGAGCTAAAAATAAAATAAAATAAACAACTAAAGAAAGTTTCAGTTTGGCCACCCCTGGAGTTCTATTACCTCAGACTACTTGGCCACTTCTAGATCCCTCCCATAGTCTTTCTGTATATAAGGTCCATCTTGTCTCCATTAAGATGCTCAGATTCTTATAATCTAGCCACTGCAAAGATTTTTACAATCTAGCCAATAGCTCACAGATGCTCAGATTCCTTAAGAGTCTGGCTAATATGGCAGATCTTTAATAAACCTTGATTTTGGCTGAAAAAAAAGAAAGAAAGTTTTTAGTGTTTCCCAGTGCATATAGTGATAGTTTTTGGTTTTAGTTAATAAAATCATATTATAAAGTGATTTTTCGGTATCTATGCTTTGTAGGGTTTTTAGTGTAAATGAGTTTTATACATTGTCAAAACATTGTTCTACATTTATTGGTTAGTCATGTGGTTTAGGATGTTTTTGTTATTGAATGGGATGTCCCAGTGAAGACTTCTCAGTGTAATTAAGGTAATGAGTTCAGAAGGTAGGATAGGGTTAAGAATAGATTTCTGTAAGTTATTTTTTTTAGTGCAATATATCAGTAGTTAAAATTTGTCTAGTGGTTAAGCCTTAACCTACTTTTTAATCTTATTCAAATGCATCTTTGCCCCTAAAAAGAATCTGGCTCCAGAAAACCCTTAAAAGGTTCCTTATCTACTCCCCTTATCTCCCTTTGTCAGGATCTTACTCAGATGTCTTCCAGTTCCCAGCATTGTCTGTTCAATCCCTAAGACCTTCCAAAACAATTGTAAATTATCTTCCTAACTGCACATTTTTAGTTGCTTCTTTGACATTATCTCAACAAACTAAGAAATATAGAGATGTATACTATGTCCTTTGTCCTAAATTAGAGTCTTTTGTGTGAGATTGTGAGCCCACAGTTGGGGGAGGGGGGGAAATTGAGTCTTCAGGGTTATATAAACTGATTTCTACTTCTTCGGGCTGTCTCCTCTCATCAGAGCCATTGGTGTAAGGACACCCAAATCTCGAGATTTGAAATAATAATAATTATAGCTGTAATAAATTAACTTTCTGTTTCTCCTTGGACACCTCTGTGTTTTGTTTTATTTTTAATTTGAGTGGCATCCCACATATTTTTAATAAGATTATGTTAGTTGTTTTCCTAATGTTGACCTTCCTTTCATCCCTGATATAAATTCAACTTAATTATATTTTTCCATTTAATACTATTTTATTTTTTCCAATTACATGCAAAGATAGTTTTCAGCATTCACTTTTACAAGATTTTGAGTTTCAAATTTTTTTCTCCCTTCCTTCCTTTCCCCCTCTCCAAGACAGTACACAATCTGATATAAACCATACATATACAATCATATTAAACATATTTCCACATTAGTCATGTTGTGAAAGAAGAATTAGAACAAAAGGGAAAAACCGCAAGAAAGAAAAAAAAAGAGGGAAAATAGCATGCTTCCATTTGCATTCAGACTCCATAGTTCTTTCTTTCAATGTGGATAGCATTTTCCATCATGAGTCCCTTGGAATTGTTGTAGATCATTGCACTGCTGATAAGAGCTAGATCTATCAAAGTTAATCATTGCACAATTCAACTTAATTATATTAAATATTTTTCAGACAAATTCTCATAGTAATTTTAAGGATTTTATTTAAAATTTTGGAATTGATATATTGATATACTATAGTTTTCTTTGTTTTTTATTCATTGATTTAATTACTCAGATTACATTTCATAAAAGGAGTTCAGAAAAGTGCTTTCTTTTTCAATTTTTAAGAATGTTTGAAGTATAGTTATTAATTGTTTTTTAAAATTTTGATAGACTTCTGTAAATCCATATGGATCAGTGGTTTTCTCCCCCATCGGTAGTTCCTTTACAACTAGTTCAATTTACTTCTCTGAAACTGGATTATTTCACATCACTTTTTGGTGTTCTATTGATATAGGCATTTTATATTTTAGCACACAGAGAGCGTGACATACAATGCGACAGCCATACCCCCTCTTCTTTTCTCTATGGTCTACCTCACTCATCCCACCCTGTACTCATGTTGGCAGGTAGGGGTGGGGGAGGAGAGAACAGACATGATGGCCAGCCACATCCACCATGCTGCTACGATTCTTAGAGCCATATGGGTAATTCTGGCATGGGGAAAATGCATCCTTTCACTTTATACTGAGTGAGACAATGTAAACAGTGTGAGATCTCTCAGATGGACTGAGTGTAACAGTTTTGTAGACTGTTACAAACTCAAGGTTGGTTACTAGCCTGAATAGGCCCAAGTTTCAAGTTCCTAAAAAACACATGGTCTGTACTGTTACATTAGTATTAGGTAATGGCTAATGCTAAATAAGGATAAAATAGCTAGCATTGGTAGTGTTATAATGAGATTCCTTGTTTCTGGGGTAGATTTTCGCGTTTTAGATTGTAAGGCTGAAATTCCTGTCCAATGGGAATTTACAGCCAGTGGTGGGTGGGTGTCTCTGTGTTAGGACTATATAACCTTTGTTCTGACCTTTGTGCCTTGCCTTGCTTTGCTCGGACTGCCAGACGAAGCAGACGCCCGATAATAAATCTTTCACTTTATACCTAGAAAATCTCCGAGTGTTATTTTTGGGTAACTGTAGCACACAGTACTGTAGCTTCTGAGTCCCCACCAGTGTCTTTCTCCTTTATAGAAATCAGTCGCAATGACGCTATTAACTGTTAAACACAAAACAGTGATCAGAGTGGCGAAAGCAAGAATAGTCATTAACTAGAAAGAAAAATCAGGAATGATGAAAGCCTAGCACTCTCCACATAAGCCTGGGTTAGACTTTTCGTGCAGCGCACACAGGGTCTGTATGGAGAATGAGCATACACATAGAGAAAATAAATAGCTAGCATTTACATAGTGCTTTAAGGTTTGCAAAGTACTTTCTCATTTTCATAACAACCTTGGGAAGCAGGTGCTATTATTACCTCCATTTAACAGATGAGAAAACAGGCTGAGACAAGTTAAGTGACTTGCCCAGCTTACAGACAGCAATGAGTGTCTGGGGCAGGGTTTGAACTTACTAAGAATAATAATAAGCATTTATACAGCACCTACTATGTATCAGGCACTGTGTTAAATGCTTTACAAATATTGTCTTATTTGACACAACAACCCTGGAAGGTGGGTGCTATTATTTTTCCCTTTTTACAATTGAAGAAACTGAGACAAACAGAGGTTAAGTGACTTGCCCAAGGTCACACAGCTATTAAGTGGCTGAGTCAGGATTTGAGCTCAGGAAGATAAATCTTCCTGCATCCAGGCCTGGCACTCTGTGCACTGTGGTGCCACCTAGCCATCTATAGGTAAGGCACAAGAATAGGGAAGCCATTGAACCTGAGGCAGATTCAAAACTCTGATCTGTATTTTGGATGTTTGTGTCATGGACCATCTATTCCTCTCCTGAGCCTCTCCACTCTCCTCCTCGACAAAGCCGCTTCTCTGCTATTCAGGGGCCACTGACGTGGTATTAAGCCCTTTTAGCTAACAGCAGCCTTAAATCTGAGGTCTGCAGAGCTTTCCAGATGTAATCCCTTTGCTAGAAATTAAGCCTGGATGACCCATTCCTCTTTCAGTGAAAAGTTTTTGTTGTTGTTGTTGGGTTGTTTCAATTGTGTCTGACAAACAGGGTGAAGTGACTTGCCCAGGGTCAAACAGCTGGTGAGTGTCTGAGGCTAGATTTGAACTTAGGAAGATGAGTCTTCGTGACTGCAGACCTGGTGGCCTGTGCATAATGGTGCCACCTAGCTGCCCTTGGTGAAAAGTGGTTCCCTTTCATACTGGAATTTGCAAATATGCTATTCAAATCTTGCTTTATTATATAAGCTTTGAGGGATTTTCCACTCTAGAGTCAAAGAGGGCAGCAAAGGACAATTTAGGCAAACCTTTTAAGGATTTATCTTCTCTCAAGCTATAGATGATACTAGAGAGTGAGGCAGATTTTCCTCACCCAACTCTTCACGTAGCATGGAATGTGGCTTTCCGGTTGGTTCCCAGCATCAGGCTTTCCTCCAGTCAGATCAGCTCCACACATCAACTGTAGAATCTTCTTGTCTCCTGTCACCTGGTATAAGATGTGCTTCTGTTACCTTTTTTCAACTTAGCTCTGTCAGGTTCTGCCTTCTGTAAGCAGCTTTGCTGAGTCTTCTTGGAGGCTTTTCAAAGGGTTCCTCAAGATGTGGCTTGTCACTGATTTTCTTGACAGAAATCAGAGCCTCCTATGTCTATCTTAAGATGAGAAACCCCAAATGCACATTTCTTATCTGTTCATCATTATCACTCTCTTTCACATAATTATTGTTTCTATGATTTTTTCTTTGATCCCATTGTCCAGGATTTCATTATTAAATCTCCATTTAGGTCTATTTATTTTACGTGTGTGTCTTGCATTGTTCTCAGTTTCCTAGAATGCTTTGGATGATGCTTTCCTTTGCCCTTGTCATTCTCTACCTTATAGTGGTCTGGTCCTCTGCTTTCATTGATGTGGGGAATTCCAGGTGTGTAAACTCCCTCCATGGATGCAGATTGACATTGGGCTATAACTTATACTCTTAGAGAGTTGCTTAATACCGATGAAAGGTTAACTGATATATGCCCATGGTCATATATGGTGGTAGTGATCATTATTATTTTAGAGAAAAGCCGTGTGGTGAAGTCGTTAGAGAGGCCAACTTGGATTCAGAACCTGGGTTCAAGTGAAGTATGTGTCAGGGAGGCAGAGCCAAGATGGCAGAGGAAAGGCAGGAAGTTGCCTGAGCTCTCCTCAGTTTCTCTTGAAACAACTTTAAATAAAGCCTCAAAATGAATGACAGAACCCACAACAGGACAGGGTGAAACAATTTTCCAGTCCAAGATAACTTAGGAGGACTACAGGACAGGTTTGTTTCACATGGATATCAGGGAAGTACAGCCGAGGCAATGCCCAGGCAAGCCAGTGGGGGACCCCTAGCCCCAGCACAGATCAGCAACTTGGATCAGCAGATCAATAGGGGGGCAGCTAGGTGGTGGCAGTGAATAGAGCACTGGCCATGGAGTCAGGAAGACTGAGTCATATCTGGCCTCAGACACTTAACACTTACTAGCTGTGTGACCTTGGGCAAGTCACTTAACCCCATTGCCTAGCCAAAAAACAAAACAAAGCAAAACAAAAAACTTCAATAGGGAATTCTGTGCTGCTTAGCAACACAATCATTCTTCCTTTGTGGATTTCCTAGTACACTGCCCTCAATCACTGTGCCAAACCTTTTTTTTCCGTTTTCAAATTCAAGTCCCTATTCTATCCTTCCCCTGCCCTGCAAAAAAATTCATGCACAAATATTTCCTAGTTAGAAAAAAAAAATCAATCCTCACTTCTATTGGTGCACCTTCTACTAGTTGCTTATTTCCCTCTTTTTCATAGCTCACTTTAAAAAAAAATGGTATATACTCACTGTTTCCACTTATTTATTATGTGTACTTTTCTCCAGCCCATGGAAATCTGGGTTCTATCCCACTATTCTGCTAAAACGGCTTCTTAAAATAGTTACCACATGCCTCCTAATTGCTGTCAGTAGGTGGTTTCATACCTTAATACATGTGTCTGAAGGAAGCTTGCCTTTTCTTCCCACCCTACTTCATGAAGGAATATTTCAGTCAAACTGATGTCCTTGTCATTCCCCAAACATACTTTCTATATTTTCCCCTCTGTACTCATATCATTTCCCCCTGCTCAGAAAGTCATCATATCTCTGCCTATAGAAATTCTATCCTTATTTCAAGACACAGCTCAATGCCAACTTTTTCAGCTTTACCCGAGCTAGGGAAGCAGCATTGGGTAATGGAAAGAACAGTAGGTTGGGAGCTGGGACACGTGGGTTACAGTTCCTGACTCTGCCATTTGCCCTGTGACTGTGGGCAAATCATTGTCCCTAGCTGAGCCTCTAGATTACAAAATGAGGGGTTTGCCCCAGGATCACAGGTTCAGTAGTAACTCTAGTGCCAGAAGGGACCACTGTGGCCATCTACTTCAATCTCTGCCAGTACTCTGGACCCTAAGCATGTGTGTACCTGCAGTCTCTGTCCTGTGATTGTCTTTTTTCCCTCAGTCCTGTTTCTCTTAACCGATGACTTCATCATCTCTCATTTGGACTATTGCAATAGTCAATTTGTTTGATCTCCCAACCTTAAGCCTCTCCCCATTCCAATCCCTACTCCACTTATCAGCCAAAGTGATTTTCCAAAAGCTTAGGTCTGACTATGTTCCTATTCTATTCAATAAACTCCAGGAGCTTCCTATCTTACTTAGGATCAAATACAAACTCATTTGTTTGGTCCTTAAATCTCTCTACACCCTGGGCCCTTCCTACCTTTCCAGTCTTCTTATATGTCACTCCCTGTATAGACTCTGCTATTGAGCCATACTGGCCTATTTGCTGTTCTGTACCCATGATGTTTCATTTCCCATCTCTGTGCCTCTGTATTAGCTGTCCCCTATGTTTGGAATTTGGGTTGTCTTCCTCCTCACCTTTGCTCCTTGGAATCCTCAGTTTCCTTCAGGATTAAACTTAAGCACCATTTTCTACATAGTCTTTCCTGATTCTTTCCTATTCCTAGTTATTAGTACACTCCCTCCCCAAACCATCTTGTAATATATATGTATATGTATCCCCCTCTCTGTCTCTCTGTCTCTGTCTCTGTCTCTCTCTGTCTGTCTGTCTCTCTCTTTCTCTCCTTGTGGAACCCCTAAGTGTCAACGTACATAGCAACAATCCCCTCCAGGAGGGGAGAGCAGAGTGAAATGAAAGTGAGAACTACTCAATCCTACTCTCCTCCATCCCTCCAGGTAAAGGGATATAATTTTAGCCCCAGTGACCAGTGTTTATGTTCTCAGCTATACCCTTGGTTACAGCAAACTCATTCTTCTAGGTAAAGAGAAAGTAAATACCCAAGTTCATGTATAAGGTTCTGCTTGTTGGAAGAGTTATAGAATCATTCACATAACTAAACAATAGCTTATTAACCCCCAGGGATCATGTAGTCCCTCACTTCAAGCTGGAAATTTGAGGTAGAGAGCGTCTAGCCTGTATTTCCTGTGAATTACTCAACCAAATGCTACCCTTGTCATCTTGGATCACAGTTAAAGTACCCAAGCAAATATGTGTCTTGGTTGACTTGAACTTTTATAGAGAGAAAGAGCAAAAGTCACTATAAAGAGCTGGGCATGGTGGTGCATATGTTGGGGAGACTGAGGCTGGTGAGTCCCTTGAGTATGGGAATTCTAGGCAGGGTAGGGCTAAGCCAACCAGTCGTCCACATTAAGTCCATTACCAATATATCGAGTCCCCAAGAGTAGAGGACCACCAGGCAGCCTGAAGGGGTGTGAACTGGCCTAGATCAGAAAAATGGAGTAGGTCAAATCTTCCTGAGCAGACGCTGTACCTCTCCAATTGCCACCATTGTCTTCCCTTGTCCTTGTGTGTGTTGTTAAGGGGAATCTCTATACTAAAACTACGGCTGCCACAGCTGCTGCCATGTGCTTCCCAACTGTTTCTCTGCCATCCAAGCTGCAGATTTCTACTCCTAATCTGCCCACGTTCTCCTGCTTTCTCTCAAACTTTGCAGGCTTGCCAAATCTCAAGAGTTCTGTCCCCAGCTCAGGTGATATTTCTGTCAAGATGCCGACTTACATTTCCAAGGAGGCTATTGAGCCTCTGGATTGTTTTCCACTCTACTATCTTTGCCAAGGAAACCCTTAATGGGGTCATGAAGAATTGGACACAACTGAAAATGACTGAACAACAGCAACAGGGTGTAGAGTAAGCAGCATGATTCATGAGAGAATTGTTCATGTGTTACAAGGATAATCTGGCTCTACTGAAATGTTTATTCTGGTCTCAGTGTCCCTAATTTGCTCATCAGTGAGCCATTGAAATGTTTAGGCTTTTGGCTCTTCTTGAGTATGGTAAGGAGTTGTTTTAGACTTCTTGATGCTAACATGTCTTTCAAAGTCTCTGCCTTGGTCCAAACAGATCATCAAAAGAAGGCTATATACTGAATATATATGTATATTATATATATTCAGTATATAGTATATTATGTATATAATATACTCTCCTCCCTCAATACTTTAGCACCTATGGATGTTTTTCTGATTCTTGGATGGGTATGCCAATGCATACTTTGTGAAGTAGTCAGTGATTATCGACATATGACATGGTCATATTGTGCTTCAAAAATAGAAAGTCAACGTGGATAAATTTCAAAGGTCTGCTAGTACTTATGTCCATCAAATAGGCAGCATGAGTTGGTAACATTTTTCTTTGCATGCGACAAGCACAAGTCATACTCCTTGGTGACATCTGAAGGATTTCTTTTTTGTGGGGGAGGTGCTAAGATCTGTTGTTTATAGGTTCTATGGTCCCTTTTTGACCCATGTGTCCAAAAGCTTTTTTTGGCCATAGAGAGTTAGGTACTGGGCAGCATCAACTGTTTTCTCATACTGTGCGTCAGATCGATGACAATCCAGGGAGGTATTCTATTGGATGGTTCCAGCTTCCGCCATGTTAGTTCAGGGAAACAACACTTGAGTCTTTTGGTATTACACTCTTGATTCTTGGCTCATATCATTCCACTTACTCCTTCACCAGTCATTTGTTCTCTTTACTAGTCTTCCACAGACAACTATAAGGCAAAGAAGGTTGATTCAATGAAGAAAGATTCACATATGCTGCTGGAATACTGTCTAGGGAGAGTCCCTAGATGGCTGTCCTGCCATCTGCTTATAATCCAGCTCCCTTGATGTTACATTTGGCCTCTCACTTCTTCTTTAGATGATCACCAAGTTTCATGGGAAAGGGAGGGAAATAAGCATTTATATAGCACTTACTATGTGCCAGGCACTGTGCTGAGTGTTTTACAAATATTATCTCATTTAATCCTCACAACAACCCAGGGAAGTAGGTGCTATTATTATCCCCATTTTACATTTGAGGAAACTGAGACAGATAGAAGTGAAGTGACTTGCCCAGAGTAACACAGCTGATAAGCATCTGGGGCTAGATTTGACTTCAGCGCCACCTAGCTGCCTTTGACATCTTGTGGCCTACTGGAAAGGGTATTTGCATTCACATTGGTCTTCCATGATCAGTAGTGCATGCTGAATTCATAGTTGGCTAGTGCTGCTACCTTTCTCTGGATCATGGGTTCAATCTTTATGTAGATAATTCCCATATCTGTTAATCCTACCCTAACCTCTCTCCTAACTTCTCGTTTCTCATTTCTTTTTTTCTTTTTCTTTTCTTTTAAAAAAATTCATTTAGTGTTTTGTTTTCCCCCAGTTACATGTAAAAACAATTTTAAACACTCATTTTTAAAACTTTGAGTTCCAAATTTTCTCTCTTCCTCTATCCCCCACCCCACCCCATCGAGAAGGCAAGCAACTCAATATAGGTTATTCATGTGTAGTCATGCAAAACACTTCCTTAATAGTCATGTTGTGAAAAAAAAACCATAAAAAAACTCAAGAAAAATAAAGTAAAAAAAAGTATGCTTCTATCTGCATTCAGACACCATCAGATTTTTGTCTGGGCGTGGATAGCATTTTTCATTATGAGCCATTCAGAGCTGTCTTGGATCATCGTATTGCTGAGAATAGCTAAGTCATTCATAGCTATACTGCTGTTACTTTTCTGCTGTACATTTAACTTTGCATCAGCTCATATAAATAAGTCTTTCCAGGTTTTTCTGAGACCATCCTGCTCATCATTTCCTATACTACAATAATATTCCCTCATAACGACATACCACAATTTGTCCAGCTATTCCCCAACTGATGGGTATCCCCTCAATTTCTAATTCTTTGCCACCAGAAAAGAGCTGCTATAAATATTTTTGTACATATAGATCCTTTTCCTTTCTTTTTTTTTTTAAATCTCTTTTGGGATATAGACTAGTAGTGGTATTGCTAGCTCAAAGGGTATGCGTGGTTTTATAGCCCTTTGGGCATAGTTCCAAATTGTGCCACAGAATAGTGTCTCATTTCTAATTGCTTATCAGACATCTCAAACTGGATGTTTTATAGATATCTTATACTCAACATATCCCAAACTGAACTCATTATCTTTCCCCTGTAACCCTCCCCCCTTTTAATTTCCTTTTGCTTCACTAAATCAATTGTCTGTGGAGAACTGGTAAAGAAAGCAAATGGGCTCATGGACTGTGGGAAGTGATACAAGCCAAGAATCAAGGATGTGATGCCAAAGGACTCAAGTGCCAATCCTCTGAAGACACCTGATTGTTGAGCCAATGGCCGAAGTTGGGACTTGAACAGAAGTGTGACAACAGAATGTTGTACTGGACTGCCATTGATTCCACACATGGTATCTGGAAGCACTTGGTGCAACTCAGTGCATATGGTGATCTATGGCCAATAAAGCTTTGGATGACTGGGCATATGGGTCAAGAAAGCACTGAAAGAGCCACTGGGAGGGCATCATCAGCTCCCCGGTCCATCAGGCTCAAAACCTAGTCGTCATCCTGGATTCCTCATTAGTTCTCACTCCTTCCCCTGATTTCATCTTTGCCACATCTCTCAAATATGCCTCCTTCTCTCCTCTGACACTGCCATACTCTAGTGCAGGCCGTCATCACCTCACCCCTGCACTGTTGTAATAGCCTGCTGCTGGGTCTGCCTGCCTTAAGGCTCTCCCTGCTACAATCTATCTTCCATTCAAATTATCAGAATTGTCTTCCAAAGTGCAGATCTGACCAGGTCACCTCCTCTATTCAGTAAACTCCAATGGCTCCCTATTACCTACAGAATCGAATATAAAACCCTCTGGCTGTTAATGTCCTCTGTAACCTGGTCTCTCCTTACCTTTCTAGTCTTCTTATACCTCACTCCTCTCGACATCCTCTAAGATCCAATGACATTGGTCTCCTGGTATAAGACGCTCTATCTCCCAACTCTGCATTTTCATTGGCTGTCCCCAGTGCCTGGAATGCTCTCCTTCACCCTTGCCTCCTCGCTTCCCTGGTTTTCTTCAAGTCTCAGATAAAATCTCACATTTTGGAAGAAATCTTTCTCCTTATTCTTAGTGCTGGTGCCTTTCCCTTTGAGATTCCCAATTTATCCTGTATGTATATTGTTTGTACATTTTGTTCGGTAGTTTCAGTCATAGATGACTCTTCATGACCCCATTTGGGATTTTCTTGATAAAGATACTGGAGTGTTTTTGCCATTTCCTTCTCCAGCTCATTTTTACAGATGAGGAAACTGAGGCAGAGTGAAGTGACTTGCCCAGGGTCACATAGCTAGTACATGTCTGAGGCCAGATATGAACTCAGGTCCTCCTGACTCCAGGCCCAGCACTCTATCCACTGAGCCACCTAGCTGCCCATTTTTGTACATAGTTGTTTACATATTGTCTTCCGGAAGCTTTCGACTACAAGTGGGTTTTTTTGTTGTTATTGGGTTGTTGTTTTTTTGCCATTCTTTGTATTCCCGGTGCTTAGCTCAGTACCTGGAACACAGTAGGCACTTGATAAATATTTGCTATTGTTGTTAACTTGGCACTGTCAGAATATTTCAGTTGGTTGTTGTCAATTCAGACTTATAACCTTGCTCCATAAACATAGTCTTGGAATTTCTCAGTGACAGTCTACTTCAAAGCCAGGGACTCCAGCTTGTGAGCAGGGAAAATGGTCTCAATGTCATTCAGCCCTCTGCTTAATAAATGCTTATTGGTTGGTTAATTTCTTTGTGTCTATGGGTTCATTAGCATTACTCTAATGATTCCCAAGTCTACAAATCCAGGTTTTAGTCTCACTCCTGAACTCCTCTTCTGCACTACCAAATGTCCATTAAATATCTCCACTTGGATGTCTCTTTGGCATTTTCAACTTACCATGTTCCAAACAGTACATATCATTTTCCCTCTAGACCTGTCCCTCCTCCAAACTTCCACCTTAGGATAGAGCATTTCTATCCATCTAGTCTCCAAAGTTTGCAACTTCAGAGTTATCTTTGATTCATTCTTCTATACCCCTATGTCCAATCACCCATCGTATTTTATCAATTCCATCTTCATACCATCTTTCATGTCCATCCCCTTCTCTCTACTAATACAGCCACCACTATAGTTTAGGCCATCACTACCACTCATCTTGACTTTTGTGTATGTGTATGTTTTTGGGTGTTTTTTTTTTGGTGAGGCAATGGGGTGAAGTGACTTGCTCAGGGTCACACAGCTAGTAAGTGTGAAGTGTCTGAGGCCAGATTTGAACTCAGTTCTTCCTGAATCCAGGGCCAGTGCTCTATCTACTGTGCCATCTAGCTGTCCCTCATTTTGACTTTTGCAATGATTTCCTAACTGGTCTTTCTTTTTCAAGAAGTTTACTTCTCCAATCTATCCTTGACATAGTTACCAAAATAGTTATCCCAAGTTATGGATCTGACCATATTATCCTTCTGCTCAAAATTTTTCATTGGCTCCCAAATGGGATCCCCACAGGATAAAATATAATTTCTTCAGCCTGGAATTTAAAGCCCTTCACTATCTGGCTTCAACCTACTTTTACAGACGTTCCCCCTTCTATTTCTTCTCACACTATGTCCAGCCACTTTGGAACACAAGGGGCTCCCCAAACTTGGCATCCCATCTTCACCCTCTGTGTATTTGCACAGGCTGACCTTCAGTGAACCTCTTTAAGCTGCTAAGTCATAAGATCTTAGATTCAGAGCTGGAAGGGCCTTTGGAGCTCATCTAGTCCAACCCACCCTTTCATTTTACAAATGAGAAAACTGAGGCCCAAAGAGAAGAAAAGACTTGCCCACAGTCACCTGGGAAGAAAGCTGCCTAGCTGGAATTCAAATCCAGGTTCTCTGATCCCAAGACCGGTGGTTTTTCCACTACACTACAAGTTTCTCTCATGTAGTATTTCCAGCACTTTGTAATTCAAACCCTATTCAAACTGGGCCATCAAACGATCACCCTCCCTTTCACAAACCATCAACTAGCCAATTTGGACAGCTAGCCACTGCCTGATCTCCTGCCTCTGCTCATTCACACGTTATTTTCCCATGTCTGGACTTTATTCCCCCTTTGCTTTTGGGAACCCTTAGCTTTATTCTTCAATATTCATGTCAGATGCTGCCTTCTAAGGGGGAAGCTTTTCTTCCTCTCCCAAGTTGTCAGTGAGTCTCAAATTACCATATATTTACTTATCTGTGTACATGTGAATTCCTTAAATAGAATGTAATTAGGCCAGGTGCCATCTTGTGTTTTTTTATTTTGTATCCCCAGTACCTAACAAAATAGATAGTAAAGGCTGGCTTCAGAACTTTCCAGGTAAGTCTTTACTTTCCAGCAGCAGCTCGGCTAGCCTTGGACTGCAAAGAATCATGCTCCTGGGCCAGATACCCCTCACTTCTCTTGTTTCCGGCTTCTTTCTGTGTTGTCTATTCCCCATGACGTTGTTCAGTCATTTCAGTTGTGTCCGATGCTTTGTGACCCTATTTGTGTGGTTTTTTTGGTTGTTGTTACAAAAACATTGGAGGGGTTTGCCATTTACTTCTCTAGTTTATTTCATAGATGAAAAACTGAGGCAAACAGGGTTAAGTGACTTGTCCAGGGTCACACAGCTAGTAAATGTCTGAGGCTAGATTTGAACTCATGAAATGGGTCATCCTGATTCTAAGCCCAGTGTTCTATCTGCTGTGCCACCTAGCGCCCACCATGAGAGATTGCAAGCTCCTTTAGGACAGGGACTGTCTTTTTCTTATTTGTATCCCAAGACTTAGCACAGTGCTTGGCACAGAGCAGGTGCTTAACAAGGGTTTATTGAATTAAATTGAATTGTTGAAGTAATGTGCATTTGTAGTGGACCTACTTAGCTTAATGGTACAATCACCTTCAGCTCCTTCCACAGCACCGGACTAGGAGAAGAGAAGCTGGTGGGATGGAGCGGGGTAGTTCTTGAACTAAACTGCCAAGCACTGAAACTCTATTGTAGAGAGCACAGCTCCGATGGGCTGGTCACATTGTTTAAATGCCAAACGTACACCTGCTTAAAGACGGCTTTCTGGAGAACTCACATAAAGCAAGTGCTTACGTGGAGCTCAGAAGAAGTGATATACAGACACTCTCAAGGTCTCTCAGAAGAGCTTTGGAATCCATTGTGAGACATGGGAGACACTGGCATAGGACCATCCAGCATGGCATGTCCTCATCAGAGAAGGTGCTGTACTCTATAAGGGAAGCAGAATTGCAGCTCAAAAGAAATGTGAGATGTGCAAATTTAGAAACATCTTTTGAAATGTTCGTATGGCCTATCCCAGCTCATTTTTCTCTGATCAGGTATGATTGCACAGACTCTACATTGACCCCAAGATCACGATGTCATTTTGGCTCTCTTCAATTATGAAGGAGAGCAATAATTATGTTCCCGGCACTGTGCTAAGTGCTGCGATTACGAAGAAGGGTACAGTCTCTACCTTCAAGGAGGTCACATTCTAAAAGAAGAGATAAATGTAAAAATAACTAGGTACAAACAAGATAGAGTAGATGGAAGGTAATCTCAGAGAAGACTTGCACGAACTGTTATTTGGGGGTGAAATCAGCAGGCCAGGATAATTTATACATTAGTGGCATCATTGTAAATAAATGTTAAAAAGACAACTTTGAAAGACTTAAGAACTCTGATCAATGTAATGACTAACCATGATTCCAGAGGACAAAAGATGAGGCATGCTACTCACCTCCTGACAGAGAAGTGATAGACTTAAGTTGCAGAATGAAAATTTGTTTTGCTTGATTAAGCCTATTTGTTAAAATGAGTTTTTCCCCTCCTAGTTTATGGGAAGAATTGAGAGAGAAGGGGGTTAGTGATAAGGTTATTTTAAAAAAGGAAAAGTAAAAAAAAGAAAAGAAAGTCATTGAAGCATTTAAAAATGCAAAAAAAAAAAGCAGAAAGGAAACAGACAAGCAAGACAGTTTTTAAAGTTACATCTAGAATTTATTAAATACTTTAAAGGAAAAGTAAGCTATATGTTATCAAGATTCACAATTTCACCTGCAATCTTTTTTCTGTTCCACTTTTCAGTGGAAATGCTCATTTTATTTGGTAAAGAATATTTTTTAAAAATGACATGGTCAAGCCAGAAAACCTTACTAGTCAAATTATGATGAAATAGATTAATGACGGCTATATTTGCCAGATTTCCTCAAGTTATAAAAAGAAAATAAACTTTAAAAAATACTGTGCAAAAAGAATATTGATTGTCAGAACACATATCCAGATTTCTGGTTTGGAACACATGGTGACCATAATCAGACAAGTCTCCATGGTATAGTGGAACGAGCCTGGGACCTGGGTTCAAATGCTGATTCTACCAGTTACTGGCTGTGTGACCTTGGAAAAGTCCCTTAAATACAGAACATTAATTTTTTTAATTGTAAAAGTACTTTTCCCACTGGGTTGTTATAGGGATGAGGCAAGATAGTGCAGGTAGGGCTTCAGGATTGTGGGGTGCTGGTGGTCCAGGCCTTGAGGGCCTGTGGTCCTGCTTTGGTGGCCACTCACTCCATGGTGACTGGAGGAGGTATCCTTTCCGAGGGGGAGCAGGCTACTGGCTTGGAGAGAGATTATGATGGCTGCAAGGGATGCTTTGGTTCTATACAATATGCTAGCCCCAAAGGCAACTCCAGGGACTAAAGGAAGGGTCTAAGCCCAACCTGGTCCCTTCCATCACTGACAAGCAAATCGTGGGCTGTGTCTGTGAAGAGGACAACAGTGCTGTCATCTGGTTCTGACTTCACAAAGGTGAGACACAGCATTGCCCTAACTATGGAACCCATTACAAACTGGTACCCCACCAGTTTAGCCACCGAGCCCCCGGACCGGTTTACTAGATGTGCTGTAATGTTTTCTCCAAAAAATAGACTAGCCATTTCCCTGGCTCTCCCATTAAAAAAAAAGTGATAGTGCAGGTAAAATGGTTTGAGTTCCTCAAAGTGCTATCTAAATCTAAACTATTATTATATTGTAGTGTATGTTATAGGTAGGAATCGACAGGAGCCAGCTCAGAGCTGATTGTTAAATTATCAGGGTGAGCGTTTACATCTCAGACGTTTGCAAATGCTACAAATCAGACATTGATTTATTGTTTTGTTGATTGCCTAGACTTAAGAAAAGATGGAGAAAATATTAATAATGAAGATTAAACTTAAAAGTGTGCCCTGGGTACATTTTTTAAAAAAGGAAGAGCTGGTTGTTAACCTCTACCAGCATATCTCTGATTACAGGTGGAAAGAGGTTCTTAAGTTAGTTTAATTGTTAAAAAGTTTAATTGTTAAAAATTTGACATTCCTTTTTTTGTAGACTCCTCTTACAGGAAGCTTCCAAGCTATCCTTGCAAAGCCACACTTTTCACTCTACTGTCTCTGATTATAAGAAGATCTATAAGCATCTAAGGCAGTATTTGAACTCAGGTCTTTTGAACTTCAAGTCCAGCATTCGATCCATTTCATTGACTTAAACTTCTCCATCTACCTAGGGCGAATGTGCTGGAAGAGGAGTTACAGGCCATCGTGCCAAAAAACCTTATTTTTATAGATAAGGAAACTGAGGCCCAGCGAACTTGGCTCGCCCAAGATCACACAGGTAGGAAGTGGCAGAGCTGGGATTTGGCTTCAGGGGCTATCACCACTCTGCTGCCTTCCAGCCCCTTGCACTAAAAGCAGCAGGGGTAAAGAAAGCTAGTGTTCTCAATTTTACTGTTCAGATTGAGGGAAAGGCATTTGTTTGGAGGGAAGGCAGGGAAGAGGCAGCTAGGTGGTGCCATAGTGCATAGAGCACCAGGCCAGGAGTCAGGAAGATTCAACTTCCAGAGTCCAGATCTGCGGGGTTTTTTTTATTTTAACATTTTTATTTAAAATTTTGAGTTCCAAATTCTATCCCTTGATCCCTCCTTTCCCTCTCCATTCCCTGAAATGGTAAGCAGTCAGATATAGGTTATACATGTGCAATTATGTAAAACATTTCCATATTAGTCTTTTTGTACAAGACTTGGATACAAGAAAAAAATGAAAGAAAGTGAAAAATAGCATGCTTCAGTCTGTATTAAAACAACATCAGTTCTTTCTCCGGAGGTGGAGAGTACGCTTCATCATTAGTCCTTTGGGATTGTCTGAGATCATTGTATTGCTGAGAATAGCCAAGTCATTCAGAGTTCTTCATCAAACAATATTGCTGTTACTGTATACAATGTTCTCCTGGTTCTGTTCACTTCATTTTGCATCAGTTCATGTCAGTCTTTCCAGGTTTTTATGAAATCATCCTGCTTGTCATTTCATATAGCACAGTAATATTCCATTACCATCATATCCCACAGCTTCCCCAATTGACAGGCATCCCTTCTATTTCCATTTTTTAGCCACCACAAAAAGAGCTGCTATAAATATTTGTGTACAAATAGGTCCTTTTTCTTTTTTTTTTTTTGGATGTCTTTGGGATATAGACCTAGCAGTGGTATTGCTGGATCAAAGAGTATGCATAGTTTTATAGCCTTTTAGGCATAGTTCCAATTTGCTCTCCAGAATGGTTGGATCAGTTCACAACTCCACCAACAGTGTATTAGTGTCCCAGTTGTCCCACAACCCCTCCAGCATCTAACATTTTCCTTTTTTGTCATATTAGCCATTTTGGTAGGTTTCAGGTGGTACCTTAGAGTTGTTTTAATTTGCATTCTTCTAATCAATAGTGATTTAGAGCATTTTTTCTTATGACTATAGATAGCTTTGATTTCTTTGTCTGAAAACTGCCTGTTCATATCCTTTGACCATTTATCAACTGGGGAATGACTTGTATTTTTATAAATTTGATTCTGTGTTTATATTTATATTTGAGAAATGAGGCCTTTGTCAGAGATACTTGTTGCAAAAAAAAAAATTTCTCCCAGTTCTCTTCTTTCCTTACAATTTTGGTTGTATTGGTTTTGTTTGTGCAAAAACTTTAAAATTTTATATAATCAAAATTATCTATTTTATATTTTCTAATGCTCTCTATATCTTCTTCCTAAAATCTTCCCTTATCCATAGATCTGACAGATAAGCTATTCCATACTCTCTTATTTTGCTATAGTATCATCCTTTATGTGTAAATCATGTACCCTTTTGACCTTATCTTGGTATATAGTGTAAGAGGTTGGTCTATACCTAGTTTCTGTCATACTGTTGTCCAGTTTTCTAGCAGTTTTTTGTCAAATAGAATTTTTTGTTCCAAAAGCTTGGATCTTTGGGTTTATCATATACTAGATAACTATGGTCACTTATTGTAATGTAATTTCTACCTAACCTATTTCATTGACCTATCACTCTATTTCTTAGCCAGTACCAGATTATTTTGATAATTACCTCTTCATAATAAAGTTTGAGATCTGGTATGGCTAGCCCACCTTCTTTCACATTTTTTCCCTCATTGATTCCCTTGATATCCTTGAGCTTTTGTTCTTCCAGATGAATTTTGTTATTATTTTTTCTAGCTGTATAAAATAATTTTTGATAGTTTGATATGGTACTGAATAAATAAATTAATTTAGGTAGAACCATCATTTTTGTTATATTGGCTCAGCCTATTCATGAGCAATTGATGTTTTGCCAATTGTTTAGACCAGAGTTCAATTCTGGCCGCTGACACTTACTAGCTATGTGACCCTGGGCAAGTCACTTAAACCTGTTTGCCTCAGTTTCCTCATCTGTAAAATGAACTGGAGAACGAAATGGCAAACCACTTCAATATCTTTGCCAAGAAAACCCCAAAAGGAGTCACAAAGAGTTGAATACGGTTGAACAACAACTGATAAACATTTACTGTGTGCCAGGCACTTTATTATGCTCTGGGGATAAAAATAGGAAAAAAGAAAGACAGTCTGTGCACTACAGGAAATTACAATCTAACCCAGGAAGACAACAGGTGGGTGGGAGGAAGTGGGAGAGGACTACAAAGGGGTGCTACCGAGTAGGGAAAGAAGATTTGTCTTGCCCAGCCCCCTCAATTGGAGGTTTTGGGAGGAATTCTTAGCTTCACCCTCCAATCAGAACTGAAAGTGTGAGTACCAAGGCTGAAGAGATCTTACAGGCTGATGAGGTTCCTGGGGTGTGATGAATTAAGTACAGAGGGGTGTGGGAGAAGTCCAGAGGAGCCAGCTGGGAAATGGGTCAGCACATGTGTGCTAGGTGGATGGAGAGGTTTAAGTCAATGAGATGATCCAGCACAAATCCTGCCTTAGATGCTTACTAACAGTGTGACCTTGGGCAAGTTCTACAACCTCCTGAACCTTCACTTTCTTAATCTGTAAATAGCACTTGCCTTACAGGGTTATTACAAAGATAGGCGTAAAACATTTTGCAAACCTTCAGGAATTATACAAGTGCTAGGTCTCATAAGGAAAGCAGCTTTCATCTTGCTCTGGGTCATGATGCCTGGCAACAGCAGGTACCTGGAAAAGTCTGCCCTTTGTCTTCCTTTTCTTACTTGTCTAATTTCTGACCACCTCTCATAGGCATTGTTTTATTGAACAGTCAAGAAGCATTTATGACCAGGACTCCAGAGAACTGATAAGGAAGAATGCTACCTACCCCCTGACAGAAGGATGCAACCAAGGTGCAACCCAAGACGTACATTTTTGGACATGGCCAATGTGAAAACGTGTTTTGGTTGACCACGCATTATCTGCTATAGGGGGTTTTGTTTTCCCTTCTTTCTTTCTTTCTTTCTTTTTTTTTTTTGGCTAGGCAATGGGGTTAAGTGACTTGTACAGGGTCACACAGCTAGTAAGTGTCAAGTGTCTGAGGCCAGCTTTGAACTCAGGTCCTCCTGACTCCAGGGCTGGTGCTCTATCCACTGCACCACCTTTCTTTCTTTTCTCAATTTCCCTCTCCCCATTGAGGTGGGAGAAATAGAAAATAAATGCTTGTTAATTTTAAAAAATATAATTAAAAATAAATAGAATGTTCTTGTAGCTGAAACCTTCTACATGTGCAATCTTTCCTACTAGTGAGTGCCTTCAGAAGTGGGACTGTCTTACAAATATGTCTTGTGCCTGTTTTTGTACCCCCAGAACTTAACACTGTTGTTGTCTAGCTGTTTTCAGTTGTGCCTGACTCTTCCTGACCCCTTTTTTGGGGAATTTTCTTGGCAAAGCTTAAGTGATTTGTCATTTCCTTCTCCAGCTTATTTTACAAATGAGGAAACTGAGGCAAAATGGGTTGGGTGACTTGTTGAGGGTCAGTCACACAGCTGGTGGTTGAGGTAGGATTTAAACTCAGGTCTTCTTGACTCCAGGCACTGTCACCTAGGGGCCCCAATGCAGAGCAGACACTTAATAGACGATTATTTAATTTAATTTGTATCCCCAGCACAGGGACAGTGTTTTGCAAATTGCAAGCTCTGAAATAAATGATCATTCATTCATTCATTCTAGAATTTCATCCAAGAACAAAACGCCTATTGCGTGGCCTGGCACTGGGGACAGGGCCAAAAATAGTTCCTACCCTCATGGAGCTTACACTCTAAAAGGGACTGCAACTCGTATTCGAGAAAGTTAATGCAAAATAAACAAAGGAATTTCAGTCCACCAGGCGGGAAGAGAGCTAGCTCGTCGCAATCCTTGCTCCCCACACGCCACGCGCTGCCACGTGCGCGCCTCCCCACCGCTCCCACCCCGGGGGCCTCCGCTCCCCGCCCCGCCCACCTCCTGGCACCCGCGCGCGCTCTCGGCTTCGCCTGCCCACACTTGTGTGGGCCGGGTTAGCCTCTTCCGGGTCAGGTGACCAACAATGGCCACATGACCCAGCCCGAGTTCCAGAGCTCGAAGGCGGAAGTACAAGAGGAGTTCGGCGCCGCTGCTTGGCCTGCTGCAGGTAGGGGTCTAGTCTCTCAGACCGGCGGGCCTGGCGGGCGGACCCTGGGAGGGTCGGGCAGCCCGGGATAGCCCGGGCCGAGGCCGACGGCCGGCTTTTGAGGAGGGGGGGAGGCGGCTTCCTGTGGGAGGGGCCTGGGACGGTGGTTCCGGCCTCTGAGGAGGGGTTGTCCATACACCCACTTTGGGAAGCTCGGGGGGAGGGGAAGGGAAGGGGCGGGAGCGCCCTTTCTGCGGGGAGCCGGGGGCAGGGCATGACCCGGCACCCGTGACCTCTGGGTGAGGGGTCAGGAAATCGGGCTGTCAGGTAGCATCTATTAAACACGTACTGTGTGCTGGGATACCCGGAAAGGCAAAACCCAAACATTGCCTACGCTCGAGGAGCTCAGAGCCTTCGAAGAAGGGACGAAGGTGGTGGGGAGACCCGGGCATGGAGGGGTGCCCCTCGGGGAACCCTGCCGGGGACGGGCGTCCTCCTTCCCACCTACTTTGGCTTCTTCAGTCACAGTCTCCCCTCCCCCCCGCCCCCTCCTCCTCCCCCTTGGAAGAGTTAACTTCGTCTCGTTAATCTTTAAGTGTTTCTTTCATCTGACTCCCTAGTTTTGCTGGTGTGGTTTTTCCACTTCAGCAGGAGTCCCTGATCTCCTCAGATAATCTTTCTTTGCAGTCTTCTTTAGCCCAACTCACAGTCAAAGCTTAAAAAAAAAAATGAAAAAAATAAGAGAGATGTGCCTTGCTCTGGCATTGAACCAGCCCTTATTCTCGGGTGATGACTTTGCCTAGTGCTTGAGCTGTCAAAACTTTAATAGGCTAGGTTACTGCTAAAGTCCTAGACCAAGAGGTTTCTACCTGTTCTGCTCTCTGTTTTTTCTGGTGTTTGATCTAAATTATTCAGTCTCCTTAACCTAGTGATGGTCCTGTTTATCTTGACAAACAAATACGTAGGGTTGACCTAGAGAGAGACCTTTGTTAATGTTTGTAAAGACTGTGACTCAGAATCATAGTTTTTCCTTATCCCATCATGCAGCTTGCTTTATATAGAGACTAATCCAGAGTCTCTGCAGTAGTTCTATTTTAAACTCCTACTGTACACCAGAAGTTTGGACATTAATTGTGAGGCCCAAGTGAAAGGCAGTTTTGAAAATAAAATAAGCTTCAGGGTTTTTTTTAAACCAAAATTATTTATTTAAAGGATTTCAAAGAGGAAAGGGTCTAGATTGTGACTCTTCTCTGCCTCAATAAATGGTATTTATGAGTTTCAGTGGCCAAAAACATTCATTACTTGGTGACTTTACCCTTAGTGATGAGTCTCTACAAACATTAATTAGATTGGTCCTTGGATGACAGATGTACAGTCTATTGAAGTATCTGTATATGAAGTCTTCCAAATAGGTGAGTGCATTTTCTGCTGACATATAACCTTCAATGAATGAAAAATCATTTGTTAAGCACTTATTTACTTGCTGAGCATTGGCTGAGCACTAAGGATACAAATGCGAAAGTAATGACAGCCCCTGTCCTCAAGAAAGTTCTCTTCTAATGGGGGAAACAGTACTCATAGAGGGCTAGTGGCTAGGAAGGGGCTTTGGTCCTGAAAGTTACAGGTGATTCAACCTCACGATCCCAAGGTCACTTGTATGCCCCAGATTAAACATGAGAGTAGATGTTAGAGCTGGGAAGGACCTGGAAGATCATTGTAGTCCAGCCACCTCATTTTACAGATGAGAAAATGAGGCCCAGAGAGGGGAAAAGATTTGCCCAAGGTCACATAGCTAGTAGGCGACTGAGCAAGGCTTTGCACTGAGGTGCTGTGTTGCCAAATTTATTGTTCTGTCCACTTTGTAATGCTGCAGCTTCATGGAATATTACAAGCATTAAATAGGAACTAAAATTCTACAAAATGCACATAATGTTTTTGTAATATTTTGGGGTTGGAAAATTATTGCTTCAATTCCCTTTATGGGAGAAAAACTCAGTACTTTGCATCTGTCTATCAGAGTCATTTTAGTAATTACCTCCAAGTATTGCAAAAAGAGGCCTTTGCACTACTATTTACTTTCATACCTTTCATGTTTTTTCTCAAATACATATAGGAACCTACTCTGGCTTGCTTTCTTTTTAGGACAAGACTGAGTGTCTCAAACAGACATTTCTTTATAAATAAGGGACAGAGGTACTCAAGTCATGTTTCCAGCTTTTCCTCAGTGCCCTTTTGTGTCCTCCATGTGGCTGCTTCATTTTTAGTTTAAATGCCTATTTAGGTCTGTCTGCTTTATCTCAGTTTTGTGGCTTTGCTACCAAAATTTGAAAACATGATGTTGGCATGTTGAAATTCGTCACTGACCTGAAGATTCATGCTGGGCCTAGGGGTAGTTGTTGGTAAGTAGTAGAAATAGCAATAATGCTTTTAGAGATAGAGTCGCATTTGGTTCTCAAAACACCCTGTGGCAGAGGCAGGGCAGTTGGCATTCCCATTTTTAAGGGAGTAAACCTAGAATCACAGTGACTTGCCCAGGGTCCTTTGGCAATTGACAGTGAAATTGAGAATCCGACTCTTTTGACTGTTTACTCCTTTGCCCCAAACGAGGTTAGACAAGGTTATCTATTTTCAGGTATCAGTTCTAAGTTATTACTCCATTATTTCCCAAGGAAAGGGATAGAAATGGTGGGGAGGGGGGCAGAGAAGGGAAGCTTTAGCTATCATTAATGGCTCTTTGTTTCCTACAGGAAATACTATATATTTTAAAGGTTCTGTTCTAGTAGATATTAAATTTTCAAGCAAAAAAACCTTTACCTTGCATTACATTGAGTTGTTTAATTTCCAATTGAAGTTTATTAAAAGTTAGTTTAATACCTCTGGAAACTTTATATCCTGACGTTGCCTTTGATGGTTGTGGGTCGTGTTGGGTGGGGTAGGTGGGTGGAGGGAGAAGCATTTATGTAGCACCTACTTATCTGCCTGGCACTCTGCTAAGCTCTTTATAGATTTTATCTCACTTAATCCTCACTGCAACCCTGAGAGGTAGGTGCTGTTAATAACTTCTCTGTAGATAGGGAAACTGAGGCAGACCGAGGTTATGTGATTTGTCCAGGGTCGCACAGCTGAGAACTGTCTGAGGCTGGCTTTGAACTTATGGTTTCCTGATTTTCAGACCCAGTGCCTGATCCACTGCTCTTTTACACACAGTAGGTGCCTATTAAATAGTTGTTGAATTGAACGGGATTGACTTTGATTGGGTTTGCTTTTTATTTAGAGAGTCCTTAAGAAACTTGGAAGTTTCTCCTGAAAAGTCTTGAGCTGTTTTGATGGGAAAGCCATGTCTCCCCGTGTGCTGTTGTGTCTGCAGAGAAAGATTTCAATAGTGGCTTCTGGGCTTTGGGGTGTCAGGAAGAGTGGGTGTCAGGAGGGTGGGAGTTCTTTCCTGTTTGTAGGACTAGTGTTACTTATGAACACAATCATAGGAAGCGATAGATAAAGTTGTTTTCAAGGATCTTTGGAGTAGGTTTTTTTTTCTATACACACTGGAATTTCTTTGAGTATCAGGAAAATGGAAAATCTGCTCATAGAATGGAAAGCTGGCTATTTTCCCTGTTCCATGCATTTGCACTGGCTGTCCCTCTATACCTGGAATGCTGTCCCTGCTCACCTCCGCCTTCTAGCTTCTCTGACTTCCTTAAAGACCCAGCTCAAAGTCCATCTTTTGTGAGAAGCCTTTCCCAGCTGTCCCCCTTCCTTGTGTGTGCCACATTTCCCCTTCTCTCTAAGGTTGCCTTCCCTTTGTTTAACACCATTACACTGTATGTATCCTGTACACACACACATTTATTTTCATGCTGTATCCCCCATTAGTAGCTAAACTCCTCGAGGGAAGGAAGTTTTTGCCTGACATGGAGTAAGTGTTATATATATGCTTATTGACTGACTTCCCAGGGATATGAGGGAAGGAGGGAAAGGGGAAGGGATTGAGCCTTTATGTAGCACCTACTGTGTTCCAGGCACTGTGCTTAGCTTTACAAATGGCTCATTTCATCCTCACAACAACTCTATGAGGTACATGCTGTTATTATCCTCATTTTTACACTTGGGAAAACTGAGGCAAACAGAGGTTAAGTGATATGACCAAGGTCACACAGCTAGGAAATTCCCAAGGCTGGATTTGAGCCTAGGTCTTCCTGACTCCAGGCCTGGTGCCCTATCTGCTATGTCACGTCAATGCCCTTCGTGTGGCATCTTTTCTCCCTGTTTTTAGTCCCCTAGAGACTAACAAAAAAATCAGGTTCTATTTATTTGCTTTTTAGTGTTTCTGTTAGTGCTGATTTCATGGAGTTCCAGAGTGGAAGGCACCTTAGCAGTCATCTGGGGTAGTGGTTCATAAACTGAATTCTGTGAATTTGTTTTTAAAAATATTTTGATAACTCTTTCCATGTAAGTGGTTTCCTTTGCAAGTCTATAATGGCTTTTCTTTTATGAATTTAAAAGCATGATTCTGAGAAGGGCATAATCAGCTTTCCTGGTTACCGCCAGAGGGGTCCTGTTTCCTCTTTTGACAGCTGAGGAAACTGCAGCCCCGAAAAGCTGCCGAATGACCTGCTCAGGATCACATGGGCAGGGAGGTATTGGCAGAGTCTCCCAGACCTCTTGAGCTCCATTAGAGTCTGAACACAGCCTAGTGAGGAGAAGGCCTCAACCTGTGATAGGAAGTCCTTGGAGAGCAGGGGACAGAGAAGGGAAGGAAGTGAGAGGATTGGGGATGAAGTGTTTCTTCTCCATCTCTTTCTGGATTGGGCTTGCCTCTGGTTAGAAAAAAAGAAAGCATGAATGCCTCTCCACGGCTGGGTCTATTGGAAGGAAAATCCTCTTGCTGTTTGATAGTCAAGTGTCCTCTCTGTTCTTCCTGGATGATCCCCGGCAGATTTCCCTTCATCGTGAAGTCAGGATTCAGTTGTCTCCAGTCTAAACTGGAAGATGAACACTCAGATTCCTAAGATTCCTGCTGGAGCCAGTAGTAGGAGAGGTAGAAAATATCAGGATGGGATTTTGGAGACTCTGAAGATAAGGTGTAGGGCCTTAATCTGAAGAGTCTTACCTGACGCAGGTAACGATGGACGTCGAGCTAGATACAGTAAGAGAGCTTGTCTGGTGGGACCGTAACTGGGTGCCAGCCTCTATAAAAAGCTGTTTGGGCTTTGGAGGTTGTGATTGCTGTTTGAGGTGCATAAAGCCATGTTCTAGCAGTTTGCTTCTAGGGATCAGGGTTCATCTCCTGCCTCTTCAGGTTACTTACTACCTGTGTAGCCCAGGGCAAGACATTTCTTCCTTCTGGGCCTCAGTTTCTTAATTTGTGAATTGTCCTTCATTTTCGACCAGATGCTCTCTTAGGGGACTTAGAAATCCAGTTCCTAAATCAGAACCCTTTGATGTCTTCATCCTTGGGAAGTCAGAGTGGCTTGCTATAAGTAGAATGTTGTGGTGGTGGTGATGTATAATTCTCGGTGATCCCATTTGGTGTTTTCTTGACAAAGATACCGGAGTGGTTTGCCATTCCCTTCCCCTGGCTCATTTTGCGGATGAGGAAACTGAGCCAAGCAGGGTAAAGTGATGAGCCCAGGGTCACACAAGTAAGTATCTGAGGCTGGATTTGAATACTAAAAAGAATAGTAGAGTTCCGGAAGCTCAGCCCTTATCTCAAAGCAAGGCTTGAGTCTGAGTATCTTTATTTCACAGAGGTCAAATCCAGGAGTCCAGGTGGGCGGCTGCCTTGGCCACACTCCTTCGCCTCCTCTGCACCTGGCCACTCAACGTCCTCCTTTGTTTTCTCTCTGCAGTTTTTCTCTCTCTCTCTCTCTCTCACTTTGTGGCCATAGTTGCTTTAAAGTAATCCAGGTGAAAGGGATCCTGCTGAATCTTTTTGCTCACGTCCTCCAATGGGAGGCTTGCAAACTTGGAACCAGTAGGTGGGGCTAGTGAAATGCACAGATCTCTTTGGGATGCTGGGATGAGCTTGGGCACAGATGCTGAAATAACTTTTTGTTTCATTTTGTTTAAAGATTAAGATGATGTGGTTTTTCTTGGGGGCCCTAAAAAGGGGAGGGTTAGGGGCCCCCAGAGGTCCTGAGAGTGTTCCGTAGCTACAGTGCGACAGGACTTGTCTTCTGTGTCCGGAAACCCGCTGGTGGAAGTGACAACAATCACAGCAACAACAGTAATAACACCTGGTGTTTGTATTGTGCTGTGAGGCTTACAAAGTGAGGGGGCTTCCGGGGCCAGGGACTGCTTTTGCCTTTCCTTGCATCCCCAGTGCCTGGCACACCGCCTGGTTCAAGGGTGGCATTTTATAAATGCTCATTGACAACTTGAATGTTATCTCATTAAATCCTCCTCCCACTTCTCTGAGGTTGGTGTTGTACTGTTAACCTCCTCTTTCTGAGGCTCGTCTAGGTTAATTGACTTACTGAGAGTCTCGTGGCTAGTGAATGAGGCAGGATCTGAAACCCAGGCTTCTGTCCACTGGGCCATTCCGTCTTAGTACTAAGATGGCACTAAGCAGTGTCTGGAGCAGGTCCAAGGTAAAGGCAGGGGAAAAGGGGGGCGGATGAAGAGGAGAAAGGGAGTTGGAAAGTAGGGGGGAGGCAAGAGGGAGAAGGGAGAGTTAACTACCTGTGCTGGTGAGTGGTAGCATTTGAGTCTAACAGAAGGTTGCTTTAGATACTATTGAGTGGCATGATTACTGGAGGCTCTCTGCTCGGCTTCCAGCTAATCTTTTACCCATTATTTCACTAATCTTTCACACACACACACACACACACACACACACACACAAACTCTTTTGGTGATACAAACACAAAATAAGAGGCAGTGAAGCATAGTGTGGAGCACCTTGGTGTCCTGGAGAGAGCTCCAGGCCTGGTAACCTCAGCTGTGGGTTTACTTCCTGGTGCAGACACTTAAAAGCAGTGTGACCCTGAGCAAGCTGATTAACTCCTGGGCCTCACTTTCCAAATGTCTGTATCTATATCTGTGACCACATATACATACAAATACATACATATACACATATATACACCTATATATTAGGGATAAGAACATTTATACTATCTACCTCCTAGTATCATTATGGGGAAAGGTTTGTAAACCATAATTATAAAATATTATGTGAATGTGAGCTGTTATTATTATTAATCACAATAATTAGTAATAAACAGCTGTTGGCACAGTGGATAGAGTGCTGGGCTTGGCTTCAGGAAGACCTGAGTTCACATGTGGCACTTAGTAGCTGTGTGACCTTGGGCAAGTCATTTAACCTGTCTTGCTTCCTTACCTGTAAAATAGGGATATCACTCATGTCTACTACCCAGGGATGTCATGGCGATCAAATAGCATAGTGTTTGTAAAGCACTTAGCACAGTGTGTCACACCTAAAAGACATTACAGTATTGCTGATTCCCTCCCCCCTCCATTGTTAGCGACCACAGATGACAATGATGACTTTTACTTTTGGAAAGTTCAAGAATATAGCCATTTAAAAATAAACACCATGAAAAATAAACTTTTAAAAATCACAGTACCCTTTAATAGTCCTATTTCTGTGTATTTAAGAAAGAAGTGAGAAGCCCAACAAGTCAGCCTGTCAGCCTGGAGGAACTAAGTTTGTGGAATTCATTTCTTAAGAAAAACGATAGTGTTGCCATGGTGTTTAGATAGACATGAGAGCCCTGTTGAAGTTGAGCTACTAGAGGTGTTTTCCTTGATACTTAGAAGGCTTCTAATTTCAGTCACATGGTATCAGTAGAATCATATCTTTCCTGATAGCTTTTAGCTTTGATTCAATGTGGATAGTCATTTCCTATTAAAACCCAGCAGAGACATCATCCTTTAGGCTGATTTGAATGGAAGACTTCCCGTGGGAAAAATGTCATTTCCAAAGGAAGTGATGTGTTATTGTCTTAGACCCTTGATCAAGTTTTTCTTCTGAGGTCAGTGTTGTGGTTGGAGTGACTTCAGTAGGTTTTATAAGTGGTTTTTTGTATGTTAGAAGATACATGATTTAATCAATATGAGGGCTTCTTTTGTCCATGTTGACCTCAGTCTGTCTCCTCCTATCCTTCATTCCCGCACCTTAGTGACTAGTCTTCCTGAATTGCTGTAGTAAGGGAAAAAAAAAACATCTTGTGACCAGTCTTCTGGTTATGGGCTTCTTAGAACTTAGCTTAGGCTGGTCTTTGGACTACAGATCCACAGTCCAGTGGTAAGGCCATAGTCAAAGGCTTTCTAGCTTGTAGGCCCTGTCCAAGCTTGCATCCTGTTGGTATAGCCTTTGAAGATTTAGGGCCCTTTCGCTGTCATGTTGAAATATCTGAACAGATCTTTAGCAGAACCTATGTTTCATAAAGGGTTAGAGCAATTCCAATTTTCCATTAAACCTCTTTCATTCTGGCCATAGTTTTACCTAGTTTGGGAAAAACACCTTGGTCCTTGTGGTTCCAAGATGATGATGGACTCTTTCCCAATTAAAGACTTATCTCCAGTTTAAGGTTTGTAAGGTGTTTTTGTGTGTTGAATTCTGAAATATTTCTGAGTTTTGTTTCCCTGTCCTGACCCCTTCCCCTCTAATCGAAAAGAGAATTCTTGGGACAGGACAATTTCATAGAATTGGGTTGGCTTTTTTTCCTTGGGAGGTCTGAGCAAACTCTTCCATTGAACTGGAGTTTAGAGCTATCTGAAAGTACAGCAGCCTGCCTCAGTGAGTAGTGAGTTCTGTGTCCTAGAGCTATTCAAGGGAAGGCTGGATAACCACTTGCCAGAGATATTTATTGTAAAAGGTGACTCTTGCTTAGGTACAGTTTAGAGGAGCTCCCAATTCTGCCTTCCACTTGGAGCTCCTATAGATTTTCTGAGTTACAGGGCAGCTGGGATCAACATGATATTTAATAACACCATTGTATTTATCTGTTTTAAGATTGACAGAGAGCTTCTGTAAGTTTGTTTTTGTGTGCGCAGAACCAGCATAATTACATTTTAAAAGGTTTTTTTCTCTCTCTCAGTTTGCACTAATGCAAAAGAGTAACTTGAAAGGGCCACAGAGTAAACATCATTCAGCTGTTAGGTTGCCATCAGGGAGCAGACTGAGGAGAAAATATCCACAGTAGACAAGTCACTTGTGTAGTGGGGCACACCCACTAGTCTCCGCCATTCTTCCTGGTATGGGGCAGTTTGTTTCATAGTCTTATTATAGGGGGCAGCTACATTGCATCAGTGCTAACAGTGTGAATTTTGTGGGAGTTGTGCGCCTTCCCATCCCATACTCCTCTGTAATGTGTATCCCAAGCAGAACAACCCAAGTCAAAGTCTGACCTCTCTTATTCTGGGCTGTCGCCTCACTTCCCCATTCTGGCCCGAGACTTGAAAAGGGTCATAACCAAAACCACCCAATGAGCCTGGACAAGCCTGCAGTGGCAGACTGTTTGCTGTGACCTATCCTGAAGACATGTCTTTGTGATCCAGAGCTTGATACAACATGTGCAAACTTGGTGCTTCAGCAGTCAGTCAGCAAGTGTGTATTAGATGCCTCTTCTGTGCCAGGCACTGAGCTAAATGCTGGGGATACAAAGAAAGGCAGAAATACAGTCCCTGCCTTCTAGGAGTTGACATTCTAACTGGGGAGCCAACATGGGTCTGACTATGGGCATACAAGTAGTAGACAGTGTTATGCATGGTTGTCTCAGAGGGTCGAGTTTGGAGGACTGGGAAGGGTCTATTGGAGGAGGTTGGCTTTGAGTTGAGTCTTGAAAGAAGCTAGGGAAGCTAGGAGGGAGAGTGGCAGACTGCCAGTCAGTCAGCAAGCATTTAAGCACTAACTGTGTAAAGCTCTAGGCTAAGTCCTGTCGATACAAAGAAAGTCCACGATACGTCCTGGCCTTCGGGGAGCTCATATAATGGAGGGGATAATATGCTGACGACTATATGTCTAGAAGATTAGTATATGGCAGGAATGGAGGCTTATTTCAGAGGAAAAGTCCTAGCAGTGGAGAAAGGAAGGGAATCTCACACACGCCCCCTTGTCTCCTCTGACATTGCCGCCACCCTGGTCCATCACCTCAAGTCAGAGCTGTTGCAGTAGCCTGGTCTCTGTCCTCGCCACAAGTCTGTCCCCGCTCCAGTCTGTCCTCTGCTCCCCTGTCAAAGTGAGGTCTGGCCATATTATCCCCCTGCTCAGTAAGCTTCAGTGGCTCTGCCACTTCCAGGATGAAATTTTAAATTCTCTGTTTGTTCTTTGTTCTCAAAGCTCTTCATAGCCAGCTCCTCCCATCCTCACCACCCCCCTCTACTTTTCCTGTCTTTTTATACCTTACACACAGTCTCACCTCCCTTCCCCAACCCAGTGACCCCCGATTCTTTGTTGTTCCTCAAACAAAACATCCCATCTTGCAGTTCTGGGCATTTTCACTGTCTCTTTCCCGTGCTTGGAATGCTCTCTTTCCTCATCTCCACCTCCTGGCCTCCTGGCTTCTTTCATGTCCCAGCTAAAATCCCACCTCTCATAGGAAGACTTTCCCAATCTCATTTAATTCTAATGCCTTCCCTCGGTGGATTATTTCCAATTTATCCTCTGTATAACTTGTTTGTACATAGCTGTTTGCATGTTTTCTCCCTCGTTTGACTGGGAAAGCAGGGCCCTAATTTTTTTTGCCTTTCTTGGCATTCTCCATGCTTCACATTATACCTTCCACATAGTAGGTGCTTGTTTTTATAGTATTTTTTTCCCCAGTTATATGAGTAGGTGCTTATTAAATGTTTATTGAATGAACTGAGTCTTGAGTGAAGCCGTGGAAGCCAGGAAGCCAAGGGGGAGCTGGTAGAAGTGAATGAAGTTAGGAGAGAGTGTGTCCTGTTCAAGGAGCAGTATGGGCAGGATTTTTGAATCTGTGCAGGGGAGTAGAGTATAAGAAAACTGGAAGGGTAGAAAGGGGCCAGGATGAGCCTGGGAGTCCTAGAGAGCCAGTGGAGTTTGTTGGGGGAGGGGGACGATCAGATCTCTGTTTTAGGGGCAGTCACTTTGGCAGCTGAGCAAAAGAGAAATTGGAGTGTGGAGAGCTGGGGCAGGGAGACCAACCAGCAGGCTGGAGCAGTAGGTCAGGGAAGGTGACGAGGGCCACGTGGCTGGAGAGAAGGAGGCAGACAGGAAAGACGTCCATCCGGGAGAAAGCACAAGATGTGACACCAGGTGGTGCAGGTGAGCTGAGGGAGAGGGAGGAATTATGGTTGAGACAGAGGTTGCTGGCCTGGGTGACTGGAAGGATGGTGGTATCCTTGGTCGTAATAGGGAAGCTGGGGGGGAGGGAGGTTTTGGGGGAACAGGTAATGAGTTTGAATTGCCTACAGGACATGCAATTCGAGATGTGTTAGAGGTAGTTAGAGGTGCATGTCTGTGGCTCAGGAAGGAGACTAGGGCTGGTTATGTAGCACATAGCAGTGATCTTTGGACCCAAGGGGGCTGCTGAGGTTGCTAGCTGAGATAGCCTAGAGGGAGAAGATGAGAGGGCCCAAGACAAAGCCTTGTGGGACCCAGACACATATGATGCTACATGTAGGAGGCTTGAGAAGGAATGAAGAGATCTGGAATAGTCTCCGTGAGGAGTGGGATGGCGAATGCGGAGACAGCATTTATCAGTGTGGCCTCCACCCAAAGCCCCCTCTGATGCCTCCTTATGGTGCAAGGGTGGCTCTTTCAAGTAGAACATAAGCTCTGGAAGCTCTTACCAGGCTGGAAGGGTTGGGTTTATGGAGTGAGCGTGGGCCTAGGACCAGTCTAATGAAATGTATAGAGGTATATCATTGGGATACTGGCTGCTGGGTGATGCAGTGGAGAGAGAGCTGGCCTGGCATCAGGAAGACCCAAGTTCAAGTTTGGTTTCAGACACTTAGTGGCTGTGTGGTCCTGGGCAAGTCACTTAACCTCTGCTTGCTGCAGTTTCCTCACCTGTAAAATGGGGGTAATAATAGCGCACTCATCTCACAAGGTTATCATGAGATCAAATGAGATAATAATTGTAAAGAGTTCAGCACAGTTCTTGGCACAAAGTAAGCCCTATATAACTTTTAGCTGTCATTGTTAATTGTTATTGTTATTATTTGTCTCTAGTCACATCATATTACGAAAACACTCATTTACCAAAGCAGGCAGGGGCTGGGCTCTGTGCCGGTGGGAGGATTCTCCAGCCCCGTAGATTCACAGACCCTCACAGTGCTGGACCCACTGATGAAGTGCAGCGTTTTGGCTCCTCTTCATGCCATTCTTCTTCATTGATATCAATTTCATTGGTTCTCTTTTTGGACCAAGGGAGTCGGTCAATTCTGAGTTGTCTTGTCATGGAAAGAGACTTGGAAAAAGGAATGTGGAGCTGGCTGAGGAGCCAGGGACCCCTGGGGACTAGGCCTGCCTGTGGCCAGACTGTCCTTGTGACCTTGGGCAAGTTACATAATCTCTAAGCTCTTAAAGACTAAAAATTGTGAGTCATGTGCCAGGCTGCCTTGATAGAGGAAGTTTACTCAGAGAGGACTTTATTATACTGAAGAAATTGTGAGACCAGGCCCTAACAAAGCCTGGACCGTGGAGTCAAGAGGAAGCTGAGTGAGAGGGTTGCCTTGATACTTAGTAGCAGTGTGGCTAGGAGCAAGTCTTCTACCGTCTGTGAGCCTCAGTGTTTCCATCTGTGAATTAGGGAAGGCTCTACCCTTACAGGGTTGTTCTGAAGATCAGCAATGAGATTGCCTCAAAGCTCCTCCTTATAAAGCACAGTCATGAGCGTTGCAGTCCCCATGGTTACATTCAGGAGGGATGAGAGTTGAGTGTTTGATTTCTGTGGAGATTTGGGAAGAAGATGCTGAAGCTAAAATGCCTTCATCTTTCTTGCAAAGGTTTTCAGTACAAAGCGAAGAAGTAAGTTTGCACTCCTGGAAACTGCCTCTAATGAGAATGTGTAAGTCGAGAAAAAGAGCCAGCCCAGTGGTTATTGCATTCGCAGCCTTGAAAGCCTTAGGGAACGTTTACTTCAGAGGATCTCACTGCTGCTCTGATCCCTGAAACCTTGTGGGATTTGGTCATGGTAGTATTTCAGCCTCAAGCATCCAAAGCATCTGGTGCAGACCTTTGTCTGCTCCAGAAATTGTGGGCACAAAGAGTTGAGCTGTGCTCCTTTTGTTCTGCATGATATTACAGCAGTCGCTGCTTTTGAAGTTGAGCTAGAAGTAAAAAGTTCTCTATGTGTTAGTCCTGAAAAAATGGATCTGACCCAGGAGACCACAGTGGCCTGGTTTGCATCAGCTGTGAACTCTTTTCCCAAGTCCGTTTCACTTGTCTCTAGAGAATAGAACATAGGTCACCACTAAAGGTAGTTCCAGCATTCATTGGGTGGCGTGCAGGGAGAGGAGCCATGTGGTAAACCTGAATGACTGCTCAGAATAGGACGTGGATCAAAGGGCGTGGACAGATGACCTACAGGAGCGCACGAGGCTGCCACTACCGATGCCATCGCGTCCTTAGAGTAACGCTGACGGCAGCACGTTGATGTCAGCGCAGGGTTGCGACTGAGTAGCGTGACGACCAACCCTGACTGCCCAGGACGGGCCAGGAACGTGTCACCCACCTCCGGCCCAAGCGGAGGGTAGGAGGAGATGTGCACTTTGGGATGTGACCACTGTGGGTATTTGTTTTGCTTGACTGTGCTATATGTTATAGCATGTTATATGTTTTTCTGTTAGTATTTGTGTATGAAGTGCTTAAGGGGAAAGAGAGGAGCTAGTGATAATTACCAAAGAAAAGAAAGCAAAGGCGGATCATTAGAACAGTTTTTCAAAATACATGAAAGAGAACTGAAAGAAGTTCACCAGGAGACAGACGAGCAGGACAGCTTTGAAAGTAACAAGTTGAATTTATTCTGTACCTGGAAAGAGCAAGCTGAACATGAAGGGTGTCAGACTGAAAAAGAAATGGACTCCTGAGAGTTGCATCTTGATTTAGAAAACCACAAATCAATGTTATCTATGTTGTATTTTTAAAATTTATTTTGTTAAAATTTCCCAATTACATTGTAATCTGGATTGGGCGGCACGGGGCAGTTTTGATGGCTCAGCAATTTCATAGAATCCTTTTTTTTTCATTCTACTTTATATGTAGAAATGTTTTGTTGGTGTTTGTTAAGTTCAGAATAAAAAATAAAAGGAAAGGGTCCTAGTGGCTAGCATCTTCCCTGGCTAGCGTGCAGATCTCTTCCCACCTGAAGCCTGCTTCCCCATTGGTAACAATGGACACAATACTGTATGTTACTTATCTGCCAAGGTTGGTGTGAGGATGAAATGAGTTTACAATACTCAGCTGCTTCATCAGCTGGAAAGTCCCATCTCGTTGGGAGCTGCTATGGTTATTTGAAAGTGCATTGTAGCCAAAAAGCACCATGTCCACCCTAAGCCTTCTATCTGGGGCTTTCTGCAGTGGGATCTCCCAAAGCTCCTCTTTTCCTCCTGGACACAAGCATGGGGTGGTGAACGGAGCCTTGCATTTGGAGTCACAAGACTGTGGTTTCTTAACCACCTTTGCTGCTTACCACTTGTCCGACTTTGGCCAAGTAGTTTCCTCTGTGGACCTCAGTTTCCTCATCTGCATAGTTAGGAGTTAAGCTACAGGATTGCTAGGGTCCCTTTCAACTCTAAAATCCTCCAATATTATAGAGGAATCAGAGAGTTGGCATTGTCAGACCACACTTGAGAGGGTCCCTGTGCCAGGATGAAAGTGCCACCTCCACACTCTTCTTCCCTGGGTACTTTTGTGAAGGTTGCCCAAGTCTGAGCAGCTGTAAAATCCACCAAGTCGGCAACAGTCCCTGGGTGCCCACTAATGACCTCTTGCCTCTGTCCTACTAAATCTCAGTTTTAAAACTGAGTTGTCTCTAGTGTTTCCCCTTTTCTCACACGAATCCTCTCTAAAGTTTATTGATCTGTTGTCTTACAGTTTCATGGTGATGATATGGCATCTGCTAGCTCCAGCAGGGCAGGGGTGGGCCTGCCTTTTGAGAAGTCTCAGCTTACTTTGAAAGGTGAGTGAAACTTGTATTTGTCCTGCCGAGGGCCAGTGACCTGTAGCAGGAAGGAGCATCTTCTGCTGAAGAGACATCTGGCATTGGCCCGGTCAGACAGAACCAGCCTTCTATTGGACAGTCCCAGTGTACTGGTTAGGACTGATGAAGAGGAGGCTGCATTTCCCTGAAGTGGGCCCCCCTCCTTGTATCCGTTGTCCTAGTCAGCACCTGGAGATCTTCCCCCAAGCAGTTTCAGAAGAGGGTAGGGAGGATAGTTTCTTGACCTGAGAGCAGGCCCAGCTCTTCCACAGGGCTAGACCTGTGGGATGATGGGCGACAACAGTTAGGGGTTGGTCTTAGGCCTCTCAACAGGGCCATCCCTGGACAAAACTGTATTACAGTTTGCCAGGTTTCTCATCAGTGTCCCAGAGTTCCATTTCTGATGTAGCCTCTGAAGGAGATGGGTCAGCAGGGCATTTGGAGGCATGCCTCCACCAATGACTTCATCCTTCTCTTCTTCCCCCAAGAGTGCCCAAAGCCAGGAGTGAAGGAGACCTTGGTGTGTGCCAGACCTAAATGCTGTGCCTGTCTGCTAGCATCCTTCACATTGCTGTTTTTTAATGGGAATGGAAGGTCCTTGAGAGCCGGGCTTTATCCATTTTTGTCTTTTTGTCCCCGGTGTCTAGCCCAGTGCCTGCTACATAGACATTTTTAGAACGCTCAAGATCCCATTGTTTTTATTGTTTGCTTCATGTAGAGCGAGGTGCTCTGACAAGGTGACCCCCACACAGTAAACATTTAATGCAGGATCCCGAAGGTCATCCCCTTAGTATCCTGCATTTCTTGCCCTTGGAAGGAGGTCATTTGATGGCATTAGAAATGGAAATCAGTATTATTGGAGAGCAGGTATGCCCTTCTTGGGTCCTTTTGTTCTTATATTGAGACTTGTTTTGGGTGTTGATTTATTGTCTTTTTGGAACAAATTTAACTACTTCCTCTTCCCCAGTCCTTTGGCCTTTATGAAGTGGGCTCTAGTGGAAGGAGCGCTGAACTCTCTCCTTTGCTGCAGACTGGCTTTGTGACATTAGGCAGATCCCTTCCCACCTGAAGCCTGCTTCCCCATTGGTAACAGTGGACACAATACTATATGTTACTTATCTGCCAAGGTTGGTGTGAGGATGAAATGAGTTTACAATACTCAGCTGCTTCATCAGCTGAAAAGTCCCATCTCATTGGGAGCTGCTATCATTATCTGAAAGTGCATTGTAGCCAAAAAGCACCATGTCCACCCTAAGCTGTAGTCACTATTCAAAAGCTTGGCTCCCCCATTGAGCCATCGCTTCTGGGTGCTGAGACTCCCCACCACCACTAGGTGGCGTCCGTATCCCTTATTTGTGCCCCCTCTCCCTCCCCCAGCCCCAAACACCTTGTCACTTTTGAAGTCAAACCTTGGCTCTGTCTTGCTCCTGGGCTTTTCTTTTCTCCGCTTCTCTGGCCTCATATGAGATTTTAAGCTTCTGAAATAGACACGTATTTTAGAAAACAATCTTGTAATTGAGAGGTATTTATTTATTAAGCACATACTCTGTAAACTTGGTCCTCTGGGTGAGGCTACCTTTCTCATGGTGGGATAGCAGCCTTAGAGGTGTCTTGAGGCAGCAGAATCTCACCTGTGCCCACCTAAGAGTTCTCAGTGAGGGGGGAGAGGATTGTAAAGTCTTTACAAAGACAGGGCTTTCTTTGGCAACATATATGCTAAGAGCAGAATGATGCAGAGAATGTTTCCTGGCCCCTCCACAAGGATGACATGCCAAAGTCCTGAAGTGTTTTTAAAAAGATCCATAGAAAGGGACCACAGTGATAGAAAAGCTTCTAATCTAACTGTGAACTTGACAAGCCGTGTTGGGAAGGAGTATATGTGCCATCATCGTGGGTCAGAGAGATGGCATCGGGCACGCCCTCTGATTTGTGGGTACTTAGATGGAAGACATAGAAGACTGAGGGGGGGTCCTATAATCGCTACTCAGATCAGAGTTATTCTCGTTTTTTACAGTAGATAGTATTTGCTGTGATTGTTGATGGCTCAGGGGCTGAATACCCAGGACAACTGAGATATTCGCTTAGCTTTGTGTTCCATGAGTCCTTAGTCTCTTACAGCTGAATGAGCTTCAGAAACTCTGCCCCAGGAGGGTATGAAGGAGCCCTTGGACCTGGCTTTGAGGACTCCCCTTGTCTCTCTTTTTCTGCACAGTGGTGTCAGCAAAGCCAAAGGTGCACAGTCGCCAGCCTCGCATTAACTCCTTTGTGGAGGTGGCCGTGGACGGGCTCCCCAGCGAGACGAAGAAGACTGGGAAACGGATTGGGAGTTCTGAGCTACTGTGGAATGAAATCATCATCTTGTAAGAGAACTCTTCTCCCTCTTGAAATAGTCATACGGGAAGAGAAGGAGGCCCTCGTTGGGGAGCCTGGTGTGGCCAGCCCCTTACCATCCCTCTTCTTCATTCTGCACTTCTCTATCAGTGTGTCCATATCACTGCAGTCAAAAAGTATTTGTTACCAGCTAGAAAATTTCAGGGTCATCTTTGTCAAGGACAAGGAGATCCATTTGTATCCGCTAGGCTTTTTCTCAGGGTTTTATCACTAGTACCTGGTCTCTCCCAAATTCTAGGAGTAGCTGATGTGCTTGGTGTGTCAGTGGGATAAATCAGAGATTTGTTTTTCAGGAATGTCACAGCACAGAGCCACTTAGATCTGAAGGTCTGGAGCTGCCACACCCTGAGAAATGAGTTGCTGGGCACTGCTTCTGTCAGTCTCTCCAGCGTGCTGAAGAACAATGGGGGTAAAAGTAAGTATGGTGAGGGCCTGCCTGAGGTGCTTTTGATGCAAGACGTTAGGGCCGTCACCAAGGCGCGTTCATACTGTCAGCCCTCGGCTTCGGTAAGCCAAATTTCCCAAGCGTCATAGACAGTTCAGTTAAACTGTTAGCAGCATCAGGCGGCCCCAGGACTCTGTTTTCCTCTGATGACCCGTCTAGGACTTTTGGAAGGGGAAGGAATGTGCTCGTCTGCCACCACAGAATTCAGACCCTTTCTTTGGGAGAGGGAGGCGATCATTTGCCTCTGCTGTGGGTTACTTTGGGCTGCTCGAGCACACCCTTTCCCTACCTGTCTTGGTGGTAGAATGGATGTGTGATATGTGGGGGAAATGGCTCTGAACTTCCTGTTCTCAGTTGTTCCTTTTCTAGTCTTAGGATAGATAGAACAAGGCAGCACTGTGTGCAGTAGGGTTGTGTACATAGTAGGCCCTCAGTAAGTCATTGCCAAGCAGTCGCTTGCTTATGATGTACCTTAATTAGCCAAGGTGCCTCTGCCTGCCTGGAAACACAGACCCAGAGGCTATTTATCACCATTCCTGGCCAGTGGACCGGCCCCCAGCTGTGGTGTTCTGGCCCCACCTCATAAAGGATTCCACTCACAGTACAACCATATGTGGTGGTTGTAAGCCACGGCTAGGGCAGTGTCAGTCTCTCCTGACATTGGCTATTCAGGAGTTATTTACTAAACGTGGGACTTAGCTTGAAAGATATGGTGTGCTGTGGAGATTCCTAGGGAAAACAAAGAGAGTTTACTCGGTTACTCTTCTCTTCTGACTGGGCCACTGCATGAACTCCCAAGTCTCCTTTGTTCTGACCTTCTCTGACAGATGCAGGAATGAGGTTTGTCCTTGGCAACCTGAGGGACTGTGTGATGGCCATCTTAGGTCTATGGAAAAATCCCCAGGCTCCTTGTTGGGGCCCTCTGATCATCTGGGAAACCCCCTCCTGCCTTTTTAAAGCTGAAGGTGAGGGAGGCAAGAAGATGACCCCTAGGAAGCTCTCTGAGGGAGAAATATTTGTTGGATGGGCTTCTCACCAAAATGTTTATTGCTAACTTTTAGTTTTTATCATCTACATTTCCCGCTATGTCCCTTCCTTCGCCTCCCCCCCAGCAAGAAGTCCTTTTTTAATAAATAAGAAAAAAAAAGGAAATTCAGCAAAACTAACCAACATAAGGAAAAAGTGTGATGTTGTATGTAGTGTTCCACACCCATTGTCCCCCACCTAGGCAAAGAATTGGGGAAAGGGAAGGTATTGTCTCATGTCGAGAGTCAAGCTTGGTTCACGTAATCTCACAACATTCTGTTTCTGTTGTTTTATTGTTGCCCTTTTCCTTTACATTGTCTTAGTCACCGTGTGTACTGTTTTCCTAGTTCTGCTCACTTCACTTTCTGTCAGTTCAGATAAATCTTCCCAGGCTTTTTTCTTTTTTATGGTCATCATTTTTAAAAAAAATTAATAAATTTATTATTTGTTTTTAGTTTTCTGCAATCACTTCCATAAGATTTTGAGTTCCAAATTTTCTCCCCATCTTTCCCCTCCCCCCAATCCAAGATGGTGTGTAAATTGATATAGGCTCAACATATACATTCATATTAAACTTATTTTCACATTAGTCGTACTGTAAAGAAGAATTAGAACCCATGGGAGAACCCACGAGAAAGAAGAAACAAAAAAAAAAGAGAGAAAGCAAATAATATGCTTCAATCTGCATTCAGACTCCATGGTTCTTTTTCTGGACGTGGACAGCATTTTCCATCATGAGTCTTTTGGAGTTGTCTTAGATCCTTGCATTGCTGAGAAGAGCTAAGTCCGTCAAAGTTAGTTATCACACAATATGGCTGTTACCGTGTACAGTGTTCTCCTGGTTCTGCTCACTTCACTCAGTGTCAGATCATGTAAGTCTTTCCAGGTTTTTCTGAATTCTGCCTGCTCATCATTTCTTATATCACAGTAGTATTCCATTACATTCATATACCACAATTCCCCAGCTCAATTTCCAATTCTTTGCCACCACAAAAAGAGCTGCTATAAATATTTTTGTACTTGTGGGTCCTTTTCCCATTTGTGTGATCTCTTTGGGATACAGACCTAGAAGTGGTATTGCTGGGTTAAAGGGTATGTACAGTTTTATACCCCTTTGGGCATAGTTCCAAATTGCTCTCCAGAATGGTTGGATCAGTTCACAACTTCACCAACAATGCATTAGTGTTCTAATTTTCTCACATCTTCTCCAGCATTTATAATTTTCCTGTTTTGTCATGTTAGCCAATCTGATAGGTGTGATGTGGTACCTCAGAGTTGTTTTGAGTTCCATTTCTCTAATCAATAGTGATTTAGACATTTTTTCCTATGACTATAGCTTTAATTTCTTCATCTGAAAACTGCCTGTTTATATCCTTTATAGTCATCATTTTTAAATAACATTCCATGCATGTACCACAATTTGTACAGCCATTTCCCCTGTCAGTGGGCATCTCCTTTTCTTTCCCCCCAGTTTCTTGCTGTTATAAAAAGTGCTCTTTTGAATCTTTTTTTCTGGCTTTGAGCTCTTTGACTTATATGCCTAGCAGGGGGAATCTCTGGGTCTGAGGGTATGGATATTTCAGTAATTTTCTTTGTATAATTCCAAATTGCTTTCAAGAATTGTGCTCACTTCCTTTCTGAAAGCCGTTCTTGATCACCACCGTGACTGGCATCTTCCCCGTCTACCTGTTAGCAAGCCAGAAGAACAGGAATTGCCAACCTAAAACCCCATTTTTGAAAGCTTGCTGGCTGACTCTTGCTATAGGGTGTCGTATGCATGGCTGGGTGTACCGTATCGGAATATGATGGAAACGGTACCTTAATTAGACAGGGTGTTACTGCTCGCTTAGAAAAACAAACCCTATGGATATTTACTGCTGTTTGCGGTCTGTGGTGTGGTCCATAGCTGTGGGTTTCTGACTCCATAAAGCCTTCTATTCAGAGCAGAGCTGTATGCAGCGATTGTAACTCAAATAGAGGCCTGCTTCTGTCTCCGCTGATGCTTGCCATCCTGGAAACATGGGGAGGGGTAGCATTTTAGAGAGACACATTTAGGGGCCTCCTGTCTTGAGAGAAGGTAAAGAGGAGATTGGCCTAAATGGGAGATTGCATTGGTCAGTTCCACGTTGGGTTGGACAGCAGATTTGGGGGGAAATTGTCACTAATAATAACTGGCTTTCTAGAATGCTTTAAAGTTGTTGGAGCATTTTACATACATGATCTTACAGGATTCTTACAACAATGCTGTGAGGTGGGCACAGCAGTTATTATCCCTATTTTACAGATGAGAAAACCGAGGTTCAGAGAGAGTGACTTTCACATAGCTAGTAATTTTTGGAGTTAGATTTTGAATCCAGTTCTGCCTTGCTTCCAGTCCACAGATTTCCTTATCTGCCTCTAAACAGGGGTATCTCAGCTTTTTGGTCATGATCTCTGTTCCCCACATGGGTTTTCTGTTGCAAATACATCAGGTATTGGAAGCGGTGACACACAGTTGAGCTTACATAGACTGATCTGTCCCAAGCAGATTTTCCCAGCGAGGAACTGGGTGAGGGCAGTTGGCCATTCTTACCTGTAGCTTTTCGGCTCCACAAGGCACACCTGGTCCTTTCATTAGTCCCTCTATTCCTCTGCATTGATGGAAGATGACTGGAAAAGTCAACTGGCTGTTTATGCCGATTTTCCCTTATTGAGGTTCTCACTAGAAAAAGCTATTGGATTTTTCCTTGGCAGAGCAAATGGTGATGGCGAGTTTTCTTAAAAGTCTTAGAACAACACTGTGGCCGGCAATTACAGCCTTTGTGCTGGGACGTCTCCCCTGCCTCTGCCTCCAATGGGATTTGATGCGAGGCTCTGGTTTTCGGATGGAGACGACTTCCTGGGGCCTTCTCTGCATAGGAGTAGCTTTGGGTGTGGGAATGAGTATTTGAGCGGGGCTGTTGAATTCTTTCTGCACTAATGGCAGGTAGGTCTGAGAGCAACTTGCATTTCTTCAATGTGGTCTCCCCTACAATAATAACAGTAATGATAAGTACCTCCCGTTTCTGTATCACTGCATTCTTTGTGAAGTGTTCATCTCACACATGTTGTCATCATCATGCTGCAGATGAGAAAACTGAGATTCTTTGAGGTTAAGTTGACTTGCCTGTAGTCATACAGTTAGTAAGTTGTGAGACGGAATGAGGATCCTTCTGCTTTATTCGCTGCATGTGATCTCCTCACGGTTGCTGCCAGATTCACCTGTTGCCGAGTAGAAGGATGGGGCCTGAGGTGCATTTCTCCAAGCTCTTTCTTCCTCTATGTTGCTTCTTCTGTCTCTCTTTTTGTTCCTTTCTGATTCCAGCAATCTTTCCCAGTAAGAAGCAAAGGTTCCTTTGTTCATTTTAATCTATAAGCAGAGAGTTGTCTTGTTTGATCGTGTTCTGAGTGCGGAGGCCAGATTGCAGGTCACGAGCTGTACACGTGCCTGCCTGTTATCTTATCAGGACTAGGGGTCCTTATGTATATGAAATAGGTGCCCTGGACGTGCATATTTAAAAAAACAGCTTAGATCTTTCTTTTTCTTCTTGATACTTTCTCTTTTGACACCACAGAAACTTCCCAGCAAATACACCAGCATTCCCACCTGACTGAGTTCCATCCCCTGAAAACAAGTCATCTTCAGCGTGGGATCATTTGCTTGTGACAGACAGTATGTGTCTCTTTGCATTTGCTAAGAGGGAGGACGTGTGCCTCAGCTTGGTTCATGTGGTTACCATGTTTTCCTTCGTATCAAACCCTCCTTTTTCTTCCTCTTAATGTTGTCTTTATTTATGTTGTCATCATTCTGTGTGTTGTTTATTTGTTTATCCTGCATCAATTTGTCCAGCTCTTCCTGTGTTTCTCTGAATTCTTCATGGTTGTCTTTCACTTTTTTTTTTTTTGGTTTGGACCTGTGATTTCACTCCTGCAGGGGGCCCTGGAAATCCCTTCTGCTGATGCAGGTCCGGAGTTGCGTGGGACCCTGAGAATTTAAGTGACTTGACTGACCATGGCCACAAAGCTTAGTCATTGTTAGAGGCCAGGCTCAAACCCATCCTGATCTTCCCAGTTTTTCAAAGCCAGCATTCAATCTATTAAACCATATTGCCTTTCTTCCTTTTCAGGATAGTAATTTTCCATTACACTCCTCTGTGATAGTTCAGCTATTCCTTCACTGCAGCCCCAAACTTATTCTAAGCTTCCTGTTTAACATAAATTAAACTTTTAATCCTCTAAATCTTTGAAGTAGGAGAAGAAACAGAGACAGAAAATAGATCAAACTCTCTTTTCCTTGTCTGAGCTGTTGCTGTTTTATTTACCATTGTTCCAGCTTGGTGGGAGAGGGAGAGAAATTGATCAGTCATCGTGAATTTATATAACACGTTCACTGTGCCAGGCACTTGGGTGTGGGGGAAGAGGGGAATTGTGTCTAATAGCTACTGGAGCTGGTAGGAAAGTTTGTTTTAAAGGTGATGGTGAGCTGGGCCTGAGGACATCATACCCAAGAACAAAAACTACCAAGTCAGGTTCTGAAGGACTCCATAACCAGCTTGTTATATTTATAACTCTGGAAACTACTGAGATCCTGTTGTCTCAACCCCGGGACATCCCCAAAGCTCTAGCACAGCCACACTTGGCTCAGGGAGGGGGAGGCGGCCTTGGAAGACTGAGAGACAACTCTGTGGGGCCTTCCTCAGCCTTGGGAACAGGGATGCAGGAGCATGGTTGTGTTGTCGGCCCCTTCATGCAGCCTTAGATGGACTGTGTGCTGAATCAGACCACTGGAGCCCCATTGGGCTCTGCAGCACGCTCGAGTCTGCCAGCCCACAGCCTGCAAATGAAAGCCTTTGTTTTATTGCACTCTGATCGAGTTGCAGTTACATCAGCGGCTACTGTTTCTTGATTGGCACCAGATGCCAAGGTTGTTTTTTTTAACAGCCTCTGAAAAGCGCCTTATGTGTTTGCTTTGCATCCTCCTGCACCTCAGGCGTACATGCCCAAGCCAGAACCTCAAGGAATTCTTTAAGAAGCCAACAGCAACCCCACCCCCGACCCCCAACCTCCTGAAAGCTGCAGTTGGACCCATTTTGTGACTTTGGTGGCAGAAGAAGAGAGCTGTTGGAAAGAAAAGATTCTTTTAGCCATGAGTCTTAAAAAGCAAACACACAGGCCCCTGAAATGAATGTTAAAACAAGCCCGCTTTCTATGTCTCAGGCTTTAAAGTTGCCTTGTAAAATCTCACTTTCAGAAAGAGGAAGAAAAAGTCCTGCACTAAAAGTCCTCTTCTCCCCTGTTCTTGGCCCCTTCTGCATAGCCTGGGATTTAGCTTCAGTTTTAAAGTGATTTGTAAGTGCATCAGCTTTGGAATGGGCATAATGACCACCAGAATGATTCAATTAAACCACATGGAACAGGCAAATGTCCCCGAATCCCATCCCTGAAAGTAGGGAATAATTCTATAACTAAAAACACAAGCCATGGTTGAGATCATCTTCCTTTTCCTTTCTGCAAAGGGCTCGAGGTTAGCAGGGTTTCTTCCTCAATCCCATGTTTTAGCTCTCCAGAAAAAGAGGTTTTTCTCAGAATGAACAGCTTTCCAGTGGGGTCTTGTTTGAGAGCGACGGTTCTTGATCCTTACATACAGAGCATTTTCTTAGGAGTTTTGAAGTCAGGTCTGGAAAGTGGCAAAGAAGTGAGGTGAATTTTTTCTTAGGTGAAAGAATTGTTCAGGGAAGAAATAGAAGGGTCCATCCCCCTTCTTCTCTCCTGCCTCCACTGCCGTTTGATTTAATATTGAGGAAGACTCCATAAACTGAAAGGAATCTTAGAAATCATTAATCTAGCCCTTTTTCTTATGCATGAAGAAACAGAGCCAGAATAGTTAATGACTTGCCCAAGGTTGCCGAGTTAGGATTGTGTTGATTATAGTAGTCCCGGAGATTTCCTTCAACGCAATCTTAAATCTGTACCATAGAACCGTTTCTTGTATCCCTTAGTTGGCCAGTAATATATCTGAAAAGGCATTCCAACAGTTTGCTGCAAAACTTGTATTTTCTATAGGGCAGTGAATGATGATCTGGCCTCAAACTAGAACCAGGGATAGAGGAATGAAGCCATTCCCTCTTCTGCCAAAAACAAGAATGAAAAATTTAACTTTAAGTCATGGTCACCAATCTGAACCAGTCCTTTGTCATGATGACTGTCTCCTGCTTGTTTATCCAGCCTTGGGTTATCTCCATGGGTAGTTAAGGCTACTTGGAGGGTGGTGAGGTGAAACCTAGCTTTGCCCTGGCATAGTGCTCCTTCATGGTGCTCTGTTTTCCACTTTCCCACTGTCTGCCAGGATACCTTGAATATCTTCTTTGGCCAGTCTCAGAGAAGGAGAGAGAGAGCGAGCTACTGAGTGAGCAGAGGGGATCCTCATTACAGTCATGTAATCTGTGCATTTCTGTAGCCTTGCTAGCTGCTGAGGGGCAGAATCACCTGCTGCTTTTTCCAGTGGGAGAGCTTCTCACAGGCTGGGTAGTCAAACAGAAGTCTCTCTCCCAACAGCAGGCCACACCCAGAGCCCGGCATCTTTGTCTGTTTGGAATTCTGACTATTCTTTCTTCCTTGTTTTGTACTTTGTTGAGGAGGGAGGATGAAAATAAACTGGATACTCGCTGAAATGATTAACCTTATAGTGTTTGCTTTGTTTCATTTTACAAGACCTGTGATTTCATGAGTGCAGGGACTGATGCAGATGGACATCTGCCTTAGCAACTTGTAGTCCTAGAGAATTACCTGGGGCCCTTGAGAGGTTAAGTGACTTGTGCTGGGTCACAAAGCCCATTGTGGATATTTTTTGTTTTTTGTTAATGTAACCACCAGCTGTTTTTAGTTATTAAAAACAGATATTTACTCAGGTGGTGTATAGTAAGTACAGTTGGTGTAAACATCCCCCCAAAGTCTGTGACACACTCTTTCATAAACACATGGATAGTCCAGGGGAAAGTGGACTCAAGCTTAGACAACACCTCTTGCAAAACGGCAGCCCGCCTCTCCAGGAAGTCCTTTGGCTGGATGTCCTTTTTTCCCTTTGTGGGGCTTTCATGAGGCTTCCTTTAGGCAACATCAACTTTTATGGTTTGCAGATTGTTTACCAACAAAACAAAGCAAAACCCAATCAGGAAAGATGTATTTATTGACTTTGGCTGGGGAGTAACAAATTTGACCTCTTTGTTTCCATGGCCCCTTCCCTACTTCTTTTTTCTGTATTTCCTTGGGTTTTATAAATAGCATTGCTGTCTTTATTTACCTCCTTGTAGGCATCATATTTGTGGTACTTTTGGCCCTTCTTTCTTTACTCTTTATGCAGTTTTAATTCTTCATAGTTGCCATTTTTTAATGGTATAATAGTATTCTAATACATTCATATAATATAATTTGTTCAATCATTTTCTAAACATTGAACACACAGTTTCGCATTTTATTTTTGGCTGTTACAGAAGGTGCTGGGATTATTTTGGAACACACAGGTCTTTTTCCCTGTCTATAGTGTCCTTAGGATGTCATTCTCAAACTGGGATCATTAGGTAAAAAAGTATGAATATTTTTGTAATTTTTTTTGTATAATTTCCCTATTGCTTTCCAAGAAGATTATACCCATTCACAATTCCACTGACAAGAAATTGGCATGCTTATTTTTTCAATAATTCTGCTAGCAATGAATTTTATCATCTTTTACCATCTTTGTCAATTCGATGGGTTTAAGATGGCATCTTAGAGTTGTGTTGGGTTTTTTTTTTTAAAGGCAATTGGGGTTAAGTGGCTTGTGCAGGATCACACAGCTAGGAAGTATCTGAGGCTGGATTTGAACTCAGGTCCTCCTGACTCCAGGGGTGTTGCTGTGTGCCCTGTGCCACCTAGCTGCCCGTCATCTTAGAGTTTTCATGCGTATTTCTCTGAAATTTAAAGTTTCAGTATCTTTTTTCACATGGCTTTTTGTAAATCGAGTTCCTTTTGAGAGCAACCCTTGATTTCTGATCTGTTGTATAATGGCATTTCTTATGAGTTTGTGTTAATTCCTTATGGGTTTTTGATGTCAGACTTTTATCAGAAGTGCTAATTATAAAGATTCATTGCAGTCTGTTTCCTTTATAGTGTTTATAATAATGATTTTGGCATCATGCAGCATAAAAGGATGGTAGTTAGTGTAGTTTCTTGAGGGCAAGGGAATACAGAATCTGTTAAAATTGGTCCTGGTTCTAGGAATCCAGATTAATGAGGTGAGCGGGAATTTCACTCTTCCCTTGGTGAATAGAAATACTAATGATGCAGGGCAGCAGCGCTGATGTGAACTGAGACTTCATTCAAGTCAAACTCACCTGCTTTTCCCAAAATAATAATTATTCCCTCTAAATCATTCCAATAATCTGAAATTTGCTAGGGCATAACAAACAGTGAGACTTACCGGGATAGAGGAGGGCTTTGTATCTTGTTTTAAGGGAACCCTCTCCTCTGTTGGGTCAGCAAAGTCTCTTTGTGAATGATATGTGACTTATAGGATATATTATAATAATGACTGGGAGATTTTGATACTCTTTATATTTGTTATTTTTTAAAATAGAGAGGGGTGTGTGTGTGTGTGTGTGTGTGTGTGTCCACATAAATTTGGAATGAAGTACATTGGGACCTGAAGTACGTTCATGGCCAGGAGGCTCATGATCATTTTTTCTTAGTCTGATAGTTCTTATATGTATAGAGGTGAATTGGTCCTGTGAGATGAAGCTCTTTTCTCAGGGCGAGTTAGTGTAACCTTGTGTGTCGTTAGCCCGCACTTCATCCGTAAGCCGGAGTGCTTATGTGCAGATGGCAAATAAGATCAGGACTTTCCCCTTAGGCAAGAGATCGAAACAAAATGGGTCCCATTGTGGGACGATGGAATTTATCCAAGTAACAAGAGTTTAGTGTTCTCAGGCTGATGCTAGTTTGAGGGAAACTCAAAGCAGTGCATTTCTCCTGTCAGGCTGTGGCTGATGGGAAGCCGGATGGTGGCAAAGATGTCTCAAGTGTTATGAGAGTTAATACTGAAGCCCTGTGGCCTCCTTTTTCTGTATCAGGAACATGGAGGAAAAGCATTGGGATCGAGCTATAGGAGCAGGGGAAGCTGGTTAAACCCCAGACCCGTGGGTATTGCTTATTCTTGTGAAGGACTGGGAAGGGAAAACTACACTGCGTTCTTCTGGTATTTCCTCTGTGCTTTGTTGCCGAGTAGCTCTGGCCATACACAGAGGTTCACAGTCATGTGCAAAATGAACGTTTACCTGTTAATAAACACACTGTTTATTTTTTCTTCCTTTTGAGAGGAATATGGGAATGACGGCGGAGTGAAGAAGGAGCCTTGTTTGTTTCAGTGATCATTAGAGTTAAAGCCAAGCAAACCACATTGTTGTCAGTTTCCATAAAGAAGCCTTTCTGAGCCGAAGGTTTCAGTACTTAGTTTCCTCCAAAAGTACTGTATAGTCTTTTTTTTTTTTTGTGGTGGGAAATGAGAGAGAAAGGTTGATTTAGAAAGTTTGAATACTAGACATTTGAATGCAATCCTTGCCTTCATTTTTTGAGTTATGAGAAACCAAGGATAACATTCCCTTCCTTAAAAGTAATGCATGCATACTTTGGGAGGAAGTGTTTCAAGCACAGCTAAACATCTAAATAGAAAATGCTTTCTCACATACACTGCAGAAATCCTGAGTGTTTAGAAATCTCTTGTCAGAGCATGAGCCCTGGATTTCATAAACACATAGTAGTTGCATTGTTATTGTATAGTGTGGCAGTAATGATTTACCAGTTGAGGTTTTCTGCCTTTTTTTTTTTTGTCATCAGCATAGAGGGAAAAAAAAAACCCCTTCAATGTTGTACATTCTATCCATCCGAACTTATTAATGCTTTGCGGAAAATACGTATTGAAACACCACAGTTAAGGAAGGGGAAAAGTTGAATTCTAATGTCTCATTGAACATACGGACAGTACTTTACTGGACATGAGTTATCTGAAGCCACTGGGGAGTATGGCTGATGTGATGCTTAGGAGGGGCCAAATTGAGGATGTAGGAATTTGGGATCAAGACAATTGATCCTTTCCTTAGAATTAGGGTTAAGATTTTTGAACTTGTATTCAGATATGGTTTGACTGGCTTATACTAAAAATCTAGAAATTGATTGCTCTCTAGTAGGAAAGCAAGTGAATCCCTTGCTTGGCTCTTGAGATTCAAGTAAGACTTAAGGGTTTTTCCAGATCTTTTCTCTCCTTAATGTGACAAAGTAGGGCAGCAGTGGCAGTTGACCTAGTAGGCTTCTCTTCAGACCTTATTTAAAATGACAAGAGTGCTTGTGAAAAATACCCATTGTGGAGCCAAACATCTTGTCCATAGAGTAGGCACAATGTGACAATATGTGCACGTGTCTCAGAACTTTAGGAATCTATGGGGTTTACACATTTACACAGGCTATACATTATTCTTGCCTTAACAGGTGGTCTTTGTGAGTTGTTGTGGCAGAGAAACTCCCTATCCTGTGGTCAACCTGATCCTCGGTTGATAAGGCACACTGTCATTGCTAGGCCTGCGTTTGTTAAGACCTGGTGAGGGCTGGCAGTTCATTGGCATGGCTTTTCAGAACCCAGGGGCACTGTCAGCTCACAGGGAGGCATCAGAGGAAGGCTCTTGGCTGTGTTTGCTCATGGTTTTCTTTCTGTGATGCTTGATATACTTTATAGTTGGTCTGGAAGAAAGGGAATAGAGAAGAGGGACATCCTAATTCTAGGTGTCAGGGGTAATTTATTTTCAGTTTGTTGAGTCCCCTTCGCTTTTGCTGAGATTATCTTGGAGGTAACCATTACAACCACTAATCCTGTAACTTAGGAAGTAGGCCTGTACTGATATCCCAGGCCAGCATAAATTCATACCCTGGGCAGTAGCTGAATTCTACTGCTAGCTTTGTATTTCCATTTGTATTTATGTCCTGTTTTGTTCTGATTGCGTCTGATTTCCTCCAGCCATTCCATACATTGGTCTCCTCTGCTAAAGAGGCCCCATGATTAGAATTGGAGGGTAGTAAATCTGTGGGTCACAGTTGAGATGCATTGGCAGGGACTCTAAAACATTAGTTGTGGAAAGTAGAGAATGAGTGTTTTCTAGTCATTGCTGAGGGAGCAACATGGCCTTTGTTTGGTGTGGTATCTGCTGATAGTGCAAACAGAGCTGGGCCAGACAGAGACAGTCCCAGTCAGAAGCCTTGGCTGAGGTGGACTCGTCCATGCCGTCAGGCGGATGACTTACACCCATTTGGCATTACTATCATAATTTAAAGGAATGAGTGCAAGAGAAGAAAGGGCGTCTGTAAAGTCTGTCAGCTTTCCTGCTGGGCTCCAGGGGGAGGACAACTAATGCTCCTATTTAGAACTCCAGTTCCAGGCTGTATTTTCCAGCCACGCACACTCCTTCTCGGCTCCACTGGGTACCCCAGTCTGTCATTCAATTAGCTAATCACCTTCTCTTAGCCCCATTATGTATTGTGTAGCTCCCCTGGCTCTGTGGGGTTTTTTTGGTAAAGCAAGTTAAAGAATGGAAGGTTGTATTCTCAGAGGTTTAATAAAAAAAAACATAAAAATACCCTCTGAGTGAAAATGAAGATAAAATGTACTGTACAGGGCCGCACAGTTGCTTCTGGGCGTGTGTGTGTGTATGTATGTATGTATTATATAAATGGATCTGGCCAGAAACAGTGGAAAAACAAGAAAGAAAAGCAAAATCGGGGCCATGAGATATTGGAGCCAGCAGAGTTGGGCCAATGTCATTGCTGTTACCTTAAAAAAAAATAAATAAAAGCCCTTCATTGATGCTTTTTACTTTCATAGCCACTCCCCACTCCATTGATCCCTTCCTTGTGACCAAGAAAAACACTGAAGTAAAAACACCTGATGCAGCCACTGGGCCTTAGAGTGTATGCACCCTTCAGTCCTAGTGGTCCCCACCTTTCTGCTTTTCCAGGAAGAGGTCTCTTCTCCAGGCCCTTCACTGATTTGTCTGCCGAGGCCAGCCTAATTGAAGGCTGGGCTCCTTTGGCTCACGTGAGAGGCCATAGGCAAATGTGATATTATAAAAGGGCCAGAAGAGGTTCTTATTCCGTGATGATCTTTGATGTGGTTGTCTTTTCAGCTGGGAGGGAAATTCATCCAAATCATGTTAAGATGATGATAGAAGACATATAGAAGGAATATATCTATACGTTGTTTATATACTGTTCCTCCAATACTTTTGCTTGGTAGTTGACTAAAATGGATATCATAATGCTTGGTATCATCGAGAAGTGTGTTGGAAACAAGTTAGGCCACATTGTTTTATCATCATAGTGTGTCTGATTGCTGCATCTTGAGGAGGGCAGAGAAAGAGGAAGAGGTCTACATAAAAGCCTCTAGACTTAACAAGTTAGGGGAAGCTCCCTTTATGGAGCAGAGAGATTAAGATACAGTAGAACTTTAGGAAAGAAAGAGGAAGGTTAGAAAGGAACTGTCACTCTATTTTGGTATTGGTGAACACTGAAGTTGGAAATAAGTTATTTTAAGATGAGTAAAAAGTGCTACTTCCTAGAAAATTAGTTATGGAACTAAGAGGTAATAGTAGCTGAAAATATCAGTAGAATAAAGAAGATATTAAAGAAGTTGCGTGGACAGAACATTTGTACTAAATGAATAGCTAGCTCCTGAAATGGAAAGGGATTAAGACTGATCCTTTATTATGCTGTACTTTGAAGACATTTATTTAAATGCTACATTCACAGATTTTGTTAGTTTGAACAGTGTATTTGCTGCAGATACCAACACTCTCCCTTTTGTACCAGGCTCATAGATTTGAATTTTGGAGTGTGCCAGATGGCACTCCTTCCTTCATTTCAAGAGCGGCCCTGGTCTCCATCCCGCCCACAGGGCCAAATCTTGACTGCTCTGCTCTCATGAGGCCCAACCCGTGAGAAGTTGGTCATGTTCATTTCCTTCTCTAGCTGGAAGGAATGAACTCTATGAGTGGGATTGTTTTGCCATTGCCCTTGAGGTGGGTGCAATGGATACTGTCTGAAACTTTTCTCAAGGTCTCTTTTTTCTCAATATGTCACCTACCTCCTAACCCTTCTTTCAGAGTCCTGTAAGAGAAAAATAGAATTGAAACAAAAAGAAAGAGAGAGAGTAAGTAAAAGGGGAGGCTTTCAATTGAAAAGTCTTTAACTAATGGTGAAATTGGTTTGCTCTGTCTGTATTGCCTTCTCTATCCACCAGTGGAGAACACGCAGCTGACCCTGAACCTGCAGACAGAGAACAAAGGCAGCGTTGTCTCAGGCGGAGAGCTGACAATTTTCCTGGACGGGCCAACTGTTGATCTGGGAAGTGTGCCTAATGGCAGTGCCGTGACAGACGGTGAGTGTTGCCCTGCTGCACGTGGTGGTGCCTGAATAGGGGAGGGGCAGGGCTTGAGCCCCAGGGGCGGAGGTGTGCCTCTCGGACAGTCCTGATCCATAATATGGCTTTGGTTCCTGTTTGGGTGAAAGGTGCCAGAGCACCTTGGATTCATAAATCAGTTGCATGTGTTTTCTGCTCTCAAGTTTTGTGTCTAAGTCAAGAAGGTGGTCTCCTTTAATCTGGTTTTCCCAGGACTTACTTGATTAAGAATGAGTATAAAATTGAAAAGTAACTGCATGCTCTTTGGTTTAGCAGCAAAGGCAGTAAACTACATTCAGTCTTGGGGAATTCCTGGAAATAGCTTCCCCCTCTTGCTCTTTTTTCCTCCTCCTTCTGTGCTTTGCCTAATGGAGAGATTTGAAGGTGTACTGTGTGAGAACACATGTTCTTTGGAGATGGATTCATGTGCAGTACAGATACTCATAGGCTTCAGTATTTCATTGTCGTCTAGATCTCTTCAGCATGGCCATTCCTTCTGTGGAGTAGATTGCAGCCCCTCCAGGCTCACTCCTCCTGTGCACGTCTTTTCTCCATCTTTCTGTAATTCCTCCATAGAAAATCTGTCCCACATTCTTGAGGCGTTCCTCTGGCTTGTTGGGTAATGTTTCATGGATACCAGGACAGCACTCTGGCTGTCCTAGCTATACAGATCTAACAACATAGGAACGGAGCCAGGGTAGATGAACGTTTTTACCCCATTGTTCAGAGCTGATAAGGGGGTTCATTTAGTCTAACATGAATTTGGATCTTTTGGATTGAGAAAGAAATTATTTTGTAAAGTCTGGCCCCTGAAATGGATTAGGTTTCCTCCTCTTTCCCTTACTAAATGTCTTATTGCATGAAGTGTGAACATAGAGCCTTCCACCTTCCAGAGAGGCTCTCTGTAGGTTAAAGGAGACAAGACTGGTGTTCTGACTCTGGGATAAGGAGGCAGAATGTCATGACAGTGAGGGACAGACAGACAGACAGACAGACCTTCATTCACTGGGCTGAAACGGTCCTGCATCGTAGCAGCCAAGGAGACTGCAGAAAAGGACCAAGGGAGAGTGGCAAACCAGCTTTAGGGCCACTTTGGGTCCAAAGATTGGGGCCTTAGAGGAGCATGCCCCACAAGTCATTTTGTCCTCATGCTCTCTTACACACTTTCCACTTTCCGTGACTTTGAAATTAATTTCCATTGAAGAGACCAAGATCTGTTAAGGTCCTCCATCTCAGTGTGGTCTCAAGGCTGGGGGTGGAGGGTGGGCGTCGGGGGAGCACAAGCTGCAGTTGGAACCTCCCAAGGGGAAAGGCTTCAAGCTCTCTGTGATGGAGGATGGCTCTGGTGGCCATGGCCCCATCTAGCCAAGGGGCCTACAGGGTAGTGACTTTTTCAGCCACAACAACTCTAAAAGACTGTTTACTGGGTTGCCAAGAGATTTCATTCTGTGTTAGTGGAAGGACTACTCACACCTGGGAAGTCACAGATCCTTGACATATCTCAAGTAAGCATAAGACCTTAGAAAGATAGGGTACTAGAGCTAGATCACTTCCCTTAGCTTATAAGTAAGAAAATTAAGACCAGGGGTCATCGATTAGAATTAGAAGGGACTTTAGAGGCCATCAGGGGAGTCCAACTCCTTCTTTTTCAGAGAAGGAAACTAGGGCACAAAGACTTGCCCAGGGTCACATGGCTATTAAGTGTCTGAAGTAGCATTTGAACTCAGGGCTTTCTGACTGCAAGTGCAACGCACTGCCACTCTGCCGTTGTGCCACCAAACTTCCTCCAGAGACCTTCTAGGAAGGCCTAGAGCCAAATAGCTCTGATCTTTTCCTAAGATTTGTGTTCGTGGCCCGCCATTTCATGCTAGGAGAGTTGTCTCATTCATCTTTCTCCGCTTGTATCTTTTCTTCGTGGGTTCTCTCTCTCAGTGGCTATAGCATGCCAGGGGGCTTGTGTTCCAATGCAGGTAGGTGCCTGTATTCTTTAACTTTCCATTGATGGTTACTGCTGTCCCAGCCAGGGTTCTGTTAGCCCCTGGGGTAGGGGGGAGGCCCTAGCTGTGTTGGAGAAACTAAGTGTCTAATCTTTCTGTTCCCTTTGTGTGGATTTCCCCATTCAGGAGCACAGCTACCTGGGAGAGAGCCCAGTGGGACAGCTTCTGCGACTGAGGCCCGGCATCAGCCTCCCAGCACAAACTGCTTTGGAGGTAGATCCAGGTATGACTTTCTTGGAGTCCTGAGTGTCAGTAGCATCTGTAGCACCCAAAGTAGAGGAGATTTTTGGCATTATTGAAAGATGTTGGGAAGTAGCTAAAAGACAGTTCATACAAGAAAGCCTTCAGAAATTCCCAGTAATCTTAAGAACTGAAGCTTTTTCCGATGGTTCCAAGATGGGGGTAGAACCTGGGCCCTTTGGAAAGGCAGGAGTTTAGGCTCGTTGGTAGGGATGGTGGCTGGCATGGTTGGTTGCTCTGAGTGACTTGGTTCTGCCCTTTCTTCCATCAGGTGCCATTGCTCCACTGCCCGTTTTAGAACCCACATCCATAACCCTGGGAGTTGGTGTCATAATGTGTGCTGTTGCTCCCATCATAAGAGACTGCATTTTATTTAGTGAAATTCTCACTCTGTCCATGTGTTAATAGTGAAAGAGCATTCCCATGGCAACAGTTATTGGGCAGAGAGGAGCTGTTATGACTGCATTGATGCTAGAGAGATGGGGGTGGGGACAGCCTGGCCTGTTTATTACTGTGTACAAAGTCTCCAGGCACTTTAAGGAAAAAAGCCATCTCAGAGCAGCAGCCTGGTGTGCTCCTCAGGGAGCAGCTGAGGAATTGATTGGTGAAGTCCCCATTAGTCTTGGTAAATTTGGGCAAAATTTTCCTGAGGCAGAAATGCTGAGAAGCAGTGGGTTTTAAAAAGCAAAAATAATGATTGCTTGTGTCTGTGTGACTTTCAGGGAACAGGCTTGGCCTTTGGCGATTCCAATCTAGACCATCTCAGTAGACCACAGTGGACTAGCCTGGTTTCATGGGTTGATGAATTGATGTGATTTGACATTTCTTTAGTTTGAAAAGAGGGTGGGAAGGAAAGACTGAGTTTTGGGTTTGCTTACATATGTTGTCATTAAAGGCATCCCTTTTCTTTTATTCTTTGGGTGAGATGAGATAAACTGCTCTGTAGAGACTGTGAAGGGATGAGACAGCTGTCCTGCTTGGCCATGATTTGTTAGACAACTTTTAAAAAGTCTGAATAAATAATCTGATCTCGAAGCACAGAAATGAGTGGTGCCATTAGCAAATCTTGTTTCAGCTAACGGAGCTAATTGGTATCCAGAATGGGAAACACTGGCTCTGATCCCGGGCTAAAGTGGTAACTAGCTGCTTGGGAGCAAGGGGCAGCTTTACCATCTCACTCGTTGAAGACTTTGCTTCTTTCTTATCTCCAGCCACACAAGTACTTTGGAGTTCCAGTTGGTTGAGAAAGCTTTCTTTGTAGTTGACAGAGCTCATGCCCCTTTTTACTTCAAGGACTGGAGGGGACAGTGGTGGGTAAGCTGTCACAATGTCTTGAACACAGTTGGATTTACATGTCTGACCTTTGCCCCTAATTTCTCTTAAAGATTGATTTAGGGGGAGACACACACACGCAGACACATTCCTTCTCTATATTGTTAACTTGTTAAAAGTTAAGTGAAAACATCCGCTGAGTTTTGACATAGAGATGGTTCTGTTTTGGAGCCTTGTATGTTATAGATGTTCAGTAAATATTGATTGCTTTGTGATGGGCAAAGTCATTTCTGTATCCACTGTAAAGCCCTATGTGGGTTCTTTGCAGGTGGGCCAACTGCAGTATTGTATGGCTTGTAGCAATATTTTTCTATAGGTAAGCCTCTGAAGTCCTTGGATAATGTCCTTGTGATCTGGGCATTCTGTGGGTGTACGTGGTGGGTGCTGCCATCTCACAGAAAACCATTTTGGAGATAATGCTGGTTGGGTAGAATATTCTAAGCCTGTCAGCTCCCCTACATTTTATAGTTGCTACCCCATATGGTAGCAGTTAATGCAATAATAAATGTAGGGGACCTTGTAGATTCAAGAGCTTGAAGCAGGATGAATTATTGCCTTGAATTTAAGATGGACTAGTGAAGGGAGGAGAAGGAATCCACCTTCTACCTTTTCAGTGACAGCACTTTGCTCTCCTGCCCCTGAAGCATAGTGAAAGATTAGATTCTGTACTTAGCCTCCTAGACTAAATATTTAGTGCTCACTGTCTGAGGGGCAGGTTTTTCTGGGACTTAAATCATGCCAGGCTCCCTGAAGAGACTGAAATACAGATGCCTAGCCAGGAATGGTGTCCTTTCCTTCTCCTCTCCCATGCTTCATTCAGTGTCACAAGAGCTAATCGACGTAAGCTCAGATTGGATTTGATCTTCGTGGTCTCAGGGCCATACCAGCCTGAGATCATCAGGCTACATACAGCTAGCTCCTGCCTACCAAGCTGGGATTCAAAGCTTTGTTTCCAAGTGGGATTATCTCTGATTTCCCCAAACTCTGTGCATGAAATGTCTTAATAGATTCTGTCTGATGTCCCATGGGGAGGGGGGCAATGCAGAGGGGTCCTAGCAATATACTTGGCTTGGATTGTTTTGGGAACAGGATAAGAGTTGACAGTCAATGGAGGTATTTTGTTACTTAGAAGGAGATAGATATTTCCCAATCTTAGGAAATCCGAGAGGGGATGTTTGGGGGCTGAAGAAATTGTTGCTTATGAGGCATTCCCAGTGCTCCTCTCCTAAATTAAGACATATAAATTGTAGAGCCGAGGACTCTCCAGGCCCACTAATAGTTAATGCATTCCTTTCGGTTTATCTAGGAGAGACACATTGCAGCAGCCTGAAGTGATGCTTTATGACCAGCGTAGGATTGTAGTTTTAGAGCCGAAAGGGGCGTCAGCAGCCATCTAGTCCAGCTAGTCAACTCCTTCATTTTACAAATGAGGAAACTGAGGTCCTAAAAGGTAAAGTGCACCATCAGAGTCACACAGCGGCTCTGTAGAGTAGTAGAGATTATATTCAAGCTCAGGTGTTCTGACCCCAAATCCAGGTCACTTGCTACAGCCTCACAGTTTGTCATCCACTTTCAAAATTTGCATGCAGACAATCCTATTGAATTTATCAATGTATTTTGTGTGAGGCACAGCTGCTCTGGTAAAATATTTATGCCGGGAGTTGGGTAAATGAATTTCAAGCAAAAATTGAGGAGTATGGACATTGACACCGCACTTGTCATGCCCCTCGGTAAGCCCTAAGTGTTTCATGTCTTTGGTAACCTGATAAAATTCAATTCTATAACTGTTAATTAAAGGAAAAGGGGAGGGGGTTGGAAATTAGTAGGTTTCCCCTCCTTGGAAGTCTTTGTGCAGGAGCTAGGTGATCGACTATGTGTTGAGGGGCTGCTTGTTCAGGGTTGAGTGGGCAAGATTGCTTTGGAGGCCCCCTCCACCTCTCCACTGTGGGGCTGCTCCGATCCTAGGTACAACAGGCCTGTAAGAAGGAGCCTTTGTTTGCAGAGCAATTTACTCTCTTAGGAGAAGCCCCATGCATCGATTAAATAATAATACAAGATCCTATTTGATCAGGACCCTTAAAGGCAATAATTTAAGAGTTTAAAGAAAGGATAAGAAGTGTGGGTTTGGAATATTTGGGGAAAACTTTCTGGAGGAGGGACAAGAATATAAGCTGGTGAAGCTTTTCATAGATACACAATAGCTCAAAATCACATCTGATGATAGCTGAGGAGAGCCAATGAAATACACCTGGAGGGAGAGGGGAAATTATCCAAATATAGCCTCAGCTTATACTGGCAATATTCTTCAAAGTCACTGTGACATTAGAAAATGAGTGTGAAATTCTAGGCTTTGGAGTGGAAAGCCACGATGTTGGGGGCCTTTCATTAGTGGCTGAATTCTCAGCTACCTGAGATTTACTTCAATTACCATGTGAAATAATCAATTGACCAGATACTAAAAATTTTCTTTCCTCTCCTTTCTAGGCCCAAGACTGTCTTGGGGGCAGGGAATTAAGTTGTAAGGGGATTCAGGGGAGTAAAATTATCTCTGCAAATCAGTTCAGTTCTGCGTTTGCCCAAGTGTCTTCTGACTTAGTTAAATGATTCCTTAGCAGAACACCTATTTGATTCCCAGAAGCCATCCATACGTCTTGCTCTCCTGAGGAAGACTTGTAGGAGTCATAGAAGCTGGAAAACTGGGATCGCTGAGTTTAATCTCCACTGTCAGAGGTATTTTCATTAACAGTCCTGAAGGTATGAGCAGGATTCCTTGGTTAAGAGGCTATCTTGAGTTTTTGCTGTTTGTTTACTATGTATCACTTTTTTCCTTTCTGTTTCTATTTTGATGAAAATGTATCAAGTATACTGACTGAATCATTTTTTCTGTAGTAACCTCAGAGGATCTGATAGGCTTGTAATATGCTAGACTTGAACAAAGCCCCAAAGACATATGGAGACCTCTAAATAATTGGCCAACTGTGTCTGCAGACTGCCTGCCCCGGAATGGAAAGGAAAATAAACTGAAGCTAGGTGTGAGTCCACTGGGAATATTTCAGTAAATCCAGGGAGGGCAGAAGGGGAGGGGCAGTACAAGCAGGAAAAGAGGAAAGGAACAGATGGGAACCAAGCCTCCGCACGCGGGACTCAGTGTCTTGTTCTTTCATTGACTGCATGTCTCCTCTCCTTGACTTGGGATGGAAGTAGCCAAAGCCACTATGTTGGGAATATCCATTACTTAGAGTTGATGGGATACACAGTCAGCTTGAAGTCGAGTTTACCATCTGTTTATATTTTCTCTGTGGCGGTTCCTATCCAGAAGCCTTTATGTATGTTCTGTTAAAGCCCAGTTTTTATTATTGGAGAGTAACAAAGTATAAGAAGAGGAATGAACGTATGTAACGTGGTAGAGATAGCGACGATGCCAGCTACACTGGCCTGTGTGCTGTTCCTTACCCAGGCAACACCCATCTTTGTGCCTGGGCACAAGCTGGCCTCCAACCCCGAGTTGCTCTCCCTCCCCCCCTCTGCCTCCTAGCTTCCCTGGCTTCCTTCAGGACTCCGCTCAAATTCTGCCTTGTGCAGGAAGCCTTTCTAGGTTCCCCCAGCTGTAAGGACTTCCCCTTTCAGATTACCTTCCATTTACTCTGCCTGGCCTCCTTGGTGTTTTCCCATGTTTGAATGTGACCTCCTTGAAGGCAGGGCTGAGCAGTTTTGCTCTTTGTGGCCCCGTGCTCAGCACAGTGCTTGCCATATAGTTAACTCTTGATTCATACTTATTGATTGATCACATAGCTCATATTTTGGCTTGATTCTGTTCTGAGCAGTCGGCATCTATGGGATGAGACCAAAAATGTTGGAAATGAATATGTTTCTATTTTTTGAAGGTAAGGTTTCCAGCCATTGTGGGGTTTGCCTTATGCATTCATTTGACAGCTATCTGTGGAGCTCGGTGCTGGGCACCACTCAGGGTGCAAAGTGTAGAAAAGAATCTCTCTCTTGGAAGAGCTTTACTCTGGTGGAGGAGATGAGCATGTAGTCATAAATATCTGTAACACAAATCAGCATGTCATAAACTAGCCTCTCACCTGGGTTTGGGATATATCATTTGATGAAGTAGCAGTAGAGGGGACATTACAACCAAAATGACTTGATGACATTAGTGATCCTAACAGTGAGTAAGAATTTATTCCTGATCATGAGTAGTAAATGAAGGAAGGGTCTAGGCTTATAGTAAGCTTTGTAAAAGGGACATCCCATTTAAGGAAAGAGAGGTAAACTTTCTTCCCGTTGTGACATAATGGTCGATGTTTAGGTTCTATAGTATGGAATTTTCATTACTAGATAGTTATGAGTAAGAGATGGAAGGTTCAGAGGAAATCTCTCCCTAAATAAAGGCACTGAAGGAATATTTTATTAATCACATGTGGGCAATGACTAGACTAGAGAGTGTGACAGCCTACAAAAGTAGTAGGTAAGTGTGAACGTCAAGGAAGGATAGTCTTTTTAAGGGGGGTGTATTTGTGAATGATTTAGTGTGTCAGGGTGATACTTTTCACTATATTGGACTGTATTGGAACTTAGCTCCTGGGACCTTGTCCTCCACCACGACTATGTACAGGGCTGTCATACCTTTGGTGGTGTTGTCACTTTCAAGTGTTCCTTCCACTTCCATGTTCAAGAGCTCTTCACATTCCTCAAACAAGTCCCTTCACTCCTCAGTACTTTTCAGGACGATCATTCGTGCTTTGGCCGGTCTTCTCTCTTGTTAGTCTTCTGCTCCACACTCTCTTCTGCTCCCAGATCCTTTGCTCCCTCGTCCTGTTGCCTCTCCTGCCTTGCCAAGCTAGAGCCCTAGTTTATTCCCAGCCTCCTTTGCTCTTGTTCATGTGCTTGTTGAAGAGAGCTAGACAAATTCATGAAAGCTGGTTGACAGGTCCGCTACAGATTCGTTTTGTTGTTCAGTCTCTCAGTCACATCCGACTCTTTGTGACCCTATTTGGGGTTTTCTGAGCAAAGATACTGGAGTAGTTTGCCATTTCCTTTTTCAGCTCATGGAGGAAAACTGAGGCAGACAGGTTGAAGTGACTTACCCAAGGTTACACAACTAGTAAGTGTCTGAGGCTAGCTTTAACTCGGGTCTTCCTGACTTGAGGCCTGGTGCTCTATCCATTGAGCCACCTAGCTGCTCCCCCTCATTTGTTATCTAATGTCAGCGAGGCCCTCTCTGTAGCAAGACCATCCTGCTGCTTCTCCGTAAATGATTCTCTACCCCACTAACTAAAGCAGCTGTTCCAGACATTCTCTTCTCTCCTTAAGCCTCTCACACCATAATACTCCTCCCCATAACTTACTTGGGTGAGTGCTAAAAAAACCTCAAGGCCGTTCTGAGCTCCCTTCTCTCCTCTTAGAACATCATCCTCCACTGTTTCCTCATCCTCTACAACCTCTGATGAAGAGGTGGCTCTTCTCTTTGCCAGGTCAGTTATGCCCTTGATCCCATCCCTTCTTATCTTCTTTAGCAGATTGCTCCCTTTGTCAACCCTTCTCTCCCTAGTCTTCAGTTTGTCCCTGTCTATATGTTCCTTCCCTGCTGCCTGCATACTCCTTTCTCCCCACCCTCATGAGCCCTCTCTAGAGCTTACTATCCCCACCAGCTATGATCCGTCATCTCAGTATCCCTGAAGAAGCCATTCACACCTTGTGCCTCCACTTCCTGTTCTCTCATTGCTTTCTAAACTCTCTGCAGTCTGGCTTCTTACCTCATCACTCAAATGAAACTGTTGTTTCCATAGTTAACAATGATCTCAGCAGGCTGGCCAGATTGATAGTGTTTTCTCAGTCTTCCTCCTTTTTGATGGTGTCTCTAGCATTTGGCACAGCTGGTCTCCTGCGACTCCTTCTGGATACTCTCTCCTTTTGGGTTTTCATGATATTCTTCTCTCTGGGTTCCCTTGCCACCGTCTGAGTGTTCTATTCATCTTTATCTTCATCCTTGTCACACTGCTAACTGTGGGTATATGCCAAGTCTCTGTCCTGCACCCATCTTTGCTTTTCTCTCTGTACTCTCACTTGGGCATCTCATCAGCTTACAGGGCTTCATTTATCATCTCTGTGCAGATGACTCTCAGCTCTCTCCTGAGCTCCAGTCAGTACACAAACATTTATTTATTAAGTGCTTACTATGTATGAGGCACCTTGCTACGAGCTGGGAATAAAATTAAAGGCCAAACTCTTTCTCACTATCTACCTACTGACTTTTGAACTAGAGGTCTTCTAGGCATCTTAAATTCAATACAGCCAAAGCAGAAATTATCATCTTTTCTTTCTTCCAAAAAACCCAGTTATTTATTTAACATTTATTTAAAAAACTCTTGAGTTCCAAATTCTTTCCTTCCCTCCCACCCCTCCCCCCATCTGTTGTTCAGGCAAGAACTGTGATATCAATTATACATGTTAAATCATGTAAAACACATTTCCATGTTAGCCATATTGCAAAAAAAAAAAATAAAACAAAACAACCCGCTAAGAAAAGCAAAGAAAATGAAAAAATTATGCTTCAATTTGAATTCAGCTCCATTAGTTCTTTCCCTAGAGATAGATAGCATTTTTCATCATAAATCCTTTGGGATTATATTGGATCGTGGTATTCATCAGAACAGCTAAGTCATTCACAATTGATTATTGTACAGTATTGCCATTACTGTATATAATGTTCTCCTGGTTCTGCTTACTTTACTTTGCATCAGTTCATGTAAGGCTTTCCCAGGTTTTTTTGAAACCATCCTGCTTATGATTTCTTAAAGTACAACAATATTCCATCACAATCACATACCACAACTTGTTCATCCATTCCCCAGTTGATGGGTATCCCCTCAATTTCGAATTCTTTGCCATCATGAAATTGTCATCTTTTCCTGAAAACCCTCCCTTCTTCCAAACTTTTTTACTGTGAGGGTTTCACCATCCTTCAGTCACCTGGTTCACAACTTTGGGGTCATATTTGGCTCTTCACTAATAATCACTTACCAAATCCTATCTTTTAATTGCCGCAAGATCTCTTGTATATGTTCCTTTTTCTTTCCTCCTTAGATCAGACCCTTATTACCTCTCATTTGTACTCCTGATTATAGTAGCCTCCTGATTGTTCTTCCTACCTCATCTCTACTTACTTGTAATCCACTCTGCACACAGCTGCCAAAGTGATTTTCCTAAAGGTCAGGTCTGTTCATATCACCCTGAGTGGCAGGGGGAGGTGTGTGACATAATAAACTCCAGTGGTACCCTATCACCTCTAGAATCAAATGTGCGTGTGTCCTTATCGGACTTATGCTTGAGGAAGCCAAAGAGGCCTTCTACTTTAGGAAAATCCATTTGACAGCTGAGCAGAGGTTGGACTGGAGTTGGGAGAGGCTTGAGAAAGGAGGCTGTTATTGTATCAGCTTAGGCAAGAGAGGCCAAGGGCCTGCAGCCAGCATGGTGGCAGTGTCAGGAGAGAAGGTGGGCATATATGAACTGTTATGGAGATAGAAATCAGAGGCAGTGAGGAGTAGAGGGTGATCTCTGTTTTGAACCTGGATGACTGGGAAGCTGGTGGTACTCTAGACAGAAACTGGGAAATTAGGAGGCAAAGGATTGGGGAAAAGGTGAGTTCAGTTTTGGACATGTTGAGTTGAAGATGTCCATGAGCCATTCAGTTGGAGATGTCCAGTAACATACCTGGAGATAGGAGACAGAAAGGGGAGGGCTTAAGGCTAATAATAGATCTGAGAAGAGAGGGAACAGCCATGGGCTAGATAGTCTCTGAGAGACCAAACTCTAAAAACGTAAATGCTATGACATGGCAGGTTATTTATACTGGTCTTTAGTATATTTCTAAATTTATTCATTACCAATAAGTGGTCTGGTGACAATTTAGTTTTTTAGTCTTCGAAGCTTAAGAAAGACACCTAACATTTTCTTTCTTTTTTAAGCATTTTTTTTTTTTAGTGAGGCTTTTGGGGTTAAGTGGCTGGCCCACATCTAGGAAGTATTATGTGTCTGAGGCCAGATTTGAACTCAGGTCCTCCTGAATCCAGGATCAGTGCTGTATCCACTGCACCACCTAGCTGCCCCCTTTTTTAAAGTTTTTTTTTTATATAATGCTTCTTTTTATTTACATTCTTAGCTTCCAATCCACTGAAAGTACATAAAAAAAGCTATTAGGCATGATAACACCCACATCCAAGTTGAGAAAATCATAGGTGTGAGAGGAAAGTATTTAGCAACATATGAAGTACTAGGAATAAAAGTTACGATCATTCACTTTCTATACCCCTAAATAGAGAGCCTTGCTCCACGGCAGCATTGTGATTATCCAGAAATTTAGATAGAGCAGAAAGGGACTTCAGAGGTATCTAGTCCAGCTCATATATTTTTACAGATGTGGAAACTGGAGCCCGTGTAGGTTAAGTGACTTGTCTGACATTACATAGGTGGCTAATTCCAGAGCAAGTATTCATGTCTGACTCTAAATTCTGTGTTCTTTCCATCATATCACACTGCCTCACTAGAGTGAATGAATATCATATGATGTTTAAATGTTGACAGTCAGGCATTGCCATAAAAGCGATTGTGACATTTACCTAATCCTGACGGAGAGAGCCAACTCAAAATCCAAAAGGATACTGATGGTTTAATTCAAAATGGGAACTGATTTCACGCATGGAGGCATTGAAAAGGAGTTTTTAACAGAATCCAAAACATCACAATTGAGAAGCAGTTGGGTGTGATGGAAAGAACATCAGAGTCAGGACATCGAGTTCAAATCCCAATTTTTGTGCCTCTTAGCTGTGAGATCCTAGATCAGGGGGCGAACCTTTGGCCTTAAGGAGGTACATGGTTATTCGTTCTGTAAAACTGGATTCAGTCAAAAGGCCGCACTTAAGGACTTAGAATGCCTCATGTGGTCCTAGACAGACCCCAGTGCTCCTCTGAAGCTCAGGTGTTTTATCTGAACAATTGGGATAATTATTAATATAAATACTTGCAATAATGGAAATCACTAATGTTGTAAGAAATCATTTTATTCTGCTTAATGTAATAAATATGTTCAAAGTCCTATCTGTATATACTATGTATATTATGACAGTATTTACAATGGCATACGGAGCATTGCAATTGGAGTTAAGAAAGCCCTGGATTTGATTCCTGTGTTTGATGACTGAGTCAGAATATTTCCCTGCTCAAATATCTTCCAAGGCTCCCTTTGCCTCTTAGATGAAATGTAAAATCTTCAGCCAGGCATTTTATAGACCTCCTTAGTCAGTCCCAGGCTTACCTTTCTGGGTATAGCTTAATGCCCTTCTTTTAAGTTTTGAACAAGATTTTAATCTGAATTTATTACACAGCATAATAAAAAATCCAGTGACAATAGCTAACATTTATAGAGCACTTTAAACACTTTACATATATTATCTCACTTCATCCTCACTCTATGAGGAAGGTGCTGTTATTATCCGTATTGTACAGATGAGAAAACTGAAACACTGATAGGGTAAGTGACTTGACTGGTATCACATCACTAATAAGTATGTGTCAGGATTTGAACTTAGGTCTTCCTAATTCCAAGTCTAGCATTCTGTCCATATCCTACCTACAGAGTGGTGGTCACTTGGTAATGGGACTTAAAAGGCAAAAGAACTGCAGCAAGAGGCATGTAACATTTTCAAAAGAGAAACTGTTATCCTTGGAGTACAAGTATGTCTTAGTTTGTGATTTATACCTTGCCTTGGATCCTAGCTTTGTATGTCTTCCTGAATTAGATTTTGATTGTAGGTATACTTGCTAGATTCCATTGCTTGGCTAGCTGGAATATTGTAGATTTAAAAATAAGGTAGTTTTTTTTTTAATTTAACATAGTACATTTATAAGACCAAAAATCTAGAACCGTAAGGAACCTCAAAGGCTGTCTAGGCCAACCCCATTATTTTACATATGAGGAATGTGAAGCCCATTGAGTATTAAGTGATTTGGCCAAATCATACAGGTAGTAAGCAGCAGAGACAGAATTTGAACCCAGACCCCTAGACTCTAGAGTCAGCTCTCTTTATCTTAAGAGATATAACTTTATTTCGTCAACAGTTTTTCAGTAAGTACATTCATTGCTTATTACCCTGTTTGGTAACTGTCTCAATGATCATGACATATAGATTATCCTGTTCATTGTCACAGCGAGATTTCTTTGTGTTCCTTTTTTTTAAAACTAGAACTACTAGCTGTTTTCCTTTAGTATTGAGAGTTTTGCACATGCCATTTCAGATATTACATTCCTTAACACTGACAAATACTTCTGACTTATAACTTTGTTCATTTTATCCTAAGAAACTAATTTCCTTTTTTCTGATTATTGCATACTGGGGCTTCTGAATGAGTTAATCAGCCAAATGAGCATTTGTTAGGTAACTATAGAGCAATAAATTAATTAAACAGCAAATTAATTAGATAAATAATGAAGCAAATGGGTCACATGCCCACTCTGTGCCAGGCACTATGCTAAGTTTGGGGGATATAAAGAAAGTCCCAAAACCCCCTCACTTGATCCTTCCATCCCCACTAACTATCATCCTATTTCTCTTCTGCCATTTGTGGCTAAACTGGAAAAGGCCATCTACAATAGGTGTCTCCACTTTTGTCTCACTTCTTAACCCCTTACAGTCTGGCTCCTGACCTTATTCCACAGAAATTTATCTCTCCAGAGTTACTAGTGATCTCTTGGTTGCCAAATTCAATGGCCTCTTCTCAATCCTTGTTCTCCTTTGACCTCTCTGCAGGCTCTGACTCTGTCGATCATGCTCCTTCTTGATATAGTTCTCCTCTCTAGGTTTTCTGGACACCCCTCTCTCCTGGTTCTCCCTCCTACTTGTCTGGCTGCTTTTTCTTTGTTTCTTTTGCTGGACCCTCATCCAAATCATACCCTCCAACCTTAGGTGTCCCTTAGGGTTCTGTCCTGGAATCTCTTTTCTTCTCCCTCCATACTACTTCACTTGATGATCTCAACAGCTCCCATGAATTTCATTACCATTTCTGTTCTGATGATTCTGAAATTAACTTAGCCCGTCCCAATCTCTTTGCTGACCTTTAGTCTTACACCTCCAAATGCCTTTCAGACATTTCGAACTGGATGGATGTTCAGTAGACATCTTAAACTCTCAAACTGAACTCATTATCTTTTTCCCCAAACCCTCTCCCCTTCCTACCTTCCCTATGAGTATAAAAGGCAACATCATCCTCCCAGCCCTCATGCTCGTAGCCCAGGAGTCATCCTGAACTCCTCACTATCTCCTCATCCTCTCATATCCAAGTTCTTGCCAAGGTCTTTTGAGTTCACCTTTGTACCACCTCTCAAATATGCCGCTTTCTCTTCTCCAATACTGCCCCCACTCTGGTGCCGGCCCTCATCACCTCATGTTAGACTCTTGAAATAGCTTGCTGGAGAGCATGCTTGCCTCAAGTTTCTCCCCACTCCAGTTCATCCTCTATTCAGCCACTAAAGTGATTTTCCTAAAGCACAAATCTGACCATGTCACCCTCCTACTCAGTAAACCCCAGTACTCTTATTTCCTCCAGGATCAAATACGAAAGGCTCTGTTTGACATTCAAAGCCTTTCATAACCTCCCTCCCTCCTCCCTTTCTCCCCGAAAATGTACTCTTTGATCCAGTGACGCTAGTCTGGCAGTGCTAGCTACAAGACACTCCATCTCTTCAGTCTGGATATTTTTTCTGCCTGTTCCCCCACAATGTTCTCCCTCCTCCACTCGGACTGCGGACTGGTTTCCTTTAAGTCCCAACTAAAATCTCACCTTCTATCAGATGCCCTGCCTAGCCCCCTCTTATTTCTAGTGCCTTTTCTCTGCTAGTTATTTCCTGTTTCTCTTGCGTAGATAGCTTGCTTTGTATATATTTGTTTGCGTGTTGTCTCCCCCGCTACCTTGTAAGCTCCTTGAAGGGAGAAAACTATCTTTTGCCTCTTTTTGTATCCCCAGTACTTAGCACAGTTCCTGGCACATAGTAGGCACTTAATAATTATTTACTGATTGATTGTAAAACAGTCTCTGCCCTCAGGGAGTTCACATTCTAATGGGGGGATACAGCATGCAAACAGCTGTATAAACCAGATTTATACAGGATGAATTCGAGGTGATCTCAGAAGGAAGTCATTGGCATTAAAAGGGACGACATTTTTGTATTTTCTGTCTCTAGAATAACTGTGCAGGACAAGCTCCCCTCATGGGCTGGCCTTCCTTTTGCCTTGCCTTTCTCAGGGAGCTGGTGCTGCTTTAGATTTTGCCTATGACTTTGCTGAGAGTGTGTGGAATTTTGCAGCCAGCTGCATGCATCCTTCACCGACTCCTGCTCTGAAGGCTTTGGTGTTGTCCCCTTTGGGTGTTGGTATTTCTGCTGTCAGTTGGGTGTATTTTGTAATTTAAAATAACCTTTTGGAATCCAGTTCTTAATGACTGAGTGGGGACCCCAGCTGATGGCTTTTCTTACTGGGGAAGGAAGCAAATTGTCGTGAGGGATATTCTTTTTTTTTTAATTTATTTTGTGTTCATATAATAGAATTTGGATTTGCTTTTGCTGGTATCAAGAACTTAGAGGAGTCCTTGCAGGTTGTTTCTGCATATTCCTACTCAGGGCGGGGCAACGATCCTTTCTTCTAGATCTGGTTTAAGTTTTCTCTCCATCCCCTCATTTGCCAGAGCTGAAGTGGGAGCTGACTGAGTAGTCCCCATCCTGTTCCTTATTCTTGGGCATCTTGGGCCTGTTGGCATGCTCTCCCAGTCCTGTGGACAGGCTGTGTTTTATTGCAGCGCTGCCTAAAGGCCATTGCAGGCTCAGCTTGGCATCCAGCTGAGCACATCCGTGTCCATATTTCAGACCCTCCTGTCTCAGCTTGTTTGTCGCTGTGGTTGGTGTTTTTGTTTTGAACTTTTTCTCTTGACTGATGCTTTCTAAATCTAATCTAAATCTTCCCCTTGCAAATTGAAAGTTGGCTTTGGAATCAGAGGGAAGCAGCCACGTCAGAATGTTTTTTCTGCCAAGCAGATGTGCCCTAAGCTTGCCAAAGTGTTGCCTACTCTCACCTTCTGGGTAGTCACCCCTCATCCCTACCACCCAGGGCTGTTTAGCCACATAGAGTTACAAATTTTGACCTAAGATCTTTTTCTCCACAATGCAGTGTTCCCCCTAGAGACAATTACTGGGGTTTCAGAGAGTAGGATTTCATGACAAAAGTCAAGGAGGAAGCATATCTCATTGAAACTAGGGTAGGAGATAGTGACCTGGAGTTTCTCCAATGAATTTGGATTGAGGCTACTAATACTTAGGGATTGTACCCTGAGCAACATACTTAAAAAGGTAGTGTTTTCTCTGGCTGTGTGTTGATTAAGATTAATCTGAGATTCTCATGTTGAATCATTTAATAATAATAAAAATAGCACCTATGGTGAGCCAGGCACAATGCTAAAGGCTTGCCTGTGCTATAATCATTATTTCATTTGCCTTAACTCTCATAGCTTGGATATTTTGAAAAGTATAGCTAGTACCATGAATGTAGTACATTGCATAGATCCGCAGACTTTTTCAGTGTATTGATGAGTTTTGCTGACTTTTCCCACCTTTTTAAAATCTTTGGTCTTTAAAATATTACTAGTTATATGTGGAATGGTTCTCTGTGAAAGGGGGGGGATGGAGGGAGAAAAACTGGGGAAAATCATGGTGATGTAAAAAAGGGACATCAATAAAAACTTATTTTTAAAAAAAGAAGAGCATAGCTAACAAATCATGATGCCAAATAAAATCCGTTGTATTTGAAGATGAATTCTGGCAATTTTCGTATGTGGGTATGGGTGGGAACAGTTCTGGGTGGTGATTTCCCCCCCCCCCCCAGACCCTGATAGTAAGGAATAATGATACATGAGGACAGGACCTCGGTCTTCTGGGAGACAGTACGTCTGTCCCCTTAGCTCTAAATATACCATTGATTCTGACCTTGGGGGTTTGGGGGCAAGAGAACAAGAGGACAGGCTACAGAACAGCAGTGCTTCAGAAACTCCTTTGGGGGGTGGCCCTCTGGTGCCTTTCATAAGTAGGCCCTGGGTTTAGGGGCCTGCTCAAGATTCCACGTGGCCCCATTTTGGCTCCTGGGGGCATCAGCTATATTCCCCTTGGTTCACCTCAGTGCTGCTGAGTGTCCCTACTGAGAGAACCAGGATAAAGCATTTTTTGGGGCCTACTGAAAGTTTTGAAAACCAGGCTTTCTCTCACCCCTGGCTGCTGGAGGTTCTGAACTCTCACCCATAATGCATGCATGCCTTATCACAAAATAAAGACACACTGTGGGGAGCAGGATTCAGGGCATTAGACATGTGTTCACTTATAAAACATTTTTCTAAAAATTCTGTTCCTGAGCATTTCCCTTCCTTTCACTCCTCTCCCATATTTAGTGTCCTAGGGGGCTGCGCCATGGTCTCCCCCCTCCCTGGGCCTGGTAGTAGTGTCAAACTCAGACAGAAGTAGGGGCCGTGGATCTGAACCTAAGGACCCTTGAAGTTATATATTGATGTCAGTTTAAAATGTACATAATCTGTTTTATTATTTTTTAAAAATTTTGTTCAGTATTTCCAGTTACATTTTAATCTGGTTCAGAAGGGTTGAGGCTGTGTATGCCACCTCTGGCCTAGATAACATTTAGTTAGCCTGATGTCCTTGTGGCTTCCCAGTGCTTTTCCACTTTTCTCTTTGTCTCTACTTAGAGGCAGCTGATGGCTCAGTGGATAGAGTCCCAGATAGCTGGGCCTGGAGTCAGGAAGATCTGAGTTCAAATTTGGCCTCAGACACTTACTAGCTGTGTGACCCTGGACAAGTCATTTACGTCTCTGTTTGCTTCAGTGCCCTTGTCTGCAAAATGGAGATAACAACAGCACTTAACCTCTCAGGATTGTTGTGAGGATCAAATGAGATCGTATTTGTAAAAAAGTGTTCAGTGCAGTGCCTGGCGCGTAGTAGGCGCCATGTAAATGCCTGGTTTTGGTTTATGGATGACGCTGGTCCTGGATACTACTTCGTGTAGGGCTGCTCTTACTGCTTTTATCTGGAAGGGATGCGTAGGACAGGAATATCAGACTTTATTGCTTCTCCACTTTGCTGCTGTGTGGGGGAATGACTTTCAAACTGGGGAGGAAGGGATGTCCACAAGATGTAGTATTCTTTATGCAACAGAGCTTTGCCTGTTGGTAGGCTTCAGGGACAGGCTGGAGGTGGAGGCTGCCCTTCATTAGGCTTATTTCAAAGAATTAGCACCCAGCAAACCGATAACAGAAGTCAGTCATGGGAATCAGATCTCTGGATTATGTATATGTTCCAATTTCCTTGTCTTCATATAAAACAGTTCTCTGTTTTGTGTACTGGCTGCTTCCACATTGCTTTAATTGACTGGGGAAAATGATGTGAGAATGGGGAAGGAAGAGAGAATAAATGTTTATATAATGCCTACTATGTGCACCAGGCATTGTGCTTGGTGGTTTTTTTAACCCCCAAATATTATCTCATTTTATCCTCACCACAGCCCTTCGAGGTAGGAAACTGGGGCAAATAGAGTGACTTGCCCAGGTCACACAGCTAGTAAGTGTGGGAAGATCTTTTCAGTGCTGGGCTCATTTGCCCCTTGCCCCTTCCTTTTCCCTTTTCTTGTCTGTGAATGTTATCTTCTGGGGCTTCTGGTCTGGAACCATAACGTTTGGTGGTTGTCTAAGTGGGGATTTGCAACGCTTCTCCAAGCCTTTTTCCTCAGTCTTGTATGGTTATCAAAAGTCTACAAGCTATTTCCAGTCCCTGCCTCTTTTTGTCTCTTCTGCTTTTCTGTTTCAGTTGTATGCAGTTCTTTGCTAGAGCTGCCATGTACTGAAATCTGCTACAAGCCAGGCAGGGCTGACCCACGCAGCTGTGTCTCTCTTGGGGCCCTGGTAGGAGTCTGCAGGGCACAGTACATCCTTGGCGTTTGCTTTGGGATGGGAGCAAATCACGAGTCACAGAATGTGCTGCTCTCAGTTCAAGATATCTCTAAGCCATTTACTATTGAGACTTGTTGTCATGGGCTTAAGGCTAGAGCTGAAGTGGTGAATGTATTTTTCTCTGATCTGGGGCTGTCTCTCCTGGCCCTTTTCCCCAGGCTGGTGGAGAGGTTGGCTCCTTCTTACGCAGCGTCAGTGTTGTTGGCTTAGGTTTGGTGTGACTTTGAAGCTGAGTTTTTCGGTTCTGGAAATCAGCCTTGCCAGATATGACTGCTCTACACCCTTGACTGGAGCAAAAAAGGGGAAAAAAATGGCATCCTTTTGTCTTCCTGAAACTTGCCATGGGCTTGACAAATATTTATTTTTACCTTGTCTGTCATTTGTGAGGTTGGCAGCCTAGAGGCAGGGTGTGGAAAGGAGTCATAAATTATGAGTGGGATGTCTCAAATGGACCTATTTTAACTTTGAATTGCTCCTTTTCCTTTTCCCTCTTATTCCCCCCTTGCCACCCCCAACCCATGTCCAAACTGCACCTCCTGGTGAGCTTGGTATGGGGAGGGTGGGGGTCAGGACCATCTCTTGCATTTTTGCTTCTCATTGTGGGAGAAGCAGCATCTTCTCCCGTCCCCACTTCCCATTTTTTCCTTGCTTCTATTTTAGGTGCCTGTTTTCCCTCTGGGCCCGTCTTGCTGGAACTTGGCCTGGCCCCACTGAAATTTGTTTCCATGCTGCTATTAAAAGACAATGCACAGTTAAGAGGACTTGTAGGAGAGAGAGAGAGAGAGAGGCAGAACTTGAGAGCACAGCCAGCTCGTTTGGGTCTAATAACTCTTTGGGACTGATTGGTCAGTTAGAGGTTTATGATTTTTAGACAAGTGGGATTTGGGCAACTTTTGTGCTTCTTTGAGACTTTCGGCTTCTGTGTCAGGCTTGTTTTGAGTGGAGGCAGAGAATCAGTTTTAGTTCTGTCTTCTGTAAATATTGTTGGATCGTGGACTTTGAGCTGGAAAGAACGTTAGAGGAGACTTTGTGACATTGGGCAACTTTGAGACTTCCCTTTCAGACCCTCAGTTTCCTTGTTGGTAAATGAGGGGGTTAAACCACCAAGGTTATTTCCAGGTGGAAATTGATGTGATCTAGGTCAGCCCTTTCATTTCATAGATGGAGGGAATCAAGGCTTGGAGGGGTAAGTGACTTGCCCAGAATCAAGAAAGTATGGATGGCAGAACTGGGATTCAAACCCCCAAATCCAGCACTATCCCCTGTTGCCTTCCAAATCCTGACAGCACTAAATTTGTTATTAGGGATTCACCATAATACTTAGCATACAATAAATGCGCTTAGTAAAGATGAAGCTTAACATCCAAAAAACCAAGATCTTGGCAGCTGGTCTCATCACTTCCTGGCAAACAGAGGGAGAAGAAATGGAAGCAGTGTCAGATTTTATAGTCTTGGGCTCAAAGATAACTGCAGACAGCAACTGCAGCCGTGAAATTAAAAATGCTTGCTCTTTGGAAGGAGAGCTATGACAAATCTGGACAGTGTACTGAAAAGCAGAGATACCACCTTGTTGACAGAGGTCCATGTAGGCAAAGCCATGTCTTTTTCGAGTAGCAATGCATGCCTGTGAGAGCTGGACTATAAGGAAAGCTGAGCACTGCAGAATCGACACTTTTTAAATTGTGGTGCTGGAGAAGACTTTTGAGAGTCCCTTGGACAGCAAGGAGAGCAAATCAGTCAGTACTTAAAGAAATTAATTCAGACTATTCACTGGAGAGTCAATTGCTGAAGCTTAAATGCTTTAGCCACATAATGAGAAGATGGGACTTACTGGGGAAAAAAACTCTGATGTTGGGAAAGATTGAAGGCAAAAGGCAAAAGGGATGGCAGAGGACGAAATGGATAGATAGTATTATGGAAACCATGAACAGAGCTTGGGCAGGCTTTAAGAGCTAGTGGAGGATGAAAGGGCCTGGTGTGTGGAATCACAAAGAGTCTGATGCTACTTCACAAAGCAACAGCAGCTGCTTGCTGGTGGGGTTGTCCGGTTTGGCTGCCTTTCACCTCAGCAGAGGAACACACTTCGCAGTTGTCTGATCATCCTTGACTTTGGCACTTTCATTTGTTGCCTGTCTTGGCATTCTCTTCGTCTATGCTTGAGCTACTTCCTGAGATAGTGAAGGGACCACTGGGTGAGAGTAACTGTCTTGATTATGGGATCAACATTTTTTAAGAGGAGGCCTTTAGATAGCAAAGTGTCTGCCTCTGTTTAGGGATCAGAATTCAGATTTCAGATCTGGGCACTCTGCAAAGTAAGCTTGAGGACCTGTGGCCAGAGACAGTACTGACTACAGACGGGATTTGGCTGAGTTGGATACTGATATTCAGACTGGTCCTGGGTTGCCAAGGAGACTGAATAACTTTTCTCCCGCTCCAGAAGTGGGGGTTCAGGCCAGGTTTGAGGTTGCTGGCAGAGTCTACACTCAGTTGTCTGTGATGAAAGCCTTGCTCATCCCCAAACCCACTACTGCAGTTTGCTGGGATGCTTTTTTGTGTGTGTGGGCTGTGATGGTTTCAGCATTGGAGCCAGGTTCTAATCAAGATAGACTCCATCGTTAAGGTTTGATCAAAGTCTTTAGTGAAGGAAACTGAGCTAAATAGAACGTTTTCTCCAACTCTCTAGTTATTCTCTTTCTTCTGGTTGTTTTATTTTAAATTTAATATTGGAGTAAAAAATTGGAAACACCAGATTTAGGGGAAGGAAAGAATCTGGGGAAGGGTACAGGGGTGTGATCTATCCAAAATGGTCCCAGCTGCTTTTGGTTTCTTGGAGGAGGGGGACAGCGGCAGGGAGAGGAGAATAACGCAGGCCCTGCTCCATCATACTGTGCAGGCTAAGCTGCTGTCATTAGTGGTTAAATGCTTCTTAAACTCTTCTCTCTTGCCTTTGACCACACACCCTTTCGTGGAAGGGAGAAGAGTCTGGGAGAGAGGAGGGTAATGGGCCCCACCCAGTTGTCATGCCCAGCTGCCCTGGTAGGGGACAAGGAGTCCAGGCAACTGGAAGTAATTATAGGCTTCTCCAAGCCCATGGGTGTGACAGGGCTGATGGGGCAGGCTCTCTGTTGCCTCAGCCACTCTTCTCTGCCCAAGCCTTCTAAGCCTTTTTTTGAGGGCTCCATGCAGGATGAATGATTGGAGTGGGTTTTGCCCTTTTGAGGGGATTCTTGGCTGGAATAAACCTGGTAGCAACTAACTTGGTTTCCCTCAGCCATCCCCCCTCCTCCCCACTCTGCTGTAGATGTTAAAGACAAAGCTTTCATTTTGGAATGCCTTCTGGGTTGTCTTGCTCTCAATGTTTGTGCCTGGCTGAGGTGTGCTAAAAGGCTCAGTGATGTTAAACATTTCTTCCCTTCCCCTTCCTGGGGAGGGACTTGGAGCCTTTTATTTTGTTTGACTGAGGTGAAAGAAAATTGAGTTAAAAAAAAGTCCACCTTTAAAGTTTAGTTTCCACAGATCAGACTTGTCTCTTACTCATTTTCAACAATCTTGTCTTTTATAAGCATTTGGGACATTCTTCTGCTCAACTCTGGGCCAAGAAAGCCTATTTCTTCATGGTATTCTCGTTAAAGAAGATGGTTCATGTGAAGATGTTAAGTTCTTTTTTTATATCTTCTCCCTAGTTTTAAAAAAAAAAATCCAAAGTTTCACCAGTAGTTTTCAGCTATTGGTGGTTCTTTGTACTCCCAGTTGAGGGTCCTCTTCTCAGAGAATCTTGGGTAGATACCTTATTTAATACAGTTTTATGTGCTGGGCTAAGGATGAGAAGACTTGAGTTCAGCCTTTTAACAACTCCATTATAAGCTTTCCTTGTCAGAGGAGGCAAGCAGGCCGTCCTCTGAATCTGGAAAATGGAGGTCTTGGTCACCAAGAGGTATTTGTAAAACATCTCAATATTGAAAATAAATACCATGGATGAAGTCAGCTTAGATACTCTGTAAAATAGTTGAACCATGAGGTTAGATATTCTCAGTGTGTGCCTGTGGGACAACTAGAAATAGTATCACTTTGTCTTACTCTGTTCTCTGAGGGATTCTGCTGGTGGATCCTTCTGCTTTCTTTAGAACAGTGGGAAATTTCTTTTAGTTAATATTTCTGTACTAAACACAGAAGTGGTCTTATAGCATTTACTTCTAATAGCCCTTTGGCTTCCTGTCTGGTAGAAAGCACCTGTAGGGAAAGAATGTGTCTGTTGATAGATAATTGATTTGCCCCTGGTTTAGTGCTCCTTCTCTCATTGCCAGAAGGAGAGACCTAGAAGTTGGAGAACTCAGATTTTCACACAGCTAGGATTCTTGATTAATAGCTTGGCCCCCATCAAAACACAATGTTGTGTTCTGACTATGATATCTATGAGCTACTCTCTGTCAAGGGAATAATTCACTTTGGTTTTGGCAATTGAAGCAAAGGATGTAAAAAATATATGCGTAGATTTGATCTAACTAGAATTTTGATTGATAAAGAAACTCCTCTGTGTCTCCTTTTGTGAATCATCTTAGTAGTCTGCAGGGGTCACTGGGGGGTCTTGGTTCAAAAGGCCTTTGATAAAAGCACATGGTTACAATAAATGGGGTAAGGAAAAGAAAGCAATTTCTTCCAATGGGAGATGCCTCTTTCTCACAATGACTCACGTCTCTTTTGCACTTTGATTCCCAAGGACACACAGACATCCTGTTGGACCAACCAGAGCCACAGCAAATGTTGAACAGAGCCCCAATAGCAGGAATCGGCACCGGCAACCAGCCAAGAGTCAGAACCATAGTGGCTTGGCCAATGGAACAAGTGAGTTGCAGCATATAATAATTTACATTGACTTATGAGGGCAGCCTTAATCGAGACAAGGAATGTTATGTGAGAGTTGTTTTAGGATGTGCTTAGGAATCTAGCTTTGGCATGAACCAGTGATAAAAAAAAATGAAACAGAATTATTGAATAATTCAGAGTAAGGAGGTGGTCTGGTGCTGAAGGAGAAAGATGAAACAATTCATTCTTCTCTTGACTTGCCTTCTTTCCAATTCTTACTCTGCCTAGGCCTTACCTGTGACAAATGGCTTTCTTTGTTGTTTCATTTCATCATAAAGACATCAGTCAAAGGAGGCTTTCCTTTGCACAGAAACATAAAGGTTTAATTTTTCTAGTAATTTGTACCTTCTTGTGTTGTTTCCTTAGGAATAACCTTTTAATAGCTATCCCAAATTTTCTTAAGTCAAATGGAAATTGCTAGTTTTAGAATAAGGAATAAGTAATAAAGTAATATTCAACTCAAGAAACATTTATTATGTAATGAATATACTATTTATAAGGTACTTTTTTGGGTTCTGGGACTACAAAGATATAAACAAAACCATCTCTCCCGTTAAGAAATTAATATTCTATTTGTATGCCAGGCCCATGAGTTTATCTTTGCTTAAAATGATGGATTGCAGAAGATATCTGGGCTGTTGAAATGGTTCAGGATGCAGATGAGGGGCAAGACCGGTTTGCATTGGATTCTTGATAACCCATTTTCAGAGAACTGAATTTTTCCTATTTGCAAAAAATCCTTATTTTACTACAAGTGGAGAAAACTTGGATTCTACCTTTAGGTATAGCCACTTGCAAGTGGTCAGAGACCTAAGCAAAAGCAAATTAATTCTTGCTTTTCCCTTATCCTTGGTTTTATTGTGACAGTAAAGCATTTGGCAGAATTCCTCCTGCTGTTCTTGTGGAAAAGATGGATGGGAGGGATACAGGCTAGAAGACACATCATTCAGATGAATTCAGAACAGTATACTTAGTGGAGTTCATCCAGAGTAGGTTTGTTCTTGTGAGGACCTCTCTAGTGGAACACCATGAGTGTTAACCCTGTGCTGGGCTTGACCCTGTGCTGTTTAACATTTGATCATTGATCAAGGCTTATTGAACTTTGAGATGACCCAAAGCTGGGTGGGAGAGCTACCATTAGATGACAGAATCAGGATTCAAAAAGACCTTGATAGGCCAGAATACTAGGCTCTATCTAATAAAGGAGAAATGTAAAGCATTACCCTTTGGTTCTGAAAGTCAACTTTACAGGTACAAGGTGAAGGACCAGGAAACAGTTCATCTGGGGAAGATGTGGGTGTTTTGTTGCAGGATTAATAAGATGTTCAGTACCATATTCCTACTGTGCCCTTCTGTGTTCAGATCCCATGTGGAATGTTCAGTTCTGGGTCTCAGGTTTTGAGAAGAACCTTAATAGTCTAGAGAGTGTCCAGAGAAGAGCAGCCAGAGTTGTGGAGGGCCTTGAGTTCGTGCTGTATGAGGGTCAGTTGAAGACATTGAGAATATTTAGCTTGGAGAAGAGAAGACATGATAATTGTTTTCAGTTATTTGGATTAGGTTTCTTCCATTTGGCTCCATGCCTTGCCAAAGCCAACCCTAGGTTTCTCTCCACATCTACCTTCTCTACTTCTACTGGAGGGCTGATAAAAACTACGAGGTGAGTTACACATCTATGCTGACTGGGTCCACTACAAGTTTATGTTATTTGATCTCAGTTGGGCTCTCAGTGCCTCACAGTAATCTCCATAGACTTTCCAAGTTGACTCTATGTTATGGTCCCCAGAGTGGCTATTTCAGTTTTATCTTCTATCCTCAGTCATTTTGTACCACTCCTCCCCTCTCCCTTTCACCAAGAGACACTCATTTTCTCACAGAGGAAGTAGAGGCTGTCTTTTCTGGACAGTCTTTTCTTCCCTCAAAACTTCTCTGTGTCATCCCTCATTCTGTCTTCCTCTGCTGTTAATTCTGAAGAAGAGATGGCTCTTCCTGTCAAGACCAAGTCCATCTGTCTTGGCTCCTCTAGAAAGAAGCTCATCCTCCATCACTCATCTTTTCCTCCTCCCCCCATCTTCCTTCCCTCCTGTCTACTGGCTCTTTTCTCTCTTTCTGTCTCTCCTCATTCCAGTGTTGTCAAAAATATCTTCTTACAGCACAGGTCTGACTGTGTCACTCTTCTGGTAAAGTTTGTTGTGGTTTCCTATTCTCAGATAAAATACAAATTCCTTAACTTGGCATTTAAAGTCCTTCACATTTAAAGCCTGGCTCCAGCTTTCTTTTCCAGACTTATTTGGCATCATTGCCCTCACCTCCTATGTTCCTGCCAAACTGGCCGAGATTTTGTGTTTGCTGTTCCCTGAAATTGGCATTCCATCTTCCACCCCTCTGCCGGTGTGGCTGCGGGCTTCTTATCTGGGATGTTCTCCATTATCACCTCTGCCTCTTGGAATCCAGTCCTTAGATTCTTTTAAGGGAGACATCTTTTATGGGAAGCTAATGATCCCTTAGTTGACAAATCCAGCGTCCTTTTCTTCATCCTCATTCTCCTTCACCTCTCTGCAGCCTTTGGCACTGTTGGTCACTCTCTCCTTTTTGACACCCTCTTCTATCTAGGTCTTTGGGACACCCCTCTCTGTTGGTTTTCTTCCTGCCTAGCTGATGCTCCTTCTCTGTTTCCTTTGCTGGATCCTCCTCTAGATAATGCTCTCTTAACTGTAGGTGACCCTCAGGGCTCTGTCCTGGCCCCTCTTCTCTTCTGTGGTGGTCGCATTAGCTCCAGTGGATTTAATTATCATCTTTATGGAATGATTCTCAAATATTTCCTGGACCTACAGTCATCTCTAACTACCTTTCAGACATTTTGAACTGAATGAAGACATCTTAAACTCAATATATCTAAAATGGAATTTGCTACCTTTTTCCTAAACCCTTCCCCCTTCCTGTCTTCTTCTTCCCTGTTATTGGAGAGGGCAACCTAGGAGTCATCATGCATTCCTTATTCTCTTTTATGTGGCCTCCCTGGCGCCCCCCCCTCCCCCCCAAGGCCTGTTGATCTCACCTTTGCAACATCCCTTGGATATGCCCCTTCTCTCCTCCAACATTGCCACCACTCTAGTGTGGGCCTTTATTGCCTGACTTCTGGATTATTACAATAGCCTGCTAGTGGGTCTGTCTGCCACAGGTCTCTCTGTACTCCAATCCATCCTCCATTCAGTCATTAAAGTGATTTTCCTAAAGCACAGATCTGATCATGTCAATCCACTACTTAAATAAACTTCGGGTGGCTTCCTGTTGCCTCTAGGATCAAATACAAAATACTCTGTTTGGCATTCAAAGCACTTTATGTATTTACTTATTTATCTATTTATTTATTTAGGTGAGACATTTGGGGTTAAGTGACTTGCCCAGGGTCACACAGCTAGTAAGTGTCAAGTGTCTGAGGCCAGATTTGAACTCAGGTCCTCCTGACTCCAAGGCCATAGCTCTATCCACTATGCCACCTAGCTGCCCCCAAAACACTTTATATCTTAGCCCCCTCCTACCTTTCTAATCTTCTTATACCTTGATTGATTTTAAGTAGCATTATATCTTCCTCCCCTAATCATCATGTATTTACTTACTTATTTCTTATTGTATCCCCTATAGGATATAAACTCCTCGAAGGCAAGAATTGTTTTAATTTTTATTCCTACAGCGCCTTTTATTTATTGGCCATTTGTTAAATGCTGAATGAATGCAGGCGTTACATACATATGATGCATGCACTGTGTGAAACTAGACTGAAAGTTATTGTCCTTGCCACAAGAAATATTACAATATGATAGATGAGACAGATACCAGTGAGCCAAAATCTCTCCCACCACCGATAACTGCTTTTGAAAAGTTTCAAGGTACTTTGTCGTAATGCTTCCAGTGCTCCAACTGACATTGTCCCCTAAAAACCATCAGCAAGAAAAGGGACCTTCTATTTTTCCCTCTCTCCCTTCCTCCTTTCTTTCTGTCATTCCTTGGTTCCTTTTTATTTCTCCTTCTCTCTCACAGTCCACCCAATAGAAAGATAGGATTTTCCTTGAAATCACTAACTTTTTATGGTCTCCCTACTAACCCTATGTCTATGTTGTTTTTGTATCCGAAAAGTAACAATTGTATTGCTCCTTCTTCCCCTTCTCTTTCTCCTCCTCCATCTACTTCTCCTTCTCCATCTCCTCCTTCTCCTTCATCTCCATCTCCTCCATTTCCTTCTTCTCCTTTTCCTCCTCTCTCTCTCTCTTTTTTTTTTTGGTGGCAAGTGCTTTGGGAAGGTAGTTTTCACATGGTAGCTTGCAAACAGAAAGGATTTGGAGAGATACATGTAAGGGGCACTCATCTGGGCCAATGTGCTGAAGATTGAGCTGGGAAGGAAGGCTTCTAGGGTAAACTGGTGTTTCCATGCCTCCAGGAAATATTTCCTGCTGTGAAGATACCACATACAGAAGGTATTCTTTAAGGGAACCTTTTTCATTGAATTGTACACATGGGAAAACATTTTGAAAGAGAAAATGGAGCAGAGTTTCAGATGCTTGTCATCTAGTCACAGACAATAAGTAAACTTTTCTACAGAAGGAAAGAGAATTAGATAGATGGCTTGTATGAATACACAGTATCTAAAGAAGGGCATTTTAAGTCTTTGAGGCCATTTGATAGGGAAAAATAATATAATGGTATACTGTTTCGCCGAAGACCTGAATTGCATGATTTTCAAGGTTGTTACAAAAAATGCTACCTGAACTTCACATGAGAGAAACCCTTGTTCTTCAGTGACTTGCATTACCCTGGTTCACACTGTATTAATTGTACTTCAGACTTAAAGCTGCAGATGGTAACTGCCCTCTGTATGTGTGCTCCTGAAAAGACCACTGTTTGACCAGCCGTTGAAGTGCTACATACACCTTATAGCCCAGGCTTACACAGAGAATTGGCAGGGTATCCAGGATCTGGAAGAAAGTTTCCAATTCTCATTCCCTTTTGCTAACTACTTGAGTATGTCCTCATACTGAATGAACATTCTGATTCATAAAAACTACAAGGTTTACTAACAACGTGGAAGGAACATTGTGAAATACCCGTGATCTTAGAAATTCCAAGCTCTCCAGTTGCCACTGATTTCAGCCATGCCCATTTAGTCTCATTTGAGTATGATTATTAACATATGTTGTTTATTGGCTTTGTACATTTCTCACCAACCCTGCCTCTCCCCCAAGCCATACAGTCAGGCCATCTTGTTATCATCCTTTTTTTGTCTCCCTTTTCTCTATCTTACTTCCAAATATATTTTTTTTCCCCTGCTAGAAATGCCTTATTGAGTACCTGTCAACCGATATTTATTGAGCACATTCTGTATGTAGGACACTTTCATAATAAATAAATATTAGTGTGGTCCTTACCCTTAAGTTTCCAGTCAGGTTGTGACTAGACATGTAAATTTAAATAAGTACGTGAAAATTTAAATAAGGATGTCAGATTTAAATCACAGTATAAGACATGTCTCAAGGTAATAAACACTTGTCAGATGATTGATGTAGGCAATTGGTATCATGAATATAGAAGTAGAAGGGATCTCTGCAGACTGGGCTGGGCATAGAGGGCTTCAAAAGGCAAAGAGGATGGAGGAAGGCATTCCATATGAGAGAATCAGCTTGAGTAAAGACCCAGATTCACGAAAGCCTTTGGGGTAGATAGTGAGTACAAGGTTCATCTTGGGGGTCCTGCTGGGACCTGAGAGACAGTGAATGACAAAGAAGTTAATGGTGTAGTCCTGACTCTCAAGGACGTTCTCATCTTTTTAAAGAGACTTGACTTATACATGTGCAGAAATTAGCACTGAAATGACTAAAAACCAAGAAATGGTGGTCTAAAATAAAGTGCCAAGTTGAATATAATCACCACATAAGGTATATAGCAAGAAGATATCCAAGACAAGTTTTCCTTTCTCTTTGTTCCTTTTTTTTCTTCTAATTTTGTGAGTGCACCCATCCTCAGAGACCCTTGATTTAGCCTGATTGTTGTCTCCTCTCTGCTATAGTTGAGGAAACTGAGGTGGTGGACGCCAGGTCTACTCACTACTAGCATGCCAGTACTAAGGTTGTTCTCTCTCGTGCCTCTTAACATATAGTTAATGTTAGAGATGGTAGAATCAAAAGGATCTTGAGAGTCTGAAATACCAGTTGTCCCACCTGAGCCCAAACCAGTCAGATACAATTTAGACTGGGATAAATGTTTGGTTTGGTTTGGTTTAGAGCTTTGATTTCATCATTGAGGGGAGTTTCCATGTAGGAATTCCCTCCACCATTGCAGATCGGCAGTCTTAGGTTTCTATATGTTTCAGAGGAACTTGAACCCAGGTCTTCTGACTTCATCTGCTCCTCCATGCTGCATGTCAGTTTAACAGATCCATTACATGAGAATAGGAACAGGAGGCCTGGCATGGCAGCAGTTCATGTGCCTGCTGAAATCCCATGAGCTTGCTGTGTGCCAGCTGTGTGATATTGGGGGCTAGAAGTGCTAATGCCTCTGACACACAGCAGCTGTGTGCCCTGGTGGACACTGGACTGACTGCCTGGGGCCCTGACTTGCAGAGTAGGCCCCAGGCTGCGTTAGCAGGGGCCTTTGCATCCTGTTTCCCCTTGCCCCCCCAAGTGCTAGTGTATTCATATTCCGCAGTGTGCCCTTTTCTTATGTTATAATGATAGTATGTCCTTCAGATTTTAATAGTGCTCTGTAGTTACAAAGCATTTTCCACACATTATCTCATTATGTGATGGGCAGTATTATTAGATCCATATTATAGATCAGGGGGTGGCAAACTATGGCCCATAGACCAAATTCAGCCCACTGTCTCTCAAAGCATGGCTTTTACATTTAAAAAATAATATTTAAATTTAAATATTCAAGTGTTGCTCATAATGTAAAAATATTGTTTAAATGTCATTTACAATTTAAAAATAGTATTTAAAAATGTATAAACCATGCTTAGCTTGTGGGCCATACAAAAACAGTTGGTGGGCAGATTTGACCCTTGGGCTGGTTTGCTAACGCAAAAGAACCTGAGTCTCAGAAAGAAGGTACTTTTGGTCAAGGTTACACAATTAGGAAGTAGAGAATATGGCACTTGAAGCCAAACCTGCTGAGGACAGTTCCAGGGTTCGTTTTCCTATGCCATACTGCTTCTCATTGAGAGAACCAATGAGGTTGCGACTGTGGGAAGCACAGGACTGACTTGGCCCCATTCTGGTCAAACTGCTTTGGGGATGTTGTGCTCCCTTGGAGGCACCACCGGTGAGGGGCTCTGTCAGATAAGAGCCTATGCAGAGGAGTGCCATGAGCTTGGTGGAGGGTCTGGAATCCATGTTAGTTGAGGAACAATGGAAGAAATTGAGTGTGTTTAGTCTAGAGAGGGAAATGCTCAGGGGATATATGCTTGCTCTCTTCAGATACTTGACATGCTGTCCTGGAGCCTAGTCAGCTGCTTTGGTTTTGTGCTTCAGAAGGCAGAAATGGGTAGGGGTTTTGAGGAATCAGGTTTCAGCTCAATGTAAGAAAAGAAGTTTCCAGCATTGAGAGCTGTCCAGCAATGGAAGGGGCTTCTTTCTATCGCCAGAGGTATTCAAATAGAAACCAAATGACCGTTTTTCAGGGGTGCTGTAGAAGGGATTCCTGTCCTTTTTGGGAGGTTGGAACAGATGACCTCTCAAGTTTCCTTCTGTCTCTAGAATTGTATGATTCTGTGCAGTATCCTGGTTAATAAGAGGGATCTTAAAATTCTCAGACAATTAAAGCTTTAAAGCTGTTCTGAGACTTTGGGGTCACTCTGGAGAGAGTTATATACTTTCACATATAGGTTACCTATATCCAAAGATTTAGAATATCAACAAAATACCTCGGCTTAACTTTAAAACTATATCAAATTTAATCAGTTTTATCTTTACCAATTTACTCTTTGATTCAAATAACATTTCAGGATGTTGGGTTCCCATTATGAACAGTAATTATTTTATTTTTTATTTTTTTGCTTTTTGGTGAGGCAGTCAGGGTTAAGTGACTTGCCCGGGTCACACAGCTAGTTAAGTGTCAAGTGTCTGAGATCGGATTTGAACTCAGGTCCTCCTGACTCCAAGGCTGGAGCTCTATGCACTGTACCACCTAGCTGCCCCTATGAACATTAATTATTATTGTACTGGTGAAGCACCAGATAGATAATAGAGGTTTTCATTTGTTAGCATACCAAATAAACCAGTACTTACCTGGATTCCTTTTCTTTTTTTTAACATAAAGTTAGAGAAGGAGAGACAGTGTGGCCATCTGGAAAAGTGAAATAGCCACTTGGGAACTGGCTCTTTTCAGTCCTGCCAATGATGTGGCTTATGACCATTGTGTTCTTTGATATCAGTCTCTGAACTTTGGAGCCTCAGTTTCCTCATCTGTACAGTGACAAATAATCTTTGCCTGCTCCCTTGAGCATGATCTCCTTGAAGGACTGATAACACAAAAGTGCAAAGCAGAGAGCATTATGTCTTTTACAAGTTGTTGCCAAAAACATGCTATTTTAGTCTAATGTAACAGAGCAGCTGTGGGTTGGGGTGACTTCTCAGCCTGACGGGGTAAAGGAGATCACTGACCAGACCTGCTGATGACACTTCTAGGGTTCCTTCTCTTCTACTTTCTTCTCAGCCCCACTTGGGGCTATTCTGGTCAAACCGTATTAAGAATGTTGTGTTCAGTTTGAGGCACTAGGTAATTTTGATTAAATGAAATTGAAAATCATTTGCATGAACAAAATTGTTGTAACCAACATAAGGGAAGCAGTTAACTGGGGTGGGGGGAAGTTTTAAAAACAAAACCGTATCTTATATGTAATAAGGTTCTGATATCTAAGATATGTACATATTTAATGGAAATCTATGATCAAAAGCCATTTCCCGGTAGATAAGTGGCAAAAGATACAAACAAACACTTCTCAAAAGAATTGCAGATTATTAACAACTATATGGGAAAAAGATGCTGTGAATTAATAAGAGAAATGAGTTTTCAGGGTCACTTATAACAAATTGGCAAAGATGACAGAGGATGGGAAGAGTCAGCATTGGAGGGTTTTCAGAAGGGTGGGTGCGCTAGGGCATTGTTGGTGAAGCTGTGAAATGATCCAGCTTTTCTGGAAAGCAATTTGGAATAATGGGAAGAAAGTGATTAAAATACCCATACCTTTTGACTCAGAAATTCCGCTCATGGGCATCTACCTTAAGGTGGTCAGTAATAAGATGAGGCTTCATATACACCAAAACTCTGGTAGCTGTATTTTTTGTGGTAACAGCTGGAAACAAAGTATATACCCATGGATTGGAGAATGGCTAACTAATTGTGGTTCTTGAATGCAATAAATTATTACTGTCCTGTGAGAAATGAATATTGTGGTTACAGAGATACTATGGAAAGATTTTTGTGAACTGATAGAAAGTGAAATAAGTGGAATCAGGAGAATTATGGGCAGTGGCTACTGTCATCACCAACACAACTGAAACTGACAAAGCTTGACCCTGAAGAAGAGAGAGTTAACATATGTGCATATAACATACATATTTCCTATGTACATGTATTCATAACAAGGTCATAGATGTAAAGCAAAGGTTTGCTAAGTGCTTTGCAAATATTATTTCATTACAACCCTGGGAGGTAGTCGCTGTTATTATCCTCATTTTATAGTTGGGGAAACTGAGGCAAACAGAGGTTGTGACTTGCCCAGAGTCATACAGCTAGTATGTGTCTGAGGCCATATTTGAACTCAAGTGTTCCTGATTCCAAGTCTAGGTATCTTCATCAGAAGATATCTAGATACCTTTTTCTGCTTGTGTGTAATACTACATGTAATTCCAGACTTTTTGAATATGTTGGGTGTGAGGAATTTTTTTCTTCCTCTTTTTTGTATCCTTTATCTTAAAGGGAGGGACAGGGGAAAGGAGACGAGAAATGTAGGTGACTGAAAAAAGATAACCAATAAAGTATAAATTATATATATGATATGTATATACACACATATGTACATAGAAATATAAAATTTTATTTTTTATTTAAAGTTTTTTATTTTAACAGTTAAAGATAAGTATAAAGCCAGTTATTTGGGCCTACAGATTTTGCACTGGCCTTGTTGCCTTTTACCAGGAGCAGCCCCTCATTATCCTGGTCACATCTGTTCTTTCCTGCTACCCTTTCATTGGGTTAAAACAGAAGCATTTACCCGTAGCAGTCTGCTAAACATAGCCTTATAAGAATTTTGAAAAAAGCATCACGGAAGGTAGGTGGTGTCTCTAATTTATTTTAGAACCTTTGCCTGATTCTTAGAGGTCCCGGGCATGTGTTCATGTCAATTTTAGAAGCTGTGTTAAATCAATAAATGCATCATTGCTGCTGCTCTCAACAGTATGAGAATGTTCTAGGTTCTTGTGCTAGCAAAACTAAAGTAAGTTTAGCTGAAGGTAAACCTTAGTGGATAAAAAGCAGCTAATTGTTTCATTGAGTTTCTGTTCTTTCAGTGAATGGAGAATCTGCAGCAGCCACTGATCCTGAAGAGCAGCCCGTGGTTGGTGTGACTTCCCCGCCTGCTGCAGTGTCAAGTGTGACCCCCCAACCCCGGGACTACTTCTCTTCTGGCCACAGCAGAACCTAGGGAAGGACAGGAGCCGGGTTCTAGCGTCAGTGCCCAGCAGCCTCTTGGAGCAGCACAGGCTTCGGAATCGCTGCCTCCTGGGTAAGTTGTGTCCTCCCTGGGCTCAGCCCTTCTCTTCCAGAATGCTGTGGCTCCTTCACTAATGCAGGCACCAACAGCATGGCTGGTTATTGCCAAGTGGTTGGCATTCCCTGGAGGAAGGGAGAGCTGCAGGTAGTCCCTGGCCTGGTGGGAAAGGTGGCCTTGGAATCTTTGTCATGTAGAGGGAATGAAATGAAGGCCACTTTTTTCACATCTTGAAGGAAAACCTTAACTTGAGAATATGGCTTTTATAGCACATAAGAACCTCATGGTGGGGCCTTCGCTTAGATCTTCCCCCAAAAATAAATCTGAGAAACAGCTTTTTTTTCCCCTTAAACTTAATGTTTTATTTTTTTCTCAAATACATGTAAAAACAATTTTTAATATTTGTTTTTTTAAATATTGAGTTCCAAATTCTCTTCTTCTTCCTCCATACCCTCCTTGCCCCCTCATTGAGAAGGCAGTTTGGTATAGTTTATATGTGTGTAGTCATGCAAAACATATTTCCATATTAGTCATGTTGTGAAAGAAAGCACAGGGCAAAAAAAAACCCCAAGAAAAATAAAGTTTAAAAAAGTATGCTTTGATTTGCATTGGGACTCCATCAGTTCTTTCTCTGGAGAGGAATAGCATTTTTCGTCATAAGTCCCTCAGAATTGCCTGCGATCATTGTATTGCTGAGAATAGCTAAGTCATTCACAGCTGCTGTTACTGTGTACAACGTTCTCCTGGTTCTGATCATTTCACTTTGTGTCAGTTCATGTAAGTCCGGGAAACCGTTTCTTTCAGAATCTTATTGTATTGTCAGTAGTAGGAAGCTAGTCCACACTGCTGAGGGTTCCAAGCCAAGGTGAGGGGTCAGCCATGCCTTGGCATAATCTGTCTCCCCGAACCATGATTGTTGCTGGGCTGACAGTCAGTTTTATTTTTTTGGTTCCAGACAACTTTCAGTAGTTGTAGACTTGAGAGGAAATGAGAGGACTAGCTGTGATGAGTCACAGGGAGTTTCAAGATTGGCTGGGCAGTCAGGCTTCCATGGAGTCATTGCGTCCTGGGCATGGTTACAAAGACCCCCTCAAGGGAGGGGGTGGTATCTGAGCTCCACCAGAGGGCCTGGTCTAGGTCTGCTTGCCAGCTGTGGGCAGGGCTGCTTGTTAGCCATTCAGTGATGGTTCTGTTGTCCCGCTGGACGTTATCAGACCTTGGACCATCGAACCAAGGTCCGTTCATGTGGTTGGTGGTATTGGCTGATGGGCTCCTCTGAGGCGTGGTGAGGGTGTTTTGTTTTCTAATCCATTAGAGGAAAGGCTAGAGGACAGAGTGGTTCTGTTATTTGACTTAAATCCTAAGGATGTACTCAAAGAGGGGAAACAAATCAGGATCAAATATCCTATACCAAACGTTATCTATAACAAGATAGTCAGAGCTCCTTTATTTGTTATGGAAAAACATTTGGATGTGGCCATTGTGTTCAGTAATTGCAGAATGGCTGAACATACTGTAGGATGCCAGTACGGTGAACAGCTATTCATTTTGTCCTTAAAAAATGACAAATGTGAGGAGTCAACATAAGTCCTCACTTTTACATATTGCTTTTAATATTTGCAAAGCATTCTTCTCAATATAACATTGTGAGGATACAAGTGAGGTACAGGTTTTATTAGCTCCATTTATAAATGAGGAAGTAAGGCTTAGAGATGTAGGAAGTAACTTCTTAAGATCATGTAAGCTAGTAAGTGTCAGAATTGGGACTTGAACCCAGATCTTTATGGTCTCAGATCCAGTGCCTCTGCTCCATACCTCCCTCTAAATATGTAGGGAAGAGTATCGGAAGAATATATAGGTCAGAGAAAGGGAGGGTGAGTGCTACCTTTGACACAGAGTGTATAGGACCCTAGCATGGAATCTCTCAGTATCCCTGGGAACTCTCTGAGATGGAAATGTCTCACACACACACACACACACACGCACACGCACGCATACGCACGCATGCAGAGTGAAGCAACCATAAGCTCTTTTGGATACTTTTATTTTTTCAGAATGATGGTACGTAAGTTGCACAGTGGATAGAATGTCAGCCCAGAGTCAGGAAGACTCATCTTCCTGGGTTCAAACTGGCCTCAGATGCTTACCAGCTGTGTAACCCTGGGCAAGTCGCTTAACCCTGTTTGGCTCAGTTTCCTCATCTGTCAAATGAGCTGGAGAAGGAAATGGCAAACCACTCCGGTATTTTTTCCTTTCTTGGCAAATGGAGTCACAGAGAGTCAGACGTGACTGAAAATGATTGAACAACAAACAAGAAAATTTTAAAACTTGAAAGGAAAATAGGAAGACTATTTTCTCTCAGTGCATGCCCCACTGCAGTGTCTCTTGCCAAGGCCTTTTAAACTATCTTTAAGAACATAGAGTGTCAACTCCATACATGTTGAATGTCACAGCCCCCTTTTAAAAAACGCCCAGATCCTAGGAGGTGTGAGCCGATGGCAGTGAAGGATGAACTTAATAACAGGCATGGAAAAGTTTTTGTGGCTGGGGTCTGCTTGTATCCCGTTGCTCCCTGCTGGGCTGGTAACTCTTGTGGGGAGAAATACCTGCGAAACCTCATTTAATCTTTCATTTCACATCTGCACTATAATCTGGGAGCAAGAAGGCAAATCATTTGGAGACGAGAAGGCCGTTTTAGGGGGAAAATAGCCGCCTGTATTCCCAGTGAGCTGTTTGTTTTCCTTTTGCTAAATCTACTGCCTGGAAGGTTGGGGCTTCACTCGTGTGTCCGTCACAGGTAATTAGGGTTAACAGCTCAGTGTGTCTTTATGTGGAGTGTGTGTGAGGGTTACTGTTCTCAGGGATTGGGCACTTCCTGTTTGCAGTCAGCTCTGAAAAAAGCTCTCTTTATTCCTGCCCCAGCTATGGCTGTGTGCCCTCCTCCCTCCCTCCTCCTGCCGCCAGCCAAGCTTCTTGTCTGGGGGCCTGGGGTGCGTGACTGAGCAACGTCTTCTCCCAAGGGCATTTAGAACCCGGCAAAGCCTGCCCACGTCTCTGCAGCCAGCTTCCTAGGTCAGGGGGACCTTTGGCCCTGATGATGGGTGTTGGAGGTGTCCCTTCCAGGACGGCTTTCCAGCTCTTCATCTCTACCCCAGTGCATCTAGGGTTTGGGTAACTGGCTGGCCACGTCCAGCCCTGTGGGTTGTTTCTGTGCCAGTTGTTGCTTAGTGACATTTCTGTCCATATCATTAGAGAAGATGGCATGGAGGAGAGCAGAATCGAGGCTTTCTGTTTGGGGAGGGAGAGGGAGAAAGACAAGATGCGAAGGAAGCTCGTGTTTCAGTGATCTTCAGGTTGTACACCTACATCCTCCCTGCCCATTTGTTTGGGGCGTCAGCATTCTCTGCAAGCCAGGTTATTAGTTGGCTCTCTGTTTTGGGACGTCCCTTGTACGTGTCAGGTACTTTTCCTACATCTGCATCTTTGCTCAAGGGCATTCATTTTACAGGGATGCAGTGCGTACCTGTAAAAATCCTACCTGTCCTTCAAGACCCAGGTCAAACGCCACTTTCTTGAAGCCTCCACCAGTCTTCCCTCTACCTGTCCCACCAGACAAAAACGCTTTCTGTACACTTCCTTATGCTCCGCTTTGGACCTCTCTCAGTCTCTTGTCAGGTTCTATTATGTAGTATAGTCATGCCATATTTGTTTTGTATCATATCACATCTGCCAGATTGTGAACTCCCTAAGGGCAGGGAGCTTGCCTCACTGGTCTTTGTATCTTCCAGTGCCTAATGAGTGTGTTTTTCTAGCTTGGTATATTCTCAACAGATAGTAATTGAGGGGATGAATAAGTGAATGACGGTGTCCTGCTTTTAAGGTGTCATTCATAGTTTGAGGTCTTTGTCTTTAATGAAATAGGACGTTCATCCCACTCTGATTTGCTTCTCAGCCCTTTGTGATCCAGTCACCTGCCGATGTTACATTCATCTTGTAATTGCTAAATCCATGGACTGTTCCTCATTTTGTTCTGTCTGACTTCTTTGCAGCTTTTTCCCCCCTGTTCTTAGGTAGTCTCTTCCCTCTTGGCTTCTATGATATTCTACTCTCCTAGTCGTCTTTCTAGCTGCCTGAGTGTTTCTTATTAACTTAGTTATCTTCCCTGGTTCATCACTCATCTCCCACCCAGTAAGCCTGGCTTACTCTCAAGGCTCTGTTGTGGGCCTTACAGTCTTTTCTCCTGGCAATCTTATCAGCTCTCAGGAATTCACTTATCATTTCTGTGTAATTTACTCTTTTAAAAAAAATTTGTTTTGAGTTTTCAGCATTCACTTCTGTAAAGTTTTGAGTTCTAAATTTTCTTCCCCTCCCTCCGCTCCCCCACTTTCCAAGATGGCATGCAATCTGATATAGACTATACATGTACTATCATATTAAACATATTTCCACATTAGTCATGTTGTAAAGAGAAATTATAGTAATTTACTCTTAAGTACATATATTGAGTCCTAATCTCTTTTCTGAACTCTAGTTCAGCAGCTGCTTTCTAAATATCTCCACCTGGATGTCCCATTGGCTTCTCACACTGAAAATGTCCAAGTCTGAACTCATTAAATTTTCTTGCCTCCATACTTCCCATTGGAACCTTCCTCCATACTTACTTGTTTCTGTTGCTAGCACCACCGTCTTTCTGGTCACCCAGGTTTCAACTTCTCAGTCAGCCTGGACTCTTTACTCTTCCTCATCCCCTTCTCCTTCAAGCAGTTGAAAAATTCCCTCTACAACCTTTCTTCCGTCCATCTTGTACAACCACTACCCTCACTAAGAGTCTCATCATCTCTGGTTTGGACGATTGGAACGACCAGCTAATTTGTTTCTCTGCTTCTAGTCTCTCCGCTGTCCGAGTGTCTTCCACACAGATTCCAAATCAGTAGTCACAAGGTACAGGTCTGACCATGTCATTCCCTTGCTTCCTCTAGGATAGATGGAAAAACTCCTCAGCCTCACAGATGAGCCCTCTACAGACTGACTTCTGTCTTCTGCTGCCAGTGCTTTGGATGGTTCCCCATTGCCCATTACATTCCCCGTGTTAGCCGTCTTTGGCTAGCCGGCCCTTGCCCATGACATGAAGTCTCCCATTGCTCCACTTTCCTTCAGACCATTCTTTAATTCTGGAATGGGAATTGTGGGGGAAGCTTCAAAGAGGTAGATTTCTCAGGGCAAACATTATTAATTCCTAATCATTAGTGCTCCTCAAAAGTAGAACGTGCTGCCTTGGGAGGGAGTGGGCTCTCCTTCATTGGAAACTATGGAGGCATGGGTTGTACCATTAACTTATGAGATCCCTTACAACACTAAAATAATGCCATTCCAGCTTATCGGTGTTCTTCCAAAAATATGGTGTCTACACTTTTGGTTCACATGAGGCCTGACCACAGCAGAGCGCTACAGGGCTAGTGCCTCCTTTTTCCTGAATGCCCAAACTCTGCAGAGCACACTAGGATTGCGTTCTATATAACACTGCTGTCCTGTTGAGCTTGCAGATGGCTAAAAGCCGTGATGTTTTTCAGAGGAGCTATTTATTACCTTACAATTCTTCCCCCATCTATTGATTAAATGGATGGATACCTACAAAAATATAAAATACCCAAACTAACAAAAGTCAGTCAACAAGCATTTCTTAAGTGTTTAGTGTGTGCCAGGTACTATGCTAAACACTGGGGATGTGAGGAAGAGCAAGACAAATCAGTCAATCAATCTTAGAGAAGATGAGTGAGCTCTAAGCAAACTCTCATGGAAACATTCTTTAGGTCCAGGTGAACTTGTAATTGAATTTTGTCATACATTTAAAGAATAAATAATCTCTATGCTGTAACAGTAGTTACTCTACTAAACTATTTCTATGAGACAAACACGATCTGATTCTCAGGCTGGGAATGGGGCACTGTACTTGGAATTGGGAGGTCCTGTGTTCAGATCCTGCCTTAGACACTCACCAGCTGTGTGATCCTGGTCAAATCTCGGTTTCCTCATCTGCAGAATAGAGGCTTTTGACTCGAAGGCCCCTCCCTCCCAGCTGTGATCTCTCCCTCCCTTGGCTTTCATGACACTGCGGCAGGTGTCCTCAGTTCTCCTGTTACCTCGCTGCTTCTTGGTCTGCCCCAAGACTTTGTCCTTGGCTTCCCCCTTGTCCCTGCATCTTCTCTCCCCCGGTGGTCTCAACCATTTCCCTAGCTTCAGCGATCCAGTTTCATATTAAATAACAACAGTAATAACAACAACTGGCATTTCTTTGCGCTTTACAGTTTGTAGAAAGCATTCCACACGTTATCTCATTTGATGATGTCTGGAAATAGGATAATCATCCTCACAATCATCCTGTGACATGATTACAGTAGGTATTATTATCTTCTTTTACAGATAAGGAAACTGAGCCCCAGGAGGCCAGGTAGCTTACCTATAATCACTCACACAGCTACTGAGTGTCCAGGCTTGAAGTGGAGGCTTTCTTGCCTTCTGACCTGCTCCCTTTCTCCTCAGTCACCCGTTCTTCATTTTTCTTTTTGCCTGCTTGAGTGCCCCAGCAGTGTTTCAGACTCATCACAAACAGACCTGAACCTGTTCCTTTCTCCCTCTGACCTTTCCCTCCTTCTGGCTTTCCGATTTCTGTAGATGGCACCTCCATCATTCCGGTCACTCTGGCTGGAAACCTAGGAGTCCTCACTGACTCTGCTTCCTCTCACCTACTATAGCCGGTCAGTTGCCAAATCCTGTTAATTTTGCCTCGGCAAATATTGATTTCTCTTCCCTCTCTGTTTTTCACTCCGACTATCACTACATTAGTTCAGGCCTTCATCATCTCTGACATCATCTTCATCATCTAGTATGGTAGCCTCCTAACAGATCTTCCCACCCTCCATTCTCTCTGTTTTATACTGAGTCCTTTGAACAGCTACCAAAGTAATCTTCCTCATGTACAGATCTGATTATATTAATCTCTTTTGCTCAAAAAACTTACATGGGTCCTCATTGCACATAGGATAAAATATAAGCTCTCCTTAGGAGTATTCACATCTTCAGAATTATTCTAATTTATCTTTTCAGTGTTATTTCATACTACTCCCTGACAAATACTCTATAGTACAGCTAAACTGCATAAGCTGGGGTTCTCTAATCTCATCTCCCGTCTTCCACCTCTATACATTTGCACAGCCCATCCCTTCATCTCCCAGTGCTTAGAGTAGACTCCATTTACCTCTATGCCTTTTGAAATCTCTGTCTCTCTCTCTTAAGTAAATTTTTATTGAAATCTTGCAGCCTGCTAGCTTATAAGCTTCTGGAAGGTTGAGGCTGGTTTTCATATTTTCTTCCTCACCTCCTAGCACAGTGCCTTGTATGTAGTAGGTATTTAATAAATGTTTACTTAGTTGAATTGAATCCTTCACAGTATGTGAGGTTCTTTATTGTCCATTTCAGATTCTTACTTAATGAGTGTTAGAGAACACTTTTTCTTCTTGACGCATGTGTGTCTGATGCGGGTAAACTGAAATTCCCAAAGCCCCTGTGCCTGTCCCTATCCCAGCATGTTCTCCTGGACTCTCCCTGTCTCCCCTTCTGAACTTGCTGATATGGGTATTTTGAAGCATTCATTCTGTCTTTAAAAATATACAGCAGATATTGTGAACGCAGAGGAGTCTCTCAAATTAGTGTTGGGACTAGAGGACCCTGCGAGTGCAGTGCATCTCAATAGATCTAAATATGACAATGGCCATTTAGGGTTTTTTCTTCCCTTTAAACCATCTAGCCTTTTTGTCTAGCTTGTTTTTAATTTGATTAGATTGAAGGGAATTGGGTGGAGGAAGAACAGATTTTTCAAAAAGATGCTTGAAACATCAATTAAAGGGGGTATACTGTGCCCCTCTTGGCCAGCTGATAATGGTAAAGCAAGGCTGCTGTTGTCAACCCATCCTGCATCTGGTTCCTATCAGTGGGGCTCCTGCTTTGGGGACAGAGCCCCCATTAACACTGTGTGCACAGGTATGGCTTAGGTAAACTCAGGGAGTGTTTGGGCTCCCACACAGTGTTCTCCATGGCTTCACACAGAAGCCTATTATATTGTCCTGGCAAACAGTATGTCGCTGTGGTTTCTTACATAAGGGAGGGCGTTTTGTTTGGACTGCTGGGTTACCTCCCCACAGTTCTTTCTCCGCACAGTCACTGGCTGCACGAGCTATTTCCTGCCTTAGAGCAGAATTAATTGGGGCGAGGTGGCTTCAAAGACCTTCAGATTCATGGTGACCACCATGTCGAGCTCCAGAGGCACCTTCTCCGGGCAGCCCCAGAGACCCCCCAGGGCTGACATGTTCTCATGTGAGACTTGATTTGTAGAGACATTTTAGCAACAATCAGGGTTGGGATCTTCTCGGCTAAGTTAGAAACCAGCTTCTGCCCTTTCATCCCAAACTGAATTTTACTACTAGCCAGCTTCATTCCTGAAGAGTTTAAGGCACTTTGTGAAGAGGTAATGTGCTGGTGATGCTGAACAGTTCTGCTGAGCATGTTTCCTGTATCTCATTGATCTATAGAGGGAAATTTACAAAGCCCTCACTGGGATTAGTGTTTATCTGCATTCTGTCCATAGCTGTAATTCATTCATAATCATTACTTTTTTTCATTTTCCCTTTATTTGCGTCTGTAAAATGTATGAATAGACCATACTTGTATATACTACAGAAATCTTCTTGCCACTATATGAAGTTTTTTTTTTTAAACACTTCCACTATAAACTGGAAACTTGTCCAAGGCAGAAGAAAGGGACTAGTTAAAGAAGGGGGAAAAAATCAGTATGTAATTTAGGGACCTGAAGAACCGCTACCATGCCATCCTGTGTGTAAAAGAAATAAAAAGAATGTTGTTTATATTTTTTGAAAGGGAGCTCAGTGTTCTTAGGTTTAAAGAGTAGCTCAGAATACTGAGAAGGGTCCTTGGGGAATGATTGAGCTAAATATTCCTTACCACCAGCTTACAAAGAGCCAACAGAAGTACTGAGAAATGTGGGCAGGAGATGTCTTCCATAAGGTGTAGACTGGCAGCTTAGAAAACAGCCTGAACACTTCTTTTCAGAAGAGGTCAGTTCTGTTGATAATCCCATTTCAGCTTCCTGTGATTTGTGTGACTTGGAGCAAGTCACTTTGTTTCCCCTGTGAAATGAGGGGATTGGACTAGGTGAGCTGTCTAAGGTTCCTGGTATGTTCTTGGTGTGTGAGTCTGTGATTCAGAGACGTGGTAAATGGGAGCATAAACCCAGGAGGATTCATCTTCTCTTCATCATTCCAGTGTTAGTATATGTGCTGTCAAAGGGAAGACATAACCATTGTTTTGTAATATAGAAAAGCAATTCTGATGGAGACTTCTCTATATCTCTTCAGTTTTCAAAAATTTTATTCTTTATTTTAAACATTTAAAAATTTTTTGAGCTTCAAATTCTCTCCCTTCCTCTAGCCCTTTCCACCACCCATTGAGAAGGCAAGCAATATGATATGGATTGTACATGTGAAATCATGGCAAAATATATTTCCATGATTAGCCATGTGGCCAAAAAACAAAAACAAAATCACCCAAGAAAAATAAAGTGAAAAAAATCATACTTAAATTTGTTTTCAAGAGTTCACCAGTTCTCTCTCTGGAGGTAGATAGCATTTTTCATCATAAAATTCCTTCGGAACTGTCTTAGATCATTGTATTAATCAATGTAGCTAAGTCTTTCACAGTTGATCATCATTACAATATTGCTGTTACTATGTACAACGATTTCCTGGTTCTGCTTTATTTCGCTCTGCACCAGATCATATGGGTCTTCCCAGATTTTTCTGAAACCATCCCCCTCATTATTTCTTAATACACAATAGTATTCTGTCACAATTACACACCACAATTTGTTTAGCCATTCTCTTATTGATGGGCATCCTCTCAATTTCCAATTCTTTGCTAACACAAAAAGAGCTGCTATAAATATTTTTGTACATGTGGGTCCTTTTCTTTTTTCTTGAATCTCTTTTGTTTTTTTCTTGAATCTCTTTAGGATACAAGCCTAGTAGGGGTATTATTGGGTCAAAGATTATGTGTAGTTTTATAACCCTTTGAGTGTAGTTCCAGATTGTTCCCCAGAATGGTCAGACCAGTTGACAGTTCCACCAACAGTGCTTTAATATGCCTGTTTTCCTACATCCCCTCTAGCATTTGTCATTTTCCTTTTCTATCATGTTAGCCAATCTAATAGGTATGAAAGTGGTACCTCAGAGTTATTTTAATTTACATTTCTCTAATCGGTAATGACTTAGTATCTTTAATTTGGAAACCAGTCATTCAATTAATTTGGAAACCAGTGTCATTTCTACTTTGATAACATCTTGCCTCTCTTTCTACTCATTGCCACCATCCAGATATCTCCCTGCTCCAGTCCATCCTCCCACTCTGCTACCAAAGTGATCTTCTTAAAGTACAAGTCTGGCCATGGCACACCATCACCCACTCATTACACTTCAGTGCCTCACTTCCACTGCCTGGTTTTGAAAGCCCATTAACAATTTGGCTGGTACCTGGGCAGCTAGGTAATGCAGTAGATAGAGTACTGGACTTAGAATTAGAAAGACCTAAATTTAAATCTGGCCTTGGATGCTCTGTGACCCTGGATATTTCACTCAGCCTCTATCTGCTGCAGTTTCCTCACCTGTAAAATGGGAATAATAATGGTACCTGCCACCCGGGGTTGTTGTGAGGATCAAATGAGGTAAGATATGCAAAGCACTTTGCAGACCCTACAGCGCTGTATGACTGCGAGTTGTTGTTGGGATTATTATTCCCATTTTTCTGGTCTTCTTATACTTCACTGTCCTTTGTGTGCTCTGAGCGCCAGTGACACTGACCTCCTTGCTGTTCCTCATAGGCATTCCATGCCTGGCATGCTCTCCCTTGTCACCTCCTGGCTTCTTTTGAGACTCAGCTCGAATCCTGCCTGGTCTTCTCCTCCTCCCTACCTCCACTATAATCAGTGCCTTCCGCCTGAGACTTATCCCCCATTTGTACTCTCTCTCTATATTTATATTTATATGTTCCCCCACTAGACTGTGAGTTGCTTGAGGGGAGAGACCATGTTTTTGGTCTTTCTTTATTTCTCCAGAGTGTAGCACAGTGCCTGGCACATGGGAAGCACTTGAAATGCTTGGTGATTACTGCCTGGGTCATAAGGTTCACCTATAACAATAACAGAGGAAGCTGAGCAGGAAGTATGCCGGCTAGGGGGCTGAGCCCTGGGTTGAGCAGATGATCTAATGGCAGATAACTTGGGAAACTTTACCTTTCACGGGTCAGGTGTTTGGGGTAGGGGAGAGGTGGTGGAGCAGAAAGAGCTCTGGGTTTGGAGTCAGCACCCCTGAGCTTCAATGCCAACTGTGCTGCTTTTTGTTGGAATGACTTGGGGCATGGCATTTAGTTTCCTCCTTTGAAAAAGGAGGGGTTGGACTACATGATTTCTGAGGTCCCTTCCATTTCTTGGCCTGTGAGCCTATGATTCAGAGACATGGTAAACGGCAGCACCAACCCAAGGAGAATCTGCTAGAAAGAAGCCCCATCCTTGGCCTTGGGCAGAAAACTAGAACTCATCAGATCATAGACTTTAGAGACAAAGGGGACCTTTCAGAATAACCTGGTCCAGGGAATCTTCGCCTTCCTAGTGGACCATTTTGGGAGTGCGGTAAAAACCAGTGGATGCCCTTTTCAGGATCCTGTTTTTAAATGCGTAAAGTAAAATACAGTGGATTACTATAAAAACCAATTATATGGTAATATGCCATTATAAAATTATTCTTTAAAAAAGTTCTTAGACCTCAAGTCAAGAGCCCCTGGTTTAGGTTAAACCCTTTTATTTTGCAGTTGAGGAAATTCAGGGCCCAGAGAAGTCAGGTACCCAAGGTCTCACAGGTAGTAAGTGACAGAGGCTGGATTTGAACCCAGGCCCTTAGATTCTAGTTGCAGTACTCTTTCTGCTATACCACACTGCCTCAGAGCATCTCCAGAAGGTGGGGTTGTGACTTCTTATTCAGTGTCTCTGTAATATTTACAAATATTACTAGTATATTAGTTTTCATCCAAAAAAGTGATTTTTTTTACAATTAACCTAATAATCCTTAGATACAGGAATATGCATCTAACTTATGGAAAGTTAAAATTCTCTTGAGACAAAAAGTGACTTCAGAAGCCTGTAACCAAGATTAAGTGAAATTGCCAACTACTTTTTAGACAGTGTAAAGTACAAAGGTCCTGAGTAGTTAGTTCATAGTTCCATTGAATGTCCTTCACAGTTAGGCCAAGGAGCAATGTGTTGGGTAGGAACCTAAAAATAAGGTTGATGCTTTGAATGCTCTTTCTAAAAAACATCAAACAGAGCTGTTCACGTGGAGAGGATATGATCTGTGGGGTGAGTGTTCAGAGTAGCCTTGAAATCCATTGGTATTTTGATGGAAAAGTGTTTTAATCTCATCATAAAAGTTATTTAAAAGGGACAGGGACATAATCTCTGACAGGGAGTGTTAATGAAGAGAATACCCCACACGTGTCACCCCAGCTCAAGGAGACCCAGCTAAGGAGTTTGACTAAGGGTTGGCATTTAACCGAGGGGAGTGAAGGATTGATGGGCTTGTTTGGATTGATGATGCTGGAATTTGCCAGCTGTGCAGTGTGAATGAAACGAAAGGACCTTTATGGGTCGTGTGTGTATAATATAGATGGCTGAATAGGGGTGCAGTTGAGTGCTTGCTCTACAAGGAAACCATGTAGCTAGCGTTAGGCATCAGGGAAGCCAAAGTGGACGTTTGATCTGAGCGGGAGTTAGATACTGAAGGGAGGTAAACTTGGGAAAAAGTGAGCAAAGCAAGGTTTTTTTCCTTCTGGTGGTTGTCTTTTTTCAACTGAGCTAACAAAGGATAAGTTCACAGAAAGATGTTGAATGTCTGGACACTAAGGGATCCCTTCATTCTCAGGATCAGCTGGGATCAAAGATAGGATGTAGATGGTTTTTTGGTTATAAGTGAAAAAAACTCCAAAAAGCAAATTGGTTTCTTCTCTGGGAGTGGAAGGTTGGGGGAAGGGCAGGGCAACTGGAGGACAGTTAAAAAATGGTGTGGTGGGTTTTAATTGCCCCCTTTGTGAGGATTGGGGGTTGGGGGGAAGCCTCAAGGCTCTAGTCCAAAATTCAGGCATTAGCTAAAGCATAGTAAAAGTGGCTTAACTAGGTGAAATACAAAGGCGGGATTGTCACAAGTTGGGACTACAGATGGAAGCATTGTGGAAAGAAGTTTTGGTATAAAAAGAAATGTGTTTATCTCCCTTCATCCTTCACACCTACAGCAGATAGTTTGCTCTTGACAAGGGGGAAGCACTACCCACAGGTGGACAGTTGCCCAGGTGCTGAATTAGTGACTGAAAAGTAAGCAGATGAGCTCTGGTTTGGTTGCTTTGTGGCAAGGAGATTGGCCAAAAGCTTCCAGGTGGAAAATAGAGTATTTCATTCTCTTCTGTGTTGGAGGAGAGGAAAGGTATAGCAGACATCTGGGCCAAGCCCTGAAGAATTCTCAGTACTTCCTCTGTACAGTGTACATCTGTGTATCTAAAGAGTGAGGCTAAGATTCAGGAAACCATGGAGGAGCAAACATCTTCATGCCCCAGAATATTCAGTTCCTGGACTTTCGGGTCCCTCTCTTCTTTCAAGACACAGCTCAAGCACTGCCTCTCCTTTTTAGAAAATTCAGAATTATTTTATTTTCAGTTCCAAATTCTCTTCCTCCTACCTCCCCCTCCCCCCTCCATGGAGAAAACAAGAAGAATAAAACCTGTTACAAATACATGCAGTCAAACAAAACAATTTCCCACATTAGCCATGTCCAAAAAAGAAAGAAAAAATATGTTTCAGCTTGCACCCTGAGTCCATCAGCTTTCTGTCTGGAGGTGGGCAGCACGTTTCCTCATGAGTTCTCTGGAATTGTGGCTGGTTGTTGTGTGGGTCAGAGTTTTGAAGCCTTTCCTGATCACCTCATATGCTAGTCTCTTCTCCCCCAAACTATCTTTTACTTAACTGCTTTGTATTTATTTTCTTTTTATTTATTCTATATGTACTTGTATATAGCTTTCTTTCCTTAAACTAGAATGTTAGCTCTTGAGAGTAGGAATTGTTTTGTTTTTTTCATATTCGCATTCCCCCAATTTAAATTCTGATGTGCCACTGAATACATTTTCAAGAAAGGCGCTTAGATTAATTACGGATAAAACTCAATCAACAAGCATATGTTAAACACTTGCTGTGTGCCAGGCACCATTCTAAGTGCTGGAGATACAAAAGTCCCTACCCTCAAGAAGATGTTTATAATCTAATGGGCAAGACCGAATACAAACAACTGTGTGCAGTCTTATCTGTCTGTCTGTCTGTCTGTCTATCTATCTATATCTATAAATTAGAGATAATCTCAGAGGAGAAGCACTAGCAGTGGAGGGGACTGGGAAAGCCTTTTTTGTACACGGTTGAATTTTAGGTGAGACATGAAGGAAGCCAGGGGAAGAGACAAACAGGGGCTCTCCAGGCATTAGAGACAGCTAGTGAAGAACCACAGAGCCCTCAGGAGATGAAGTATTGCTACATGAGGAACAGCAAGGAAGTCGGTGTTACTGGGTTGGAGAGTGCGTGGTGGGGAGTGAGGTCTGAGGAGACTGGGAGGGTCACAGAGGGCCAGACTGCAAAGGGCTTTAAATACCAAATGGAGAATTTTTTATTTGATCCTGCAGATAGAGAACCATTGAAGTTTATTGAATTGGAACTAAGCATTGTCAGACCTACAGTTTAGGAGGATCAGTTTGACAGATGAGTGGGGAATGGACTGGAACGGGGAGAGACTTCAGGCAGGGAGACTAACCAGAAAGCTATTGCAGTGGTCCAGGTGAGAGGTGATGAGGGCTGACATCAGGGTGCTGGTAGTATCAGAGAAGAGAAAGGGGATATATCTGAGTGATATTGTAAAGGTGGATTGAATAGGACTTGGAAATAAATTGGATTTGGGAGATGAGGATGAGGATGATGATGACACCTAAGTTTGTGAACCTAGGTGATTAGGAGGATGGTGGTACCCTCAGCAGTAATAGGGAAGTTAGCAAGAAGGGAACATTTTTGGGCAAAGACAACGAAATGAGTTCGGTTTTAGAAATGCTGAGTTTAAGATGTCTATGGGACGTTCAGTTCGAGATGTTCAATAGACAGTTGGAAGTGTGAGACTGAAAGTTAGCAGAGAGGTTAGGGCTGGATAAGTGGATTTGAGAATCATCAGGGTATAGATGATATTTGCATCTTTAGGGACTGATGAGATCACCGTGTGAAATAGTGTTAAGAGGAGAAGAGTGCCAAGAACAGAGCACTGGAGGCAATCCATGGTTGACAGGTGTGAACTGGATGAAGATCCAGACAAGAAAGAAGACTGAGGAGTGGTCAGATAGGTAGCAAGAGAACCAGGATAGATTAGTGTCACTGAAACCTAGAGAGGCACACTAATGCACCATTGGTGGAGCTGTGCATTGGGCCAGCCATTCTGGAAAGCAATTTGGAACCATAGTCAAAAAGCTACTCTCCTGTGCTTCTCTTTTGATCCACAGATAGCACTATTTGGTCTATACCCAAAGAGATCAAAGAATGAGGAAAAAGATATGTGTGTGTGTGTGTGTGTGTGTGTGTGTGTGTGTGTTGTGTACACATATATAAAATGCAAAAAAGATGCTATAAATACATATATATACAAATACACATTTTATACATGTATGGATAGATAGATATAGCAGCCCTTTTTGCGAAGAACTGCAAACCAAGGTGCCCTTCAGGGAAAAAATTATAGTGAATATAATGGAATGTTATTGTGCCATAAGAAATGATTAAAGGAATGGTTTCAGACAAGCCTGAGAAGATTTGTATGAATTGATAAAGAGGGAATTGAATAGAACCAGTATAAAAATTTATACCATAATCAAAACATTGTTAAGAATAAAAACAACTTTGAAAGACTTAAGAATTCTGATCAATGCAATGAGCAATCATTATTCTAGGAGATTCGTGATGGAGCGTGCTTCCCCACCTACTGACAGAGAGTTAATGGACTCAAGATGCAGTATCAGACATATATTTTTTCATATAGCCCATGTGGGAATTTGTTTTGCTTCACTATGCCCCTGTGTTACCAGATTTTGTTTGCCTTTTTTTCCAATTTGGGGTTGGTGGGAAGGTGAGGGGGGAGTAGAATAGGATAGAGAAATAAAGGAAAGAAGGAAGGAAAAGGTCTTTGAAGCGCTAAAAAAAAAAAACAGAAGAGAACAGAAGGAATGCCAGAAAGAATTATAGAAAATTAAGACAGCTTTGAAAGTTATGTGTCTTTATTATATATTGAAAACAAAATCAAACTGTGTGTAATAGAGGTCTGCATTTTTATATACTCTTTTTTTGTTCTAATATATATGTATGTACATATGTACATACACATAGATATATGTGAAAATACCTGTTTGGTATTTATTAATTTCAGAATATCAGAAACATAAATCTAGGCAATGTGAAAACAAAAAAAATCAATAAAAATCCATTTCATTTTCAAAAAGAAGATTAAGGAAAAGTAAAGGGAACTTTGGAGTGAATGCTAGAGCCCCACCTGTGCCCTGGAGTTATCCTGGGCTCCGCACTGTCTGTTCCCCCCACCCCATCCCAAGCTGTTGCCAAAGCCTGTCAATCTCACCTTCACAGCATCTCTCCTCTGACACTGCTGCCTCTGGCGCAGGCTCTCATCACCTCATGCCTGGACTATTGCAATAACTGGTTGTGGGTGGGTCTGCCTGCCTCAAGTCTCTCCCCATTCCACTCCAGTCCTTTTTAGGTTTTCCTAAAGTGAAGGTCTGATCATGTCATCCCATTATTCTATAAACTCCAGTGGCTCCCTGTCACCTCCAGGAACAAATACAAAATGCTCTGTATGGCATTCAAGCCCTTCATAACTTGGTCCCTTCCAGTCTTCTTAGAACTTACTCTCTGACATGTTTTCTTCAGACTAGTGTCACTGGCCTCCTGACTGTTCCATGAACCAGACACTCCAACTCTGGGCTCCAGGCATTTTCTCTGGCGTCTCCCATACCTGGAATGCTCTCCTTCCTCTAGTCTAACTACTGACCTCCCTGGCTTCCTCTGAGTCTTATCCCACCTCCAACAGGAAGCCTTTCCCAGTCCCTCTTAATTCCAGTGTCTTCTCTCTATTAATTATTTCCCGTTTACCCTATATATAGTTTGTATGTATTTGCATGCTCTCTCCCCATTAGATTGTAAGCTCCTTAAGGTCAGGGACTGTCTTTCGCCTCTTTTTTGTATTCGTGGTGAGGGAATTAAAATAGTAAGTGGTAGTGGGAATTGGGTGAACCACACTGACTTCATCTTATGGCCCAATTCTGGAGCTAGCTCTGTTCCCATTTCATCTTTTACCCTCCACACTTGTGCTTACCACAGTGCCTGACGTGTAGTAGGTGCTTCATAAATACTTGTTGATAGATTGATTCAGAAATATTTAACAACCAGTTCTCCAGCCCTTTAGGGAAAAAAAATAGAATGTATACATAACACATTTTAAGCTTTCTTCTGCAGCATTAATATTTGGTTTTAGCAAGCCAGTATGAACTGGATCTAGCATACCCCTATATAGGACAATAGCTAGTAGGGATGGATGGATGAAATGAGAGTTTTGGGGGGTAGGGGAGACAAAGGTATGTTTGTAGGTAGCAGAGAAGCAACTAGCATATGGGGAGAGATTAAAGATAAGTGATAGAGTGGGAACGACATGGGGGACATTCTTTTGGAGGAGATGGGATGGAATGGGGTTAGTTGTGTGTGTAGAAGGGTGGGGCTTAGCAAAGAGAAGAGCCACCTTTTCTTCTGAGACAGGGATAAAGGACAAGATAGTGGCAGAAGGCATCTGGATGATGTGAGAGGAGGAGGGGAGGAGACAGCTCTCAGCAAATGGCTGACATGGTTTTTGGGGTAAAATATGAGGCAAGATTCTCTGCTCAGAGAGTAGATAAGACAGCTGTGGGGGGTTTGAGGAGGAAGGAAGAGGTTTAGAAGAGCTGCTGTGGAGAGGGAGATCATTATCTTCCTAATTAGAGAGGGAGACAAGGATTGCCTCGTGGCAGTAAGGGCCTGGTCCAGTTACGTAACATAAATTTATGGCGGACCCATTTAGTGTGGTTTTCTGATGTTCTCCATCTCATTCAGCAGCACATTAGTAGTAGTGAAGGCAGTAGATGATGGGAGTGATCCAAGGCTGAAGCTTAGTTGGGCAAGGTTGGCAGTACAGTAAGGGAGCAAGGGACTCGAGAAGAAGACCATGTAGAGTTGAAATGGGGATAAATAATGTCCTCTTTGCTTATCTCACAAGGTTCTTATGAAGCTCAAATGAGATTGTGTATCTTTATTTAAAACTTATTTTCTCCCTCCACTACCCTTTGAGAAGGTGAGAAATATGATACTCATTATATGTATGAAGTCATGCAAAACGTATTTCCACATTTGCCGTGTTGTGAAAAAATAAAGTGACAAAAATACGGTTCAGTCTGCACTCAGAGCTCATCAGTTCTCTCTCTGGAGGGGGATGGCTTTGTTCATCATGAGTTCTCTGGAATTGTTGTGCATCATTGCACTGATCCGAGTAGCTAAGTCTTTCGTGGTTGATCATCCTTACAGGATTGCTGTTACTGTCTAGTGTTCTAGTTCTGTTCATTTCGCTCTGCATCAGTTCATATAAGTCTTCCCAGGTTTTGTAAAGTGCTTTTTAAACCTTAAAGCACTTTGGAAATGCCAGCTATAATTATTATTATCATTGCCGTGTTGTCTTTCTGTTAGGACTGATAAGAGAGTTAACTCTCTTTCCACCTTTGATGACAGAAGTAGAAGGCAGACTTTGCAAATAAAGAGGGCAAATAAAAAAAACGGTGCATCTGGATTTTTTGAGTCATCTATGGGTCTTACATTCTGAAGATATATTTGGTCATGATCATATAGGGTCAAGTCAGCAAGCGCTTATTAAATGCTGACTGTATGCTGGGCACTGTGTTAAGTGCTGGGGATAAACAAAGAAAGGCAGAAAATATTCCTGCTTTTAAGGAGCTCAAAGTGTAATGAGAAAACAGCCTAGAGATCACTCTGTCCATACAAGCTCCATGCAGTGGGAATGGAAGGCCATCTCAGGGAATGCACAGGTCTGGAGGGGGACCAGGAAAGACCTCAGAGAAGGTAGGGTTTGAGCTGAGACATGAAGGAAGCCTGGTTCGCCAGCACCTGGAGGAGACAAGGAGGGCCAGCATTCCACGTGTGGGGAAACGCACAGGGAAACGCAGCGTGTGCCAGAGCTGCTAGTAATCATTTAATATTCCCCCTCCCCCCAAGAAGTGATCCAGGCAGAAATATAGGACTGGTACTGTACAGTAAGATGTAGATAAATTCATGGATCACAGACGCCGCTCTAAGGAATTATGGACTTTTCAGGTCTATTGACGGCGCCTCCGTTATCCATTCAAATACAAAGAGTGCCTTGGAGGCAGTGCCTCTTTGTCCATAGGGTACCTTGTACGTAGTAGGCATGGCTAGTTGTTGGGGCTCCTGGGGGGTTGGGCAGGGACTGCCCCTCCTCACCACACCGGGTTTCCTTGTCCTGTGCCCCTCACGCCTCTTTGATTTAATTTCTTTTCAGGTGGGAGCAACGAGAGCTGCCCAGCGGGAGGGTCTATTATGTTGATCACAACACGAAAACAACTACTTGGGAAAGGCCTCTTCCCCCAGGGTAAGTAGGACTGCTGAGACTGACCCAGGGGCCCTCTGCCTAGGGGTGGATGAGGCTGGAGGTGGCTCTCTTTACCAACACACTGCCCTCTCTGGTCTTCTTGCCTCTTCTCCTCCACTTGCCTCTTCCTTCTTCCTTTTTCTACCGCATTGACTTGAGGCCTGCAGGTGTCACCTGTGGGCATGGACAAGCCTTGCTCTGTAACAAGGGGAGCCTTGGGCTAAAATCTGAGGCCACTGGAGAGACCTTGGGCTATAGATGCCCAATTGCAAATCAGTAGATGGCACTGCATGGAAACTTTTCTATTATTGAGTCACGTGTTTCTAGGACATTCTACCTGGTTTTACAAAATATTGTGGCACCTGTCTTGGGTTGCCTGAATTCTTTCATGGTTACTTTTCCTGTTGGCTCATATGGAACTGCATTCATTTATCAAGTCTGTGTGGAGATTTTTAGAGCATCATCATTATAGCTTTCAGAAGAGAGGGTGGGAGGAGGTAAAAGTAGAGAGCGTTCTTGAAAAACTCATAAAAATTAGCTGGAGAGATCAGATATTATGTCTCTCCTTCGAGAGATCTTCCATTGCAGACCGTATGCCTCTGCAGTCCTCTGGGTTCTGGAGGGAGGGAGGGGCATACCGTGCCATAACCAGAGGACAGGAGGGGCTTCCAAGGAAAGAGAACTGTCCAAGTCTAAGGAGAAGCGGTTTGGTTCCATGTCTGCCAGGGACAGAACGTACTTTCCAAATGAGAATCCCCACATTGAGAGCTTTTGAAAGGGAATGTCTCCCACTCACAGAAAAAAGAATCCCTTTCTAATAAAGTAGCCATGAAGGGCTTATACGTACATGGGCGGGAAGGCTTCCCTCCTTCCTCTTAAATGTGGTGTGGGAAGGGGGGCCAGCAGCAGGCAGGATACCTGAGAGGCCTCATGCTCGGCTGCCGCCCAGATACCAGTCAGGCCCTGTGCAAACACAGCCCCACCTTCTCTCCCTATGACTTTCCATTAAGAGTCTCCTCATAGCTTAGGGTTTTCCAGTAGGAGGATTTTTTTCCTCTTTCCCACCACTTCTGGGAAAAGAGTCTCTGATAATTTCTTATTATTATTTCTTTTTTCTATTTTTCACTTTGAATGACTTAGAATTTCATTTTTAGAATGACCCAAGTTAAGCATTATCTCTCAATGGTGTATTTTGCAGATGTTCACATTGTGTGATCAGGATATAGTATAGGGCAACCTCACTCATTCCATGTAAGTCTGAATGGGCATGGTTTTGTTTTATTCCTTGTCTGGGAAATTCTCTTTGTCTCTGTCCCTTTTTTCCCCTTCACTTCTCTCTTTTTTTCTCTCTCATTCTTCTCTCTCTCTCTCTCTCTCTCACACACACACACACACACACACACACACACACACACACACATCTAGACATTTTATTCTTTATACACAATTATATCAGAGAGATTTTCTACAAGCTATTCAGGACTGGTCTTAGTCAGTGCTTGGGTGGTATGGAAATAGAGATGTTCCATGATGCTGTTTAAAAGCGGAGCTTCCTCCTCCTTCTAGCACTGTGGTGAGACACAGAGTCCTGGATGGAGGTTTTCTCATTTCATTATGGTGTTGGTATTTTCATGGGAGACATTGTGGCTTCATGCCCTGATGAGACCGGATTCTAGCCCCTCTTCCCTCCCTCTGAATAGTTGCTGAATTCTTCTTAAAGGAACATAATTTTGAAGTCACAGCTTCATTCTTCTCAGTACTTCAAGCCTCCTTGCTCCTCATGCAGTGTTATAGTGGGGAAAACTGGGTGGAACAGCTTTGTGCTGTCATCAGCAGACAGTGGGAAGAGAGCTACCCTGGGGAAGTCAGTGTGCAGCAGTAGGACCATCTTCAGAGCACTGCCCTTCTGTCATCCAGTCTTGGCCACCACCTCGTTTGTCTCTGAGATAAAAAGACTGTGCCTGTGGCTTCAACCTTGTACGTGCCCTCGTCTATGTCATGTGCACATGGAATAACTGTATCTGAACCATTCCGATGTTTCCCCGGTACCTGAGAGGGTTGAGGATGGTGGCTTGGGGTTTTGCAGTCCTGGTCTTTGCTACTTTCTCAGGCAGCAGCCAGTCTTGACTCCTTTGCTTATAGCACTATCTATAAAAGCAAGTAGTCTCCTCCTCTGTTTTTATATCTTCATAAAATGAAACAGTCTGGGTTCTTTTTGTCAATCCTTCCCTCCCCATCTCACTAGTCCTGGTACTTTCACTTCACAGAGCTGAGGTCCAGAAAAGGAGCTTGCTCACAGGGTGGTAGCAGGGCATGGGTGCTTGGTCTGGAGTCAGAGGTCCTTGTTCTCAAGCCTGCTTCTGACACTTTGTATTTGGGTGACTTGTAAATAAGAAAGCTGAATTAGATGTTTTCACAACTTCACCCCAGCCCTAATCCTGGGGGTCCTAGCAGGCACTTAACCTCTAAGGTGCTTTCTAGTCTGTCAGTTGACAAGCATTTATTAAGTGATTAGTGTGTGCCACGTACCTTGCTAAGTGTTGGAGATACAAAGAAATGCAGAGAACAGCTTCTGTCCTCCAGGAGCAACATTCTGATAGGGGAGACAATGTGTAAATTACCAGGTGCACAAAAGACAGACATAGAACAGATGAAGGTAATCTCAGAGGGGAAGGCGTTAACAGCAAGGGGGACCAAGAAAGGTCTCCACAGAAGGGGGCATTGGAGCTGAGTCTTGAAGGAAACCAGGGGAGCTAAGGGGGGTGAAGCTGTGGAGGACAGCCAGGGCAAATGCAGGAAGATGGGTGATAGAGCACTGTGTTGGAAGAACCTCAAGTAGGCCGTTGTAGCTGGATTGTAGAGTGCAAATCTATTACCATTGGCCTCATTTCCCACTCTCAGTTTGATCTCTGAAATTCCTGTTTTGGTCCCCTTTGGTTCTAGACTCTTCTTTAGCCCTCATTGTAGATTCAGAATTATAGAGAAGCCATTTCTTTCCCCATATGCTCCTATTCTTGTAACTGGCTATCGGTATGAGGATACTTGGTTATTTTGTCCCTTTAAATCATGGATTCTTTTATGGGGGTCATGGACCCCCTTGGTAGTCTAGTGAATGAAGCCTGTGGACTTCTCCGAATAAGGTTTTTATACCCAAGGATTACAAAGGAGACCAAAAGTTAGTGAAAATAAAGATGTGGTTTCTCCCCCCTCACCCCAATCCAAGTTCATGGCCTCAGGTTAAGAACTTTGCTTAAAAGATAATTTATTCCATGAGGCTCTTGATCTTGTTTTTTCCTTCCTTGGTCTTCTTATTTCATTTCCCAGAATTTTCAGGGATTACACTGGAACAGGATGCCATTTTCAAGGCATGGAAGAAGGGGAAGCTCTTGTTTGTCCATGTCACCCAGTCATCATCATCATCATCATCGTCATTGTCATCAACAGCAAGTGCTTTTTAGGTGCCCACTATGAGCAGGGTGCTGTGTTAAACTCTGGCGATACAGACGTCTGTAAAACGTGATCTTTGCCCTCCAGGTCCTTACTGTCGAATTGGGCAGGCAGGCCATTCACACAGAGAGATAAATAACAGTGTGAAACAGCACATACTTTGTGCCAGGTGACCACTATAGACAGTAAATACTCTAAGAGATCAAAGACTGAGATAGTTGGGGAGAGACCTCACAGAGAAAGTGAAGCTTGAGCCGGGTGGGCTTAAAGGACATGGGGAGAAAGGGGGAAGGCCTTCTGAGCAGGAGAAGCGCTGTAGACAGTGGCCTGGAGGAGGAGGAGGCTGAGAAGGAAGAGACTCAGATGAGGATTAATGAAGAGACCAGTTTGGCTTGGGGTCCGAGGAGAATTCACGTAGGGAGTTTAATGGGAGACAGATTTAGAGAGCTAGGGGTTGGGGCCACATTTTGAAGGGCTTTGAATGCTCGTCTGGGAATTTTGAACTTACTACCACCAAATGGCCGTTGGAGCTTTTTCAGCAGGGCCACAGGAGGATAGGAGCAGAATGGCATTTCAGGAAGATCAACACAGTAGTGACATCTAAGATATATTGGGGAAGGAGGATTCTAGATGTAGGGAAATCAGTGAGGAGAATACCGTTGTCATTGTATAAGCAGAAGGCCACAGTGACTGGACAGAAGGCCTGGATGAGGCTGATGGCCTCGGGAATAGAAAGGAAGGGACCAATACAAGAGATATTGCGAAGGAAAAACTGCTATGACTTGGTTCCCTACTGACTGGTGTCAGAAAGGGGGGAGGGTAGAGGGAGAAACAAGGGTGAATCCAACTTTTCACACCTGGAGACATTGGTAGAAACTGGAAAAGGCAGGAAGGCAAGGTAGTTTGGGGGAAAGATGATGAGTTTGGTTTTAGACATGTTGAATTTGAAGTTATTGCCAGATGTCCAAAAGGAGGTGTCTAGCAGGTAGCAGTTAGTAATTCAGGACAGCAGCTCTAGAAACCAGGCCTAGGGACTAAAGGTTGCTTCAGGGGAAGAACAGTATAGTAGGGAGCATGGGGGAAGAGTGGGGGTCAAAAGCTCTAAAGAAATAGCCAAGAGCCAGCAGACAGAAACTGGCTGGAAGATTAAACCAGGAGATCCATAGCATTGAGATAGGACATTGGATTGTGGGGTAAGCGGTTCATAGTAAGGGGAGGTCAGAGAGGGTGACAGCCAAGGGAGTCTTTCTAGAAGGTTAATAGTAATGTTGTTGGGTTTGCTTTGTGTACTATTTACTGAATGTCAGTGCACTCTTGAGATTTAGCTTTTGCTGATCTTTTGACTGGTTTTCCTGGCAGTGTGAATCACATTATACCCACTAGGATTACCTGCCATCTTTATTCCTTAACATTACTCCTAACTCCCCCATGTCACTTCCAGAGCTAAGGTGCTATAGTTCAACTCTAGAAAGGCTTGATGTGTATCTACAGGGCTTACTTAGCATGGTGCCTAGCACACAGTAAGCTTTCAATGAGTGCCTTATCTACTTACAGATCTAGGGTTCTGTGATTTTATGGGATCTGAGAGCTAGAAGCAAGGAGATCTGTTAAGAAACTTAGTTAAGATTCCAGGAATGGGGTGATAAAGGAAAAGAGACAATAGAAAGCCGTGCTGCTCTGTGAACCAGCTTCTTTCCTGCATACGCTGTTCCACTGGGTTTTTGTTAATACTGGATGTTCTCTGTAAGCCTTGGAGACTGGGATCCAGCAGCTTCCCTGGTGGGCCCCTAAGTTGTTGGGCCCCAAACCTACCCCCATTGTCTTCAGCCTGGGAAATCTTGGGGTTCCCCGAGATTCAGAGGTCTTTGTGCTGATTCTGGACTTGATGTTTCCAGCTGGGAAAAGCGTGTGGACCCCCGAGGAAGATATTACTATGTGGACCACAATACCAGGACCACTACCTGGCAGCGTCCCACAGCAGAGTACGTGAGGAACTACGAGCAGTGGCAGTCCCAAAGGAGTCAGCTGCAGGGGGCCATGCAGCAGTTCAGCCAAAGATTCCTCTACCAGGTAAGAGTCATGAGGGGCTCTCAGTAAGAGAAGGAAGCCCTGTAGGTGCAGACAGGGCATGGTATGGTGCATTCCCTTGTTGTAGTTCTGGCTGATAGGCAGGGGTTCTGATCTCTCTCATCTCTGCCTAAAGAAACCTTGTCTGTCTTTGGCCAGATTCACCCCATCTAAAACTTGAATTCATCATCCCTTTCCCCAGACTGATCCCCTTTCCAGTCTTCCCTATTTCTGTTAATGATTCTCCCTCCTCGTCTTCTAGTCATCTAGGCTTGAAACTTGGAAGTCAGCTTTGATTCATCCTTCTGTCTCCTGCATCCCTGTATCTGAATAGTCATCAAATTCTGCAAAAAGATTTGTCTTCAAAATGTCTCATATCTGTCCTTTTATTCCTATTTCCACTTCTACCATTTCAGTTGAGACCTTTATCACCCCATTCCTGGAATCTTAACTAAGTTTCTTAACAGATCTCCTTGCTTCTAGCTCTCAGATCCCATAGAATCACAGAACCCTAGATCTGTAGGTAGATAAGGCACTTATTGAAAGCGTACTGTGTGCTAGGCACCATGCTAAGCCCTGTAGATACACATCAAGCAAGCAAGATAACCCCTACCCTCAAGGAGCTGATGCCCCATAATGGGGAAATGGAATATGGGAGGAAGGATGGTGGAGGAAGACAGGGAAAGGTACTAAGGTAGGGCCAAGGCCGTTGTCCTTGAGGAGGAAGAAAAGTCTGGAGAGTGAGCCTGGCTGAGGCCCCTCCCACAATAGTAGTGCCAGGCATATCCTATCTTCAGTGATATCTCTATGCCACTTAATCCCTGCATGTTGTCCTTGACAGTTTTCTGTAGAATATTCTCACAGAATCTTAGTTAGATAGGTCCTGGAGGTCCTTTGGTCTAATCAGTACCTGAATAGGTATCTCTTCAGTGACATCCCCTTCAAGTGATCTTAAAGACCTTCTTAGTAAAGGGAGATCCACTCTTTCCCAAGGCAGCACATCCCCCCCTTTTTCCCACTGATTTTTGAAGCATTTTCCTTTTTATTGCAAACATAATCGACAAGAAATAGGCATCTCAAGATAAAAAAGAACAGGGAAGAGGATTTTATAAAAAAATCAAAATTCTCTTACATGAAGTTTTTTAAAGGAACATATTAAATTTAATAAGGTGATAATAAAATTGTTGTATTTATGTCCCCTGCTGCACTTTTTTCTTCTGTGCCTTTAAAAAAATGTTTTATTGATGTCCTCTTTGGACATGTCTATCTACTAATACCTTTCCTTCCCCTCTCACAAATATATATGGTCAATCATATCGGCCTTGTCTGAGAATGGCTGTCTTGTCCTGTACCTCTGTCCATCACCTCTCCCCAAGAGGGGGGAGGTATATTTCATTAGGTGTGTGATGTCAGGCGTTCTGAGGTCCTCTGAAGTTGTAACTCCCCACATTATTAATTGTTGCGATCCCATGTATAATCTTCTTGCTTCTGTTCATTTCCGTCTGCCTAGTTTTATACATGTCCTTCCAAGTTTCTCTGAATCCGTCATATTCCTCATTTCTTATGAAATAGGCTGAGGATAGAATTGTTATTTCACTGTAAGGAGACTGCCTTATGAGGCTCAGAGAGATCCTGAGAGTTGCGAGAGATTAAGCAGTTTGTCCAGGGTCACGCAGTCTGTGTATGTTAGAGACGGGACTTGAACACAGGTTTTCTTGTTTCTGAGGCCAGCCCTTTATCCAGTATGCCCCACTCACTTCTAACAGTGTAGTCAAATTCCATTACAGTCACATGCTACAGTTTGTTCAGCCATTCCCTGATTGATGGTCATCCGCTTTGTTTCCAGGTCTTGGCTACAACAAAATGTGCTGCTATAAATATTCTTCTGCATGGGAGTCTTTTCCTTCTGTCCTTGGGTTACCTAAATAGTAGTACTGCAGACTCAAGGGGCATGGACAGTTTTGTGACTTTGGGTATGGTTACACATACTTTTCTAACAACATTGAGATAGTTTGCAGCTGTCCTCCCCCAGCTTTTCCAACAATTACTATTTTTCTTTTTTGTTATCTTTGCCAGTCTGATGTGCATGAGATGGAGCTTGAATTTCACCGTGTGATTCTCTTATTAGTGATTGGGAGCATTTTTTACATGGCTTTTGATAAAATTGCATTTGTTCATTTGAGGACCGCTGGTTAGTATTATTCTCAGGACACATATATTGGGGAATGGTTCTTGTCCTTACATATTTGAATCAGTTCTTTTTATATTTTCCCAGTTGTTTCTCTTGTGATTCTAACTGCATTTATTTTGGTTATGCAACAACCTTTCAACTTTCTGTAATTGAAATGTGCAGTTTTACTTTTTATGATCATCTCTATTCCTTGTTTAGGTAAGAATTCTCCCCCTAACAATAGTTATGTTAGACTCTATTTTTTTTTTTGATATGACCTTTTATGTTCGGGTCATGTGTCTATTTGGAATTTATCATGGTTTATTAAGATATTGGCCTACACCTAGTTTCTGCCACCCCTACTTTACCAGTTTCCTAGCAGTTTTTGTCAGGAGTCTTTATGCCAGTAGATGGTCTCCTTCTACCCTGGAGCAGTTCTGATTGTTAAGAATTCTATTTTTCTGGAGGGGCTGTGGGAAAATAGTTCCACAATAATGTGAACTAGTCCAACTGTTCTGGACAGCAACCTAGAGCTATGCCCAAAAAGTTGTTAAAGTATGAGTACCCTTTGCCTCAGCAGTACCACTACTAGGTCTGTCCCTCAAAAAGATCAAAGAAAGAGGAAAAGGGCCTATATGTACAAAAATATTTGTAGCAGCTCTTTTTGTGGTGGCAAAGAATTGGCAACTGAGGGAATGCCCATCAGATGGGGAATGGCTGAACAAATTGTGGTGTATGAACATGATGGCAGATTGTTGTGCTATAAGAAATGATGAGGGGGTGGTGTCCGAGAAATCTGGGAAGACTTATATGAGCTGATACAGAGTGAAGCAAGCAGAGCCAGAACAATTTATACAATAACAAAAATATTGTGAAGACAAACAGCTTTGAAAGACTTAGGAACACTGGTCAACCCAGTGACCAGCCACAGTTCCAAAGGACTTGTGACAAAAAACATTATCCACCTCCAGGTGGAGTGCTGATGGATTTTGAGTACAGTGAAGCACATTTTCTTCCTTCCTTCCTTCCCTTCCTCTCTCTTTTTGGATGTGGCTAATGTGGGGATTTGTTTTGCATAACTGTACATGTTTGTAAGGGGATTTTTCTTGCCTTTTCAATGTGTGGGTGAACGGGAAGTTAGATTAAGGGAGCATTAAGTCCTATGCAAAATAAATCCTAAGGATTCTAAAGATGTACAAAATTCTAAGGATATACAAAAATATTTATAGCTTTTTTTTGGTAGCAAAGAAGAGGAATCTGAGGGAGTACCCATAAATTGGGGAATGGCTGAATAAGTTTATAGTATATACAGCACAGTAGTGTGGAATTCTTATCAGTGTAATGACCCATCATAATTCCAGAGGTTTGAAACCTGAAATACGCTGCCCACTTCCCAGTCGAAAGGTGAAAGACTCACAGTGCAGAATGAGACAGATTTTTTATTTGGTCATCACCGCGAGTGTGGAAATTCGTTTGGATTGTTTTGTTTATGTGTTTAGTAGTAGGTTTTGTTTTTCTTGTGTTCTCAGTAGTGGGGAATGGGAGTTGAGGGGGAAAGGTAAGAAAGAGGATCTTGGTTGGTTAAAAGAGAAAAAAAATAAGATACACACACATATATATGTATGTATATGCATATGCATATAGGAATAGATAGGAATGTTTGCATAATATGTATGTGTGTACGTGTTTGTATTGTGTGCATATGTATATATATGAAAACTTGGGAACTCTGATCCAGCACAGTGACCCTGAGGACTTATGATGAAGCAATGCCATCGCCCACCTCCTCACAGAGAGGGGATGGAGTCAAAGTGCAGATTGAAGCATATCTTTTTTTCAGACATGACCAGTGAGAAATTTTGTTTTGCCTGACTGTCCATGTTTGTGACAGGGGGTTTGTTTTTCTTGTCTTCTCAATGCAGGGTTGGCTGGAGGGGGAGGTAAGTGGGAGGGAGACAAGGATGGTCTTTGAGAATAAAATAAAATTTAACTTAAAAAAGTAAACTTTAAAGCATTATATAAATGCTGTTATTATTTAAAGTATGTTTTTAGGTGGGGAATAGGTCTTACTGAGCAAGGATTTATGTTAGTTGTTTCTGATTTGGTTCTGTTTGCTGTCCTTATTCCATTCTTTTCCCTTCATTGAGTTCTTTAAAATAAGAAATATGTGGAGCAGAGCTAAGCATTTGGAAAATCTTAACTGTCAAAGGAAAACATCCGTCTCTATAGGTGTCAGTATCTCCATTGCTCCTGGCTCATTTGCTAACTGTATTCTTCATTATGGTACTCCCTTTCTTTTTCATGCTTTCCTCCTTTCATCTTTTCTTCTCTTTCTTACAGGTTTGGAGGCTCTGATGGGAAGAGACTGGGTGGATAAGAAAGACTTTTTAAAAATCTCTTTATAGAGTGCTCATGTATTTTCTGAAGTTTTGGCATCTAAAAAGGACCTAGGCCAATAAGTCTATCCTTTCTCATCATCTCCCCTTTCTAAGAATTGTCTTTTATGCAGCTCATCTCCAGGGGCATTTCTGCATCTTTCTACTTAATGTATTCTGCCGTCTTTTGGAAAAGAGCTGCATTCTGTTTCTGGTCTGTTTCCAGTTTCTTTCCTTCATTCTCCTAAATGTGTTTATGGTGGTTGTACTTAATAGATGAACTACTGGACAGAATTTCAACTCATTTTTACGTGAGGTGTCATCTCATGACATCTGAATTCCATGCTGGCTGGTACGTTTGGGTGCTTTTTCTGGTAATGAAAAGCAGAGAATCTCGCGTGTAGTCTGAGATTTTATGCGTGTCATGGCTGGGTAGTGATGGGCAAATGTCTATGAAAACAAGTTTCTGCCTTTCCTACCCAATTAAAGCACTCTTAAGGAGAGCAGCTGTGGGGGCTTGATTTAATGTGGAAGACACATCACTTTTAATTGCCTAATTTTTCTGTTATTCTTTGGCCTTTTCCTTTGTGCCTCTTCAGGCCTTGAGCCTTCCTCTGTCTTCCCCTTTGCAGTTTCACATTGAGCTGCTAGGAGGCACTTGGCTGAAGGAGGGCTGTGGAGCCCCTCAAGCCATCCTTGGGTTCTAAACTAAACCTCTTTGTTAAAACTCCTGCACTGAGTAGTGGGCTGTGTTGTCCCCTTGGAAAAAAAAGTTTCTCTGTCTTCTTAGGGAGGACTGTAAGGGTGGGGTGGGTGGCAATTTAGATCAATGTTTTCACAAGCTCAGACTGAGCTCCATTCATATATTTTCCTTCCTGATCCATGGCCCCCTCTTCCCCAAGCTAGGCAAATAAAGCATCCTGAAGCCTGCATTTGGAATGTGATCCCCTAATACAACTATTAAATTTTAGTAGGTGAAATAAAAAGTCCTTTTTTTAGCAACAATGCTTTTTTTATTTAACTATGAAAAGTGTTTGACAGCATCCCCCTTCCCTCCACCCTGCCCCCCCCCGGGGGGGGCATGTGAACATTCAGTCTGGCATTGCCATTCCCTGGGGAGCTCCCAGCAGAGCTGGGGAAGGGGAGTTAGAATATAAACAGTGACACTCTAGCCCTTGAGCCAGTTCTCCCCCCGACACACTCTTTCTTTTGCCTTCCTGCTCTCTACTTCTCTCCTTCCCTTTCTCTCCCCTCCCTCCCCAAACCTCTGGTGAGGCTGGTCCATAGCTCTGAGCATCCCCAGGTTCAGACCGGGTGAAGAGCTGGCTCCTGGCAGGCGGAGGAATAAAGGTGCTTTGTGAAAGGCCATAAGAACATTCCGGGGGGAGGTGAAGGGGCTTGGGGGAGACGCCTGTCTGTGAGGGCATGAATGTCCCTTCAGTTTGAGTTAATATCGCACACTGCTGCTTACTCTCACAGCATGTTGAGGAAGGGGGGAAGGGAGATGAGGAGGGGAGGGGGCCATCTACAGCCAGGAAGCTCTGGGCGTGGGCAGGGCTTGTGGGAATGATTTCATTGGAAAGGCCTGCGATATTTTTTCCCCTCTTGTGTGTGGTTCTTGGAGAAAGTTGGAGGTGGTGGTGATTTCAGTCGTCTTGGCCAGCAAGAGCAGAGCAGACACACATGTCTGAACTTCCCGGGAAGTCCTGCTCCTGAATTTTCCTGCCATCCCTCGGTCCCTTTCCCCTGCCGTAGCTGCCTGCCCAGCCTGCATCATGTTCTCCCCCTCACTCTCTCCTTTCAGCTTCTGTTTTGGGGTGCTGGATTGGTGGCCTTTTCATTTTTAAGTTCCTGATGGAGCAGATGCTACTTCACATTTCCCCTTTGTGCTCCATAAATACCAGAGGAAAGTCTAGGATTGGGGCAGGGGGGGTGGGAGACTGATGGGGAAGAATTTAAGAATCAGTTGTTGGCATTGGCTTCTTCTTTTTAATTGTCTTTTTTAACCTCTTTGTGTTATATGTGCATGTTATTTTTTGTTGTCTGTTGTATTTAGTCTTCTGGTGCCTCATCTGACCATGATCCACTCGGCCCTCTTCCTCCTGGCTGGGGTGAGTAGTACATTTTGTTGCTCCTGTCCCTGGACCCAGACCCTCCTTCCCCAGGCTTACCATTCTGTGCCACCTCCCGCAAAGCCCTTGGCTTCTTCTCAGCTGCTGGTCTTCATTCTCAGGCTTCTTACTGCTCTCCTTTTCTGACACTGGAGATGCCCTTCTAAAGCCTGACTTTTATGTTTCAGAGCAATTGTGGGCAGTGGGTTCATAAGGTTGAGAAAGTAAAGCAGAGGCATCCTCTCTTCCTCAGCTCCCATTAGCCTTAGTTAAAGCAACATGAGGCTATGCAAAGTCTTGGTCCTTCTGATTTTGAAAGGTTTTTTGGACCTGTCTTTCTGGGTTTTTGCCCAGGTAGCCAAGTTAAGAAATGTTGAGATTATCTGTGAATTTTATGATAAAGCACATTTGTTTTTGGTCTGTGACTTTGAGGCTGGATTCAAACACTGTAATGGGTCCTCATGGAAGCCTAGATGTTGGAGACTTAAGCCTCATTATAACTAGCAATGGTAACTCTTCCCATTTTTGTTAACAGCCTAACTCCTTTGGTTGTGACACAGCTGGGGAGGATGCTATGAGGAGGAAGTGGAGGGCTGTAATGTGGAGTTCCTTCTAGGGGACCCGAAGGTCCCAGGAATTCGCTGCTTCTTTATTTACCCTAACGTCTCCTCTGCTTTTCCATTGCTATCTGGCGCTTACCTTTCTCTATTCCTCTGTACGTGAAATGAAAGTTACGAATGTTGCAAATAGTTGTGGGGCATGGGGAAAACATAAATCCATCACGTTAGAGAGACTGAGGGCGTGATTGCAGAAGTACTTTGCATAGTGATTAGGTTGTATGCTAGGAACATGAGACCAAACTAGGTCTGGTGACTTGGTAACGTGCTGTAGTAAGAATGCTGGTATCACCAGCACAATGGAGAGGTAATTCATGGTGCTTTCCTCTCCCTGCGTGCCCCAGACTGGTTGTGAGCTCTGCGGCCAAGCTCAGAGCTCTGCAACTCTTTGGGTTGGGGTGCATCTTTCTAGTGTATTTTATAAGAATACTCTACTAATTAATGAATGAGTCTGGAGTTGTCACTAAGGCTTGAAACCAGAAGGGCCGCTAAAGAGACACTGATGAGCTGGTAGTGGTCAGGTGCAGCTGTAAGGATTGTTGAGTACTGGTTTTGCTTGCCATCGAAGTCTTCCAGAAGGGAGGCAGTGTGACTTGGAATCACACAGATAGCATTAAATTGGGAGCAGATGCAAATGCCAGGGAGGACAGAGACAGGAAGACTTGGAAGAGCAGGAAGTGACAAGGAAGTATCTGCCTGGAAAAAGACATCTATGGAACTGGATTCTTCCAGCCTAGAAACTACTCCTTGGTGTTCAGACTAGGGAGAAGCATCCATTCCTTGAGACCACAAGGAGATCACTGAGTGAATTACTCTTGTACTTAAGGGCTCAGAATGGGCTCTGTACCTGTTGTCCCTTTGGCCCCACAAATGAGTTAATGTATGTTCCAGACATGCCTCATTTGCTCCTGGGGAGTCGCTTACTCAGGTAATCTGTCTGGCTAAGCGTATTAATAGAAAAATTATTGGGATTTCACATATCGACAGGCTACAGAAATATGGAAAGCTGGAAGGGTGAACTTACAGAATCCAAGAGATCTTTGAGTGTATCTGATCCAGCCTCATCCCTTCTTATGATTTTATCCTTGGCAGTGAATGGTAGTAGTGGTATTGATAACTCATAGTCATATAGGATGTGAAGGTTTACAAAGTGCATTCCTCATAATCAACCCTTTGAGGTAGGTATTGCTAGTATAATTCTATCCATTTTACAGACGAAGAGACTGAAGTTGGGGTAAGAGAAGTGACTTCTCCTGGGTCATACTACTGACTTGGGCAGGGTTGGGGCTGGAACCCAGGTCATCTGACTCCCAGCCTAGTACTCTTTGCTTTCCACTAAAGCTACTTCCAAGAAGTAATTAAAATGATTTTGTAATCTAATTTGGTAGAAAAGAGCCTGCAGAATTTGGCACATCATGACCCAGCGCTCCAAGCCGGAACGGTAGTTGTTCCTTTGGCCCTAGGGAGGAGTAGCACATTTTAGGCTGTTTATTTTTGAATTCCTCCCACTGTCGAGCTGTCAATAAAGAAAAACCACTCGGGGGTTTTTAAAGAAGTAAGCAGAAGAGAGAACAACGTTTTTTCACTGCTAAGCATAGAGCTAAATTGGGATGGGAGCAGGCCAGAGGGCCAGGTTAAAAACTGTTTACAGGATGTAAAATCCAAGGGAAGAGGCGAAATTGTTCAGAAAGGACTAGAAGGCTATAATAGGACAAAATTGAGAAAAAGAATTTTTTTGGCTTCAGCGTCAGGAAACATTTCTTCACCACAAGTTCTTTTGGACTGTGTGTTTGTCTGCCTGAGTCTATGGTAGTAGCCACTTTACTGGGGATATTTAAAAAGAAATAGGACCAAGAAGCCAGACAAGATGAGAAATGATCCCATTTGTCTGTCCTGGCTCCCAGAAGGCTGTCAGGTTACCCTGGGGGGTTTTCTTTATGGTAGGTGTTACTGGCTGCCCTTTAGACCAGGGGTGGGCCACATGTGGCCTTGAGGCCAGGTTCCCCACGCCTGATTTAGACACACCAAAAGAGACACATTTTCATTCTCTTTGTAGAATGGTTTTGTGGAAAGAGGCCTGGAGAAGGCGGGTCAGGAGACCCAGGTTCTGGTCCCAAGACCACCACTAACTACTGGTGTCTCCTTGGGCAAATGATTCCCTCCTCCCACCCCTACTCTAGACACCTCCCCTGCCCCACCCCCGCCACCAGCCTCCCTGTTTTCTTAGATGCAGTGTGATTTCAGGTGCCCCTTCCACATCTGAAACACTGTTGTTCTGTGAGGACGGAGCTGCTTCAGTGAGCCGAGGTCAACACATTCAGCCATCAGCAGCACGCTCAGTGGTGTGGTCTTGAGACAGGCTGGACAGATCCTGAGTCCCAGTGGTTAGCTTGGCTTTGTGCCCGGGGAGGCAGACGTGAAGGCTCTCATCGGGAGGCAGCAGCAGCTTCTCGGCTGGGAGGGGCCTGCTTTTGCCCACAGAAGCCTCTGGGGAAGGAAGGTTCCAGCCACAGGCTGGTTGCACAGGCTGTTTTGAGGCAGTTGTAGCTAATTCCTGGCTCCTGGCCTTCTTTCCTTTCTCTCCATCTATACAGATGAGAGAAGAAAGCAGTAGAAAAAGGTTTGGCTATCAGGTTGAACAGCATCAAATTTATAGAGTCTAAAAGACCTGGGTTCAAGCCCTGTTCCTGGGCAAGGCATTTCCCTCCCTGAGCCTCAGTCTCCTCATCTGTAACATGATGGGGTAGGATTGGATGAGCTCCAGAGGGCTCCTTCTAGCTCTTAAAATTCTAGGATTACTGGAAAGGTTTAATGTGATTGGGGGGAAAAGTGTTCAAACAGATCCTCAGGAGTTCTGGAGCTGGGCCTTAGGAATGGGGGCATAGCTGGCTAGAGTTTTCCAGTTTGACTCCTGTTTGAGCTTCAGCTTGCTATTGCTTCTGAATCTGATTGGCATTACAAAAGAGAAAGCAATTCCTCCCCGTTAGTAGGAGCGATGGTAATATTTACCTAATACATTGATGATTTCTGAATTCTGTGGAATGATGAGTTCAGATATCACTTTGTCTGTTTTTTAATGAGAAAGCTCGGGCTCAGAGAGCTGAAAGCACTCCCTGATAATGATTGTTGGCCCCAAGACTGTGACTTTATAGAAACTCTTGGTTTCCTGTGGGCTTCAGAGCCTTGGTCCCTTCAGGAATTCTTTTGAACCTCGATATGGTTTGGAGAGTCAGTAGCTAGGGTTCTCTTGGCCTGGAGGAACCCAAACCAACTCTTACAGACCCATTCTCGAGTGTTTTTCACCTCAAAATGAAGTCTCTTTGACCCCAACAGGTATATTTCATCTCCAGAATGTTTGATCATTCTACAAATTTCCATCAGCCCAGTAGGCAGGTCAGCAGCCAGGCCGACCTTAGGCTTAAGATAGCCTTCAGCAAAGGGTCACAGGAGCCTAAGGAATAAGAAGAGCAAGCCGAAAGAGAGAAATGCCCCAGTAGTCACCCCGACTGTCTCTCTGTCTTTGGGTGTCTGATCCAGAGGGGCACTATTCACGTATCTGTGTAGGCCTACAGTGGGACCAGAACAAAGGTTATGAATGTCATTGGGGTGTAGGGGTTTGGGTGAAGAATATAGAGCCTCTGAAGGGGAGGTGGGAGGCATAGTCTAGAGAAGGAGCACCGAGGTCTTTTGTCAGAGGACCTGGGTTGGAATTCCATTACTGCTCTGAGCCTCAGTCTCCTCATCTGTAAAATTAGGAGTTTGGATAATGAGACCTTTAAAACTTAGGATCCTTGTTTAATAGGAGAGGGATTTCAACATCTAAGTCAGTGTTGGGGCAGGAATTGGGTGTTCCTATGCAAAATTGGATGACATGGAGCAACTAGAAGACTACAGATGCCCCCAGAACTGCTTTGCTTCTAGGTGCTTTGAGGACTGGCCCGTCCAGGTGTCCAAAATCCAACTTCTCGGTCCCTTGTGGATGGAAAATCATAGAGCCTGAAGAAGCCTGGGCTGGTGGGCGGGGGGAGAGACTCGGTCAGTCAGCAGTTATGGAGCACCTGCTGTGTGCTAGGCACTGAGCATAGGGAGGCACATGTGTTTGGTGCCCCGCCGGCAGAGGTGCCGCTGCTTCTCCTCAACTTCCCTTTGCCCCAGCCACAGCAGAGGAGACGGTGCTTGCCCCAGAGATAGAAATAGGCTCCTTTCCCTTCTCCCTAGTGAAGCCTGGGGGGAAATGTATCAAGTTCTTATCGGTGGAACCTTTAAAAAAGTTTAAGGGCAGGAACATCAGAATGAGTTCAGAAGAACAGAAAGATGCTAAGAAATATTCAAATTAGCTCTTTACCTTTTTTTTTTCCTCTTTTCCAGAAAAGAGACAGGACAATGGCCGAGTGTATTACGTTAATCACAACACACGTACCACCCAGTGGGAGGACCCTCGTACCCAAGGGTATGTATGGATTGGGGTTTAGGGGCTGGGCTGGCTAGTTCTTAGCATCTGATGACTGTGCCTGGCACTGCATCTGTCCCCAAGGAAAGGTAGAGCCGGTCCTTCGTCCTGAGACCCTCTCGGGATAGTGTTTGCTGCTGGTAGCTTCTAAAAAGCCACTTGTGAACTTAGCCCTGTCACCCGCAGTGCCGTTGTGGAGGATCCCAGTGAGAACCCAAAAGGCTGAGTGTCCCCTGCCCCTTGGAAGGTGGTGCTGGCTGGATAGTGCCCCAACATTGCAGATTCTCTCCTGTATCAGAGCCAGCTAGAAGGAGGCAATCTCTCTCAGACTCTGGGGGATAGCCATCTCTGTCGCTCTCTGCTGAAGGCTCTCTTTGGAGCCTGGCCATAGTTAGGCCCAGGTTCGGGCCGTGCTAAATATAGGGCTCTGCAGACCCTGGCTCAAACACAGGTGGGGCAGGGACAGGAGAGCCCTGGGCCCTGCAGAGAAGTGACAGTCACTGTGTCTGTTGCCCCGGATGACACATTTCTTCTGGGTTCTGCAGGATGATCCAGGAGCCTGCTCTGCCCCCAGGCTGGGAGATGAAATACACCAGTGAGGGGGTGCGCTATTTTGTGGACCACAACACACGCACCACAACTTTTAAGGACCCACGTCCCGGATTTGAATCAGGGTGAGTTCTTCATGCTGCGCCAGGGCTGAACTATGCTCTTTCAGCCTGGGCTCCATCCAGGGAAGTTTTGGAGGAGATGGTCCCTCTGGTGAGTTTGGGTAGTAGCCCATTATGGGTTTGTACTGTTCTATGGCACCCCCTGGTGGCTAGATTTGAAGCTGTAATTTGGATCCCCAGTACCCCCAAAGGGATGATAGACAAAAGTTACCTGGAAGGAAGGAAGGGTCCACATTTATAGTGGTCCAGTAACTCATTTCTAGATCTTTGGAGTTTCTTAAAAAAAAAGAGTTCTTCACTTTTTTTGTGTCTTGGACCCCATTGTCAGTCTGGTAAAGCCTTTGGACCCCTTCTCAGGTTAAAAACCCCTATTTTAAAATACCTGGGAGGACACCTCTCTTAGATGTCCGAGCTCTCTGGAGGAAGGGGCAGGAGCAAGCTTGCTTTCCCAAGTACATTGCAGTCCCATCATTCTGTGTTGAACAGTAGAAATAGCACAGGTAAATTTGTCCAAAGATCAATTGTCTCTTTTGAAAAACATTTGAACATTTGAATGTAGGAGATGCTTACTGTATATTTGGTGGACTTGAATCAGCCAGCCTGATGGTAGTAGTGGTAGTGGATGAGGAATTCAGCTCATTTCCATATGGTTTACAATAACAGTTCTGGTATCTTTCCAGAATGAACCCGATCTGAGCTGCCTGGTCAGGGTTCTGGGAAGCAGGAAATCTGGGTTTCTGTGCCAGGTTTATCTCCATCCTCCACTGAAAGTTTCCTCTGTGTTTTATCATAGCCTGGTGGCAACCCTGGCTTCTCTGCCGCTGTCTTGGCAGAACACAAACCCTGGTGGGTCCTACCAGGCTGGAAAGTCCTTGAGGATTGCACCAGGGATGGAGAACGTGTGTGTTTGTTGTCAGCAGAGAGGCTGTTCATTAGAAGATTGCGCAGCAGATTAACTGGGGGTGGGGAGCAGCACAGTACCTTGGGAAGCCATCTACCAACGAATGATTGTGGGGAGAGCATTCATACCATTGAAAGCCTGGGCCACTGAAGTAGTTTAAGTATTGACTGGTCTTGATAGCCTAATGAAAGTCACTTTCTCCTTGTCTTCATTTCTCCATTGTTAAACTAACCAACTTTCCCAAAAGAAAACATTTTAAAGGATGCAGAAAGGTAAATTGCTGATGCTTGGGAAATTTCACAAACTACGGGAACTGTTTGCTTTTCATAGAAACAAGCAAGGCGGTTCTCCTGGAGCCTATGATCGAAGCTTTCGCTGGAAGTATCACCAGTTCCGTTTTCTCTGCCATGTGAGTTACAGGGTCAGTTATGCCTCACCCATCTAGGGGCCGCCCCCACCGTATTCATCAGGATCACTTGGTTATTTTCAGCCTCAAGTGGATGCGAAGTTGTCCTGTCGTTTTGAGGGTTGGAGGGAAGTTAAGCTGTCTAGTTCTGGGTAGACGGATTGTCTATAGTTGACTTTTGTGGTGGGTGTGGTTCAGAAAGCTGGACGTTCATTCCTAGCTGGGCTGAAGTTGGTTTTCTGGGCTAGGGCTGCCTGCTGTGCAGGCCCCCTGGGTTGGATGGATTATAAGGGTGGAGCAGGGAGTAGAATAAGTGAAGATCATTTGATTCCCTGCTAAAGGATTTTTTTCTCTTTCCAGTCAAATGCCCTGCCCAGCCACGTGAAGATCAGTGTGTCCAGGCAGACACTTTTTGAGGATTCTTTCCAACAGGTAGGGGAACAGTGAGAAGCCAAAATTCTGCCCTTCTGCCTGAGCCCAGGAGCACGGAGAAGCCACACACATGGCCTTCTTATGTGTTGGCTGCTCAAGTAGAACATGGAGTAGTCCAAATGACAGCATTTTTAGAAAGATGCTTGTTCTCTTCAAGCCAAGGGCATCCTCAGATTCTCTTGATTCTGCTCTGTGCTGTGATTTGGGAGAGCTGGGGACTAACACTTTTGGGGGGCATGTCTGTATTCTCTTCTCAGATCATGAACATGAAGCCATACGACCTACGTCGCCGGCTGTACATCATCATGCGTGGTGAGGAGGGCCTGGACTATGGTGGCATTGCCAGGTGAGCCTAGTGAGGGTGGCTTGGGTGCTCTCACCAGGTGGATGCTCCTTTTTCTTTTTCTATCCCTCCTTGGGGAATAAGACCCATAGCCAGAGAGGTTTCAGGTAGTATCAACTCAGGTGAATTCCTTTCTCTCTCCTGGGTTCAGCGTTAGATCACCTTTCGCCTCGCCAGGATTCTCCTGAGTTAGCATGAAGTGTGTACCTGAAAGGAATCCAGAAACTTCTTCCTATTTTTAAGATGGTGAAATACATTTTATACTTGGATATTTTAAATTCAACAAGGCCGAAGTTGTGCATGTCACATCCACTCCCCCAGGTCTGTAGGTGTATTATTCCTCAGTTTCTGGATCAGATAAGGCCATGGTCACCTCGAGACTTTTCTTAAAGAGCGCCTTTTCTGTAATGTGGGTAACAATTTGTAGGACAGTGGTGTGCAGAGAAGAGGCTACAAATGGAGAGAGCCGGTTGATGACTCGACCACTGGAACTCCTGAATTATTGCCTTCCTCCTCCTTTTTCCGTCTCGTAAAGTAGACAGAGTCCTTGGGAGAAGCTGCCCTCTATGATAAAGCAAGCACTTGGGCAGAGGCAGGCGGTTTCTGTGCCAGGCTGCGGGGCCCTGGCCTCCTGGACACGTCCTCTGCTGCTTGGGGGCTGCTTTTTGCTCGGCTCTGGGTTTGACGCCTCTCCTGGCCCACCATGTCCTCTTCTTGTTGCTCTTATGTTTGTCCCACTCTAGATTTATTGTTCCTTCTCCGTGGTGACCCTCCTCCACCTCCTCCTCCAGGCTTTGGTTTGTGGGCTTCCGGTGTGGCTCCTGCCCTTTGTGTGTGTGTGTCTCTCTCTGTGTCCTGCCAGTGGTTTTACCCTATGGTAGGTTACGTCATGCTGTTCTACCACAGGGTAGAACCACGGACAGGATACTGGGGCGCTCTCTGCATCGGAGGATTCCTCGTCTCTGGCCACAAACAGCTGAGAAGCCAGGGAGGAGGGACTGAAGGAACCTGGCTTACTTATCATGGCTCCTTTTGGGTTTAGCGCAAGTGCTGAGGGCTCAGCGAGTCTGGCGTGAGCCTGGTACCCAAGGAGCAAGGGCAGTCCAAGGAGCGGGGTGTTGGTTCAGGTGCATGCAAGAGGATGAGAGAGGGGGCATCGTGGTGGGGAGGTGGCACAGGAAGGTTCCTTGGGCACAAAGGGTAAGGGGGACACCCACAGTCTGGCACATTCTCTACACAATACATGATAGAAAATTAGATTGATAATTGAGAGGCAGCATAGATTACCCCGAAATTATAGCAAGGCAAGGAAACCTGTTCAGGGGTGGCTGGGTTTAGGAGGTAAATCTTAGCACGTATGTCAGCACACTGTCTGCTCTGCCTTTCCATGTCGGTCTTCACGGTGCCCCCTTGTCCTGTGTCGTAGGGCGCAGGCCACGTACTGGAGCTGTTTGATTCAGGACCGGCAAAGGGAGGAGCAGAAACCATAAGCATTTTGTAAAGCGCTTTGCAGACGTTAGCGGGCTAGATAAATGCCAGCTGCTGCTGCTGCTGTTGTTACCATTGTTACTGATGTTTTTGCTGTTATTATCATTCTCCTGCCCTTAGCTGAGGCCACATGAGATCTGGTTACATTGAACTGTCCTCAGACTCCCCAGGGAAGCCTCTGCTCACACATGCCTCCCTGGGCTCCACCGCTGCCCCCATACCAGCCCTTATATGTTGTCCTGCCACCTATTTATTGCCTTAAGACCCCAAGAAGGATCGTTGAGGCCCTGTTCCTGGGATTCCTGGCCCTGGATCTCAGTCCTGAGGCTGTAGCAGAAACACATAAGTGCAGTGTGGTGTCTTCGTGACAGGCTCCCTTTATCGGTGGTTCTGTCTTTTCTCTCACAGAGAGTGGTTCTTCCTTCTGTCTCACGAGGTGCTCAACCCCATGTATTGTTTGTTTGAATATGCTGGGAAGAACAATTACTGTCTGCAGATCAACCCGGCCTCCTCCATCAACCCAGACCACCTCACCTACTTCCGCTTCATTGGCAGGTTTATAGCAATGGTAAGGGCTCCAGGGATGTCATCTGGGCTCCGGGTGCCTGGCCTCTCCTCCCTCCCTTCCTGAAGCCCAAGGAAGCAGAGCGGTGAGGAGAGAAGAGGAGCAGACACATGCAGGGCTGTGCTCTCCTTGGAAGGGATGACTGGGTGAAGGGAGCATTGTGATTATGTCAATCTTGTCAGGGCTTGGGGGGGGGGTGTCACTGTCTGAATGAGAGGAATGGCCAGGGGGCAGATTTTTCCTTCTCAGAGCTTCATCCCTGTCCTCTAAGAGCTTACAAGCTTTTTGGTACTAAAAACTCTCAGACTCTATCCTAAAATGGACATGATAAAAGACTTGTGTCTAGTACTAGTATCAGGGTCCTTTCCCAACAACTGACCTAAAAGCCCCACTTTATTCAGAAAGGAAATCCTGGGGCCTGCATTAGCCTTTGCCTCTCTCCCCGACTCCTAGGCATGGTTCTACCGGTCCAGTGGCCCCCTGGCCATTCCTCCCACGTTGGCCATGCTCATGGGTACGAGATAGCTGGATTGGGGGGAGGAGCTGTCTTCCATTGCAGAGGTGCAGGATCCTCACCCGCATCCAAAAGGCCCAGCCTGGTTCCTCTCCTGAGGAGCTAGTGATGGGTGGATGTTAGTGCCTTCCAGCAGGGGATGATTCTTTGGCCCTGGGGTAATGCATCTATCTCTCTGCTGAACATCTCTGAAGCCTGGTCATTGTCAGTTATCTATCTCCCTATAGATGAGAAGCCCACTGAGGGCAGGGACTTTCCTTTTTGCCCTTGTATCCTCAGTGACTTACTGCATAGTGCCTGGCGCACAATAAATGCCTGTTGACTAACTGATTGCTTCTAACTCATAACTTAAGAGCTTTAGAGAAGCCAGTTGAAGCAGAGGAGGCAGGGATGTGAGGGCCCCCTGGCCCTTCAGAAATAAGTAATCATTTAAGGCCCCTGGATATGTGTAAGTAGCAGATCGGAGAGCAAGGACAGGAGGCAATAGCCTGACCACAAAACCATGGATTTGGTTACACTGGAGCCACTTGTGGGAGTTTTCAGAGGGACTGCCCCACCTGGAAGGTGGGAGTGAGATGTCATTTGGAAACATGGAGTTTAGAAGGGGGTGTTATTGTGCACATAGGAAGACTCAGAATGTGTATCAAATGGGGGCCCAGGGCGTGTCCAAAGTCTGATCTTGCAAGGGCAGTTATGGTGACAAAGAGCCATATTGTGGCTTAAGGTAGGAGACCAAAGTGGGCTGAGGGAAGTGACGTGTTCTTACTTTCACGTCCCTTAGCACTTCCCCTGGTGCCCCAGTTCTCTCTTCTCCTTCGTCCCCTGGAGGACTCCAGGGGCCTCAGTGCCTGTGCCTCACAGTCTCCCTTCCCCCTGTCTAGCAGTTTTTGGCCAAGGTGCTGGGCTCAGGAAGTGGGTACATTCCTTCCAGGTTTCCCAAAGGCTGCCTGCCCTGAGAGCCGCCAGAACAGACCAGTAAAACCCCAGACTATTACTCACGACTGGCCCGCCAGCCCGCTCCAGTGTCTGCATTATTTTTGGCTGCCTTTGCCTCTGCCTCCCAGATCTTGTAGCCCGTGAGTCAGGCAGCCCCCTGGAGCTGTTTAGACAAGTGCTCTCAATAAGCCTGGGGGCGGCTGCCTGCTAAGCCAAGGGGGAGCCGGCCACCACTCTCCTCTGCGGGCACTGCACGGGAATGGCAGCAGCGGTCAGTGGAACGTGTCCTGGGGCTCTCAGGCCCGTGTCTGACTCAGGGAGTACCTCCTCCATCATGGAGTGTCAGAGGTGGGGCGCGTGAGGGCCGGGGAGGGCCCTTGGTGTGGAAGAAAACACTTTCCTTTCTTCCCAGCCCCCTCCGGTGTCCAGCACCTCTGGGTCCCTGTGGAGGTCAGGGCCTGCCTTGGTGCTTTGTCCCAGCTGCTCAGGCCTGCCCAGTGGCTGAGGTGACTTTGCCTGTCACCTCCTTCCCTAGGCACTCTATCACGGAAAGTTCATCGACACTGGCTTCACCCTCCCCTTCTACAAGCGGATGCTAAACAAGAGACCGACGCTGAAGGACCTCGAATCCATCGATCCCGAATTCTACAACTCCATTGTCTGGATCAAGTGAGTGGTTGCCACTGCCAGCCGGGGTCCGGTGTTCCCTGGGCCCCTTGACCCGGGACGCAGGCCTGTCATCCGACTGTTTGCTTCTTCCCCGTGGTCCTAGAGCGCAGACAGGTGGGAATGAAAACGTTTTTGTGGGGCTGAGGTTGCATGATTGGACCAAAGCTTAGCACCAGGTGATTGATTCCAGAAGGACATCCCACAGGCGGTAACTGGAAGCCCGTGGCCCCTTTGGGCCATGGGCCTTGGGCCTGAAGTGAGGATGCGGCGGCAGGTTGGTGGCTCACTCCCTAGGATGTCAACCTTTTTTTTTTCTTTCTGGTCCCTTCCTCCCCCAGAGAAAACAACCTGGAGGAGTGCGGGCTGGAGCTGTACTTCCTCCAGGACATGGAGATCCTGGGCAAGGTGACAACCCACGAATTGAAGGAAGGTGGTGAGAGCATCCGTGTCACGGAGGAGAACAAAGAAGAATACATCATGTGATTCTCAAAGGATGGGGCAAGGGGGAGGGGAACCCTGCAGCCTGTGCCACTGTGGGGCCAATGGGGCAAAGGCCAGAGGAGAGTTGGGGTGGGCCCTTCCTTGCCCTCTCCTGGGCCCCTCGGCTCCCCTTTACGCTGCCTGGAGTCAGTGTTCATGCGCTGACATGAAGGAGCCTGGATTTAGGCTGGGCAGAGGAAACCACGGGGTCCCCAAGGCAGGATGATGTGTTTTCTCATGTCTGTGGTCTTCTTTGGGGTGCCAGCCACAGACTAGTCCCCAGTGACTCAGAGTAACTCACTTTGAGGCAGTGCTTTATTTCCTCACTTTATCTTTCTGACGTGGGTAGGGCAAGTGTCATCACCATCTTGTAGGTGAAGGAACTGAGGCAAGAGATCACGTGACACCTCTGTGAGGTGTGGGGCAGGGTCTGCTGACCTGAGTCCAGTGCTCTGTCTGCCTCAGCCCCATGCCTGCACCCGCAGCGAAAGACACTCGTTTCTGGAGCGATCATCGTACCACCTGGCTGGTATGGTGAAGGCAGGGAGAGCTGAGGCATCGCTCTGGGATCAGCCAGTCAGTCGACAGACGTTTATTAAGTGTCTGCCATGTCAGGCGCTCTGCTGAGCACCGAAAGGCAAAAACACCATCCCTGCCCTCGAGCAGCTCACGTTCTGACAGCGAGACAACATTGGAAAAACTCTGCACGTATGAGTTGTAGACTGAGTAGATGGAAGGTGGTCTCAGAGTCCTTGTTCCTTCTTTGTTGAAACTGACACGAGACTGCCCTTGGCATTGTCACTCCCATTTCCGTGGCACCCTCAAGCTTGTAAAGTGCTTTCCTCACCGTGAGGCCAGGAGGAAGCAGCAGTCCGTTATTGTCCCCATTTGACAAATAGTCAGTGGGAGGAGGGGATTGCCCTCAGCGGCTCCCCTGGCCAGTGTCAGGTCAGGCGACATCAAGGTCTGGCTGCTGGACAAGCGGCATTTTCACTACTGAATCCCACGCCTTTTTTTTTAGACTTGTTTTAATTGATCAATTGAATTTTTATCTCCTTTTCACTGAGTAATTTCTCTTACTTAAAAAAACATATTGAAAGTTTCAGCCCTTTTGAATAGTGAAGGCCCCATGCCTGGATTGCCAATGAGTGAGAAGAAAATGCCTCAAATAATACCATCTAGAATTCTCTTCTCTCACCTTCCCCAATGACCCCTTGAGTTCTGTGTCTTTTCACTTTGCTCGCATGTGCTCTTGTGCGTCTTTTCTTCTCTGACCACCCCCAGCTGCAGCCCCTCCCCACCCCTTTTAGAACTTCTGCTTAGTCTGGTGGTGACACGGGCTTGGGTCCCCAGCCTTTCTCGTAAGCTCTGCCACTGCTCCCCCGCAAGAGCCTGAGCCAGTGTGGTTCCTCTCTCTGACTGCGGCCTCCTGCCCTCCTCCCACCTCACTTGGCGTGCACCGCACTTCTTGCACCTTACCTTGATCTTCTCCCAATCCAGCAATGTCTTCTTGGCTCCCCTGCCTCTCTGCCCAGACACTACCATAGGTGGGTAGCACCCTCACCACCACCCTACCAGCCCTCACCCCCAGACCATTTGATTTCTGCCTCTGTAGGGCTACCTAATAAATGTTTGCTGAATGGAACGTCTGTTGAAGTCGACTGTACCCACCTTGTTTATTCCCAACCTCAGGGTCTCTCTCCATCGACATTGTTTTTATCCATTCTCTCACCTGGGCTGCCAATCACTTGTAGCAGAGAAAGGCCTGAAGCTCTTGGCTGGAACCATTGCCCATTTATATAATGTGGGACCCCGTCACCACATGGCGCTTGTCTTATTCACATGTCATCCTCTACTTACTGAATTCCTCACGGGGATTGCTCCATTTTTCTCACACCCCCACCACCCAAGTCCCACCTGGCTCACTTCACCTGCAGGAAGTAATCTTGCCTCCCATTTTCTGGGAAAGGCAATGTTCAACACGAGCACTCTGACCCCAACAGGCATGTCATAGTTTTATTCTACTTCTCATATTGGCTTAATAAGTATTTGCAGTTCCAATGTGCTCCACTGGCTCCTTTTCCTCCTTCCCCTCCTCCGCCTCCTCTTCCTTCCTCCAAACATGCCTAAAAAGAGATTGCTGTCTCTTCCAACTTTATCATATTTCCACTGCCCAGCCAGTAGACATTGATCCCTCTCTCACCCCCCATTCACTCCTCAGTCCCTTATTGTCCAACTTTTCTCCTCTCTACTGAAACTATTCTCCCAAGGATCACCAAAGACCACTTTTTGTAAATGCCATTCATTTTTTTTCCTTTTCCATTTATCATCCTTCTTGATCTTTCTGCAGTATTTAACATGATTGCCTTCTTTTTCTTGACCCTTTTTTCTTTCTTGGGCTTCTGTGACAGACGATCCTTTACTTTTCTTCTCCTACTTACTAAATATCGCCATTCCTCAGGACTCTGCCCTTAGCTTTCTTTGCCTGTCTCTGTCTCTTTTTCTCTGTTTTTCTCTGACTCTTAGTTTTTAAAGACTTTCAAAGAGGAAGTCTTTAAAAATATAATTGTTATATAAATTGTAATTATGAAATAATGATTATTTTCAGTCTTTATTCTTCTCCCTTGACAATCTCATCCATTCTCATGGTTTCAGCTATTTTACCATTACATGGGTGATATTTGTTGTTGTTCTGTCACGTCAGACTATTTGTGACCCAATTTAGGATTGGAATGGTTTGCCATTTCCTTCTTCAGCTTATTTTACAGATGAGGAAGCTGAGGCAAACAGTGTTGACTTGCCCAGAGTGATACAGTTAGTAAGGTCTGAGGCTGGATTTTGAACTCAGGTCTTCCTGATTCCAGGCACAGCACTCTGTCCACTGCACCACCTAGCTGTGCCTATGGATGATATCCAAATCTGTCGTTGCAGCTTTGATTTTTTTCAAACTCCAGGCTTGTAATTCCAGTTGTCTATTGGACAGCTTCCTCTAGTGTCCTGCTGGCATACCTGAAACGTGGCGTTTACAAACTGAATTCCTCGCTTTCCAGTTCTAACCGACCCCTCCCTTCCAGTCACTCAATCTGGAAACCTTGTATTTATTTTCACTTCTTCCTTTTTCTTGCTTCTTTTTTTATCAATATGCCACTAAGTTCTGTGGAAGCTCCCCCTTTTCATGGCTACTACTTGACCACCGTCATTTAGGCCTTCGTTACGTCTTTCTGTAGTCTCTTGGCTAGCCTTTCTGCCATTTCTAATCTTTCTAAATACTACACACAGTCAGATTAATCTTCCTACTGCATGTCTTTAGTCATATCACTTTCCTTTCACAAAAAAATGAATAAAGTTTACACTACTTAGCTCCATAGCCTTTCATCTTTCTAGCCTTGGCTCATAATAGTACTCTCCTTCACGTACTCTCTGCCAGTTAAACTGGATGACACGTTCTCATAGCCTTCTTGCTTGGGGTGGTTTCCCCATCATCTCTGCCTCTGAAAATCCTGCCTACTCCTCCCTGAAGGCTAAGATTAAACTCCCTCTCTCCCATGTAATTTCAGTTTATCTGCCATTTGGACATGATCTCACTGTGAACACTTAGCTTTTTTTTTTTTTTTGGTGAGGCAATTGGGGTTAAGTGACTTGCCCAGGGTCACACAGCTAGTAAGTGTTAAGTGTCTGAGGTGGGATTTGAACTCAGGTCCTCCTGATTCCAAGGCCAGAGCTCTATTCACTGTGCTACCTAGCTGCCCCTCACTTAACTTTTTTTTAAAAAAGAAATTTTCATTGATCTGTATTTTTACATAGCCAAAATTTCCTTCTGTATATTTCCCCTGCCTCCCTTTCAGAGAGTCACCCCTTACAGCAATTTTTTTTCAGAAGAAAAAGAGAAAAATCACAAAATTGACAACAAAGCTAATCAGTAAAAAAAAAATCTGACAACATGTAGTGTCAGTGTATGGACTTCTCACCTCTGCAAAGCAGTGAGGGAGCTGTCTTCTCACATTTCATTTCACAATACTTTATCTCATATTGTTATAATGCAGCACCATCACATTTACGTAGTCGTCTTCTCTCCTCTTAGATTATAAGTTTTTTGAGGGCGGGGATCGAGTCTTATTCATCTTTGTGTCTCGGCCTCTGCAGCACCTTACACAGAGTAGGCGCTCAGTCAATACTGGAAGTAATGAACGAATGGAAGTCGTGCCTGTGGAGCACAGGGTTCAATCCAGGCTTGCTCCCTGGCCCGTACGGGCTGGTACGTGTGAAAGGACTCCACGGATGGCAGAGAGCCTGAGGAAGAGGGTTGGAGACCCGGCGTTATTTGGTGCTGACGGGCTGGTTTTTGGTTTCAGGCTGCTGACAGATTGGAGATTCACCCGAGGTGTCGAAGAGCAGACCAAAGCTTTCCTGGATGGCTTCAATGAAGTGGCTCCATTGGAATGGCTCCGCTATTTTGACGAGAAGGAATTAGAGGTGAGATCCCCAAGTTTCTTGTGGCTCTCAGTTCCTTATTGGCCCAGTAGCCTGTGCTCCCAATTGCTTCCTTTTAAGTAGTGGAGAGGTCAGAACTCGCTTCTGGAGAAGACCCTTTCTCAATAATCTAGGCTGCATAGTGCTTCGGCAAAGAACAGAGGGTTTCAAGCTCATGCAGCTGAGGCTGAGCCTCATGTCTGCCACCTGTTATTCAAGGGATCTGAGACTCATCACTGCCTAATCTCTGTGGCCTCAGTTTACTCACCTGTAAAAGAAAGGGGTTGGAATAGATAGCTGGGCTCCTGGAACTGCAGGCTAGACTATAGCAAGCAAGGCCCCGGGTTTGCATGCTCATGATACTTTGCAAAGTCAGGTAGGAGTAGCTGGTGAATCTTCCTGGGCTGCTTATTTGTAGAGACTTGTTCTTTTGTTAAGGGGAAGTACCCTGTTGGGAGAATGGCCCTTTCATACCCAGAGGCTGCTTTGATAGCAGCATTGGCCTTTCAGGACTTAGATTAATCCCCAGAAAGTTAGCAAAGGAGGCTTCTGAAGAGCCAAAACACATGTTAAAAAGTCCATACGCTAAATAAACCATGTTTACTATATTCATGAGAGGGCTTTTAGACCCTGAGTTAGTGCCTACCTTCTCTTCTTTTTTTACATAGTTAAACAGATTTGATTTGTTACTTGATTTTCTAGTCCAGAACCATCAGAACAACAAATCAGAAATTTCAGGGAGGAGGGAGGCTTGGGCCTGGCACAGTGACAACAGCAGAAAATTACAGCTGACAGCCTCTTGTCAAGTAAAAGGCAGAAAAGCTATTAAAATACAGGAGAATTTGGAAAGTATCAAACACTTGAAATGAAATTCATGAAAATTTGAGGTACTGAGGGTGATACAGTACAGTAACTGACAGTCATAATGTTTGCCCAGAGTCAGTGAGAAGAGGTTAAATTATGGCCAGAACACTTTGTTTAAGAAGGCATGAAGGTATTTGATTCATTTTAGAAGGATTTCCGTATTAAATGGTTAAAATTAAAGCCTTGGTTCTTAAAAGGGGTAAATCTCAGTTAATTAGGAAATTAATGAACACAGATACCCGTACCGATCTAACATATTCTTCTCCTGTTGGGGCCTGGGTCTGCTTAGGGTGTAGAAAGCAGCACCTGCCCCCACCCCTGGCCACTGTCCTCCTGGGTTGGGTATTAGCCCCTGAGGGGGATGGGTGCTGGCCCTAGTGCTGATGGGTCTCATTTGGCTCCTAGCTGATGCTGTGCGGCATGCAGGAGATTGATATGGCCGACTGGCAGAAGAACACCATCTATCGTCACTATACCAAGAACAGCAGACCCATCCAGTGGTTTTGGCAGGTGAGTCTTGGGGATAGGCCCTTTGCGCCTTCTAGGGAGGGAGGAGTGGGTGACGTGGACACAGAGCATGGGCCCAGGGAGCCTCTTAAGGTGGGGGCCCAGAGAACCTTGTGCTGCCTTTACCACCCTTCCCCCTTCCTCCACCTCTTAGCCCGTGTTGGTGGTTTATACAGAAACACCCACCCACACACATACACACACGTACTATCTGTCTATGGCTGATTGTCCTCAGACTTTCAAATGTGCTTTCTTGAAAAGAAAGACAGGGCTCTCCTGGCCTGGAGAGGCTGTGGCATGGTGAATCTAGGGTGACAAGTGGAAGGTAGCGGTCGCCTTCCTTCCAGCTCTAATCACTGGTGTGTAGGAGGCAGAGCACTGGATGAGGAATAGAGGCTAGAGTTAAAGCATCTGCCAGCCACTGACTTCCCTGCCAGTCAGACAGGAAGAGAAATAGGAAGTTCTTTCAGACCTGGTCTTCATCAGTTCTGTGCTTCCTCCTTTAAAGATCCCAGGAAGCCCCAGGGCTGAGTTTACCTCCCAGGCTCCATGGGCTGACTGAAAGGTCCCAGGGACCCAGCGCTCCCCTGCGGATTGCTGCTTATGTTCTGTGGCCCCCTGCTTTGGGAGATGGTGAGGTTGGGTGTCCACCACTGTCTCCTCTGCTGAGAAACCCCCGGGATGTTGTCGTAGCTCAGGGCAGAGACCAGGACTGATCTCTTTGTTTCTGTGCTCTCACTGCTTCATCGGGTTGTTGGGTAGGACAGAGTCCAGGGCCTAGCGTCCTGTCTGACTGGGCTCCGTCCTTTGGCTTTCAGGTGGTGAAGGAGATGGACAATGAGAAGAGGATCCGCCTGCTGCAGTTTGTGACCGGCACCTGCCGCCTGCCTGTGGGAGGATTTGCAGAACTCATCGGTTGGTGTGGGGGCCATGTCAGGAGAGGGGAGGTCCAGGGTGCTCAGGAGTAGGGTGAGATGAATATGGTCAGAAGCTGTGGAATGCCAGAGTTCTGTAGGCTCGGGTGCAGTGTTTGCTGGGGATGGTCATAGCCTCGGGGAGTGGGGTGGAGTAGCTGGGGGGTAATTTTCTACTTTGCTAAACCCTGTGTTTTTTTTCATGGCCACCAGGCAGCAACGGACCCCAGAAGTTCTGCATCGACAAAGTTGGCAAGGAAACCTGGCTGCCTCGGAGCCACACCTGGTAAGCTGTTCCTTTGGGGGAGGTGCTGGCCTAGCACGAAACAGCCCGGCGAGGTCGGGTTAATGCTTGCACTTGCTTGGGGACCCCTGGTCTGTGCGTGACACTCCTTTCCTAAAGCACACCTCGGGGTGTGGACCAGCCAAGAGAGATGTGCCCCACGTGCTCAGGCGTGCAGCCTGTCTGACCTGTCCTGACTCCCTCCGCTTCGAGTGGGCAGCCCTACAGGGGGAGAGTCCAAGGCCCCTGGATTTTCGCTGACAGTGTTGTTCCTTCTTTCTTGCCAGTTTCAACCGTCTGGATCTTCCTCCCTACAAGAGCTACGAGCAGCTGAAAGAGAAGCTGCTGTATGCCATTGAGGAGACAGAGGGTTTTGGACAAGAGTGATGAAGAGTAGCCCCTCTCGAGTTCCCTGTCATGCTGTGCTGGGCAGTCACTAAGTCCTGTCTGTGTGGCAACAGGATATTTGACTCTCAGGAGGTCCCCAGCAGTATGGTGGGGGTCTCTGAGTCTCTTCAAATTGGCAGATTTTCCCAGGCCCTACTGCCCACGAGCTCCTGTCCCCCAGTCTTGGCAGCCAGCTGGTGGGAGACTGGAATGGAGCCTGGGATTACCCATCATCCCTCTTCTCACAGTGTGTGGTGTGTGTGTGTGTGTGTGTGTGTGTGTGTGTGTGTGTGTGTGTGTGTGCGCGCGCGCGCACGCCCTGTATCAGAGACCAGAGGGCCAGAATCTCCTCAGTGAAGGTGATCCTACCTTCCCCAGTGTAGGAGAATCACATTTGTGAGTTGGGGGGAAGGAACCCCTATTCTCATTGGACCAAGCAAATGCCTAGAAGAAGGGGTGATGAGAGATACAGGTTAGATGAGCTTCTTGGGGGAGGTTTCCCTTGCCTTTCCCAATAGGAGACGTTTTGGTGTTTTGAAATAGAAATTTAAAATTTTTTTAGTGATTCATTTAAATTGAATTTGAGAGTGAGGGCTTTGGGGTGCAGCCCGAGGGCCAGGCTGGGCCTGTCCGCCCTCCTCTCTGTGAGCCCAGCAGGGGCTCAGTGCTACAGGTCCCTGGGGTGGAGGAAGGGCTCAGGCCATGGCAGTGGTCACTCCTGATTAGCAGATCATGGGGTTTTTTTGTTCCTTTTGGTGTGATGCTGCTGTCATTCCGTGGCACCCTAGCTCTGGGTTGGGCTGGGACTTTGGGGGAACCAGGCCCCAAGAGCTCAGGTTCTCCCCTCCTCCCTCTCAGGGACACAGTTTGGGGTCTTCTAAGCCTAGGTCTATCCTTAAGAGGACTGCGTAGGCTTGGGAGGGCCATTTTCCTAAAGGCAGGGGCTCTATGCAGAAATGAGTTCTCTGAAAGCTCCCCTGGAACAGGGCCCGGCTTGGCAGCAGAGCTGGCTGCCGGCTAGTTCAGCCTCCTCCCCCTTGTGTCTCTGCTAGAGCAGGGGATTCGGAGGGTGAACCCTGACTTACAGGCTCCTGGTTCCCAGGGACAGGATCCCTTTCCTTGCCCCAGAGAGGCACTCTTCAGTGTACCCCATTATCTCCTGTTTTGGAGTGAGACAGGAAGGGTCAGAGTTGGGCAGCCTTCTTTCTGCACCTGCTGAATAGAATTCCATCAGTCTGCAAGAAAGAAAGGCGGGAAGCAGCACCTTTCACCCCCAGTGTCCGGGCCCCCATGTTGGCCTTTCCCCTTTTGCCTTCTAGATTCTAGCAGGCGTGCTTTACTCAAGGAGTCCCCAGATGCCTCCTCCATCTCCTCCTTGCCTGATCTGACCCGTGCCATAGGGTTTTAGCTTTAAATAGGGTTCTCGGGCAGCTGCTTCCTGGCTGGTTCCACTTCATGGGGACCTGAGCCCGGCAGCTCCATGTTGACGTGTGTCGTGTCCTCCTTGAAATGATGCCCAGCTCTTGGGATTGGGGGAGCAGCCCTTGTTTCCTCACTTGTTTGCTGTGTTGTACTGCGACCCCTTTGATCATGCAAGCTGCAGCTGCTGGGGCTTCCTGCCTCGGCCATGAGGTGTCAGTACTAGGGGTGTGTGTGTGTGTGTGTGTGTGTGTGTGTGTGTGTGTGTGTGTGTGTTGTGTGTGTGTGTGTACACGTGTGTGTGCTCGCTTGTATGCGTGTACGTATGTGTATATAAATGAAGTGTCTGTAAAAAAAAAAAACTACTTCTGTGGCAGCGGGCTGGTCACCAGCTCATTTTGTAATATCCCTTCTGCCTCAATGCTGATCTCTTGTGCAATAAACAATCAGCAGCTGCAGGAGGTATTGGTGTGGAAGTCAGTGGAATAATTTACTGTCCCTTCTGGGAAGAGGGCAGGTCATCTGCTCACCTCACTGTTCTGGGAAGCATGCCTGAGTCACCTTCTTGGGCTCATGGGACTGTCAGGGTTCACGTTCAGCTACCCGCCTGCACCTCGCCAGACATCTCTGGACTTGCATCACCATATAGACCAAGATTTCTTTGTTTTAAAGGAAGAATCTAGGCACCAAGATTGGGGTGGACAAGGTAGGCCTTGAAACTAGAATGTTTCAATGAGGGTAATGGCTCAGCGCTTTCCACACCAGACTTTCTGAGCCTTTTTCTGAAAAGCTCAGGTAGGGTTTCAGAGACTGACGGCTTGAACGTCAGGCCGTTAAAGATTTGGCAGGCTGGGGCGTTTGACGAAGAGGGTAGCTTTCTCCTAAGATGCTCTTTCTAAGCCATGGCCTTTTCTAGTTGAGTGGTGGGGAAGAAAGTAGGCGGAGAAGCATAGATATTCAGCCTAAGCATCCAAAGGGAATTAACCTATGCGACTTCCAGGCATGGGGATGGCCAGAGAAGAGGCTTCTGGAGCTGAGAAGGAGTGCCATTCATGCAACAGCTGGGCTAGTGTCCCTGGATCGTTCAGTGCCAGCACTGGAAAGGTAGCTAGGCTTCAGGCAGGCCTCTCAGACTTCTGTTTGAGTCATCGAGTTCCTGTGCTGGTAAAGTGATGGCTGTCGCCTCATCAGGTTGTTGTGAGGAGTGTTTTACAAACCCTGACTAAAAAGATAATAGCTGGCATTTACATAGTGCCTTAAGATTTGCAGAGTGCCTTACGAATATTTTATCCTCGCAATAGACCTGAAAGGTAGGTGCCGTTATAATCCCCGTTTTACAGATGAAGAAACTCGGGCAGAGAGCGATTAAATGATGCCCGGAGTCACATAGCCGGTAAGTGTCTGAGGCTGTGTTTGAGCTCGTGTCTTTTTCACAATGGGGCGGTGTGGTGCGTTTCTATCCAATATGCCAGGGCCTTTCTCCACTTCTCGACTTTTTTTTTTTTAGCTAGGCAATGGGGTTAAGTGACTTACCTGGGGTGACACAGCTCGGGTCCTCCTGAATCCAGGGCTGGTGCTCTATCCACTGTGCCACCTAGCTGCCCCTCACCTCTCGACATCTTGAAGATAACCAGTGGAAGACGTTATTGCCCAACACCTCCCACCGTGTGGTGAAGTTAGGCCAGCTGTAACGTTGCAATAGTAACAATACCCAGTATTTTCTATAGGATTCAGTATAATCCCAAGCATAGCCACATTCATGATTAGCCTGGTTTATCTCAGAGAGTTAACCCCAGAGCAATGAGAGCTTGGGGAGGCCACTTTTTAGCGACACTACAAATCACATAACCAACTGAGCTTGAATAACAATTTAATTCAAATTTTTGTTTAATTTTTTGGGGTTAAACTTTAATTTTCTTAATTGGTTGTAGTCATGTGATGCTGCTGTTTATGGTGTCTAGAAAAAACCCTAGTTCTGCTCTCCTTCCTCCTGTGTTATAGCAATGGACTGTTTCTGGCTAACAGTGCTACCAGACATCTCAAGTCCATGTCCTGAAGTAAGCAAGTACTTGTTAAATCCAGGAAAGCTCTCAGTAGGAGTACAATAAAACATAGAAGTCGTCTACCTGTGGATCCTCTTTTAACCTCATCACACAAAGTTTTCAAGACATTTTCAAAAACTTGCCTGCAATCCATTTCAGAGCCGGTGTCCACCGGTGTAGAGTGCAAACCCTGAGGTGGTTGGCTGAGGCCCACAAGTCCCCATCCCTGAGCTGGGAAGGAGACATGCACAACTAATTCTGTCACCTTTTCTGGCTGTTGACTTCTTTGTATATTTCCTCCGGCGATGGGGCTGTACTTGACTAGAAGGTGCTGACAACAATTTCTTTCTTTTCCAGTCTAGCAGAGGTGTCAGTTCTTGGACCATCCAGGTGCAGCTAAAGAAAACTGTGAATGCCCACTTGCGAGGGGGCTCCTTACCACAGGGCCTTAAAGACTTTGGAAAAGACTTGTCACTTACAGATTGTCCAAAGTCAAGCCCATAGGTCTGTGCCTGCCAATAAAAGCATGCCCAGAAAGCATGGGTTCTTCATGCAGGGCTTTCAGCTGGGTAGTCATGTTTATCCTCTGAGTGAAAGGATAAAATGAGGCATTTGCTTGGATTAATAGGAACCATTTTGAAAAAGGTCATATCTGACGTGATACTCGATGTAGGAGGACATCATTCACATTTTCCTGGAGCTCTGCTTACCAACTACAGACAGAAGATCAGTAGATCCCAGAATGACACCAGCAGAAAGCGTGTAGTCTCCCTAAAGATAGTTTTTAGAGCTAGGATGGCAAAATGGTAACCCCACAGCTGGAACTGTTTGAGTAATGTAGTCATCTCACTTACTAAAGATAATTTAGGCACAGCTTCACCTCGAGACAGATTAATTAGATTCAAGGTACTGGAGCAGAACATAAATCATCAACTTCAAACTTGGCCCTTAAAAAGGACATGGAGAGAGGGGGAAATGCCACTCAAACCAGTACTGTTCCTGTGAATGTATTCCTTGAAAGATTTAAAATACTATATTGTGAAGTAGAGATATGAGGATAATTTAATAATTGAGAGGCTGATGGTACAGAAGAGAGTGCTAGATGTAGCATTAGAGCACCTTTGTTCAAATCCTTCCCCTTCTCTAGGCTTCTTCTCTAAAGTAAGGCTGGACCACATGTCCTGCTCTAAATCTATGGTCCTGTGAACCTCTGGTTTCTTGTTGCAACAAGGGGAATTGTTATTATGGATGTCCTCAAAGAAAGAGGAACTAGGTCTTGAGGCAGAAATGATGGAGGAAATTCCATGGGTAGAAAAGAATTTGTGGTAAAGAAGAGGAAAGCTGAGTATATGTTGGTTGACATGCTCCATGAATTTGGGGAAAGCAGGTTTCAGAGGGTTCACAGAGAATAAAATGATTCACAGAATAGGATCCCATGGACTAAAATGCTGTGAATAGTCCAAGTAGAATGGGAAGCTCTCAAGGATGAACTTATGAAGAGAGAAAAAGATTTCAATGAAGAAGAAAAAGGAAAGTTGTCTAGTGAGACCAATGTCTCGCAATGTCTTCACACAGGGAACTCAACGAGTAATGTAAATTTTTAAAAGATAAAAACAAAAGATAGAAGCAAAGTCAGGTAACAGAGGAAGAATATGAAAGTGTATCGTGGTCCTGTAAAAATAGGGTTGGGAGCTTAATGGATTATCCTTTCTGACTTCCAATCATGTCTATTTGGCCCATCACACAAATGCTGATTACCCCAGCACATGAAAGTCCAATTCCTTTGCTTGGCTAAACCTATTTGTCCAGAAACTGAGAGAAAGGAATTTCCCAGAAATTAGCCAAACCCGGAACAGAAGTGATAAAGCTCCAACTAACCTGGGCTGAAGAGGAAAGTCAAAGACAATAAAAGAGTATGCCTAAGCAATGTTGGGGAAAAGAGAGGAGCAAAGAAGCATTAGGCTCCCCGCTTTGGTTGGTACGGATAATGGTGAAAGATACCAGAGAAAAAGGAAACTATTCAACTTTTTATTTTGTCCCCTTTTCCCTCTTCTGGGAAGGAAAATAATCTGGAAAAGACAGATGAGAGAATATAAGGAGCTGAAACACAAGGTAAGTTGGGAGATAATAAGAAGGCACCTAGCTGCCCTTTGTGAATTCAGACCATCATGCTAAGACAAAGTACATGCTAGAATAGTGAAAGTATTGGCAGATGAGATTGATGAGTCACAGAAGGTGATCTTTGAAAGATTATGGAACATGGGAGCGGTGCCTATAGGACTAGAGAAGGACAAATCTTTCTCTGTCACACACACACACACACACACACACACACACACACACACACACAAACACACAGCAGAGTCTATAAAATACAGGCCAGTGAGCTTGACTTTGGTTCTTAAGCATATCCAAGGGATAGCTAATATCTTAAAAAAAAAAAAGGGAAGCAATGATCACAAAAAGCCATCATGGCTGCATCCAGAACAAGTCATGGCAGACCAGCATAATTACATAATTTCCTTTTTTGAAAGGGCCACTCAACAGCTAGATCAAGGAATTGGAAGACAGAGTGGGACAATGGAAAGAGCTGGCACTAGAGGCAGAGGACCTGGGTTCAAATCTTACTTTTGACCTTTACTACTTATGTGACTTTGAACAAGTCATCTATAAAATAAGGAGTCTGGACTAGATAGATGGCCTCTGAGTTCTCTTCCACCTCTACAGCCATGGTGCTGATCAAGAAAGATATAGTTTACCTCAACTTTAGCAAAGCATTTGATAAAGTCATTCATGCTTTTCTTATGGAGAGATGTGGGCCAGATGATAGCCTATAGGTTTCTTTGAAATTGGTTTAACAACCAGAACAAAAGAAAAATTAGTAATAAGTGAATATCCACTTGGAAGAAGGTCTCTAACGTAGTATCCCAATGATCTACCCTTTGCTCCATGTCATTTTAACATTTTATCAGTATTTTAGATAAAGGCATATTTATCAAATTTACAGCTTAGACAAAGTTAGGAGGGAGAGCAGATGCACTGGATGGGGTGTTGGGTTTCAAAAAGTTATTAGTAGGCCAAAAGGTTTAACTAAATCTAAGAATATGAAAATTAATAGGGGTAGATGCGAAGGCTTACACTTGGGGTAAAAACAATCAACCTTGTAAGTACAATATAGGGACTGTGTAGCTAGATATCAACAAGTTAACACATATTTAAGCACCTGTTATATACCAGGCATTGTGCTAAGCACTGGGGATAGAGAGAATGGGAAAATACAATTACTGCTCTCGAGATCACAGTCAGGGTGCAAAAAACCAATGTGCAAATAAGATATACACAGAGTAAATCGGAGATAATTAACAGGGAAGATGCTAGCATTAAGGGGAATTGAGAAAGGCTTCTTATAGAAGGTGGAATTTTATCTGGGACTTGGAGGAAGCCTGGTAAGCCGGGAGTTGGAGCTGAGGAGGGAGGGCATTCTGGCTGTGTGTGTGTGTGTGTGTGTGTGTGTGTGTGTGTGTGTGTGTGTGTGTGTGTTGGGGGGAGCCAATGAGAATGCAGTTAGGACCTGGAGTGTCTTCAGCTGGGAACAGCAAGGAGGCTAGTAGGGTATAAAGATGTAACAAAACAGGAAAGGGAGAAAGGGGTCAGGTTATAAAGGGCCTTGAATGCCAAACAGGATTTTTTATTTGACCCTGGAGTTTATTTAATAAAAGGATGATATGGTTGGAACTGCGCTTTTGAAAGATCACTGTGACTACTGAGTGGAGGATGGAATGGAGTAGGGAGAGATTTGAGGCAGGGAGACCAACCAGTAGGCTATTGCAATAGTCTAGGAATGAAGTGCTAAAGGCCTGCAACAGGATGGTAGTAGTATCAGAGGAGAGGAGAAGTTACATAAAAAAGATGTTATGAAGTTAGAATTGATGGGACTTGGCAACAAATTGGACACGGGGAGGTGAGTGAGAATTCAAGGATAATACTAGGTTGCAATCCTAGGTGACTAGGAGAATGATGAGGCCTCCACCTGAATAGGAAAATTAGGAAGAGATGAGGGCTTGGGGAAAAGATAATCAGTTCATTTTGGGAAAAGTTAAGTTTATCAAATATACTGTCTGAGATAGCTAATAGGCAGTTGGAAATGTGGGGCTGAAGGGTAGGAGAGAAGTGAAGCTGTATAAGGAGATATGAGAATCATCGGCATAGAAATGATAATTGAACCTGTGATGAGATCACCAAGGGAAATTTTATGGGGGGAGAAGAGGGCCCAGGACAGAGTCCAGTGGGATAGCCATGGTTAGTTGGTATGATCTGGATGAAGATCAAGAAAGGGAGACTGAGGTAGAGCAGTCAGGTAGATGGAGAGCTAGAAGACAGTAGTGTCACTAAAACCTAGGGAGTATCCAGAAGAGGTGAATTGATGGTGTCAGCATCCACAGAGAAGTTAAGAAGGATGAAGACTGAGAAAAGGCCATTAGATGTGACAATTAAGAGGTTGTTAGTAACTTTGGAGAGAGCAGTTTTGGCTGAATGATGAGGTCAGAAGCCAAACTGGATGGATGGATGGATGGATGGGGAGAAAGAGTGAGACAGAGACAAAGAGAGAGGGGAAACTATTCTAGACAGTCCTCTCAAGTTTAGCCAGAAAGGAAGGAGAGATAAGGGATGATAGATAGTAGGGCTGGTCAGATCAAGTAAAAGGTTTTTTTAGTGGTAGAGGAGACATGATTGTGTTTATAGGCAGCAGTGAAATAGTCAGTAGACAGGTAGAGATTGCAAATTAGTGAGAGTGGGGATGATATATGGGACAAGCTGCTAGAGAAGATGGATGGAATGGGATCAGGGGTGCATGTAAATTTCCCTAATGAATATTAATGCAAAAAACTTTAAATAAAATACTAGCAAGTAGATTACTGCAGTGTATCTAATATTTTATTTCCCCCAATTACACTTAAAAACAATTTTTAACATTCATTTTGAAAAACTTTGAGTTCCAAATTCTATCCCTCCTTCTCCTGCCCACTCATTGAGAAGGCAAGCAATTTTATATGTTATACAAGTGCAGTCATGCAAAATACATTTCCATATTAGTCATGTTGTGAAAGAAAACACAAGGCAAAAAAGAAAACCCAAACAAGAAAAATGAGGAAAACTTTTAAAAGTATGCTTCACTCTGCATTCAGACTCCATCAGTTCTTTCTCTGGAGGTGGATAGCATTTTTCGTCACAAGTTCTTTGGGATTGTCTTGGATCATTTTGTATTGCTGAGAATAACTAAGTCATTCGCAGTTGGTCACTGTACAATTTTGCCGTTACTGTTTCACTTGCATCAGTTCATATAAGTCTTTCCAGGTTTTTTGAGTATCTTACTCATAATTTCTTACAGCACATAGTATTTCATCACAATCATGTACCATAACTAGTTCAGCTATTCCCCAATTAATGAGCATCCCCTCAATTTTCAATTTGTTGCTACCACAAAAAGAGCTGCTATAAATATTTTTGTACATAACAAAAAGTACAAAAATCATGATTCTCAATAGACACAGAAAAAGTTTTTGACAAAATACAACATTCATTCCTATTAAAAACTCTATAAAGTACAGGAATAAATGGAATGTTCCCTAAAATGGTTAGTAGTATCTATCTAATTATCTGTAATGGGGATAAGTTAGAAGCCTTCTAAATAAGATCAGGGGTGAAGCAAGGATGCCCATTATCATCACCATTATTCAGTATTGTACTGGAAATCTTAGCTATAGTAATAAGACAAGAAAAAGAAAATGAAAGAATTAGAACAGGCAATGAGGAAACAAAACTATTACTTTTTGCAGGCGATGTAATGGTATACTTAGAGAATCCTACAGAATCAACTAAAAGACAATTAACAACTTTAGAAAAGTTGCAGGATATAAAATAAACCTAACACAAATTATCAGCATTTCTATCTATTACCAACAAAGTCCAGCAGGAAGAGACAGAGAAATTAAAATAACTACAGACAGCATCAAATATTTGGGAGTCTACCTGCCAAAACAAACCTAGGGAGTGGATGAACACAATTACAAAACACTTTTCACACAAACGCAGATCTAAACAACTGGAAAACTATTATTTGTTCACAGGTATGCTGGGCCGATATAATAAAAATGATAATTCTATTTGAATTTGATTATTCAGTGCCATACCAATCAAATTACCAAAAATTATTTTATAGAGCTAGAAAAAATAAATAAAATTCATCTGGGAGAACAAAATGTCAAGAATATCCGTACAATCGATGAAAAAATGTAAAGGAAGGTAATCATGAAAACAATCTGGTGCTGGTTAAGAAATAGAGTAGTGGATCAGTGGAATAGATGAGGTACACAATACACAGTAGTAAATGACCGTAGTAATCTAATGTTTGGTAAACCCAAAGAGATCAAAGAAAAAGGAAAAAGGCCTATTTGTACAAAAACATTTATATAATAGCTCTTTTTGTGGTTGGCAAAGAATGGAAAATGATGGGATGCCCATCAATTGGGGAATGGTTGAACAAGTTGTAGTATATAATCGTGATGGAATACTATTGTGCTATAAGAAACGATGAGCAGGATGGTGTCAGAAAAACTTGCAAAAACATATGAATTGATGCAAAGTGAAGTGAGCAGAGCCAGGAGAACATTGTTACACAGTAACAGCAATATTGTAACTATAGTCCACTGTGAAACACTTGGCTACTCTGATGAATACATTCATCCAAGACAATTCCTAAGGACTTAGGATAAAAAAAATGTCATTCACCTCCAGAGAGAGAACTGATGGAGTCTGAATGTACATTGAAGCATACTTTTTTAAACTTTATTTTTCTTGTTTCCCCCCCCCCCAACATGGCTAATATGGAAATATGTTTTGCATGACTTCACATGTATAATTGACATCACGTTTCTTGCCTTCTCAATGAGAGTGATCCAAAGCTAAGGCTTGGCAGATCACAATTTATTTGAAAAACACCTGAGGATTTTAATGGACATTAAATTCAATATGAGTCAGTAGTGTGATGTGGCAGCCAAAAAGCTAATGTGGTGTTAAAATACACGAAGAGATACAAAATGTCCCACACTAGGGAAGAGATAATCTTCCCTGTCATATTAGAGATACTGTTCGTTCCTGAGTGACGCCATTTTGAGAAGGATTTTGATAAGTAGAGTGCATCCAGAGAAGAGTGACTAGAAATGTTGAGGACTCTGAGTCCGTGCCATATGAAGATTGGTTGAAGGCAACTGGGGGTTTTTAGCTTGGAGAAAATCTAGAGGGAACATGAAATCTTTTATCAATGATTTGAAGAGCTGTTGTTTGGAAGAGAGGTTAGACTTGTTCTACCTGGCCTCAGAGGTCAGTACTAGGGTGGACAATGGGTGAACGTTGCAGCTTGACATATATAAAATACTTCCTAATAATTAGAGCTATTCAAAAATAAAATGGGCAATATTAGGAAGTAGTTGGCTTCCCCCATGGAGGTTGTCAACAAAAGTCTAGATGACCACATGTTGGGTATATTGTTGTTGTGTGTTCTTTTTGCCTTGGACTAGAATGACTTCTGGGATCTATTCCAGCTCTCTGGTCCTGTGCCTTTCTAACCAATTAGCACTGTTTCCAATACAATAAATGAAGGCATTTAAGTTATGGGGGAAAACATTTTTGGCAGTCTGTTGCCAATTACCTTGGTCAGATCAGCCTTGTTTTGTAGATGAAAAAAATAAAGTATGGACATTTTATAGAGATGCAGATCACATAGGCCAGAATTGTAATTAAAAGTGGATGGTACAAGTGAATTTAGATCTTGATTTCTAGACCACTCTTATTGAATGTCTTTTTGAATGAATAAAAGAATTGGGAGAATCTGAAGTAATTTTCTTCCCTGCTTCCTACCAAAGGCCTGACATCACTTTCATGTAGCAACAACGTGTACAGGCCACCTTTGGTATTGTACGTTACATTCCTGCAGTGTTCCAACTCTGAATGTCATTAATGTTTGACTGGGCCTCAGACCAACCCAACTTGGCATATGCCATATTTAATCAGTCAAGGACAATTTCTGTGCCATTTTCTTGGTAATTATAGGGTAGAGAGGCAGTGGTCAATGGTACCATTGTGATTATCAGTTAGTTTGAAGGATAGTACAAGGCAGGAATCCTGCACTCCCTCTTCTCAAACGTTAGATGACTGAACTTTAGAGAGAAGAGAGCTGAATACAGAAACGTCCATATTTCTCTTCTGGAAGAGAATTAATTTCACCAGCATGGCATGACTTTTGATTTTCCTTTCCTTTGACAGAAGTTTTTGTTTGCTTTGGTCATCTAAAGTTTAACGTGTACCTGGGCTGGCATTGAAAAGGCGCAGAGTTAAAAGGTTCTAGCAGAAAGAAGATCTGGCTCTAAACAAATAATTTGTTACTTATTTTTCATTGATCTTTGATCTGTCACTTCCTTTCTTTCCGCCTCAGTTTTCTCATTTATGAAATGGAAGAGTTTTTCTAGATCACGGGTTCTTAACCTTTTTTTGGGTCCTGGACCCATTTGGCCATCTGGGGAAGCCTATGGACCCCCTTGTTTGTCATCTCCATTCATAATGGAAGGAAATGCTAAATTCCAATTAGGCATTAGTGAAGACACAGTGTTATTCCCCCCCCCCCACATAAGTTCATGGACCCCCTGAAATCTATCCATGGATCCCATGTTAAAAATTCTTATCCCAAATGATCTCTAAGACCCCTTTCTGCTCTAAGCCCTATGACCCCCTTCCTTAAAAACCCTATTTCCATGCTGAAGGACCATTATTGGCCTGCCTTGTATTCTGATCGTGACTCATCAGTGCCCTCTTCTGTTTTCTTCCTGAACTACCTTAGTTTTCCCCCCACCCCCCACAGCCCACCTACTTTTTTCATCATCAATCCAAATATTTGTTGTATTTGAGGTATTATCTTAAGCTGGCTAATGTCAACATTAGTTACACTGGTTGGCTAATGTCCAGTATGTATTTGGGAAGTCTCTTGTTTGGTGAAATCACAACGAGGTCAGCCATTTAAAAATGCTAACACTAGCTGACAAAAGCTAGAAGAGATCTTTCTCCCACATAGCTTAGGTTTTTAACTGGCTATTTTGGTCAAGAGATTAGCCAATTAACGTTGACATTTGCTGGTTTCAGATGTGGGCTGTAACATAAATGAGAGAAGGCTGAGCATGCCCATGATTTTTGGAGGAAAGGGGCATAACAATAAACATTTATATAGTGTTTTAAAGTTCACAAAGCAGTTTCCTCCCAAACATGTGAGGTCAGTAGGGCAAGAATTATCATCCTGATCTTTCAATTGAATAAACTGAAACTCAGATAGTATGTGACTCGCTCAAGTTCACACAGCTAGTAAGCACGATAGGTTTCAGACCAATATCTTCCAGGCTCCAAGTCTAACGTTCTTTTCTACAACCAAGTTTAAAAACCAAACAGCTATATAGAATATTTACATTAAAATATCTATAAACACTAAGTTGAAATGTTTCTACAATTTAAGAAAAACAAAACCAAAATCCAGTTTTTACTTCTACTCAGGACTTGTTTTTCATCTATAATTTTTGTGGTTCCCTGAAATGGGCTGACTTTAGAAAAGATTGAGTCCTAAAATATTTAATTTCTCAAAAGAAAAGAAATATCAGGGGATTTGCCTAGGATACATCATAAGAAAAAGCTGAAATCACAGTCCCTGTCTTGGGCTCTGAAAATGATGGCTAACAACCACAAGGGCACTAGTGATAGTGAGGATGTTATGGTCCAGTTGAATTGGCCTGAGGGGACAGGGAGCTTTATGGCCTTCAAGAGATCCAATGTTGGATCAGTCATGTGAAAAATTTAGGGCGTAAGAAGTCTAGCTGGTGGAGAGAACTTACTCTATTAATCTATTTTAGATTAGCTGGATGGTGTGGGTTAGATTAAGTAGGACAAAAAAGAACATTATAGTTTCTGTGGGGCTCACTTCCACGGTCTCATCAAGTCTTCCTTGGCTGGAGCCAAAGCCATAAGGGGACTGTGGAGAAGTTTTAAGGGAAACTTCTTAATGTCATACTGATGGTAACTAGACCCTACAACACTATTTGTGGAGAACTGAATTTTTCAAATTTCAGGGTATGGGTTCAGTCAACACTGCCATCTAGTGCCAAAGAACCTTTAGTCCATGAGACTAGTTCCACGTAATACGTGAATTACTAAACTGGTTACTTGGAACAATTCAGCGAAATGGAAATACATTGGTTTGTATTACAAAACCCATTTTCAGTTGACCTTACAAGAATGAAAATCAAATTTAAAGACTAAGTGATCTTCAAGGTCCCTTACAGTTCTAAAAGCCTATGATCTTAAGACTTTTTGTCGCTGTTCAGTCCTTTCAGTTGTGTCTTACTGGGCGTGACCCCTTTTGAGGTTTTTCTGGCAAAGATACTGGAGTGGTTTGCCATTTGCCTTCCTTTTACAGATGAGGAAACTGAGGCAAACAAGGTTAAGTGGCTTGCCCAGGGTCACACACCTAATAAGTGCCTGAGGCTGGATTTGAATTCAGGTCTTCTTGACTCCAAGCCTGGTGCTCTATCTACTACACCACTTAGCTACAATAATGATCATAATAATTAATATTTATACAGTACTTTAAGGACTGCAGGAATGCTTCACAAATATTATTTCATTAATTATCATGAAAATCTAATGGAAGAGATCACTGGAAAGAAAAACAAACCAGCCATGTTTCTACTTCTTAAGGTATGGCTGCATGTTATTGATTTGCGTGGTTGTCCTCCCTTCTTACTTTCTTTACCTTTCTGGGCTAATCCTCCATACTTTTGTTTTCCTGGGTCCTTAAACATTTTTAGCCTCCCCTTTGTTGATTATTTCCAATTTGTCTTGCCCATAGCTTGTTTGGACGTAGTCTCTTGCATGTTGTTTTCCCCATTAGACTGTCTTTTACCTTTCTTCCTGTTCCCAGCACTCAGCAGAGTAGGAACATAGTAGGCAATGAATAAACTTTTTTGACTGACTCACCTCAGTTAATCTGAAGTATATGTATACTGGGGATGCTCTCTAGCCAAAGACTGGAGAGTTGATAAGAAGAAAACCATTTAGCTCAGGTATGCAAATCAGAAGTTGCTTATGAAATGACCTATAATTATTAAACATTGGAGTAGTTTACCGAGAAAAGTTATGAAAACCTTTCTGGGATAGAGGGAAGTCTTTAAAACAGGAAAGATTCTCTCCCCCCCCCCAATTTCTTTCTTTCTTTCTTTTTAGTTTTCAACCTTTATTTACACAAGATTTTGAGTTCCAAATTTTCTCCCCATCCCTTCCCTCCCCCCACCACATGTTGGGCTGCATTCTGATTCCCCCTTCACCCAGTCTGTTCTCTCTCTTCTATTACCTCCCCCCCATCCCCTTCTATTTTCCTGTAGGGTAAGATAGATTTCAATACCCTTTTGCCTATGTATCTTATTTCTCAGTTGCACGCAGAAACGATTTCTAACATTCGTTTCTAAAACTTTGAGTTCCAAATTCTCTTCCCTCCTTCCTCCCCACACACCCTCGTTGAGAAGGTAAGCAATTTGACAGAGGCTATACATGTGCAGCCATGCAAAACACTTCCATAATAGTCCTGTTGTGAAAGACTAACTATATTTCTCTCCATCCTATCCTGGCCCCCATCTATTCTATTCTTTTCTTTGTCCCTGTTCCTTCTCAAAAGTGTTTGCTTCTGATTACTCCCCTCCCCCAATCTGCCCTTCCTTCTATCACCCCTCCCTCTCTTATCCCTTTCCCCCATACTTTCCTGTAGGATAAGATAGATTTCCATACCCAATTGGGTGTGTATGTTATTCCCTCCTTAAGCCAAATTCGATGAGAGTAAAGTTCACTCATTCCTTCTCATCTCACCCCTCTTCCCCTCCACTGTGAAAGTTTTTTCTTGCCCTTTTTATGTGAGATAATTTACCCCATTCTACCTTTCTCCTTCTCCCAGTACACTCCTTTCTCACCCTTTCATTTTCTTTTTTAGATATCATCCCTTCACATTCAACTCACCCTGTGCTCTCTGTCTATATATATTCCCTCCAAATACCCGAATAACGAGAAAAGTCTCATGAGTTACAAATATCTTTCCATGCAGGAATGTAAACAGTTCAACTTTAATAAGTCCCTTATGATTTCTCTTTCCTGTTGACCTTTTCATGCTTCTCTTGAGTCTTGTATTTGAAAGTCAGTTTTCTATTTAGTTCTGGCTTCTCAAGAATGCATTAAATTCCTCTACATCATTGAATATCAAAATTTTCCCCTCATTGATTACACTCAGTTTTGCTGAGTAGGTGATTCTTGGTTTTAATCCTAGCTCCTTTGACCTCTGGAATATCATATTCCAAGCCCTTAATGTAGAAGCTGCTAAATCTTGTGTTATCCTGATTGTGTTTCCACAATACTTGAATCATTTCTTTCCGGCTGCTTGCAATATTTTCTCCTTGACCTGGGAACTCTGAAATTTGGCTATAATATTCCTGAGAGTTTTCCTTTTGGGATCTCTTTCTGGAGGTGATTGGTGGATTCTTTCAATTTCCATTTTACCCTCTGGTTCTAGAATATCAGGGCATTTTTCCTTGATGATTTCTTGAAAGATGATATCTAGGCTGTCTTTTTGATCATGACTTTCAGGTAGTCCAATAATTTTAAAGTTATCTCTCCTGGATCTATTTTCCAGGTCAGTTGTTTTTCTAGTGAGATATTTCACATTGTCTTCTATTTTTTTCATTCTTTTTGTTTTGTTTTATAATTTGTTGATTTCTCATAGAGTTATTAGCTTCCAATTGCTCCATTCTAATTTTTAAGGAAGTATTTTCTTCAGTGAGCTTTTGGACCTCCTTTTCCTTTTGGCCAGTTCTGCTTTTTAAGGCATTCTTCTCCTCATTGGCTTTTTGGACCTCTTTTTTGCTATTTTTTTTGGTCATTTTTTGCCATTGTCTAGTCTATTTTTTTTTTAAAGGCAATTGGGGTTAAGTGACTTGCCCAGGGTCACACAGCTAGTAAGTGTCAAGTGTTTGGTCTGAGGCTGGATTTGAACTCAGGTCCTCCTGACTTCAGGGCTGGTGCTCTATTCACTGTGCCACCTAGCTGCCCCAGTCTAGTCTATTTTTTAAGGTGTTATTTTCTTCAGCATTGTTTTTAGTCTCCTTTAGCAAGCTGTTGACTTGTTTTTCATGATTTTCTTGCATCAGTCTCATTTCTCTTCCCAATTTTTCCTCTACTTCTCTTACTTGGTTTTCAAAATTCTTTTTGAGCTCTTCTACAGCCAGGGACCAATTAGTATTTTTCTTGGGGGCTTTGGATGTAGTAGCTTTGACTTTGTTTTCTTCTGGTTGTATGTTTTGATCTTCCTTGTCACTAAAGTAAGATTCTGTAGTCTGACTTCTTTCCCTCTGTTTGCTCATCTTTGCAGCCTAATCCTTGACTTTTAAACTCTTTGTTAAGGTAGGGCTCTGCTTCCAGTGTGGAGGGTGTACTACCCCAAGCTTCAGGGGTTTTGTGCAGCTGTTCTCAGAGATACTTCTAGGGACCTGTAAATTTTCAGTTCTTCCAAGGTGATATGTTCTAAGAAGTGTTTACTCCTCTCCTGATTTGTGCTCTGGTCTGTGAGTATTACTACCACAAGTACTCTTTTCTGCCCTGGAAATGAGAGGAGGGTTCCCTCTTCATTACTGCCACAAGTTCTGCTATTGCTCCTCCTCGAGGACTGCCACCCAGGACTGGGACCCAGATCCAAGCATGGGCAAAGCAAGAGAATCCTGCCTCAGCACCAGCAAAGAGATCCCTGCAGTTCTCCTCTGATTAGCCACTCAATCCCCCCACCATCTGTGGGCCAAGAACTCCTGAAGCAGCTGCTGCCCCTGTGGCTGCCATCCCAAGGCCGCGCTAGGATAGGGCTGGACGGTGCTCCTCTCATCCAGGGACATCTGACAAGCCTTTCCTACTGATCTTCTAAGTTGTCTTTGGCATTTGTGGGTTGAGAAGTCTGGAAAGCACCACAGCTGTCCTTGATTCACTCTCCTGAGGCCTACTCTGGGTTTGCTGGGCCTTGGTCTTTGCCTGTGTGGCCTACGCTGAACTGCGCTCCTCTACTAGCCTGGCACAACAAACCTTTCCCATCATCCATCCAGGTTGTCTTGTGCTGGAAATTTGTTTTACTCTGTCTTTTTGTGGGTTCTGCTGCTCTAAAATTCATTCAGAGTAATGTTTTTACAAGTATTGGGAGGGGTTTGGGGGAGAGCTCAAGTGAGTGCCTGCTTCTACTCCGCCATCTCAGCTGTGCCCCAGGATAGATTCTTTTATGTATAGAATATTTTGAAGACAAGAGGAGACTGGCTTGAAGTCTCCCCAGGCTGTAAGAAGTCTGCTATAGTGAAAAGAGCCAGAAGACTTGGATCTGAGTCTTATGATATTAACTATATGACCATGGGCAAAAAATTAAGTTATCTGAACCTCTGTTCTGTCATCTATAAAATGGGGACAATATTTACATAAGGTTGTTGTTAAGAAAGTTTCTTGCAAACTTCAAAAACAGACAAAATGCTACTATTCATGTTGAAGACAGGTGTCTAACCTCTTAGACTTATAGCTGCCATATTGGCCCCATTATCACCATAAATGGCAGCAATTATGGAGGCATGTCCAGCTGCTCTTTCCACTACTTGCCAGCCCGATGACAGGTGGACAGCTGTAGTTGTTTATTAGTACAGATGATGTTGCCTAACCATACTTCCAACAGAAATGAGCTATGAAAAATCGCAGAATCTCTGGGTGTGCTGGTGTACACCTGTAATCCTTGCTATTAGGGGAGGCTTAGAAGGATGGGATCTCTTAAGTTCACGAGGTCTGAGCTGCAGTAGGACTAAAGCTGTTTGGGTGTCCTCACTAAATCTAGCCCCAGTACGATGAACTTCTGAGAGTCTCCAGGCTGCCTATGGAAGGTCAAATTGGCCCAGGTTGGAAATGGAATAGGTCAAAGATTCAAGGCCCATGAGTTAGCTACTGCTGCACTTTCAATCTGGGCAAGAGAGGGAGACCTGGTTGGAAAGAAAGAAAGAGGGAAAGACCATAGTAATCTCATGTTTGGAAGGGACCTCAGAAGCCATCTAATCTAATCCATATCTGCACAGCAATAACCTTTCATGATAGTGAGGGGGCACTCACTGTCTCCAAAGACTGCTCATTTCCACTTCTGCGTGAGCTCCAATAATCAGGAAGTTTTCCCTGGCATTGAGCCTCCTTTGTTCTTCAGCTTTGCCCCAAATGCTCTGACTTCTATCCTCTGGAGGCAAAGAAAACAAGTGAATCCCTCTTTTACATGGCAGCCCCAAGATACATTAAAGTAGTCACCATATTCTCTTCTAGGCTGACCACCCCCAGCTCCTAAATTCAAATGATCCTGTGTATTTTCTGGAAGTAAGACTGTATTGATTCATGGAATCAAGCATTTGTATGCATAGATAGTGAAGGTGGATAGTGAAACCTTTGTAATGAACATTTTCTTGGCAGAAATTTACCTAATTAAAAATTGACTCCAAAGTAGAGAGGCAGTGGAAAAAGAAGGCACAGTGCAGGTCGTTATAGCCAGACTCTAGGAATGGAGTCTGAATCGGTAATTTTATTGGGATTATTCTCTCACTTATTTGCTCATCTATAAAATATTGAAAAGAGGAAGGATAAACTAATTATTATATTGAAAATATTTGCTGCTGTTGTGAGTACAATGCAAACATGGTCAATTCCAAGCCTCATGGCATTCAGCAGGCACGTGGCATGGCGGATAGGGTTGGTCAGCAAGTGAATGAGTACTTGATCCACCTAAATATTTGTATAAAACTTTCTTTATACCTTTTATTTTTTGGAAACAGAATAGTTTTAAGTGGATGAACTCTATGCTAGAAGGTCTAATGGAAACTAAGGTGAAATTCTAGGGTCCCTACTTCCTGCCCAGAATATCCAATCAGTCAATCAGCAAGCAGTCAAGTGTCTACTCTGGGCCAGGCATTGTAATAGATCCTGAGGATATGAAGACAAAAAGTGAAAAAGTCCCTGCCTTCAAGGAGTTTACAGTCTAGCTGGGGGAGGTGACATAGGGCAACAGATGGTAGTACTGGAGCTGGATTCAGGAAGATCTGAATTCAAACTGGCCTCAGACTCTGTATGACTCTGGGTAAGTTACTTAATCTGTCTGCTACAGTTTTCTCATCTGTAACATGGGGGGTCTGCCTACCTCCCAGGATTGCTGTGAGGATCAAATGAAATAATATTCATAAAGTGCTTTGCAAATGTTATTATTATTAAGGCATATGCAATATTGATATAAGCCATATTGAGGGGAAGGTGCTGGTATCCTGGGGGATCAGGAAAATTTTCCTGCAGAAGGAGGTACTTAAGTCAGGCCCCAAAGGAAACTATGGAGACACAGGTGAGGTTGGGGAACATTCCAGGCACTGAGGACAGACAACGAATGCAAAGGTACAAAGAGAGGATTTGAGTGCCATGAATGTGCAATAGTAGAAAGGCCAGTTTGGCTGCAGCCTGGTTTGAATGAACGAGAGTAGTCTATAAGAGGCAGGAAATGTATATGGTGGTCAGGTTGTGAAGGTCTTTTAATGCCAAGCAGAGGATTTCATATTTGATCCCAGAGGTAACAGGGAACCACTGGAATTGATGGGGAAGGGAATGACACAGACTTACAATTGACGAAAGAAATCAGTTTGGCCAACACTGGGGAAGGGAAAGATGAGGCGGGGGAGTGACTCCAATAAGCCAGGTGAGAAATTATGAGGGTCTGAACTAGGGTGGCGGGTGTGTGAGTGGAGAGAAGGACATGGTGGAGTCCAGTGAGGAATTTATAAGATATACTTGGGCATGCTTGTAGGCAGCTGGAAAGGAGCCAACAGATGGAGAGGGAGTGAAGATTAGGGAGGGGAATCTGCTGGAAAAGACAGGAAGGGATAGATCAAAAGTACATAGAGAAGAGTTGGCCTTGGTGAGGAGGGGATAGATCAAAAGTACATAGAGAAGAGTTGTCCTTGGTGAGACTGTCATAGTAAAGGAAAGAATGGGGATGACCTCAAGGGATTCTATGATGTAGAGAAGGGGAAAAGAGAGAGGTAAATGGCTTTTTTTTCACTCAATGTGCTTAGTATACAGTAGACATTTAGTTGTCAAAATGGGGAAGGAAAAGAGATAGCTTACCAAGTACGAAGCTTTGGTTGGTTGCAGGCCATTATCTTTTGGCATTCTATTTGCTCAAACTATCTGTAATTTAGGTCATCTACTTATGAATTTAAGGATGATTCCACTGATATTTTTCAAAATGGGAAATCAGTTAAGGACAAGGACCAGACACCACTCTTCTTAAGATGTGTAGCAGCAGCCAGATTGCAGAAATCTGTACTGGTCATTCTGAGGGCTTTAGGAATAGAAATGCATGGTGCAACCCCTATGCCCTAGGGACTAGAAGTAGGCTTGGGATCAGGCATTTACTGGGGTTTTCACTTTTAAAACAGTAACTTTTCAAATCTCTGAGGTCAACCACACCTGTGAGATGGATGATTGGTTATGAGCTATTGAGTCAAGCCAGCTGCTACTAGTTAAATCAAAATGATGACTCCAATGGTAATAGCCAAGCAAGTAGTCTTCCATCATTTTACGGAAGGCAGCACTTGCTATAAGAATGATTCTCCCTTAGTGATACTACATGTCATATACTAGTTTTCAACAGAAAGGAGGAGAAAGTCAAGCTGTTTTGACCACGTATGTGGGGCACACTGATGATACGTAACAAGGACGAGACAGGTTCAATATTCTTAGCTGCTTAACACTTTGCTGGGTCTGCAATATCATCAATAGGGATACTCCTCTTCTAGGTTCAGAGTGCAAGTAAAACATTCCTTCTTTTTCAGCACCATTCTTGTCCACTCTCTTCCCAAAATCCTCTGCAGAGAATTTACCCAACACACTAAAGGTCTTACGGATACAAGTACAATCTTGGGCTGTTAGTTATCCTTTGCTTTCAACGTTTAATTGGCCTACCTTTTGAGTGATAAGCACTCTCTAACTCTGGTGCTCAATGGTCACTTCTATCAACTAAGAAATGTACAATATTTAACCCCCCCAACCTTGTATAACTTTACTCTTTTATCAGACTCTATGAAAAAGTGGTTAAGGGTTCAAATCAGACTGACCATTAACAAGGCCAGATTTCAAATCCTTGCCTGGAAATCATCTCCAATTAGGTACCCCTTCCTCACTGAACCTCAAGCTCAGCTGGATTAATTAGTGCCTGTCACCTAGGAGGAGCTTAATGTTAGTTTCCTTCTTTCTTTCCCATCCTATTTCCCCAGACTCAATCAGGAAGACATGCCATTTTTCTTTCTATACCAGCTCTTGAATCTACCCTTTCCATTCTATTTTCATCACATCACTTCTTTGGGCCTTGGCCTCACCTCTAACAAAATATCCCTAGTCTCTGTTGCTCCTATATCTCACCTCTCTTTTAAACATGGCAACCAAATCAATCTTCCATCTGCTGTCACTCTGTTCCTTCAGGTTTGGGGAAATGGTTCTAAACAACCCAGGCTCTCAATTATGGGTTTAAAGGTATTCTTCTAGAAGCTATTTCTTCTACCCAACCCACACTTTCTCCTCTCCTCATCCTCCAGGCAACACTTGGACTCCCCTAGTCCTTCCTTTTCTGCATTAGAACTTCTTCAGAAAGAAAAATCCCATTAAACATTTTCCTTGTTTCTGCTTGTCAAACCCACATTTCTATCTTTTAAAGTGAGCTCAAACTCAATGAAGCATGCCTGTTAGACATCAACATAGGCATTTTCTGGAACATCAATGTGACCAATGCTTTGTATACACTTATATTTGTACGGTGAAAGCTGGCATATCTTCTATTCTTTTGTTCCTTTCTTTGGCCATTTGTTAGCTAGCCCTTTAGCAGATCATACAATTGATTATTAGGTTAATTTTAGAGCTCTATAAACTCCAAAAGTGCCTTCTGAATCACATTAACTTGCATTCAGGATAATTTTTAGGGCTAAGTATTTTTATTTTTAGTCCTTTTGAAAATTAGTACTTCCTACATGGTAGATTAGACAACTCTCATCAGTTGATCTCATCAGCTGCCATGTTTTCAATGATCATCCCTACTCAGAAGACTCAGATCTACTTGTTCAGCCCCAACTTCTCCCAACCTCCAGTTTTGCATATCCAACTGGTATTTAGATATCTGGGCTGGATGTCCCATAGACATCTTAAAATCAACATGTCTAAAACTGTACTCATTAGCTTTCTCTCTACTGTCCCCCTCTCTTCCTAACTTTCCCATTACTGCTGAGGGTCCCACCACCTTCCCAGTCACCCAAACTCAAAAGGCAGGTGTCACTCTTCACTCATCCTCACACCCCTCATATCCAGCTGTTGCCAAGTCATCATTTCTACCTTCGTAGAATTTCTTGAACATATTCTCCTTCTCTCTTCTCACACTTCTTGGTGCAAATGCTATCCTTTCACACCCGGACTACTGCAATAGTTTTCTGGTTGGTCTTCCTGTTGCAGTCTTTCCCAAATCCTATCTCAAATGATCTTCCTGAAACCTAAAAAAATAGGCCTGACCGTAGCGTGCCCCTATTCAGTTAATTCCAATGGCTCCTATTACCACCAGGATCAAACATAAAATCCTGTTTTCAGTTTTCTCACACCTTACTTTTCTCCATCTTCTCTGTGATCTAGTGACTCTGGCCTTCTTGTTCTTCAAATGTGACACTCCATAGCCCAGTTCCAAGTGTTTTCACTAGCTGTCCCCCATGCGGAATACCTTTCCTAGTACTCCTTAATCTTAAACTTTCCTTCTCAGATTAACCCCAATTTATTCTGTATATATCTTGCTTATACATCTGTTTGCATGCTGTCTCCCTCAGACTGCTAGCTACTTGAGAGCAGGGACTGTTTTTTGCCCTTTTTTTGAATTCCAAAGACTTATTAGCACAATGACTGGCAATCTGCTGATACTTAATAAATGCCAGTCAACTGACAGATAAGATCATCTGCTTAACATCCTTCCAAAACTGTAATCACCTTTAGGGCAGAAACTCACATACCTTATACGTTATCAACTACTATCTGAACTAGTTCACTGAATTTACCCAAGCAGGCACCAGAATTGGTATCTTTTACTTAAGGTGTTTCAACCTCCCCCTCTGTGAAGCACCAGTGACCCATTCCTGGTTGTTAGAACCATTATCCTTTCCCATGATTCTGAAGGAACGGTGTAGGTGACACCGCTAGTATTACAGTAATGCAGTTATGTGAAAAACGGCTTTCAAAGAATGGTAATGGTAGCACATTACAGCTGGAAGGGACCTTAGCACTGACTAGCTTGGCACCAATTCACTAGTTACTTTCACCTCATATTTGTAATGTTTCAGCTACATAGCCATTTAGAAATAGGGCTCAAATCCTGCCCAGGAAGCAGAGAGTAAGTTAATTTACTTGGTTCAGTGGTAGTAAGATCAAGGCGGCTGCTAGAAACTGCTTATTTAGGTTTACATATTGGGACTTGCATCTTGTTAATGACATTGAGAGCTGCAGTTACAGACTTTGTAAGAAAACTCAATTAAAATGAAGTATCCTTCTGCGTTTTCCTTCCAGTGGCTACTTGGAATTGACTTTTTCCGTATAAAAGGGTCTCACTCTTACTCCTTCATTTCACCAATGCTGACATAGGCCTAGGGAGGAGACGGCCCAGGCCCTAGTCACATAAAGCTGGGAGCAGAGCTGGGACCAGGCAATGCATCTCCGCACTCCTGGTTCAGTATAGTCTTTTCTATACCAAGCTGCCTACTTATCTCAGGTATATTTAATGGGTTGAGATCCCCACCTTTCAGGGGTCAAATAATGACTTCTCTAAGGGAGTTTCTTTCAGGCTTGGCTCTGTTATTTTAAGACCTTCAGCTGAGTTGTCTCATCACTTTAACTCACTCCAGACTCACTGACCATTAGCTTCTAGAGTCAAAAATGACTAGAACACAAATTTACAAACCAAACCATTTAATTATCTCTCTGAAGGTAAACAATATATGGAGCTGAATCTCAAATCCTGAGGCTGCTGAGGCAATCTCAGGCTCAGAAAGCAAAGTCCCTTGGTGTGGAATCCTCTACCAAGAGGTCAGGAGGAGGGACAGAACGCCGGCAGATAAAAGGCAGCGTGCATGCATTTATGCATAGTCTGGAAGTTTCATGCACTGCTGGGGACAGACCCAAATGGTCTTAAGGATGAGAAGAGGGCAGACAATGCTTTTTCAAAACATGGTTTTATTGGGGAAAAAATAAGCTACACACCATATCTTTGCTCCTCCTCACTTTCCACACAACGCTTGAGGCCCAGACCATAAAACCCCAATGATACACGCCTGTGTCATAGCTGCCACTTTAGGTGAACTTGGCCCCTTTTACCCTCCTACTGACTTGAATGATCCAACAGCAAGGGACTTGCCTTTCTGAGATAAGGCAGAGAACTACCAAAACAATGTTATAACAAGCACTTGACAGTGAAAAGAGCCCTCTAGCAGCATATTCATTTAGCCTGCAACTTTTATTTTTTCTCCTTTTTCTCTTCCTTCTTGGCATCCCCCTTCTCCTTATCTTTGTCCTTCTCCTTCTCGTCTCTCCTCTCCTTCTTGCTCTCCTCCTTTTCCTGCCCCTCCTTCTTCTCGGCATCCCGGTTGGCAATCTTGTTGTTGATGAGGTTGTGCAAGGCCACCACAGAGCGGATCAGCGAGGCCAAGTACACCACCACCATTTGGTCATTAGTCTTCAGGTAAAACGCCTTGACAAACTCCTGAAGATTGACATCAGGCAGCAGATTGAAGACGTCCTGCAGCTGGTAGATTATCTGGTGGTTGATGGGCAACTTGCCCACTGCCACTTTCTCTAGGTAACCCCTGATGTCCAAAAGCTTGGAGTTCAGCCCCTTTAAGCCATGGACCTGATTCGTGATACGCTGAGAAAGGGTGCCCACTGTGGTGTCTTTGATGTCTCTACAAGAGTCCAGAATAGGAGGGGAAAATACATTAGGCAACTGTACTTCCACAGGACCTCTAAGAAAACACCCAGCTTTGCCAGAGAAAGGAGGCAAAGTGAAGCAAAGAGTTTTGTATCTACACTATCAGGTAATTAATTTAAGGATTTGGGGAGACATAACTATTAGACTTATGTTTTATAGGACCATGGATTTTTGACCTGCAGTGACTTCAGAGATTATATGATCCAATTCTATCATTTTAAAGAGGAAAAAAGTTCAATCTTCCTAAAGGAATTCAAGGAACAAAAGAAAATTAAATTTTTTTTTGCTAAAAGGGATGGCTCTCTGGGAAGAAGGATGAGGGTTACAGGAGGAAATAAATGACAACATAAAAATAAAGGGTATCAATAAAAATGTTCATTAACAAAAATATTTCTTTTTAAAAGTTAAAATCAATCCCCCTCCTCAACAGCTTGGCCATAAATGTCCTACTAAGCAGCAGCAAGACTAGGATGGGACAGTGGAGGGAGTGCTCAAATCAAAGAGATCACAGAGCCTCCAAATATTCAAGTACCATACTGGAGAAAGGTTATTTCTAGCAGGACGATCATTACTGAAATGTGAAAATCCTTACTTGATGACAGTAACACTGGTTGTGGACATCTAGAAACCAAGTCATGAAGAGTGGTATGGGAGCTGAAGACAAAGGGTTTAGGTTTGGGCCTCTGCTCTGCTACTTCTTATCTGTATTACCTTGGCAAGTTCCTGAACCTTCTTAAACTTCAGTTTCCTCATTTGTCCAATGAGACTGAACTAGATAATTTATTTCTAAGGTGCCTTTCAGCTCTAAATCCTAGGATCATATTACTTGCATGACCTACTTCAAAGTGCTGTTGGGCAGAAAGTATTTTGCAAAGTTAAACATAATACAGATAACAGTTAATTGTTATCTAAAGATCCTATGACTTATCTGATCATAGACAAGTCAAATTCAGTAACTCATATCTCCCACTTCTAAAAAGTGCTGCGCCAATGAGATGTTGAAGCTTAGTTAGGTAATAGAATCCAAGGTGAAAGGAGTCTTAACAAGTGTAGCTTTTCAAACAGAGGAGCCACACAAATACAACTCGCTAGGATACAAAATAAATAAGTGACTCCTAGAAAAAGAAAAGTGTGTATGTAGACACAGCTACACCGTATTTTAGGCAAATGGTAGGAAGCAGAGGGCACAGACGAAAGGGTAAAGGCTCAATCCTGTCTTGCGATCGTAAGCAAGCCCTTCACTCCCCACGCCTCAGTGTCTCCTCTGGAAAGCATTGGCTTGGGCCAGAGGGCTCCTGACATGCCTCCCTCTCAGCGCTCAGTCTGGCCCTGCAGTGGTCATGCCCGCCAGGACCAGTTCTCACCGGAGCAGGTGCTCCACTCCCACTTCTTCTGCTTCCTCTGCTCCAATCTCACTGGTCACGTGCTCAAATGTCTTGGAGGTTGGAGTTCCGTCCTGGAAGAGAGGAGGCCTGTCATGACATTATAATCCACAGCAAATTTACCAAGGCTCCAGATGGCTCCTTTATTGAGAATAGTCAAGTAAGACAAGGGCAAGAATCATGCCAGGAAAGGCTGTGGATGGGCTGCTGAGAGGACAGATCCACATAGACATTCGAGCAAACCCACAGCTACCTCCTCCCTAGCTGTCCATACATGTACTTATATGTTTAGATGACAGAACACTAGTAGAGTTGAAATAACTTAAATTTAACTTTTCCTGGTAGTGCTGTTTAATAGTTTAGAAAACGCCCTGAAAATAAAACAAAACCACCAGGCCTTGGCTTGCTTCCTCGCCATCCTGGCATCAGTCCTGTGACTAATGATGAGGATCCACACAGAGGTCAGGAGCCACTGTCAGGCCACGGGTCAGCTCTGCAGCCATACTCTGGCCAGTCTCCAACTCTTCTGAGAGGCACTGGGCAGCAGAGGACAAGGCAGGGATCAGCGCTCACATGTTAAATATTCCCTCTGGGTATCCTGCCAGACAACCTTTTGCAGGACTGATCTATTAGATGGACAGACAATCCTATCATTTGAAAACAGCTCCTGGTACCAAAACTGCCATGGTGCTCACTGGGCAGTGAAATCAGGGAGGGGGCAGAGCAAAGAGTATGGCCTTCTAAAGAAGTCCAGTTTTGTCACTAACTCTTCACTTCTGTTTCCTTATCTGCAAAAAGAAGGGAATAGACAAGCTCTTTAACGTCCTTTCTGATTCCAACAGTCTACAATTCAAGAGTTAAAACCCCAAGAAGAGCTTTTTAAAACTAAAGTGTCAGCAGAAACTAACAATGTCTTTTTGCTTTACTTTAATATGACAGGAGTTTTTGTCTTGAAAATGTTATATGCCAAACAGAACCAAAGCTGTGTGTGCTTGTAGCAGATGGGAAGTATAAAAAAATGTTTTTTTTTTAAACCAAAAATGTTGAAACGACTCACATCATGAACTTCTTCAACGGAAATATATGCTTCTGTGGGCAGCCCGAGGTCCTTTGGCTTCACATCAATAATCACCAATACCTAGAGGAGAAAACACTTTAGCAAACCATCGTAGGCACAGCAGAGGAGAGAATGTACAAGACAAGTTTGAGGTTCATCAAGCCATGGATCTCCAGGCTGTATTACAGGGTTATTTTGTCAGCAATGAGTCCACATTACAGAACCTGCTCTACATTTATTTACTTATTGGGCAAGGCAGTGGGGTGAAGTGACTTGCCCAGGGTCACACAGTTAGTAAGCATCAAACGTCTGAGGTCGGATTTGAATTCAGGTCTTCTTGAATCCAGGGTCAGTGCTCTATCTACTGTGCCACCTAGCTGCTCTCTTGCTCTACATTTTCAACATCATTAAGGAATAAGCTATTTGTCACGTGATAAATGGAGTTATATCTCTTTGAGCTTAAATAATTTACTGTAATCCCATATTAGTTCCCACCAGAGCTGGCTGGCAGTAAAGTAACCAAGGGGCACTCTTCAGGGGTTATTATTTGGAGAGCACTTACCGAGTTAGGACAGTATCTTTTCATGAGTTCATTGATGGCAATGTCATTCTTGTGTAGCTTTGGGCCTGTATGGTACCACCCAACTATTCTTTCTCTGGCTGGGAAGAAAAAAAAATTCTAATAAGTATAATTTTGAAAAGGTCACTCACTAAGGGAAGGAATCCAAATTGTTTGGAAGGGTTTATGTCTTGTTTTCTGAACTTCTAAAGATTCCAGGCATCTACCTCTACTGGAAACAGGTCTGATGGAGCATGCAGCATTCAATACCTGTAGTCTTCCAACTCTCTACCGAGAGGGGAAAAGGAATGAAGTGTCAACAAGTAACTATTTAGCACCTACTCTACAGTGAGTAATGTGGGGAATAAAAAAGAGAGAGGCAATAAGAAAGGTGAATTTTAAATTTTTATAGAATTTGTCTATAACTTATGTATCCTCATTACTATGCCTGAATATATAGTAGTTATCTTTTATAATATAAAATTAGCAACAGATTTTGTTTATATTTCTAAAAAAATATGAACTTTAAAGAGATGCTTTATTGATTTCCGTTCTTAAAAGACAGCATAGTTCATGCTTTGTCTAGGAGTTAAAAATCTAATTTGAAATAAGACAAACAGAAAAACTAGAAAATTTAAATATTTAAATGCAATATAAAATTTAAGCATATGAAGGAATATATGTATTTGCTGTCAAAATCTCTAGTCAAAGAATTGTAATATAATATATTATAATGGAAAGAGCACTACATTAAGAGTTAAGAGTCTTGGCTTTGCCCCTTCTAAAATGTGATTATGGGCAATTTATTTAACCTCTGCAGATGTTTTCTTAATCTGTAAAATTAGAGGACTGGATCAGATACTAACTCAGATTTACAAAGAGCTAGCTCTTTAGGATTACGATTATGCATAATTATAAAATATTACAAGTCCCTCTAATAAAATACATACCATTGACCTTCTTAAACATTCCATACATATTTTCCAAATAGTCGTGATCAAGAAACCAGACTGAGTCATCTTTGTCATCTTCATCAAAAGGGACTAAAGACAAAAGCAAGATGTAGTTTTTTATGCTGGTTAATAAAAAGTGTAGAAATATATAAAAACAAATGGTCCTCAACCTTATTACCTAATAATCTACACTGACATTAGAATCAGTAAAGATATCTCAATTTACTGGCTTGCCCTGGAATCAATATTAAAAATAATCAATGATGTCTATTTGTGTGGACAACTTCACTTACTCTTAACTAGTTAAATGGCCAGAATGTTGGAGAAATGGTTAACAAAAAATAAAAACTTTCAAGGTGGACAGTTGGACGATCCATCTAACCCAGTGGATTTGTTCTGTGAAGTTTGGATTCAGTTAAAGGGCCACACTTGAGGATCCAAAGGGCTACCGGTTCTCCACCCCTACTCTAACTTTTGGCCAGAAAGAAGTAATATTATCTGTTACCTGCAAAACTATTGGATACATCAAGTACTTTTTTCTGCCACGACCCCAAGAGCACACCAACAACACGTTTCTGATTTCCAACTTTTCCTATTCTGAAAGAGAAAACAGAAGACATCAGTTTAGATAATAAACACACAAACACATGAACCCTGCAGGTATCATTTAGAGTCCCATAAAAATACTTATCACAAAACAACCCTGAGGTTTCACCTCATACCCTGCAAATTAGCGGAGTAACAGTAAATGTTGGAGGGACTGTAGGAAGATAGGAATATTAGCCCATTGTTAGTAGAGATGTGAATCAGTACAACCATTCTGGAAAGCAATTTGGGATTAAGCAAATGAATCAACTAAATGTTTACACCCAGAGAGTTCACAACTTGGCTCATACCCCAAGGAGACCACTGATAAAAAATCCCCAAATACAACAAAATATTTATAGCAGTACTTTTTGTGATGGCAAAGAATTGAAAAAAAAGACACCCAATGACTGGGGAATGGCCAAAGAAATGGTGGTGCATCAATTACATGACTGAAGTAACATTACTGTGCTGTAAGAAACGACAAATATGAACACAGAGAAGCAAAACGTGTGCTCTACATGAAATGATGCAGAGTGAAGAGCCCAGAAAAACAACATACACGTTGACTATCCCAATGTGAAATGGACTGTGATACCACCCCTCCTCCCTGAATCAAAAGTGAATGTTGTAAAATGACAAAGAGTAAGAACGGCTTCAAAGACAAATACAAAAAGACCTTCCCTCTGCCCCCTCTCTTGAAGTAGGAGGTCCATGAGTGTGGCACAGTGTACATATTTTCAGACTTTTGGATATACTGATTAGTTATGCTGGGCCCCCCCCCATTCTTTTTGTGTTAAAAAATATTACTTATCATATGGGAGAGGCTCTCTGGGAGAGGGTTATTGGGGTAAATTATGGTAATGTGAAAAAAAAAGGTCAACAAAAACATTAAAAAAGAAAGAAAATACTGACTGCATATTGACAAATAGATCAGTGTTCTTGGCAGCTGTTATCTAAATTAAATGAGAATAGACATGTTTTGAGGTTTTGTTTTTTTAAAAAATAAACTATTTGCTACTAAAGTCAGATATCCTTCAAGTCTGTATTAAATAGCCATCCAATCCATATTTTGAGGGGCCTGTGATCTCTGTTGGAGACATTTCCTCTGATGGTATGAAACTCATCCACTCCAACACAATCTGTACAATCCCAGGTTATGTCTTCTTCTAAATTCTCGAAAGGCTTTCGAGATGGGGGCCTTTCTTGCAATTAAGAATTCTAAATCTTTGTGTCATGCATTCCTTTGGAAGTCTAATGAAGTCAAATATTGCAGCAGTTTGTTGCATCCAGGAAATTTTAGATTAATGAAAATAAAGATATAATTTTTTTTCTCATCCAAGTTCACAGACCCCCTGAAATCTATCCATGGATCCCAGGTTAAGAGCTCTTGCTCTAGATTTTGACATCATGTGGGCATTAATGGCGTACATTGGCTATCCATCTGTTACTCTTCACTCTCACAATTTAATTGGCCCACTTTTTCCCCTGGCTGAACAATCTCTGTCTTTGATGTCTTTTACGTAATTTTTGTTGTTTAAGTCTTTCTTTGTAATATACTACAATCTATTCACACCTATTATGATTTTTTCCATGTGGGTGACTCATAATTTTAATTATATGAAGACTGTGGCATTCCATGATCTGAAGCCATATTGCAGCATGGGAAGAATGCTGGTATTTAAAAAGAGGGATTTTTGTTTCAGGGAAAAATTGCCCAAGGTCATTAAAAGCACTGTAAAGTCCCCCAAACTCAAGCCAGTCTACTCTCTCCTTACCAAGCAGTTACGGGGCCAGTTCACTGACCTTCTGCAGTATCTGTGCAAGATAAACACAGACCAAATCTGGGAGCCAGTTCTCTAACTGAATATCAGTTTGAACAAGTACTCTTTACCCCCCTGATTCTTCTGGTGTGGCTAGTAAAGGTTAAATGCTTTTGAATGAGTATTGATCTCCTTCAATGTCCTGGGACCTGTCATAATGTCATCGGCAAACAAGGATATTTGGAGGACTTGATCATATCATCTAGAGGGAAATCCCTCCTTCCATTTGGACTCTGTGATGGGCACCTTCTATGTCTGTCTGCACAGTACGCTGCATCATTTATTCAGCACCTTTCGGGAGCAGGTTGTATGCCTCATCTGATATCAAGACTGTGATGTTACAGTCCAAATGTGGTTGGCTTCACTGTTGTTGATGGAGAAAAATTTAAAATTTAGTAAACATGTCTGCTTCTTAACCATAAGGCTTTCAAATGTCACCTGGCCAGAATTTGCAAAATATACTTAAAAGTTACTGTACTTAATTTTTTTCCTTCCTTTCCTTCTGTATCCCCCATTTTCCCAAACTTTTTTCCTCTCCTAAAGTCTTACTGTCATTTGTTTTTAATGTTATTTCTGGAAATACCTGCTCTACCAAAATCAAATCATGTCTAACAATTCATACATTATGCCCTAGTAGTAGTCTCTTGCCTCTCTGACGAGAGAAGGGAAATATATTTAATTTTGTTTTCTGGGACCATTACTGGTTTTCTCATTATTCAGTCTGGCTTCCTTATAGTGCTCTTTTCATTTACAATATTGTTCTTTGGTTCTGCTTGTGTCACCCTGTGTCGCTTTATAAATATCACGAGGACTTGAGTTCAAATTCTGCCTCAAATATTTATTAGAACCCTGGGCAAATCACTTACATCTTTTTGTTCCTCAGTTTTCTTATCTGTAAAAAGATGGAATTGGACATGGCCTCCACAGTCTAGTCCAGCCCTAAACCTAGAGTCCTATTCCTGTAATTCTTTGATTTCCTCATATTCCTCATTCTCACTGTACAATAATATCGCATTACTTTCATAGTCCAAAATTTATTCAGCCACTCTCCAAATGATGTGCACTCACTTTTTTTTGCTAATGTAAAAATTTCCATGAATGTTTTGGCATTTACCAGACTATACTGGCTTTTGACTTCCCTGGGGTATAATCCTAGAAACTCTTTTGCTGGGTCAGAAGGTATTGACAGTTTAATCATTTTTCTTGAATGACCCCAAAAGGATATCCAGAGTGGTTAGACCAGCTCCAAGTGTTAATCTTGTCACAGCCCCAAATCTTTTCAAAGTTAAGTCACTATTATTATGAAAGCCAGGTATTTTTCTGTATATTTCTGGCTTGCTATGCTCTTCAAGGGGAAATCTCATCTATGTCCATAAGGACTTAATAATACTACATACCTGGTACGTATCCAAGTGCCTCACCAGGATTCCTTAACTTTTTTTGTGCCATGAATGCCCTTGGCAGTTTGGTAAAGCCTATGGACCCCTTCTCCAAATAATATTTGCTGCCTACATTCATAGTTGAAGCAAATGCTAAATTTCACTTAGTTTTAGTGAAAATAAAGATATAACTTTTTTCTCTTCCAAGTTCACAAATCTGAAATTAAGAATCCCTGATTTGAATACTTACACTCAACCACTAAGGCAGTTAAGTGGCAGAGTGGATAAGAGGGTTGGGCCTGCAGACAGGAAGACCTGAGATCAAATCTGGTCTCAGACACTTATTAGCTGTGTGACCCCAGGCAAATCATTTTAACTCCATCTGCCTCAGTTTTCTCATGTGTAAAATAGGGATCATAATAGCACCTGTCTCCCAGGGTTGTTGTGATAGAATAATTGTAAAAGCGCTTAACAGTTCCTGGCACATAGCACTGTATAATGGTAACTATTATTATTATAGCCTCTGTGTTAGCTGAAGCATGCAATTACCAGAGATAATCTGGTGACCCTGTCTGGGCAGGAAAAGAAAAAATGGGAAAATGATGAACTTATATATACCCATCACCACTTAAAATTCCTATTTTATTTTTTTCCTAATGTGTTCCAGATATTTTCACTCATAAGATAGCATCCAATTTGTATTGGCCCTTCCCTAGGACACAGAGGACATTGGTGGTGGCAAGCCCATTTTACAGACAAGTATCCTGAGGTACACAGGTAGAATGACTTCTCTAGCCATCATGGCAACTGACAGTGATGTACAGCAGTTCTAAGGTTAGAAAGCATTCTGCATATATTATCTCATTTGATCCTAAAGCCAAGCTGTGAAGTAGGTACAAGTATCATTATCTCTGTAGGAAACTAAGTTTTATAGAAGTTAAGTAAACTGCTCAGGTTCTGGGCCCTCCTGACATGTCCAGGGCTGTACTATATCACATCACACCATTATCTATCAAAGAACAGGAGAGCTGATGACTGACAGACTCCCGTGGCCATACTGCCTTACTGCTTTTCAGTGTAACCCAATTTTTATTTTAATAAGCTACTATTGATATTTTTTTCTAGGCCAGAAAAAGCCAGAGAAAAATGGGATCAATCACACTTTGGGACTCTTGACTACAGGATCTTACTGATTTGTTTACTCATCTTAAGACAAGTTAACTTTAACACTGAGTTTCCACACCTGTTAAAATAAGCACGTATCATACTCCATATAAACAATAATGATGTTCTTCCACAAAAAGTGAAAGAATGCCTTTGGAGTAGTTTTTAATTAATAAGAAAAATAAAGCAATGATCAACACCCTAAAAAGCATACATATTATACATTAAGTGGTATTCTCAATTCACCACATAAGTTTTTTTTTTGTTTTGTTTGTGTGCTTGATTTTGGTTGTTAGGTTGAATTCTGTTATATAAAGCCAAGTTCAAAAAGCAGACCCTGCCTTCTTGGAACAAACAATCTGAATCTAAGGTTGTATGTCCAACAAATGTTTATTTATATTTGAAAACATAAAAACTGACTTAAGTATGATAGCCCGGGTAGTCCAAACCTAAGCAGGAGTTGGAAGAATGCGAATCCCAAAACAAGTACCAGCATGTTTATTTTGCTGAACGTTTCCCCACCTCTCTATTTCTACAATTGATTCATCAATTGCTACAAACTGATCTCATTCCTATAAACTAATCACTTTGCAGACTATGCATTATACTTGAATTTTACAATGTTAATAAACTGGATCCAAGCAACATACACATGTGTGTATACATACATACATATATATGTATATACACACACATTTCCCCCCCTATTATAATTCTTTTCTAGAAGGGAAACTCCTCTGTCAGGGAGCTGGTACAGGGTTTTCAACACAGTTGTCAGAGGTAAAGGTGATTGGAGAAAGATGCCTTAATTCTTTAGATCTCACCCAACATTTTTAATACCTCCACTCAGTTTTCCTTTAATACTGCATACTGTGGCTATTACTTCTGGAATCTTATTCTCCTTACCAGGCTGTGGGCAAGGGCAGACATTTTAACTCAACTCTAAACCTATACCCCAGTTCTTAGCATGGTGCTTTACACACAGGAGATTAATAAACTCAGCACCAACTTGAAAGTAACCTAGCTTTATTTTCCTCAGAGGAAGGTGAGAGTAAGGGAAGGCACAAGACAGGCAGGCGGCACAACACCTCATTTTACCTCCAGCCTCTTGGGAAAGCCCTGGAGTTTTAGCACCTTGATGTAGTCTTGGTAAGAACAATGCCATCATCCTGATTCATGAACAGGAAGATGATTTTTATGTATAAATAACATTTTTTTGAGAGAAACATCCTTCTGACAAGGATTCAGAATTTCAGGTCCTGGACTCTATCCGATAACTGTGGGGAAACAACCCGCTGCCTCTCTGGGCCTGGTTCTGTATCTGGAAAATGAAAGTTTGTCTGAACGGGCTTCACAGTCCCTTTCAGCCCTAAGCCATAACTTAATTTATATAATGCTTTTCCGTTTGCAAAGCATTTTGCATATATTATGTAGGTATCGTAGGTTTATTTACATACGTGTCAAAAACAAGATTTCCCTGACACATTAAGTTTTACAAAGCACTTTACGATTATTATCACGTTTAATCCTCACAACGACACTGGGAAGTAGATACTATTATGACCCTCATCTGAGCCTGCATCTGAACCCAAGCCTTCCTGACTCCATACAAGGTATTTACATAACACCATGCACGTCAATAACCGTGAGCGGCAGGTGCTACAGGCGTGACCACCCTTTCAGACCGAGGACTTCAACCTAACACCCTCTCCTCCTGGCAGGGGCTCTGGGGGATGGGGAGGGAGCAGAAGGCTGGGGGCCATGGGAGGCAGCCCGGGGCGAAGGAGCCGAGGGGTCCCACGGTGGCTCCCGAGGCTTCCCAGCCGCCCCCGTGACTCAGCCTCAGCCGCCGCTACCGCCGGCCTAGGCCTCAGCCCTTCCGTCCGCCCGCCGGCCGGGCCGCGCTCACCGGTTGAAGTGATCCACCACACTGAGGAGCACCAGGGGGTGAACCACAACCTTCTGCACCGCCAGCTCCGGCATCGCGCCCGCCACCCAAGCCCGTCTACCGGCGAAAGTCGGCAGCCCCAGCGACTCCAGTCAGACTCCGTAAACTCCCGGCCCTGACTCCGCCCTTTCCGCCGCCCCACGCAGCCGCCCTCCTTCCGCTTCCGCTCCCGGCCTGCACCACGCCAGCGAGCGTCGCCATTTTGGTAAAGCGAGCGCGAGCGGATCAAAGGAGTCACGGAGTGTAGAGACATCTTAGGAGTTCGAAGCTCTAGTCTGACAAATGGGGAAACTGACGACCAGAAAGGGGCCTTAGTCCCTGAAAGGCCAACACCCGCCCCCATCCTGGAGAGACCCGGGGCGCCCTGAGCTTCCTGGGCCTGGAGAGGGCTGGCCAGGGCCCCTTTACCCCCGTGTCGCCCCGCCCTCCTCCCCCATGTCAGGCCCTTATTCCTTTCATAAGAGCCTAGATTTAGAGTTGGGAGGGCCCTTAAAGGGCGTCGAGGCCAGTCTCCTCATTCCAAAGATGAGGAAACTGAGTCACAGGCGTGAAGTGGCTTGCCAGGACCCCCTAGTAGTAAGTGACTGATGCAGATATTTCTGACTTCAAGGCTGGAGCTCTGTCCACAATGACTCGTAGCTATCCTAAGTTCCTTAATATTTTTAGGGGGATGTTTGCCTCCAGATCCAGGATTGTCCCCCTTTGGTCTTTCTTTGCCTCTCTTTTTGGCCATATACTAAGTGCATAATCATAAGACTGATAATTTAGATGTTTTATCACATTAATTAGCTCCAGCGGATGGAACAGGGGCCTGTGAAACAAAGCAGAGTTGAGAGGGCTACTTTAGGAGTCATCTAGTCCTACCCCTATATTTCTTTATGGTTTACCTTAGTTACAGGCATCAAATCCATCAGTGAGTTGGGGGATGCCAGCCCCAAGATTGGTAAGACTTCCCCTGATAGAATGGGCTGATGAAAACAGTTTGTTCCAGCAGCCATGAAGGGGGCTGAAAGCTAATGTTGTGGAGTGCTTAGAGCTTGGTTAGACATGGAAGACTCCAAGGTCATCTATTTTGTCCTGAGCCATTGTGGTCATCTTGACTTTTGTTTTGCCGCAGGATTTCTATGACTGGAGGAGAGAGTAAGATCCATGACTTAGTGCAACTCTGCCTTATTTAACTCCAATTCACATGCAGATCAGGATATCACCACATAATGTCATTGGTCCTCTTTGAAAATGACGGATGAAAAACATCCAAATCACTGAACAGTTATTTCTCTAAAACACCCATTTAAGTGAATAATATTGACATCTCATAGTCACTTCTCTAAAGTATTAGGAGGCCTTCATGTGGGGTAGCTGGGACCATTTTCAGGTAATTAGGCTGAGTTCTTCAGACAATGAAGAATGAGAAGAAATGACTTTGCAGCTAAAATTCAGATGGGACCTTGGAGGACATCTATCTTTGGCAGACCCCTCATTTTACAGAAGACAACGTTAATTTTCATGTGTAGAAGTCATTTTTTTGAGAGGAATTTCCTTAAGATGCTATACTTTGAATTTTAGAGAGCTTTTCTGTTTGATTTCTGTGGAGCTCAGCATCTTTGATGTGGATTATATTTGAAAACTAAGTATACTCTGCAGAAGTCTGTTTGGCTTTACTAATCCTGACTAGCTGCTGTGGGATGAGGTTCAACCCAAAACAGCACAAAGTCTTTCTCTAGTGCTCAATTGTGATATGAAGGTTCTCAAAGGCTAGGCCAGTGAAGCATACATAAGCTCTGGCAAGGTTCTACTGTGCTGGAAATGCTTTGAGTGTAGCCTTGGCAACAGACACAATCTGCTTTCTGAGCACCAACCTAGCTCAGTATTGAGAGGAGCATCAGCAGTGATCTGGCCGTTTGGTAAGGAGTTCTTTGTCTATGACAACCCATCAAACAACATCAATAACAACAAATATAAAACATCCTTTTATCCTATTCTTTCCCATTCCTCTTATGCTGAGATGGTAGTTAAATGACAGAAAAGGAGGAAGAGAATGCTAAGAATCTCTGATTTTTAAGCCTGTAAATGGTGATTTAGTCATTGTTTCTCAAATGTGAGGCCCTTGTCCAATGACCAGTGAGTGGACATATTATGGGAGGAATTGAATCTTACCAAATTTGACCTTCTCACCGTAAACAAACAAAAAACGAAGTTAAAGATATAGAAAAGTGGCTCTCGGGTACACTTTGGAGAAGCAGAGAAAAGAAGTGGCAGAGTCACTTTTATCATTTGGCCAAGGCAATAAAAATATTATTTCATGGTACATTTGGTCACTTCATATTACAGTGTTCATAAAAGCATTTCCAAAAAGTCTACCATGAAAATAATTGCAGCTTATATGCCAACGTCAATTGTATAGGATGAGGAGGTAGAATAAGTCTATGAAGCATGCAATAAGATCCTCCAAATTAAATGACATACACTGTGGCAATCAAGATAATATTTAGTTGATAAAGGGAAATAATAGTAACTAACATATAGTACCTACTATGTGCCAGGCACTGTGTTAAGTGCCTTACAAATATCTCATTTTATCCACACAACAATCCTAAGAGGTAGATACTATTATTATATCCATTTTGCAATTGAGGAAACTGTGGCAAACAGAAGTTAAGTAATTTATCCATGGGTCCACAGTTGGTAAGTATTTTAGGCTACATTTAAACTCAGATCTTCCTGACTCCAGGCCCAATAGTCTATCCACTGTGCCTTTTAGCACTTCAATGCAAAGGTAGGAATACGTAATGATATTAGATAAATTTATGGTAAAGCCCGGGTCAGGAATAAGGAGTGAAGAGAGGACAAAGACATGTAGAGTATACAGAAATCTCAAATCATTGTATCTTGTATCTTGAATATTTGCTTCGAAAGAGAATCCATAGACACTAGGCGTGGTGAGCACCAAGTGACATCACAAAAAATGAAATTGATATGTTTTAACAGGAAAATACTTGATGTGGGAATCTACCTAAATCACGTGTTGGTGTGTAGACCACTGACTTGTTGGAGTGAAGGTCAGAATGTCAGAATGAGCAAAAAGTTAGAAAAAAGAATGGCATAAGGAACTTCCAGGTAAGGAGAATGTTTTATCCCTACAGATTGACCACTTTGCGACATACAGTCTTAGAGAGTTGTCTAGAGCCCTTAAGGGTTGTAACTTGCCCAGGATCACATATTTGTCAGAGGGGAAGACTTGAATCTAGATATGGCATAAAATTATAACAGTTCTAAACTAACCAAATCTCTTAAGATAATGAAAAATGTGTAATGGGCAGTAAAAATGACATTAACACTGATTATTGTTTATACAGAAATTTAACTGCTGTAAATCAACTGCCAAAAAAAGCACAAAAAGTGACTTAATTAGTGAACACTTGCCCTACTTAACAAGCAGACAGAGATGGTGGCCAAAGGTAATGAAGGTTTTGAGTATAAACTAGTTTGTAAAATCTTTTAAAGAAGGATGGTGGATGATTTTGATCAGTATCAACTCATAAAACAAAGAGAAACAGTGAGAGATGAAGCCAATTGAAAGTAAGTTTGGCAAGAGATTCAGCTAAACAAAGTAATTTCCAAAGGCATTTAAGGATAAAAATGGAATGGGAACAATAAACAGAAGAAAAGTGGAAATGATCTGCAAATAATTTATTCACTTATTTTAATTTTATATTGTTATCCTTTGCAGAACTTTTAAAAAATATATCCTGCCTCCTCCCCTTTCTAGCGAATCACCCCTTGTAACACAGGATAGAAAAGAAAGAAAAAAAAATTAGTAATACCAAACCATACATCAATTGGATTTGACAATATGTGCTTTTATCTCCACCTTTAATCCCCCACCTCTAGAAAAAAAGAGAACTATATTCATCATCTCATCACTTCTTTGGGGACAAGTTTGATCACTATAATTATTTTGTTGTTCAGTTGTTTCAGTCCTGTCCAACTCTTTGTAACCCCATTTGGGGTTTTCTTGGCAAAGATACTGGAGTGGTTTGCCATTTCCTTCTCTGACTTCTTTTACAGATGAGGACACTGAGGCAAAAAGGGTTAAATGACTTGCTTAGGGTCGTACAGCTAGTAAGTGTTTGAGGTCACTTTTAAACTCAGGTCTTCCTGACTCTAGTCCTGGTGCTTTATCTACTCTGCCACCTAGGAGCCCTCACTCTAATTACATGAGCACCGTAAAGTGTTAGGTTTTGTTGTTTTCTTATTTTCACTTTTATTGTTGTAGTTGCTGTGTATATTGTTCTATTGGTTCCGCATACTTTATCCCACATCCACTCATCTGTGTCTTTTCATGCTTCTCTGGATTCCTCATAGTTTTAGTACAATAATTATGTTCCAGTATATTTATGAGCCGGTTTATTTAGCTATTCCTCAGTTGATGAGCATCTACAATTCGTTGCTACCACAAATTAGTCAATCATTCAGTTACCACATTTATTAAGTGCTTACTATGTGCCCATTACTGTGTTAAGTGTTGAGGATACTAAATAAAGCGAAAAACCATGATCTGTGCCCTCAAGGATGGTGCTCTAATGAGGGAGACAAGATGTAAATAACTAGGCACATATAAGATATATATAGAGCATATGAAAGGTAATCTCAGAGGGACCAAGTCCATTTTGTGTGTGTGTGTGTGTGTGTGTGTGTGTGTGTGTGTGTGTGTGTGTGTGGGTGGTGGTGGTGGTAATAGAATATGCTGAGAAAAACCTCCTGAAGAAGATGGGATTTAAGAGGTAGAGGTGAAAGAGCAGTGTCAAGGCATAGATAATGGGAGAAGAAGCAATCTGGGTTGTAGTGTGCAGAGGGGAATAAAGAGTAAGATTGGAAAGGTAGGAAGCAGTTAGGTTATGGAGGGCTTGAAATGCTAAACAGAAGACTTTATATTTGATCCTGGAGGCCACAGGAAGCCTCTGGACTTTTATTGAGCAGGTGTAATGATGTGGTCAGACCTGTGACTTAGGAAAATCACTTTGGCAGCTGAGTAGAGGACGACAGATTTAAGTGGGCAGAGACTTGAGAACAGGGAGACCAGTTGGAAATCTTTTGCAGTAGTCCAGGAGATGGGATGAAGAGCTCAACTGAAGTGGTGGCTGTGTGAATGGAGAGAAGGGAAAATAGGAGAGATGTTGTCAAGGTAGAAATGGCAGGGTTTGACAACCAGATTGAGTGTGTAAGCTGAGGGCAAGTGAAAAGTAGCACTATGAATATTTTGGTGTATGTGGATTCTTTCTTTTTACTATTGTTGACCTACTTGGAGTATATGCTTAATAGTGGGATCTCTGAGTTAAAGAGTATGGACATTTTAGTCACTTTTTTTTAAAGCACAATTCCAAATTGCTTTACAAACTTGGTCAACTAGTTTGCAGTTTTGCCAACAATCTGACTATTTTTTGGTAGTCCCTGCAATATTGATTTTGCAAGTCTTTTGTTATTCACAAATATTTTTATAACAAATTTCTCACCATCCAGGTTAATAGAATTATCCCACTTGGACTCTTATATAACAGTCTTTGGAGGTAGAAATGGCAGGAGAGACAGAAGAAGCAGCCAGACTGGACCAAGTGTATACAGAGGCAAAACAATTTTGCTGGAGGCAAAACAATTGCGATGGTATTGAAGCATGTGTGAGGGAGGGACCATACCAAAATCATGGGAAAAAGTTTGGGGCCTTACTAATTGTGGAAAGAAGTGACTGAGAAAACATCAATAAACACTGGTTTATAGGGGCAGTTAGGTGGCACAGTAGATAGAGCAGTGGCCCTAGAATGAAGAGGAACTGAGTTTAAATCTGACCTCAGATACTTATTAGCTATGTGATCCTGGGCAAGTTACTTAACCCTGATTACCTCTTCCCCTCTCCCCCCAGACTTACATGCCTACTTTCTCATCTATGTAAAATATTCCATTTCCTCAGTTTTATTTTGTGTGTGTGTGTGTGTGTGTGTGTGTGTATGCACACACACAATTTTAAATGTGTTTCTTGTAAACAGCATATTGTAGAGTTTTGTATTCTTATCCATTCTGTCACTCTTTTTCATTTTATTGGATTGTTTAATCTATTCACACTTAAGGTTGAGTTTGGTTCATATTTTTCCTCCATTTGTCTCCAATATTGATTTCCTTTCAAGTTATGATTTTCCCTCTATTCCTGCTATAAACACAGTCGTGTATTCCTTAAACTGCTTTACTTTAATCTATTTTTTAAAGGTGGTCCTCATCTTATTCGCCTTACCCCTGATCTTCTCTTGTTTGTTACGCCTTTCCCTTTGGAGTTTTGCTTATTAGTTCCTTACTCTCTTCCACTTTTATCCAGTTATGCAGTTCTTCCCCACCGTCCCCACCCCTTTTTTCCTCTCAGTTAGGTAGAACAGATGCTTCAGCTGAAGTAGATGAAGAAGGAAAAGCTATCAATCTTCATATTCCTTAGTACATCTCCTCTGTGCCATGGTTATGTGTATCCATCAAAAAGATCCCAATCTGAGAAACAAAAAGAGTATAGCCTATCTGGATAGTGGCGTGAGAGGGGCATGATGGAGAATATTATGATTATGAAATATCACAAAAGAGCAGGTAAAAATTTGGGCTCTGATTCATCCCTCCCCAAAAAAAGACTGCTTTGAGAGACCTAGGCATGTTGGTACTGAATTCGTGGGAATGATTATGGCACCAGATGAACATATCCAACCTCATTTATGTTTAACTATAATGGGAAAAGGGATTGTGGAATGGCTACAACTTAGAAGCACATATGAAGATTATAGAAGAATATGCCAAAATTGATCTGGCTAAATGTACGCTGAAAGCTCAGAAGCTAGAGGAATTAGCCTCAGGAAAGTTAATGGAACAAGTGAATTCCCCAAAATATCAGTGGGGAGAAAAAGAATCAAATTCTCAGATAGAAATAGACCATCCACATGAGGATAAAGATAAGTATTCAGATGACATTGATATGCCTGGACAGAATTTTGACTCTAAAAGACAAATTATAGTCCAAAATCTCAGCATTCAAGAAGGTATTACTAAATACTTGTGAAATCTAGATACTGATTCTTCCTACTACCATGCAAAGACAAGAGCTATATTAATGTAGGAAATAATCCTGATGAAGTTCTGCAGGAGACAGTTTGTTTCTCTGCAATGGAGATATAATTTTAATGGCATAAACATCATTGTTTGGTTGGGAGGCTGATGACAAAGGGTCTGAAGTACATCTCCAAGGAGATCCAACAAACTTGAGATGCTGTACAAATCATTGAAAGTCAAAAAAGATTTCAAAACCTTCTAGAGAAGTATGGCGGTCAAGAACATTTAGATCCACTTCCCTCTGTTACTGTTAGCTCAAACAGAAGATAGGAATATTCAAGACATGGAGCAATCACTAAAGGGCAAGAGCAAGCTATCCACTAGCTAGTTGATATCCAATAGTATGTCAAGATCAGCAATGATTATACACATATCTGAGGTTCCTATTGGAAAGAAGTTGATGGGTACAAGTGCTATTATTCCTTTGTCAAAATTTCCTACTTTACTGGAGAAGCTGGGAAGGAAATTGCTAATGCAGATGAATATATTTCTGATAATGCTGTGGGAGAAGAGCAAATGAGCAGACCAAAAAGTCTGATGGAGTTTCACCAAGTGAAACAGAAAGAGGAGAAAAAGAAGAAACACAAGAAGAGTAGTTCAGACAGTGAGTGTGAATAAAAGAAGAAACATGAAAAACTGAGGTCATCATGAAGCTAGATGAGAGGAAAGGCCCTACAATAGCATGTATGATGCCAGACAGACTAAAGAAGAGGAAATGGAGACATCCAGGATGAAATGCCAGAGGCCAGATAATCCATGACCTCTTTTGTTGGACAACAATGACATGACTTGGAAAGAGATTCTGGATACCCAACTTGTATATATTCTTTTGAGTCTCTTGGTAAACAGAGATGAAAAAAATATCCATTTTTAATGTCTTTAAAATAAACTTTCGGAACTCTTTTATTACTTAATGGCCTTCTAGTCTAGGGGAAAAAAACAGGCAGGCAGTGTATGATGGAGGTGATTCATTCACTGCAAGCTGCTTTCAGCAACTGACTTTGTGCCTTGTAGTGTTAGAGACCAATATCATACTATTTATTTTTTAAAGCATAATATTTATAATATTCAATTTTATTTTCAGTTTTTTTTAGGCAGTTGAGGTTAAGTGACTTGCCCAGGGTCACACAGCTAGTAAGTGTCAAGTTTGATCTGAGGCTGGATTTAGACTTAGGTCCTCCTGACTTCAGGGCTGGTGCTCTATCCACTATGCCACTTAGCTGCCCCTTTATTTTCAATTCTTAATTCTCTGTTTCCTACTTCCTCCTGTTCCACCCATTGAGAAGGCAAGAAAAACCCCATCACATATATATGTAAATGTATATGTATGTGTGTGTGTGTGTGTGTGTGTGTGTGTGTGTGTGTACACACCCACACACAGTCAAGCAAAATAAATTTCTGCCATGTCCCAAAAAAAGGGTATGTGTGAGGAAAATGTGCTTCAGCCTACACTTACTCCATCAGCTCTTTCTCAAAGTGGATAGCATGTTTCATCATAAGTCCTTTGGAATTGTGGTTGGTCATTGTGTGGAGTATTATAGGATTTAAAACTGAAAGAGACCCAGAGATCATCTAGTTCAATGTCCTTCTCGTTTTACAGAGAGGGAGAATAAGGCTGAGAGACATCGTGACTTGCCCAAGGTCACACAGCTAGTAAGTTGTAGAGCTAACGTTCAAACTTTGGTCTTCTGATTCCAAATCCAATGCTTTTCTTGCTGTACTACTGCCTTTACTGGGCTCAAGTGTCCTTTCCTAGGTCCCAAGCTTAAACCTTTAACATATAAATTTTATTGATGCCTTTTTGTCTTTGCAACACAGCATTTCCAGGTAGAACCTCCCTCCACCCCAGCATTGTAACAGAAAAAAAAAATTAAGCAAAAATAGTAATAGATTGATCACATCTAATAGCGAATGAAACTTTCTGTCCTCATAGTCTCCAACTTCTCTGCTGAGAGAAAACATGTTTCATTATTCATTTTCTGGAACCAAGATTTTTTCATCACAATTACTTAGAATTCAACTTACTTTTTTTTAAAAAATTTACATGATTACTTCCCTGGTCCTGTTTATTTCACTCAACATCAGTTCATACAAATCTTTCCATGTTCATCTAAATTCTTCACAGTTTCTTATAAAGTAATAATATTCCATTGCAATTATATATCATGGTTTATTTAATCATTCCCAATTTGAAGGGCACCCACTTTCCTTCCAGTTCTTTGCTGGTACAAAAAGTACTGCTAGAAATATTTGGATATATGAGATTTTCTTTCTCTCTTCCTTGGGGTATGGGCCAAGTAGTGGGATCTGTGGGTCAAAAAATATGTTTAATAAGTTTGATAAGTCACATATTTTCCAGAATGGTTAGATCAATTCACAGTTCTATCAAAAGCGTACATAAGTCCACTAGCCTGTATTAGCACAAATAAATATGTATTGTGAAAAAACAAAACAAGACAGATTCACCTGTAGGAAAAGTGTTGCCAGTTTCTGTTCACAATGCCCCAAGCCCACTTCTTTACTGTTACCTCCACAGGACTTCTGCCTTCGCCCTTATCTCCTTGTATACATTTAGAAAGAAGTTTCTCATTCATCTTTCTGCTGTCACACTGGTGAAGTTGCTGTCCTTCGCCGCTGTATTTATTTGCTCCTTGCATTGCTGTTGTTTGAGGCATTTGAGAAGCAAATAATTTCTACCTATTTATTTCCTTCTAAACCCACCTGAGACCTTGTAAGGTCTGGAATTCCCCTGGCTGGGGAGCTCTGTGCCTCTCCCATAACTGTAGGGAGGATCTTGATACCAAAGGAAGAGGCCATGGGGCTCCAGATTGATTATAGGAGTTTAATCAATCATTATGAATATTTACAAAACAGGAGCAATCTGGGGCAGCCACCAGACAATTCAATGGATCCCTGCAAAAGACCCCCCAAAATTCCCATGGTAATCATAGAAGTCAGACAAAGGGAGGAGGAGCCACAGGGTGCTTGGTTGCAGATTAGTGGATATTTTGGGTTTCTGGTTAGTAAAGAGCTCATTGCCAAGCTTGGGCATGAAGTCAGTGTTGATGGGTGAATGCCCAAACACGAGGTTGTGTACTGATCAGGTACTGGACATGAACTGGTCACTGTAGCCATATTATGGCTTTCATCAGTTCACAGTATCTAAGTTATGACTCGTTATGTTTTTAACAGATTATCATGTCTGGGCTTCCACCTTTCACAGACTTTAAGTTAATGGCTTTTCCCCAATCAGGACCTCCAGTGGTCTCCTTCTCCTTAGGGTCTTTCTTACTTCTACTCACTAGAAGTGATTATTTTCTCACTGAATCTCTCATCCTTCTCTGACTGACCTCTCCTATGTATTTATTACATTCTAATATGTAGATGTTTTTATGCATGTACTATCCTCTGGTTAGACTGTAAACTCCTTGAGGACAATCTATCTTTTCCTTTTCATTTTTTATCTCTGACTGCCCTGCACATAAATATTTAACAAATATTTTTTGAAATAAAAAAATTCAATAGTGACTGGAACAGAGGTTGAACTTTGGCAAAATAGTGGTAAGTGATGTTGTTAAGTAGTATGGGGGCTTAATTATAAAACCTTGGAAACTAAGCAATGTTTATGTTTGATGAGGTAGGAAGTGCCTACTATATGCTTGGCATCATGCTAAGTACTTTACAAATATTATATCATTTGATCTTCACAACAAACCTCAGAGGTGGGGTCTATCATTACCCCCATTTTAGTTGAGGGCATTGTAGCAAAAAGAGGTCAAGTGACTTGCCCAGGGTCACACAACTAAGTCTGGATTTGAACTCTGGTATTCTTGACTCCAGTCCCAGCACTCTAGCCATTCCACTGAACCACCTGTCTTCCTCCAGAAAGGCAGGAAATGTGTCCAATCTCTGTATCAGACTGAAGTGAAGGGTGCCAGAGAAATCCAAATTGAAAAATAAAAAACAGCTTAGGAGAGCCATCAATAGGAGAGTGAATGGGCTAGGTAGAGTTGATAGAGTGTACTGTGGTCAGGCAGTGTTGTTGGACTTGTCCAATAGGGAGCCATTATAGATCTTTGAGTAGATAACATCAACATTTTTTCAAAACATTTTAGAAAGATTAATATAATTAATAATATGCAAGATGGATTGGAAGGGTTGAAGAGGAGGTGGTAGACCTTGGAATTAAAGAAATGAGTGAAGAGAGAAGCATCTTAGAGTGGTCTATGTGAAAGGTACTGAAAGCTTATACTATGTGATGAATATGAAAAAGGAGAAAAGACAGATTTAAGAGACATTTTAAAGTGTAACCCCTGTCCCAAAGCCCATTAGTATGGCACTGTCCCCTTATTGATGGAGATGAATGCCCTGCCCTGTGTGAGAAGCTGGGTGTAGTTGGTGAGAGGTGAGAGAGCTTCAGTTCTCTGTCAGTTCCCCTTTGGGGCTCTTCAGGGCCAGTGCCTTTCGGGTACTCATCAATCTGAATCTTCTTTGGTACTCTTCCATTGGGTTGCTTTGGGGCTTCTGACTTCCAGCTTTGAGAGAGAAGATGGAAGAGGCCAATCCCACGTGAGGTTGTTGAAGGAAAAGATTCTGGGAAGACATGAGTGGAACTGGCAAGTCTCCATCATATCTCTATCTCCAACTTGCCACGCTATGGACTGTGGGACATTTCCCTTTGGTTGAGAACCAGGACCTTCTCTACTAGTTGAGCTGAGTTATCTTACTCCCAATGGGAGAATTTTATCGTTCTGTATTGTCTCATCTATATTCTCCTATGTATACCTCCTCTCATTTCTGTTTTGCTATGATTTAGGTAGATGGATTTCTTTGCTATTCGTTATGGATGTTATTTGGCAGAAAAGTAGACGAGCCTTAGATTTAGAGCTTGGGGTCCTCCTCTCCCAAAATGAATAATCAGAAATTAATTTGAACCCAATCATATCCCTTAGACGAACAATATTTAAAGGGCAGATAGTTATGCATCCAGCCAGTTAGCCCTATTCTGTCTGAGAAGAGCAGAGTGGTCTTTAGCCCCAACTTCCTGCTTCCCCTCCTGTCAGGAATAAAAGTCTCCCTTGGAGAAGGGTGGGTGGGGGGAGATAAGACTAGAGATATCTATTCTGCCTCTCTTTGAGCCACAGAATGACAGCCCTTGACACAGGTGGGTCTTTTTCTGCTGTAAAAGGAAGAAACTTGGTGAGATTTTTCATTTACTCAGTGTGGGGACTAATGAAGAGGGACGAGTGAAAGATGAATCCATCTATAGCTTTCCTCGATCGTCTCTTTCTTCTCATTTCCAGCTTCCAGATTAGCCTTTACTATAAATCATGTTCCTTGTCTCAGCTTATCTTTCCTGAAAGAATGTTAAACTTTTTGTGGGAACAAACTGACTACAGATATAGCTATTTTCTTGAAGTCTAGGTTGAGTGAGTTTGGATATTCTGTTTTTTAAACAAAAGTGATAGCCAGTATTTATATAATACTTTACATATTTTGCCTAACTTGATTCTCATAATAACTCTGTGAGGAAGGTGCCATTATTATAATTTTACAAGTAACAAAATTGTAACTGAGAGGTTAAGTGATTTGTCCAGGGTCACACAGCTGCTAAGTGTTTGGGAGCAGGATTTGAACTTAGGTCTTTTTGACTCCAGGTCCAGCACTGTATCCACTCTACTATTTAGTTATACTAGAGGCTGGGTGATAATTGCAGGGCCATGTATCAGATTCCTACATGTAGTGGGATGTTGAAGAGCATCATTGCTAAAGTCTCTTTCAATTATGAAAAAATTATGAAATTGATTTCAAAGATGGATTGTGTTCATAGTTATAAGAATAATTGGGCGACCTAGTGGTCCATAGAGAGAAGCTTTGATTTCAAGTAGCCCTTGCTTTACTTTTGTTTTTGGTTTTGACAAGGCTTCTTCATCTTTTGAAAAAAATACTGGATTTTGAATTAACTGTATGATACAAAATAAATATGTACATTAAAAAAATCAATAAAAACAAAAAATAAACTCCCTTACATGTTCAGATCATTATTTTTATAAAGATACTTTTTCCATAGCTGTATTCCATGGCTCTTTGCTATTGCCTTTAACATTTTTAATCTTCACTTCATAGGTGATATATCAAAATGTAGCAAGTCCTCAAAGAGATGGGAGTACCAGATAATTTTACTTGTGTCCTGAGGGACCTGTTTGTAGACCAAGAAGCAATAGTTAGAACCAAACATGAAACTGACAGGTTTAAGATTGGAAAAGGAGTATGACAAGGATGTATATTTTCACCTTATTTGTTTAACATAGAGTACATCCGGTGACATGCCAGGATGGATAAATCAAAAGCTGGAATCAAAGTTGCTGGGAGAAATGTCAGCAATCTCAGATATGCAGACAATACCACTCTGATTGCAGAAAGTGAAGAAGAATTAAGAAACCTCTTGATGAGGGTGAAAGAAGAAAGTGTAAAAGCTGGCTTGAAGCTTAACATAAAAAAAAAACCCAACAACTAAGATCTTGGTAACTGGTCCCATCACTTCCTGGCAAACAGAGGGAGAAGAAATGGAAGCAGTGTCAGATTTTATATTTTTGAGCTTCAAGGTCATTGCAGACAATGACCATAGCCATGAAATTAAAGGATGCTTGCTTCTTGGAAGGAAAGCTATGGCAGATCTGGACAGTGTATTATTAAAAAGCGGAGACATCATCTTGTTGACAGAAGTCCATATAATCAAAGTTATGGTTTTTTCAGTAGCATTGTGTGGCTGTGAGAATTGGACTATAAGGGAAACAGAGTGTTGTAGAAATGATGCTTTCAAATTGAGTTCGAGAAGACATTTAAGAGACCTTTGGATAGTAAGGAGATCAAATCAGTCAATACTTAAAGAAATTAATTCAGTCTATTCACTGGAAGGTCAAATACTGGAGCTGAAGCTTAAATACTTTGGCCATATGATAAGAAAACAGGACTCATTTGAAAAGACCCTGATACTGGGAAAGTTTGAAGTCAAAAGGAAAAGGGGACCGTAGAGAAAGAGATGGATAAATAGTGTCATAGAAATAGCAGACATGAATTTGAATAGACTTTGAAAGATAGTGGAGGATAGAAGGGCCTGGCATGCTATAGTCCATGGGATTGTGAAGAATTGAACTTGACTGGATTTTATTGATAATACACAGAAATGCTGATGATTTATGTGGATTTATTTTACATCCTGCAACTTTTCTGAAGTTGTTAATTGTTTCGATTAGTTTTTTTATTTGACTCTATAGAGTTCTCTAAATATGCCATCATATCATTTACAAAAAGTGATCATTTTGTTTCCTCTTTGCCTATGCTTACTCTCAATTTCATTTTCTTGTCATTACGATAGCTACCATGTCTAGCACTAGATTTAATAGCAATGGTGATAATGGACCTATTAGATTGTGAGCTTCTGGAGAGCAGGTATTATACTTTGCCTCTTATTGTATCACCAGTCTTCAGCTCAGTGCCTAGGTGCTTAATAAATGTTTTTAGATTAATTCTCATTACAGTTAATACTGGATTTTCATTTTAGATAGCTGCTGCTTATCATATTAAGGAAAGACCCGTTTATTCCTATGCTTTCTAAGTTTTTAACATTAATGGGTGTTGTAGCTTATCAAAAGCTTTTCCTGCATCTATTGATGTAACCATGAATTTTTTTGTTCTTGTTATTAATTTGGTCAGTTATGTTTATAGTTTTTCTAATATTTAACCAGGCTTGTTTTTATGATATGAATCTAATTTGACCATACTGTATAATGTTGGTGATACGCCACTGTAGTTTCTTTGCTACTATTGTATTGAAAAATTTTGCATTAATATTCATTAGAGATATTGGTCTATAGTTTTCTTTCTCTTTTTTAAATCTACCATGTGTAGGTGTCAGAACCAAATTTGTATTGTAGAAGGATATTAATAGGATCCTTTCTTTTCCTATACTTTCAAATAGTTAATACAATATTAGAATTAGTTATTCTTTAAATATTTGATATGATTTGCTTGTAAATCTATACTATCTTTGCTTTTTTTCTCTTTTGGGAATTCACTTATGACATGCTCAATTTCTTTTTTCTAAGACTGTGTTATATTTCTATTTCTTGTTCCGTTAATCTGGACATTTTATTTTATTGTTTTTGTAATTATTCATCCATTTCATTTAGATTGTCAGTTTTATTGACATATAATTGGGTGAAATAGTTCCTAATAACTTTTTAATTTCCTCTTCATTGGCTGTGAATTCACCTTATTCATTTTTGATAATGGTAATTTGGTTTTCTACTTAAATCATTAGCTAATGTTTTATTTATTAATTCAAAAGGTTTTTTTCTTTGAATTTTATCACTCTATTCTTTGATTTTTCAGGATTTCTATTTTGGCTTTTAGTTGGATGTTTTAATTTATTGGTTTACCAGTTGTTTTTTTAAAGTTGCATGACCAATTTCTTGATCGTCTCTTTCTCTCTTCTATTGATGAAAGTGTTTAGAGATATAAAATTTCCCCTAAGGACTACTTTGGCTGTATCTCAAAACTTTGGTATGTTGTTTCATTGTTATTGTCTTTAATACAATTATTGATTGTTCCTATGATTTGTTCTTTGACCTAACCATTCTTTAATATTCTATTATTTAGTCTTCAATTAATTTTTAGACATTTCATTAATGGCTCTTCATTGAATATAATTTTTATTGCATTGTAATTCACAAAATGGTTGTGTCCTGGTGGTTTGTTGTAATGTGTTGGATATCTCTGCTTTTCTGTATTTGTTTGTGAGATTTTTGTGTCCTAATACATTCAGTTTTTGTGATGGTAAGGTAGCTGAGAAATATTCCATTCCATTTCTATTCCATTCTAATAATCTACAGAGAATTATCTAATTTTACTAAAGTTCAATTTAGGTCCTTCACTTATTTTTTGTTTTGATTTATGTCTTAGAAGGGGGTATTTTGAGGTCCCCCACTATTATAGTTTTACTTTTTATTTTTACTTGTAATTCATTTAATTTTCTTTCATGCTATACCATTTGGTGCATATATATTTGATATTGATATTCATTTATTGTCTACTGTGCCTTTCAGCAAAATGTAGTTTCCCTGTTTATCTCTTTTAATTAAGTCTGTTTTTGCACTTGCTTTGAGATTATGATTTCTACTTTTGCCTTTTTTTTTTTACTTCAGCTGGTGCATAATAAATTTTGTTCAGTTCTTTATTTTAACTCTGTGCATCTTTCAGTTTTAAGTATGTTTTTTGGAAACAACATATTGCTGGATTTTGCCTTTGAATGCACTCTGCTGCCCTCTCTCATTTTTTATGAGTAAGTTCATCCCATTGACATTCAATTATGATTGTCAATTGTGTATATACCTTTTCTGTTACACTTTTCCTTCTCTTTATTTCCTGTTCCCTCTTTATAAAGAAGAAGATGTTGTTGAGAGAGGAATGAGCTCAGCATTAGTGTTCTAGGTTTAATGTAATCTGTTTCTGTTCCCCTGCTCTTCTTTTCTATTCCTCACCCAGGGCCAGTTCTCTTTTATTTCTTTTCTTTTAAGTTTCTCTTCAAAATCTACCCTCTTCATTTAGAACTTATTTTGCTTAAGATTAAACCCTTCCTTTTTTCTTTCTCCCCCCCACTTAATAGCATTTTATTTTTTTCCAGTTACATGTAAAGATAGTTTTCAACATTTATTTTTTATGAGATTTTTAGTACTGATTTTTTTTCCCCTTCTTCCCCTTCCACCTCCCCAAGATAACAAGCAATCTGATATAGGTTATCCATGTACAATCATGTTAAATATATTTCCACATGAGTTATATTATCAAAGAAGAATCAGAACAAAAGGGAAAAGCCACAAGAAAGGGAAAAAAAACCCATATGCGAAAATAGTATGCTTTGATCTCCATTCAGACTCTATAGTTCTTTCTCTGGATATGGAGAGCATTTTGCATCATGGGTCTTTTGGAATTATCTTGGATCATTGTATTGTTGCGAAGAACTAAGTCTATCATAGTTGATCATCACACAATATTGCTGTTACTATGTACAGTGTTCTCCTAGTTCTGCTCACTTCACTCAGCATCAGTTCATATAAGGCTTTCCAGGTTTTTCTGAAATCATCCTGCTCATCATTTCTTATAGCACAATAGTATTTCATTACATTCATATACCACAATTTGTTCAGCCATTCCCCAATTGATGGGCATCCCCTCAATTTCCAATTCTTTGCCACCAGAAAAAGAGCTGCTATAAATATTTTTGTAAATGTAGGTCCTTTCCCCTTTTTTGTGATCTCTTTGGGATACAGATCTAGTAGTGGTATTGCTGGATCAAAGGGTATGCACACTTTAATTGCTCTTTGGGCATAGTTCCAAATTGCTCCCCAGGATGGCTGGATCAGTTCACAACTCCACCAGCAATGTGGTAGTATTCCAATTTTCCCATATTGTCTCCAACATTTATCATTTTCCTTTTCTGTCATATTAGCCAATCTGATAAGTGTGAGGTGGTACCTTGGAGTTGCTTTGATTTGCATTTCTTTAATCAATAGTGATTTATAGCATTTTTTCATATGACTAAAGATAGCTTTAATTTTTTCATCTGAAAACTGCCTGTTCATATCCTTTGACCATTTATCAGTTGGGGAATGACTTGTATTATTATGACTTTGGCTCAGTTCTCTGTATATTTGTGAAATGAAGCCTTTACCAGAAACACTGCCTGTAAAAATTGTTTCCTAGCTTTCCGCTTTCCTTCTAATCTTGGTTGCACTGGTTTTGTTTGTGCAAAAACTTTTTAATTTAATGTAATCAAAATTATCCATTTTGAATTTCATTATGTTCTGTCTCTTATTTGGTGACAAATTCTTCCCTTCTCCATAGATCTGATAGGTAAACTATTCTGTGCTCTCCTATTTTGCTTATAGTATCACCCTTCATGTCTAAATCATGTACCCATTTTGACCTTATCTTGGTATATGGTGTGAGATGTTGGTCTGTGCCTACTTTCTGCCATACTCTTTTCCAGTCTTCCCAGCAGTTTTTGTGAAATAGTGAGTTCTTATCCCAGAAGCTGGAGTCTTTGGGTTTATTAAACAGTAGATAACCATAGCCATTGACTACTGTGTCTTGTGTACCTAACCTATTCCACTGATCCACCACTTTATTTCTTAGCCAATACCAAACAGTTTTGATGATTGCCACTTTATAATATAGTTTTAGATCTGATACAGCAAGGCCACCTTCCTTTACATTTTTTTCATTAATTCCCTTGATATTCCTTACCTTTTGTTCTTCCAGATGAATTTTTGTTATTTATTTTTTCTAGCTCTATAAAATAATTTTTTGGTAGTTTGATTGTTATGGCACTGAATAAGTAAATTAATTTAGGCAGGATTGTCATTTTTATTATATTAATTTGGCCTACCTATGAGTAATTGATATTTTCCCAATTGTTTAGATCTGACTTTATTTGTGTGAAAGGTGTTTTGTAATTATGTTCATATAGCTCCTGAGTTTGTCTTGGTAGGTAGTCTCCCAAATATTTTATATTGTCCATGGTTATATTGACCCCTCCTTTAATCCATCTTGTCCTTCCCTTTGCTATCTCTCCTTTCCTCTTTTCCCCTATTTAGTGAAATGCATTTTTGCCCAGTTTCATGTCTGTGTGAGCACGTGTGTGTGTGTAGTATGCATTCCATCATTTGACTAGTATGGAGAGTAAGGTTCAATTGTCACTTGCTCCCTGTACCTCTTCTTCCTTGATTCTATAGATGTCTACTTGTGTACCTCTGTGAGATAATTTTCTGTCCCACCTATTCGTGCCCCAGCTTGTGCATTCCTTTTCCCCTCCCTTTTCATTCTCATTTTAGATGATTGAAAAATAATAGAACCACTCCCAAGGCTTCTGTCTAATTTGATTCTGACTGTGACTACTGATGATGATTGAGTTATGAGATGATACTTATATCATTTCCCCATGTTGGAATGTAAACTGTTTATCTTTGTTTAGTCCTTTAGGATTGTTCATTCATTTTTTACCTTTTTATTATCTTGTTCTTGTGTTTATATTTTCAAGTTTCTGTGCAGCTCTAGTCTTTTCATCAAGAATGCTTGGAACTCTTTTATTAAAAATACATTCTTTCTTTTGTGAGATTACTGTTTTTCTGGATATAATTCTTAATTGTAAGTTTATATTTTTTGGCTTCTGTAATATAATATTCCAAGCTCTCTTCTTCTTTACAGAGGTGGCTGACAAATCTTGATCCTGACTGTGGCTCCTTGGTACTTGAATTTTTTCTTTCTGTCTGCTTAGAGTTTTTTTTTTTCTTTGACCTGGAAGCTCTGGGTTTGGGTTATAATATTACTGAGAGTTTTCATTTTGGGGTTTATTTTAGGAGGTAACTGGTGGATTCTTTCTATTTCCACTTATTCTGGTCCTAAGAGATCTGGGAAATTTTAATATTTATTGAAATATGATATCTAAGCTTTTTTGTGGTCATGATTTTCATGTAGTTCAATAATTATTAAATTTTTTCTCTTCTTTTTTCCAGTTCAGTTGTTTTTGTTATATCTTCCTTTTTTTTCCTATTTTTTCTCCAGTCTTTTGACTGTTTGAATATTTCTTGTTGCCTTATGGAGTCATTGGCTTCTATTTGGTCCATTCTAATTTTCTCCAGTTTTTATAGACCCCTCTATTTCTCTATGCTGACCTGGTCTAGAAATATGACTCACTGTGATTTTTTTTCTTGAATGTTTGGGTCATCATTCAGTCTTTGTGAGGGAATTATATTGGATTATATTGGCTGTACTCCTTGCTCCTCTGTCATCTTGACTGCCTCATTCCCTTGGCAGTTATTCTTTTTTTAATTATTTATTTATCCATTCATCCATCCATTTATTTATTTTTGCGAGGCAGTTGGGGTTAAGTGACATGCCCAGGGTCACACAGCTAGTAAGTGTCAAGTGTCTGGTCTGAGACAAGATTTGAACTGAGGTCCTCTTGACTCCAGGGCCCATCCTTTGTCCACTGCACCACCTAGCTGCTGGCCCCTCCTTAGCAGTTTTTAATGAGTAGTTTACTGTTTTCACTACTTGATTCAGAGTAACAATACTGCTTGCATATTGTCCTTCAGTTCAGGGAAGGTATTTGTGTAATTATGGAAGATTTGCAAATGGATTTATAAATGTTATCTCTTATCTTCACAATTCTGACAGGTAGGTACTATTATTATGCTTCTTTTATAAATGAGAAAACTGAAGCAATCAGGGATTAAGTGACTTGCCCAGAGTCATAGAGCTAGTAAGTGTTAGATTTAAAGTTAGACTGTCCTAACTCCAGGTACAACATCTTATCCACTGTGCCACATAACTCTCCAAAATAGGATCAAAGGGTTCCTTCCTTCCTTCTTCCTAAAGTTTGTAATATTATAGTTGTATTAACTATCAAAAGATCAAGGCTTGGGAAAAATTTTTTTTTTGCTTTATAGTATGCTTCATGGTATAGGTGGATGCTTATCTCAGTTCTTCTTCGTCTTTTTTTTTGGCTAGGCAAGGGGGTTAAGTGACTTGCCCAGGGTCACACAGCTAGTAAGCTTGTAGCACAGTGGCTAGAGTGCTGGGCCTGGAGTTAGGACAATCTGACCTTAAATCAGGTCTCAGACACTCACTAGCTGTGTGATCCTGGACTAGTCACGTACCTCGTTCTGTCTCAATTTCCTTATCTGTAAAATGGGGATAATAATAGCGCTCACCTCCTATGGTTGTTGTGAGGATCAAATGTGATAATATCTGTAAAGCACTTAGCACAGTGTCTGGTACATAGCAGACACTATATAAATCCTTATTCCCTTCCCCCTTCTCTGTTAATTACTTAGATTCACTTTACCAAACTTTGGGGTTGTGTTTTCCCTCTGGTATTTGTTATACTGGTTCATTCCAGACTAACCTTTCCCATCCCTCTGTCTTATACCTGTCTATATTCTCCCTACTGCTTCACCCACTTCCGTTTCATGGCCCCTTTGTTTCTATCCACATTTGTTTCCCTCTCTTCTGTCCTCTCACTTTTCAGCCCCTTGCAATCCAGCTTCCAACTTTATCACTCAACTGAATCTGATCTCCCCGAAATAGCCAATGATCCCTTTTTTTAAACATACATTTTTATTCCTTTCGTTTTTGTATTGCCTCAGTTTCCTTCTATATATCCTTTCCCCTTCCCCTCCCAGAAAATCATCCCTTAGAACAAAAGTTTTTTTTAAAGAGGAAGAGAATAAAAAATTCAACAAAACTGACCACAGTTAAAGAAAAAGCTGACGTATGCAATATTTCATACCTATGATCCCTGACCTTTGCAAAGGAGTGGGGGAAGTGTCTTATATCTATTTTTTGGGGGGGGGTAAGCTTATTTTTTATAATTTCACAGCTTTCAGTTACATTGTTTTGTGGTAGTTGCTCTTTCCATTTACATAGTTGTGGTTATTCTATATATTGTATTCCCTTTTCTGCTTACTTTATTTTGCATCAGTTCATATTAGTCTTTCTGTGCTTCTCTATTTTCATTATGTTAATTGTTTCTTTTAAAGCAGTAATAATCTATTTTATTCATGGACCATAATTTTTTTTATCTAGTCCCCAATTGATAGTCATTTATTTTGTTTCTAGTTCTTTGTATCACAAAAAAAAATACAGCTATAAGTTTTATTGTATGTGAAGTCTTTATTCCAGTGATCTCTTAATTGATAAATCTGACCTCTCTTCAATACTCATCATTCTTGATCTCGCTGTAGCATTTGACACTGTTAACCCCATTCTCCCCCTGAATGCTCTCTCATCTCTGGGTTTTCATAATATAGTTCTCTCTTGGCTTTTTTCCTACCCAACTGGTTACTCATTCTTAGTCTCTTTTGCTATATCATCATTCATATCAAGCCTCCTAATTATGTACTCCAAAGATCCATCCCAAGCTCTCTCTCTCTTTTTTTTAAATCACTTTATACTCTTTCTCAGTGATCTCATCAACTTCCATGGGTTTAATTATTATCCCATGCATATGACTACTAAATCTATATATCTAACTCTAGTCTCTCTCCTGACATCAGTTTGTGCATCTCCATCAACCTGTTGGATATGTCAAACTGGGTGTCCCTTAAGTACCTCAAAGTCAACATATCCAAAAATGAATTCATTTTTATGTTGTTCCTCAAAACCACCCTTCTTTTCAACTTCTCTTTTTCTGTTGAGGGCACTAGCACCCTTCCCATCAAGCAGATTCACAAACTCATTGTCATTCTTGATGTCTTCACTCTCTCACACCATATCTAATCAGAAGTAACGCCTTGCCATTTCTCCACAACATCTCTCATATTTGTTCCTTCTCTCTTCTCAGTTATGACTCAGGTTCAGGCTCTCATCACTTTTTGCCTAGACTATTTACAATAGCATCCCAATGGGTTTCTCTGACTTAAACTTGTCTCCTCTCTAATCCTTCCTTCTGATAACTGCTGAAGTGATTTCCCAGAAGTGTAAACTTGATGTCACTTCCTTGCTCAATAAACCTCAGTGGCTCCCTATTGCCTGTAGGATCAAATGTAAAGACCTCTCTTTGTGATTCCCATCTACCTTTCCAATCTTATTATACACTAGTCCTGTTCTCATACTCCACAGTCTGGTCAAACTGACCTGCTTGCTCATCTTCACACATGATGCTGTCGCCTGTCTCTGTACCTTTGCACTGATTGGTTCCCATGCCTGGAATGTACTCCCACTCTACTTCTGCCTCTTAGAATAATTTGTTTCCTTCAAAATTCTGCCCAAGCACCACCATCTAGTTTTGTGAAGGCTTTCATGTTATAAAAGGTATCTTGGGTGGCAGTTCAAATAGTTCTGATACTTAATGAGACTAGCTCTAGATCTGGAGGGGATCTCAAAGACCACCTAGTCAACCTCCTCATTTTACTGATGATTCTAGTACTGAGAAACTTAAATGACACAGGCAATAAGTGTAAGAGGCAGGATTTGAATCCATATCCTTTGACTCTATAGCCAGTGCTCATTCTACTATGTTACCCTGCCTACCTCTTTTTTATGCCTTATTTTACTCTTCTATAAAATGAGGATAGAACCTCATCTTGTCTCCATTAAAGTGCTCAGATTCTTAAGAGTCTAACCAAGGGCTCAGATTTTTGTAATCTAGCCAATAGCTCACAAATGTTCAGATTCTTTAAGATACTGGCCAATGTGGTGGATCTGTAATAAACCATGTCTTTTGCTAAAAAAAAAATAAAATGAGAATAGGACCTGCCCACCCACTTTACAGGTTTGTTGTAAAAATCTTCAGGGTGTTGACAGTAGGTTTAATTCTATTCTTGCTATCAGTCATGTGAACTTGGGAAAATAATTTAATTCAATTCGTTAAACGTTTATTAAATCCTACTATGCGCCAGGCAGTATGCTAAGATATGGGGAAACAAAAAGAGGCAAAAGAAAACCCTTATCTTCAAGGAGCTTATAATTTAATGGGAGAGCCATGTGAACAAATCTATACAAAGTAAGTTACATATGAGACAGCTAGGTGGCACAGTGGACTGAACACTGGGCTTGGAATCAGGAAGACTCGTTTTCATGAGTTCATATCTGGCCTCGGACACTTACTAGCTCTGTCACCCTGAGAAAGTCATTTCATCCTGTTTGCCTCAGTTTCCTCATCTGTAAAATGAGCTGGAGGAGGAAATGGAAAACCACTCCAGTACCTCTGCCAAGAAAACCCCAAATGGGGTCACAGAGAGTCAGACGTGATTGAAACGACTAAATAGCAACAGCAAGCTATATACGGGATAAATAAATAAGATCTCACCCTTAGGAGGTGGGCTTTTAATTGGGACTTAAAGGAAGCCAGGGAGGGAGGTCAGTAGTCAGAGTGGAGGAGGGAGAGTATTAGCATTTGTCTTTTTTTTTGGCGAGGCACATGGAGTTAAGTGACTTTCCCAGAGTCACACAGCTACTGAGTGTTATGTGTCTGAGGCTGCATTTGAACCCAGGTCCTCCTGAATCCAGGGGTGGTGTTCTATCCACTGTGCCACCTAGCTGTCCTGAGTATTAACTTCTTTGGGACATGGATGCCTCATTTGTAAAAGAAGGTTGGAGAAGATGAGCACTGAGGTCCCTTCCACTTAAAAATTCATTGAGATAAAGAATGTGAAAGTATTAGTGTGCTAGTGCCAAGTAGAATGTAACTTCCTTGATGGCAGGAACTATTTCATTTTTGCTTTTATGTATCTATGTGGCTAGATATATACTTAGTGCTTAGTAGGTGCTTAATAAATGTTTGTTAAATTGAAATTTAATTGTGACCTATTATGAGGATTTTTACTTTTTTTATTCCCAGGCTTCTCTGTATTAGCTGGTCTATTAGGATGTCTTAATTTTATTATTTATTATCTAATTACTTAATTAAAATATATGCTTCAGTTATTTTTAACTACACGAAAATTGTTCTTACTCTTTCGCCCATTTTTCAAACATTGGCTTTCCCAAATGGATAATTGTTGCAGAAATACTTGATTTGTTTATTTCCTTTGTTGTATTTTTCATATAAAATGGTAGCATCATGTTATCCTATTGTAACTACATAGTCATTGTTACTCTTGTTTGTATTATAGTCCACTTACTTGAAAGTGAAAAAAAAAAGTACAAAAAAACCCCAATGATACTGTTGCAATTTCTTCCTCACATCACAGAAATAGTAATCCATGTAGGAAACCTGGCACACTACGAGAGGATTACAATTATTTTTCCATTCTGGATTGGAAGCCTTAAAACCCGGGATACGGTGGCATTCATTTGAAGCTGTCTTGGATAGATTCAGCTTAGACAGCTTAGACAGATCTTGGTATATAAACTACAGGGAGCCTCCCATCTGAATAGTTAATTTTCTTGTAGAATCAGAGTTAGGGATTACTATGATTAAAATAAAACATGTACATTTGGCACAAGAACACATAGAACAGTTAAATATCAAAGAAACCCCGGAGACAAGCATTTGGGCCTTGCAGCTGCTTCCTCTCCAGCTAGTCTTGGTCAGGCTCTCATTTTTCTGCTGCCTCTCCTCCCTCTATCCATTTCTTCTATTCAACAATTTTAATTGTAATGAAAGGAATTGCTTAAAACTAGCTTAACATCATTGTAATCTTTTAAGATGAATTAAATTATATTTTTTGCTCTTGTCTATGCTGCAAATATTTTATATTTACTGGCTGCACAGCATTCTAAAAACGCCTTGGTTTTTTACCTGACTTGTTTACTTTGGACCAAGTTGTTTCAAAACAAATAGGAGATTTGGACACAGATTAAAGAGCATAAGCTTTGCATCTTTTTATTTTTTAAGGGCCAAAGACGTTGTCCCTTTTCTTTGAGATTATATGCCAATGAAGCATTTTAATGTAGCTGAGAAAAGGAAGTAAACAAGGAGTTCACATGCCTAAGTAACAGATGAGATGGGACTGAGCCACTTTTAGTGACATGAATGCATGCTCCGGCTGCTTGTTAAAGGGAGTGAGCAACTAGAAACTCCTGATTAGACCCTTGTTTCCATGGTCCCTTGATGGCAAATGTGAGGGTGCTTGTGTAAGGAAGAGCTACCTACTCAGTAGGCTTAAAAGGAGAGGCCAAAGTCTTTTCCTCTCTTCCCTTCTTGTTGAGCATGTTGCTTGGAACTCAGCCAACTTTCCTTTGGACTGCCAATGCAGGGGCGGGGGGACTTCCCCACTTCTTCTTCCACCAATAGTCATGGATGCATGCACATGACAGCAAGTACATCTGATGTCTAGGTGAGCTGAATCTCAAGTTCCTCGCTGCTATTTCTGTTTTGTGTTTCTTTCCCTATGCACAGGTAAGGAAATAGCAATTCTGAGATGGATATTTTAAACCTTTATGGATACTTAGGTGAGTTTTAAGAGGTCCAGAGTCATTGAATCAAGTGCTAGTTGCCTGAGGGATGTGCTTCCTGCAACTAGACACTTCTTGGAGGAGATGACCACCAATAGGAGGCTTAGCCAGCATGGCTGGCTGGAAAGAAGGTCAGGGGTCTTTGAGTGAATTGTTTGCACAGTATAGATCTGAGGTGAAGGTGAAGTACCTGTTCAACATTCCCATAAAGTATTTCATATTTTAATTATCAGTGTCCAAGAAGAATATTAAATAGCATTTAAAGGTTACTATTTTATGTTTTACGTATTTTTATACTTATGAGTCTTTAACATTTGAAGCATTTTGTGGTATAGAAAATAGCTGTCCTATATTTGATATTGTACTGTGCACAATAACTCTTCTAGAGGGACCTTTTTAGTTCTTTTTGGAAAGACCTTAGATATGAGCCACACTTAAACTTTATTTAAGAGATTTTCCCTCTGGCTCTAACTCAGGGAGGGGGCATAAGGAATGAGAGATTATGACCTTTCTTTGGTGTCTCCTAAGATTGAACCTTGTCTCTTCTGCCCATAGCTGGGACTCTTTCTTCTCTCTCACCTTCTTGGGCTGCTACTGATACCTGTAGGGTAAAATGAATACTTCTTATCATGTTAACCTCTCATGTAGAGACCTCTACAATCTGGCTCTTACCTGTGTTTCTTACCTTATTGCTTCACAAATTCTACACTTCAGCTACTGATTGAACAGTTCCCTAGTCTCAGTTTAGTTTCTCCTGTGTCTGTTTATTTGTATAGCCTCTCCCTTATGTCTGGAATGCATTTCATCATCTTTGCCGTTTAATATTCTTTTCCATCAAGGTTTAGCTCCTCAGTGACATCCTCTTCCTAAAATCTTCGGGAAGCCCTTTGTCTGGACCTCTCCTTTTGCTCCTATCACATTCTACTGTGTGTATGTCATGCCCTCCCCTCTACTCTCAGTAGACTGTAAGTTCTTTGAAGTCAGGAATTTTAACTGTATCATTTTTCATTTTTGTTTCCCCAGCACTTACCATACTGTTATTGCAAGAAGTAGGCACTTAAAGTATTAATTGGATTGAACTGGAGTGGTAGGAAGGGTTAATTTGGGTTCACGGTTATTACATTCTTCTTCCTTGGAAGTCTTCCAAATGTGTTGTACAGTAGACATGGGTTGGAATAGATAGCTACTAAGGTCCCTTCCAACTTGCAGATTCTTTGACCTGCAATTTCTAATAGTAAAATCCAGTTTTCTATTAGTCAAACAAAACTCAAATATAAACATTTGTTTATGAGTCTTCTCAAAATCACTTTGTGATTCATTGAATGAAGGAAGATATTTTGTTTATTTTCCTGGTGTTTGACAAAGATTCTCTTGGTAGTTAAGATTCTACTGGTAATCTTATATGGAGATAATTGCTTTATTTTTTAGGGTGTAGTATTTTTGCCTGTGAAGAAACACAAAAGCCAACTCAAACCACAATACTGTTTTACTACCATCTTCTCTGGAGTAGTCCATGTTGTTTTAAATACAAAAAGCTGAATAAAATTGAAATGCAGAGAACTTTTCTCTGTGTGCAGGGCTATGTGAACCACTATTGATGAATACATTGCAGTGAAAATAATTCAAACATATGCATAGTTAAAATGTTTACCTTAAGATTTCAGGTACAATTTTTAAAGTAGTTACAGATGATTTCTCAACATCCCCTTTGCTTAAGCATGCTATATAAATAATTTCTGAAGCTGCCTTTGTCATTATAGCTAAAAATCCCCAGCTAAACTCTTTAGAACTCCAGAATCAGCTTGGGGTTCATCTGGCACAGAGGAGAGAACAGAGATTGATTCAGTGCTAAGAGCGGAAATGAAGGCTGAGGATATTTTGCAAAGGCAAGTGAACTTTTGCAAGCACCTATGTACTTAAAAAGTCATGGTAATAATACTATCAGAAACTCACATGGCCTACCTACATATCATTTACACTCCAAGGCTCTCTTGTGCTATGAAATAATGAATTCAAATCTTAGAGTACTCAAAGAATTTTAAAAAGGTAGCTCGATGCAGACTTCGCCTTAAATCAGTATACTACTGAAAATGCAGACATTTCCTTGAAAATAGATTTAGCCTTAAAAAAAAATCAGACCACAAAACAAAAATGAAATCTTCAAACCCAAACAAACAAATACCCCTTGACATAAGAGAAAAGATCCAAGGTTATTAGAAGTTGATTTCTAGGAATGCTGAAAAATCTTACAGTCTTCATACGTGAATTTTTTACCACAAACTTATTTTCTTTTTCATCAGTTATCTGCATGGACTTGAATATGTTTCATACTTTAGGTGAATAGATTACTGAGCTGTTAAAGAAATGCTTTTGTGTGAAATCTTACTACTCAAATAAACCCTGAAGGATTCTTTACTAAGCTGCATGAATTTGGGAAGCCTACAGAGATTCGGGGACCTCTTGTGGAGTTTTTGGAGGTTACAGCTTTTAATTTTTATATCTTTTTGTTCCTTACCTGAGAGAATTAATTTATTTATTTTTCCCAGCAGAGGGAGACATTTGACCATGAAAATGATACTACTACTTTCTAGTAGTATTCAGTAGCCTATTTTATCAATATACATAAAAAACTCAATGTTCAAATTAACTAGTTCAATAAGTAATTTAGCTCATTGATTTTTGGGCATATCCTAAGTGCCATTACAAGCTACGGATATTTTAAATGCCATTACCTAATAGAAGGAATGTTTTAAGCACCTTTTATTGATTTTATTACTGCTTTATTTTGCTGTCTTGGTTTAAAATCATTTTAACCACTCTGTAATCAAGAAGAAATATATCGTCGGTGAAATACAGTCAATTTCCTAAAAACCTTTGACATCGTTAAATAAGGAATTACAGTTGTTAAATCATGTCAGGCAATAACTGAGGGACAGAAAAGATATAAAATTTGGAGCAGTGGGCCAGCACACCAGTAAGCAGCATTGACCTCTTGACTTTTGGATTCTGTATGTGACAATCGCACAATCTTTTCTTGGTTGTGACATCATTTGGAGAAATTTAAAATCTCAGGTAGCTAGGAAGATGGTGGAATGATTAGGATCTGGGGACAATGAGAAGATATTTGAATGTCTAATTCTGGCTTTTGTTTAAAATTTCTCTCAGGATATTTAAAATTTCACTTAACGAGTTGTTTTATTGTTTGCTGCATATTGATATTCTGAATAAGAGGAATAGAGAGTAATCACTGTTTTGTTTTTTTTAATTTTTGGCCTACTTTCAACCTTGGGTAAGTTACTTAATCTCTCTAGGCCATGGTTTCCTTTGCTATAAAATGAGGGATTTGTGTGGAGATGATTTCCAAAGTCACTAATAGCCCCAAAATTCCTATAATTCTTTTACTCATTTGGCTTCAGAAGATTAGCTGTATCATTGAGTTAATCAGTCAGTAGATGTAGACAGGGAATATTGTCATTGCTTAATCAAAGAATTGCAAAAGTATATAGCTAGTCCTGAAGCTCAGTAACAGCCAGCTAATGAGTTGATTGCACTGATTGACATTTGATGCAATTTAACTGTAGAGTGGCAAATATCAATATCTGTATATGATTTGGCAGATGGTTGTTGAACTGTGATTAGAAGTTTAGAATGATTCTTCAGTAAAAAGAAGATCTGGCAGGAGACCAAGAAAAGAGGCCGGAATTTTCCCCATTAAACAGACTAGGTCTATAAAGTCAAGTATTTTGATCATTAATAGAACCTTTCTTTTTCTTTTCTTTTGTTAAATATTAATTTCACAAGAAAATTTCTACTTATGCTTAGATCTATTAAATGATTTTAGGGAAAACCAGGTTCTTTCCCTTAAATGAGTTCACACTTAAAATTGCAACAATTGACTGGTAGAGACGAAAAAAAACCTGTTAAAAACTGCTGTGATAGGCATCAATTTAAACTATCTGAGATACTGAAAATGCCTTTGTGAAATCTGTTGGTAAGTGAAAACCAAATAAAAATATAATGTCATGGATCCAGGAGAATGTAAACAACTGGAAAATACTGTTTTATTTTAGTCTTTGTATGGCTAGTGCTAGGCACGGGGGCATGGAGAAGGGTAGGTACTTAATAAATGCTTGTTGAATGAATGAATGAATGACTGAAGCAATGAAAGAAAGAAAAAGTATTTGTTAAGTCTGTATGCCAGGCAATGTGATAATCTCTGGGGGATAAAAATACAAGCCAGGAGGATCAAAAGAGTTTACATTCTAATAGGGGAAGGATACATCTTGGGCGATAGTGCCTTGGAAGGAGTGCTTTGATTGTGTTGATTTGATAACAGTTTTCAGAGCCATTGTTAGAAAGTGCGTGTGAGGGCATTGAGGTGAGAAGGGTACATATACAAATGTATGGCCTCAAGATGGCTGGCGAGTAGAGGATAATTGTGGTGCAGAGTCACTAGGTCACAGAAGCCCAAGGTCTCAAGGCGGGAGCTTGGAATGCCTACTTGGAAGTAAATGAACTGATGAATAAATAAATGAATGAATGAATGTGTAACAATAATGTGGCAATTACCAGTAATATGTAGAAGCATAATCAGCAGTAAGCAAACTGGATATACAAGAGCATTTTAAGCTTCATTGTAAAGAAATATGAAAAAGAGGCCCTTTTTGTTTCGCACTCGCTTGGAGGGGGACTAGAATAGGCTTCTTGTAGAAGATGAGATTTGAGCTGAGCTTTTCTTGATCCCCCTTAATGCTAGTGCTTCCCCACTGTTAATTATCTCTAATTTATCCTGTATATATCACATTTGTATTCAGTTGTTTTCATGTTGTCACCTTCACTGGACTGTGAGCTCCTTTAAATCAGGGTCTGTTTTTTGCCCTTCTTTGTATCCCCAGCACTTAACTGTAGTACATGCCACATAGAAGGTGCTAATACTTGTGGACTGATAGACAGTCTTGAAATAGACCAGGGGAGCCGGGAGGTGCATATAAGAGGAAGACATGGAGATGGGAGATGGAATGTCTTGTGTGAGGAACAGCAAGGATGTAGAAACGTGCTACTGAGCAGGGTTATACCAAAAAGTATCCTACCCCTTTAGGAAAATTTGTGCCGTAATGCTTTGTATTGTAATTATGCATGTACCTGTCATACCCTCTACTATACCTAAGGCAGAAACTGCCTTATATATCCTTGTATTCCTGTAGAACTTAGTGCAGTACTTCATATATACTAGAGTATTCAACAAATGCTTCATTAATTAATAATTGAATTTGGAAAAAGTAGACAATTCTCCTTCCAAAATCATGTTAGTTTAGTTTTGGAAAGGAGCCAGAAGAGGAGCCTTTCAAGGTCCCTATCAGCCCAAGGACTCTGTAATAATGGTACCACTTGTATATCACTACTCCAAATCCTCGGAAGCCTATTTAAACTTCAGAGACCTTGGAGTCTATTTTAATAATAACAATAACTAGGATTTACATAGTGCTTGAAGATTTGCAAAGCACTTTACATATATCATCTCATTCGATCTTCTCAACAACCCTGAGAAGACTTTATTTCCTTCATTTTGTCAATAAGGAAGCAGACTGGTTGTGACATGGTCTGGGTCACATAGCTAAATAAACGTCTAAGGTGGAATTTGAACTCCTGCCCTTCTGACTCCAAATCCAACACTCCATCCATTGTACTACCTACTTGGCTCTTAATTCTGAAGTTTGATGAAAATTTACAGGGGCAAACCCTTGAATATATTTGCCTGGGGACCTACCCAATATTTAATTCAGCCTAACCTTTGTATGAGTTCTGAGGCCTTGTCCCTCTTGCTTCATGCTGTAGTATTATAGCTTCTATAGTTGCTAACGGTCCTTATTCCAGCTCTCACTCTCACTGACAAATCATGTTCACAGAAGGCTGGATAACTTCATCTTACCCCTCAGAGCTTCCCCTAACGCCTGGGGGGTAGACCCCATGAAACACACCCCTAAGTTGTCTTTCCTTTTTCCAAAGGGATATTTACTAAGAAGATATAGCAAGAACAGAATAATTCTAAACACATTCTTCCTCCCCCCACCCCCACCCCCTTGGTCTCTGTGGAGAGTAAGCTCAAACTTGAGTGGTCTCTACAAAGCATTTGCTTTGTGGTTCACTTCTGAATGCAGCAAAACTGGTGGATGAAGTGGCTGCCTTGTTTGCAGAAAATGGCATCTTGGCTGCCGGGTTAATTCCTTGTCTCTTAGGTCAAGCAGGTCACTCCGATAGGTTGTTGCTGGCACCTCCCCAGGTTTGATTGCTGGAAAACTCTGACATGGCCTCCAGTTGATGGATCCTTAATAGCTCTTCCAGCCTTTTGAAGCTCACACAGTTTCCGCCTAGTCCATTCTGTTTGTAACATTCCTTCATCTAAGAACAAGCAAGAATAGATACAACACAGCTAGGCCATGTGTACATAGACCACATGTTGGCTGAGATGTGGAGGCCTACAGGCCCCTCTCCTCATCTAGAGGAGGGCTTATAGCATGTTTTACCTTGATGGCCAACAGGAAAAAAGGAGCTTGGTTTGGGAGGTTTAATAACCTTTTCTATGGCCCTAAAAGGCTGCTCTTTACCATATGGTACATCAGTCAATCAGTTAGTAAACATTTATTAAGTGGCCAGTGTTCTAGGCAGGAAACAGTCGTAGAGTACCCAGGCATGTTCTGAGGTCTCATCAGGCAGAGCATGGTGGGCATCCTCATAAGGCCTGGGTTCTCATTGGTTAGTATCCCATTACCCTTTTATTTGCCTAAGTTTCTGCTGGAAAAACAAAGGAGAAAAATGAAGCCATTTATTCAGTCAATTCAGTCAGAAGCAGGAGTTTTGTTTCTAGTGGCAAAAAATTTTTTAGCTTCATGTTGCCTGTGGAATTCTGAGCTTTGTGGGACTACCTTCCATCTGGCAGGGAGTGTCTTAGCTTCATTTAGGTAAGTCACAAAGAGGCCTTCGACAATTGTGTCAAAAACTGCCTGAGAAGATGGTCATGCAGTCCCAGTACTGCCTGTTAAGATAGGAAATCTGTTTCTTTTTGTCAGTCAGTGAGGTCTGGATGAATATGGATTCTTGTTCACTTGAAAGAGTGAATTAACAAAATAGGCTTTAGAAAGAATTGGCCAGAATTAGTCTAGAATGTTATAAGCCACTGAAAAGAAAACAGAATCATCAGAACATTAGTTCCAGTTTGTTTCACTGAAATGCCATTCAAAGAAACCTTAATGCTAAAAGCTGTATATTGAATGCATACTGCAATGAAATGTGTGTTTAATAATCAGAACTATGTAATAGAATGCATTTTAAATGAGCTATTGTCTTGCTCCTCGATCTTTGTTTGTACTGTACATGCCAAACTATAGCTTTCTCCAGGTGAATTGTTGGAAAGTCTTATTTTTACTAAATCTGATTGCTTTATGCCAACTGGAGTCTTTTCTGTATGGCTGTAAACTAGCCAGTTTGCTCATTTTTCATTTAATTAGCAACTATCCTTTTGGTGGTTGTGTTGAAATGTATTGAGTCACACCGTTTAGATTATAAGGGCATCTTTGTTAAGCAGAAGCAATTTCATTAAGGAAATATAAATTCAAAATCTTTGTTTTGTAGTTTATGAAATCAGTCAATTAATTAATCAGATCAGCCAACAAGCATTTCATAAAAGTCTACTCTCTGCCTGGAACTCTTCTAGTCACTAATGATACAAAAACAAAAGTAAAACAGTCCCTACCCTCAAGAAGCATATATTCTAGCAGGGAAAAAATATATGTACCAGATACTAAGTCACTTCTGGGGGAAAACACTAGTTCCTGGGAGGATCAGGAAAAACCTCATATAGACAGGGTTGCTTGTGCTGAGCTTTGAAAGAATTTATAATATGGGAAAAACACAGGACTGTAAGTCCCATGTCTTACTCTGCTACTGACTTATTAAATGATCTGGGGAAGGCTTTTCTTCTTTCCTATGCCTGTTTCCTTTTTTTTGGAAAAGGGAATGATAATATCTGCCTTTTTCATTAAGAAATAATGATGCTGTGAGTAATGGTATAATTTCTCTAAGATTCTTTGAGCTCATCAGAGAGAAGAATGACATAGTCACTTTAAAATTCTTTTTTACATAGGATATATCATGGGAAATATTATTTGTAGGATATACCCTAAAATCTTATATCTGATTTAAGAATTTCAGTTATCTTCATGCATTAGCTGGCATTTGATGAATTGACTTTTTGCCTCTTACACTAGCCAAGTGGAATTTGGATTTCTTATTTCTAGACACTGCACTGAAATTTGCTTTGGCTAAAAGAGGTAGAGCATACCATTTCGGATGGAAGCGCAACAATAAATCTTTAGCAACCCCCTTCTTTCTACCCCATGCCTTTTCTCGTGTTTGGTATTGTTTTTCTGAATATTTAGGTTATGAAAAATCTAAGTATTAAATAAAAATCTAGATTAAATCATTTAAGTGGATTTTTTAAAACATTTGCATCTGAAACCAGGGTTATAGGTTTTTGTTGTTATTTTTTTTTTTAGAATTAAGAAAGGAGACAAACAGTTAAAAGTATGGAAGTCTAACTTGTGCTGATTTTTCCACACCTTGAGGACTAGCAAATTCTTTAATATGAGACTTTATTTGTACAAAGCAAAACTTCAAAACCACTCAAAAGCTTTTCTTATTAACTGCTGTCAGTCCTGTGATTTACAGAGGCAATAAAGAACTAGAGGGGGCACATTTATCATGGAGTTCAGCACACCAGGAGCCATTTTCTCAAGCGGTAAAGCCAAGTGATAAAATGAGTTCTTTTGTTCTATAACCAAGACACATTCTCTATTCCCTGCTCTCTAAACTTGTGCATGTTAGACTTCTTCTTCGCCGGTATTTTGGCCCTGGTTTTGCATAGTGCTTAGTAGTGAATGGATTAGATGCAAATAACAAGGACGCATCTGCAACAGTAGTTGGTCACCCAAGTGATACACATTGACTCAATATTCAGGGAGCTCCCAATATTTTTATAGTATGGGGAGTGGAGGATGAGTGGAAATGTTCTTTGGTAAAGATCACAGAATTCTAAAAAAAAATCATAGAATTCCGATTTTGCAATAAATCACAGTTTTCTTATTAAAGAATGGCATGCCATTTTCGATGCTGGAACCCCCCGCCCCCCAACAACAACAACACAAAACCAGCTGCATCATCTACTTTCTCCAATGACTTTGTGTTTGATTTTGGTTGTGAGATTTGCTCTGTGGTGTTGGCAGGTGTGAAAACCACTGTTTAAAGTGAAGCTGTCGTGAGGCATTGATTGCACATTCAAAATGAATTAGTTGGACTTGGAGTTAATCTGGACATAAAGGACATGACTACTTGGCTATTTTTAGGGCACTCAAAAATGCAGCATTTTGAATGTTCGCAAATTGAGCACATTCATCACCAAATAGTATTTATTAAGCTCTCACCTTCACATGGAGCTGTGTGAGGCACATAGGCTATTGGGAACAATCTCAGTGCTGTGGAACAGTACACACTAGTCTGGGAAAAATGAAAAATGAGTCCAACTGCTAAATTGTGCATGTCATTCCTGATGTGTGGAGGGTAATGTAGGTCCATTTAGACTCCTTGGAAAGGACATGACACATTACAATTATAAACTACTATCAATTTTTAATTATCCAAGGACTGATTGTCAAATTTGTATCTCCCTGCAACTGCCCACTGGTGGAGTTATTGATGAGAAGTTAAGGTGTCTCCCTTCAAAGTAAGGCAGCAAAAGGCAAGCATAATCCTGGAGGGGAAGTGAAAATTAGTCAGTTTTGTGACATGTTAGCAACTCATATTTTAGCAGGAGAAAAATTTAAAACCCAGATTTTTTTTGGGGGGGGGTAGTTGTTTTGAATTTGTGTGGTTAAAATGTACTTATTCATCCTTCAAAAATTTATAATCTAATGGTTAATGTTCTTCTCTTATGTGGTCACTATCAATTTCTCTTCATTGGAAGGGGAAAGTAATTTCTTCTTCCAAGTAATTTGCCAAAAGTGCTGAAAGTTCATTATCATGGCTATAGAGAAAACTAGGCAGACCTTATAGACTGATCACATAATTACAAGTGAGCTACTTTCAAGGTGATTTTTGACCATCTGACTTTCTTTTTGACTTACCCTAACCTAAACTTTTTTGAATTCTTATTTTTCTGTGGGTTTTGGGACCAAGTATACTTACTACTTTTTCAGAATCCAGTTAAAGCGGGGGGGGGAGAGAGAGAGAAAGAGAGAGAGAGAGAGAGAGAGAGAGAGAGAGAGAGAGAGAGAGAGAGAGAGAGAGAGAGAACAAAAAGATTGATTTTAAATGAATTAATACTATTTAATTAAATACTATTTAATAATTTAGTTAATAAAGAAGTATATACATATGTTTTATATAACCTGAGAAGGTTATTTTGAGGGTTTGCCTGAGGAAGCATCGTGCTGAGAAATTGAATGCTAGGCTTCATGATGCCCCATGATGGTATTTACTTCACCGGAAAGAATCAGCTGCTGAGCTATCAGAGAAGTTCAACATGGCCGGCTTATATTGTACACAGATGGAAAGATGGAAATTCTTGTTGATTTGGGTGACTGAACTTCATGGGAAGAAAGACAGCACTGGAGTTGTTCATTATCATTTTATGTTAGCCCTGAAAATTTGGAAGGAAAAACTTTTGTATCAGAAGCCCACTTTTTACGTAACAGCTTTTGATGAGATTTGTTTTATTTATGGTATTTACAGCATTGTAAAATTTTTAGTTTCTCCCATATTTAAGGGTGAAAACAACTTTTCCATTTTTCCCTTGTTTTCTGTGTCTTGCTTTTTGTGTTAAAACAAAACAAAGCAACACAACCCACAGCTGTAGGGACCCTTTAGTGCTATAATTTCTTTAACAATCCTAAGGCTTTCAAAAATGAAATATTTTATTTTATGAAGCAGTTTTGGGGTCATTTAAAAAAATGTGTACTTTTATGTTGGATAGTTTAAAGACCAGCTGTTAACTAAAACCAACCCTCAATGAAGTTGCAGTTATGTTTCTTATTAGTCTTGTATCTTTCCTATTAGTCATATATGAAAGGATACAGGGACATCGAACAGAACTCCAAATAAAAATGAAGAAAACAGATGTTGCATTCATTTTTAAAAAATCAGAAATTGTAGAATTATGGATGACTCACTAAATAAGGCTTGTTTTTTCCCCCTCTCTAACTTTAAAGTACTATTATCTAGGAGCTCGTGGTTGAGAATTAAACCATTTTACTAGATGCCATTTAAGAGAAGTCTTTTTAAAAGTAGTTGAAAGTTATGACTAGAAGCATACAATGTAAGATAAAATATAAAATTTTAAATAGTTATGCACTTCTTAGTCTCTGAGGGCTCATTTATTATGTTGTCATGGTGAGTAATGAATTAAAAAAAATAAAAAGGCTGATCCTTGGGTAGTTGTGACTTATTGGTAGTTATCTTTACAAGAGTTCCATGCTGACTTAAGTAAAGATCTCTGAGAAAAAAAACAAACTTTATTTTTCAAATAAATTCAGCTAAGAGCCCACAGGCTTCCATGACACCACACTGAATTATTATTAATGTGCACTGCTGTGAGAATAACACTTGCTGCTGTTTAACAATAACGCCTTCCTCTGGAATTTCAGAAAGGCAGTAGGAAAATGAAAGGCAGATTTAAGGGCTGCTGCTGAATTAAACGTGCCTGTTTGACGAGCAAAACATTTTCATCGTTAGTTGTGCGAGAGAGTATAGAAAGGAGCCTTTATTCAGGGTCATGCCACATGTGGGCTCAAGTCGTAGGAGAGCCTTTTTTAGCAAGTGAGTATATTTTCTCCTGGCCATGAAAAAGTTTTTTTAACCTCCTACCTTTTTTTTTTTTTTGGATGCTCCATTTCCATCATTTTCTTTTGGGTCATTTAAGTGTGATAACACTTGAAAGCAAGGACGTGGGCTAGATGACCTCTTGAGGTTTCTCCATTGCTCCCCTGGCTCTGGCCCTAGGATTGTATAGCTAAATTCAGGTATTAAGCACTTTATTTTTTATTTATTATTCAGTAGTCACTAATGATAACAATAGTGGCTAGCATTTATATGATACTTTAAGGTTTTCAAACTGTTTTACAAATCAGTTGGCATTTATTAATTGTCTACTGTGTACCAGGCACCATGCTAAGAGCTAGGGATACAAAGAAAGGCAAAAAAACAAACAATTCCTGCTCTGAAGTAGCTCATAATCTTCATCTCATTTTATCCTCAAAACGACCTTGGGAAGTAGGTACTATCATTATCTCCATTTTACAGATGATGAAGCTGAGGCAGACAGAAGTTAAGTGACTTGCCCAGGGTCACACAGCTGATAAATGTTTGAGGTCAGATTGAATTCGGGTCTTCTCGATTCCAGGCTCCATACTCTATACACTGTACTACTCAACAGCCTAACATTATTTATTACGATTACATATTATCTCTCCCTTCTCTCCCTGACAGTGAACAATAAATAAAAGGGAAAGAAAATCCTCATACCAAATATGTATAGTTTGATAAAGTAAATTCTCACATTGGCCATGTCTAAAAAAAATGTATGTCTCCTTTCAAATTTTAAGCCCATCACCTCTCTATTGGAAAGTGGGTAGTATATGTCATCTGTTGTCCTTTGGCATCATGGTTTAACATTTCATTGATTAGAGTTTGAAATCTGCTTAAGCTGTTTTTCTTTTTAATGTTGTCATTGCATCCTTTGTTATCATTATCATTTTTACATGAATGTACTTGTTATCTGGTTTATATTCAGTAATCAGGATTGGAGACCCCAATTTAATTCAATACACATTTGTTAAGCACCTGCTGTATGAAGGGTGCTGTACTAAGTGCTGCAATCAACAGATTACTATCCCATAAATTGGTTCAAGAGGCCAAGTCCAGTACTAACCCTATCATTGTGGCTAACGCAAATAATTTATTTTGGGCTGCTATGTCCTTTCTAAAGATGGGATGGTTATGTCCTTTCTACGTGCTTTTCTGCTTAGATTTCTGTTTCCTGGGAATCAGCCAAGCTTGGGAAGATTTCATCTTGAAACAGTGATGAAGCTGTCAGATCATATAGTTCCAGCTGCGCTTCTTGACCATTTGTGAACTGGTGTTGGTGGAACAAAACTCATCTGTGTCAATGCTTTTTCTTCTAGCTCCTGAGGGGTCTCCTTGCCCAGAGACAGTAGGCTTATTCATCATTGAAGTAGCAATCCTATCTTCTGCTGTGCAATCCCATTTTATGTGTGGCCTACTGTATACTCTAGTGAGTTGGAAACTAAGGTCCAAGGTGAGCTGCCTGGCTGGTGAGGCTGACAGTTCAAGGCCCTCAGAAATTGTCCTGCTGATGGGGCTATTGGTTTGGGTGGTCATTAATTGGGGCTGCTGATTAGTAACTAAGTCTTTGTTTTTTGTCAATAAACCTTGATTCATTCTGTAACCACGAGTCTCCTGTGTAAGTCACTTTTTTGCATCTTACAATTCAAATCTGAGCACTTATTGGCTAGTCTACTAGGCTAATATAGAGCTTGAATGACAAAGATGGAAAATGACAGTGGTTGTTGGGATAAACACAAACCTCTCAGCCTTGTATTTAAAGCCTTTAGTCTTCAGCCTACCCAGTATTTCGCAGTACTCCATAGTTTCTGCCCTCAAGGAGCTTTTGATGTGTTAGGTAGGAAATTAGATATACACCGCTAAACAAATTACAAGGTAGACTGTGATGGGACAAAGGAGCCATCCAGACAAAATATTCTGGGAAAATTTGAGGACGCAGAAAAGTATACTTGTAGCCAGGAAGCTTCAGGGAACCCTCCATGAGGGAAACCATGCCTTGAAGACTTGAGTTCAGTTTTCATCTCGGATACTTAACAGCTATGTGAGCTTGAGAGAGTCACTTACCTTCGGGTTCCTTATTTGTAGAATGAGGATAAATAAAAACACCTTCATAGGGGTATTGTGAGGATCTGATGAGATAACATGTACAGTGCTTTGAAAACCTTAAGGCACTATCTAAATGCTATTATTATTATTATTGAAGGAAGATTAGTTTAGTTGGAACTAGACCATTTGAATGAAGGAGAGTAATGTGTACATGGGAAGAGGTTATATGAAATCCACGTGAAAGGCAGGTTGAAGGCAGATGGTGAAGGTTTTTTTCAAATACCAGGCTGAGGAGTTTGTATTTTATCCTATAGGCTATTGAAGGTTATGAAGTAGGAGGGTGATTTGGTCAGAGCATTAGAAAATCTATTTTGCCAGCAGTGTGAAGGATGAACTTGAGGATTGTTTCCAAACTTTTTTGATTGTGTACCCTATCAGTAAACATATTTTTTTGAGCAAACTACTCCCATCCTCTAATATGGATATAATGTGTGTATTATATATGTTATATATTCCCCCTGTTCTCCTCTCCTCAGGGTTTCAGGTACCCTAAGGGACTTGGTAAAGTCTCTTTTCTTTGCCATAAACTTGAGTCCCCATCAGTTCTATTGCCCCCATTTGTTAGGGGCCAGTGACTTATATCCTAGTTTCATTTATTATTGGGTAATTTTTTTTTAACAAAGCAATCTTTTACTTCACAGAGATAGCAAGAACACATATGCAAAATACATACAATGTCTTTTAGCAAGAATAAATTATATTCCCAATACTTTAGGGGAATAGTCCCACCTATGCAACCTCAATCTCTAGGAGAGAATTAGGCTTGCAATTTGACTCAGCATTAGTCCTACTAAATTCACATTCAAAGGTGACATTGAATGAGTCCTTCCATTGGACTGAGGTAGTAAAGGTCACTCCCGAATCTTGCTCCTTGGGGCATTGATGTTGGGCTGGTTGCAATATCCAGCTTGGATTTGGTCTCTTGGATTCCTATGGCTCACTCTTCCAGACTCAAACTCTCAAGGTTAGAGACCACTCCCTAATTTTGGACCAGTCCTATTTTGGGAGGCATCAGAGGGCATCCCTTGCAGCATAGTCTTTCCACCAGATACCAGCACACCACCAAAGAATAGCTGAAGATGATATGAAGAGTGGCAAAGAGAAAGTTGCCACAGCTGAAATGCCTTTTTTAATGTCTCCAAAGTCAAAGAGACTTTTTCATTAAGTAGTTAGCTGCTTGGAACCAGCTACAGGAAATCCATTCATACTCCAGTCTCTCTAAGGTACTTCCCCCACACATCATCACCACTTTCCTAGAATCAGGTTTCCAGCCTCTGAGCAAGCTGGTGGGGTCTGTGAATGTTCCAGACCCTCATTACATGTATAGTTGATTATTTATGTATCACATACATATACTGTTGTAAAGTCATTTTTATGTCAAATCTGACTTTATGACCCCATTTGAGGTTTTCTTTGCAAAGATACTACAGTGGTTTGCCATTTCCTTCTCTGGCTCATTTTACAGATGAGAAATTGGAGGGAAAGAGGGTGAAATGACTTTCCCAGGGTCACACACTTAATAAGGGTCTGAGGCCAGATTTGAATTCAGGAAGATAAATTCTCCTGACTCCAGGCCTGGTGCTCTATCCATTGTGCCGACTAGCTGCCCATACATATACCGCTGTACTTATGATTATATACATTACAAAACACCAACAGCAAATGAAAGAGGGATGAAATAGAGATGAAATAACATTTTATCCTAGAGTCCACAGGGAGTTACTAGAGTTTAATGAGCTGGGGAGTGACATAGTCAGACTCATATCTTAGCAAAATCATTTTGGCAGCTGAGTAAGGATAGAGTAGAGTGGGGGAGAAACTCAAGACAGGGAAACTAATTAGGAGTTTATTGCAATAGGCAGTCAAGAGATGGAAAGGGCCCAACAAGGGAGTAGTTGTGAGAAGAGAGAGAATGGGGACCCCCATAAGAAATGTTATGATAAGATTTGCAACTGATTGGACATGTGGGCTGAGTGAGAGTGAGGAGGTTGGGAGCCTTGGTGTTTGGAAGGATGGCAGTGTTTTCAACAGAAATAGGGAAATCAGGTTCTGTGCTAAAGAGTTTGGTGATGCAGATTACATCCCATGCGTACCTGCTCATCCTAGGTGACTCACTCTGTCTCCCACCAAACCAAAAGGAGTGAGGTGGGACTCTTACTCAGAGATCACTGCCTGAGAGCAGAGAGCCCATATTCTGAGAGATGCTAATAGCAATCACGAACTGATGAAGAGGGGAAGGAGTAAATATACTGACGGTGGGGTGGGAAATTTTCCCAATGGTACCTGTGGCTTACATGTTCTCCTTGGAGAGACAATTAAAGAAATTGGTGATGAAATTGGTTTTATTATGTATCCAAAGGTAACAAGAAACATCTCTTTGTGGGACAGTTATCTCATGTTGCACTTCTCATGATAAGTATTTGTAAACAGATCCCTATGAAAATGATTGCAGTTTATGCACTGTCAGTTTCAGAGAACAAAGAGATAGAAAAATGTTTATGAAGGATTCAGTAAGATCCTCCAAATTAAATCAGCATATATACTTTGATGCTTGATGACTTCATTGCAAATGTGGGCACAGGGGAAGCTGGTGGAAAATATGTCAGAAGGTAATGCATGATGAGTATGGAAGGAGAGAAAGCCAGAGGTTTATAGGCTTACATGGAAGTCTCAAGCCTATATGTCATTTATATTTTCTTTGAGAAATGAATTGGTAGGTGCTGTACATGAAGAATAATGAATAACACCACAAAAATGAAATTTATTTTATTATAGCAGAGAGGAAATAACTCATTACCGATGTGGGAATTGTTCTGGGAGCAGCTGCTGGTGTACAGTCAGACCACTGATTTGTTAGAGCAAAGGTCAAAATTAATGCAAAACTAGAAAAAAATATAAAAGAGAGAAAAGGATGTGGAGGCAATGTATACAACTCCAATTCAACCTATTTAAACATGTTACTGATGCTGAGATATATGAAATGGACGGAGGAAGGGACATCAATGCCAATTATAACAAGTTCCTAAATAAGTTTAATGAGTGTAACTAGATAGCTGTAACGAAGAGACCTGTTTTGGTCATTGCTGGTATGATTGTGGGCAAGCCACTTAATCCCTTTGGGCCTCAGTTTCCTCATTTGTAAAATAAGTAGGTGGACTAGATCAATAATCCTATGATCTTGTAACAAATTTTTTAATATTAATTTGATTAAATTTAATAACGTATGTGGTATTTAGATCCTTTTCAGTCATGTCCACATTTGTGAACCTATTTGAAGTGTTCTTGGCAATGATATTGGAGTGATTTGCTCTTTCTTTCTCCAGCTTGTTTTACAGATGAGGAAACTGAGGTGAACAGGGTTAAGTGACTTGACCAAGGTCACACAGCTAGTAAGTATCTGAGGCTGGATTTGAACTCAGGTCCTCCAGATTCCAGGGCCAATGTCCTATCCACTTCACCACCTACCTATCCTGATGTGTTGTGTCATAGATACAAAACCAAAAATGAAACAGTAACTGCCTTCAGGCAGCACCTGAACTGGGAAGCCCTGTGGTGGAGGGGAGGAGGATGAGCTCTCCAGGCATGTGACAGTCTATCCAGTTCCCCATGGGGTGGAAGAAACTGTGTTATGTACAGATGAAAATTAGCAGGCCAGTTTGGCTGGAATGTAGTATGTGAGAGAATAACGCGGAGTCAGTCTGGAAAGGTAGGTTGGAGGCTGGATTTTTAAATGCCAGAGAGGTTTGTATTTTGCCTTAGAGGCAAGTCAATGAGTTAGTCAACAAGCATTTATTAAGTGCCTACTAAGTACCAGGCATTGGCTGAGTGCTGGGGATACAAAGAAAGGCAAAAACAAAGTCCCTGATTAAAAGCACTTCACATTCTAAGAGCAGAGATGACATGCAAATAACTGTTTTACACACGAGACATACAGTGAGTAAATATCAGGTAATCTCAGTGGGAAGGCATGAGCAGAGGCGTAGGAGGAAGGACAACCGCCTGCTGAAGGTGGGATTTGAATTGAATTTTGAAGGAAGCCATGTAAGTGAGAAGGTGGAGGTGAGGAGAGAGAACATTCCAAGCATGGGAGTCGGCCAGTGAAAAGACAGTCTGGAGATGGAGTGCTATTGTGGGAAGAATTGTGAGGAGGCCAGTGTCATTGGACCGTAGCGTCTGTAGAGGACAGGAAAATGGTAGTCGAGTATAAGGAGAATGGAAAGGTGGGAAGAGCAAAGTTATGAAGGGCTTTAGAAGCTAAACGTAGAAGTTTATATTTGATCATGGAAGTAATAGGGAATTACTGGAGGTCATTTAGCAGAAGTGTGTGTGTGTGTGTGTGTGTGTGTGTGTGTGTGTGTGTGTGTGTGTGTGTGTGGCCTGATCAGACCTGCACTTTAGGAAAATCACTTTGCCAGGAGTATGGAGAGATTTGAGGCAGGGAGACCAATCAGAAGGCTACTGCATTAGATCAGCTAAGGAAGACCCATGCTAGGGTGGTGGCTGTGTGAGTGGAAAGAAGGGGATGTCTATGAGAGATGTTGTGAAGGTCGAAATGATAAAATCTGATGACAGAGAAGATGTGGGAGAAGAATGTGAAGAGTTGAGGTCGACCTTGAGGTCACAAGCCCAGTGATTGGGAGGGTGGTAGGCGCCCTTGACACTGACAGAAAAGCTGGGAAGAGAAGTTTTGGGACAATGATAATGATTTCTGTTTTAAGCATAGTAAGTTTCAGTTACCTCCTTAGTATCTAGTATGAAATATCGAATGGGCAGTTAGAGTTTCTGGTCTGTATAGTTCAGCAGAGAGACTAGGGCTAGATGCATAGATACAGGAACTACCTACATAGAGATGATAGTTGAAGCCATGGGAGTTGATGAGGTCATCTTATGAGATAGTATAGAGGGAGAAGAGAAGAGAGAGGGCTCTGGACAGAAGCTTGGTGTTCACCAAGGGTGAGTGGATGAAGAACCAGTGAAGGAGACTGAGGATTGTTCAGAGATGTAGTCAGTTAGTCAGTAAGCACTTAGGAAGTGCTATTATGTTCCATCACAGAGGCAGCTAGATGGCTCAGTGGATAAAGCACTGGGCCTGGAGTCAGGAAGACAGTTTAAATCTGGCCATAGACACTCACTAGCTGTGTGATCCTTGGCAAATCACTTCACCTCTGCCTGAATCCACTGGAGAAAGACATGGCAAACCATTCTAGTATCTTTGCCAAGAAAACCCCATACAGGGTCACCAAGGCCACTGAGTAACAACAAAAATGTGCTGACATTGTGCTAAGCCTTGAGGATGCAATGAAAGACAAAATTCAGTCTATTCTCATGGAGTTCATAGTCTAATGGGGAGACAACATATGAACAACTATGTACAGCCAAGATAATACACAGGACAAATTTGAGACAATCAGCATTGGAAAGGCACTAGTTTTAAGGGGGATTGGGAAAGTCAGGGTGTGATTTTAACTGGGATTTGAAGGAAGTCAGGAGGGAGAGAATTCCAGGCATGGAAGAAAGCCAGTAGAGCTGCCTAGTGTCTTGTTGTTTGTCCTTCGTTCTTGAAGAGGACCAGTGATGTGACATGGGTGATGTTTTGATTTGGTTTGGATTGGTTTTAAGTGAGGCAGAGCTATGCAGAGTTGTCAACTGCAAATTTCTGGAGTTGGGAGATGAAGGAATAGCAAGGAGACGAGTATCGTTGGATTACCGAGTATGTAGGGCGAGGTAAAGGGTAAGAAGACGGAAAGTGTTAACAGAATTTTACTGTAGTATGGACTAGACCAGCCTCTAACCAGGGAATGGCCAGAGGCAAAATGGAGCATGCTAGAGACAGGTGTGTCAGGAATTAATTAATTTCAGAGTGAGAAAAACACTTGCAAGTGGAAACCTCTCCCCTTCCCAAGAAGGAGAGGCTTAGGGTACAGGCAGTGCTTATATACATAAGTGGGCTGGACTATGACATAATCATTCTTATGTCTTGAGGAGCTGTTCCCACAGCAGCCTCATGTGTGGACAATGCAGGTGTTCCTGGATTCCTGTGGGAACAGTCTCCAAGTTGATTGTCTCACAGCAGGGTATAGGACCTGGTTTGGTTCACTTAGCTATTATAAGGAACAGGGATTGTGAATAAGTCAAGCAAAGTGACGGATGGCTCTCAGGTCCCTGGGAAATAGAGGGCAGTGAACACCTGGTGCTTGGTCAAAGCAATGTGCTTTGTCAGAGGGTGAGATCATCTGGAGTGCAGAGGATTGTTGTTATGTCAAGCTCAGGGCACACCCTGCTTGCTGGGCCTTAGCTCTGGGAAACAGTATGCCTTCAAAATATTTTGACAAAAGAGAGGCGTGGTGAGGTTATGATGGGCTTATAATCACAAAGAGAGGATTTTATATTTGATCCTGGAAATGAGAGGGAGACACTGGAGTTCATTGAAAGGGGAGTGATGTGGTCAGATATGTGCTTTAGGAAGATCATTTTGACAGCTAAGTGGCAGATGAACTACAAGACTTTAGGTAGAAGGGTCAATCAGCAGGTTAAGTAATGAGTACCCCTACCAGGGGCCCAGTGCTAGAAGAAAGAAGGGGGTATATACCAGAGGCATTACAAAAGTAAAGCCCAAAGGACTTTGCAACAGATTGCTTATGGGGAGGTGAGGGAAGGGGAGGAGTTGAGGTTAACACCTAGGTTTTAAGCTTGGATGACAGGGAGGATGGTGGTACCTTTGATAATAACAGAGAAATTCAGAAGAGGGGAGAACTGGGGGGGGGTTGGGTTGGAGGGTGAAGATAATGAGGTTCAGTTTTGGACTTGGTAAGTTTCAGATGTCTATGGGACATTCAGTTTGAGATATCCAATAGGTGGTTGGAGATTTAAGACTGGAGGTCATGATAGAGGTTAGGGCTTGATAAATAGAGCTGGGAATCATCAGTGTAATTGACAATTGAATCCATGGAATTGATGAGATTACCAAGTGAAATAGTATGGAGAGGGAAGAAGGCCCAAGATAGAGCCTTGGAAGATGCTCATGATTAGTGGGTGTGACCTATACGAAGGTACAGCTAAGGAGACCAAGAAAGAGGTAGGAGGAGAACTAGAAGAAGTAAGTAGGGTTGTGAAAATATGGAGAGAAGAGACCATCAAAGAGATGAGGAGTGATTGATAGTATCAAAAGTTTCAGAGAAGTCAAGAAAGTAAATTGTGTTTCCTAAACACAGCATGTGTTAGAATTGTTTGTGACCAATGGGAAAGTGGTTAGGTGGCACAGTGGATAGAGTGCTGGGTCTGGAGTCAGGAAGACTCATCTTTGTGAGTTCAAATCTGGCTTCAGATGCTCACTAGCTGTGTGACCCTGGGCAAGTCACTTAACCCTGTTTGCCTCAGTTTCCTCATCTGTGAAATGAGCTGGAGAAGGAAATGGCAAAACCACTCCAGTACCTCTGCCAAGAAAACCCCAAAAGGAGTCATGAAGAGTCAACTACACATGACTGAACAACAACAAAATGGGAGATGTCTCCAGCTCCACTTGCCCTTAGCAGTGTCCACAGTCCACAGAATCACAGAATTTGAGAGTTGGAATGGGCCCCTGTGACTCTTTAATCCAGTCTATTCATATAAGGAATCTCCCCCTACAATGTACGTAACAAATGATTATCCTGCAGATGCTGTCCTTGAAGACCTTCAAGGAGAGGAAACACACCCCATCTCTAGCAGTCTCTTCCACTTTTGGACCGCTTCAGTTATTAGAAAGTTTATCCTGACCTCAAGCCATGGGTTGTCTCTTTGCAATTCCCACTCATTGCTGTTGGCTTTGCTCTGTGGAGTCAAATGGAATCCTCTATCATGAATATTCTGATAGTTCCCCTTAAATACCTTTCTCTGGAGCAAACTCATAGTTTATTTATGGGTTCAGCTTTGCTGATGTGCTTAAGATCAAGGGCAAAAGGTCCTGAGGTCCTGGCACTGCAGTAGATGTAGGGGCACAGCAGAGGCAGCTGGTGGAAATTGGGTACTCCTCTGCCAAGGCTCATCAACAGTGAGTAGTCACAGGTTTTTTTCTTCAGTGGGTGGCTCCTTAATATGCTGCTCTGGGGATCGCTTATCTTTTTTGCAGAAGGGCAAAAAGCAGGAAGATTATTGATAAGCCAGCACAAAGGGGTGACCCCAAACTTCTCCAGTCAGATCCAACCAAATCAGCCACAACTAATACACAATTTGTCCCCTGTTGATTTAATATAAAGTCTCAAGCAGAGGTTCACCACCCCATAAGCTCATCAAACTAATCAAGAACCTCTCCATATCGCTTTCTTATACGTGTTCTCTCATTTAAGCCTTATGATACATATTATAGGGATTGTTATCCTCATATGTGAGGAAACTGAGGTTAAGAGGTTAAGTGATTGGACTCAGTGATTAGTCACTCACTAAATTGTCAGAGGTGGGATCTGACCTCAGGTTTCCACTCTTTCCACTACATCACTGTCTTTGCAGGAATTCTCCCCAAAAAACTGATGATGGTTTTGCCTCAACCTCCACATGATAATATAGAGATACTGACAATTTATTGTTGATTTACTGAAGAATGCATGAAAGAAATTTGAGTATGATTTTGAGGAAGAACCCTTTGGAATAAAAAGTTTAACTGATTTTTACTTTGTCTCTGAATGAAAAAAAAACTTTCATTGATGAAACAGGAAAATTCATTTTTAGGAGTTTTTGGATTATCTGAATTAGCTGGCACCACAGACTCAAATTCAGTGGATAGTTGCATAACCTTTTAATTTAATTTGGCTGAGTGGACCAGTCCATAGGAAGTATTTCTGTATTGATTCTCAAGATTTCTTTCTTAATTTATGGTGAAATGTCATCCTATCTCATCTGTTCTCACAATCTGGTGAAGGGGCCTTTAATTTTCCCTTGCTTTTATTGGATTTTGGAAAAGGTTAATTAGTTATCCACTGAGCTTGGTGGAAGAAGATTTTTGTAAAATATAATATTAAGAAATGTCCTATTGGGGTATGAAGGTAACACCACAAGAGGGTACTAAAATTTTTATCAAATTTGTCCTGCTAAGTTGGTTTATAAGGTGAAGTGATTAGAGCCTGCAGAGTTAATTTTAATATGCTAATACATCACAGCAAGTTGAGAACTTAAATAAAATGATACAATTAATATAAATTTATGGAAGGTAGGAAGGCTTAGTAAGGTCATTTGTAGATTACATTAGAGCTGCACATAGGCTTATCAGGTTTAAAATTCAGTTTTCTTAGATGTAAGCTGTATGTCTGATGTGCACTCTTTAATGATTTGAATGAGGAAATGAATGTTGAATTGTGTGAAACCTGCTTCAGGTTCTTAAAACTATCACAAGGCTATGAAGGACATCAGAAACCCAGTAAGCTGAAGTTTTCTCTACTTAAAAATTTACAGAAGTATAAAGACTTTTTGCTGGCTAAAAAAATGATAAAAGCAACCAAATAGATACAAAATATTGATATTTGATTAGTCTAAATTCAATAAAAACTTGAGAAATAATTCATTATTTAACAAATGTATTCGAGAAAATAATTTGGCAGGAAATGAATTTAGACTCAAAACCTATACCATTATACCTCAGTGGATTTCAGGTAGACAAATTGACTGAAACATTTTAAAGAATCTTAAAAGGTGGAATAAAAAAGAATAATATCAATTATAAAGGGAAGGTAATTTTTTTTTCCTATTCAACAATCAGAAGGAGTTATTTGAGATAAGATATATATGCTCAACTACATTAGTATAAAAAAATCTGTACTTCAAATATATAATTAAATGAATAATAACTGATTGGGAAAATATTCATTGCAAATATGACAGATAAAAACTTGAAATCTAAAATGTATAATGGCCTATTAAGATTCACAAAAGTAACTCTCAGTTTACAATGGATGAATGAGTGAATGAATGATATAAGTATTTATTAAGCATCGACTAGGTGCAAAGCATGAGGATACAAATGGAAAAGTCAGATAGGTCCTCCACCCCCCACCAAGGAGCTCACATTCTAACGGGGAGAAAACACATATGGAAGGTTTTAGGTGCAGTTGTGTTGGAAAGGTGACATGGTTCTTTGGGTAGAGCATCAAAGCAGATAAGATATTAATGCCTCTTCATTCATGCCATTTCCATTGACAAAATCACACCAGTTTCTGACGTTGACAATACCAAGGGCTTTGGTGGCAGGAGAAGGGAATAGCATCTATATAGCACTTACTTTGTGCCAAGCATTGTGCTAAGCAATTTTTACAAGTATTATCTCATTTGATCCTCAGAACAGCCCTTCGAGGTAGGTGCATTTACCACTTCCATTTTATAGTTGAAGAAACCGAGCAATCAGAGATTAAGTGCCTTGCTGAGGGTTACACAGCTAGTGTCTGAGGTTATCTTTGAACTCAGATCTTTCTGATTCCAGGCTTGCTTCCAAGAAGAAGGAAGAACTTTCTTTTTGGGGGATTTCAGGAGCTGTGACTGTAACACCTGCAGGAATAGTTGCCAGGCTGTATCTCCATAGTGGTTGCTTCCCTGGATGATGGCTGAGGGCACTGGGCTGGAAGCATTGCTACTCTGATGGTTCTTGGCTCTCAATCAGGGTCTAAGGGAGAAGTGGAGGCTGATAGTTCTTGGCTCTCAATCAGGGTCTAAGGGAGAAGTGGAAGCCAAGATGGTGGTGGTATTGGTTGGACTGGTCAGGAGGCACATGCTGATCCCTGTCGCTTCGTGGGGGTGTGGGACTTGCTGTTCCAGCCATGCTGCTCCACCTGCCTTGTGAGTGGCAGTTGGGTAGGAGTTGATGGGGATTGCTGCCACAGGATTCTCCACAGGAGTTGCTTTTCTAACGATGGTCCTCAGGGCTGTCCTGGAGGAGTGGTGGTGGTGATAGTGGAATGCTTCTACTCCCAGGGCTCCTGTGCTTACCTGCTTATTGGTAGCAGTTGGTCAGCAGTTGTAGCTGTTCGTGTTACAATATAAAATGGCAACAACAAAAAGCTGAAGCAGAAGAACAATGTATATGCTAAGGTTATAGAAGAAGGAAAGTGAATGAGAGTGATTGGCCAAAAAACCTGGAAGGAGAATTAGGAAGAGTGACTAAAAAAGTTATGATGATATTTTGTGCATTGAAATTAATTTAAAAGCAAATTGATATTAAACATTTAATTAGCTGCATTGGTGTGCACTATTACATTGTTAAAACTTAATCATTAATTGAAAAAATGTTTAACTTCACTAATAATCAAAAAGATTCAAATGAAAACAGTTTTAACGTCCTGCCTCATGTACATCAAATGGAAAAAAAACAAACCCCAAACCAAACAATTTTCAAACAATGAAACTTAAAATGGTGGTGGGGTTGTAGAAACAGAAACACTCATTCATTATTGGTGGAATTGTAAACTTCAGAGAGTGATCTGGCAATAAAAATTGTAAAAATAATTGTACCCTTTGGACCAATGGTTCTGTTTTATGTAATAGTTTCCCAATGTTTTATTAAAAAATATTAAGAGCTATTTTCACAGCAGCATTATTTGTAATTGTTAAAAAAATAGAAGTAATCTAAATGTCCAACCACAGAGTAATGATTAAATAGATTGTGGTACATTAATATAATGGAATCCTATAATGCAATTAAAGTGGATAAATATGAAGAATATAAAGCAATCTAGAAACATCCTAATGAAATAATATAAAACAAAAAAAATAGAACCAGTGCATATACTGAGGCCAAAAAAGAAGGAAGGTAAATGAGAATGGGCAAAGAATCTGAATGGAAGATTAGAGAGAATGACTAAAAAAGTTGCTATGATATGTTATGCATTGAAATTAATTTAAAAGCAAATAGTTACTAAGTAAATTTAATTAGATGCATTGATTTACAATATTAGTTTGTTAATAAATCATTAAAAAAAATCTCCAGAAGTGATTTAGCAGTTTTCCTGGTAAGACATTCCTATATCTTGAAATCCTCCTGGTTGGGAAATTCTTTCCTATTATTTAGCCTTAACTCTTCATGGTGCTTATATAGTGACAGAAATAATACAATCTATTCATACCACCTTCTCCCAATCTAAGTTAGCTACGGACCTTTGGATAAATTTCCTCAGTTCCTGGACTTTTTCTCTAGCCAATACCCTATCCTTAGAAGTTATAGATTGACATGCCCTCGGAGAGAAATGTTGGATTTTGTTCCCCTGAAGCTTTGCTATCAAGCTATAATACTTTGTTGATAGAGTTTTCTTAAAGGAGCTAAGAAGAAAAACACTGCTTGTTACCCTGTTGTTAATATGGAGTAAGAACAAATGTAGCATTTGTCCATGACAAATTGGTTCCTTATTTATTCATGTTTAGAAATTTCTTGGTTTTAAAAATCAAATGAGAATTGTTTCTGTATATAAATTATGTAATTAATAAACAAGTCCTTCCTTCTACTTCATTTGCTGGGCAAGTATTTTTAAAATTGGAAAAAGTAAAAAAATATTATTTTGTAAAAAATGTCCATAGCTTTATCTTTTTCATAAATGTATTTATTTTGTCTTTCTGAGCATAATATGAATTTGAGGACCTTCCATTGATTTCCTTTCTCAGTTTAAAAAAAAATCCATCAAACATATAAGTTTGTGTAAGTTTGAGTAAGTTTGAGGAGGAAACTTTTGTTATAAAGTGAATTTACTTCATCTTTATTATTATTCCTAAGACACATGTCACTTTCTTCTCTGAGCTTGAACACACTTTGAATTACTTTGACATGGGAAAGCCAGAATGTTTTGCAGTAATATGGAAGTGCCCTTTCTCTGCTCCCATATCATCATAATTTTACAAAGAGGGTTCCTTATAATAGACTTTAAAAAAATAAAGCTGAAAAACTGTATTATAACTCTCTACTTATATTTCTTGCTTGATGAAAGTGATTGTATGTGAAGCATTAAATGTGTCCAAATTGTAGGGGGGTTACATTTTTAACTGGTGCTTGTAGACTTGCATTTTGTCCGGACATTCACTGAGCTTTTAATATTGATCCATTCATCCACTTATAGTACAAAATATGAAGATTTAGTTTTTCAGTGAATTGATTGCAAGGGTTTTTAAAATATGGGCAATAATACCTCCCACTATATTATCTGCAAGTGGAACCAATTAGGAGTTGTTTTCTATATGATTCATGAAGCATCATTCCAACCATAACAGTGGTTTTGGGTAGACCAATGGTTCTTTTGAATTAAGCAATTCTATATACCACCTTATTAAAGCAAGCAGTCCTTCTGATGTCACAGACATGGTTTTTTGGGGAAAATTGTTTTACTTATTAAAAGCTTCAAAATTTCTCTGGTTAAATTATTTTATCTTGTCAACCTATTTTTTTAAATTACCCTTTTAAAAAGTAGTTGCAATGAGTGGTGTTTCATACTGTCTGCAACTAAAATTTTCACATAAAGCAAACTGTTTTTTCTTCTCCATCAATAACAGTACTTTTAACCCTTAATTGTAAATATAATAGATTGTATTTTCTGAATTTGATCTTTCTACTTTATGTTTCTGAATTTCTTCTACTTAAATTATCTTTACTAGTTTGGGTGGCCCTATTGGATTTTTTAAAAAAAAATTGATTAAGCAATTATCCATCTGAGAGGATATTATTTCACTTAAAAAACTTAAAGATATAAAAAATTCAGGACCATTAAATTTAAATTTCATTGCTGGACATTTAAAATGATTATTTATAAGCACTCTTAAGTGTCTCATTTTTGAGAAGTTTGGTGTATTAAATAGAGCACTGGACTTAGGAGTCAAGAAAACCTGGGTTTAAATTCTACCTTAGCTACTAGCTTTGTGACTCTGAGCAAGTAATTCTCTGTGCCCTGTCTGTATTTTATATGTATGTAGTTATGTGCATGTTATTTCACCAATTGATTGTGAGTTCCTTGTGGGCAAGGACTGTTTTTGTCTTTCTTCTATTCCCAGCACTTAGCAAAATGCCTGGTACATAGTAAGGGCTTGTTGACCTGTGCCTAAGTTTGTTCATCTTTAAAATGAGGGAGTTGGCTTTGATGGACTTTTAGGTCTGGTCTTGCTCTAAATCTGTGTATGGTCTTATGGCTTTAAAAGTCATATGTTGTTTTTTTTTGAAACCAACTTATGTTGTACTTATTAAAACAGATGATGAGATCTATAGCAGATATTGTGGTCCTTTTAACTTTCACACTAATATTTTGACTATTATATAATTAAAGATCATTTAATATTTAGCTTACCCTCGTTATGTTCCAATAGAGGAAGCAGTGAGATAATGCAACTTATCTGTGTCATGACCCTATGCCAACTGATGGCAACAGTGCTCATGTTAAGATTCAACATCTGTGCTGACTCAGACCTGGCTTTGTGTATACAGTCTTAAATAATTGCTGTGCAGTATTCATTGTCATCTGGAACAAATTTACAAAGTTAATCTCACTTTCATTAACTTTAATTTTAACTTTGTTTTTATGAACAAACAGATTTATGTGAGAGTTATACTAAAAAACACTCAGCAGTTTTCGCCACTGCTTAGCACATTACCTCAGAGTGTCTTGCATTATGTGTAGGGGAACTTGCTCTACTATTTGGAAAACTAAGTTACTTGCATAATCTTGCAAATGGTATCCATGCTGTGGATGGATGCTGAAGTGAGTGGTTGTATGTGTTCATGATGCCTGGGACCTGAGCTGTGTCTAGAATGGAGGATAGGTATCAAAATCATAGAATCAAAATCTCAGAGTTGGAAGATATCTCAGCGGCCCTCTAGTTCAATTTATAGCTGAAAAAGAATCCTCTCTTAATATACTGGACAAGGGGACATTTTTTGAGGCTTTACTTCAAGACCTCAAGGGAGATCAAAACCCTTCTAGATGGTCAATTCCACCTAAAATTGTTTTATTAATGCATTTTATTTGCACATAACAATAGTCATCTCCTTACTCCCACTCTAGTACCTTTCTTTAAAAAACAAAACAAAACCAAAAAACCAAAAAACTAAACCATAAGGATGGATAGAATATGCAGCATCTCACTCATTTCTCAACAGAGGAAGAAAGTATATTTTGAAATCAGTTATCAAAGACCAACAATGCTGATTTTATTTGATCTGAATTTTATTGGCTTTGTTTCCATTATTGGAGTCATTGAGTATGTTGTTTTCTTGGTCTGTTTACTTCACTCTGCATTAATCTTACAAGTGTTCTCATCTTTCTCTGAATCTTTCATATTTGTTATTTCTTATGGTACAATACTATTCCATTGCATTCATATACCATATTTGTTTAGCCATTCCCCAATCTATTTTGCATCCAGTAATTTTTGTTACCACAAAAAGTGCTTCAGTGAATATTTTGGTATGTATGTTACCTTTCTTTCTGTCTTTTGCCTCTGGGCTAAAGGGTATGAACAGTTTGGTGACTTTTGTCAAATAACTCCAAAATTATTTTCCAGAATAATTAGACCACCTCACGGCTCCACCAGCAGTATATTAGTATGCCTGTCTTCCTGTAGCTCCTTCAGTACTGATGTATACATTTTTTGCTATCTTTGCCATTTTTCTGGGGGCCTGATGAAACCTCAGAGTTGCCTTAAATTTTCATTTCTCTTATTGTTAGTGATCTGGAGCAATTTTTCATATTGTGGTTAGTTTGCAGTACTTTTGAAAATTTCATATCCTTTGATCATTTATCTGTGGGGGGTGTACTTGGCCTTATATATTTGTTATTTCTCCATATATTTCAGAAATCAGATTTTTATCAGAGATATTTGATACAAATATTTTTTTAAACAAATTGATAGTGTCCTATCTTATCCTAGCTGCATTTACTTTGTTAAAGTAAAAGCTTTTTTCATTTTATGTGGTCACATTTGCCTGTTTGTTCTCTTATGAGTTCTCTTCCTTTTTTTGGTTCAGAATTTTCCCTTTAGATAAAGTAGTTTGACAGGAAGGATCAGGATTCCCAAGCTGAATTTGGTGGTTATGCACATACATTCCACTGGGTAGAAGTGCTAAGAAGTACAGCGCCTTCTCTCTGTTTGTCAGCTCTTTATGGGGCAGGACCAGATGGCTATATAGCAATAGTGTGGATCATCATGGATTTACCCCATCAGAATGAACTTACCAGTCCTTATCTGTGGCAAACCCTACCTCTTGCTCTTTCTTGAAACCTGTGTTTCGTTGTATCCTGTAACCTTGTGGCCTGAGGAGAATGGAGACACTTCTCCCAAATGAATGGACAAAACATACTTAACAGCATGCAGTCTTTTATACTTGATATAGAATAAATAAAATACATAATGACAACAAAAATTAATAATACAGCATCTACCACTCAACTGTACTCCTTCAGACTCTCAAGACCTCAGCATAAACCCCTGCAAACCCAGGAGTACTAAGGATGTACAATAACTTTGTTTAGCTCTCATGGTTGTTTGTATTTTAAATGGACAAAGGAATGAAGATGATACAGCACAGTCTGAAAATGAGTTTTGATTCGAGCATCCGATAGGGCTGGTCATCAGATGAAGACTGAAACTTTGTAGGAAGTTTGGACCTGGGACCTCTCTGAGCATAAGGCACAGACTTGGCATCCTGTGCAAATGAAAATTTCTATAGGCCAATATTTTTCTGTTTCGTGTCCAGTGATTGGCAGGGATCTCTGACCAATTATCTCATGATGGCCAGCTGGCCTATGGTGGAGCAAAGACCCATTGCCTTTTTCAGCAGGCTCAGATAACTCTCAGGACCTCACTATTCATCTAGCAGCTTCTGTAGGCACTGTCCTAGGATGTCCTCTGGGCCAAGGGCACTTTCACACCCAGAGTCTTCTCCAGGGCAAGCCAGACATAGCTCCTCCTGCTCCTGGGCTTTTCAATACACCATATTGCTCAGACTCTGATTGTTTCTTTCTTTTTTTTTTTGCCTCTATATATCTGGGCAAAAATCATTGTCCTCTGTTATAAAAAAGTATCTATTTTAGTGTTAAATAATCCCAAAATATCTCTGGTTTAGCTGCAAACAAATTTAAGCCAGAACAACAAGTTGGCTAAGGAGTGATATTATTCTGTAGCACACCAAGCCTGCAGTCCTGCCTTTATTGTACATACCTTCTAGCAGCCAAGCCTGGTTGCTTACAGTTTTATTTTGGTTGGCAAAAAAGCCTCAGTCTTCTTACACTGAGTTCAAGTCTGCTCCACTGATAGTGTGATTTGTTACATAAAACATTCCTATGAATGTTAGGGGGCCTGAGGAGAGGCTTGGGTTTGTTGCTAATGGCCAGCTTTTCTAGTGTGTCAGTGAAGTGGCCCATTGGAGTGGCTAAAGTACCCTGATGAGGAGTGAGGGAGACCTTCAAGCCTTTCAGCGCTCAGTTATCTGAGCGTACTCAGTTCATTTGCAAAGCAGAGATGATGGCCAGGTGCTGTGCTCAGTGAATAAACAAGTCTTATGAGAGGAAAGAACACAAGGCTAGGAGTTAGGGTCCTGGGCGATCACCTACTAATCATTTCTGTGATTTGGGGCAAATCATATTGTCTTGCTGAGCCTCAGTTTCCTTTTCTGTTAAATAATCAGGTTAGACTAGAGCAGAAGTTCTTAACCCTTTTTTGTATTCTGGATTACATAGGTGTGACTACATACTTCACATAGGTGAAACCTATGGACCTCATCTCAGAATAATGTTCTTAAATGCATAAATAAAATACATAGGATTATAAAGGAAACCAATTATGGTGAAATATAGTTGTCAAAATATTTTTTAAAAAACAAGTTTATGTGGCATGAAGAGGGAATAACATACACACTCAGTTGGGTATAGAAATCTATCTTACCCCACAGGAAAGTAGAAAGGGAAGGAGATAAGAGAAGGGTGTGTGTATGAGAGAGAGAGAGAGAGAAGGATTGGGGTAGGTAAAAGACAGAAGCAAAACACTTTTGAGGATGGACAAGGTGAAAGGAGCGAAAGAGTAGGGTAAAAAGGGGGACTAGGATGGAGAGAAATACACAGTAATCATAACTGTGAAAAATTTTACATCAAATTTCTTTGATAAAGACCTCATTTTTCAAATATGTAGAGAACTGAGTCAAATTTATAAAAATGAGAACCATTCCCCAGTTGATAAATGGTCAAAGGATATGAACAGGCAGTTTTCAGACAAAGTAATCAAAGCTATCTATAGTCACATAAAAATGCTCTAAATCACTATTATTTAAAGAAATGCAAATTAAACAACTCTGAGCTACCACTTCACACCTCTCAAATTGGTAATGTGACAGAAAAGGAAAATGACAAATGTTAGAGTGGATGTGGCAAAATTGAGACACTAATGCACTGTTGGTAAAGTTGTAAACTTTTTTTGGGGGGGGGTTAGGCAATGGGGTTAAGTGACTTGCCCAGGGTCACCTAGCTAGTAAGTCTTATGTGTTTGAAGCTGGATTTGAACTCAGGTCCTCCTGAATCCGGGCTGGTGCACTATCCACTGAGCCACCTAGCTGCCCCGATTTCAAACATTTTGTAGAGCAGTTTGGAACTATGCCCAAAGGACTATAAAATCATGCATACTTTTTGATCAAGTAATGCCACTACTAGGTATGTATCCCAAAGGGATTAAAACAAAACAAAAGACAAAAGGGAGAGGACCCACACGCACAAAGTGTTTGCAGAAGTTTTTTTATGGTGGCCAAGAACTGGAAACGGAGGGGATGCCCATCAATTGGGGAATGGCTGAGCAGGTTGTTTTATATGATTGTGATGGAATGCTATTGTGCTATAAGAAACGATGAGTAGGATGCTCTCTGAAAAACCTAGAAAGACTTAACACAAATGATGCAAAGTGAAATAAGCAGAACCAGGAAAACATTGTACACGGTAAAAGCAATATTGTACTATAATCAGCTGTGAATGATTTAGCTATTCTCAGCAATACAATGATCACGGACAATTCCAAAAGACTTATGATGAAAAATGCCATTCATCTCCAGAGAAAGAACTTTTTTGTATGTAATTAAGGGAAAATAAAATGTTAACTCATTTAAAAAACATATGGTTCTCATGTTAAGAACTCCTCAATTAGATTATTTATAAAATCACTTCTCATTCCCCAAACTCAGTTATCTATATCTTCAAATTCTCTAGATGACATCACTCAGGAGGCCCCCGGGGGAATAATTTTCTAAAATCCTATCCTTTTATATTTTTTATGATGCTAATTCTTTTCTTCCTTTAGAAGAAGTGTTACAGCTCTCTTACAATTTAGTGGCTAGGGCCAAAATGCTCTTGAGGTAGTTAGCACATTTCTAGTAACATTTCTTTTTCAAGTCTCACTTTAACTACTCCATTCCCCTCACCTCCTAGTTTACCCAGTCTCCCCCTTTCCCCTATTTCAGGTGGCTATAAAGACCTTTTTTCTTCCCTGCTTCCATCTTCTTAACTAATCATCTTCCAGTCTTCTTATTTAATTGTCCTGGGCACTCACTTCTAGTGAAGTTAGGGGTGGCTGACTCCAGTTATTCTGGGGATGAGGAAAGACTCTTGTACTGATTTCTATTGACCTTTTTATTTCCCTTTATCCCTGTTGGTGAGTGGTCAGCTAGATGGTGCAGTGGATAGAGTGCTGGGCCTGGAGTCAGGAAGACCTGAGTTCAAATCTGACCTCAGATAGTGACTAGCTGTGTGAGTAACCCTAGTCAAGTCACTTAACCCTACCTTGTTTGCCTCAGCTTCCTCATCTGTAAAATGGCAAACCACTCTAGTATTTTTGCCAAGAAGACCGTGCAAGTTACCCTCTGATTGGAGAAGGTCCAAGTAAGAATTAGAAGCACTCACAGGGAAGGAGTGAGTGCTGCTGGAAACCCTGCCTTGACAGCAAAGACTCATGTTCCCATTACACTATTTAAGCAGTTTCTCTATTGCCCCTCTAACTGGAAATAACTAGGCAAATCAGAATACAGCTATCTTTGTATTTCCATCCAAATCCTCAAAGCAGTACTTTGATTATCTCTGTGAAATTTTAATTAGGAGGAGGATATAGTAATATAGCAGAAAATGCATGGTCATAAAAATTATAAAAATAATACTTCAAATAATTTTCAATTTCTGTTTGGCAAAATCTGATCTACGGCAGAAATCATTCGAGTGATAAAGTCCGACTTGTGCTAGTAAATTTGACTAAAAGCCAGAAGCAACACAGTTCAGGACACTTATGCTCATATTTAAATTACTCAAGTGCCTAATTGTATAATTTCAGTTTCAATTACTGAGTGCCCCAGCTTTTCAAATGAGCCCTGTGAGTATTGGCTGCACAGTGTTGTTATTAAAGTTGAAAATTTGCTATTATGGCCTACAGGATTATTGCAGTGTTGTTGGCATATGTCTTGTTTAATAAATAGATTTAATTGTGCATGTAATTTGGCAATTTAATAATGATCTATTTTACAGAAATGCGAGAATGGTTTCATTTATCTTTTCTTGGAATAAAGCAAAATAGCTTCTCAATAAATTTTTCTGAGGATATATTTTCTTATTCTGAACCCTGCTAAAATGCTTCTTTCCTAGGTGAACTTTTTTAATTCACAAGAGAAATTCAAGAGAGACCTTTATTCCCCTCCCTTCCCCACCCCTACACTATTAAGTGATATTCACTAGTTAATAGACGAAATGTTTAATGATTTTTCAGTTTTTTTCTTTTCCCTCCTACAACATTAAATCTGTCGGTTTTGGTTCATGTTTTAGATGAGTATACTTCTCTTTTAAGACAAAAGTCTTCCTTTGGATCTGAGCACATAGATGCTATTAATGTTAATGGAAGCTATATATGTGCATCATGAGACAGGAATGTCCCTTGAACTTTTTATAAACTACCTTGGGCAGGATCTTCTATATGGTATTATAGCAGGCATGCTTCCATTACTGGTGACTCTTAGATATGAAATTCCTGGAAAAAAATCCTAACTCTCCATCCTGACTCTTAGGATAAAAGATTTTGGAATTTCTGTACCTGTATGGAATTCCTTTGTAAGGAAGCAATAACAATATTTTATTTATCTATTATCTATTATGTTATATATATATTATAAAGCACTTTTCAAAATGCTTTCTTGTACATTATTTTTGGTTTATCCTTCCAATCACCCTTTAAGGTCAGTGGAACACATGTTGTTGACATTCATTTTTGTCATTCAGATAAAGAAATCAAGGTACAAAAAATTATTTGTCCAAGGATATGTATCTAATTGACTTCTCCAAGTGCTTTCTACACTGTATCAGGAATAAAGTGTCCATATTTTTTTAAAACTTGGTTTTGGGAGTGTCTGGTAACAATGCCTACATACGTGTGTTGTGTGTGTGTGTGTGTGTATGTATGTATATGTAATTTGTAACTAGTAGCATGTTACATAAGACCCATGATCATGTGTGGTATAGTGGTTAGATAGCCAGCCTTGGAGTCTGGAAGACCTAGATTAAGATCCTGCCTCTGACACAAATTGGTGTACATGGGTAAATCATTAATCTCTTAGTGTCTCAAACAATTTTCTAAAATTACAAGTTCATTCTTTCATCCAATAAGCATCTATTAAGTACATGATAATAATAACTAGCATTTGTCTAGTGCCTATTATGTACTAGGCACTCTGTGCTTCACAAAAATTATTTCATTTGATCCTCACAAGAATGCTGGAAGATAGGTGCTGTTATTATCCCTATTTTATAGTTGAGGAAGCTGAGGTTAAGTGACTTGCCCAGAGTCACACATTTAGTAAGTGTCAGAGGGCAGATTTGAACTCAGGTTTTCCTTATTCTGGCCACAATGCTTTATTTACTGTGCTACCTAGCTACCTATTTTATGTCATCCCTTGTGCTAGGTTCTGGTGATAGACCAAAATGAAATTGCCCCTGCTCTCAAAAAGCTTACATTCTACTGGTGGAAAATAACAGTACAAAGAGAGTAAGCATATAGCTGTATGGTTGAAATGTATCAGGTAGAGAGGATTTTGACACCAGAGATTTTCCCATCATGACAAAATCATGAATCTGGATAAAAAAAAAAGTCAACAGCAAAGTGAATGTTGTAGTGCCATTTAAAAGGAATTAAAAAAAGTGTCTCTGTGGGTTGAGTCCTCATTGTCAGAGATTAAATAGAGCTCATCTTCTTTTGCTTCCTAACCAGCACTTGTAACTAGTAGAGAGGGAAAAGAGATTCTTACTAAGGAATGGTGAGACAGCAGAGGAATGTATGTGAGAGGCAGGGAACAAATGGGATTTTCTTTCTTTCTTTCACACTTTTTTCTTCTTCCACTTCCCTGGTTGCTATTTAAGTACTTCCCTTCCAGTATGAATAATAACAGCCCATTGCTTGGTGGGAAATTCCAGATACCATCCTGAGAACCTTTGACTTTGTTGGGATCAGTTCAGGCATTCAGGTTCTTTCTGGGCTTACTTCTGGAAAAGCTTAATGTACAGCAGGAGCTACTGTGCACAGTAGTGCTATCAGCATAGATGGATAGGAAAACGGATATGCTCAGTAAAAGATACATGTCACCTGTGAGAGTGGGAGTGGCATCTAGCACATAGTAGGAGCTTAAGAAAAGCTTAATGTATCCTGAAACCATAATTGGCTAGTGCTACTACCCAACTCTGGTAAGCTGTGTCTTTGATCAAGATAGGTCAATGGATTGTTGTCTACACTTAAAACTTTTGCTGTATATACATAGTCTTTGAACTTCTCCGTAATAGCTGATTTTAAAGCCAACAGCTCAAGATAATGGACAAGGTAGCAAGACACATGATCAGTTTAAACTTCTGCTGGCAAATGCAATTGGAGTCTGGTGACCATTGTTCTTCTGGCATAGGAAAACTTCCAAACCTTCCAGGATGGCCTCTATGCAGAGAGCAAAAGGTTTATTTGAGTCTGCATAAGCCAATCCCAGTGCATGGGTAAGGCTGTTGATTATGTCCTTGAATGTTTTTTTACATTTGTTGGTCCATTTGTCTCCAAAAGATTTTGTAGGTTTTAATCATTAATTTTGCCTTGCTTGCCAAAATTTTTTGATCCTGGGTCTCTGCAATCACATGTGCATGAGTGAGGTAATTTAGTGCTTTAGCAGTAACAATGTAGTTCTTAACAAATTTGCCATAGTGACCACTAAATCCCAGAAAAAGTCCTTAAATCTCTAAGATTTTTGTAGGTGTGGTCACTTCTAGCTTCTCTGGATTAGGGTTTGCACCTTGTTGTGAAACAATGTGGCCCACATATTTAATGCTTCATAGTAGCTCTATAGAATTGGCATTTGTCAGTTGACAGCTTTAGAACAGCTTCCTCCAACCAATCGAACACTTTCATCAGCGTCTTTTCCTGTTCCTTCAGTATCTTGCCAAAGACAGCTATGTCATTCATCAAGGTACTTAATTGACACAGCTAATTCCTGTCCCAAACTACTTTCTCCATTAGCCTTTGGACAGTGGCTGGTGCCCCCTGAGGTGCTTTGGCGTATTCGCTCAAACTGGTAGAGTCCTGCTAGAGAGATGAAACCAATCTTTTCCTCTCTTCCTCAGGTATAGAAATCTGGTAACAACTACTATGTAAGTAAGTCCATGAATGCAAACTATTGGCTCCCTAGAAGACAATCAAGGGCATATACCTGTGGCATAGTGTATCAGTCCATTTCAGTTCTTTTGTTCAAAGCTTGGTAATCTACACACATTCATATCTTTTCTTTCTTTCTCAGGCACCACCATTATGGGTGAGGCATGTGGGCCACTGGATTTTGTGTTGATGCCATTAACCAGAATTTCTTTGAGGTGGTTTCTGAGATCTTCCATCATACTTCACAGAGGAATCCTCCTAGTTCTTTCTTTGAATGGTTGGGAATCAGTGAGCTGAATTCTGTGGCTTTTCCGTCAGCACAGCCCACATACCACTCATTAAATGAGAATATGACTGTCCCCTTGTTGAGTGCCAGCCTCAACCTATCCTTCCATTCTTGTGGTACTGGGGAGTCCCCAAAATAAAATACCTGAGGATGTAGCTCAGAGGGTGAACAGTTAGGATCCTTGTGATATTCATTGAAACCTCTTGTCTCTATCCTCTTGAAAGCTTCTGCACAGCCTGCATGACTAGTCAAAGTGTATAGGTTTGCGGTTCCAGCTTGTTGCTTGAAGTATTCTGCTAGAATCTGAAAAGACTAGAATTACTTCAGATTAGTGCTGATGCTCCAATGAGTGTCAGAGGGTCTGGACATATTAGAGACACAGTGTCTACTGTTGACACCAATGACTTCCTTGGGAAGTGTCCAGTTTACCTCAAGGTATCCCAGGTATGATAGCCTTTATTATCCAAATCACTAAGTGCAACCCCTGTCATAGGCTTTAAAGGAATTTCACCTAGAAATGTGTGATAAAAGATTGGAAAATGTTGGTAACTTGAGATCCACTGTCCGGAACAGCATTGCAGTCCACATTCTCAATTTGCAGTCCAGATTCTCAATTTTTCACCACAACTTCTACATGAGGTCCTATGAGTGGAGGTGGAATAGACCCATACGGAATTGATAACTAGGTCAATGTGACTGTCATTAGAGCCCAGGGTTATCTCTTTCCTTGGCCCTGCTCTATTTTCCAAAGTTGTGTCAGATTTTAACTTCTTTGTGACCTATCCTGCATTCTCTTTGCTAGCCCATCTAATCTGGTGGTACTCTTGTCCCATACTCAAGAAGGCCTGGAACCTTCTGAACCTGAGCCCCGTGAATCATATTGAAACTCAAGAATACTTGGTTCACCTCAGCCATTGTTGGCAATGTGTCCATATAGATCTGATGACATCAGATGCACGAGGGTCACCTACAAACCCTGGCTCAATCTTGGCAATGCCTTTTTTCCTGCATTCTCAGGATCCACAGTGCCTTTCTATATCAGTCCTGTATATTAGTATTGTATTAGTATTGGTTGTTCGATCCCAAGGAAGTACTCAATGGGTTTTTCTCTTTCAAGCTGCACAGTATTAGAGACAAAATTAGCATACGGGTCTTCTACTCCTTCAAACATCTCAGCGAAAGTTTACATACAGTCATGCCAGACTATGTCTGGTTTTGCTTCTGTGAGGCCCTCCATGGCTGCTGCAGCTATTCCCCTTGGGTTTTCTGTCAGGCTTATGATTTTGTCTGGTTGTGAGACCTTTCAATATCACAGGCACAGACTTGCCTGTCCAACACAAGTGTTTCAGGATTGTTCTGATATACATGGCTCCTGTCCATAGAAAATGCAAAGTCGGAACCTATGGCATATCTACCAAGGGAGTATGGCCATATCCTTACTCACAGATGAAGTGGGGTTCTTGGATTTAATTGAGACATTCAGTCTCTGTAGAAACACCTGCTTTAATTAGAAGGTCTCCTACCTTTTTTAAGCAATTCCCTATCCTCAGAGCATAGACAAGTCTAGAACTCCCAGAAATAACTCTTTACTCTTAATTCCTCAGGTATATCTTTGTGGTCAAAATTCTCAGGCAAGATTAGAAAAATTGGGGCAGCTAGGTGGTGCAGTGGATAGAGCACCAGCCCTGAAGTCAGGAGGACCTGAGTTCAAATCTGACCTCAGACCAAATACTTAACACTTACTAGCTGTGTGATCCTGGGCAAGTCACTTAACCCCAGTTGCCTAAAAGGAAAATAAAAAAAAAGATTAGAAAAATTTCCTGAGTTGCTTTACCTGCCTGGAAATCAGTGGCCTTACCTGTATACTTCTAATCCTTTCATTTTTCTGCCTAATATCCTTAAAATGTTCTCATTCTTAAGGTCTGGGTCTATTCTTAATTTTAGAAGAGAGCTATGATTTTCAAATGCAACAACAAGACAGTACTCCTTAATTACCTTAGCTTCCATGTTTTCTAGAGATTGCTCCATGTGTGCCCATATTAATATACAAATATTAAAGAAATTAATCAATGTAATGTACTAAAACAAAAATGGTCTGTTGGATTAGTATACTGTGCTTAAGCAATATAATAATACAGGAAAAGATATGAATTCAAATCATGAAAACAATGCCAATAACTTTTTATGTAACAATTAATTATACATATAGTAGCATTCAGACTTTTAGGAGATACACATTATCAATAATTTTAGCAGTTGCATAACAATATTTTCATGAAGTCACACCAGTTTGGAAAATTTGTTTCAGTTCTTCAAAAACCTCATAATAAAGCAAAATGAAATTTACATTAAATAGATCTGAGGGTAGGACCTGGGAAAACAAAATTATCTGGGACTAAAGAAAGTCTGCTTCCTATGAAGAAAAAAAATTAAAGAAAAATGTAAACAAAAGAATTTTATAGAATAGAGAAAAAAAAATCTACTTCTGAAACAAAAAATTACCACAGCAAAACATAGTCAGGAATTTCCTAAATTAAAGAAGTTTCTCAGCCTCAGACTGTTTGCCTGAGGCAACATCCATTCAAGTACAAAGGGCTAGATAAGAAATTAGGAAACTGAGATGGTAAAATTCCTCAGCAGAAACAAAAACAATTTTTTTCCTCACAAAAACTTTTAGAACAGAAATTGTAAGCCAGGCTGTTTGTAGAAAACAATTCCTATCTAAACTCCTTCCAAGACAACAAAAGTATAAACCAATTGAAGGCTGGAGCTTTCAGTGACCATTCAGTAAAAGCCTGAGGCGATCTGTACTAAAAGGTATATTCAAGTAGTCCTATTTGCTCTTCTTTGTCCTTTTTCTCTTTTAGTGAGGCAATTGGGGTTAAGTGACTTACTTGCCCAGAGTCACGCAGGTGAGTGTTATGTGTCTGAGGTCAGATTTGGACTCATGTCCTCCTCACTCCAGGGCCGGTGCTCTATCCACTGCACCACCTAGCTGCCCCCAGTTTGTCTTTTCTTTTGAAGAGGACCAAAGACTTCAGGGGGTGGTGTCTTGATTGGCACATGAACTGAATTTAAGTGAGGCAGAGTTGCCCCAAGTCATCAGACTCACTCTCTCTTCCAGAGTTATTGAAGTCCAGAGGCAAGTCAAAAGTCAAGATGACTGGTAATGGCCCAGGATGCAGTGCATGAGCTTGGTGTCTTTGATGTCTGACCAAGTTCTAAGTACTCTACAATGCTTGCTTCAGCTGACTTCACGACCGTCGGAACAAATGGTTCTCATTCACCCATTCTAGCGGAGGAAATCTTCACATGCTTGGAGCAGATGTACTGCTAACTCACTGGCTGATTTGAGTTACCCTCACCTGGTTTAGCCCATCCATTGAGATGTTTCTCTTGGTGTAGCTGCTGTGCATGCTGCAGCTTCTTGGAGCCACAGGTGAGAGCTGGGTGCCAGGCAGATACCAAAGGTGAATGAGCAGCCCTCACACCAGAGGTGCCATTTAGAAAACAATGGGCTGGTCATGAGTCAAGATACTTAAGAACCACAGAAGGACAGGGAAAAAAATGGCCCAAGGCTTTTTGGAAAAGACAAACAAAACCCCACAGTTTACTGCAAAATAAGGAACCAGAAATTATGATCACATTCCTGTAGAGAGAACTCCAACATGTAGTGTGGCTGTCTTGATGTGGCTTGCAGGGAGTCAAGGACAGGCATCTCTAGCATCTCCTCCCCACACCCTTCTCTAAGAGAGACTTTAATTCCTGCCAGGAGGGGGAGCAGAAGATTGGGGCCAGAGGTTAGCTCTCAGCTCTACTTAGAGAGCACATGCTGGGCTAAAATTGTTATCTATTGGCTTCCTTAACTATTGTTATTTTAGGGGAAGTAAATTTTAGGTTCAAGGTAAATTCTGGATCATTATTAATTCATGGGAGATCGGTTGGGGCAAACTTTATATAGGGCAGCTTGGTGGCTTCGTGGATAGAGTATAGGGCCTGGAGTCAGGAGGACTCATCTTCCCCAATTCAAATCCAGCCTTAGACACTTACTAGGTATGTGACCTCGGGCAAGTCACTTGACTCTGTTTATCTCTTTTCCTTATCTATAAAATGAGCTAGAGAAGGAAATAGTTCAAATCACTCCAGTATCTTTGCCAAGAAAACCCCAAATTGGGTCATGAAGAGGTGAACCCAACTGAAACAACAGTTTTCAACAAACTGAACAAACTATATTCAGTTTCAAATCATGAAAACAATGCCAATGACTTTTTATGTTTAAACATATAACCATTAGTTACATATATAGCATTCATACTTTTAGGAGATACATATTATCAATAAATTTAGCAGTTACATAACAGTATTTTCATGAAGTCATGCCAGTTTGGATAAACTTGTTTCGGTTCTGAAATGACCAATAAAACTTTATGTAAGATGCATCTAGGTGCTCAGTGGATAGAGCAGTGGTCTTGGAATCAGGAAGACCTGAGTTCAAATGCACCCTCAGACACTTACCAGATGTGTAACCCTGGGCAAGTCACTTAACCTCTGTTTGCCCTAATCCACTGGACAAAGAAATGGCAAACCACTCCAGTATCTTTGTCAAGAAAACCCCATGGACATAATGGTGCACAGGGTCACAAAGAGACAGATATGACTGAATGACTGCGCAACAACAATAAAGCTTTATAGACAAGGTTTGACTCCCTTCCCATAAAATACCAGTTCTACAATGAACACAAATAGCAAATAGCCAGCATTTATCCAAGTCTGTAGCAAAACAGAAATCAGAGAAAGTAAACATAGGAGGCAGATAATACAGATTGAAGGAGCTCTCACATTGGGAGTGAGATAACTCAGTGGAGAGAAAGTGAGAGAGAGAGAGAGAGAGAGAGAGAGAGAGAGAGAAGAGAGAGAGAGAGAGAGAGAGTCCCAGTTCTCAGCTAGTGGAAAAATTCCCTGATCTCTAGTACAGCAAGCTGAAGATAGGGACATGATGGAGACTGCCAGCTCTTATGTCAACTTCTCAGAGTCTGCCTCGGCCTTCAGCGACTTGGAGAGATATTGGAACAGCCCATCTTCTCTCTCAAAAACAGAAGATAGAAGAACCTGAAGAGAACTGAAGAGACCAGATCTCTCTATTCTTCCTCTCTTCCCAATTCTGCCCTATGCTGCTCAGATGCTTAGGGCATTGCTTTCCATCAAATGAGGAAAGAGCCCCACACCAATAGGCTTTGGGTCTTAGGTTACATACTACCAATAATAGCTTACTATGTGGTCTTTTATGGTTATAAAGCTCATTTGAGCCATGGCATGGTTTATCAAATAGAGAGTGCAGGACTTGGAGTCAGAAGGCCTGTTTTCAAATTCTGCCCCTGACATTTATTAGCTATGGGAACTTGAGCAAGTCACTTAGCCCTTGTAAGACTCAATTCCCTCATCTGAAGGTTGTAATTGATGACTTCTAGGGGATGTGATTGGGTTCCATCTATGTTCTAGTTACTTTGTCATTTTGATGTATGGGGGGCAAGTAAGACCCCAAACTCTATATCCAAGGCTTGATTTCTTCCCTACCACATACCAGTTCCACAATAAACACACAAATAGAAAAGCAAAGAAACCCATTTATCCAAATTATAGCCAAGTAGAAATCAGAGATGGTATGCATAGGAGAATATAAACCACATTATACAGTGTGAAGAAGCTGTCCCTTTGGGAAACAGATAACTCAGCTCAACCAAGAAAGTGTCCTAGATCTCACCCAAGGGGAATCTCCTGTAGTCTCTAGAGTAGCAGACTGGGAACAGGGACAATATGGAGACTACTCATTCCTTTCTTACCTTCCAAGAGTCTTTTCCTTCAGCAAACTGAAGTGGGGTTGACCTCTTCTATCTTTTCTCTCAAAGCTAGAAGCTAGAAGCCAGAGGCAGCTGAAGTGTTTGAAGAACCTTGAAGATTTGATGCTTGAAGAGTCCCTAAAGGACTGACCCTGAAGAGTATTCAAGGAGACTGCAGTACTAAGAACTGAGACATTCTCTCTTCTGCCCAAACCCATCTCACTGCTCACACAAGATAGGGCCTTCATCCCTGTCAATAAGAAGAGTCCTCTATCAGTGGTCTTTGGGACAGGGGTTACATATGTATTTGTGTGTGTACATGTCTCTGTCTCTCTGTCTCTCTCTCTCCCCCTCCCCCCCATATTTTAGATGTCAAAGAGGAAAGGGAAGCAATGTGACAATAAGGATTTAGATTTTGGGAATCTGGATTTATATGGCTATTTGATGTACTTGAGTGGTCTTGGGCAAATCACTTAATCTCTCTGGGTCTCAGTTTCTTCATTTGTAAAATGATGGGTTTGGATTAGATAATTTGCCAGGTCCATTTCAGCTCTAAATCTGGGCTCCTATGAATTTATAATTTAAAGGAACCTTTTATAAAGCAAAGATTATTTTTGTAATGTGATTCCTTAGTCCCTAATTTATCTTTTTTTTTTTTTGTGAGAGGTGTGTACTCTATTCATTTATAGTAGTTTTGCACTTTTGCATGCAACATATATTTTTTCCTGGCAGTTAAGGGGAATCTTGTTGCAACAGCACATCCTTCTCTC